>NW_027555736.1:11975017-13207517 GCF_003287225.1 Phascolarctos cinereus
GGATACAAGAAAAAAGAATGAAACAATTTCTACACACAATGCACTTACAATCTAATAGATATGTTACAAATAAAGTGTAAATATATATATATATATATGTGTGTTGTGTGTGTGTGTATACATATATATATATATATATATATATATATATATATATATATATGTGTATATAGCATAAATATAAAGTGAACACATACAAATATATACAACATAGCCAAATATGAGTTGGAGAGGATCAGGAAAGACTTTGTGCAGAAGATGGTTCTTGAGCTACATCTTCAAGAAAGAGAACTCTATGAGGCTAAGGTGAGAAGAGATAGTTTTCCAGACATGGAGGACAGTCAGTGCAAAGGCTTGGAGATGGGAGGTGAGGGTCCTTTGTGAGGAATAAAGAAGGCAATTTGGGTTGATTTGCAGTTTGGGAAGTGGAGGGATGTCAAGTGAGGATGACACTTGTGCTCATGAGATAGGGGCCAGGTCATGAAGGGCTTTCAAAACCAGCTGGTGCAGTTGACATTTTATGCTTGGAACAATAGAAAACCACTAGAGTTGATTGGTAGGACAGTCACAGAGTCAGGTCTGCCTTTAAAGAAAATCCCCCTGGGCAGCAGTGTGCAGAGGACAGTGTGCAGAGGAGTGGGGAGAGGCAATGAGAGCGGTTAGGAAGCTGTCACAAAAATCTAAGCCAGAGGTCACGAGGCCCTGAGCTCAAGTGGCTACTGTGTGAGGGAGAGAAGGGATCAGATGTTGGAGATGCAATGGAAGAAGAGACATCTTGATTTGAAAATGAATTGGATTCATAGGCGGAGGGAGAGTGAGAAGCTGAGAATAACACTAAGGTTATAAACTTGGGAGACCAAGGCAGGTAGGTTTATGAAAGCAGAAATATTCTCTCTGTTTTCATTAAGCAGGTGAATCAGCCTGCCAAGGGGAGCCCTATTGGAAAGCCTGATAATTTTGTCTTCACTGAAGGGTACATTCTTCTTTCAGTTTGCATGTGGAAATTCCCAGCAGATAAGAGGATCTATAATCCCAGGTTGGAAAAAATGTAAACCGGATTTCTGAGGTAATGTGTGTTCCTCCCGGGCTCACTGGCAGTGGGAAAGGAAGGTCCTGCTTCACCCGATGGCAGAATCATCTCATGGGGAAAATAAATGCACACGTATTAAGGGGGAAGGAAATACAGGAACAACTGAATGTGCATGAGAGACATCTTCACAGAAAAGCAGAATGAGAACTGTGAGGAAAGGATTGCAAATTAACATGCAAATGAGATGATAACATACTCTCTGTTCCTGCCAAACTGGTCTCCTTGCTATCCCCTCCCCCGCCACAAAACAACCCTCCATTTCCCACCTCCATGCTCTTGCACAAGCTGTCTCCCAAGCCTGGAGTACACTCTGTCCTCACTTTCAAGTCTTGGAATCTCTGATTTCCTTTAAGGCCAGCTCAGTCACCATCTCCCACGTAAAGCCTTTCCCCATCATCCCATGTGTTACTACCTTCCTGTCCTCCCAAATTCCTCTGGTTCAAACTTTTAAAAATGCCATGGGAGTGAGGTAGCCTATACTTTAGAAAAACCATTTTGAGGGCTGAGAGAGGATGATTTGAGCAGGGATTCACTTCAGGCAAAGAGACTTAGTTGAAAGGCTATAGAAATAGTCCAGATGAGAGGCGATATGGGCTCGAATTCCAGATGTAGTTGTGAGTAGAGAGAAAAGGGGATATCTTTGAGAGATACAGTGAATATAGAAATGAGGAATCTTAGCAATGGATTGAATAGATGGGATGAGTGACAGTGCAGAGTCAAGGATGGCCCCCCAATGACAATCCTGGAAAACTGGAGAAATGGTGGTTCCCTCATCAGTCATAGGAAAGTTTGGAAGAAGAGATGGCTGGGAGAGGGAGGAGGGGGAGGGGAAGGTTCTACTGGGGGCACTGCAGGTTGATATGAAATTTTTACTCTTCACACAGCTGCCTATGGGCAAGTAAGAGTTAGGCCAAGGGGGAGGAGCAGAGAACCTAGACTGAGGCAGTGGGCTATGGTTGGTCTTGCCTTCAGTCCTTTCAATACCTCTCCATCCCAAGACAGGAGGAAACAAATCTATAAACCTAGACAGGTTTCCCTTCCTGGTTTCCATTCAAATCTGGTGTGATCAGGCCTGTGAGGTTCGGAGTGGAGAAGGAAAACTTTCTGTTCCTTTCTCAACTGAGGGTCAAGTCCACTGGCATTTGGACAGCTTAAGTCCACAAGATACCTATTTTCAAATTGTCTCCCCAATTAGAGAGTGAACTCCTTGAAAGGAGGGGCTTTTTGCAGGGGTTGGTGTAACAGTGTTTTTTTTGTATCCCCAACACTTAGCATAGCGCTTGGCATAGAGGGGCAGAAAGGTGGCACAGTAGATAGAGTGCTGGGCCTAGAGTTAGGAAGACCTGAGTTAAAATGTGACACTTGTGAGCTATGTGATCCTGGGCTACTCACTTGACCTTGTTTACTTCAGTTTTCTTATCAGCAAAATGGGCTAGAAAAGGAAATGGCAAACCATTCCAGTATCTTTGCCAAAAACAAAACAAAACAAAACCCAGACAGAGTCACAGAGAGTTGGACATGACTGAAACAACTGAACAACAATAACTGGCATGTAATAGTTCCTTAATAAATGCTTGTTAACTTGACTTTGTTTCTCAGTGAAGAAGTAGAATGGATTTTTTTACTGCTAGACCACAGGACATTAGTAGTCCAGTTAAATGGGTTTGCTTATCCAAAATGCTGCTTAGGCATGTCTGCTATATCATAAAGTTGTGCATTTGATTTTTTGGACCCAAGTGTGATACTTGACATTTTCCCCTATTCAACATTGCCTTATTAGACACAGTGCATCAATCTAACCTGCCACTGGAACTCTTGCTTCTCCCTACTTTGACTATACCACTCCTTCCCTGCACAGTCCTTGACAATCTCCCCATGTGTCCTAGGACATACACCAGATCTGCCAAAGCCCCAGCCAATGGCAGCAGGACTATGAGGTAGAAACTCCACAGAAGGACTCCTAGCTTCTATTCCTTGAAACGTTTCTTAGTCCAATAACTTACATCTGTGGCAAAAATTCTGAGGTAGATGAGCAATTTCAGATAACAAGTAACCAAAGTCAGAGTCAGAACATAGGAATGTTTTTAGGGACCCAGGGCATCAGACTTCTAAAAGTTGGAAGGAAGCCAGTACTTGAAGTGTGGTGCTAGAAAAGAAGACAAGAATGAGTAAGAGCTTGCATGTAAGTCTCAGAACAAGAGGAGATGGGACAAAACCATGGCTGACCCAGTCATTTCAGCTTTGGATACAAGTAGGTCCTGCTGATTAGTTTTCAGCTTAAGTTGTATTTTGAAGCACCCCAACCTGAATCAACTATCCATCTAGTAAGCCTACTTGTCTGACCTGTAAGATCATAGCTAAAGCATGACTTTTTTTCAGGTGTGTGTTGGGGGGGGGGAGAATAACTATAGAGTACCTACTATGTGCCAGGTACTTACTAAGCACTTTACAAATATTATCTCATTTGATCCTCAAAACAATCCTCAGAGGTTGGTTCTATCGTTATCCACATTTTATAGTTGAGGAACCTGATGCAGACAGAGGTCAAGTGACCTGCCCCAAGTACCTGGGGTAGGATTTGCACTCAAATCTGCCTAAGTCTAGGCTCAGTACTCTACCCATCGCTCCACTTAACTGGTGTGATACTTGAATGTCAGAATACCTAGGAGGAAAAATCAGCTCCCTGGAATACTATACTATGGTGTAATTCAATAAACATGCATTAAGCACCTGTTGTATGCCATGCACTGTGGTGGGAACTGGAGATATGAAGATAAAAACGAAACAAGACTACCTGCCTTCATTGGGGCGGAAGGGAAAGCTGGTCGTAGAATCATAGCTTTAGGACTAGAAGGGACCCCAAAGTCCATGAAGTCCAACCCCTCCATTTTGCAGATGAGAAAATTAAGGTCCAGAGAAGTTAATGACTTTCCCAAGGTCACAGATGTAGCAAGTGGCAGAGCCCAGATTTGAGCTCAGGTCCTCTTTCTCTAAATCTCATACCCCATTCACTGTACTAAGGCCTGGCTCCCACTAAACAAGAGCACAGGAACTTCATTGATTCCCAGAAACCAGAGTAAAATTCTTCTGGGAAATCAAGGCGATCACCACAGAAGGACTTGCAGCACACACATGCACAGAGGTCATGGGCTGGTTGGCCCACTCAGAAGGGGAATGCTCCTCTACAGTGTGTTTGCAATACTCAACCCATCCTCTCCCCATACTATGAGCTGGAGTACTATTGCTTTCACTCTGTATCCCAAATCCCAGGCCATATTCTATGGGATCAGAGATTTGGAGCTGGAAGGGACCTTAGAAGTCATTGAGTCCAACTGCTTTCCTTTACAGATGAGGAAACTGTGGCCCAGAGAAATGCTAGTAAGCTTCTTAGATGGGACTTGAATCTTGGTCTTCCTGGATCCAAGTTCATCACTCTGTCCATGGCACCATACTGTCTTTCCTTGAGTAGACTAAAGTTCAAGGGATTCATAAACCAAATAAATGTGGGTAGAGTTTTAGTGTCTTTGGGTGGGTAGGTAGATGAGAGTAGGGTTTACCTCTAGTCACATACCAACCAGACTTATAGGTGAGTGGGAAGGTGAGCCAAAGCCAGATCTCAAAAGTTTGCCTTACCCTCCCACCTCTAGTCCTAGACAAAGAGGTCAAGGTCATGTCCCTCAGATTAAGTAGAATTTAAAACTAAATGAGACCTCATCTAGTCCAATCTGCTCATTTTAAAGGTAAAAAGAATAAGGGCCAATCAAAGGAGTCCAGTGACTTGCCCTAGGTAGCTTAAGGCAAAGTCAGAACTAGAACCCAAGTTTCCTATTCTCACTCCATTTTCATCTTCTGTCACATTGTTTATTTCATCTTTCCTATACTTTGCTTTCATACAGATAAGACTCATTTTAATGTCAAACTCCATTGATATGCAGGAAACTAATTATGCTAATGTTCCAATCTATATCCCCAAAATTGTGTTTCAAAACTACCCACATTAGAGTGGAAACTTGAATTGTGTGTGTTCTAAAATTCCTAGGTTCTGCGCTGTGATTGGGGGCTGTCTTGGATCTAGGAGAGACTGAAGGCACACAATAGTATGATACGATATGGTAGATATTCTATTAGATATTCTCACTTCTTTTATTAATTCCATGCGAGAAGTAAAATCACTGCATAATTGTTTGTCTGAATTGGTGGTGAATTAGCTCCATTATGCCACAGCCATGCGACTAAAGCTCAGTGAATTATAGAAGATTAAAAGAAGAGACAGAGTTTTCAGCAGATGGAGGGCTCAAGAACAATTCTAATTGGGTAAATCCATACCACCCATAGCCTACAGACTAATGAGATGGCATGGCCACTCAAAGAAAAGTGGAGCTGGGGATAGAAAATCTCCCAGTTTGAGAATCATAAGGAGCCTAACACTTCCCTGACACTCCCTCTCCCTGAGGAAGAACACATACCCCCCAGACTGACTTCCCAGGCCCAGGTCCTTTTTGGTGAATAGGATCAGGTTAGTGGGTAATAGTGCCACCTAGTGATTAAAATAATAATTACCTAGGTGTGTATGGTATTTTATAAGTTTCAAAGGACTTTCAAATCTATGATTTCATTTGATCTTTCCTTAATGCATGGTGTGGTACCTGGGCACCTGCTATCCCTGGTTCAACCAATCTTCATTATTTTTGATGCCCAGGGTCTCCACCAGCGTCCAGTCAAAGCCTGCCTCTGTTGTCTGCCCCATATGTTAATCCTGCCTTTAATGACTTATTGCCACCAAATTCTCTCTCCCTCAAGTGCCACCCACCCCCCAACACACATAATGAAACTTGCCCAGCATTCCAGGGTAAAACTAACTTCATGAAATATTCCAGACCAGGCCAATTGCTAGCACTCAGTGGCTCTCCTTTCAAGTCAGATACAGTTATCATAGTACTGGTCTTCTGGAGCCAATGTTTCTTCTTTTGTCCTCTAATCTAAAGGTTTACTGGTGAGAATCTCAGTCCAGGAAATGAATAATAATATCATCACAGATCTATGGGAGGGGCAGACATTTTGAGGGAGTTGGGGAACTCCTCAAATTATAATGAAGTATATGTATAGACATCTGTCTAACGTTTGGGTGGTACCTCTGAAAACATAATTCCTGTTAGAAGGTAACAGTAGAAAAGGCCATGTCAAATCTTTCATGGATATGGTCAAAGTACATGCTGGTTATTTTTCCAGTCCAGCCCCAGTGGGAGTACGGATGAATCATCAGAGTTGTCATCTGCCACCACTACAGCTTGGGAAGCTAGAGGGCCAGTGCCAAAGGGCACTCAAGCATCACCACATGCTATGTGCCAATTCCACATGTGGAGTATCTTATAGGGTCATAGATTTAGATCTGAACACTCCATTAGAGGTCATCTAGCCCAACCACCTCATTTTATTTTTATTATTAATTTTATGCTTAATTAACAAGCATTTATTTTCTTTCCCTCTTGTCTCCTCCCCCAAAATGAAAAAAAAATTGTAATGTATATATATATATATATATATATATATATATATATATATATATATATGCATAATAAAGCAAAACAAATTCCCACCTTGGCTGGGTCTGATAACATGTGTCTTCATTGTACATACACCCTGTGTAGAATGGGCATGCTTCATTACAGGTCTTATGGAATTGGGGTGGATCATTGTGTTGATCAGAGTTCTTACGTATTTCAAAGTTTTTTGTCTTAACAAAGTTGTTATTGTATGGGTTGTCCTCCTGCCTCTGCTCACTTCATTCTGTATCTGATCATACATGTTTTCCTAGGTTTCTCTGAAACTATCCCCTTCTTATCTTACAGCATGATAATATTCCATTACATTCATATGCCAGACTTTGTTCAGACATCCTCCAATTTATAGACACTCTTAGTTTCCGGTTCTTTGCTACGACAAAAAGGTGCTACAAATATTTTTTATACATATGCAACCAAGACAGTGACTTGTTCAAGGTAGTAAGAGGAAGAAACTACATTTGAACCTAAGTTTTTGAATCACCAATTTACCTACTGCACATTTCAAACTGCATGTCCTAGAGACATCTCAATGTCAACGTGCTCAAAACTGAGCACTTTTCAGGGCCACGCATCACCTTTCGTGTCTGCCTAGCGCTCAGCTCTCACCTGTGCCTCCAAGAAGCTGTGGCATGAGCAGCCACACCCCAGTAAACCATCTTGGCAGTCAGGCTGAAGCAGGTAGAAGGTAACCCATGGGCCTCAGACCTGCTGGTGAGTTAGGGAGCATCTACTCCGAGCATATAAAGACTTCCCCTGATAGAATGGGCAGGCGAGAACAACTTGTTCCAGTGGCCATGGAGGCAGCTAAGCACATGATGGGGAAGGTCTTAGAGTTTGGTTAGCCATCAAAGACACCATGGTCATCCACTGCATCCCAGACCATCACCAGTCATCTTGATTTTTGTCTTGCCATGGAACTTCATTGACTCAGGAAGAGAGAATGAGACTGATGACTTAGTGCAGTTCTGCCTCACTTAAATCCAATTCCCGAAAAGTCGACATGACCTGTGATGTCACTGCTCCTCTTCAAAAGTGAAAGACAAACAACATCCTAGCCGGACGTGTTCTCTATGCATGTCCATTTTTCCCAGTGCTAGTGTGCAAGTTTATGGGATTAAATGCCCTAGGCTTATGATTAAAATGCTCTGTTACTTTTTTAGTTATGCTAGTTGCTGAATACTTTTGCTTTGAGCTAATTTCGTCCTGTGGTGGATTAATTAGAGTAGGTACCCCAATGCAGTGCAGCATCATACACTATGTGGGGGTTTTTTTGGGGGGGAGGGGATGGATACAGACTTTCAGAGTATGGTGAACCCGGGGTATCCACAGATGAGGAAGAATTCCCCACAGGACACAAGGGGAAGACTAAAAAAGATGAGTCCAATCTTCCAATCCTGGGCTTCCGAAAATTAGTAGTAGTAGTGTCATTAAAAGGAATAAAGAAGTTAAGAGTGAAAAGAAGGTTTAAAGAAGAGGATATTTTGGTTTTAGATGCATTTAGCTCTAGCTACCATCCAGGAGGAGATATCTAATAGGCATTTGGGAAAATAAGACTGGCAATATAGGAGATGCTGGGGTGGAGATACAGGCTTGGGAGCCATCTGGGTAGAGGTGACACTGGAAGTGTTGGAAATGAATTAAATCTCCAGGGAACAGAGTTTAGAGAGAGATCATAAATGCAGAGCTAGAAAAGATCTTGAAGCTATCTGGTTCAATCCTTTCAGTTTAGAGGAGAAGAAACTGAGATCCAGAAAGAATAAGTACCTAGAGGTCACATGGGTAGTGGCAGTGGTGAGATATGAACCCATTTCCTCCGACCCAAATTCATTGTTCCTTCCATGATACTGATCTTCCTTTTTTTAAAGAGGAGATAAGGGTCTAGGAGAGAACCTTGTGGAAAACCCACATCAGTGCAGCAGGAGACAAATAAGGAAGCAGCCAAGGAGTGCTCCAAAAGGCAGGTAAAGAGCCGTGAGCATGAAGTGTCATGGGATGGAAAGGAGACAGGGTCAAAGGGGTGTGCTCCACAGATCAAATGCCACAAAGCAGTCAAGGACAATGACAACAGAAAAAGGCCATTGAATTTGGAAATAAAGAGATCACTAGTGATCTTGGAAGGTGCTATTTCAGGGAAGTGTTAATGGCAGAAGCCAAACCACAAGGGCTTGAAGGGTAAGTGGGTAGTGAGAAAACAAATTCAGTGAGACTAGATGATGTAGTACCTGTAGGGCAGCTGGGCATGTAGAGAAAGGGTTGGCATGATAGTTAGAGGATGTGGCAATGTCACAGGAAAGCTGTGTCGAGGCTAGTGTAGAACTAGGCAAACTCAGAAACCTTTCCTTTTGGGGGAAAAAGAAAGTGGGCAACAGAATGGATGAGTTCGAAGACTTCAGAATCATGGAATATCAGAGTCAGAAAGGCATTTAGTTTCTAGCTTGTCCAACCTGTACCATAACAAGAACCCACTCTCTAATGTACCTAGCAAGTGGCCATCAGCATTCACTTGAAGATCTTCAGTGGGGAGGGGGAAGATCTCACTGCCTGCTAGGCAACCCATTCCACTTTTAAATAGTATTTTCATTATGAAGTTTCCTTTTAGATTGAGCTTAAATCTGCCTCTCTTCCACTGCCCAATATTTCTCCTGTTTCTGCTCTCTAAGATGATATTTCTGTTCATGAAGTGTGTGTCTTTCATTGTATAAATGAGCAGTGAATTGTGAACTCCTGGATAACAGGAACCTTCCCCCTTTAACCTGAAACAGAGCCTCTTCAACTTTTTTTTGCTACATCATGTGTGAATAGAGCAAGTATTCATTCAGTGCTCAGGATGCCGGACCACCTTCTCTGTCAACTTCCCCACATCCTTTATCCATTCCAGAATCCCCATGGATAGAAAAAAAAATTCCTCTACTTGGCAAAGAATGGTACGCTTTCGGGAAATTTATAATCTAGGAATGGCATAATTGCAAAATGACTCAGCCAGGACAATGGTACCTAGAGTAAGTACCTTTAACCTTGCACACAGTAGGCATGAGATAAATTTTTGTTGATTGACTGTGGATTAGGGGCAGCCTGAAGTAGAGGCTAGAATGCTAGACTAGGAGTTGGGAAGAACTGGGTTCAAACCCCACTTCTGACAGTTGGTAGCTACGTGATCATTGGAAAGCCATTTATCCTCCATTTCCTCTGCCCCTACCTCCAGAGTTATAGTAATCAGAAATTAGAACCCAAGCTACATTGAACTTCAGAATACATTGGAATGGACCCCAAAAGATGACAAACATCAATGGGACCCAGACCCTCTGCCTCACTCACACATACTGTATTTTCCCCATGTAGAAGCCATGTGTTTCAAAATCGGCTCATATGGTCTATTTCCTTATCCATTTCAAGTCTTGAACAACAATGACAGATTCAAAGCCCACACCAAACTTTATGCATGGGGTGTGGGGTAGAGGGAGGAAGCGAAAGTGAGAGAAGCCAGGGTTTATATAACTGAGCTGACAGCAATGAGTTACAAGCCCACACCTTTGGCAGCCTGTCCAGATCTTTGACATTTCACTAAAGCTTAATGTACCATCCCAAAGAAGCTGGGACGTGGCTGGTCCTATTTTTACGGCGCTGCAGCTTTAAAAAGTCACCAATTAAGTTCAGCTAAGCTGCTGTGCAATTGGTGCCCATAATTGCCAGCAAATGCTTTATGGCGGGTTCAAGCAAACAGAGGGTGTTGGGTTTTTTTTTTTTTGCCAGAGTTGTAGTTTCCTTTTGTAGAAACAATTAGCATGGCAGCAGCTTCCCAGCAAAGGGAAAAACATAGCCTGCAGCCATGGCATATTTCATTTTCAGTCCAGCAGTTTTAGAGAGTTCTTCTTGCTCTCCCTCCCATGGCATGTTAGCTGGGAAGTAACTCATGGGCTGGGCTGGGGCACAAAGCATCCCAGGAAGCAACCCAGGGGTGGCAAAGGGCTGAGCAGTGCTTTATGAGGAACTCCTCAAGGTCCCAGGACAGGGTGCCTGGATGAAAGGACAGTGGTCCCATAAAGCAGTCCAGTGAATGCATGCCAACCCTGCAACAGATACTACCAGCATGAAGATGCCAAGCACAATGGAATTTGTAAGAAGAGAAGGCACCACGGCAAATAACCAGTTATCAGAGCACAGAGACTGCCGAATCTTGGTTCTACAGTCTTGAGTCTCAAATATTTATTAAGTACCTGCTATATACAAGATAGAGGGCACGGACACAAAAGGTAGAGAGGGTTGGCCTTGTGGTCAGGGAGACATCAATCCTTGCCTCAGATACATTCTGGCTGCGTGATCTTCAGCAAGTCACTAATGCTCTGCATGGCCATTTCCACATCTCTCAAATGAAGGATGGATTAGGTGGCCCCAGCAATCCCAACCAGCCCTTGTCCATGAGCCACTCAGTGGCCCCAAGCACCTCACCAAAGGATTGCTGATATCCAGTGCTAGCGCAAGTTTCCATACACGGAGATCCATAACCGGATGAAATCATGTGCCTGCTAGACCAACTTATTTGTCATATATATATATATATATATATATATATATATTATATATATATACATACATACATATATATGTGTGTGTGTGTGTATATATATATTTGTTATATGTATATTTATGTATATATATACATACATACATATATATGTGTGTGTGTGTATATATATATTTGTTATATGTATATTTATGTATATATGTATATATGTTTATATACATATATTTATGTATATATATATTTATCTATATTTGTATATATGTATATATTTAATAATGTACACATATTTATGTGTGTATATATGTATGTATGTGTGTGCATGTGTGTATATACATATGTCTAACTTAAGAAGAGGAGACTGGAGAAAGTCATGTTTATTCTCTTTTTTTTTATTAATTTATTTTAATTTATCAACACGCACTTCCATATGCTTTTGAGTTGAAATTTTTTCTTCCCCTTCCTCCCCCGCACCCTCCCCAAGATGGCACACAATCTGATATTACATTCCTATTCACCATATTTTCACATTAGTGAAGTTATAAGTAAAAATTAAAACCAATAGGAGGAACCATCAGAAAGATGAAAGAAAACTCAATAGAAGGTAAAAATATGTGATAACAATTCAACTTCCATAGTTTTTTCTTTGGATGTGGACAGCATTTTCCATCCAAGTCCTCTGGAGATGTCTTAGATCCTTGTAATGCTGAGAAGGGTTCAGTTTACAATATTAGTCATCGCAACGTGGCTGTTATTGTGTACAAAGTCCTCTTGGTTCTGCTCACTTCACTCAGCATCAGACCATATAAGTCTTTCCAGGTTTTTCTGAAGTCAGCCTGTTCATCATTTCTTATAGCACAATAGTATTCCATTACATTCATATACCACAACTTGCTCAGCCATTCCCCAATTGATGGGCATCCTCTCAATTTCCAATTCTTTGCCACCACAAAAAGAGCTGCTATGAATATTTTTGTACATGTGGGTCCTTTTCCCATTTGTTTGATCTCTTTGGGATATAGCCCTAGAAGTGCTATTGCTGGATCAAAGGGTATGCACATTTTTGTAGCCCTTTGGGCATAGTTCCAAATTGTTCTCCAAAATGGTTGGATCATTTCACAACTCCACCAACAATGTATTAGTGTTCCAATTTTCCCACATCTTCTCCAACATTTATCATTTTCCTGTTTTGTCATGTTGGCCAATCTGATAGGTGTGATGTGGTACCTCAGAGTTGTTTTGATTTGCATTTCTCTAATCAATAATGATTTAGAGCATTTTTTCATATGACTATAGATGGCTTTAATTTCTTCATCTGAGAACTGTCTGTTCATATCCTTTGACCATTTATCAATTGGGGAATGGCTTGTGTTCTTATAAATTTGTCTTAATTCTCTATATATTTTAGAAATGAGGCCTTTATCAGAGAGACTGGTTGTAAAAATTCTTTCCCAATTTTCTACCTTCCTTCTAATCTTAGTTGCATTGGCTTTGTTTGTGCAAAAACTTTTCAATTTAATGTAATCAAAATTATCCATTTTGCTTTTCATAATGTTCTCTATCTCCTGTTTGGTCATGAATTCTTCTGTTCTCCATAGATCTGATAGGTAAACTATTCCTTGTTCTCCCAGTTTACTTATGGTATCAGCCTTTATATCTAAGTCATGAACCCATTTTGACTTTATTTTGGTATATGGTGTGAGATTTGGGTCTATGCCTAGTTTCTGCCATACTCTTTTCCAGTTTTCCCAGCAGTTTTTTTCAAAGAGTGGGTTCTTATCCCAGAAGCTGGGGTCTTTGGGTTTATCAAATAATAGATTACTATAGTCATTGACTACTGTGTCTTGCATATTTAACCTATTCCACTGATCCACCTCCCTATTTCTTAGCCAGTACCAAGCAGTTTTGATGATTGCTGCTTTATAATACAATTTAAGATCTGGAATTGCTAGGCCACCTTCCCCTGCATTTCTTTTCATTAGTTCCTTTGATATTCTGGACCTTTTGTTTTTCCAAATGAATCTTGTTATTATTTTTTCTAACTCTATAAAATAATTTTTTGGTAGTTTGATTGGTATGGCACTGAATAAGTAAATTAGCTTAGGTAGGATTGTCATTTTTATTATATTAGCTCGGCCTACCCATGAGCAACTGATGTTTTTCCAATTATTTAGATCTGATTTTATTTGTGTGAAAAGTGTTTTGTAATTGTGTTCATAGAGTTCCTGGGTTTTTTGGAGGTAGACTCCTAAATATTTTATAATGTCTACAGTAAGTTTAAATGGGATTTCTCTTTCTATCTCTTGCTGTTGGGCTTTGTTGGTAATATATAGAAATGCTGATGATTTATGTGGGTTTATTTTATAGCCTGCAACTTTGCTAAAGTTGTTTATTATTTCAAGTAGTTTTTTACTTGATTCTCTAGGATTCTCTAAGTATATCATCATGTCATCTGCAAAGAGTGATAGCTTTGTTTCTTCTTTGCCTATTCTAATGCCTTCAATTTCTTTTTCTTCTCTTATTGCTAAAGCTAAGGTTTCCAGTACAATATTGAATAACAGTGGTGATAATGGACATCCTTGTTTCACCCCGATCTTATTGGAAATGCTTCTAGCCTGTCCCCATTACATATAATGCTTGCTGAAGGTTTTAGATATATGCTATTTATTATTTTAAGGAAGACTCCATTTATACCTATGCTTTCTAGTGTTTTTAATAGGAATGGGTGTTGTATTTTATCAAAAGCTTTTTCTGCATCTATTGAGATGATCATGTGGTTTCTGTTGGTTTTGTTGTTGATATGCTCAATGATGCTGATAGTTTTCCTAATATTGAACCAACCCTGCATTCCTGGTATAAATCCTACCTGGTCATAGTGTATTATTCTTGTGATAAGTTGCTGCAATCTATTTGCTAGTATTTTGTTTAAAATTTTTGCATCTATATTCATTAGAGAAATTGGTCTATAATTTTCTTTCTCTATTTTGACTCTTCCTGGTTTAGGTATCAACACCATATTTGTATCATAAAAAGAATTTGGTAAGACTCCTTCTTCACCTATTTTCCCAAATAGTCTATATAGTATTGGAATTAATTGTTCTTTAAATGTTTGATAGAATTCGCATGTAAATCCATCTGGCCCTGGAGATTTTTTCCTAGGGAGTTCATCAATGGCTTGTTCAATTTCTTTTTCTGAGATGGGGTTATTTAAGTATTTTACTTCCTTTGTTAATCTGGGCAATTTATATTTTTGTAAATATGTATCCATTTCACTAAGATTGTCAAATTTGTTGGCATATAGTTGGGCAAAATAATTCCTAATTATTGTTTTAATTTCCTCTTCCTTGGTGGTAGCTTCACCTTTTCATTCTTGATACTAGTAATTTGGTTTTCTTCTTTCTTTTTTTAATTAAATTAACCAAAGGTTTATCTATTTTATTGGTTTTTTCATAAAACCAGCTCTTAGTTTTATTTATTAGTTCAATAGTTTTCTTAATTTCAATTTTCTTAATTTTTCCTTTGGTTTTCAATATTTCTAATTTGGTGTTTAGTTGAGGATTTTTAATTTGTTCTTTTTCTAGTTTTTTTAGTTGTATGCCCAATTCATTAATCTCCTCTTTTTCTATTTTATTTATGTAAGCATTTAGAGATATAAAACTTCCCCTAAGAACTGCTTTCGCTGCATCCCATAGTTTTGGTATGTTGTCTCATTATTGTCATTCTCTTGAATGAAATTATTGATTGTTTCTATGATTTGTTGTTTGACCCAATCATTTTTTAGGATTAGATTATTTAGCTTCCAATTATTTTTTAGTTTATCTTTCCATGGCCCTTTATTACATTTATTTTTTATTGCATCATGATCTGAAAAGGATGCATTTAATATTTCTGCCTTTCTGCATTGGATTGTGAGGTTTTTATGCCCTAGTACATGGTCAATTTTTGTGTATGTGCCATGTACTGCAGAAAAAAGTATATTCCTTTCTATCCCCATTCAGTTTTCTCCAGAGGTCTATCATACCTAACTTTTCTAATGTTCTATTCACCTCCTTAACTTCTTTCTTGTTTATTTTGTGGTTAGATTTATCTAGTGCAGAGAGGGGAAGGTTCAGGTCCCCCACTAGTATAGTTTTGCTGTCTATTTCTTCCTGTAACTCCCTGAACTTCTCCTCTAAGAATTTGGATGCTATACCATTTGGTGCATATATGTTTAGTAATGATATTACTTCATTGTCTATGGTGCCTTTTAGCAGGATGTAGTTTCCTTCCTTATCTCTTTTGATTAGATCTATTTTTGCTTTTGCTTTGTCTGAGATCAGGATTGCTACCCCTGCTTTTTTACTTCAGCTGAGCATAATATATTCTGCTCCAGCCTTTTACCTTTACCCTGTATGTGTCACTCTTTTTCAAATGTGTTTCCTGTAAACAACATATTGTAGGATTATGGTTTTTAATCCATTCTGCAATCCATTTCCGTTTTATGGGAGAGTTCATCCCATTCACATTCACAGTTATGATTACTATCTGTGTCTTTTTCTCCATCCTTTTCCCCCCATTTATGCTTTTCTTTCTCCTTTTTCCTTTCCCCCTTCACTAGTGTTTTGCTTTTGACCACGCCTCCTTCAGTCCCTCCTCCCTTTTATTATTCCTGTCCCTTTTCTTCCCCTTTACTCTTACTGCTCTTCCCTCCCTTCTTTCCCCCTCCCTTTTCTTTCCCCCTCCCTTTTCTTTCCCCTTTTCCCTCCTACTGCCTATAGGGCAAGTTAGATTTCTATACCTAACTGATTATGTTATGCCCTTCTTGAGCCAAATCTGATGAGAGTAAGGTTCAAACAATGCTCCCCCCTCCCTTCTTTCCCTCTGCTGTAATAGGATTTTGTGTCTTTTCCTGTAATGTAATTTACCCTTGTCTGCCTCCTCCTTTCTCAGTACATTTTCTAAGATCAGATTGATCCACTTATTTGGATCCATTTAACCCACTTGATTAGATTTTTTTTTATCATTACATCAAAGTCAACTAATATCCACCCTCTTTATGTATACTCCTTTAACATGGTGTAATAACAATACAGTTCTCAAGGGTTGCAAGTGTCATATTCCCTTGTAGGGGTTTAAACAGCCCCCCCTTATTAACAACATATTGTATCTTTCTGTCCCATTTACCTATTTAGTCCTTCTTGAGTCCTGTACTTGAAGATCAAATTTTTTGTTGAGCTCTGGTCTTTTTATCAGGAAAGTTTGGAAGTCTCCTATTTCATTGAATATCCATCTCCTCCCTTGAAAAATGATGCTCATTTTTGCTGGGTAATTGATCCTTGGCTGCATTCCAAGCTCCTTTGCCTTACAGAATATCATGTTCCATGCCCTGTGGTCTTTTAATGTAGAAGCTGCAAGGTCCTGTGTAATCCTGACTGTGGTTCCATGATATTTAAATTGTTTCTTTCTGGCTGCTTGCAGCACCTTCTCTTTCATCTGGTAATTTTGGAATTTTGCTATTATATTCCTTGGCATTGTCAATTTGGGATCTCTTTCAGGTGGTGATGGTGGATTCTTTCTATGGTTATTTTCCCTTCTGGTTCTAGGACTTCGGGCAGTTTTCCTTTATGATTTCCTGAAAGATACTGTCCAGGCTTTTTTTCATCATGATTTTCAGGTAGTCCAATAAATTTTGAATTGTCTCTCCAGAATCAATTTTCCAGGTCAGATGTTTTACCGATGTGATATTTTACCTTTTCATCTATTTTTTCATTTTTTTGTTTCTGTTTGACTGATTCTTGCTCTCTCATAGAGACATTAGTTTCCATTTGTCCAATTCTAGTTTTTAACAGATTGTTTTCTTCTGTTAGTTTTTGTACTTCCTTCTTCAATTGGCCAATTGTGTTTTTTAGGGACTTGTTTTCTTCAGTGTATTTTTTTTCCAATTGGCCAATTGTATTTTTGAAGGACTCTTCTACCTCTCTCATTTGACTATTAAAATCCTTCTTGAGCTCTTCTAAGAAGGCTTTTTGGGCTTCAGACCAGTTCATATTCCCTTTTGTTGTTGCAGATGTGGGTTTGTTGACAATGTTGTCCTCTTCAGAATTTCTGTCTTGATCTTCACTCTTCTCATAATATGAATCTATGGTATGTTTCTTTTTACTCATGGTGTTTCTTTATTCCCTGGCCTTTAAAGAGATTGAGCTCTCCTGCTGGGAACAGAGGCACTGACCCAAGCTTCTTGTGTTGGGAGCCCCAAGCTTCTTGTGTACTGGCTTTGTGTGCTGGGCCTCTTATGTGGCAATTGGAGGCTGTAGGTTTCTGGCAGCTTACCTTGTGTTGGGCTGGAATCAGCAAGGCTGGAACTTTCAGGCAATTCTAGGTTGCCTGCTTTTCCTTTCCTTTAGCTTTCTTCAGCTCCTTTTAGATGGGTGCTGCAGGGTGTTTATCTGCCTGGGGCCCCTGCAGTGTTGTCTCCCTCCTTTCTGCTAATGCACTGGGAGATTCCTTTGCAGGTGAGTGCCAGGCACCTGGTGGTTTTCTGAGCTGGTTTCCACCGGTTCCCCCCTCACTGAGGCACTGGAGGTCCAGGTGTTGGTGTTTGCCTGCTTACCACCTGGGCTTCAGGATTTCTTCACAATTGGAGGCTGCAGGGCTCTACAGCTCACCTGGTGTTGGGTTGGAATCAGCAAGGCCGGGCTTTAGGAAGCCTTTAGGTTGTTTTCTTCACCTCCTTTCAGATGAATGCCAGGGTACTTATCTGCCTGGGGCCCCTGCCTCCCTTATTTTTGCTGAGGCACTGGGAGACCCGTTTGCTGGGCTGCTGCACTGCTGCTCTTTCTTCTAGTTCAGGTTTCCAGGGTTTTTTTTCTGGGGTGATATTTTCTGGGTTAGAGGTTGAATAGGGGAGAGTGAGAGCGACTACCTTTTCACTCCGCCATCTTGGCTCCTGTTATTCTCAATGAATTCCAAACGTGCATTTCCTTCCTCTACTGCTTAGGGTTTTCACTCTGACCACACATGTATAACCTATATCAAATTGCTTGCCTTCTCAGTGAGGGGGGGGAGGGAAGAAGGGAGAGAATTTGGAACTCAAATTTTTAAAAGCGAATGTTAAAAATTGTATTTAAATGTAACTGGGGGAAAATAAAATACTAAATTATTAAAAATAAAAATAAAAGGAACCATAAACAATGAAATAATATCAATGATAAACATATATGCATCAAATGGTATAGCATCCAAATTTCTACATAAGTTAAATGAGTTACAGGAAGAAGTAGATAATAAAACTATATGTGGGGGACCTCAACCTCCCCCTCTCAGAAATAGGTAAATCTAACCCCAAAATAAATTAGAAAGAAGTTAAAGGGATGAATAGAATTTTATAAAAGATATGCTAGATCTCTGGGAAAAACTGAATAGCGATAGAAAGGAATATATCTCTTTCTCTGTGATATATGGCACCTACATTAAAATTGACCATGTATTAAGGAATAAAAATACAATCAAATGCAGAAAGTCAGAAATATTAAATGTAGTCTTTTTCAGATCACAATGTAATAAAAACTGTATTTAATAAAGAGCCATGGAAAGACAGATTAAAATTAATTGGAAAAGAAATAATCTAATCCTAAAGAATGAGTTAGTAAAAGAACAAATCATAGAAACAATCAATAATTTCATGAATGAGAATGACAATAACGAGGCAACATAACAAAATTTGTCGGATGAAGCCAAAGCAGTACTTAGGGGAAATTTTATATCTCTAAATGCCTACATGAATAAAATAGAGAAAGAGCAGATCAATGAATTGGATATGAAACTTAAAAAAAAAAAACAGAAAAAGAACAAATTAAAAATCCTCAACTAAACACCAAATTGGAAATCCTAAAAATCAAAGGAGATATTAATGAAACTGAAAGTAAGAAAACCATTGAACTAATAAACAAAACTAAAAACAGTTTTATGGGGAAAAAAATGAAATAGATAAACCATTGTTAACTTTATTTTAAAAAAGAAAAAACCAAATTACCAGCATCAAAAATAAAAAGAGTGAATTCACCACCAATGAAGAGGAAATTAAAGCAATTAGAAACTACTTTGCCCAATCTAAGAGATAATCTAAGAGAAAGTGATGAATATTTACAAAAATAGAAATTGCCCAGATTAACAGAAGTGGAAATAAAGTGCTTAACCCAATTTTATTTATTTTTTTATCTTATTCTTTAATTTAATTTAATTTTTAAATTTATTTATTTTTAGTTTCCAACATTCACTTCCACAAGATTTTGAGGTCCAAATTTTCTCCCCATCTTGTTCCTCCCCCCACCCCAATATGGCATGCATTCTGAATATTCCTTCTCCTAATCTGCTCTCCCTTCCATCTCCCCCCCTTTCTCTTATCCCCTTCCCCTTCTATTTTCCTATAGGGCAGGATAGATTTCTATACCCCATTGCCTGTATGTCTTATTTTCCAGTTGCATGTAAAAACAATTTTTAACATTTGTTTTTAAAACTTTGGGTTCCAAATTTTCTCCCTCCCTCCCTCCCCACCCACTCTCATTGAGAAGGCAAACAATTCAATACAGGTTATACATGTGTAGTCATGCAAAACACTTCCATAGTAGTCATGTTGTGAAAAACTAACTATATTTCCCTTCATCCTATCCCACCCCCCATTTATGCTATTCTCTCTTTTGACCCTGTCCCTCTTTAGAAGTGTTTGCTTCTGATTACCCACTCCCCCAATGCCCTATCCTCTGTCATCCCTCTGCTCTCTTATTCCCTTCCCCCCCCATTTTCCTGTAGGGTAAGATAGATTTCTGTACTCCATTGAGTGTGTATGGTATTCCCTCCTTAAGCCAAATCTGATGAGAACAAGATTCACTCATTCCTTCTCACCTTCCCCCATTTCCCCTCCACTGTAAAAGCCTCTTCTTGTCTGTTTTATGTGAGATAATTTACCCCATTCTACTTCTCCCTTTCTCCTCCCACTATAATCCTCTCTTACCCCTTAATTTTATTCTCCAGATGTCACCCCTACATCTTCAACTCACCCTGTGCCCTCTGTCTACTTATCTGTCTGTCTGTCTGTCTGTCTGTCTGTCTGTCTATCTATCTATCTATCTATCTATCTATCTATCTATCTATCTATCTATCTATCTATCTATCTAATTTTCCTCCAACTACCCTAATACTGACAAAGGTCTCATGAGTTACAAATATCATCTTTCCATGCAGGAATGTAAACAGTTCAACCTTAATACATCCAACCTCAGACCAAATACTTGACACTTACTAGCTGTGTGACCCTGGGCAAGTCACTTAACCCCAATTGCCAAAAAATTAAATAAATTAAATAAATGAACAAATAAATGAATGAATGAGTAAAGGAACAAATAATTAAATGAATGAATGAATGAATGAATGAATGAACAAACAAACAAATAAATAAGTAAATAAACTGAGGTCCCCCTGACTCCAGGGCTGGTGCTCTATCCATTGTACCACCTAGATGCCACATAAAATACTTTTTAAAAGGACAAAAGGACCATAATCCTGACAGCCCAGGCATCCACACCAAAGAATTGGGAGGGGGGATGATTAAGTAAAGAATGAAAGTCTGTCTTATCTGGATCACTGACTTCTTGCCTTCCAGGCTTGAATATCATCACTCACACATTGAAGACCCTCCTGGAGATTCAGGTGAATTTTATGTTCCTTTTGACAGTGAAAGACTGACTACTCTGCCATACTGCCCTCTTGTCATGCTCCCCTGAGAGTTTAAAGGTAGGCCAACCAATCAACAAGTATTTATTAAATACAAGTGTTTATCAAAAATACAATTAAATTTATTAAATTAAATAAAATTTATTAAACATCAGCACTGAGTTAGATGATGAAAGAACAAAGAATGAAAGAATGCCTTCTCTCAAGGAAATTAGATTCTAACGGTATAACATGTACATGGATAAATATCTACATCAAAAATATAAAGTGAATACGTACAAATACAGACAAAATGGTTAAAGACAAGATAGTTTGGAAGTGAAGATATTGACAGTTATGAGGTCAGGAAAAGCTTCAGGCAGAAGATGGTGCTTGAGCATCACCATAATGGAAGAGTGGAACTCTATGAAGCAGACGTGAGGAGGAAGTGTATTCCAGGCATATGGGATGGTCAGTGGAAAGGCAGAGACACTAAATGGAAGTGGAAAAACAGGAAGCAGGCCACTTTTTTCCTAATAATATTTTATTTTCCCCCAATTAAATATTAAAAAAATTTTAATATTATAAAACTGTTTTGAGTTCCAAATTCTATCCTTCCTTCCCTACCCTTTTCTCTCTGCCCCCCCCCTCCTGAGATGGTAAGCAATCAGATATAGGTTATATGTGAGCAATCATGCATGTAAAACATTTCCATATTAGTCAATTTGTACAAGAAAAGGAAGGAAGGAAGGAAGGAAGGAAGGAAGGAAGGAAGGAAGGAAGGAAGGGAGGAGGGAGAGGGAGGGAGGGGGAGGGAGGGAGGGAGGGAGGGAGGAGGAGAGAGGAGAGAGAGGAGAGAGAGAGAGAGAGAGAGAGAGAGAGAGAGGAGAGAGAGAGAGAGGAAGAGAGAGAAAAAAGAAAGAAAGAAAGAAAATTTTGCATCATTTTGCATCAGTCAATGTATATCTTTCCAAATTCTACTGAAATCATCTGGCTTATCATTTCTTACAGCACAATAATATTCCACCACACTCATATGCCACAGCTTGTTTAGTCATTCCCCAACTGATGGGCATCCCCTTGATTTCCAGTTGTTAGCCACCACCAAAAAGGGAACAGACCTCTTGGCTGTATCACATAGTATGGGGCAGGGGAGTAACAGCCAGTTAGCCTAGAAATGTAGGTCGGTTCCAGATCACAAAAGATTCTAGAAACAGAACAGAAGAGTTCGTATTTTACTGTAGAGAAAATCAGGAGTCATTGGAGGTGGTTGAGTTGGAGACTCACAGGGCCTTATCTGCACTGACAGGAAAATTCTTTGGCAAATCCTCTCTGGGATGGACTAAATGGAGGGAGACCAATTAGGAAGCTATTGCAATAATCTAGGTGAGGAATGATGATGGCAAAGGTGGTAGCTGTGTGAGAGGAGAGACGGAGTAAGATTCAAGAGATGTTGTGAAGGCAGACACTTTAAGATCTGGCAAATAATTAGACATGGAGGATGATGGCAAGTGAAGAATCTAAAATAATGCCAAGGTTATAAATCTGAAGACTTGAAGGATGGTGGTGCCTTGACAGAAGCAAGGAAGTTTGGAAAGAGGAGAGGGGCAGGTGGCAAAGATAATGAGTTCAGTTTCAAATGTGTTGAGTTTAAAGATGTCTACTGAACATTCAGTTTTAAGGGTCTAAAAGGCAATTAGATATGTGGAACTGAAGCTCACAGGATAAACTGGGGCTGAATGGAAAAGGGAGGAGGGAGGATAGGCAGAGACAGACAGACAGACAGATAGATAGATAGACAAACAGGTAGATAGACATAAGGTTCTATCCTAGGTCCTTTTCTCTTCACCATCCATAATCTCGGTACAATATTCATCAGCTTGCATTGACTTAACTCTCATCTTTCTGCACGACTCACAGATTTACATAAAATACACCTATGTGTGTATGCATATATGTGTTTATTATAGCTGTTTATGTATATGTGTGTATATATGTAAATATGGATATACATGTATATTGCTATAAATGTATATTTGTGTCTATGTAAGTACATAAAGATATGTAAATCTATGTATTCATGTGTGTATGTGTTTTTATAGATACCACAACATGCCCTGGTACAAAAAACAATCTTTGTGGCACAAAGTTTTCCCTAGTGATGTTATTGTGAATCCTGGAACAGCACAATACCTGAAAAAGGCTGAGTGTGGAACACAGGACAGTGGACAGGTTTTGTGACACTCCTCCCTCCTGGTGTGACCAACACTTTTCATTCTCCTTTGCTGGATCACATGCAAAGATGGATACACATCACATGCAAAACCATGGCTGTCTTCCAAGTGTCTGTCCTGTGTCCTTTTATCTTCTCCCTCTATATTATTTCTCTTGTTGTTCTGATCTCTTCTCATAGATTCAGTTATCACCTCTAGGCACATTATTTTCAGATCTCTTTGTCCAGATATAACTCTATATAATTTCCTTAAGTCTAGCCTCACATCTCCGATTGCTTACTGGACATCCAGAATTGAATGACATGTAGACATCTTAAATTCAACATGTCCAAAACTGAACTCATCTTCCTCTCTTCCTCTCCCAGCTTTCCTATTACAGGTGAGAATACCACCATTCCTCTAGTCTCCTAGGCTCACAATCCAGGGGTTATCTTCAACTCCTCCTCTCTCTCAATCCCCAAATCCAATTGGTTGCCAAGTCCTGTTGCTTCTGTCTTCACAAGATTACTCACTCATTCCCCCTTCTCCCTCAAAAACTGTCACCACCCTGCATTGGTCCTCATATCTTTGCACCTGGACCATTGCAAGAATCTTCTGGTTGGTCTTGCCCAACTTTCCCCACTTGAGTCCATCCTCTACTCAGCTGTGGAGGTCCGACCTAAATCTCAGGTCCAACTACGTCACAGACCCATTCAATCAACTCCAGTAGCTGACTCTCAAGTATAGGAGCAAATAAAAAATGCTTTGTTTGCATTCAAAGCCCCTCCTAGCCTTGCTCCATGCTCCCTTTCCAGTCTTTTTATACCTTACTCCACTCCATGTATTCTGCTATCCAGTGATGCTGGCCTCCTGGCTGTCCCTTGCACAAGATGATTCATCTCCTGATTGTGTGAAAGTTCATCGACTGCCCCCATGCCTATAATGCTCTCTTATCTCCTCTCCATTCCCTGGCTTCCTTCAAGGCCCAGATAAAATCCCACCTTCTACCAGAAGCCTCTCCTGATCCTCCTTAATACTACTGCCTACCTTCTGTTGATTATCTCCAATTTACCATAAGATATATATGTATGCATGTGTACACATATATAGCTTATAAATATACACAGTTATTTGCTATACTGCATATATATGTGTGTATGTACATATATACATATGTGCCTTTATATACACACACACAGAGTTGTTTGTATGTAGTGTCCCCAGTAGGCCAGAATTGAAAGCGATTATTTTTGCTTTTCTTTTTCATCCCTAGCATTTAGCACAGTGTCTGCAATATAGTAAGTTTTTGACAAATGTTTATTAACCTCATACAGTAAGACTAGACTGCAGCATATTTTCAGCAATGACATACATGCAAGAAGTAGAATGAGGAATGATTTCCATCGTCAACTGGATGATGAGGAAAAGAAGGCGGTCAAGACGGACGCTGTGAGTGCCACCTGGAGACACACAGAATGCTAAAAAAAAAAAATCCAGGAAAGTGTTGGGCACACTGGGTAGATGCTCTGGGAAGAATCTGTGTCCATGAATGAAACACAGATGAAATCTCACCTCTCGGTGCCCCTCAGACAACTCTCTAGAGCTTCCCAGATTATGGAGCAGGTGCTGGTTAACATTTCTTGGGGTGCTTTCTTATCAGACATCAACCACCCCAATGGAATCACAGGTGTGAACCCCCAAAGCCACCTGGCCCCACAAAAAATTATGCAATGGGCTTTCACAAAGTGTGATAAAGGGGAAAGTGCAAACATTGGGCAAGTTCTAAGGATTTCAAGTGAGTACAATCAAGAAGCACCTCTCCTTTCAACCCTTTGCCCAACAAATGGGCAAGACTGTCTGACTGCAGTGGGCCTCCCTGCCCATGTGGGGGAGGAAGCTGTTTCTTCCACAGCTTAATACTCTGCCAACATGTCCTGCCATCTTTCACCCAGTCCCCCTGAATAAACCTGCTCTTGCCTGCAAAAAATCTGCAGAGATTACCCAATCCACTGAAGCTGGAGGTAGGCAAAAATTACTTCAGAAGAACGGCTGAATTCACCATGAAGAGGTTTTATTTTTTAAAAATCATCATAATAGACAAGCGTGTTAACAATAATCTTTATTGCCAAGGTTTGTGACTCATGTGGAGTCTGGCCCATTATTGGGGAGGAGTGAGTTGAGAGAGACCAAGAGATCCTTGATCCCCAAAAAAGGAAAGGGAAGCTACTAATCAGATGATCTTTTCATCTAAATCCTCTTGGAATTTTCCAGATGGTGACTGAGTATAGCAATTCTTTTAGAGTAAACATAAGAATATGCATCATTTCCCCACACAAAATCAACATGATTGTAATGAGGAATAAATTTTTGATGAATGACATTTGGGAGTTTAGACAGCAACTGTTTGACATCTTTAGGACCTGAGAGTAAATCCTTTCCACCAAACCAAATAGCCGTTGGCACTTCCACTTTGCTAGTGTCGTAAGGCGGAGGAGTGGACTAAAATGAAAAGGAGGAAGAAAGACGTAACAGATCCAGCCTAGGTCTGCTCAGGGCCCTTCCTCTCCAGTGAGGTGACAAAGATCCCTACACCTGAACCAAGTGGCAGGATGTCCTCCTCCTGGTTCTACACTCCTTTCCACTTTCCCCCAGAAAAGAAAGGTGAAAGGGAAGGCAGGAGATCATTAGGAAGGGGAGATGATGGAGAACTGCCTGCTGGGGAAGGAGTTCTTTCTTTTCTGTCCTAAAGCCCAGCAAGAGCTTGGAAGTGTGAAACCTCTGAATGAGCATGAATGCCTTCCCATGGGGCTTGGGCATGCTGAGAGTGAACATGTCCTTCCTTGGGTAAAAACAAAAACTTCAACATTCATTTTCCAAAAGGCTATGGATAGCCTTCATTTCCAATCTTTCTGGCATCTGGTCAACCTGTTGTTGTTTACATAGCAAAAACTGCAATCTTTGTCCTTTCTCCCTCTCCCTTTTGAGTAGGACTTCTTAATCTGGAGTCCAACGACCCTCAAGGGGTCCACTGATAGATTTCAGGGGGTCTGTGGACTTGGACAAGGATAAATTACATCTTTCTTTTGACATAATCAGTTTTCTTTATAATCCTATGCACATAAAAGCCATTTTTGGAGAAGGAAGTCTCACGAGACTGCCAAAGGGGTTTGAGAGGATTGCTCCAGTCCTCTCAAAGAGGCTGTCACTGAACATATCTGTACCTTCCCTAGAAAGGTCCAAGCAGTATCCCAGGCAAGGCTGTTCACTAGCCTGTAGCCTAAGAAAACGGATCAGGGCATTCTTTCTTCATGCTTTTGCACAGGCTATGAGGTCTATAGTGCCAACTTTGCCAAGAGATTAAAGTATTGGGTAGAGGCTTCAGTGTTCTCCTCTTACCCAAGCTAGTATTTGGAAATAATCTTACCTGATTATAATACTTCATATTCAGAGCAGGACTCCCCCAGTCATAAGCTTCAAACCTCTTTGAATGAAGAGTCTGAAATGAAGGCCATAACAGATAACTAAGCATAGATCTCTGGGGCTTTAAGGAACCTTGGGCACAATCTAGGCTGAATTCCTAATAATAATACCAGGTGGTCACTCCAGAGTACTTGGTGATCCTCACAACATCACTTTGAGGGAGGTACTACAGGTCACATTGTTCCTATTTTGGGGATGAGGAAGCTGAGTCTTATAAGAGTTCAGTGAGTTCCTCATTGGATAAATAGCTAGTGAGTATCAGGGGTGGGATCTGAAGTAAAGTCTTCTTGATCCTAGGCCCAGCACTTTGTATACCACAATTGCTGTCTCATAGATTTCCCAGATGCTAAATGACTGTCACTAAAAATATATGTGTCTCTCTTCTCCCTCCCCTCCCCAGCCATGGCAGCCACATATATGACAGTGGTACATTCCCTTGAAATGGCTGATTCTCCATCTTGCTGGAAGTCTAAGGGAGAGAATGTGCTGAAAGACTGTGTTCCTCCTAACTCAGTCACCAGTCATCTTTGATAAAATCTTCTAGTTAAGAGGATGAGCAAAGAGTCCACAAGGCATACAGCCTTCCACCCATAGCCAGAGTGAATGCCCAGTTCCATGGGAAGTTTCCCTGGTTAATCCTCTGCTACAGATGGAAAATGGGACAGGTTGATTAGTGTCCCCAAAAATAACATTTATTGGGATTCTATTTCTTCAGTTCCTTATATGCGATGAGGAAGTGGGACCAAGCCAAGTACCTAGAGGACATCTGTGCTGGCGGAAGCACAAATTAGTGCCAAATGAAAGCATTTGGGAGGGAATTTTCTAGGCTATCTCAGGGAGGGGATGATACTAAAAGAATGGAAGGACTCATGGACAAATTTAGAGGCAATTGAGAGGACATGAGTAAGTACTGATTTATATGACTAGATCCTCATCTTTGTGAAGTTCATTTTGTTTGTTTGTTTGACAATATGTATGTGTATCCTCAGAGCAAGTGCTCTGGAGGTCTATGTTACCTGAAGTGACTGGTGCCTGAGAAGGGTCATCCAAAGTGAATACACTTACCACAAGGACCAACATTCCATAGTGGAGTAAAAAAGATTTTATTGGGACTTTATCTTGAAAAGTGTAATAGAAATTATGAAAATAGGTTATTTTTATCTTATATTTGTCAAAATTTAAGTTATTATGATTAATTAATAATTATAATGATACATGCTAATTTTCAAATTGAGCAAAAATGAATGGTGTTGATTTGGGGTAGGGGATGGTATATTTTTGGACAAGATGGTAGAACACAAGGACACGACGTCCTTCATATTCCATTTGACAGGATCCTAAAATGTGTTACTGTTGCCAAAAAAAAGCATCTGAAGTCTCCATTAATTTTCTGTAAGACCTTTCTTATTCCTTTATGTTCAGCTCATTTTCACCTGCAGACAGTTACTGGGAGGCTAAGTGAGAAAGATGTTAGGGATAAGCAGGGAAGAATTGTGAGGGAGAACTAAAATGGCTGATTCACTGGGGGATACGTTTGTATGATGACTTTTCCTTCTCCACCCAACCTCATATTGAACAAGCATGATGCAGCAATGAGGAGCTGGGAATAGGAAAACAGAATTATACCTCTGCCACATGGGGCTTGGTGACCCTGGCACAGCTTCTCAGCACCCAAGGAATGTGTCAATTCTGCATTGGTACAGGAAGTTTTCCTGACTGGGAGTTCTCTATAGGGGAAAGTATAGGTCTGGACCCCACATTCCCCTACCAAAAGGATACAGCATCATAACTCTGAGCTTGACCATGTTGAGTGTGAAGAGATAACAGACTCTCTTCGCAACACTTTTCTGCCACAAACTGCCTTTTTTTCTGTCCTACAGTTGCCTGGGAGGTACAGAGATCCTTGACATTGTTTTGCTCATTGTTTGATTACCAGAAGCTCAGCGCAGCAGGGCCCTGCCTTCAAGGCACTTTTTCAACAATGTTACATTTGTTGCCATCCTACAAAATTCCTTAACTGATGAAATCAATAAGAAACTTCAGTTCATCAACTCTTTCCTTAACACTGAATGAGGAGCTGGGATGGGGGGTGGCCCCTGGCATAGAGGATGGCTTGTTATTGGTCCCTATAAACAGTGCCATCACCCAAGCTCTCTGACTGGATGGCCTCAGGCCCCAGAAGCTCATTGAAGACATTGACCACTACCCAAAAGGGATAAGCCTAACACCTCATCTAGGGGTAACACAGGTTATCAAGGAGAAATTTCCCATGAAGCTTGAAATGCCCTCTAGTTCAATACTGAAGAACATGCATATTGGTGCCCATGGGTCTCCACACCTGGGGAATTCCACTGATGAAGACTGGTGCTGAGTATTATGAAGGAAAGACCCCTGTGAAGGCACTTCTCCCTTCAGTGGTGTCTGACAGAGGTGGAAACAAATCGTCTCCCTTTGACCTCTTCTGGGCTCTTCTAGTGCTCCCTCTTCCTTGGACTTCTGGTGGGATAGGGAGGCGGGGAAGCGTGGGAGCTACACTGTATTTAGGACACTGAATCTAATTGTGCTTCAGACGTCTTAATGCAATTTTATGCTCTATTAGCTTAAAATGGCACTAAAATTTGGGGACACTATATATGTAGATGTACTTGTATATGTATACATGTACATATGTATCACATATACATGTTGTGTATGTGTGTATGTATACACATGCATGGATATGTATATGCCTTGGTATATATGTATATGTGCCTATATGTATATGGATGTACATGCATATTTGTTTATACCAATGATGTTCCAGTCATTCTGCATAACTAAGAACCATGAAATACCAGAAGCCTTATACTATCAGAATTGTAAGTGGTCCCAAAGAGAGACGTGTGAGGGCCTAAGTCAGCTACAGTACATTCCCAAGGACAGCCTGAATGTAGGGAGTGGTATAATAATAATTATTTATGATCTTACTGAGCCAATGTATAATCGAGGGACCATCATGTAGCAAAGGCTGGTGCTTGGGCAGCCTGAGAGCTGCACCATGACCCAGGAAATAGAAAGAGATCTAAAGGGGAATCCAGCATACAGGAAAATTGTGCTCAGCAAATTATTTTGGAATCAAATTTTAAAAATTATACCTGTAAGAAATGGCGCACATCTTTAACAGAAGAACCTGCTGGGTTTTGTCAAAGATATATATCAATGCGACTCTGCAAAAATAGATATAAAGAAATATTTTTTTTTTCCAAATTAGTTTCCTTTCACATCTGATGACTTTCTGGCAAAACTTGACTGGAGTATTTCCAGGCTAATGAATTGGGATTGTGTGTTCATGGACAACCTTTGGTTAGGCCTGACCCAGAGAAATCTTTCTGTAATTGAATTGGAGATATGCTAATGTTTGTCTGAGAAGAGCCAATATGTTGAAAATGGGGAGGACCTGAGAGTCCATCTGAATCAGAATGGAAATCTGTCTAGACAGGTGTCAATCACCGAACAAGCATTTATGGAAGGCTTCAGATGCAAGTAAAAGGTTTTGAAGGCGGAGAATGGACCAGACTTACTACCTGATCAAATATGTGGGTGGAGGAATGGGCAGTGAAGAAATACGGATGACTCTCATGGTGGAAACCTGAGGGACTGGAAGGTCCTGGGGCCCTTGACAGCAAAAGTTGAATCAGGAGTAGGTGGGCTTAGAGGGAAAGGTGATGTATTCTGTTTTGAACATGGTAAGTCTGATATGCCTATGAGACATCTGGTTGGAAATGTCTAACTGGCAGTTGGAGACATACAAGACAGATATGGAGGATATATGTGTTGATTTAGAAGTTATTTGCATAGAGAGGGCAGTTAACTCCATGGCAACTGATGAGATCACCAAGATAGACCATGTAGAAGAAAGAGAAGGCCCGGAACCCAGGTCTGGGATACACTAGTGGGAGGAACCAGTGGAAGATTCTGCAGGAAGTGAGCTCTGACAGAGTAATGTCACAAAGCACAGGGAGAAGACAGTGTCCAGGCGGAAAAGGTGGTCAACAGGGTCACATGTTGCACAGGACTGAGCAAAGCTACTAGATAAAGGGCAGTTTTAGTGAAGTGGAGGAAGAACCTAGACTACATTAAAGGAGTTTAAGAGTGAGTGGCAACTGAGAAAGTGTGGACAGCTCCTTCTAGTTAATAGTGAAAAGGAACACAGAGCAGAAGAGTTTTCAGAGATGGTAGAGGGACCAAGTCAAAGTGCTCTACATGCATTATTCTGTTAAGTGCGTGTGTGTGTGTGTGTGTGTGTGTGTTTACGGCTACTTTGTTGAAATTGATGGTATCAAATCCATTTATCAACAATAAGACGTCGTCACAAATTGTGGAAAAGATCTCACGGTTGCACAGATCCTGGCCAGTGAAGCGGGTTAAAAAGCTATTGGGAAAGAATTCCTTTTCCCCAAACAAGATCTGCAAAAGGCAGGTTAGAGAAAGATGTCAGTGAGCAATAGCAGAGCTCTATCCTTCTCACCTGCACAGCAGGGCTGGGTTCCTCAGGAATTTTGACATTGCTTAGCAGAAATGACCTGCCGAGGATCATTTTCCATAGATGCCCCTACTCGTCACTCTCAAACCCTGGTCAGTGTCCAAAGGAAACCAGTCCTGTAACACCTCAAAGAGCAAAGCCACAGACAAATTCCCCAGAGTGCCCTGCCCTTCTGGCAAAAAACCAGAGAGGCCCAGGGAAATGAGACCTGGCTTTAGCTATTAGGGCCAAGCTGACTGGAAAAAATGTAAGCTGATGGCTTCTTCTCCAATTCAGTTGGGTAGGTTCTGTGTGCCTAAGGGGTACAGGGGACAGGAGGGTTTCTGAAGGGCAGCCAAGAACATTCTGAGGACCCTTCAAAGCGGAGGCCACATTTGTAGCTCTTTCGTGAATCACAAGTGAAAAATAGACATCTTTAGAATAGGCCAGTAATGCTGCCATCCTAAGACATGCCATTGTACTGTCTCAGTTGGACAGTGAATGTGACCCAGAAAGCAGAGAAAAATGAAATTGGTAAAAAATCACCCAAATTAAGACAGACATTTTCTGTGTCCATAAGAAAAGAAAGGCAAGAAGAGATTTAAGGTAGGGATGAGAGAGAGGAGTGAAGGGCAAGGAGCAGGAAACTAGCTGGTAGGGCTAGGAAGATTCAGAAAGGCAACAATACAAGGGGAAATGGAACTCTTGCATGGGGAAAGAAACAGCAAACACTTCAGAAAAGCTTTCTTTAAAGAACATGGAGCACTTCTGGCCAAGTTGGCTGCACAAAAGAGACAAAAACTGAAATATGACACTGGCCCAAATAATGATAAAAATATCCAATGAACAAATACAGTGAGTGGCTTCTTCCACCCAAGACCCATCCTCAAGGCCAGACAGAAAGCCAAGAACAGTAGGAAAGAGCACCACGTGTTAAGGCATGAAAGATGGCAGCCTCCCAGGATGAACGAAGATTGGCCAGCGACCCTCACAGCCCACAATGCTCTGCATCCTGAGGCAGCAAGAGTAAAGGGCTCACCCAGGAATCTCCAGAGGGACTGAAATTGATAGTGGTCTTGGAAGCCACCAGGAGCAGCAGTGCCCAGAGCAGGCCTGGGCTCTGTCCCAAGTCACAGTAGACTACCCTAAAGATCCAGTACTCTGCACCTCAACGAGTCATGGGGGTCTAGCCCCAAGAAGTAGAAGTCATTGCTCTCAGGTCAAGCCCTTTGGTGCTTTCGGTCTCTGGGGTTCAAGATATCAGAAGGTCCTGAGTATCCTTTCATTCGGGCTCTCTCCTTTCTGCCTCCTCTGGTTCATAGCTATTTGAAGTATCATTTACCTTGAATAACGTGTCAGGGAGTTTTGCCAGGAGCAAGGTAGGACCATGCAGATCATTAAGAATGGAAATTGGAGCTAATGCAAAATTAATCTTGATCCTTTCAGCCACTTTGGGGTTGGTTGACATCCCTTCAAAGGCTGAAAGATAAAAAGCAACTAAACCCCATCCTTCCCTTCTTTCCCCAGAGCCAGCAGCCCAACTCCAGCCCTGATTATCTCCTGCCCAGATTATGCCTTCATCTCCTAGATGGTCTCTCTGTCTCTCATCTTTCCCAATTTCACCCCAATCAACATTCTCCTGCCTCTGACACTTACTGCCTCTGAGTCTCAGTTCTATCCCATAAGATAGCAAGAGTTCTTATGTGACAAGGCTGGCGGGAGAATCAGAGATGGGGTCTGTAGAGCACTTTGCCGACCTTAAAGTGATGCATAAATGTTTGTTGTTATTATGACCTTCTACAGCCCACAGTACCTAGCACAGGGCAGGGAAGTAGAAGCATTATACAATTTACCTTAGGTGGGATGAATAAATGGATTAAGGAGAAAAATTCCTATGATGGTCAAGTAGGGAAATGAATAGTTAGCACCTTAGAACAACGAATGAAAATTCAAAATTATATTAAGAGAATGGATGTCAGTCTGCACAAAAATCCCATGAAATAAAAAAGAAGGAAATTCAGTCCTGTGGCCCTCTGACTTTTGAGGGTCTAAAGCTACCCTGAGGTTTAAGGTTAATTTCAAGTATACGTTTTGTTAAAATCATAGTTCGTGAGACCCCAGTTGACGTCTTCCTTTGAACAAGACCAAAGCAGAGCACATGTCAACTTAAATCAAAAGCACATAATTAAACTGAGCAGCAACAAAGGAAAATTGCCTACAACCACATAGAAGGCACGTTCAAGCAGGAATGAGTCATGTTCTCAGGGCTGAATCCCCCTGCCTGCAAAGGGGCTGTTCACTTCTTCCTCACAGATGTCATTTACCAGTGTAGAGATGACCTGAGTATGTAAGGCAAAGATTGAAGGGGTAACCTGCCCAATGAGAGTCCATTTCTGTAATTAAATAGAACAAAAACTAAACTTTTACACTCTCAGGAGTATTGTGCTGCATAGAAACTGGAAAGAAATGATAAGCATCAACTGAAGTAAATGAAAATAATTAATATGACTTCTACAGTCAGCCCATATGGATGGTGAAGGATTTTGAGTTCATGCCAAATAAAGACTGATCAAAGGAACTAGCCCAGAGCAGAGCTGACTGGGGGGATCTGAGTGCTGTCTGAGTGTCAGAAGGGCTGTCTCAAAGAAAGATTAGACTCGGTCTCTTTGTTCTCAGAGGCTAGAACTAGGAAAAATTGGTAGAAGCTGGACAGAAGGAAGTTTAGGCTGGAGGTGAGGGAAGTTTGCAAAACAATTGGAACTATCCCAAAGAGGAATGGTCTGCATGGGAGGCATTTGGCTCCCTTTCATTAGAGGTCTTCAAGACAAGAATGGATGGCCATATGTTAAGGATCAAACTATGGCTGCCCATAGGAATCTCCTCCAAATCTGAGCCAAGTCTAATGTCCACTTGAGCTGGTATCATTTATAGGGAGTGTAGATGAGGGGAACAAATGTATGTCAATTAAGGGGCTACTAGGGGAAGTCTGGAAAATTTGAACATTCATTAGAAAACAGCATAAACAAGAACCTTCCTAGAAGTTCTTACAGCTAGCTCTCACGGCATGGCTTGGGCACTGGTGCTGAAAGGGGCCCAGCTCCGTCTCAATGTCTCCCACCCGGCTCTGGCCACCAGGCCCTGCCTCCAGTTGACCTGAAGTTTCAAGGTGGCCCTCAGGGAGTTTGTAAGCTCTCTCTCTTTGCCTAAATAAGCAGCAAGGGGTCCCTCTCAGGCCATACTTTGAAAATACCCCATAGCATTATATGGAGCATAACCAGAAATGCTCTGAGAATAACCTTCACCTTTGTAGAACACTTCTCTCACAATAGCCCAGATGGGTTGGCATGTAAAAATCCTTTCTGTGTTATAGATGGGGGAGAGAGATGGGGTTCTGAGGGGTAAGGGGCATGCAGGTGGTCACTCAATGACTGTAGTTAGCATCTGAGGCATGATTTGAACCCAGGTGTCCTATCAGTCCAGCCCTCTGACCCCTATTGTAGGCTGCTTCTGCCCCAGGGAGAATGCCAAAAGCAGCTAAAATAACTTTCTCTGCTCCTTAGGGGGCAGTTAGGTGGCACAGAGTATAGTAGATTAGAGTACCAGGCCTGGAGTCAGAAAGATTCCTCTTACTGAGTTCAAATCTGGCCTCAGGCACTTACTAGCTAGGTGACCCTGGGCAAGTCACTTCATCCTGCTCATCTACATAATAAGTTGGAGGAGGAAATGACAAATCATTCCACTGTCTCCACCAAGAAAACCCCAAATGGAGTCACGAAGAGTTGGACACGATTGAAAACGACCGAGCAACAACACAGTCCGTAACCTTTCACAAGAACTAGCCACTGATTGGCTACACTCCTCAGTTCCAAGAGGGTCCAGTTCCACCAGTACCCAAAAGGCAGTCTTGACATACCAATAGTGGTGCCTTGAGAGTGCCCCACAAAATATACTTCCTTCTGCTGAGTTTCTTTTTTGATCAGGTCAAGAATGGCTGGAAGATCATTTTTGGCCATCTCATCACAACTATAGGAACAAAAGGCAAAATGAACTAGATGAAAGAGATAAAAAATGAATTCCCTCTTTCAGATTCACCTCACCAGTGATGACTCGTGCACAACAAGTGACATCAAAGACCCCTCCAAGGATGTGGGTGGTTGGACAAGGAAGAGGCTCCATCACACGGTAAGATGGAGAAGCAACAAAGACTTCATGTCTTTATGGGATCTGTGTAGTATCCAAAAAACCAGAGGAGCACTGCCCCTGAAAGGCAGATGGGCTCTGACCATGGGTTCTCTAAAGTACTCTGCACTGATTTTATCTGGATTCCGGATACACTCACACAGGTACATATTGTCTCCCCGGGCAGAGCAGATGCTTCCTGAGGGCAAGAACTGTTTCACTGTTTAGTATGTGTGTCCCTTACACATAGCCCAGCATCTGGACCACTCCTTCGTCAATGGAATGATGAGGACAACAATCACATGAGACGAGGACACCTGAATGGCTTGAGCTCCCTATCAGAAGAGTGTCCACATGACTGAGATCACAGCTCCCCTGGAGCACTGGCTGCATAAAGAGCTGCTGCAGCTAGCATAACAACAGGAAACCCTCAAACGAAAGCTGGAGTGCTTTTTTCAAGCTGTTAATATTAGGTAATACTAATACAGAGTTGTAAGATTTACAAAGCACTCTGCACATATTACAAGTGGCTGAAATACTCCTCAGTGGTGGAGACTGATCATTTTCTCATACGTTATCTGGGAAGCTAGGCAGAAGTGGAGAGAGTGCTGGGCCTGGAGTCAGGAAGGCCCAAGTCCAAGCCCAGATTCTGACACTTCTTAGCTGTATCACCCTGGGCAAGTCACTTAACCTCTGTCTACCTCAGTTTCCTCAACTGTACAATGAAGGTTAATAATAGCATCTACCTCCCAGGCTTACGGTGAGGATCAAATGAGGTAATACTTGTCAACACTTAGCACAGGGCCTGGCCCTCAGCAGGCACTTAATAAATTCTTGATTCCTCTCTCATGACAAGTGTGGTAGGTGAGGTACGATTATTCCTATTTCCAAACAAGAAACTAAGAAAGACAGAGAATAAGTGGTTTGCCCAGGGTTATGTAACTAGCAGGAATTGGAGGCAGGATTAGAACTCAGGTCTTCATGACTCCAAGTCCAGCAGTCTGCACACTCGTCCATCAAGCTACGCACGGTTTTCTGTAACAGGAGGCCCCAGCACAAGCTCTGCCTCGGGAAGGGCGGGCGAGAGTGCCGCCCTCTCGCCCCTGTCCCTCGGCCCTCTGGTCCTCTGCTCACACGTCCCCCCTCTCCTTGCTGCCCTTCCGTTTGCCCTCTATTCCCAGAGACCAGAGGTGAGAGGGAGGCTGAGTGGGGGAGGGGGAGGAAGGTGGGGAAGTCCCATCGAGCTCCTTCTCATCCCACCCAAGTCTCTCAGCACAAATCCTGGTTCAGGGAAAGAAATGCTTTGGAGTCAAGACTTCTGACCTTTATTTCTTATTCTACTTGAAAAGACTCCTGCCACCCATGTTGTACTCGTTTTCTTACAGTGTGTTTTTCTAAGACAGACAGGCCACACTGCATTTGCAAGTGAGAAGTGAAGCACTATTTGTTTCCCTGCCTGAACGACCAGAACTCTCTGGAGTCTGGCGATAAATAAAGGGGTTTCCTGGGCCAGATATTCCCCGGCCGTTCCCCAGCCACACATCATAACCAGCATCAGCCAGCAGGAAGCCCAGGCTGTTGTTTGGCGGGTTGGAAATCCAGCAGCCGGCAGTCACAAGGAGACCATGCTGGAGACACACAGCAGGCCTCCTGACTGAGAAAGAAACGTGGGCAACATTCAGCAACAGGATGTCTGTCACCATGAAAATGCCTCAAACAATGCCTTGTGTCATACCCACCAGAATTTTTTCTAATTTCCTCGAAACTGAAAGTTTTCTTTGGCTATTTCTTTCACGGATTATCTGTAAAACAAGAACCATAGCTTTTTTTGTCTTTTCCCCTCCTCCTTTGACTCAGAGTGGTTAGAATATCCAATCATCAAGACAATACCCAGAATGAAGAGGAGACACCCAGCAACAGCTATGGCACATGCCCAATGCCATGCGATCTCTTGTAGACAGAGCTCTAGATTTGGAAATCTTGGCCCTCAGAGTTAGAAGAGACCTTAGACATCACCGAGTCCAAGCCACACCCCACCAGAGACACGTCTGCAGCAGAGCAGACAAGGGACAGTCTTTTTCCCAATGAGAGGCAACTCACAACCTCTCAGAGGCAGCTCATTTCACCTCTGGATAGCTCCAGACATTAGGGAGGTTTTCTTTGCATCTGACTCTTGGTAATAGCTACCTATTGTACCAAAATCTGACCTCTGCTGCCAAGAATGGCCAGTTGAATCCCCTCTTCCATTAGCCATTCATCGGAATAGTAGAAGCAAGGTACCATATTTCCTCTATTCTGTATCTTTGCCAGAGACAGAATAAATCTAAAATCAATAATTGCATCAACTGAAATTTATATGGTAAGGTCTGATCCAATCCAACCTTCCTTAATCCATGTTTTTCATTCCTGTACAGGCTGCATTCCTTATTCTCCTTCCCAACTTTCTCTACCATACCCCAAAAACCTCTTCACACTGGAATGCACCCTTCTCCTGGACTTTACATACTTCTGATGTCCCCTTCTCTGAGTGTCCTTTAGCTTGTCACCACTTTCCTGAAATGTGGTGTCTCTCATGGATCATGATATTCTGAATGAGGCCTGACCTTATTTCTCTGACCTTTTATTTTCATCTATATTTTACTCCTTTGCCCATTGAAGAGAGCAGCCCCATGCATCAGGCACCTTTTCCACCAGTCAGTGGAGAATCAGATGTTCCTCTCCTTTCCCTTTGACATGCAGGAAGAGCTCTTGACTTGTAAAAACTGATTTCATTTCAAAATTATTTCCATGACCTGAGTTTCTCCACATGAAGGCAAGACTTCCAGGCCCCAGGATTGACATAAATTAGATAATTTAATCTAACACATACTATACCTGAATGAAAGCCACTTGTTTTTCCATGCGGAATTCTGTTAATTTGAAGTATATAACCATCTTGAGTTATAACTTCATACTCTTCACTGGGATAGCCCCAGTAAGAAATCATCTGGCTCTACAGGAAGAAAAGGCAAATCCTTTGTTATCACTACAATGCTGAAATTCCATCTGGCTCAACACGTAACAAATAAGAATAATCACACACTCCATTTTACTAGTGAACAGACTCTAGAAGAGTGGAGAGCATGAGTGGTCACATGGCCAGCTTGGAAATATTTTTGCTAATACCAAAAACAACTCACAACACTCAGTCGAGCTTTGGGGTTGCCAGGACGGACATCCATAAACAAACAATGAGCATTCCCAATGACACGGAGGAAACATGCCACAGCTAAGAGCCACCACATTGTGTACCTGCATGAAATTGGGACATCAGTAGGGTGGTTTTTAGCAGAGCGAGTTTTCTCAAGTCAGTATTAAAGTTAATGCCCAGTTAACTACCTACTTTCTGCCTCTTGCTTTGGGAATAATAATAATCAAATCAACATTACTTCAGTTTCAGAAAAGGGCTTGTCAGTCTCAGGCTTGACAACTCCACTCACCATCCCCAGAACTACCCACACTGCTGTCTCTGGCAGCCACCCGGCTCTGTGTGCTGACTCCCCCATGAGAATGGAAGCTCCCCGAGAGAAGAAATGGTTTGAACTTCATACTTGTGTCACTGACCCTTAGCACAGTGCCTGGCACATGGTAAGCACTTAAGAAGCATTTTTCATTCCCTCTAGGCCGCACTCCTGACTCTCTTCCCAGATTTTCTCTACCATAGTCCAAGAATTTCTTCACTCTGGAAGCTCACCCCACCCCTGGACTTTACCCATTGGAAATACCTCCACCCCCATAGCCTTTCCCTATTACTGATTGACTTCTTCCAGAACCTCTGTTTGAAGGAGGAGGCCCAGTCCAACTATGAATTCATCCCTTTCCAGGCTAGACTCTTGGCTCTCCACAACTTTCCCTTGAATTCCCTGTTATGGGGTATTATCATCTTTCTTCCCCTTTTTTAGCTCCCTTCTACGCACTGTCTTCACCTGTTAGAATGTAAGCTCTTTGAGGGCAGGCACTGCCTTTCTGTCTATATTTGTATTATCAGTGCTTAGCGCAATGCTTGGCACATGGTCAGTACTTAATCGATGCTTGTTGACTTGCGGTCTAATATGGCGGAGAACCCATGTAAGTCAAAAGGTACAAGATAAGCACAGAGTGGATGAAAGATGATCCCATTGGGAGTGACAGCTAGGGGGATCAAGGGGCTCCTGGGGGAGCTGGTTCTGAGCCGGGTCTTAAAGGAATCCACAGATTCCAAGATTGGGAGACTGGGAATGAGAGCCATTCTAATCCTGAGGAACAGCCAGTACATGGACAGGAAGACAGCAGGACCACAGTAACCCTGATCTGCTACACAATGCTGCTCTTTCTCACTTGTTTGACCAACCTTGATGCATCTTAAGTCCAGCATTTGCATAGCCCCTACCATCATGGACTTGTAATTTAATGAGAAGCAAGGGGAATAATGAGTCCACAACTTCCTTCATGGGCAAGCATTTCTGTTTGCTCCATCCTGGGCACTGTGCTAGGTGTAAGCATAACAGTCATTCTCTCTCTCCATGGCCCAAAGGCCTTGTCTGTTGCATTTCATCATTTCCCCAGAGTACTGTAGAGGGAGTCTCTCATTTCGGCCAGTGGCTCAAGTCCTTATCACTTGTGATCCTCCAATTTTAGGGGTCCAAGCACTGCAGGTTCAACTAACCACTTAACACTCAGATTAGCTTTTACAAAGGAACATTTGCTTCAAAAATATACCAAAAACCAACATGGAAAACATTTCCTCCAATGCTTAGGGGGAAAGTTATAATCATCCTACACCACTTCAGGTCTTTGGGGAGGGGAAGGACATTAGGTTCATGGTTCCTACACTGCATTAGTACCACCAAGTTCCAGGACCAAACCCCTGCTCCCCCTCTGCCCCAGGATCGTGACCCAGGATCTGGTCTTCCTAGGACTTTCCTGCTGATCTAGTAGCAACATATGACCTAGAATCTTGGGTTCTAAGGTCCCCAGAGTTTACATTCCCAGGTGTTGGACTCTACTCCCTGAACCTAGAACTGAAAAGGATGAGTGAAACAAGACAAAATCCACTTCTCAGAGTCACAGGCCAAATGCAAAACCCTCTCTGCCACAGTTAACACTGTTGGCCACGCTCTCCTAGATACTCCCTCCTCTGTCAGTTGTCATGACATTGTTCTTTCTTATTTTTCTTCCTACATTTCTCATTAATGATTTTCAGTCCTCTTTGCTCAATCTTCATCCAGGTCAAATCCACTAATTGTGTCCCCCATGGCCTTATCCTGGCCTCTCTTCTCCCACTACACTGTCTTGCTTAGTGATCTCATCAGCTCCCATAGATTCAATGATCATGTCAATGCCAATGATCCCCAATCTTACATTTCCACCCCTAGTCTCTCTCCTCCCATATCACCAAACTGTCATCTAGATATCTCTAAGTGGATATCTCACAGACATCACAAACTCAACATATCTGAAACAGAACTCAGTAGCTTTTCCTCCAAATCCTCCAATATCCCCAACTTCTCTATTAGTTTTTAGGGCATCTCCATCATCTCAGTCACCTGGCTTGTAACCCAAGTGTCGTCCTTGGCTCCTCGATCTCACTGACCCCCCCATATCCAATCCATTGCCAAATATGATTATTTCTATACTCATAACATCACTCAGATATACCCACTTCTCTCCACTCACTCGGCCTCTGCTCTCATGCATTATAAGGTGAGAGAAATGATTATTTCTCTCATATTTAATAAATACTTATTGAATTAGGACCAAGGTTTTTCCCTTTTATATTTCTTCATCCAGAAATCAACCAGTGTGGGAAATCTTGGACAAAGACTTACCCAGGTTAAAACTTAGTCAAAAAGAGTAAAAAAATTCTAAGTTTAGGTGAATGGGTAGATTCCTGCTCATTGTGTCTAATCAGACAGATCTGCGAAAATATGGATTCTCCCTTTTGTCAGATGAGTGATCTGGAAATTGATAAATCTCTTTCACCAAAATTTTGGAGCTCCTGTCATATAACCCAAGAACCTCATCAGAATAAGCTCACCTAACATTATAATATTCATTCTCTCATTAATTGTTAACCAGAGTTGATTGCCACCCTCAGAAGCAACCACCCTTCCAAGGGTATATAAGCATTGAGTGTGTCTTTGGCATTCGAGAACGTCACTGATACATTTTACTGGTAACATGTTTGCATCATTAATAAAATGATTAATTACCCAGCTATTATGCCTCTCAAACTTTTTAAGCATCACAAAGGTAGTGGGAAGCAAAAAGAATAACACATACACAGCTTTCTTCATATACCCAACATTCAATAATCATCTGGTTTTTGTCTTTTTTTAGTGTATTATCTGACCACAAGTGTTTTATGTGACCACAAAGCCATCTGGTTGGTTTCCTTGCCTGGAGTCTCTGCTTACTAAAAGCCATCCTCCATTCTGCTTCCTAGATGGCTTTTCCAAAGTCGGGGAGGGCTTGATCATGTGACCTCCCTGCTCAATGACAGTCCAGTGACTTCCTAGCATCTTCAGGAGTCAGTCTACTCTTCCCAGAGGCTAGTCATGGAAAGTTCCTGGGCCAAGCACACAGATAATCAGTGCTCTTGTGAGAAGGTTCAGCTTCAAGAGTCTGTGTATCAGTAAAGAGGAATAGATCAAAGGGAAAAATTAAAGTGACAGGAATTCATGCAAAAGGCTGAAACACCAAAAATACATTTTTTAAAAAGGTATCAATAAAAGCCCAGCATACAAGTAGATGAGCCAGTAGAGAGAATCCTAAAAACAGAAGGACCAATGAACAAAACTTCAAAAAGAAACCAAAGGGCTTTAAACAAATATTGTTAATATTAAGGAAAGTAACCTAATATTTTCTTGACAAATGATAGAGTGCTGTGGCATTCTCAAAGACCAATAGGAAAACAAACAAACAAATAAATCCAGAAGAATTTTTAAAAGAAATGAATGTTATAACAATTAAGGAGGAAGTTTTATCAGGAATTAAGTCTCTCAATGCAGAAACTGGAAGTCATAATACAGAATTTAAACACACAATTTGCAGAGCAAGAAAAATGGAATATCCAAAGATGGAAGCCATAAAAATGAGAGAACAGCAGGTACAGAACACAAAAATACTAAAGTGGGGGGAAATTTGTTGGAAGAGAAGCAAAATTCAAGACATGAATTCTATAAAAGCCAACTTGACTCACCTTGAAGGCAAGAACAAATAACTTAGAGATCTTAACCTTCCAAAAGAACACGACAAAGTTAAAGAAAAAACTGGAATACCATTAATGCAGAAAATGACAAAAGAAAACAGTACCTAACTTTTGAATACAGATAACAAAGAATCAATAACATCTACAGACTGCCAATGAAAAAGCCAGTAGTGCTTACATTTCAAAATCCAGACATATAGAAGCTAAATTAAAATTTTCATTGACAAAAATCATGCAAGCAGCCAAGAAAAGAAGATATTCAAATATAGTGTAAAGGTAATTCAAGTATCACAGGATTATTCTGAAGTTACAATAAACAAAAGAACATAATGGGAAAATATGTGAAATTTAAAAGAATCATTTGATGGGATCAGGGAATGCCTCACTTTAAGGTTCAGGGGGAAGCAACAGCTGGCTACTGCTGACAGGCAGAAGAGAGTTATATATGGACTTTTCTACTTAAAGGGGTTGAACTAGAAATAACAAGTGGGAGTTGCAAGGAAGAAAGGGTAAACTTGATATCAGGAAAATTGGGATGACAATTAAAGATATCCTAACTCGAAATGGATTGATTTGGGAGACACTTGATTCTCCCTCCCTGTAGTAAGGAATAGGTAATTACTTCTCAGGTACGGTTTAGTGGAGTTTTTAGGGTTGGATTGTAAAGCTACTGAGGTTTCTTCCAACACTGATGTCCTCTATGAAAAAAATGCCTCAGTGGTTGGAGAAACCAAGTTCACCAAAAAAGTAAGAAAATACAATCAAACTTTAAGCCATACACACACACACACATACACACACATATATATGCTGAGGATGCCTTCCCTACAAAAGAATTACACATTACATATACCTGTATTATCCCAATACTGGAACAACTGAATTATAAAATTCAGAAAGTCTCACTCAGTGTTTTCCAGGAATCTTCCCTCTGGCTCAGGGCATTGATGGTGCTCAATTCTTTTTCTTCCCTTATTTATACTTAAATTTTGTATAACTATGCAATATAAATCATCTACATTCCCAGGTAATCCCAATATTTGTTCAATTACTAAAAGACAGAAATCACAAATCACATATTGTGTAAGTACTTAGATCACAATAGATGATTTAATATGGCCAGCTCCAATCCCCCTTCCTCTAAAGCAGAGGCCCTTAAATTGCTTTTGTCATGGATTCCTTGGGCAGTCTGCTGAAACAATGGACACCTTCTCCAGTGTTTTTAAATGAAAAAAAAATGGCATAGTATTACAAAAGAAATAGGATATTGAATTTAATGATATGAAATAGTGATGTCAATTTTTTTTAAAGTTCATGGTTCCCAGGTTCAGAACTCCTGCCCTATAGAGACAACTCATCCATTACACATGTACCTGGCAAATTGATCTTATGCCTTCTGACATGGAAGATTCCCAGTTATATTGCGCAGCACAATCAATCTCTCCCAGCACTCTGGCCTCATAAAGCAAATTTTGTTTCATACCAATCAATACATCTACTGCCTGCTCTTTACTATTAGGTCCTCCCTACCTGTACTTTTGTTTTCTGGCATCCCCTTACCTAAAAAATACTTGTAGTGGAAACACCAGATTTGACTCTGTGTCCCACCCTGCAACCTTCTTCAGCCCCTTCATAACAGCACATGAATACTTCAGACATTCAAAAAGGAATTTATTAGGAAGGAATACAGGAGAACATAAAATTTTGAGGTGAGAAGGTAAGAGGAGAACAAGAATGAAATAACACACAAAATGGTTAATGGTAATACAGCTCACAAGGATTCTTATTGTTGAGTATTCATCCTAAGCAGAGAAGAAATACCACTTAGCACACTTAGCGTGGCCTATGCTTCACATATACATAATTTAGAAAGGATTGTTCTCATGAATAGATTAAATTAAATCACTGTTGAGATCCTCTGAAACTCTCTGATTGTAAGATTCTGTGATAATCTCTTTATCAAGCTTAGATCAGATATCTATTATCAAAATAATCATCTCTAGTCCCATTATTATGAATGTTGTGAAGAAAATGGAAGCCATTTGCTGTAATCTTGCTCTTTTTCCCTACTTTACATCCAAAATTCCTTTGACAGAATCTATCATTCTATCCAGATTTATGCCAGTGTCTTATGAAGAGATTGTCCTTATAATGAAGGTCAGCCATTTGACTAGCACCCTTGATCCTATCTCCTCCTGCCTTGTTCAACAAAATCCCTCCACAATCATTCTCTTTCTTTCTAACCTTAAATTTCTCCCTATCTACTAGTTTTTTACCTGCCACAAATGAGTATGTCCCATCCTTTCACCACCTTAACTTGACTCTCTTCTCCCCTTAAGTGACCATCCTGTATCACTCCTCCCTTTCACATTCAAGCTCCTAGAAAATATTGTTTGTACTCCTTGCCTCCACATCCTCTCTTCTCACTCTCTACTAACCCTTTTGCAATATGAGCTTCAGACTTCATTACCCAACTGAAATTGTTCTCTCCGGAATTACCAATGATCTCTTTGGTGCTAATTCTTATTCTTTATCCTTCTTGATTTCTCTACATCATGTGATATGACTGACCACCCTCTCCTGAACACTCTCTCCTTTCTGGGTTGTCATGATGCTACTCTCTCTTGGTTCTCCTCTTACCTGCTCCTTCTCAGTCTCCTTTGCTGAATAATCATCTATCTCCAGTCACCTAAATGTGAGTGTATGCCAAGGCACTATCATGGGGCCTCTCTTCTCATCTGGTGACTCAACAGTTACTATCTCTAAACTGGAACTCTGTATCTAGCACCACCCTCTCTTATAGGACTTCAATCTTATGTCACCCAAGTGCCTATTAGACATTCTGAACTGGCCATCCCGTTAGTATCTCAAACTCAACATGTTTGAAACAGAACCTTTTATCTTTCCCTCTGAACCCTCTTCCTGAGTCCTCTAATTCTTTTGATGGAACCACCAGGCTTCCAGTCATTTTGTTTCACAGCTTCAAAGTCATCCTTGATTCCTCACTTTCTTTCACCCCACACAGCAATCAAATCAGTTGCCAAGTCTTGTTGATTCAAACTCAGTGACATCTCTCACCTCTATTCGCTTCTCCCCACCCATGTGTCCACCACCCTTGACAGACCTTCATCATCTCTCACTTGGACAGTTATAATAACCTCCACTTTGGTCTCCCTACCTCAAGTCCCTCCTCAATCTAACCCATTTTCTATATAAACACCAGTGATATGACTAAGGCACAAGTCTGATAATGTCTCTTTCCTAAGTCTAATTCTGACTCTAACCCTTACTGTGACTCTCCTCAATAAACCCCAGCAGCTCTGGATCAAATACAAAATCTTCTTTTTGGTATTTAAAGCCATTCACAGCCTGGGTACAACCTACTTTTCTAGATTTATTGTATATTATTTCTGTTCATGTACTTTACGGTGAAGTTTAAAAAAAAAAACCTTCTCTGTTCCTCACATCTACCCTTCTATCTCCTATCTCTATGCTTTTGCATTAACCACTACCACCACCCCATGCCTGGAATGCATCCTTTCTCTAGTTTCCTTCAAAGCACAGATCCACAGCCATCTTCTACATGCAATCTTCCCCAGCTGCTAGCACCCCTCCCCCCACCACCAAATTAACATATTTATTTTATATACACAAATGTGCACATATTTTCTCCACCTCCAACAGACTGTATGTTTCCTGAGGGCAGAAACTGTTTCACTTTTATCTTTGTACATACAGCACCTAAGAAGTTACTTGGCACACAGAAAATGAGGCAACTATGTGATACAGTTGATAGAATGTTGGACTTGGAGTCTAGAAAACCTGTGTTCAAATCCTGCCTCAGGGACTTAGCAGCAAGACACTTAACCACTGCCTGTCTTAAATTCCTCATCTGTAATATAAGGATAATACTAGCACCTATCTCTCAAGGTTTTGTAAGGAACAAATGAGATTGTATGTAAATAGCTTTGTAAACCTTAAAGAACATCAATGCTTGCTATCCTTACAATAATAATAGTTTTTGATAAATATCTGCCAAATGACTGACCGTGAGAACAGAGAGTGCATTCCTCTCTGCTGCAGAATGTAGAAAGAAAAATCAATCTCTCTGCTTCATATTACAGAAATGGTCATTCTCAGTCAATTTGTTAGACAGTTTTGCTGAACTTTTTTAAAGTTATTTTTTCTATTTTTTTAATGTCTCATTGTAACAGATGGCTCACTGGATAGAGTTTGTAGGAGGGATTCATTTAGAAAGGAAGGTGATAGAAAAAGGTATAAATAAAATTTTTAATTTTTAAAAATTAATCAAAAGGTTTTTTTTTAAAGGAAGGGACTTTAGGAGAGAAAGGTAGATGTGTGAAGGGAATAGCTAAATATAATTGTTTTCATTCAGAAAGGGAGGTCCTGTAACAAGGGTTAATGATATATTATATAATAATATATTTTATATATAATATATTATATGCAAAATATAATAAATCTGAAAAATTTCATTAGAAAAATAACTGATCTGGAGAACAGGTTGAGGAGGGACAAGAAAAGAACTGTTGAACTACCTGAAAGTTATGATCAAAAAAAAATCTTGACACATTATTACAAGAAAGTATTAAGGAAAATTGTCCTGAAGACCTAGCACAAGAGGATAAAGTAGATTTTTTTTTTAAATCTACAATTCACTACCTGAAAGAGACCCCAGGAGGAAAACTTACAAGAAAATCATAACCAAGTTGCAAAACTCCTAGATTAAGGAGAAAACATTGCAAGCATTAAGAAAAAACAATTTAAATACTGCAAATATAAAATCAAGATTTCACAAGACCTAGCAGGTTCTACACTAAAAGAACATAGGTCTTTGAACATTATATTTGGAAGAGCAAAAGAGATGGGGTTGCAACTAAAACTAATTTACCCAGCAAAATTGAGTATAATCCTGAATGAAAAAAAAAATAGAGGTCATTTGATGAATTCAAACTTTCTGTATTTGTGACAAGAAGACCAGAACTCAATGGAAAATTCAATATAAAAGATCCAGAAGAAATATAAGGAAAACATTAAAGACGAATTATAAGGGACCCACTAAGGTCAAACTGTTTACTTCTTATATATGAAAGTGTTATCAGAATTCTTAAAACCGTCATCATTACTTAGGTAGTTAGAAAGTCAGATTGGGGCTGAGCTGTGTATGATGAGGTGATTCTAAAAAAAACAAATAGAGTAGGAAAAGGTAAAAAGGAGAAATTATCATAACAATGGGATGTGAAAGGAAGAATTAATACAGAGGAAGCAGATGGAGTTGGTGAACTGTAATGTTGGAACCTTACTCTCATCAGAGCTGGGTTGAAGAGGAAACAAATGTGTACATTTGGAGCCGTGTAGAAGTCTTTGGGACTTATAGAGAAGTTACAGGACTGAGGGACAGGTTGAGGGAGGGACTTTTAGAAGGGTTGTAGATTAAGATTTAGGAGGGTGGGGAAGAGAATAAGGGAGGCACTCTTAGAGTGGAGGGCAGAATAAGAAATAAGAAGGTAAAGGGAGAAGATAAAGTAATGGGGATAGGGTTAAAAAAAAGAGGCTAAAAATGACAATAGTGAGTAAAAATGAGATGGGAGGGAAATTTTCAAATAATAATTATAACTTTGAATGTGAATGGGATGAACTCACTTATAAAACAGAAAGGGATAGCAGAATGGATTAAAATTCAAAATCCAACAATATATTATTTACAAGAAACACATCTAAGAATGAGAGATACACACAGAATTAAAATGGAGGGTTATAGTAGAATTTATTGTGCTTCAACTGATGCAGGAAAGGCAGGAGCAGCAATTATAATCTCAGACAAAGTTATGACTAAGATAGATTTAATTAAAAGAGATAAACAGGGTAAGTGCATTTTGATAAAAGGCACCATAGACAATGAAACAATATCAATACTGAACTTACATGTACCAAATACTATTAAATCTAAATTTTTAAAAGTTAAATTGCAGATTGAGATAGACAGTAGTACTACATTAGTGGGGGAATTTTATCTTCCCCCCTCAGAACTAGATAAATCTAATCAAAAAATAAATAAGAAAGAAGTCAAGGAAGTAAATAAAATTTTATGTAAGTTAGATATGATAGATATCTGGAGAGAATTGAATGGAAATAGAAAGGAATACATCTTTTTCTCACCAGTTTGTGGTATCTTTACAAAGACTGACCATATATTAGTACATAAAAATAGTTCAAAGCAGAAATATCAAAATTATCCTGTTCAGATCACAGTGCAAAAAAATATATATTTAATAAGGAACCATGAAAACATAGATTAAAAACTAATTGGAGATTAAACAATCTAATATTAAAGAATGAGTAGGCTAAAGAACAAATGATAGAAACAATAATTCCATTAAAGAGAATGATAATAATGAAATGACATATCAAAACCTATGGGATACAATAAAAGCAGTAATCAGAGGAAAATGTATATTTCTAAATCCTTACATCAATCAAATTGAGAGAGGAGATCAATTAATTTAGTATACAATAAAAAAAACTAGGAAAAAACTTAAAAATCTCCAATTAAATACTAAATTAGAAATCCTAAAAATTAAGGGTGAGATTAATAAAATTGAGTGTAAAAAGCCACTGAATTAATAAATAAAACTAGGAGCTGGTTTTATGAAAAAAATAAATAGATAAAACATTAGTTAATTTGATTTTAAAGAGAGAAGAAAATCAAATCACTAGTATTAAAAATAAAAAGGGTGAATATATCCCTAATGAAGATGAAATTAAAGCAATTATAAGGAGTTATTTTGCCCAATTATATGCCAATAAATTCAATTATTTAAGTGAAATTGAAGAATATTTACAAAAATGTAAATTGCCTACATTAGTAGAAGAGGAAATAGAATATCTAAATAAACCTATTTTAGAAAAAGAAATTGAACAGGCCATAAATGAGCTTCCTAAGAAAGAAAGCACCAGGACCAGACAGATTTAAAAGTGAATTCTATCAAACATTTAAAGATCAACTAATTCCAATATTAAATAAATTATTTGGATTAATAGACAAAGAAGGGATCCTACCAAATTTCTTTTATGAAATGAATATGACACTGAAACCTAAACCAGGAGGACTAAAAACAGAGAAAGAAAATTATAGACCAATTTCATTAATGAATATGGATGACAAAAAACTAAAAGACTGGCTAAGAGATCAAACAATATATTACAAAAATTATATATTTTGACCAAGTGGAATTTATGCCAAGAATGTAGGGAAACTTTAACATAAAAATCTATTAACATTCTTGATTATATCAATAATAAAAGTATAAAGAATATGATTATATCAATAGATGCAGAAAAAGCTTTTGAGAAAGTACAACATGCTATTAAAAACTCTTGAAAATATATAAATGGATTTTTCCTTAGACTGATTTTTTTAAAAAGTATTTATCTAAAACCATCAACAAGGATTATTTGTAATGGAAACAAACTAGAACCCTTCCCCATAAGATCAGGTGTGAAAAAAGAATGTTCATTATCACAAATTTTATTTAATATTGTATTAGAAATCTTAGTAACAGCAATAAGAGAAGAAAAAGAAATGGAATCAGAATGGGGAATGAGGTAATAAAACTATCTCTTTTTGCAGATGATATGATGATATACTTGGAAAATCCCAAAGACTCAACTTTAAAAGTTACTTGGAACAATAATTTTAGCAAAGTAGCCTCATACAAAGTAAATCCACATAAATTATCAGCATCCCTATATATCATAAAGAAAACAAACCTTGCAAGAAGAGATAGTAAGTCATACCCCATTTAAAATAACTCCAGACAATATAAAATACCTGGGAATACAACTGCCAAAACAAACCCAGAAACTATGTAAACAAAGTTACAAAAAAACCTTTTCATATAAATAAAATCAGATTTAAATAATTGGAGAAATATTAATTGTTCATGAGGAGGCAGGGCCAATATAACAAAAATAATTTTACCTGAAATAATTTGTATATTCAATAACATCCCAACTAAATTAAGCCAAAAAAACTATTTTATTGAATTCATTTGGAAGAAAAAAGTCAAGAATATCAAAAGAAGTAGTGAAAAAAATGTAAAGGAAGGTAGCTTAGCAGTACCAGATCTCAAACTATATTATAAGGCAATAATTTTCAAAATATGGTATTGTCTAAGAAATAGAAAAGTGGATCAATGAAACAGAATAGACATATCATTTACATCAGCAAATAAATATAATAACCTTGCATTTGACAAGTATAAAGACTTAAGATTTTGGGATAAGTATTCATTAATTGTTAAAAAAAAATTTTGAAAAACTGGAAAACATTATGGCAGAAACTGGGCACAGACCAATATCAGACACTATCTACCAAGATTAGGCCAAAATGGATACATGACCTAGATATAAAAAGAGCTATTACAAGGAATTTTGAAGAACATGGAATATATTATGTATCAGATTTATATTAAGGTGAACAATCATGAGTAAACAATAGATAGAGAGCAGGGTAAGGTATGAAATGGATAATTTTGATTACATTTAATCAAAAAGGTTTTGTACAAATAAAACAAATGTAGCCAAGATCATAAGTAAAGCAGAAAATTGGGGGAGGGGTTATAGAAAGATTCTCAGATAAACATCTCAAATGTATATTAAAAAAAAAACTTTGGCGAATCTATACAAATACAAGCCATCCCTTAATTCATAAATATTGTCAAGGGATATGAACAGGCAGTTTTCAGATGAAGAAATCAAAACAATTTATAGTAATATTAAAAAAGTGCTCTAAATCATTATTGATTGAGAAATGCACATTAAAACAACTCTGAGCTATCATTTTACCCTACCAGATTGGCTAAAATTATTGAAGGGAAAAGCGACAAAGTTTGGAGGGGATTTAAAAAAAAAAGGGACACTAATTCATTATTGGAGGAATTGTGAACTGATTCAACCATTTTGGAGAACAATCTGGAATTATGCCTAAAGAGTTATTAAGATGATATTAAGTCATTAAGATTGACTCAGCAATACCACTACTAGGTCTATTTCCAAAGATGATTAGGAAAAAAGGAAAAGAATCTACATATTCTAAAATATTTGTAACAGCTCTTCCTGTCGTGGCAAAGAACTAGAAATTGAGGGGATGCCTGTCACTTGGAGAATGGCTAAACAAGTTGTGGTATACTATTGAGATGGAATACTACTGTGCTACAAGAAATGATGAACTCAATTATCTTAGGAAAAACATGGATAGACTTGCATGAAATAATGAAGATTGAAATGAACAGAAACCAAAAGAACATTGTATACAGTAACAACAATATTTTTTTAAGAACAACATTGAATGATTAAGCCATTTTGACTATTATAAATACCCAAATTTTAACCACAAAAGACTAGGAAGGAAGATGCTATATGCATCCAAAGAAAGAACTGATAAATAGAAGTGCATATTGAATGATTTTATATATTACATACACACACACACACACACACACACACACACACACTCAATATTTGTGTCTAATGGCAGCCATCTCTAGGGTGGAGGGGGAGGGAGAGAATAAAAGAAAAACAAAAAAATTCCATGATAACTTTCTTATATATTTAAAAGGAATAGCAAGTTATACATAATAGATTTGCAGATTCAAGTGCAATCATCTTTTTAAATTGTACTATGTTATGGAAATGCTTGTTTTATGCCATAAGCCAAAAAAATAAATAAATAAAAGTGACATAGGACTATACTTAGTGTGGATGAGGGTTTTTCAGGATTGGGGAGACATGAGCAAAATATAAAGAATGAAAAAAACAGAAGAGAATGTAAAACATCTCATGAGAAAAACAACTGATCTGGAGAACAGATCGAGAAAAGAAAACATAAGAATAATCAGACTACCTGAGAGCTACGATAAAACAAAAAGACTCTTGATACAATAATACAAGAAATAATGAAAGAAAAAATGTCCTGAAGTGTTGGAATAAGAAGGGAAAGTAGAAATAGAAAAAAAATCCACTAATCACCACCTGAAAGAGATCCTTGGAGGAAAACCTGCAGGAATATCATAGCCAAATTCCAAAAACTCCAGGTTAAGGAGAAAATATTATGAGCAACAAGAAAAAAAAATCAAATATAGTGCAGCCATAATTAGAATTACATGAGACCAAGCACTGGCTCCACTAAAAACAAAACAAAACAAAACAAAAAAAAGCCACATGTCTTGGAACACCATATATTGAAGAGCAAAAGAACTTGCATTACAGCTGAAAACATCATACCCAGCAAAGTTAAATGTAATCTTGACTGAAAAGAAATAAACATTCAATGAATTGACAGACTTTCAGGATTTTATTGCAAAAAGACCAGAACTTAATAGAAAATCTGACATACAAGATCCAAGAGAAATATAAGGTAAACATCAAAAACTAATTAGAGGGGACTCAATAAGAACAAATTGTTTACTTTTTATACGTGGAAATGTAAACCATATATCTAGGATTGTCATTAGTAATTGGATAGTTTGAAATGAAGAGTGGGGTAGAGCTGAGTATGATGTGATTCTAAAAAGAAAAATTATGCAGGAAAGGGTTAAAAGGAATAATGATCTCATACAAATGAGGTATCAGAGGAAGAACTAATACAAAAAAAAATTTTAAAAAGAACTAATACAGAAGAATTAGGGGAGGAGGGCTGGTAGTTCTGGAACCCTACTCTCATTGGGAATGGGTTAAAGAGGGAACTATATATATATATATATATATATATATATATATATATATTATATGTGTATATATATATATATATAGTATATATGTGTATATATATATATAGTATATGTGTATATTATATATATATATGCACATACATAAGGGTGTAAAAGTCTTCTAAATTCAGAAAGAAATAAGAGGGTAAGGGGATAGGGAAGGGGGGGAGGATAAGGGAGGGATAGGGAATAGGATAAGCTGGGGTATAGAAGGGTGTGTAGATTAACAGGAATGGGATAAAGAGGGAACAGCACATATTTTAGAAAGGTATAAAAATCTTCTACATTCAGAAATAAGAGGGTAAGGGGATAGGGTAGAGGGAGAGGATAAGGGGATTCTTGGAGGAGGGTAGGTTAAGGAATAGGAGGGCAAAGCAGACAGAAGTGAAGAGAGGAGTGAGGAATACGGTGAGAAAGACAGTGAGGAAAACAGGAAGGAGAAAATGTATAACAAGTAATTATATGGGCAGCTAGGTGGCACAGTAGATAGAGCACCAGCCCTGAAGTCAGGAGGACTTGAGTTCAAATACAGCCTCAGACCAAATACTTGATGCTCACTAGCTGTGTGACCCTGGGCAAGTCACTTAACCCCAACTGACTAAAAATAAAAATTTAAAAAACCAAGTAATTATAGTTTAGAATATGAATTTACCTATAAAACAGAAACTGATAGCAGATTAAAGATTTGAATTCAACAACATGTTGCTTTCAGGAAATGCTATAAAAATGAAAGATACACACAAACATAAAATAAAGATCAGAAGTAGAATTTATTACATAAAAAAGCAGGAATATTAATCATGATCTCAAAGATAAAGCTAAAATCAGATTTAATCAAAAGGGGAAAAGAGAGAAATTATACTATATGTCAGTCATATTAATCAATAGTTTTAGACCATATAAAATAACTAGACAGTAGGAAAAAGTGAGAGTATACCTCCAAAGCAGACACAGAAACTATACAAATATAAACACAAAACACCTTTTATACAGCTAGATTTAAGTAATTGAAGTAATATTTGCCGTACAGAGTTAGACAAAGCTAATATTTTAAAAATGACAATTTTACCTAACTAATCTATTTATGTAATGCCATCCCAATTAAATTACTAAAAAATTATCTTACTAAGAAAAAATAATAATAGTGTTCATTTGGAAGAGCAGAAGGTCAGGAACTTCAAGGAAACCAGGGGGAAAGATGTAAAGGAACTAGAGTCAGTAGTGTTAGACCTTAAACCATATTATAAAATAAGAGCAGTGTTGATATATAAAATGGATAATTTTAATTATTTTAAGTTAAAATTCTCCTGTATAAATAAAACCTATATAGCCAAGAACAGAGGGAATACAGAAAATTGTGGGGAAACTCTCATAGACAATCTCCCAGATAGAATGTGACTGGGTCAGAATATTGTTGTGGTGTAGGAAACGATGAGCTGGTGGATTTAGAAAAATAGGGAAAGACTTGGACTTATGCAGGAAGACACTGTTCACCTACAGAGAAATAGGTGACAAGTGTAAATAAGCACAATACGGTCTTCTGCATGTGTATCTGAGTATATATGTGTATTTTGTGGATATCTATGTGGGTGTGTGTATATACACGTGTGTGTGTGTGTGCATGTATGTGTGTAATATAGGTCTGTACTTAATTGTAGCCTTCTTTGGGGTGGCTAGGAAGGGGAAAAAATTAAATAAAAAGTGCACAACAAAAGAAAAAAGAAAACCTACAAGGAAGCAAAGTTGGACAGCTTTAAAAATAATATGTATTATTCACTATATAGGTTTTCTTGAAATAGGAATTTATTGTTTTGCAGTGAATCCTCTCATGTTCTGCTGTGTACATGGTAATGTTTTTTTTTCTTTTCTTATTTTATATTTAAGTTTAAAATAAATTTAATTTTTTTTAATTAACTAGCTTATGTGCACTGATCCCTTGAGAGCCTGAGGAGGCTGAATCAATGCACCAGGCTGTACACACCTTTGGAGAAATGGATAAAATCACATCCGGGATCTGGGCGTATTAGCACTAGATTCTGATGTAGGATTAACTTAATGCTGGACTAGGAGGTTCGGACCAGGATTACTTTATTGGCTCTGTGGCAAACCAGCTCTGTGACTTTGGGCCATTCACTTAACCTTCCCCTCATCATCCTTTATCTAAATTGTTGCAACAGCCTGGATCCTGATGGAACCCATGGATTCCACCTTCTTCCCTCTCCATTCCACCCTCCACATGCAAAGTCTGACCAGGCCATATCTCTGCTCAGTGTCTCTCTATCACCTTTAGAACAAAATGCAAATGACTCAGCTTACAGCCCTGCCCATTTGGCACTGACTCATGACTCCCATTTCTGCATTCTCCATTCAAACCAAACGTAGACTTGTTCATTCTCTCTATATAACAACCCATCTTCCACCTCTTTATCTTTGTACCTTCTGTTCTTTCTTGACATCAACACCTCTTAAAATCTCCCATTTTCTGGAAGGATCAGTTAATGTGCCACCTTCTAAAAGAAGCTAGGTGTCACAGCGGATAGAGTGCTGGATCTGGAGTCAGGAAGACCTGAGTTCAAATTCAGTCTCAGACACTAGTTCATGATTTTTACATTACATAGCTTACTAGCAAGTCATAACCTCTGTTCGCCTTACATTCTTCAACTACAAAATGAGGATAATAATAGCACCTACCTGCCAGGATTGCAAGGATTAAATGAGATAATATTTGTAAATATTACAGTGCTTAGCACTGTGCCTGGTATGTAGTAGGCACCACACATATATGCAAGCTATTATTATTATTTGTAAAATCTAAGTGGTCAAATGGAATGGGGAGGGGGGTTGTTGTCACTGGCCCCAAACAGTGGAGGGAAAAAGGGTGGCTAAAGCTCAAGCCAATGTAGAAAAGAGACACCTACAAATTCCTCCAGGCCCACTAGCACCCTGAGAAACTGGGTAGTTAGCATGTGTTGGAAGCGAGAGCAAAAGAGAACTCCCAACAACAGGATTATAACAGATCTTGGACTTCAGAGTGCCTTATGGTGTTTTCTTGATCATATCAATGAATTCATAGTAAATTTCCCAAGACCATCCTTTCTCCAGGTAAAGTTCAAATGGTCAAAATTATCATGTGTAGATGTAGATGTAGATATAGATATAGATATAGATATAGATATAGGTGTAGATGTAGATATATGATATAGATATAGATGTAGATGTAGATGTAGATATAGATATAGATATATAGATGTAGATGTAGATGTAGATATAGATATAGATATATAGATGTAGATGTAGATGTAGATATAGATGTAATCGCACAGATTTTCTTCCTCCCCTTGATGCTAGGGCACTGTCTACTAAAATCACCTTCTATTCATTTTGTATGGGGTATATGGGTGTTCAGGGAAAACTAGTACCTCTTGTGTGAGGGCTTGCCAAGCCCTTTTTAGAGCTGTTCATCCACTTTTGGTATCCAACCAAGCACCCAACTCTGTCCTGTGACTCCAAGAAGCATTAGCATATGCAGTGGCCACACCCTAGTAACTATTTTGACAGATGAGATAAACCAGGTTGGGGGTAACCAACCAATCTCAAACCAACGGGTGATTTGGCAGGGGAGGGAGGTTTCCCACCCCAAGCATGTGAAGACTTTCCCCAGGGGAAAAGGTGGATATGAACAATTTGTTCCAATGGGCCATGAAGGCAGCTGAAGTAGGTGCTATATAGTGCTTGGAGCTTGGTTAGACCTCAAAGACCCCAAGGTCATTCGATGCATCCTGGGCCATCACTAGTCATACTGACTTTTGTCTTGCCACTGGACTCTGATGACTATGGAAGAGAGAGTGCGACTGATGACTTTATGCAATTCTGCCATACTTAAATCCAATTTATGCACTAGTCAAAAGACAACACCCATACCATGTTACCATTTTTACCTATCTCAGAGTCCTGTGGCAGTGGACTAGTGATGGGGCAGCAGGGGCAGATTCACTGGGAGCTGTAGTCACAACCTTGCATAGGCAGCCCAGGCCATAGGGTTGTCTTCTCACCGGACTAAAGCAGCAATGAGATTTGGCAGTCTCCTAGGTGTGTGAGCAGCCTTTTTAAAGGATCTCCACTCACCTCCTGGTGTGAGGAAGGGGCTGGAAAAGGTGCCCTAAAAGTTGTCTACTTCACCCACTCCTGGCCTGTTTACTGCAGCAGGCAGGAACCCACCCTGTGGTCAAAACACACACACACAAATGCATAAAAACTTTTGCAAAGATGATTCCACTCACCATCAGTACATGGAATATACTCACACTTATGGATAAGACAAAATCCAGTAGACCGGAAAGACAAACAGCTCTTGTTACAAGAGAGCTCAGCAGGTATCACATCCAAATAGCAGCCCTGAGTGAAACAAGACCGGCAAATGAAGGCCAGCGTCCTGAAGTTGGAGCTCAATACACATTTGTCTGGAGTGGCTGTGGTGAAGGGGGATGCTGTGAAGCTGGTGTAGACTTTACAATAAAAACTAATCTATTTAATAAGCTTGTATGCCTACCAAAAGGAGTGAATGACAAGCTCATGACAATGCGATTGTCACTTGCAGGAAAGTGCCCACGCTACCATCATCAGTGCCTATTAGTTCCAACGTGATGAACCGGGAAGAGGTCAAAGAAAAATTTTATGAAAACCTGAAGACCCTTACCATCAATGTACCAAAAGAGGACAAGCTTCTAATTCTGGGTGATTTTAATGCTAGAGTAGGCACAGACTACCAGACATGGCAGGGAGACCTTGGGAGGAACAGTCAGAAACAGCAATAGCAACTTACTACTGAAGACTTATGCATCTCATGACCTTCTCATCACCAACACTGCCTTCCATTTACCTGAATGCAATAAAACTTCATGGATGCACCCTCGCAGCAAACATTGGCATTTAATAGACTATGTGATTGTGTGGAGAAGAGATAGACAGGATGTGAGAGCGACAAAGGTGACGAAGGTGGCGTGTGGTGCAGAGTGATGGATTGATCACAGTCTTATGCTTTGGGAGCTAAATATTTGAACTCAAAAAAAGCAGTGGCTCCATGGCAAGATGGCTACCAGAACACTTAATATCAACAGATCAGAGCTCTTCTCTGAGTGGGAACAGTTGCTGATAACTTGGAGAAAAAGCTGAGCCAACACATGGTTGGTAACAGTGGAACAGAAAAGGAGCAAGCAGCTTTCAGAGATCTGGTGTACAGCCCCACATTTACTCCTCTGCGCCAGAACACTCATAAACATCAAGGCTGGTTTGATGAAAATGATGAGGAAACTCCTCTTTGGCAAAGCACCTGGTGCTGATTCTATTCCAGCTGAGATTTACAATGTGGGGGCGGGGGGCATTGCTCATACAAAAACTGACTGGAATTTTCCGGGTTATATGTCAAGAGAAGGTTATCCCCCAGGAGTTCAAGGACGCTTCTTTTGTCCATCTCTATAACGGTAAAGGAAATAGGTTGTTCTGGGACAATCTGGTGTCCTGGGAGGGCACTCTCTCTTAGTCATTGCTGGCAAAATTCTTGCCAGAGTCCTCCTTAATAGGCAGATCCTTCACCTGGAAGATGATCATCTACCTGAGAGTCAGTGTGACGTCAGAAAGGACTTAGGAATGGTTGATATGGTGTTTGCTGGGGACAGCTCCAGGAGAAATGCCAGGAGCAGAACAGAGGTCTTTTTTTTTTTTTAAGTTAGGCAATGGGGTTAAGTGACTTGCCCAGGGTCACACAGCTAGTAAGTGTTATGTGTCTGAGGCCAGTTTTGAACTCAGGTCCTCCTGAATCCAGGGCCAGTGCTCTATCCACTGCCACCTAGCTGCCCCCAGAACAGAGGTCTTGACACAACGTTTGTAGATCTGACCAAGGCCTTTGATAGTCAGTCATGAGGGCTTATGTCAAAATTTGGTTCCCCAGAGGAGTTCATAAGTATAAATAAAAATAATTATAATACAATATAATTACAATAATTAGAATTACAATAAAAATAATTATAACATTTTGTATATTTATATAGAGACATGTTATATCTCCTGTTATATTTTGAACTCCTTAGGTTCAAGGGCTAGTTTAGTTTTGGTTTTGTACCCCTGCCTCTTTGCATCCTGGCATGTAGTAGGCATTTAATTAAATGCTTGTTGATTGGGTGATTGAAAACAAACTTGAATGGAATGGGAAATAATTTTTTAAGCACTTGCTAGGTTTGAAGCCACATGCTAAGCACTAGAGACACACACAGAAAAGCAAAAATGTTCCTATTCTCAAGGAATTCATGTCCGCTTTGAGAGAGACAATCTAGGAAGTTTCAGCTTCAGGACAAATGGAAAGGCCCTGTGCTCCTTAGGTTTCAGAAGCACAGAGAATAACAAAGACCAGGAATCATGCGGGTGCAATGACAGTTCCAATGGCAATGTCCCAGGATCTATAGGACATAGCAACAGGGCATATGGTAAAGCCTGATGTCCTTAGGGATGAATACAAGGTCTAGTGGCCCACCATCTCAATGGTAGGATTATTGTTAGTGAGGCTCTGTTCATCTAAACCGTATGATTGGTCATGTCCCTGGCCAATCAGTTTTTGGGGAAAAAAATAGCAGTCTTGAGTGGAATAGGTCTCTAGGTTACCCTCTAGTAGGCATAGGAATTGGAGGGGTCAACATCTAATTACCCTGGGGCATCCAGTATCTGGTGGGAACTGACTAACAGGGGACAAGGTAGAGGAAGGGAAGGGTACCCTACTGCCTGGTTCAGTTATGCCTTCTCACAGGGGGAGATCCTGAGCCCCAGGGTAGTGCAGCAGGCAAGTGTCAACACCAGGACCCCCCGAGGACCTCAGTATAGGTAGAGGAACCAGCAGACACCAGCTCAGAAAGCCACCACCTCTGATCACCTCTCCCGGGGCCTAAGCATAATTCCAGGAAGCACACGCCAGAATGCAACGCTCCAGGCTGATGGACATCCCCCAGCAATGAAACATCCCTGTACATGGCCAGGGGAGCAGAAGCCAAAGAGAGGAGCGCAAGGCCTGGGTCAGCAGGCATCCCCCAGGGGCCAGATTCCCCACCCTTACCCTGAGAGCTCCAGTGTTGTTGACCCTAGCCAGGGAAGCTGCCAGACCACTACAGCCTCCATGTGCCAGCACTTAAGGCCCCAGCACACAAAGCCAGTGACCAGGTCCAGGGCTCCCAGCACAAGAAGCTTGGATCAGTGCCCCTGAACTCCAGCAGAAGAGCTCAACCTTTTTTAAAATTCAGGAAAGAGGCAAAACCATGAGCAAAAAGCAGAAATGGACAACGACCATATTATGGCAACAGGGAAGATGAAAGCACAAATTCAGAAGAGGACAACATTGTCAATATAGCCACATCTGAAACCTCAAAGGGGAATGTGAACTGCTCTTCAGCCCAAAAAGCCTTCTTGGAAGAGTTCGAGAAGGATTTTAAAAATCAAATAAGAGAGGTAGAAGAAAGTTAGGAAAAGAAATGAGAGGTATGCAAGAGAGAGTCAACAGCTTGGAAAAGGAAGGATAAAAAATTAACTGTAGAAAACAAGTCCTCAAAAAATACAATTGGCCAAATCGGGGGGAAAAAGTGCACTGAAGAAAACAAGTCCTTAAAAAATACAACTGGTCAGATGGGGAAAAAAAGTACACTGAAGAAAACAAGTCCCTAAAAAATACAATTGGTCAAATGGGAAAGGAGACACAAAAACTCACTGAAGAGAAGAACTCCTTAAAAAGTAAAATGGGCCAAATGGAAAAGGAGGTACAAAATCTAAAAGAAGAAAATAATTCATTAAAAATTAGAATGGGGCAAGTAGAAGCTAATGACTCTATGAGAGATCAAGAATCAGTCAAACAGAAACAAAAGAATGAAAAACAAATGGAAGAAAATGTAAAATACCTCATTGGTAAAACAACTGACCTGGAAAATAGATCCAGGAGAGACAATTTAAAAATTATTGGTTTACCTGAAAACCATGATGAAAAAAAGAGCCTGGACAGCATCTTTCAGGAAATCATCAAGGAAAACTGCCTGAGGTCCTAGAACTAGGGGGTAAGATAGTCATCCAAAGAATCCACCAATCACCTCCTGAAAGAGATCCCAAATTGAAAATGCCAAGGAATATTGTAGCCAGATTCCAGAATTACCAAGTCAAAGAGAAAATACTGCAGGCAGCCAGAAAGAAACAATTTAAATATCATAGAACCCCAGCCAGGATTACACAGGACCTTGCTGCTTCTATATTAAAAGATCTGAGAGCATGGAATACTATATTCCATAAGGAAAAAGAGCTTGGATTACAACCAAGGATCAACTACCCATCAAAACTGAGCATAATCTTACAGGGGAGGAGATGGACATTCAATGAAATTCCTGAAGAAAAGACCAGAGCTCAACAGAAAATTTGATCTTCAAATACAAGACTCAAGAGAGGCATGAAAAGGTAAACAGGAAAGGAAAAAACAACAATATGTTATTAGAGCAAATTATTTACATCCCTATAAGGGAAGATGATACTTTTAACTCTTGAGAACTGTATTGTTATTATGACATTTAAAAGGGGTATACGTAGACAGAGGGCATGGGTGTAAGTTGACTTTAATGTGATGATAAAAAATCTAATTAAGCGGTGAAAAGGAATTGTGCTGAGAGAAGAGGAAAGGAGAAGGCACACAAGGGTAAATTACATCACATGAAAAGGTACAAAAACCTATTAGTAGAGGGAAAGAATGGAGGGAGATGAGAATTGTTTGAACCTTACTCTCATCAGATTTGGTTCAAAGAGGGAATAACACAATCAGTTAAGTATAGAAACCTAACTTACCCTACGGGAAGTAGGAGGGGAAAGGGAAGAAAAGGGAGGGGTGAATAGAAGGGAGGGAAGAAGTAGTAAAGATAAAGGGGAACAAAAGCTAGGGCAGACTGAAGGAGGTGGTGGTTGAAACCAATTTATGAGGTAGTTGGCACACGCTGCACAATAAATTGATATGCTTAGAAACTAGAACCTTTGTTTCCTCAGTTATTTCATTTTTCACCTGCCACACAATGAGCTATAGCCTAACAGGCTGAAAGAACTACTTGTGATTTTTGCAAGAGCATAGAGAAATGGGGCTGTGTCATTGCAGAATTGCAGAAGGGCAAATATCTCAATGCTGGAAAGAAGGGGAGGGAGTAGAGCCTGTAAACAATCGATCTGTGTTTGACTTTGATTCCTGGTAAAATCCTGGACAGTAAGATTAAAAGGATGGCTAATGAATATCCAGAAAGGGAAGTAATGACCACAAAAGGTGAGAAAGGGTCCTGCCAGGGTACCTCCATTTATTTGCTTGACAAAGTCAAGGTGTTATTCATGCAGTTTTCACCAAAGCCTCTCATGATGTTATTTTGTAAATGACATGGAGATATGAGTTAGGCAGTTAGGTTTATCTGGGACTGGTTGAATGGCTGAACCCAAAGGGTAATTATTAATAAGACACTGTCAATTTGGGTTAAAAAAAATCAATTTCCCAGGGCCAAAGGGAGGTATGACCAGACAGATGGTTATCTTAGTGAACCACAAAGTCAATGAGCAAACAGTATAACTGTTTAAAAAAATGAATTCCTTCTTACACTGCCCGATGGGAGACAGCATGAACCACAAATAATGTCACAGTGGTGGCAGTAGTCTGCGATACCCTAGGTCAGACCTCAATGGAGTATGCATGAATTAGGGTGCCACAGATCATGAAAGAGCACCCAGAGAAAGACAATTAGGATATGAAGGGCCTCATCATCATACCATAGAAAGACTGACTGAAGGAATTAGAAAAGGAAAAAACTTAGGGGATGAGGATTAGACTTTTGAAATGTATATGTAGCTGCTGAGGACAGAATGAGAAGCATCTCTACCATACACCTGAAAAGTGCTGACTAAATCTTCACTTAAAAACTCCAAGGAAGGGAAATGTGCTACCTTCTCAGGTGGCTGACTTCATGTTCAGACAGCTCTGGCCATTATGGAGATTTTGTTATGCTCTTACTAAGTGCTAGGCGCTGTGCTAATAAAGCCAAAAATAGGCCCTGCCCTCAGGGAGCTCCCAGTTTAATGGGAAAGACAACCTGCAAACCACTAACTACATGAATATAAAATATAGAGAGGGTAAATTGGCAGTAATCTCAGACAGAAGGCATTAGCAGGAGAACTACTAGGGGAAAGTCTCTTGAACAATTGGGATTTGGGCTGTGTTTTCAAAGTTAGGGAAGCCAGGAAGCAGAGATGGGAAGTGACAGAATTCTGGGCATGGGGGATAGCCAATGAAGAGATACAGAAATGGGAGAGAAAGCATCATATGTGAGAAACAGCAAGTAGAATAATAGGCTGAGTCACAGGGTGTGTATAGGGGAATCATTTGCAAGAAGACTGGAAAAGTAGGAAGGGGTCAGGATCTATGCCCAAAGGGCTATAAAACTGTGCATATCCTTTGACTTAGCAATACCAATACTAAATCTGTATCCCAAAGTGATCATAAAAAGGGGGAAAGGGCACACATGCACAAAAATACTTATAGCAGTTCTTTTTGTGGCAAAGAATTGGAAATTGAGGGAATGCCCATCAATTGGAGAATGGCTAAACAGGTTGTGATATATGAAGGTAATGGAATACTATTGTATAACAAAGGATGAGCAGGCAAATTTTGGAAAAACCTGGAAAGACTTGTACGGACTGATGCCGAGTGAAGGGAGCAGAACCAGGAGAACACTGTACACAGTAACAGCTATGCTGTACGATGATCAACTATGAGTGACTTAGCTCTTCTCAGCAATTCCAAAAGACTCATGATGGAAAGAAAATGCTCTCCACATCCAGAGAAAGAACTATGGAGTCTGAATGCAGATCAAAGCACACTATTTCACCTTTTTTTGTTTATTTGTTTTTTTGTCTTTTCTTTCTCATTTTTCCCTTTGGTTCTGATTCTTCTCTCACATCATGATTAATGTGGAAATATGTTTAATATGATTGCACATGTCTAACCTACATCAGATTGTTTGCTGTCTTGGGGGGAGGGGAAGCAAAGGAGAGAGGGAGAAAAATTTTAAACTCAACATCTTACAAAAAGGAATGTTGAAAACTATCTTTACATGTAATTGGAAAAAATAAAACGCTATTAAATGCAAAAAAAGAGGCTATATTTTATCCTACAGGTAATGGGAACCTGCTGGAGTCTATTAGCAAGGGGATGCTTATAAGAACTTCAATAGCCTTCCTACCCAGCTAAATGAGGAAACTCTGGGAAGCTGAAACAACTAGTCACCCTTCCAAAAGAAGATCAACAGGAGTGACTGGAAGACCCTTTCTTACTAGCCAAGCAAGATTATCAATCAGCTGCTAATTTCCCAGGAGTCTTCCCCAAACTTCCCCCTATCCTGCCCCAAATGAATCAGTCTTCTTGTACAAATCATTCCTGCTTGACCCAGACAAGAATTTCACCCGAACTCATCAGATTTTATTGCTTTGGGGTGCCCCCTTCCAAGGGGCACTCATAAAGCTGGCCTGTATCATTTTTTCCCCATTTGATATACTTCATGTATCTTCATAAGGAACTCTGATAGTCCAAACCTTACTACATGTTTATCAAGATGCCTGGCAATAAGGATGGGCTATGGAAGTCAGCAAGGAAAGGTGACTTGAAGGCGGCTGCTTGTTGCTTGTACCTTCTGCAGGGCTGACCCCCCTAAGCGGAGATCATGAGGTGGTACCCACAGTGGGTTTGTAAGGCCAGCCAACTGTATGCTCAGGAAAATCCAGAAGCTAGTCCTTCTGAGATTAAAATGACTGGGCTATTTCTGTAGAGGGATTAGATGAAGGAGACCCTCTGAGTATCCTTATGTCGGAGCATAAGATTCCCCAGATCGAGGAAATTTGCCAGCCTCCATGGTGTGTCTTCATGGACTTTAAAAGGTCCCTGGCCCAGACTCTACGTGGCCTCCCCAGATAAGTTAAGACATGGTAGGGAAGGTAAAATCTACAGGCTCTGGCAACATGGATATGGGGAATGAGAGATAGTAAGGAGTCCAGGATGGCTGGACTCCTAAGTCATGAGCCCAAGTGCCTAGGAGGATGGCAGCCCCCAATACTGTAATAGGAAAATTAGTTGTAATAATAGAACCGCTACACCCAAAGTCAATTGCCCTAGCAAATCTATTAAATTCTCAGGCATTAATGGGCCTTCAAGCAGGATGATACTAGCACCCCTCCACTTCCTCACAGCTTCCACTGCCTCATTGGTGTCTCTCAGTTACACATACCAAATATCTCCTACCTATGAGCTTCTGATCTTAAAAGCTTTCCCTAGGTGCTACGTGCTACATACATCCCAAATTCGAGCTGCCTTCTTTGTCCTCTGTTCCTGAGAAAGCCACTGAGCTGTACACAGAGATCCCTGTTATACCCCGAGTAAGAAACTCCTGACCAGGTGGAAGCTATGCTTGGAGGGACCCCTTGCTAGGCCCCAGGGCATCTCCATAACATAAGGGCTGGTCCTTCCATCAGGAGTCTAAGGAGACGCTACTCTCACCCTAGAAGGGAGATGCATCAGCCTAAACTTTGGGGCCACGGAATCCATTTACTTCATGGATAGCATTGCTCTGATTAGACTTACAGGAACCAGGAAGAGAATAGAGCTTGTTGTGAGTTTTCTTTTTTTACTCTGGTTTGGTTTGGCTTAACTGCAGGCAATGTGGGAGAAGAGGTTGCTAACACCTACACAGAACTTTCTGTAGAAATCGCCATGAGACACCTAACAAATTGCATCATTACTTTAATTACCTGCTGATGCCACCTGGAGCCAGACAGCTGTGCTAACCTCCTACATGCCACAGTTTGGACCACAGAGTCTCAGACTCAAGCCACAGAGGACCACAATATCAACCCTCTTTCCACCCCAATTTTCCCCATACCTCTATTGTTACCATCCCTCCCCCCTACTTAGACTGTAACTTCCACTACACTACCACCCATGTATGAACTAGAGGAGGTGGGAGAGGGTCTGTGTGCCCTGAAGAGCACCTCATTCTGCTTCTGGATAAATACAAGTGGGAAAATCAGCAAACACATAGCCTCCCCAAGAAAAAGGACACAACTCATCAGTGATACCCCCACAGAGATCAAGAACATCTGAATAGAGAAAAGGGTCTTGGCATATACCCCCCCATATATATATATATATATATATATATATATATAATATATATATATATACACACACATATATATACACACATATATATACACACATATATATACACACATATATATACACACATATATACATATACACACACACATATATACATATATATATCATACATGCACACATACACACATATATACATATATACATATACACACACACATATACATATGTGTGTGTGTTTATTCCTTTCTTTTTTTCATTCAGTAGCCATTAGAGATCTTTTTTTTTTGAGGCAATTGGGATTAAGTGACTTACCCAGGGTCACACAGCTAGTAAGTATCTGAGGTTAGATTCGAACTCAGGTCCTTCTGATGCCAGGGCCAGTGCTTTATCTACTTTACCACCTAGCTGCCCCTCTTGGCTTTCTTCTCCTAGTTCTTCCCGGAAAATGGAGGGACTAACAATTATTCCAGGTTTGTCCTATATGCCTTTTCTGTGTCTAGTCCTTCGCAAAAGCGGACAATTCGATTTCATTCTGGTTCTGGGCTTCCCTGAATGAGATCTGGCAGTTGGGTAAGTTTCATCTGGCTTCTTGAGGATACAGGGAAGATTACAAAGACTGATTCAGTAACCTCTCCACCCCTCTAAAGGAAGAAGCACTGGGGAGGCTCAAGTCCCAAGTTACCCTGACAAGGCAAGGCCAGCAGTAATAGTCTCTTTCCCATCAGGGAGGGGAATCTGAATATCAACTAGCTGCTAATTTCCCATTAGGCTTTCCCACACACAGACCAGCATTAATGAGCATGCTAACCCTAACCACAAACCCTCAGGTCCAGGCTCCTGCCCTTCCCTATGCCTGGTCCTGCTCAATCCAACTGAGAACCCTATAAAAATCTAACAGACTTGACTGGTTTTGAATATCCAAATATACCTGAGGACCTAACAGGGTGTTCCTTTCCATCTGGCTTCAGCAAGGACATGACCTGTTCTCTCTGGCTACAACTTTTTATCTTTTTTAAATTAAACTTATTTTATTTTTTGTTACATTTGAAATTCCAAACTGTCTCTGTCTCTGCCTCTCTCCCCACCCAACATTGGAGAAGGCCAATTTGACACAGATATGTGTGTACAGACCCACGTGCATATGTGAATATATACGTATATAGGTAAAACCACACTATATATATTTCTATTTACCAGTTCTTTCTCTGGACAGAGAGAGCATCTTCCTTTGTAGGTATTTTATAGTCAATTTGAATATTTATAATGCTCAGATTAGCTTAATCTCACAGTTACTCTTTGATCAACATTGTTGTTACTGTATATAGTGTTCTCTTGGTTCTGCTCATTTCACCCCATTATTTCATGCAAGTCTTTCCATGTTTTTCTAAAATCAACCTGCTCATCATTTCTTTCTTTTTCTTTTTTTTTTTTAAGGCAATTGGGGTTAAGTGACTTGCCCAGGGTCATATAGTAGTAAGTATCAAGTGTTTGGTCTGAGGCCGGATTTGAACTCAAGTCCTCCTAACTTCAGGGCCAGTGCTCTACCCACTGCACCACCTAGCTGTCCCCTTGCTCATCATGTCTTACAGCACAGTAGTATTCCATCACAATCACATACCACACCTTGGTCAGGCATGCCCCAATTAATGAACATCCCCTCAATTTCCAGTTCTTTGCCACCGCAAAGAGAGCTACTATAAACATTTTAGAACATATAGGTTCTTTTCCTTTTTCCCTAATCATCTTTGGAAATAGACCAAGTAGTGGTATTGCTAGGTCAAAGGGTCTAGGCAGTTTAATAACTCTTTGGGAATAATTCCAGATTACTCTCCAAAACAGTTGGATAAGTTCACAGTTCCACCAACAGTGTATCAGTGTCCCAATTTAAAAAAAACCAAACAAACTTTGAGCTATCATCTCACATTTATTAGAGTGGCTCAAATGATAGAAGGAAAAAATGAGAAATGTTGGAGGGAGATGTGCGCCTTCTTATTGTGAATATATTCCCTTCAGTTAAGCTGGCCACTTGCTTTCCTTGTTTCTATTTTGTCCTCTGTACTGTTTCCTCTTAGTGAACTTTGATAACACAACCTTATTAAATCTGTATTAAGACAATAACATGGTCAGGCCTTAATATTAGAAAAATCACTTTGGCAGCTGAGTGGACTGGGAAGAGGACTGGGAAGAGGGAAGAGGCAGGAGACTATTTCAATAGCCCAGGTGATAGGTGATGAGGTCCTGAATAGAGGCAGAGGCTATTGTAAGTCAAGAGAGAGGGGTATATAATAGAGATATGTATAGACAGAAAAGGAAAAGATTTGGCAACCGATGGGATATGTGATGTGGGTGAGATTGAGCAGTTGAGAATGACCCCAAGATTATCAATCTGGAGGATTAGAAGTATGGTGATACGCTCATCAGTAACAGAGAAGTTTGGGAAAAGGGTGAGATCTTATCTCAACCCTTTTCCTTCTTCACTGAAGGATCTAAAATGCCCATTATGTTTGCAGAGAAACCTGAAACCATGTTTGAGTTTTACAAATGATTTATTAGCTGGGCTTTAAGCCATTAGGATTGCACAATTTAAAAGGCCATATTCCCTGTTTTTAAAGAACCTTCTCTTTAGCTCGTCAACAATTATGATTAATTCTTTATTTGTACATAGATACAATGCAAACCCTCAACTGGTAACAGTTCCATTGTATGCCCACTTTGTCCATTCCACAGGAGCCAAGATGGCAGATAAAATGGTACAAGTTGTACTTCTAAGGAGATGGATTTTCAAACAAGCCACAGAGAAGAAGGAAGAGAAGGAACTGTGACTGTTTACTAAAGAGGCTGATGTTTAACATAAGGGGCTTATGACTGTTGTTTTAATGGATTTGAAGGAGTTGTTAAGAGGAAGAATTCCATTTGCTCTGCTTAGTCCCAGAGAACAGAGCTAGGGACAGTGGGGGGAAGTAGCAGACAGCTGTTGTTCTGCTCAACCTATGGAAGGCAGTCAGAGCCATCCCAAAGTGTGATCAGCTGCTTCTACCCTCACTTGAAATCCCAAATCGAAGGCTGAGTGATTAGCTCTGGGGGAATGGAGTAGAAGGGGCAATTGTAACAAAGACAGCTTGGAAGAGAGGCCCCTTAGAGGCAGCTATGTGGCACAAAGGGTAGAGCACCAGCCCTGGAGTCAGGAGGACCCGAGTTCAAATTCGCCTCAGACACTTGACACTTATTAGCTATGTGACCCTGGGCAAGTCACTTGACCCTAATTGCCTTGCCAAAAAAACAAACTGAAGAGAGGGCTTCTAAGTCTGATTCAGAGATATATACTTAGTACTAAGCACTGCTACTCAATCAATTAAGAAGTATTATGTTCCAGGCCCAGAAAGTACAGAAACAAAACCAAAACAGCCTCTGCCTTCAAGGATCTTACTTTCTTAAAGATAACAGGACCACATAGAAAAAAAACCTCTCTCTCTCTCTCTCTCTCTGTATATATCTATATCTATATCTATATATCTATATATCTATATATCTATATAGATATATAGATATAGATATAGATATATAGATATATAAAATATATAGATATAGAGTGTATGTGTGTATATATGTGTATATATAACAACACAATTTCAGAGAAGAAAGGAAACAAGCATTTATTAAGTGCTTACTGTGTGCCAGGCACTGTGCTAAGTGCTTCACAAATATCACTTCATTTGATCTTTACAAAGCCCCTGAGAGGCAGGTACTACTATGATCCTCATTTTACATCTGGGGGAAACAACGCAGAGGTTAAGTGACTTGCCTAGAGTCACACAAACAGTAATTGTCTGAGGATAGATTTGAATTCAAGTCTTCTTGCCTCTAGGCCCAGCAGTCCACCCACTGCACTACCTAATTGCCCCTAGGGCACTAGCACCTTAGGGGCCATGACAGGTCTCCTGGAGAAGAGAGTGCTTGAGTTACTCTTTGAAGAGCACCAAAGGTTCTAAAAGGCAGAGATGAGGATGGAGGACATTCTAGGCATGGGGGGAAGCCAGTACAACGACAGAGGGAAACAGAATGTAGTGTGTGAAGAACAGCAAAAAGGACAGCGTGGCTGGAGTTTGACAGGCCCACAGCGTGGCTGGAGACAAAGCCCTCACTCAAACTCCCTTCCTCTTCCTGGTCCCTTGTCTACCTCTAGAGAATATCTCACTGTTAGGGGATGAGATGTCCCCAGCTGCTCACCTTCGCTTGTAACAGTTACTCAGACCTTACTGTTGTGCTTGTATGCTTATATCCTTGAACGGCTATCTATTGGGGAATGGATTTTGGTGACATGTGAGTGTACATATACATATATAGGTTGTTTTAAACCTATTAGAGAAATTTGACATAATTTTTCCCCCTCTTCCACAACTATTTCACTTCTATCCCAGGTGCATTGTTTTTGTTTATGGAGATTTTCAGTTTAATGTTATCAAATTCATGTATTTTATTGCTTGTAATTGCCTCTATGTCTTGTCTTACTTTAAGAATATATCTTCTACTCATAGCTTCAAGAGGCATATGACCTAATTCTATTCTTTTAATGTTATGATCTTTAACATTAAGATCAAGTATTTATTTCGAATGTATTATGCGTTGTGCTGTAAGGTATCAGTCCAATTTCTACCAGATCGCTTTCTAGTTTTCTCAGTTTTTATCAAGTAGAGAGTCTTTCCTAACTAAGTAGTTTGTTTTCTGGCTTATGGAACACTGGATCAATGATTTCCAGTGTTTCTGATTCTCCCTTTTCTAGTCTGGCCCGGGACTCTACTTCTCTATTTTTTTAATCAATACCAGATAGTTTTGATGACTGCTGCTTTATATACAGTTTGAGGTCTTAATTCTACCTTCACTTCTACCTCTTTTCATAATTTTCCTTTATATCTATCTTTTATTTTTTTCAAATGAATCTTAAAAATTACCTTATCAAGATTTATAAAGTAAATTCTTGATAATTTGATTGATAAAGCATTAAAATATTCCCCAACTTTGGTAGAATTGTCATTTTTATTATATTGGCATGACCCAGCCATGAGCACTAAATATTCCTCTAGCTATCCAAGTTGTTCTTCATCTTTTTAAGGAGAACTTTATAATTGAATCAATACAAGTATTTTGTGTGCTTTGATAGATTGATTCCCAAATATTTTTTGCATTTTGTAGTTATCTGGAATGGGATTTCCCTTTGCCAAAGTTATTCTTTCAGTACCTTCACCGATTCCCTGGGATTTTCTACCTATATCACTATGTCACCAGCAAACAGGGAGAGCTTTATCTCCTCCTTACCTATGTGTATGCCTCTGATTTTTTTCCTCTTGTCTTACTGCTATTGTTAGCATGTACAGAACTATATCAATTAATAATGAGTTGATTTAGCATATCTGCATTAATCCTATATTTATTGAGAAAGTTTCTAATGTGTTTCCATTATATATCATGCTTGCTTTGGATTTTAGATACTTTTAGGATATAAAAAAGTCTCTATATGTTTACAGAGTTTTTTAGCATAAACTGGTATTGTAGTTTGTCAAAGGCTTTTTTCTATACATATTGAAATAATCAAGTATTATTTGGACTTTTTAAAAAAATATGATTAATTATATAAATTGTTTTCCTAATGTTGAACAATCCTTGTATTTCTGGTATAAATCCAACTCAGTCATGATGGAAGAATTCTTGGATGAAATGCTATGGTTAGTTTGACAGGACTTTATTTAAAACTTTAAAATCATTATTCACTAAGTGCATATAGAGGTCATTAATCCTCTTTTTTCTATGTTGTGAATGTATGTTTTTTAGGGACATAATTTTCCCCTTGAGGACTGCTTTGGCTGCATCCCATAAATTTTGACATGTTTCATCATTTTTACCTTCTTTAACATATCTGTTAATTATTTCTATGATTTGTTCTTTGACCTAATCATTATTTATGATTTCATTGTTATGTCTCCATTTGAGCGTGTGTTTTTTGTTTGTGTTCTCTGAATTGATTACTAGTTTTTACTGTTATGCTCTGTAAAGGACGCATGTCCTATTTTGTCCTCTTTACGTTTGTTTGTAATATCTCTGTGTCTTAATAATACATGGTCGATTTTTATAAAAGTTTCACATGGAGCTAGGCAACATGCAGAGTATTTAACAATCCTGTTTCGAAGATTTCGTAAGCCAACTGTTGGTTCTAGTTTTTCCAATTATTTGTTCAATTACACATTTTCCACCTTCTATTAGATCTGTCTAAAACAATGAGACATTAAAATCTCTTGCCACTACTGTATTACTGTCCATATATTTTTTGTAATTCAGTTAATTTTTAGCTTATGAATTTAGATGCTAGGGCATTCAGGACATGTAAGTGTAATATTACTATTGGTCTGTTAGCTTTCAGCATAATGTGGTTTCCTTGTTGAGGTACTCTTGTCCTGACATACCCATGAAAGGTAGGCCTCTAACTCACAAACCCAGACCTGATGGAACATTTTGATCTCATTATAACAAAACCCCTCTTCTGCTTTGTACAGCAAACTCCTCTCACCATTAAAGAGAAAGAACTAGAGAATTTTACTTTCTTAATTAGTTTGAAGGATGGCAAGGCCCTATCAGATTGATTCTAGGCCTGCTTTTCCCTACCTTGCTCTCTTTCACCATAGAATAGCATATATGAGCCAAGAGGGGACCATGGAGAGAGAGGGAAATAACAGAAACGGCTGTTTTGTTTTCAGTTGTATCTGACTCTCCATGACCCTATGCGGGGTTTTCTTGACAAAGACATCGGAGTGGTTTACCATTTCCTTCTCCAACTCATTTTATAGATGAAGAAACTGAGGCAAACAGGGCTAAATGACTTGCCCCAGTCACACAGCTAGTAAGTGACAGAGGCCAGATTTGAAATCAGGAAGATGAGTCTTCCTAACTCCAGGCCTGGTGCTCTATGCACTATGGTGCCCACCAGCTGCCTAATGGAGGCTGTTATGAAGGATGTTTGCTCTGTATTTCCCTTCATGACTCAGCAGAACTTTCTGAATTGGACTTGATGGTCAGCTTAGAACGCAGAAACGTTTATGAAGGTGAAGAAGCCAGTTCACTCCTATGATGGGGACCTTTCGTAAATAAACAAATGCTGACACACCGCTCTATGCCGGACTATCAACTAGTTGCTGAATGTGTGTACATATGAGTGCGTGGATTCAGGACGGGCGGCAGTCTGTCTCTGTGAAAAGGATCTGCCGTCTGAGTGAGGTACTTATTTAGATGCTAGTTACTAGACACTGTCTGAATTCTCTTGGAAGAATTTGTGGTGATCTTGCTAACCTTCCCTTTGTTTCTCAATAGGGACAGAGGTACTTACTTCATAGGAAAAAGTCTAAAGAGATTCCATAATGCATAGGAGATCCAAGAGACTACAGGGGAAATGGAAGGGCGGAATAAACATTTTAAAATAAATATACAAAATTGCTAAATTTGTGCTAAAACTGAACTTTGAAAAACATGTCTATTAAGCACCTACCATGTGCCAGGGACCACACTAAGGCACTGGGGGAACAAATACAAAATGCAGAAATCCCTTCTCACAAGGAGCTTAGTGTAGTGAAGTACACGCATAAATGTACACAGAATACATACAAAGTGAATAAATATCCAATGTATCCAAAGTAGTATAGATGGCAGGGCACTAACAGCTGAGGGAAATGGCAAGAATGACCTCATGTAACTAATGGTGCTTCTGCTGCATCTTAACAGAAAAGAGAATTTATGAGGCAGAGGTAAAGAGGGATGCCTTTCAAGCACGTGAGATGGTCAGTACCAAGCCGCAGACATGGAAGATGCAGCATCAGGTGTGAGGACTAGAAAAAAGGACCAGTTTGGCTGACCAAATGTGGGAAGGGGAGTAATGTCCAGGGAGGCTGGAAAGATAAGGTGTGTGGGTGTGGGTGGGTAGGGGGGTGTTAAACACTCAGCAGAGTTCCTAGAGGCAAGGGAACGCTAATGGGATTGATTTAGTTGGGTCAGGTAATAAGGCCAAGGTTTCGGCAGTTCTCACGCACATAAGGTCTCCCACCCACAAGAAAACTAGATTTATTTCACACATTTTAAAGGGCAGCCAATTCTCTCACCTACAATTGTTTGGTGACACTATCTTGAATTAGTGTAAGATACGAATGAAATGTGTCCAGGTCTCCATAGACAGGTATAAGCTGCTTATCCAAAGAACAGGAGGAGCCCTGATATTGCCTCCAACTCAGTCAGTGGGTCCATGTGAAGAGGGACCAACCAAAACCCTCAATGGAGCCCTACTGGAAGTGACCATACGCAGTTATTTTTAATCACCAATACTGCAGTTAATTACCATAGACTTCTACATGAGACTCATAGTTATTACACTGCAAGAAGACATCGGCTACACCAGACTCACCAGACACGAAAGATCCCCACTGACCGACAGTACGCCTGGGCCTGGGCAGGGAGGGAGCTAATCCATAAGGGTCTAGGTTTTGGCTGGAAGCAGAAAGGGTTCTGAGTGGAGGCGGCATGGGGCAGCTTTACTGGGATTCCATCAAGTTGACTCTAAATCTCCTGTTATAGAATGGAAAAAACAGATGTTACTTTTATCCAAAAAAAAAATCAATTGAGAGAACATTAATAAATGCCACCCTGAAAGCCTACTTTCTTATCTTGGCAACATTGTTTTTAAATGTTTTACTTAAAAATAATTTTTATTGCTATTCTTTGTTTTCACATCATCTACATTTCCTGATAATCCTTCACTCTCTCTTTCCATACAGTTATGTCCTATAACAAAGACTAAAAAGAGGGTTAAAAACAAACAAGTCAGCAAATCTAATCCACACATCAAACAAGTATGACCACACTTAGCATTCTATAACCACAGTCTCTCAACTCGGCAAACAAAGGAGGGAAGTCTATTCTCCTCGCTGTCTGTGAGGCCAAGTTTGCAATGTCACAGCATTCAGTTTCTACTGTTTGGCCCTTGCCAATGGGGGGAGGGAACGCCTTTCTGAAACGATCCATAGTAGATGCTTATTTTGTTACTGTTGTTGAATTCAGAACAATGCAAGTCCAGCCACGAGGACCTTCGGTGCAGACGGGGGCTGCAGTCCTGTTTTGGTCTTAGCTTTATATATTAGGTTGAATATTTCTGTTGGAGACCAAACTAGAGATGACTGATTTGGGGATGCTCTGAAGACTCAGCACTTCCCTCTCATAGAGGAAACTGTTAGCAGCCCATGGCTGATGGTTTTGAGTTAAACATTTGCTTTGAACTGGTTCCAGGTTAGATGGGTAGGTACAAAAGAAAGAATTAGATGAGTAGGCCCATGAAAATAGCAACTGGAATGTTTTTTATGCTACCCCATCATTTCTTCCCACCTTGGAGAGAGAAATCTGATCTGGAATATAGTGCCGATCGTTTCTGAATTTATAGATTAGATTAGCAATTGGGACTCATATTTTATTCAGCCATGTATGTCTAGGAGGAATCTTGATCCTCCTGTGTAAATATAACAAGCTATCCTCAGTGGAGATGCGGCAGATAAAATCAGTCCCGAGCCAAGTCATTATGCTTCTCTTCTCCCTCTATTCTTCTTTCTCCTTCATCTTAAATAAGCTGGGAGGATGGGAAACCAAAGCATTTTTAAGGGGTTACTGCATATTGCCCAGTACTGAGCTAAGCAATGGGGATATAACATAAGCAACTAAGACAGTCCTTGCCCTCCAGGAGATTACATTCTAATAACGGAAGTGAGCACATAAAGGGGAGCTAGAATTGGAAAGGTAGAAATGGTGAATGCATGTGCCGTGGTATAGTTTGGAAGTGGCTAAGAATTGGTATGGTGGCCTGGCTTTAGGCAAGACCAAGTGAAAACTAATCTATAAGGGTCCAAGTTTTGGCTGGAAGGAGAAAACGGTCTGAGCGGTGGCAGCATGGTTTGTATAATAAATGTTTATTGTATCATGTCACATCATAGAATACCTGACTAGGAAGCGAAAATGTGGCCTGGTCCCAGAAAGATCAGGGGCAGGCTCATTGATCAAAGATGAGGGCACAGGGGGAAGAGTCTGAATTTTGATGGGAGACAGATGAAAACCAGAATGGCGAAGACTAGCCATGGTTCAGAAATGGTCAGTTATTACTACCATCATCTGGTAGATTTTATTCTCATGTTTTGATGAATAAGGATGATGGTAATTATCCCCATTTTATATTTGGTAGAATTCAAATGGAAATGGTTCTCTATCTTACTATTATCCATTTATGCTTACTAAATGACAGATGGGCAGTAGATAAAATGATCACTTTTTTTTTTAATAGAAGGGGTAGAGTGTAAATTCCTCTTATGTAGGCTCAGTAATGACATGTTTGGGACAACTCCAGAAACAAAGATGTCAGGGCAGGTACAGATTTCATCCTGTCTGCACATGGTTTTGATTTCTCCTAGATTTTGAGTTGTTCATTCCATGGAATCTGGAGGAGATGGATGCTTGGTCTAGTAAAAATGCTTTTCAAGACATTGTTCTTAGATTTCAGGCAAGTTGGTGTTAATAATGCCCAAGCAATCATGGTGACAGCTTTGTCTGTGATGATGTTCTACTCCTAGGATAGATCATTTGTTGAATTGTCAGGGATATGTTCAGGTCTATATCTGGTGTATGAGGATTTGCCCTCTGTCAGCTAACGATAAAGGGTAGAGTTATGGTGTGTGTGTGTGGCCACTCAATGATTTTTCTATATTTACTAGGGCAAGTACAGTGGGAACAGCATGTCTCTAGGATCAGAGGACCTGGGTTCAAAACCAGCTTGAAGTTGTTATATAGTCCAAATGACACGTTTACCTCACTGGAAAAAGATGCCAGATGAAGGATCTGTGTAGTTTTATTTTTTCACTGGCGTCACATGGCTCAAAGTCATCCACACACATCAAGTGGCTAATCAGTTGTTTCGTTTTGGCCCCTTTTTTAGTCTGGAAGCTATCCTTCGTTCTTTTTAGGAGACATCATAGTAGACTTAAGGTGAGACAGACCCATCATGAGTTTAAACTCCCTCCTGGGAAAAATGTTATGCTTCACGTCAATTGTGCTTGATGCTACTGTGACGATGGCCTTTCAAAGACAGACAACAGCCTCCCATGAGGATACAGGATTACATCATGTTCTCACTGCACTTGAGTTGATTTTATATGGTTGCAGTGTATGAAAATAAGTCATGAGTGCACAGTTGAGCCCAAGGCTTTGCAATAGTCAATGAAAAGAGTATGTAAGTGTGTATACATATATGTGTGTGTGTGTGTGTGTGTGTGTGTGTGTGTGTGTGTGTATATATATATATATACACATATATATATGCATGTACATATCCTACACACAAATGCATAAAGGCAGCTTATTATGGACCACCAGTTACCCTTCAGGCATATTAGTTAATATATAACAACAACATTTTGTCCTCACAACAACCAAAGTCTGCCAACATGCATTTAGTAAATATTTTCTGTGTGTCAGGCACTGTGCTAAGTGTTGGGAATAAAAATAGAGGTAGAAAGACAGTCCCTGGTCCTCAAGGAGCTTCCATTCCAATGGGGGAGGGGGAGAGACAAAGGTAACTAGGCACCTAGGTGTGGTGGAAGTCCAGAGCACTGCCTCCAGAGGAAAGAAGTTATTTTTATCCCACTTTACTTATTTCTTTTGTTCCTTGTGCTTCTTCGACTCCTGGTATAGTCTGAGCCTTTTAACTTTCCCTTTCAACTGTTGATTGATGACACCTAGAACTTGGGATATCCTTTTGTTTTCCAGATTCTTTCTCGCTGGTTTGTTGTTTCCTTTAATTGGGCGAGATGCCCAATTAGTTTTCATGACTTCCATTTCGGCATTCTCCATTCAAACCCAACTGGCAGACTTGCTACTCCCTATTATCTGACATCCACCTCGGTCCTCTCTGCCAGGAATGCCCTCAGTCTCTGCCCATCTCCACCTCTCACAAGTCATTGTTTTCTTACAGGTTTCACTCATATGCCACTTCTGTGGATGACTTTCCTGACCCTCCTAGTTATCCATGTTCTCAACCACTCCTCAGATCAGTGGTCTTTTTTTTTGCTTACAGGTCATTCCTGCCCAGTGCAATGAAAGGTCATTAAAAGCAAAGGACTGTTCGCTGTTTTGCCTTTGTATTCCTGGGGTTTAACTCCATCGTCTGGAAGTCTAGGGAAGTCAATAAGGGAAATCAACAATTAAACATCTACTATGTCCAGGCTGTGGGCTAAGCACTGGGGAGTACAAAAAAAGGCAAAAGACAATCTCTGCCCTCAAGAAGCTCCTTATCTAATGGGGGAGAAAACATGCCAACACTATGTACAAACATGATGTCGGTGGCATCAATGAGAAAGAATCTCACAAAGAAGGTGCCAGTGTTGAGGGGACCAGGTAGGCTTCTTGTAGAAAGTGGGACTTTAGCTGAGAACGCAGTAGATGCTCCATAAATGCTTGTTGGATTGACTCAGATTGGGGATGGACAGCACCAGGCATCCCAAAGCAAGAGTAGAACCTGACCGTGCCTGGTGTAGTTCCCAGTGCCTCCACTGTCAATTCTTAACCTCAACCCCACACTCAGGAGATTCCACCGTCAGCACTGTTCCTTTTGCCAGACTTCCGGGGAAACAGAAATGACTATTAAAATACAGAGTGGAGACTGACTTAAACTGACCGTCTTCCTTCTACTTTTAGAACTTTATTAATCTTCCCCTACTCTCCCTACACACCTTGAGGTTACTTCAGAACTATTAAGATGAATCAACAAAACGTGTTAGATATAATACATTACAGGAGTGGAAAAAAAGGTTCAAGATCCTTAGGTCTAAAAAAAATGACATTTTAATCGAATTACAACAGCTCCTTAGAGCACCCTGTCAGAGTACCTTATAGTGCTTTTTTGATCAAATTAATGATTTTATAGTAAATTGCCCAAGGTGCATCTATTCCCCAAATGATTGTAGTATGGAATTGTCTTGTGATAAATGAGATTCAGGATTTGAGGCAGTAAATTTTTGACATCTTCTGGGTCGGCCACCAAGTCCTGCCCACCATTCCAGGCTGCAGTGGGCACGTGCATCTCTGTCACATTATAAAATGGAGGCATACTCTGAATCAAAATGAGGATAGACAAAAGATTTCATAGGAAGTCATGATTTAGAAGCTTCCATTTCTTTAAATGATGAAATGAACCTATTTTAAATGAGTTCTAGAATGACCTATCTCTAAAAAAATTATTGGTAAAAAGTTATGAAGGTACAGAGATTAGCATTCTTTTGAAATTAAGCTGAAAATTAGACTTATACATACATATATACACATATGTATATACACGTGTGCACACACTCCTATACATGTGTATATACACATACATACACATAACTATCTAAGCTTATATTTGTGTGTATATGTATATATATGTATACATGTGTATATATAGTATGTGTATGTGTGCGTATATATGTGTGTATATATATATGTGTGTGTATACCTATATCTATATATAGGTATGTATACACACCCACACAAGATTGGCTAGTTGGACAGTTTGTCCTAATCCCAAGTATACAGACTATCTACAGAGAAAAGATGGAGCATTATTTATGAAACAGGAGAATTTTCTACCACATTTTCCAGACTAATCATATGCACAAATGGATGTCAAGGAACATTCCGTTTCAAGTTATAGCCCAACCTAACGAATATCTGTAGATCATGCCAGTTATGGAGTTCTGGCTTAGGTTGGCCCAGAGACCCAGTTTCATCCACCCTGGCCTCTCCAATACAAACAAGTTCGCTGTCTACCTTAGGAAGATTAATTTTTTCCTGGATTTCATTCTTTAAGAAGGAAGTGCCATAAGACTGGGTACCCAAAAGCTAAGCTCTGCAGGGTTCCCCATCTTATGAAAGGAGCTCAATTCATATATAGTGACAGGCCAAAGAATAAAGGAATTGGCTGAACTCAGGCCTTTGACTTATGGAACTCTCTTGTTACGTGCACAGGCCAGTATTTAGTCATTTTATCTTGTACTGGGAAACTGAGGGAACCTGAGAATTTTAAGGATGAAACTAATGCACAAAGTGACATGACCTCCTACAGCCCTTAGAACATGTAGAAAATAGGTCTCTGAAAAAGGTTCCTCTCCTTAATTTTTCTTGATTAATGTTGAGTTTGTTAAATCTGAAAAGGATATGATGAAGGATAATATGCCTGAAGACCTTCCCAAATTAACATATGCTTGAACTGTTATACTCTCCTTTCTGTTCTCAGCACTTTATGTATTTCTTGCCTTCAAAACTAATGACCATCTTACATTTTGCCTCCCTGCACCTAGTGTGATATTGTACATCTACAGTTACATGTCTGGAGCTTAAAGGGGACTCCATGGAGTGTACAGGGTCCACACCCTCCTTTTAGGGATTGAGAAATGGTGGAGGCCCACAGAAGTTCATGATCCGTCCAAGGTCACAGGAGTAGAAGCCAGGTGGCCTGACTCAAGCAGGCAGCTGAGAATGCCTGAGTGAATGATCTATTGTGGAAAGCACAACACCATTCTGAGTTACAGAGTAAGAAATGGCCTTTGGATATTTTCCATGGCCATCCCAGGAAAGGTGGTGGCCACCAGGGCCTGCTGGTGATGTGGGCCAGGCTGAGTCGCCGGCTGCCTCAGGAGCGGCCCAGCTGAACTCGCTAGGCTTCCTCCCTAGTGCTGGTGAGGCTCTGGCACTGCCCCATTCTCAAGTGAAGCCCCCGGCTCAGTTTGTTCTTACGCAGCAGGGAGACCTTCCCTCCTCCTCCCCGTCCTTGGGTCCTTTAGCTGGTTAAAGTGCATTCTATTCAAGTCGGGATCTCCCCAATCAAAAGCTCTAAAATCACCCGAGTTATAATCCTAAAATGAAATAAAACAGATGATCATGGGCTCAGGAACAGGGCATGCCTGGCCCCCCACAAGGGGGAAGCTCCCACTGCAGACGATCATCCCTTCAACAGCTCTTCTTCCCACCTTACAAAGCTGGCTTGGTACATTCAGGTTTTTTAAATGGGTTTTTATCTAACAACCAAAGGCAGCTGCTTGGGTCTGGGTATCCACACTGTTGGCGTCATGTTCCATCTATGGGGCTGCCGGGGTGACACGGTCATAGCTTTACAGCTAGAAAAGACTACCTAATCCAACCCCCCCATTTGACAGGTGGGGACACTGAGGCTCCCAGAGGTGAGTCTCACACACACAGTAAGACTGGGAGCAAAGGGACACGGTGGACAAAGCGCTGCTTCAGTGCCCTTCAGAGTCTGGATCAAGACAAAGAACCACCGGCAGGGCACATGTCCTCTCCGGAGCACGGGACTCACGTTTCCCAGGGAATTGTCAAGAAGGGAGCTCAGTATAAATGAAGGGTGTGTTCAAAGGTGCTAGAGAAGCATACCTGGATCCAGTGTAGCATGTTCTGAACTGAAGTGCCTGCCAGGTTTTATGACAAATACACATCCAGGCGACTTTACAGGAACAATGTTTTCCCATTTAATTCCATTGCAAGCTGTGGAACATTTTGGTGATGTTTAATCTAGAAAATTTCTAGGAAACAAGGATATTTTTGAGAAAAAAAATGATCTAGTACTTCAGCACATCAAACAAGACCCTGAGGACAACATTCACTTCCCAGAGAACTCCAACACATGCCAAAGGGCACAGAGTCACGAGTACACGAGTCGACCATATGGTTGAGAGAAAACTAGAAACTATCACAGAAGCATGAGAAAAGATGGGAAGAGTCAGTACTGAGAGGGTTACTGAAAGACAGGCACTACGAGAGTGGCTGTGACTGAGTCTTCTTGAGAAAGCAAGTGGAAATTACATGAAGAAAGTGACTGAAATGTCCATTTCCTTTGACCCACAAATCCCACTGCTAGGCACGTATCAATCAATCGCACCACCAACCCATCAAGACACACTTCTCAAGCACTTATTACGTATCGGGCCTGGGCTAGACAATGGAGTAACCAAGACAGAGAGAAAACCACTCCTGCCCTCAGGGAGCTTAGATCTCTACAGAGACAGCAGGTGCACACTGAGGGATACACTCGGGGATCCCAAGGTCATTTGGGGGACGGGCAGTGGGTGTGAGGGAGGATTCATCTAGATGGTGGCTGGCACTTGAGCAGTTTGAAAGGAAACCCAGGGGTCTCCAAGGCAGACATGAGCAGGAAAAACTTCCCAGGCCTGGGAGGACAGCCTATGCAAAGGCTCAGAGGAGAGATGTGGCATTTCTGGGAAAGAACAAGACGGCCCATCTGTCTGGACCAGAGGAGTGGGAAGGCAAAGTTAAGTTGTATAACATGGATTCAACTACAGGGTTATGAAGGTCTAAGAATTCTAGTGCTCCATTTGAAGAAGAAAACAACACTCCCAGGCATATAACTTTGGCGCAGAAAGGATGGGTAGCATTGCCTCAAAACGATGCTGGAAAAAAATGCAACTTCCATTTTGATCACAGAACCTCAGTTGGGAGTGACCTTGGAAGCCACCTAGTCCAACACTCCTGATGAATGGTCATCTGTAATCGCTCGCAAACTTCTGCTGGTGGGGGGTGGGGAACTCACTATTTTCTGATATAGTCCATCACCTTTGTTTTGAGACGTCTAATGGTTAGGAGGGCTTTCATTCTACTTCACCCACATCTGCCTCTAAGTGACCCTTACCCATTATTTCTAATTCTGCCCTCAGAACAAGCCTAGCTATCAGACCTCCCCTAACTCTTCTCTTTTTCAGGCTAAATAACTCCAGTTCCTTCAACTGATCTGGAAGGCCACAAGTCCAGTGGGGTCCCTCCCCCACTGGCTGCCCCCCGGATCCTCCCAGACGATGAGGATGCTTCCAAAACGTGGTGACCAGAGCTAAACACCCAGTTCGAAGTGGGAAATGGTTATAATCCCTGTATTAGAGGGCTTGGTTTTAATTTTGTTTTTTCCCAAGGAAAGGTAATATGGAGAGAGGTTTATTGGGAAGTTGGTTTGAGTTAAAGCAAAATGCAGCTTTTAAAAGAAAATCCAAAAAGAAAACAGTGACTTCTCCTCCTCCACATCATCCTACTCACCATATTTAAATTTATGAAATCAAATCCACAGCATAAACAAAAAGCTTCGGCAAATGGAGTCCACATGCTGTGCACCACAAAGCTCCGTGCTGATGAATCGGTTAAATAAGGTATTATGCATAAATTCTCGTTTGCCATAAATAATCTGTAAAATGAATTTAAATGACCTAAATTTAGACAATCACAGTTAGGTAGGAACCCCCCCAGTGGTAGCTCTAGCACATTAGCAGCTAAGTGGACGATCTCAAAGTTCATTAGGTGGTTTGGCTAGGGTCACACAGCTAACAAGAGTCTGAAACAAGTTTGAACTCAGATCTTTCTAACTCCAAGTCTGGCAGGCCGCCCTGCCGATCAACACTGCTTTGTTGTCCATTGGTGACTGTGCCTGGCTTGGAAACACTTCAGACTTTGGATGTTACAATTATTCAAGCAAAAAGACTAGCATACCCTGAGCAATTTCTTTAAAGCATATGCCACTTTAATCAGAAGACTTTTTGTGTGCTGAATGGTGATAACTGGAGCTAATGCAAAGAAGATTTGGATTCTCTGAGCCAGCCTTGGCAAGGTGGACAATGCTACAAAAGCTGAAAGAGACAAGATAAAGATTAGTGAGAAACTGTCAGATGGCACATCATGGAAGAACCTCACTGGGAGAGCTAGCCTCCTTTCCTGGCTAGCTATCGGCAGCCAGGGCTCTTTACTCATTATGCCCTCCTCCTCCTAACTTGGTCTTTTGGATCTGCTATGGTCGGGGAAATCAGATAACTGAGGATTTTAGAATGGCTAGAAATCATATGGTGATAAGGCTGAAAGCAAAACCTTTTAGGGTTTCCTACAGAAAACGGTACCAAGGTTTCTGTGGGGTTTTTTGGGGGGAGATTTTTTTCAATGGTACCAGGTAACTTCCTGATACTTAGATAAATTGCAGATGGTCAAAGGAGCCATTAGTTGACCTCTGGATAAATGGGGTGACACACTGTTATGGTGAATAAACAGGAATATAGCTAAAAAAAAAAAAGGTGGGGCATGCAGTCACATTTGTCATCCAATTCAGCACAGATAAGGCCATGACAGTGTCAACACCCTCTGAGCAAGCTGAATCATACCATCTCTCCGGTTTCTGTCAGCACCAAATGGCTGGGGTTCTACATTCACTTTGGGGGCTCTGAAACTGACAAATGGTTGCAACAACAGGGACAAGACTTGAGGCAAAGTGATAAAAAGAATTCTAAAATTTAGGATCTGACAAAAGCAACTGTCTTTGTATCTTCAGTGCTGAGCACAGTGTCTAGAACTCAGATTCTAATCTCTAATTTTTGTTGAATTAAATTTAATTAATCCTTTGGATAGTTAAGACCAGAAATAAGACTGAGGGGCATTTAATCAGAGTTTCATGTATAAGGTGAATGTTGGCAAGAGAATGATGGGCGGCTATTTTCTATGAACAAGAGGAAATGGGTTCCCAGAGCATCGTGACAAACTGCATTGGACATAATGGAAATCTTTCCTAATGTGTGAGTGGCTGTACACAGCAATATGTTATTAAAAATGTCAAAAGACCTCTCCTGGAAGTCTTTAAAAAAAGGGCAGCTTCTCTTCTAGATGACTAGGGGCAGCTAGCGGTGGAGTTTAAGTCAGGAAGAACTGAGTTCAACTATTGCCTCAGTCACTTACTAGCTACGTGATCCTGGCTGAGTCACTTACTCATTCTCAGCTCTGGCTGCTCACCTGTAAAATGGAGTGAAATGACACCACTTTCTCCACAGGGTTGTTGGGAGGCTCAAAGCACCACGTAAATGTTCCCTGTTCTTGTGACTTAATAGTGGTCCTGGTACTTTGTAAGCACGAATATCACAGACTCAATATTCACGTGTGTCCTGCTTACCATCCAAGCACCCTGGATGTAAGTGGATGAGGAAAATTATACACGTCCAACTGAGGTTTTAGGGAGCACATTTTAGACATGAGCTCTCTTTGGATTTAAAATCTAACAAGCTAAAATTAGATAGGAATAAATATGAGGTTGCACACTAAGTAACACAGTGATTACAGGGCTGCACCTGGAGTCAGGAAGACCTGAGTTCAAATCTGGCCTCAGATACTTACTAGCTATAAGGCCTTAGACAAGTCACTTAACCTTTCTCTATCTTAATTTCTTAAACTGTAAAAGGAGGATAATGATAGTACCTATCTCCCAGGGTTGATGTAAGGATCAAAGGAGGTCATATTTGAAAAAGTGCTTACCCCATGCCTGCACATAGTAGGCACTAATGCTGATGCCCTTTCTTCCCACTAGAGTTCAAAAATCAAAGCAGGGGCAATAGTTTTTCTATATTCTGTCCTGTCACCGGGTCCCCAGTTAAAAGGGATATTTACAAACTGAGGAACATCTGTAGGCAAAACATTCTGGATGGGGAAGGGTTTGCTCATGTCCTGTGAGCATCAGCTGAAGGAACCAGTGAGATTTAGCCTAAAGGACGGAGGACTTGGAGGAGGCGGGAAGGGCCATGGTTGCCGTCTTCCAGTTCTCTAAGACAAAAGGTGGTGTTGTGGAAGAAGGCGTAGATTTGCTCTCCCTAGCCCCAGAGGATAGAACCGGGAGCAACGTGGCCAAGCTTCAAAGGAGCAAATTCAAAGCTGAAGCCAGGAAAGCTTCCTGACGCTGGGGCTTCTCAATGGGGAATGGGCTGCCCCAGAAGGTGGTGTGGATCTTTCAGCGGGGGCTGGATGAATCTCTGTCCTGTCTATCGTACTAGGGATTCCTTTCAGGCCTAGGTTGGACCAGATGGCCTCTGAGGTCCCGCCTAACTCTGAAATTCAACGCTTCTTTGTTTCTATGACATTCACCATTATTGATATCAGTGGCGTAGGGCACCCTGCAAAACTTGCTATGAATGTTCTTCTCATTGGGATGGGTGCCAGCTGGGGAATGGTGGCCACCCATGCTCAGTCTAGGGCTGCCACACAGGGGAAAGAGTTATGACCCTTTCAAAGAGGCCAGGCCTTCTTTCATAAAGAGACCCACTGGCTCAGCCCTGAGCTTATCAAACACTTCTGCCACCAACACTGGGGACACAACATCCATTCCTAGCATACCAACAGTAGTGCCTTGGGAGTGGCCTATATAATACATTTCCTTTTGTCCAGTTTTCCTCCCAATGAAGTCAATTGTGGCTAGAAGGTCATATGTTGCCATTTCATCGAAACTGCAAAAAAAGAAAATATGACACATTTCTTTCTTTTTTTTTCTTTTTGGCTAGGCAATGGGGTTGAGTGACTTGCCCAGGGTCACACAGCTAGTATGTGTTATGTGTCTGAGGTCGGATTTGAACTCAGGTCCTCCTGAATCCAAGGCCGGTGCTCTATCCACTGCACATCTAGCTGCCCCTGACACATTTCACTGTTACATCATTTCAACATATGGAAAATTATGGCTAAATAGAAGAGAAAAAAGGACAACTAATGTGCAGAGTTCTGCTGAATTGGCAGGAGCTTATTAGATGGCTCCTGACTCCCAAGGAAAGAAGTAGGGATGTCCCTGGCCTTGAGGGGATCAAAATCGATTTGAAAAGAAAAAATACCCCTACATAAGTATCCTAAGAAAACTTAGAAAGGAAAACATCAGCATCTATCAGGTCATGCCCTTCACGTAAAGCATATTAGTGCAGCTGGGGCTGTGTGGGAGCATCATTGCAGGTGCGCTATTCCCTCATCACCCCAATGTCCTCCACCTGGCCATTGAAATGGAAACTCTCCTCTGCCCTCATTCTGCTTGTTTTTCACTCCTGACATCATAGGAATTCTCCACAGATGGTCCACCCAATGTGTTGAGGCCTCCTCCCTGTTCTTACAAACCTTAAAGGGGGTCCATGCAGTCTGAGGGCTCTCTGGCCACTCCTTCCCATGCCATGGATGTCCTTGACGGCATTCTTTCTGCCCTTCTTTTGTGATCTACCATGGGCTAGTTATCCTCACCAAGGTTTACTCCACTGCCCTTTGGGTCCTAACATGTAACTCTTCCAATATCATGTTATTCAATGATTTTTAGCCATATAACATCATTGGGAGGATATTATTGCTAAAGAAATGATGCAACTTCCTAAATATGATCTAGCCTGATCACCTACCCCTAACTCAACTCTATTCCATGGATCCAACTCCCTATTCATCTGCAATGCTGTTCATCTAAGAGAGAGAGAGAGACAGACAGACATATACATATCTGTGGATGAACTCAACAACCTGTCCATTCAACCACATGTATTTTACTTTGCCTTTGTTATTGTACATTTTAATTTATCTTATTTATATTTCACATGTCCTAATGGACATTTCTATAATACTTTATCCAATAGAATGTAGGCTCCTTGAGGGCAGGGACTACTCCACTTTTGTTTTTGTATTGCCAGTTCCTGCCATATAACGGACACTTAGTAAATGCTTATTGATTGAGGTGAAAATCTACACCATGTGTTTTCTATCCACTTTGTTTTTCCATGTGGATGATTAAATCCCTTCCAAAAAACTATGGATTCCATCAAGGAGGCTTTCCAATGTTCTAGAGCTCCACACAATTAGCACAACAAAAGACAGCATTTTTAGAACCTTGCCATCAATCTAGAATTGTTCTTCTGTATAGATTCTGTGCAGGAGGGCTTCCAAACACCTAAGATCAAGATGTCTCCAAGCAGAGGCCTCATCTCTGTAGATACGACTGTCACCAAATCTTTAGTTATTTGGCCATGAGAGGTATGCAATTTGAGGACAGTCTTTAAGGCTAAAACTTGTTCTACTCAGTCAAATACATTTTAAAAAATCAATAAGCAATGGATACAGTTGGATATTAGAGTCACTATATCTCCCAGGCTGTTGTGTGACTACAAATATAGAAAATCCAGTATGTGAGAGCCAACTTATCCCTCCTAAGGTTTTCATCAGGTACTCCCTTCACAACTAGAAGTGACATTAACATTGTACCTCAAGAGATGAGCAAACCAAAGAAGATCCTGACTAATATAAAATTATTGTCAATAGAGAGATCCACAAAAGGAGAACATTAACCTTCAAAACTATAAGCAGAAAAGGAAAAACATGAATTTTCTACAAGGACTACATGAAATGTAGGAGAAAATGAACCAAGAGACTTAAAACAATTTTTAAAGTTCTGGAGAAAAGAATCAGAAGGATAGTCTAGAAAGAAAGTGGGAAGCCTTATCCAAGTAATGGACTCCATGAAAAACTAGAATAGATAGAATGAAATATTAGAGCAATATTTTTAAAAATTGAAAAATAGAAAAAATATAAGATATCTGATATTGAAAACTATTAAATTACTCTCTCCCTTAAAACCATGGTTTTATTTTAGAAAGAGCCTGGGAATAACATTTTGAGAAATTATAAACGAAAACAAAAAGAATCCACCAATTATCTCCCCAAAGGGAAGAGTGCCAGGCATGTCCAAACTAATATTCAGAGCTCCCTTGTCAAAGAAAAAGCAGGGCCTGCTTCCAGAATGAAGTTGCTCAAGGACTGAGGAACCACAGCTAAGGCTCCCAGAAGACCCAGCAGCTTCTACTATACATCAAGAGATCTCAGAACAGAATGAATCAAAAGGCAAAATGATAGGCTTTTAACACAGAATAATTTGCCTTGCAAAGCTGAGCATAATCCTAAAGGGGAAAAAAATGGATTTTTAATGGAATAGAGGACTTTGAAGTATTGCTGATAAAAAGACCAGAGTGAAATAGGAACTTTAAAATGCAAACATAAAATTCAAGAGAAACCTAAGCAACTGAAAGGGGCCCGTCTGACGATGCAATGCTAACATTCTCACAGGAGGAAAAGAAACAAGTGTCCTTCAGAAGCCTACTATTTTACAAGATAACGAGGGAGCTAAGTGAGAAAAATAGAAGAGCTGGGGACTGATTGCATTCTGAGGGTTTTAAGAGAGGAAAAGAAGGGAGAGCAAAAGGAACACCTTAGTGTAAAGAGAAATAAAGAAGAGGAAGAACTTGCTGTTTCTCACAATGAGGGTACATTCGAAGTATAGACAAACAGGGAGGAAGGAATGGGGAGATCATTAGATGAATCTCACACTCTTATCTGAAATGGACAAAGGAGACTGCATACACATACACAGAGTTGGGAGTAAAACTACATCAAACTCAACATAGGGAAACATGGGAGGTGAGGGTGAAGGACGATAAACAGCTGGGAGAGTAAAGCTGCAAGCAAAACATACTTTCTGTAATGAAGGGGGGAATTAATACGGGGAGGGGGGAAGAAGAAAAGCAAGTGCCTAGAATTCAAGAGGGTGACCATTAAATGGGGAATGGCCGAGCATGAATGTACGTGAATGGAGTGCTGCACTGTAAGAAATGACCAAAGCTACAAACCAATATCTTTTCCCATTTACCAAGATAAGGTCAAAATGGATACACAACCTAGACATAAAGAGAAACATGACAAGAAGACTGAAGAACATGGAACACATCAACTATCAGATTTATGGATAAGTGAACAGTTTATGAATAAACAAGAGATAAAGATCATTGTGAGATGTAAAATGAACAATTTTGATCACATGAAATTAAAAAGGTTTTGAACAAATAAAACTAAGGTAGCAAAGATTAGAAAAGCAAAAAATTAGGGAAAGATTTTTATAGATGGTTTCTTTAGCCATCTTAGATAAAGGTCTCATATCCTAAATATATAGAGAACTTTCTCAGATTTATAAGAATATGAGTCATTCCTCAATTGATAAATGGTCAAAGGATATGAACAGGATGAAGAAATCAATGCTACATGTAGTCATATGAAACAATGTTCTAAATCATTATTGATTAGAGAAATGAAAATTAAAACAACTTTGAGATATCATCTCACACCTATCAGATTGGATAAAATGATAGAAGTGGAAAATGACAAATGTTGGAGGGGACGTAAAAAATTGAGACATTAATACACTGTTGGTGGAACTGTGAATTGATCCTACCATTTTAAAGAGCAATCTAGAGTTGTACCCAAAGAGTCACAAAACTACGTATATCCTTTGACCCAGCAGTAGAGCCACGAGTAGGTCTGTTTCCCAGGGTAATCAGGGCAAAAAGAAAATGATCTGTATATTCTAAGATATTTATAACAGCTCTTCTTTTAGTGGCAAAGAACTGGAAATTGAGGGAATGCTCATCAATTAGGGAATGGCTAAACAAGTTGTGGTATATGATTGCGATGGAATGTTACCGTGCTATAAGAAATGATGAGCAGGTTGATTTTAGAAAAATGTGGAAAGACTGGCATGAAATAATGAAGAGTGAAATGAGCAGAACCAAGAGAATGTTGTATACAGTAATAGCAATATTGTTCAAAGAATAACTGAACTAAGCGATTTTGAATATTATAAACATTCAAATCAACCACAAAGCACCTATGAAGGAATATGCTAGCCAACTCCAGAAAAAGAACAGATAAATAGAAGTATGCATAGTGTGGTTTTACATAGATAGGTAGATAGATATACCTATACCTATCTTTATAAATATATAGTTCAGAACTTAAAATGTAACAAAAATTGAACTGAATTGAATTTTTTAAAAAGAGAAAAAAAAATAACCAAAGAAATGATTTTAGAGAATGCTGGGTAGTACGAACTGATAAGCAGAACCAGGAGAATAATCCAAAGACAGCAAGAGTGTAAAGATAAATGATGTGTTAAAGACTTAATAACTCTGACCAATGTAATGACCAACCATGTCACTAGAGACCAATAATGACCCATGTTCCCCACTTCCTCAAAGAGAGGGGATGTCACAAGGTGCAGAAAGAGATGGATATTTTTGGACCTGACCCTTGAGCACATTTGTTTTGGCTATGGTTATTACAAGGGGTTTTTTTCCTCTTAGTTTTTTTTTTGGGGGGGGAGGGGTCAGTACTAATTATGGCATAAGTTAAATCTTGAGAATATTGTCTGTTAACACTCCTTCTTATTACCGCCTCAAGAGAAAGGAAAGATTCCATGAAATGGTTTTGTCTCTAAACACACAATAAGATGCTACCAAATCCTCTCTTTACTGCTCCAGATAAGGGCATGAGCTCTCCCCTTCTTATAAGCTGCAACTTCTCTGTGTTTCTGATTTCATTTATCACAACAATGCCGACAAGGATAAGAGTGGATTCCTCCAAGAGCGTTCAAGCTCCCAGGTCACCGGAAAACACTTTCAGCTTCAGAATGTCCAGTAAAATCACTACCAGGAGCTGCTCCAAGAACTGCGGGATTTATAGCAGCCTTTGAGTTTCTCCTGCCACTAGGAATGAATGGAGAGGAGGCCGCAAGGCAGAGATTCCATGAAACCGACTGTCAAGCCAACCTGGGGATGAATTTCTTCACCCTGACCTAGACCTGGTACTTGAAGCCTTCTCCGCTGGGTAGAGCCATAATCCACTGTCATACAAGCCAAGAACCCAGCACACCTCACACTTCAATCACGTACAGGAAGACAGGAAATCTTGGGAAAGAAATTAAAGGAAAGAGTTTCAGAAGAGAAAGGGAGATTTGGGCAGGTGGAAATAGACCATTTACAAATAGGAGTAACCTATGTATTGTAAGGAACACAGTATACTCCACAAGGGATGGTAAGTATATATTGGCATGGGGTCTTACTTTAACCAGAAATGAAGGAAGAGGGAAAAAATAGCCTATATATAACCACAGAAAGAAGCTCACATATTGAAAAAATAGAAGAGATGGTCAGAAATTTCCAGAAGCCAAATTCCAAACTGAAGCCAATGGCCTCAAATGCCTATAGACAAATATACAGAATATGGCTAAAATGGAAGGTTGACTTTAAATGCTGATGAAACATGCCTCCCTGCTCTTGCTTGCTAGAGAGGTGAGGGAGCCAACACACTCAATGACAAGGTTCCCAGGCACAGTCCACGTAGGCCTTTGCTCTGCTGCACCACACACATTTGGTGCAAGGAAGAGCTTCTACACAGGGAAGGGGTGTGAAGGCAGTTGGGTGGTGGGCTCTGAGAGAGACTACAAAAACATATTTCTTTAAGTACACAGAAGTACATGACAAAGAAGTCTGCAAGGGGACACAAACAAACAGCAGTTTTGTTACTGCCTTGCTCAGTCGAATGCGTATGTGTGTGTTCTCCACTGGCCTCACGGACTTCTGGGAAGTCTATTTTTTCCAATCTAAAAAGAGGCTGAAAGATCCTGACATCCAAGTGGGAAAGGAGCCCAGGATCTCTGAAGCGCTATGGTGAAAAGGGGGAAGAAGGTGTGGACTCCCTTGTGAACGATGGGAGCTGACTGCAAGTGGAGGGCGCTGCTCACCTCGACTGACCACAAACTTGACCAGCTCAGGCCTTGCCTTGTTCACTGAGTAACTTATGGAATCATCTGCTTGCACAGAACTTTACTGATTATTTCTATCCCACGTTGCTACTGGGACCCTGTAAATTTATTCACTCTCTATTTCCCTCTTTTCCTTATCTGACAAACCAGCATTGATTATCTTCTTGAGTTTCCTTTTGTCTTTTTTTACTTTTTGTTTGTACATGGAGGATTTTTTTTATCTAGATAAAGATCAGCTAATTTTTTGTTGAATTCTAATCATCTATTATAGCTGGCTTGGATAAAAGGAAATATAGTGACTAGCTAGGGCCTTACAGAGTGCACTAGAGGGCAGAGAGTCCTAGAAAAACAAAGACTTCTTCTCTAGCCTAAGGGCTCTGAGCTTTATTGACTTTCATGAATAATAAGCATTACCAAGGTCTCTGAAATATCTCCAATTAAAAAAACAGTGGGAATTCACAGGATATTTTTCCAGGCTTTAAAGAAATAAACTCTGAGTCGATACTGAAGTCTCTGCCAACACCTAGGGGCTACAACAATAACAACAAATAATAGATGCAATACGTTACAATACGATGTGATATGGTGTGGTATCACATCATGCCATACAATTAATATAATAATACTCACACATCTTCAAAACCAAACAATACATAACTGTTCAGAGTTTCTTACATAGGCGTCTTTCTTGTTCTTTGACTATTGGCATTTTAAAATATCGCAAAAATTAATTTTTAAAGATTAAGTGGCCATCCCAAAGTAAGAATGCAGATTTGCCCTCATAAGTGTTGTGGAGACTTGGTGGGATAGGCCCTATGACTAGGAGATGGCTTTAGAAGGGTACAGCTTATCTGAAGTCAGGCACAGTGGATTGGGTGGTATTAGCAAGTAGGTAAACTCATGTGGGCAAATAAAGGAACCAGAGGAGGGAAGCATGGAGGAAAATATTTGGGTGTACATAAGAATACATGTGTGGGGAGAGGGGAGAGAGACAGAGAGAGAGAGAGAGAGAGAGAGAGAGAGAGAGAGAGGAGAGAGAGAGAGAGAGAGATAGGAGAGAGAGAAATAAAAGAGAGATAAGAGTTACTAATGTGTAATATAGATCACCAGAAAGAGAAAACACATGAAGAATGTGGGAAACAAATCACTGGCCTGAAATATTGGTACAATTTACTTGTAAAGGGAGACAAATTACCTGGATATCAACTGGAGCTCTGACAAGAACAGAGCCACTAATAATCTCTTGTCTAATTTTAGTAATAATTTCATCTTTCAAAGTGAGAAGAACCAATAAGGGAAATTTCTAGATTTGATTCTCACCCACAAGGAGGAATTGGTTGTTGGGTCAAAAATATTGGGAACCTTGGGGGGGGGAGGGACGTGACCATTTCAGGTTAGATAATGTGACAGGAAAAGAAGGGGATACTACAGGGCAGAGCCTAAGATGCATCCTCTTTTGAGATGACAATTTTAAAGTGTTCAGAGAAAGGACAATAGCCATAAAATCATATAAAGGAAGAGAGCCTAGGACTCCAGAAAGAAATTCTGAATACAAAGGGGAAACAATTACAATGGGATACTGAAAAGGGAGTTGTCTGAAGAGACCAAAGAAATAGAACAGAGAACTCACTAACCAGTTTAGATTTTATTTTATTTTTAAAATTCTTTTTTAAAATTGAGTTCCAAATTCTCTCTCCCCCTCCAACCTCTCCCTCATCCGTCCAAGCTAGCAGTACAATACTCATTCCACATGTGAAATTATATAAAACATATTTCTATAATAGCCATGTTGCAAAAAAAAGAATGAAAGAAAGAAAGAAAGAAAGAAAGAAAGAAAGAAAGAAAGAAAGAAAGAAAGAAAGAAAGAAAGAAAGAAAAAGAAAGAAAGTGAGAAACGATGTGCTTCCAATTCTCTCTCTTGAGGGGGACAAGATTTCTCATCCTGAGTCCCCAGCTCGGATTTTAAAAGGCGATCAGCAGCAACAAGTTAAAGTAAAGGCAAATCATGGAGGATGAAAACGGAGCCTGACACAGTGACTAAGAAGATGTTAGGAGTGCTGAACCTCAGAATGAGAATACAAATTGTAGTTATTATCAAGTTAGAGCCATTACTTTCGGCCAGAGTTTTTCAATGTTGGGTCAGGCAAAGATTGAATGTCATGCTTTTGTGCATGAAAGTTAGCAAAGTCAGAAAATGTTGATTACATTTCTAAGGCAACCTGGACATGATTCCACAACCCCGTACCTGAAAGGCCAAAACTGATCAGAATCTACGGATAAGAACGAGTGTCTCCTGGACCAAGTGTTCCCTCGGCTGTTCCCCAGCCACACGTAACATTCCATGTCTGCCAAAAGGAAGGCTAAACTGTTGCTGGGCAGGTTTGAGATCCAGCTGCTGGCTGATGTCAGCAAGCCATGCTGTAAAAACACAACAGGCCTCTGAGCTGAAAGGAAAACATGGAGATGGCTTCAAAATCTGGACAATATTGGATTGGAAAACCTCTTCTCTGAAACTCAGAACTGAAGGAGGTCTATGGAGCTAAATGCTTGAGCTTGCTATGAAAAAGGCAAATGTGCTGGGTAAAAATCCGAGTCCTCAAGCACTTCAGAGCTATGTTGTACAGGTCATTTGAAGAGATCTAAGAATTATTTCAGTGGGGCAAGTAAACAATTAGGCTCTGTCTCATTAAGATGAAAAGAAACTACAGGTAGTTCTAATTAAGGAACAAATGATGGGAAGGTCCCAATCTGATGGGACCAACTTGCAAACCTAAATTTCTGGGAGCCTGTGGCTTAATCCAGCGTTACTTAGAGGCAGTTACTAATCTGCAAATCATGTTGCAGAACTCAATTGTTGGAGTTCCAGGCATTTTCTCCAGGAGGGAAATGTTCTAAATGATGTCGCCAGTCCTCAAAAACTCGCCGAACACCCAGCATAGCTGAAAGCCAGAATCACAGCCCCAGAAAGTCAGGGAAGGAGGAGGACTAGGCGTCAGCTCCAGCAGTGGCCTCCAAAGCATGGATGAGGGATGGCCTGTGGTCAGCAGTCTCTACATCTGGGTGGTTCACCATCAGAGCATATTACACTTCATAATTTAACATTAATAACAGCTGTTGATCACTTTAAGGTTCACAAAGGACGTTGTTAAGTAGAGATTTATCCACATAAACACATTAATATTCTCAATGATACACTAGGACCATCCTTTGCTGGTGTCTCTCTCCTGGTCTTATGCACAAGCAAGAGTGATTCACGAGTCTCTGACCTCTCTTACCAGTATAAGTCACCTTTTGGAATTCCCACAGAGGCACTGCTGCGAAGTTGGGAATGTTGGGTCAGGACCAAAGGACTTGTCTGCTGGCTTGGAATTTGACTAGAATTTTGCAGGTCAAGTTCAAAATCACAAGACCCTCAGAAATGCTAAGTAAACAGCCAATCATTGGCTCCCAGCCTCTGTGGTCATGTCTCTGTGGATGTGTGTAGCTTTAGATTAACACGGGTGAAGTACTGATTTCCCAAGAAGGTTAGAAACGCCCAAATCTATGGCCACTGGTCAGTAACTCTTCACAACTGCTTTTATCAGCATCATTCTTATTGACCCACTGATTCCTCTCTGTCTTTTCTAATCTCTTGGGCTCTATTTTTTCTATATGGACCTAAGGTCCTCATTCCTCCTATATTAACTGATCCCTTTACCAAAGCCTTAAGGTTTCATCTGCCTACGTTTGCCTCTACAAGATCCCTTCAAAGAAACTAGGCCCACTTCCCCTGCCATTTATTAAGTCTCCTACACCCTATATCTAAACAGCAGACATCACCCTGCTGACAAAAGTCTATATAGTCAAAACTATGGTTTTTTCCAGTAGCAATGTATGGTTGTGAGAGTTGGGACGATGATGAAAGCTGATTACCACAGAATAAACACTTTTGAATTCTGGTGCTGAAGAAGACTTTTGAGAGTCCTTGGACACAAGAAGGTCAAATCAATCAATACTTCAAGAAATTAACTCAGACTATTCCCTGTAAGGGCACATTCTGAAGCTGAAGCTTAAATATTTTGGCCACATAACGAGAAGACAGAACTCATTGGAAAAGACCCTGATGTTGAGAAAGACTGAAGCAAAAGGAAAAGAGAGATGGCAGAGAATAAGATGGCTAGACACTGTCCTGGAAACAACGGACCTGACCTCGGACTGATTTTGAGGGGTAGTGGAGGCAGAAGGGCAGGTGTTGGACACGACTGAACAAGTGAATAACAACAACAATACCCTATGTGCTGATCTGACTATATATTTCAGGTGCTCAGTTACAGCCCAGTTCCCTGTGTCTGCATGGTAGCAGTCAAGGTATCCTATTATCTGAAGAGTTTACATCCAATGAGGAACCACATCTAGAACAAAAGAAAGAGGTCTGGAAAAGAAGGCAGGGAAGATGGCCAGATGGACTCTTAATGCTAGTGTCCAGCAGGATCTCAATCACTCATGAGGCTATAACTAGGAGCAGACTTCTCACAGCACCGCCTCACCCAGTATTACGGCAATAAACATAATAGTTAAGACAAAGGAAAAAGGCATCTAAAAAAGCCAAACTTCCGAAGTAAGTGACCTGGGGGATAGGGGAAAGGACAGGTGGAGTTCACTACTGCCCCCAACATGTTCACTGTCCCTATCCAGCCATTCTGGGAACAAGAGGCCAGTGCTAAATGACACTCCCTTTTCCATTTAGCTATGTGGAAGATTAATGGGGCTTCATGTTTATCTTACTTCAAAATCCTTGTCCTGGGGCGGAGCCAAGATGGCGGAGTGAAAGCAGTGACTTGCTTGAGCTCTCCCCAAACCCTCCAAATACCTAAAAAAATGGCTCTAAACAAATTCTGAAGCAGCAGAACCCACAAAAAGACAGAGTGAAACAAATTTCCAGCCCAAGACAACCTGGATGATTGATCAGAAAGGTTTATCGTGCCAGGCTGGGAGCGCAATACAGCGCAGCGTGGGTGCGCAGGCCACAGCGAACCTGGAGCACGCCTCAGAGGACTGAATCTCGGGCAGCTGTGGAGGTTTCCAGACTCCTCAATCCACAATGCCAAAGACAACTTAGAAGGTCAGTGGGAAAAGTCTGTTTCTGTGTGCTGAGAAGGAAGGCGGGGTTTCAGCTCCATTCCCCAAGAGGGTGGCCCTGGGCGGAGCAGCTGCTTCCGGAGCTTCTGGCCCACAGACTGAGGGGGAATCCAGTGGCTGATCAGAGAGGGACTGCAGGGATCTCTTTGCCAGTGCTGAGGCAGGAATCTCTTCCTTTGCCTGTATTTGGATCTGGGTCACAGTTCTGGGCGGCAGTGCTGGGGTGAGGAGGAACGCTGGCATGGTGGAGCTTGTAGTGGCTGTGGAGAGGAAGCCCTCCTCACAGTTACAGGACAGAAAGGAAGTACTTGTAGTCGCAGGCCAGGAAAGGAATAAACACCTCGCCCCTTATCATACCACCTTGGAAGAACTGAAAATTTACAGGTCCCTACAAGTATCTCTGAAAACAGCTGTACAAACCCCCTGAAGCTTGGGACAGTACATTCTCCACACTGGAAGCAGACTCTTACCTTAACAAAGAGTTTAAAACTCAAGTAATTGGCTGGGATCATGAGCAAGCAGCAAAAAGAGTCAGACTATATTATCTTACTTTGGTGAAAAGAAGATCAAAATATACAACCAGAAGAAGACAACAAAGTCAAAGCTCCTACATCCAAAGCCTCCAAGAAAAATACAAATCAGTCCCAGGCCTTGGAAGAGCTCAAAAGGGATTTTGAGAAGCAAGTAAGGGAAGTAGAGGAAAAACTGGGAAGAGAAATGAGAGTGATGCAAGAAAATCATGAAAAACAAGTCAACAGCTTGCTAAAGGAGACCCAAAAAAATACTGAAGAAATAACACCTTAAAAAATAGCCTAACCCAAATGGCAAAAGAGGTCCAAAAAGCCAATGAGGAGAAAAATGCCCTAAAAAGAAAAATTGGCCAAATGGAAAAGGAAGTCCAAAAGATTACTGAAGAAAATACTTCCTTAAAAATTAGAATAGAGCAATTGGAAGCTAGTGACTTTATGAGAAATCAAGACACTGTAAACAAATCCAAAAGAATGAAAAATTAGAAAACAATGTGAAATATCTCATTGGAAAAACAACTGACCTGGAAAATAGATCCAGGAGAGAGAATTTAAAAATTATTGGACTATCTGAAAGCCATGATCAAAAAAAGAGCCTAGACATCATCTTTCAAGAAATTATCAAGGAAAACTGCCCTGATATTTCAAGAACAAGGGGCAAAATAGAAATTGAAAGAATCTCCTCCTGAAAGAGATCCCCAAAGGAAAACTCCTAGGAATATTGTAGCCAAATTCCAGAGTTCCCAGGTCAAGGAGAAAATATTACAAGCTGCCAGAAGGAAACAATTCAAGTACTGTGGAAACACAATCAGGATAACACAAGATTTAGCAGCTTCTACATTAAAGGACCGCAGGGCATGGAATATAATATTCCAGAGGGCAAAGGAGATAGGATTACAACCAAGAATCACCTACCCAGCAAAACTGAGTATAATCCTTCAGGGGAAAAAATGGTCATTCAGTGAAATAGAGGACTTTCAAGCATTCCTGATGAAAAGACCAGAGCTGAATAGAAAATTTGACTTTCAAATACAGGACTCAAGTGGAACATGAAGAGGTAAACAGGAAAGAGAAATCATAAGAGACTTATTAAGATTGAACTGTTTACATTCCTGCATGGAAAGATATTTATAACTCATGAGACCTTTGTCAGTATTAGGGTAGTTGGAGGAAAAAAAATGTATATGTATAGTGTGTGTGTGTGATAGATAGATAGATAGATATATAGATAGATAGATAGATAGAAGGCACAGGGTGAGTTGAAGATTAAGGGGTCATATCTGGAGAATAAAATTAAGGGATGAGGAGGATTATACTCAAGAAGAAGAAAGGGAGAGGTAGAATGGGGTAAATTATCTCACAAAAAAAAAACAGAAAAGTCTCTTACAGTGGAGGGGAAACGGGGGAAGGTGAGAGGGAATGATGAATCTTATTACCATAGGATTTGGCTTAAGGAGGGAATAACATACACATTCATTTGGGTATGGAAATCTGTCTTACCCTACAGAAAATAGGGGAGAAGGGGACAAGAGAGCAGGGGGATGATAGAGAGGAGGGCAGATTGGGAAAGGGTAATCAGAAGTAAATACTTCTGAGGAGGAACAGGGTCAACAGAAAGAATAGAATAAATGGGAGGGCAGGATAGGATTAAGGGAAATAGAGTTAGTTTTTCACAACATGTCTACTATGGAAGTAATTTGCATAACTGCACATGTACAACCTATATTGAGTTGCTTGCCTTTTCAATGAGGGTGGGTGGGGAGGGAGGAAGAAAGAAAATTTGAAACCTAAAGTTTTAAAGACATATGTTTAAAAAAAAAAGTTTTCACATGCTACTGGGAAACAAGAAATACAGGAAATGGGGTACAGAAGTCTATCCTGCCCTACAGGAAAATAGAAGGGGAAGGGGATAAGAGAAAGGGGGAGAGAAAGAAAAGAGGGCAGACTAGGGGAAGGGATATTCAGAATGCATGCCATCTTGGGGTGGGTGGAGGGGGGAGACAGGGTGAAAATTTGGAACTCAAAACTTGTGGAAATGAATGTTGAAAACTACAAATAAATAAATTTATATTAAAAAAAGTTATAAAACAAGATATGACAATAATCAGTAAAAAGGAAAAGAAAAAAGAAAAAACAAAATCCTTGTCCTGACCTGACTGTATTTTCTTTTGGAAAGATAAGTGCTTCAGATCTGAGGCAGTCTCTCATTTTGAATGAAATCCTACCTGAGCTGTTGGTATGATTTTTTCCATAAGGAACCCCATAAACCCCTAGGATGTAACCATCTTCAGTCATAGCCTCATAGTCTTCACTGGGGTAGCCCCAGTATGTTATCATTTCACTCTGAGGGGGAAAACGGATTTTTTTTTAATGATTTTTAAAAATTTTTTATCCTGAACAAACATCAAATGGAATAGGCCTTTGACTACACATTGCAGGACAGAAAAAAGGGTCATACATGAAATTTCAGGTCTCTATTAAGAAGAGCTTGTACATAATTTCTTTTTAAGAATATATAAAAAAAAATTAACCTATAGCTTTCAAAGCTGCTCTGTTTACCTGGATATCTTTCTTTTCTCTCCAAAAAAAAAAAAAAGATGCCCCAATGATCTTTTGTCTGTTTTTTTGCTAGACTAATTCAATTTCTCCCTCCCCTCCTCCATCAGCAAAACCAAAAAAGCCTTTCTAAACAATATACAGTCAAGTAAATCAGATTCACACATGCGTGTCTTACTCTTCATCTTCAGTGCATCACATCTGTCAAGAGGTGGGCAGCAATCTTCGTTATCAGTCTTCTGGAATTACAGTTGGCTATGGCGTTGATCAGAGTTCTCAAATCTCTCAAAGTTATTTGTAGTTACAGGGCTACTGTTCTTGCGCGAGTTATTCTTCTGATTCTTCTCCCTTCACTCTGTTTAGTTCACACTAGTCTTCCTAGGCTTCTCTGAATCCATCCAGTTCAGTATTTCTTATAGCACAATAAGACTCCATTACATTCACAGACCACAATCTGTTTAGCCGTTCCCCAACAGTTCTTTGTTCCTACAAAAAGAGCTGCTACAAAGAATCTGTAGATATGGATCCTTTTCCTCTTTTTTTCATCTCTTCAAGGTTTAAACCGGTAGGTAGCGCACTTACTGTCTGATTTTCAAAACTGCCAGTTCACATTCTTTGACCACTTATCTATTAAAGAATGCCTGTTATTCTTAGAAGTTTGAACAGTTCTTTATGAATCTTGGATATGAAATCTTTATCAGAAAACCTCGAAGATTTTTTTTCCTTCAGTTACTTGTTTCCCTTCTAATTTTAGCTACGTTGGTTTTGTGACAAAGTTTTAAATTTCATATGATCAAACTTGTTTATTTTCTCTGATCCCTTTTTGGTCATGGACTTTTTCTCCCTCTAACTTATGAGATCACCTTTTATATCTAAATCATAAATCTCTTTGGAGCTTTTCTTGGCACATCATGCCGGAAGATGGTCTACACCTGGTTTCTACTAATACGCTTTCCAGTTTTTCCAGCAATTTTCGTCAAATGATTAATTATTGCCACAGTAATTAATTAGGGTCTTTGGGGTCATCAGACACTAGACTGCTTACTGCATTCACTTGTTTCTGTATAATGTGTACTACTGATTGACCTATTTTTTAAGTATGAAATCATTTTGACGATTACTCTTTTATAGTGTACTTTAAAGATGCCTAGTCGCTCTTCTTTCTTACTTATTTTCATTATTTCTTTTGAAATTCTTGACCTCTTAATTCACAGGAAAAGTTTTGCTACTATTGTTCTAGCTCTATAAAATAATCCTTTGGTAGTTGGATTGGTATGTCACTGAATAAATTAATTTAGATAGCATTAAAACTTTATCATATTAGCACAACTTATCTATGAGCTAATTAATATTTTTCAATTATTTAAGTCTGTCATTATTTCTATAAAGAATGTTTTGCAGTTACATTCTTTTTTTTTTTTTTGGTGAGGCAATTAGGGTTAAGTGACTTGCCCAGAGTCACATAGCTAGTGAGTGTTATGTGTCTGAGACCAGATTTGAACTCAGGTCCTCCTGACTCCAGGGCCAGTGTTCTATTCACTTGTAGTTACATTCTTATAGTTTCAGTATGCATCTTGGTAGATAGACTCTCAAGTAGTTTATACATTCTGCAGTTATTCTGAATCAATTTCTTTCTATACCTTCTTGCTAGATTTTGTTAGTAATATATAGAAATGCTGATTATTTCCACGGATTTATTTTATACCCTGCAATTTGATTATTTTTAAATTAAATTTTAGTTGACTAAGAATTTTGAGCTAAATCAATCATATCTGCAAAAGCATAAGTTTTGTATTGTTTATATCTTTTATTTGCTCAATTTATTTTTCTTATATTATTTCTACAGATAGCATTTCTAGATATATAAATATTAAATAGTAGTTGTGATAACAGGCATCTTTAAAAAAAAATCCCCTAATCTTACTGTAAGGCATTCAACATTTTTTTTTCCCAGAACATACAATGTTTGCTCCAGGCTTTAAATAGCTACTACTTACCATGTTGAAGAAAAGTCCATTTTGGGGAAGCTAGGTGGCACAGCAGGCAGAGCTCTGGCCTTGGAGTCAGGAGGACCTGAATTCAAATCTGACCTCAGACTCTTGAAATTTACGAGCTGTGTGACTCTGGGCAAGTCACTTAATCCTGACTGCCTCACCAAAAAAAAGCAAAAAAAAAAAAGTCTATTCGTTCCTGTGCTTTCTGGAGTTTGGTGGTGGATTTGCTGGGGCATTTTGTCAAAAGTCCTTTTAACATCAATTTATTGAATCATCTGGCTTAATTTTTTTATTAATATGGTCTATGTTGTTTTTAATATATTAAACCAACCCTATTTACCTGGTATAAATTCAACCTAGACATAGTGTACATAATTTTGAATATACTGCTATAGACTGTTTGATAATATTTTATTTAATCTTTTTGCATCAATGTTCATTAACAATTCTGATCTACAGTTCTCTGCTTTGTCCTCCCCTTGTTCTGGTATCAAGACCACATTTTTATCATAGAAAGCACTGGCAAGGGTCTCTTTCCCATTTTTGCACATGGTTTAAAAAATTAAAAACCAGAATTAATTTTTCTTTAAATGGATAATATAATTCACCTGTAAATCCATCTTTTCCTGTTCCCATCCACCACTTACCAGAGCACACTTATGGCTTTTTTTTTGTATGCTAGGTTGTATAAATAATCTATTTTGTTACTCTGGGCATTTTATATTTTCATAAATTTTTATCTAGTCAGTAAGCATTTTAACCAGGCCCTGTGCTAAGCGCAGAGATACAAAGAAATACAAGACAAGTTTCTTCCCTTGAGGAGCTCATAATTTAATGAGGGAGAAAACAAGAAAACAAATGTGTACAAACAATGTACATAGAGAATCAACAGGAAACAATTAACAAAGAGGAGGCACTCAAATTAAGAGGGATTGGGCAAGGCTTCCTGTAGAAGATGGGGTTTTAGCTTGGACTTGAAGGAAACCAGTGAAGCCAGGTGGTAGAAATGAGGGCAAGAGCATTTCAGGCATGAGGAACGGCCAGAGCAAATGCCAAGAGTTGGAGTGCCTTGTTGGTGGAACAGGTACAAGGAGGCCAGTGTCACTCACTCAAAAAGAGGGGAAGGGGAAGGAATGTAAAGTGTAAGAAGAATGGACTATTACATCTATGTCACCAGTTTTGTTGCTATAATTTCTGACAGTTTCCTTTATTTCTTTTGAACTCTTTTTCATTTTTGTTAAGAACAGTTTAGATTTTCTCTTTTGAAAAATCAAATTTACTTTATCTATTTTACTAGTTTTTTTCAAAGAAATGGGTCTTAGTTGTATTTACAGATTCAGTGTTTGTTTTGTGCTTTCAATTTAAAAAAAAAGTTTTTATCAATATTTTATGTTTCTCATATTACCACAGTTATCTCAATTATCTCTTCTACTTTTCTTCCTGGACAGTCATCCCATATGACAAATACTATTTTTTAGAGAGGAAAAAAAAAGCTTGGTACAACTGATCTATACACTAAAAAAGTTTGAAAACATGTGCCACATGTAACCCCTGGAGACCTCTCCCCTCCACCGGGGGTGGATTGGGGGTGGTTTCTCATCTCTCTTCATTCAAGTCCTACTTGATCTTTATAATTTTGTTAAATTTATTTTTGATCTTTTGGTGTGTCACTGTTCTTTCCATTTATATTGTGTGCAGTCAAGTGTGTATCGCAATTGGGTGTCATCTTCTTGGCTCTGCATCAGTTCATTATACATGTATGTTCCCAAGCTTCTTTGTAATCAAACACATTACTTCTTATGGCATGTTTCATTACATTCGCGCACCATAATTTGTTATGCCATTCTCCAATCGATGGGCATCTACTCTGTTTCCAATTCTTAGCTATCACAAAAAGTGCTGCTATAAATATTTTGGGGGACTTTTTTCTTTTGACGGCTTCTTTGAGATGTATATGCTTTTAATTTTATTAATCTCTTCTTTGACTTTCAGGACTTCTAGTCTGGTGTTAAATTGAGGGGGCCTGATTTGTTCCTTTTCTAGTAGTTTTTTTAGCAGCATGCCCAATTCACTGATTTATTCTCTCTTTTATCATTGAATGTGTTTAAAGTTGTTAACTTTTCTTCTAAGGATAGCTTTAGCTGTATCCCACAGATTTTGGAATGCCATTATTGTCATTCTCTATGATTAAATTGTCTATCATTTCTATGATTTGTTCTTTTGCCCATTAATTCTTTAGGTTTATTACTTGGTTACCAATTATTTTTAACATTTGTTTAAAGGCCCTTAACTGAATAAATTTTTTATTGTATTGTGGTCAATAAAGGCTCTATTTAGTATTTCTGCTCTTTTGCATTTGCTTGTGAAGTTTTTATTCCTTGATATAGAGGTGCCACCTGTGGCTGACGCATATGTAAATTCTATTTTGCTTCCATTCAGTATTCTACCAGATATCGATCATCTCTAATTTTTCCAAAGTTCTATTCAAGTCTTAAAGAGATGCACAGAAGTCACTCATATTATAGTTTTGCTATCTGTTTCTCTATGATTTTTTCCTTTAATCATTTTGGTGGATATATGTGTATGTATAGTACTGATATTGACTCATTATCTATAGTGCCTTTAATCATAGAATAATTTTTTGTATCTTTTAGCTGTCTATTTTTATTTTATGTGAAATGATTACTGCACCTGCTTTGTTTAAATTCACCTGAAGCATAACAGATTCTTCTTCAGTCTCTTATTTTAAATATATGTGAATCTTTATGTTTCCTTTAAATTAACATATTGTTGGATTCTGCCTTCTAATCTATTCTGCTATACTTTTCCTCTTAATAAGGAAGTTCATCCTATTCATGTTCACAATTATAATTGTCATGTCTTCATTCATCATATCCTCTTGTATTTTTTCGTGCCTTTGCCTCCTTTCTCTTGACAATGAAGAAAAAGATAAGGAGAGAAGTTTGCTTAATGTCTGTGATCTATAAATGATATGATAATGCTACCTTGTCCCTCTTATCTTCATTTTGCCCCACTCTCAATCATAGGATTTTTTTTACTCTTTCTCTCATTACTTTTATTTTCTATACTCCCTTTTCCAATAATTTTTTTCCTTACTGTCATTAGTTTAAGGTAGTTCAGTGATTCTTAGATTATCTCTCTTTAACCTATTTATATATAGATATTTATACATATATAAATATAAATATAATATATATATATATATATATATATATATATATATATTAGCTACTTTATGTCTTCTTTTGCTTTTTTCAAATCTTTTGATTTTGTTTTAATATTTCTTGTTGTCTCATGGACTCACTGATTTCTGTTAGACTCATCCCAACTTTCAATTCTTGGATGAGATTTATCACCCTCTACACTAAGGCCTTCACTGTTCTTGTCATTTTTCTCCTCCCCGGCTATTCTATTTCATCTCTCATTTCTTTTAGGTTCACTTCTCATCCTTGTGTTTAGGATATTTTTTTCCTCTCTGAGGATCAACTTTAAGTTGTTTCATGTTCTTCTTCTTTGGAGTTCATCCCTTGAGTTCTTTTCAGTACAAGATGTTTTTTCATTATGTTCAGCATTTTTAAAAACTTATCTTTAGCCTTAGTTTCTGGATTGGAAGTTTCTGCTTGGGCCAAACACCACTCTCATGCTCCCAGATGACTGGGCTAGGCCTTGTTTGATTCTGAGTTCTGCGACTAAGACTAGGACCTGTCTTTAAAAGGGACTGTCTGACTTTGCTTTCTGTTGTGGTTGGGGGACAGGCTGCCTAAAGGCTGGGCAAAAGCTCCCTTTCTTGAAAACAGGCTATCTGGATGCTCACCTGACCTATCACAGATGGGGATAAGATTTTGTTGGGTACTAACCTGGCCCCGTCTCCATTGAGAATGGGCTGTTTTATACTCCATTTTCTGCCCACCTCAGCTTTCTTCACTGTATTCCTCGGAGGATTCTAGAAGTCTTTTCATGCAGTCCTTGGCTACATGAAAGATTCTGTAGCTGATTCTGTCTGGTTTACTGCTGTTGTTTCTCATGCATTTTAAGGACTTTACCAAAGTGCTGTAGGGGAAGAGGAACTGAACTCCTCTAGGTCCTAATGAGCGATCATCTTTCCCTAATTCCCAAAGAAGGTAATTTGCAAAAGCTCAAACGTGTTAGCTGGACTCTTTAGAGTTTGAAAGTCTCACTTATCTTTCCTACCACTTCCTGAGAAGATTAACTTTGCATTCAATTTGTTCTTGGGCACTTGCCTCATTTCTGCCCATCTACTTTCCACCACAAATCAACCTCTCCAGAAACCCTTTCTCCTCGACCCCCGGCTGTCCTCACCCCTTCAGCAGTCTGGATAGTTATGGTAAGCACTGAGTCACCAAGAGGAAAACCAAGTGAGCCCCTGCTCTCTAGGAGCACACCACATAAAGGGGGAGGGGGAGGCTCATTGAGAAATGCACCGAGTCAGAGAAAGGCTGTGACCTGTATCAGTGGAGAGAGTACCCACACCAAGGAAATCCCAACTCCTGGAGCTTGGTCTAGGTGTGTGTGATGGCCACTCAAAGGCTCCAGACACCTGGCTTGGTCCATCCCCTACGATCCGGCCCCCAGCCCTGCTGCACTTTCCCAAAAAGACAACGTACAATGTTCATCTTTGCTTCCAGGTTCACGTCTCGATGGGATCGAAGAAAACAACGTGTTGTCCCAGGAAGGAAGATCAAAGACACCACTGTCAAAAGGCACCATGTTTGCGATCTGCCAACAAGGAAAGGTTTGCCAATATGGTGACCTGAGTTGTCCGAGAGAGCTAAAGAAGCCATTTGGACAGAATCCAATTTTCCAGGGATCCCTTTGCCTTTGCTAGGAGGTGCCATAGTGCCCAGAACACTGAGCCTGAGGTCAGGAAGACCCGAATCTCAAGCTGGCCTCAGATACTTGATAGCTGTCTGATCCTGGGCAAGTCATTTACCCTCTGTTTGCCTCATCTATAAAATGGGGATAATAACAGCACTCATTCCTCAGGCTGTTGTATGGATCAAATAATACTCATAAGGCAAATATATAGGTACATTAAACAATGTTATTATTATTAAATACAGCAAAAGCTCATTAATTCAGACTCCAACAAGGGGCAGCTTGTGATCATTCTGGTTCAGCAAGACTCAACAAATAATGTTGTGGTTTTTTTAACCTTCATGTAGTCCATCTCCTCTTTTACAGACGAGGAAATTGTTGGGGTTCAGCCATTGCAGTTGTGTCTGACTCCTTGTGACCCCATTTGGAGCTTTCTTGGCAAAGACAATGGAATGGCTTGCCATTGCTTCTCCAGCTCACTTCACAAATGAAGAAACGAAGACAAACAGGGTTGGTGACTTCCTCAGGGTTACACAGCTAGTGAGTGTCTCAGGCCAGATGTGAACTCTGGTCTTTCTGACTGCAGGCCTGGCACTCCATCCACTGTGCCACCTAGCTGTCATGCAAGGAAGTAGGGGGGAGGAATAATTACACCTTTATGTAGTACTTCAAGGTTTGGGATTTCCTCACTTAATGAAGTTGGAAAGCTCACTGTTAGTCCCATTTTACAGATAATGAACCTGAAGCTCTGCAAGGTTACTAGATTACATGGGGACTAAATGCCTGTTGGAATTAAATCAAGGTATTTGGACTCCAAATCTGGTGTTCGTTATGTTACCCAATAGGTCACAAATCATTCTTACATATGCATTAAAGCAGGTCCCCTAAGACCCTCCCTTAGGTGACGCTTTGTTGGCCTAAGTGATATTAATATGCATACTTAGTAGTAACGTGATAGCATTCCTTCAGCATTATTCTCCAATTTAAACTCTCCACTTCTTCCAACCAGCTTCCTGCCCAGATGAAACCAACACAGTAAGGTTTTCCTCTATTCATAAACATTCCATAAAATGTAACCTTCGTGCCAGAAGAGAAAGCCATTACTGAGGTCTAATCTTTCCACCATAAGGGCACAGTGAGAGGTTCTATAAATATAGAAGTCAGATTTTTCCAAACCAAAATATGATTTGATAAAATGTTTTGATCTGTGAATGTACTGACACGAGTAGCCTTATAAAAGTATTAAAATTAAGTGACATTTGATTATATGTTTAAGAAACTGCCTTGATCAATGGGAAAAGGACCCACATGTACAAAAATATTCATAGCAGCTCTTTTTGTGGTGGCAAAGAACTAGAAATTGAGAGGATGCCCATCAATTGGGGAATGGCTGAGCAAGTTGTGGTATATGAACGTAATGGAATACTATGGTGCTATAAGAAATGATGAACAGGCTGACTTCGGAAAAACTTGGAAAGACTTATATGGTCTGATGCTGAGAGAAGTGAGCAGAACGAAGAGGACTTTGTACACAATAACAGCCACGTTATGCAATGACTGTACTGTTAAACTGAACCCTTCTCAGCACTACAAGGATCTAAGACATCTCCGGAGGCCTTGGGATGGAAAATGCTGTCCACATCCAAAGAAAGAACTATGGAAGTTGAATCGCTATCACTTATTTTTACCTTCTGTTGAGTTTTGTTTCATCTTTCTGATGGTTCCTCCTATTGGTTTTAATTTTTACTTACAACTTCACTAATGTGAAAATATGTTTAATAGGAATGTAAATGTAAAGCCTATATCAGATTGTGCGCCGTGTTGGGAAGGGTGGGGGGGAGGAAGGGGGAGAAAAATTTTCAACTTAAAAGCATATGGAAGTGATTGTTGATAAATCAACAAATTAATAAAATTGAAAAAAAAAGAAAAAAAGAAACTGCCTTGATCAATACAAATAACATTTCTGTACAGAAATAAAAATTCAGCAGAATATGTGGCATTGGTGCTATTTTGGGAGTTCTAGTGCCTGGGATAACATCAATCCCACAGACAAAAGTCTTCATAAAACAAGGTGTCTCATTCTGTCCGCCGTGTGTAGTTAAGGAGAAGCCAACAGCAGGTATTCAGACTGGTCTGCCCTGTGCCCAGGACTGCCTGGACCTTCAAAAATCCCTGTTGTTATGCAGGGGAATTTCTTTCTGCTCAAGTCTCCAGCACTTTAACAGTGAAGCAAGGAGGAGAAGACACCGTTCAAGTCCACGGCTACTGGGAGCCAGTTTCTGTCAATTTTCCTGGCAATTGGTATAATCTTGATTAGATTCTTACCTTTGTTTGTTAAATAATAACGCATGGCCCAAAGTTAGAAAACACCCCTTGATTTTACAGATGAGAAAACTGAGGCACAGAGGCTGGCCCCAGGTCACACAGGCAGCAGATCTGGGATTTGAACCCTGGCTGTTTGACCCTAAGCCAAGCCCTCCTCTCACTGCTGCCTCTTCTTCCAGCAGTCACTGATGGGGGCTATAAAGTTGGCAGAAGTTTTTCCAAGCCTCCATCACTGCTTCCAAACAGAAAGGCATGGGGGTGGGGGGAACAGTGTAGAACTGTTAGGCAAGGGAGAAAATAGTTTTTTCTCACAATAGAAAGAAAAGGGAGGGGCACAGCAGAATGCTAGCCTTGGGATAGGAAGATCTGGGTCCAAGTCTTGCCTCTAACCCATACTACAAAGAGAACCCTGGGAAGCTCACTTGACCTTAGTGCTTTGAATGACTCTCTATACCACAACATTAAAGTTGAGTTCCTGATCTCCACCCATGGGGGTCATGGGCCTTCTACCACAGCAGAGTGTTTGCTGGAGCCAAAGGTGTCTTGACCTTACAACCAAGCTGGTGAGGTGCCCCACTGATTTGAGCAGATTGCTTCTCTGGCAAGAGGCAATGCCCATCATCATGTGTGTCATCAAAGCGTTTCCCGTTGAACCCTGAGCTTGGCTGGCAGGGGTCAGTACCACACCACAATAAGGCATCACCTCATGGTAGTGTAGGATTTTAAAGGAAGTTTTAACAGGAATAATAATCTTCATATGAAGACAGGTATAGAATAAGAGGTGCATCCTAGGCATTATGGTATTCTACCTACCACAACGTAACTGTATTATGAGAAAACAAAATAAATGCCTAATTAAAAATTCACAACTCACAAAGGCAGCTAGCTGGCACAGTGGATAGAAAACCAGCCCTGGAGTCAGGAGGACCAGAGTTCAAAGCCAGCCTCAGACATTTACTTGCTAGCTGTGACATCCTGGACAAGTCACTTAACCTTGAGTACCTCCAAAAACAAAAAAATGAAAAACATACCTCCTATCTTTAGTTCTTTCTCTGGATGATCAGTTTATATTCAATTTTTAAAAATTTCTTTTGGATCCTAAATATTTCATAGGACCTTGTAATATATGTTACTCAGATTAATTTCTCCTTGAGTATTTGTTGCTGCTTAAAAAGACATGCCTACAAATCAAACACGGGGTAAATCATTCACATAAAATTTCCTCTTTTTGGCAAGAGGAGAGAGAGCCTGGTAAGTGGGTTCCTCTAACTCCAGTACTTATGACCCGAAGGAGCTTCCTGCTTTCTCACCTCCACAGTCCTGCTCTGTTAAGCACTCCCTGCCCTTTGCCCCTCTTCAGTGAATCCTGACAATGACAGTTCAAGTTTGCTTATGTTTCAGTAACTCTCTTCCTACAGTTGTGTCTCAGACCCCCTTAGCCTTTCACCAAACTAATCATATGCAAAGTGATAATACAAGACAGATTTCAAAGAGGAAGACTTTCCCTCAATGGGGGAGAAATTGTGATGTGAATGAGAATTCCTTCTAGACTTTACAGAATAGGAAGCTGAAGATCTTTGGACAAATAGTAGCCATCCACTACTGCCTCTGGACAGAAGAAGAGAGAAATTAGAGGAGTTAGCTAGATAATTATGGAGTAAAACATATGGGAACCCAAAATCCTACTAAGTAATCCAGAAGCTTCTGATGTGACTGAGAATGGGCCCAGGAATGCAGAACGAGCTGCCTAGCTTAATCTAGAACATTCAGAGGGGTGATGTCAGAGAGAAAGCACAGTTGGAAAACTACTTTTGCTTTCCCTACCTACAGCAAAGATTCTTGGATTGGTAAGGAGGGACTAAAAATGGCATACTCAAGACAAAAAGGAAGAGGTGTTAAGGTGAGGTGAGGTAGTCCAGCCACCAGGCCCAGATGAACTCTCTCCACCGAGATCTAGTGGCAAATGTGAGCCCTCATCAATGATCTTGAAAGACCATGACAAATGGGAGCGATGCCACAGAACTGGAAAGGAGAAAATGTTGTTCTAATTTTTTAAAAAAGGGAGACAATAGAGTCTGCTGATTACAGGTGAAGGAGCTTGATGTTGAGTCCTGGAACAAATTTTGCAATGTCTTAGTAGAGAAAAGGCTAGTGACTATGGAGGCAGTGTTCAGAATCATCAAGGCTTTACCAAGAACAGTTCATTTCAGACTCACCTGTGTTTTTACAGAGTTTCTAGCCTGGGAGATCAATAGGATGGTATACTTGCCCTAGATTTTTATCAAAACATTTGATAAAGTCTATCATGTGAGGTAGGTCAATGTGGCCTCTATGGGACATCTGTGGGAGACCAAGAAAAGAAAGTTCTTGCCACCAAGGTCCTTGGCATTGTCAAATGGTTCAACAGCAGAAATGGATATGTTTTTATCAATAAAAATTACACTAAATAAGCGGTGTTTGTACATCAACCTTATCCCTACCACACCCTCCACTTACACACAAGACAAATTGGATTACTTGCCACCAGAATCACTAGGTCTTCCTATCTGCCCAAATGCTTTACCCTAAGGACACTAGGTCTTTCCGTCTGCCTTGAAACTGAGCCCTCCTATATGTGTTGCCTTTCCTAGTAGACAGTGAGTTCTTTTTGATTGGGGACTCTCTTGCTTTTCTATTGGCATCCCCAGCATATATTATAGTGCTTTGCAAGTAGTAAGCATTTAAGAAGTGCCTTTTCATTCATCCATTCATTCACACAGGTAATCACACAATTAGGTGAACTGGAGATTTGTTGAATAGCTAGACTAAAAGAAGAACCATTAATGTCTCAGTGTCAACTTCAAAGGAGGTCTCTGTGATCTGTAGTTGTACCCTTTCTTTTTTTAACATTTTAATTAATGATTTGGATAAAGGCATAGATGCCATTCTTACCAAATTTACAGGAGACACTGTGAGAGATAACCAGTATGTTGGATGACAGGTAAGATCCAAAGGTATCTGTACATGTGAGAATGTTGGGCTTCATCTAAGAGAATGTAATTTGATCTCGATAAATGTCAAGTCTTACAAAAACCAACTTCACAAGTATATGGGAGGCTGGACACGTGGCTAGAGAGCAATTGGTCTAAAGAAAGATCACCAGATTCGACAGGATGATGGGGAGCCCCAAAGGTGAGTCACAGGATAGGAGTCCAAGGAGATGATCACTCTTTTGGACTCTGCTCTGGTCAGATCACATCTGAAGCATTATGTTCATTCCAGATGCTACATTTCAGGATGGACACTGATAAGCTGGAGAGCTTCTAGAAGATGGTGAAGGGTCTCCAGGCACCAAGGTGACACCATGGATAGATAGAGCACTGGACTTGGAGTCAGAAAGACATGAGTTCAAATCTGGCCTCAGACACTTAACTAGTTGTGTGACCCTGTGCAAGTCACTTAACTCCGTTTGCCTCAGTTCCTCATCTATAAATTGGTTGGAAAAGGAAATGGGAAACCACTTCAGTATCTTTGCCAAGAAAACTCTAAATGGAGTCACAGAGAGTCAGACACGACTGAAACTAGCAAACAGCAACAACAAAAAACAGGGTAATGGGCTACCTCTGGAAGAAGTGGTCTCTCCTTCACTGGGGGGTCATCCATCACAGACTAGCTGACTACTGGCCAGGGATGCTATCACTGGAAGTCTTGTGTAAATGTGAGTCAGGCAAGAGATCCACCCGCATCCCCTTGAGCTTCTGTAAATCCCAAATCAGCACAAAGCTGTTTGAGTCCATGAAAGGGGGAGGCCAGGAAAGGGGATTGGGGGGGGGGGTGAAGACATATAAAGATTGAGATAATGGTGGGAAATTCCAAAGATTAGTTTAGAAATCTTACTTTTTATTAGCAGTTTTCTTCTACAAATATTTCTGAATTTGTATATTCTTTTATGATGAAGACCCTTAGGAAACTCTCACGGTTTGGAGTGTGTAGTCGCAGAGTTAAGAAGGGAAATAGTGAGCAGGGACTAGAATCACGAATCCAGATTTGGCTGCAGAAGAAGAAGGGGACAGCTAACCAGGGATTTGCTCTCAGAAGTCGCAGGATCCAAAAAAGTCAGGGATTTCAGGTTGTGAAATCAGAGAAGGGAAGAGAACAGGGGCTAAAGGCAGAATCTTGGAAAGATGTCAACGTTTAAGGAAAAGGAGGAACAACAGAAGCAAGCGAAGGGCAGAGGGAAGGAGGGGTCAAAGGAGACGCTAAAGGGGGCAAGATAGAACCATGAAATCCAAGTGACGGAGGCGAAGTTCGGGCAGTGCAACGAGAAGGCGGTGTTCTCAATGGAGCCAGATGTTCAGAAAGAAAAGAGCAGGAGCACTGGAAAGGCCCCTGGGCAGGGCAACTGCGGAATCACTCGGAACCTCCAAGAGGGAGATTTCAGTAGAGTGGAGGGAACAGAAACCAGCGGGCAAGATGTTAAGTATCAGTGCCTCCCAAACCCTCACCGTATTTCAATTACACCTAATTCTTTTCTTCTTGCTTCCACCAGGTCTACCTATGACTTCTTAAATTTCACTGTGTGCTTTGAAATCTCTGTTCTGTGGTCATACTCTTAAACTTTCCAACCAACATTCCTTCTACCTCCTTGATTTATCAGGAATCTGAGGACACAGTATCCACTCTAGTCATCTCAACTGGCAGACACTTCTCTCACGCCTCTGGGTTCACAGAAACACACAGAGGGGGTGAGAGGATAGTCTGAGCTCCCTACTCTTCCTTCTAAGTCGTTCTTTTACCACCATCTCTCAATTACTTTCCTTTGTTCAGGTTCATACATGGCATGTCACTTATCGACTTCTAGGGAACTCTCCTAATTTTTTCAATGGTTTTAGTACCTGTCATAAGTCCTTCCTCTCCACCCCATCCCTAGCCATTATCCTCGGGGATTTTGATACACATGGTGACATCTCCTCTCACAACCTGACCACACAGTTCCTCGACCTCCCTCCCTACAGTAACATCCTACATCAGACACACGGCAGAATGGCCACACCTTGGACCTCACAATCTCTCAGAACTACACCAAGATTTGGAATGCTGGCATTCTGTTCTGACCACCGTCACTCACCCTTCCACTTCTGCCACTTTCTTGTTCAATCTGCACTAACTTATCACCCCTCTTCTGGCTTTCAGCCCTTGCCCATCCCCATTTTTATAATTATCTCCTCCCCTCTAGCTTCACTGCTCTTCAAGAGTTCAGTTCAAGAGCCTCCTACACCAGCTCCTCCCAGTTTACTTCCTTCACCTCCACTCCCCATACCCCACCATTGCCTTGTGTTCATCTCGTATCCACTGACATGTGTCCATGCTGTCTCTTCGGACAAACTGTAAGCTCCTTGAAGGAAGACACTCGCGTTAGAGCCTTGCCCAGCGCTCCTCCTTTGAAGGATCACTGACCGACAAACTGCCTCCAGGTCCGGCCCTGCCTACCTTGCTTGCCACCTTCATGTTTTAATAAAGACCAGCCTAGAACCCCTTACCCTACCGACTTTCTGTACTTCCTGACCTGTAAATCCTTAATCTATGGGTCACTTCAACTCTTGGATTTCTCTACTCTTGCTCCAAAGAGACCTGGAACTGAACTGATTTGACCCATTCATGGTACAGAAGTTCAGCTGAGCCTCACTGCTCTTTGGCAATCCTGTCTTACATTGGCAAAACAATTCACCAACAAGGCTTTTCCCTTTTCTTCTTGCCTCCAGCAGGAACAGAGAGAACAGCAACGATTAGCCATCCAAATGCTTATCTCCATACCCATACTGAATCTATATGAGAGACTTCCAGTAAAAGAGATGATGTAGAGGATATTTCCAATTCTGGTTCTCTTTCATCTCCTCGAACAATAAGGAATGTGGCCCCTATGTAAAAGAAAAATAGTAACAAAAGCAAAGAGGGGAAAGGCAATAATACATCGCATGGGAAATCTCATTAGAAAGAAAGGAAGGCTGAGATGAGTACAGAATGGAAAAAGGAGTTTCAATACAATGAATTAATGCTATGGAGTAAAAGAAAGCAGTGTGAAAACCCTAGATGTGGGAGTACATACTTCACCAACAATAATGTGATCTTTGCCTCTATGAATGGTAGATCAACCGCCCGAATCTCCAGAGTTGTTAAAGACAATCAATAAAAAGAACTAAAGGAAGACATCGGAATGGCAGTATGGACAGAAATCAGAAAATTTTAACAAACAAGAGAACAAATAATTTAACAACAGACGGATAACATTTCTAAAGTAATGGATGATCTGAATGAGAATGGTAGGTCTGCAACTTTAAAAATTCAGAGATGGAAGAAATACTATTAAAACAAAAGCAAAGGCCAAGTCCACTAATTGTGGGCATTTCCCATAGCTCTCTCCTGGGCCTTCCCCTCCCTCTCCATATTTCACCTGTTGATCTCTCCAACTCCCATGGATGTGATTGGTTTCTCTATACTGATGATTCTCAACTTTAATTATCCAGTCCGGATCTCTTTCCTAACCTCTAGTCTTACATCTCTAACTACCCCTTAAACATCTCAAACCCAAGATGCCCAACACAGAACACATTATCTCCCCCCCCCTAATTTACCACTACCCTCCCTGTTGACCAGGCTCACACCCTCAGGGTCCTCTTCCTTCTCTCTCATGCCCACATCCAATCTGTTGCCAAGGCCTGCCAATTTTACCTTTGTGACATCTCTCACCTAGGTCCCTTTCTCTCCTCTGTATTGCCACCCCCATGAGTTCAGGCCCTCATCACCTAATCCTCAGAGTATTACCATAACCTGTTCGTTGATCCACCTATCTCAAGTCTCTCTCCAATCTGGTCCATTCTCTACTCAGTTGTCACGGTGATCTTTCTTAAGCACGAGTCTGACCACATCACCTTCCCACTCAAACTCCACTGGCTGCCAATCTTCTGCAGGATCAAACAAGGATAAAATCTTCTGTTTGGCATCCAAAGCCCTTCGTGACCTGGCCTCCCCTCCCCCTCTACCTTTCGAGGCTCTTAAACCACATACTCTTCCATCCAGTTACACCTGCATCTTTGATGTTCCACAAACAAGATTCTCCATATCTCAGCTCCAACCATTTACCCTGGCTGTCCCCCATGCTTGGAAGACTCTCCCTCCTGGCTTCCCTGACTTCATTCAAATTCCAGCTAAAATCCCACTTTCCAGTGGATACCTTTCCCCAATCCCTCTTAATTCTTATGCCTTCTCTCTGTTGATTATTTCCTACCCACCCCATATGTAGCTTACTCGTACACAGTCATAGGCACGTCGCCTCCCCCATTAGATGTGAGCTGGTGGAGGGCAAGGACTGTCTTTTGACTTTCTTTGTATTCCTGGGACTTGGCACAGTACCTGGAATACAGCAGGTGATTAACAAATGTTTACTGACTGACTGCCAGTGACAGGTAATTGCAATTTTTGGACAAAGTGCATGTTGATCTACGCACCAAAGGAGAAAGTAAAAGGTTTGAGGAGTGCCTCTCTACTCTGCAGGTTATCACAGAGAACGAAATTCTCCTAGAAAGACAGGGAGAAGCAATTTAAGGAGAAAATAGAGAAAAATAATGTGAAGAGAAGCAGGAATACCAACCTATGGGAGACTGGAGGGTAGAAGACTGACACAGATAAGGAGGAAAGACAGACCATAAAATGTTCGTTGATGTAATAAGTACTAGCATCTTTAAAAATTATTGATTTCAAAAAGGGAAAGAAAAGGATCTATTTGCACAAAAATATTTATAGCAGCTCCTTTTGTGGTGGCAGAGAATCGGAAGCTGAGGGACTGCCCATCAATTGGGAATGACTGAACAAGTTGTATACGATATGTATATGACTATAATGGAATATCACTGTGTTATAAGAAATGACGAGCAGGTGGATTTCAGAAAAACCTTGAAAAGACTTACATGAACTGATGCAAAGTGAAGTGAGCAGAACCAGAACATTATACATAGTAACAGCCACGTTGTTCAGTGAAGACCAGTGTATGACTTAGCTATTCTCAGTGATACAATGATCCAAGACAATCCAAAAGGACTCATCATGAAGCATACTATGCACCTTTAGAGAACTGGTATTGTTTGAACACAGATTGAAGCACGCTAGTTTTCTCTTTGTTTCCTTGTTTCTTTCTTTCTTGTTTGAGTCTTCTTGTACAAGATGCCTAATATGGAAACATTTCACATGAATTGCACAGGTATAACTTATATTGGATTGCTTACCATTTTAGGGAGGGTAGGGGGGAGACAGAGTGAGGGACAGAATTTGGAACTCAGAGCTTTAAAAATTGTTCTAAGATGTAATTGGGAAAAAACAAAATTTATTTTAAAAAGTATTGATTTCATTTAATTTCTATCCCCTACACTTCCCATTAGATCCACACACTCTCACCCCAGAACTATCCCTCATAACAAAGAATAAAAAAGAAAAAAAAGAGTTCAGCAAATATAGCCAACACACGGCAAAGGTCAGAGATGATCCGCAGTATTTGATACCATAGTGTAAATGAGGGTTCTTGATCCTCTAAGGAGGAGGCTACTTATGGTATCGTAGGGAAGTATGACGCACTAGTGTCAGCAGGAAAAAGATGTTTATGCACAAACACAGATGATAATAGGGAGTAGGTACGGAGGAGACAGGGAATAGGGAGTTAAGCGTCTGCTATGTGCCAGGCACTTTGCTAAGCACTTAAAAAGAACTTTTTTAAACAAATATTATCTCATTTTGTCCTCACAACAAAAGTAAATGCTATTATCGTCCCCTTTTTACAGCGGAGGAAACTGAGGCTGATGAAAGTGAACAGACTGGCCCAGGGTCACCCAGCTAAGTCAGTGTCTGAGGCTGGATTTGAACTCAGGGCTTCCTGACTCCAGGCCTGGGGCTCTGTGCCCTGTGCCCCCAGCTGCTTCAGTAGCAGACTGTACCTGGAGTCCTAAAGACATCAATTGGATTTGCAGTGTGTCCTTTTTGATCTGCTTAGAAAGAGAGGAGCAGTTTCTAGACAGAAGGCATGGACGGTTCTGGTCAGACCACATATGGAGTATGGCACTCAGTTCTGGGCAGCACATTTTAGGAAGGACAAAGACAGGATGGCAAATGGCCTCAAGCTCATACCAGATAAAGGAAGAGCTGAAGGAAATGGGCACAGTTATCTTGGTGAAGAGAAGACTCAGGGCGGGAGGGGATGAAAGCTATCTTCCCATATTTGAAGGGCCATCATGTGGAAGAGGGAGGGTCTGGCCCCAGAGCAGACCTCAGAGAGTTGGGCAGAAGCAGTAAAGAAGGAAATGAAGGCTGGAGGTGAGGGACAGGCTTCCTAACATTGAGAACAGCCCAGAAGCGGACAGGGACTTTTCCCCTCTCCGAGGTCCTCAGGCAGAGGCTGGCCATCTGGGAGGAGGAGCATCCATGAGGGGAGATATGTGGAGTATGGCATGTCCTAGATGGCTGCTGAGGTCCCAACCAGCTCTGAAATTCTGTGACTTAGTTAAGGCACTTTTCTCTGTATGTCATCTCAAGCTGAAAATACTTCTGTTTGTTAACATTTTGGAGATTCATTGCTAACAATGAAAAGCTTGCTAAAGGTATTTTCTTACTTGAGCTAAATTTTACTAAATTAAACAGCTTTATCCTAGATGGAAACTCAAACATATAATTCTATCTGTAATCACCCCTCCCTCCATTCCTGTTAGCTGTATAGATCTAGGATCAGGAAAAGGATTAGAAATGAGAAGCATTTCCAATGCAAGGCAGACAGTGGGGGAGTGCAGAATTAATAGAGACCCAAGTGTGTTGGCCACATTCCAAGGGCTGGTTTAGCCCTGAGGTAGAGACTGTCCTTCTCCTGCTGAAGCCTCCTCCTTTTCCTGCCACATGTCTATTCCCACCTGGAGCCCTTGTCCTTGCTGAGTCCACTTTTTAAAGCTAGTGGCATATGCTTGCCAAAATCTACCTGTACAATCCACATGGGCTGAATGCATTAGGCCAGCAAGGTAACTGTGCCTACAAGGTGTTCTTGCCTTCCCCAAAGGCCACTCTGCTTTTCTCAAATGGACGAGTTCCCCAGCTGCCACCCATAACATGGCGGATACACCAGGTACACCATAGCACCTGCAGCAATCAGACCTTAAGTTTTCTACTCGCCAGCTGAGCGAGGCCTCCTGGGTCTGCACTACACTGGCTATGTTCCGCCCTAAAGGAAATGGGCCAATAAAGCAGTAAATACAGAAGTTTGCTCTAACCTGACCCTGCTCCATTCCAGGCCACCTTCAAAGGGCATTCTGAAGGTCACTGCTGTGGCCACCACAAAGGAGGCAGGGACAGGAGAACTCCTGTCCTGATGGGGTGTGTGTGTGTGCTGCCAAAAAACCCCAAAGGAGGTGGCAGAAGTGTAAGAGAAATGAAACAGGTAAGGTAGAAAGATTATATGTGCAGTGAGGCTATCTAACCATCCCCCAGGCAGAGGGACACTGGGGAGGCACAAGGCTATCAGTGACACTGTCTCTGCAGAGCTAAACTTGTTAAAGGACTTACTGGGCAATAGTGATGCAGGACTCAAAGGTGGATTTCCAAGGTGGAAAAGTGTGAGACACAGGCCTGTAGACACAGGGCATTCCACCTTTTACCCAGCTGCCTCTGGGAAGAAACTTGCTGTTCAAATGACCACAGACCCGAGCTGGAACGAGCAGTGTTTGCCACTGCTGGGATGAGCAAATCCCTGTCCAGCTAGCCAACGAGTAAACACATTCTGAAATGCTGGTGCCAGCATCCCGCTGGACTGTTTGTCCATGAGGTTGCTACAATGAGAATAACCCCTTGTGAAGAATGTTTTGATTGATGGCATGCCACGAAGGAGAGAATGGCCAGTAAGGTGGGGTATAAGACACAAAGATTTGAAGAGTGGACCCCTTTGTAACTCAAGACAGTGATGACTGCAGTAGATAGTTGACAAGACGCCCTTTGGAGCCTGACAGCGGGGCACTGGACAGTTTGACTAACGTCCATGGGGATCCCTGTAATGACAAAGGTCAGGACAAGAAAAGCTCTCCAGTTTCTGGCAACCCTGCTCTGATTCTTGCCAGACTATCTGTTCCTTTGTCCTCACCTCTCCCCCTCAACTTTGGGCCTCAGTTAAGGATGATGATAAGTAGACACTTCATCCCATTTCTTCGAAATAAAGTGGGCTCAGATGACAACAGCAAAAACACCGTCACTGCAATCCAAAACACTGATTTTGCCCCCACTAACTGCAGGCGTTCTGATGGAAAAACATGTGGTGGGCACTCCTTTGATGCAGCACATTGCCTGGGACGATTCATGAGCAAGTCATCATTCAAGAGCTTACCTTTGTAGGGAAGTTTTCTACTCGTCAACACTTCACCATTTAATGCTCATGATGCCAAGCAGCCCAGGTGAGGGAGGTCACGGAGCCCTATGGGAAAAAAAAAAGACACCACCTGAATTCTAATTCCTGTTCTGCTATCAAGCACCTGTGTGACTTCGGGCACATCACTTCACCTCTGCAGCTTGTTTTTGTAAAATGAGGCGTCTTGCATCAAAGAGGTACTTAACAAATGGTTGTTGAATTGGTTTAAATTCCCTTCACTCTCCCATCTTATGGGTTTGTACAGATGGGGTAAGCATCCCCAGCATATTGCTGGGACTCAAATATTTGTTGCATGAATGAATGAATGAATAAATAAATCCTTAGTGGCCTTTTTTAAGGTTAGTGACTGAAAACTATGAGAACCTTTTTTGAGGAGTGGAGTGGAGTGGGGTTGGGCAGTTCCATTCCAGGTATTTTTATCAGGAGTAGCTTTTTTGGGGGAGTCTGTTTTTCCCCAACTAACCACAGAAAAGGCCCAGACACCGGCTGTTACCTTCCTTGCTGTGGAATGTAACAGAGACAATTCTGAGTCTTAAAAACTGCCAACCTCCACCAAAGTCCTCTATAAACGCCTCCTATTGGCGCCTCCGAGGAGGTGATCGCTGTCCCAGCTCTGACAGGTCCAACAGAGCTGGACAGGCTCCACGTCCGTGCGAGCAGGGGTGGCTCCCTTCTTCCCTTACCCGGGGCCGTAGCATACAGCAGGCCATTAATAAATGTTGGGCTAAATTTGGCCAGGTTCGTTCCCAGAGGTAAGCCGTTGCTGCGGCCACGAGAACTCAGGGCCCCAGTTTATCTGACCCAGGGCTGAAGGAGGTGCCCGGGGACCCCAAAGGTCTGAGCCGGTCGTATCTGCACACAGCCGGGGCTTAACCTTTTCGCGCTGATCCAGGGCAGATGTGGTATTCAGCAGGCGCTTCACAAGGTTCAGATCTGCATCCCAAGGGGCTCAGGCACAGGAAGCTGAAGACTCGTGTAAAGGCGGACGGTTGGGCGGGGGCCTTGGAAAAGGCGGGGCCTGGACGAGGTCCTGGGTTCCAATCCTGCCCCTCCTACCTCTCTGCGCCTCAGTTTCCTGCACCTACAAGAGGTGCACCTATGAGCACGTTACACTGGAAGTTCTCTGAGGGCAGGGGCTCTGATTGCCTCCTCAAGCACAGGAGCACGCGTCTGGCTACATGCAGTTTGGGGTGGGGCTAGGGGACTCGGCTCGGAGCCCCCCCAACTTTCTTCCCACTTGGGGCCTCAGTTGGCCTACCACGCCCCAGGTACGCAGGCGCGTACCTCCCTGGGAGAAGGCCGCCACGGGGTTAGGGGTCAGGGGGCGGGGCGAGGCGCCGGGTTTGCGCTCGGCAGAGCCACCATGGCTCGCGTGTTGGTCGTGGGCGCGGGGCTCACGGGCGGCCTGTGCGCGGCGCTGCTGAAGCGGGGACGTCCCGTGAGCGTGGCGGTGTGGGAGCAGGCGCGCGACTCAGGTGTGTGCGTGAGGTCTGCATCCCGGAGCTCCCTCCTCCAGCACCCGCGGAGCTCTGAGCGCATGCGCAGCCATGAGCTCATCGTTTAGAGGGCGCGTGCCCAGCTAGGGAGGGGGGAGGATGCGCATGCGCGTCGGGACACCGCCTCCGCGGTCCCGGATCATCGGGCCCCGCCCCCTCTCTTACACCCTCCCCAGCTTTTATTCCGCTGGGCCCGTGACGTCATCCTCAGGAAGCTTTTTCTGGGCACATGCTGACCTGGGACCGGCCGGCAGCATCTGTCCCCATTGGCTCCTGCTTTGGGGGCGGGGCTTGTGCAACACTAGGGCCCCAGACCTCGATGTGCATTGGGGGAAACTGAGTCCGGGGTGCGGGGCGCGTCACATAAGTAGTAACTGGTATCTTGGGTTTTGTGGAAGGGATCTTGGAGGTCATCGAGTCCAAGCTGCGCCATTTTATAGGTGGGGAAACTGAGGCCCAGAAAATGGAGACCGTGGGGAATAAGTGTCAGAAGCGGGATTGCAGCCGCTCCCCCCTTTCCCCAGAGCCCCTCATGCTGGTTTGCTCCAAACCCCAATCTTTTGTGCTAAAAGAGCATCGGACGCCTCTGTATCTCCCGCCCTCTGAACCTTGTCTGCTCGTCCTTCCCTCCAGGGGGAAGAATGACCACAGTCCAGAGCCCCTGTGACCCCCAGTGCAGGGCGGACCTGGGGGCTCAGTACGTGACGCGCACCCCCCATTACGCCGGGCAGCACCAGAGGTGAGTGAGCCCCGGAGCCTCGAATGGCAGTTGATTGATAATGGTGGTGCACGCTTGTTTTCAGAGAGACGGTTGTTAAACATTCAGTAGCAGACCCCCGTGTGTGCTCAGGTGCTTTGAGCGCCCACCACTTCCGCTCCTGGGTGCAGCTGGGCCCGTTCTTTTTGGCTTATCTTTGAGGCGTGTGATAAAGAAGTCTAGAAGGGGGTGTTTTAAATTTCCCATCTGTGAATGCGCTTGGGAAAGGGGAGCTGGCGCAGAGACTGCTGATCTCTGCTGGGCATTCCCTCTGCCAGTCCCAGCTGTGAATTAACCCCTAGATACGGGAGGTGCCCGGGAGGAGTGCACCATCTCCTAGCAGAAACCAGGAGCGCTGGCAGGTCCGGAGGGTTGAGCCGCTTTATGCCTCTCTGTGCCTGGGCTGACCTTTCTGTTTTTTCATTCCAGTTTTTATGATGAGCTCCTAACCCAAGGTGTTTTGAAGCCACTCACCTCTCTTATTGAAGGAATGGTAGTGAAAGAAGGGGACTGCAACTTCGTGGCACCTCAAGGCATCTCTTCCATCGTGAAACATTATTTAAAAGAATCAGGTGGTATATCGGGTTCCTTGCCGTCTCCTGGAGGGAGGGATAGAATTTAGAACTCAAAACTGAAAAAAAAAATGAATGTTTAAAATTGTTTTTTACAGGTAATTGGAAAAATGAAAGAGTTTTTTTTTAGGATTACAAAAGAAACCAATTATATTGAAATTGTTACAAAAATAGTTTTAAAAATTCACAGACTCCAGATTTAAGAGCCTTTTGAAAAAGGGAGACACAACATATAAGAGGTTTCAGCTGCAGGTCAGATGGAAAGACCCTTGGGGTCCGTTGGGTGGTGCAGCCAAACAGATGGTAATGAACCTTCGTTAGTTTCACTTCCATTGATAAAACTCATCTGTTTCTGATGTTGAGTCATGTGAGAAGGCCAAGGCCTTTGGTGGTGAGCACTGTTTTTTTCTTGGTCTTGAGTTAACTACGGCTGCCAAAGTGGAAGAGGGAGAGCAGGGAGAGCCATAGGACCTGCAGTGGTGTCCACAGTAAGATCTCATACATCTCCTAGGTGATGTTTGTGAGGGCTGAGCCAGAAACAGCGCTGGTGGGGGGAAAGGAGAAAAGGGGAGTATGCTCTTGGACTGCCTGCCTGTCATGGCAGTTACTGGTTATCAGTTGGGGGGGGAAGATATCATATCCCTTCCTTACAAGAGTTGCCTCCCTTGATGATTGCTAGGGCAATCAGGCCAGAAGAAGTCATGGTCTGGGAGGCTGTGATATTCCCAGGGCTCTCGGGTGCAGGGTTCTGGGCTGTCTCCACTGGGATCTGATGTGAGGTAGTGGGTGGTATGGTAGCTTGCCTTCTCTCTCTTCCTCTAGACTCAGTTTCTTTATCTGTAAAATGAGGGCTTTGTATTAGATGACCTCCAATGTCTAAATTTATGATCCTATGAGCCCCTGGCTGTGTAGATGCTTACTGTTTCTGGTTAGGAACAGATGGTCTCCAGGTACAGATTCTGGTTCTCCCAAGCCCTGGATATAGATTATCGGACTCCCAAAATACTGCAGCTCCTCTTCCAGTAGGTCCGATTCCAGGGCCCTTTGCTAATAATGGTCAAGAACAGTACTTTCCCCCTATTTCCACATGTGCATACACGAGCACAGAGATGAGCATATACACACAACACTACACACACACGCACACATGCGCTCGGATGTCTCGCTCTTTCTTGTTCTACCAGCCTATGCCTGTTTCTGTCCAGAAAGCAAAGATTTTTTTTAAAAAAAGAATTAGGTGGGCTCCAGGTTTTTCCTTAAGAGATTGGCCTCTCAATTACTGAGTAAATCAGCATCATTCCGTGAAGTCTGTGGCGGTGATCGCTGCGCTGGACAGCCCAGGGAAGTTCAGAGGACAGAGGAGAAGCCATTTGTTTCTCTCTCAGTACTGATCTCTGTGAAGGGCCCATTCACTTACTCAGCAGGACCCAGAGACATCAACAAAACAGCCTCTGCCTGTAAGGAGCTTGCCTTCTACTGGGGAAGAGCCATCCCCTTCACAATGGGAATAAAGTCAACGTGGACAGGCAGCAACATGCAACCTCATGACCCTGGTCCAGTGGAAAGATGGATTAGATGGGAAGTCGGGGGACTTGGCCTCAGACTCTACCTTTGCCTCCTCCAGGCACCTCAATTTTCTCCTCTGTAAATGAAGAGGGTTGGACCAGATGGTCTCTGTTTTGCTAGCCTTGTGTCATAGTGACATGGAATCCATTTCTGATGACTCAGTGGTTAAGATTTTAAAGGTAGTGTTAGTGGACAGCTACCAACTGTAGGCTTATTGAAAATCCCCATTTGCGTGGTTTCTTTAGGAACTACCTCGAGGTTTGTTCCTGGACTGATTTCCATATAAACTACTTTGACTGTATTTTTCTTTTTTAATATGAAAATGCTTAGGAATTTTATGGGGAATTGAAAATGTTGAAAAAAAACCATTTACCGTAAATCTTCAAATATTATTTGTAGTTGAGGTGGTAGAAGATCATGGGGTAAAGTCTGGTTTCTCTTAACTTTTCTCAAAATTATGCTCCAGAGTTTTGTGTTTTCTCATGGTGAGTACTTAATCCAAAGGGATTTGAATTGGATTACCTTGATGAGTGATATTTTTCTTTTAGTTGTTTGGAAAATTCTTTTTAATCATTGAATCTTTCTAGTTTGATGACAGTGTTTCTAGGTGAGTGACCATTTCTGTCTGAGGATTCATAGTGAATTTTATTGTTATGTAGCATCTCCTTTTATCTTGCTACTTCTGGGAAATTTTCTTCAGCAACTCCTTAAAAAATGTTGTTCAGTTGTTTTAGACATTCATGACCCCGTTCGGGGCTGTTTTGGCAGAGATGCTGGAGTGGTTTGCCATTTCCTTTCAGCTCATGTTATAGATGAGGAAACCGAGGCAAACAGGGTGAAGTGACTTGCCCAGAGTCACACAGCTAGTCGGTGTCGATGAAGCCAGATTTGAATTCAGGAAGATGAGTCTTCCTGACTCCAGGCCTGGCGCTCTATTCACTGTGCCACCTAGCTGCCCCATCCTTCTTGACCGATCATTTACTGTGAAAATGAAAAAGAGGGAACATGAATTATGTATGTAGTGACTGTGCTCACCAGATTTGAGGCCAGCAGCTTCTGTTCTATCATCTCTTAGCAATTTTCATTCATTCAGGGAAAAGAAAGATGAAATCCCTCCTCTGTACCAGGAGTCGCGTCTCTTTGTGGAGGAGGGAAGCCATCTTTCCTTTACACCCTCTGTGAGTTAACCCGAGTGGCCTTTTTGCTCGTCCTCACACGTAGCTGACCATCTCCAAGCCTTTGCCCTGGCTGGCCCTAGTCCTCAAGTGCTCTCTTACCTCCCCTCATGCTCAAGTTCTCCCTTGTCCTGGAAGCCCCCACCCTGGGTGCCCAGCTGCTGGTGCCCTCCTTGGCTTCATCAAGCCCCTGTGTTCATTTTCTGTGTCCTGATGTGTGCCCATGCTCTCTCCCCCAATGCTATAAGCTCTTTGAGGGTACAAACTGTCTCGCTTTTATCTTTGTCTTCCCAGCCTGGCACCGTGGCTGACATGTAGCCAATGCTCAAATGCTTACTGGCTGATGAATGGCTATTTAACCCCAGGCATCAAGGAATTCGAGTCCCCCAGGGAAGAGCTGCCTGCAGTTTGCTGACACAAGCTGAAGATGTGTAGACAGTGATTTCTTTCCGCTTGCACCTGGGAAGTCAAGCGTCCTTTGCTTTCTTAGATTATCCTGAATGAGCTTGCAGAGGCTTGAAGGGGGTCTTCCCTGCCTAGATCTAGGATCCAGTGACCACCGTGATGTGAAAGAAAGTACATCTTTATCTTTTCTTGAAAATTGGGGAAGGAATGCAGGTAAATAAGTTTAGTAAGAGAATGCCTGCTGTGCCCGTCCTTCTGTGACACCATGTACCATCCCTGTAACTTTCTGGACAAAGGTGCCCTTCTGCCCTCTACACCCCCTATTTTGGATCACATGGCAGCGGGTACTGAGAGCTGATCTCAAAGTCGGTCCTTTTGTCTCTCCCAGAAGATCTGAACCCAGTTTCCTTTGTATTCCAGGGGTGGAAGTCTCATATGGGCACCGTGTAACTGAAATCTACCTTAAAGATGACAAGTGGGAAGTCCACAAGGAAGTGGGAGGCTCTGAGCTGTTCGATATCATCATTCTCACGATGCCTGTTCCCCAAATCCTTCAACTCCAGGGCGACATCAAGAACTGTAAGTCTCTTCTTCCAGAATGTCCTTTGGGATCTTGGCTTCTTCCGGTAGAGCTAAGGGGAGACTGGCCGTCTGGTCTCAGTGCTGGTTTTCATAGACTTGTTTGTGTACCTCAAACATCCCTGCTCCATTTTGCTCTCTCGTGTTTCTGGAGCCAGACGCAGCACAACTGAAGCAGTTCACATTTCTTTCCTTGGCCCCGTTGTCTGTCATGAGTCCATGTTCACAGTCTGTTGCCATGTTCTTGCCTCGGAGATGAGGGGAATTCTCCATGCCCAGAGCCCCTGGCTTGGCCGGGCTGGCACCACTGTGGGCTGGCAAAGGCCGCTCGTGCCGGGCACATCAGGTTGTTGGCTCCCTCCGTGGCAAGCAGTAGCTCCCGTAAAATGAACCTATGTTTTTCAAAGACATTTATTTGTTTTTATGTATATTTGTAATCTGTCCCTCCCACTCTCCCTGTCCGTTAAACACAAGTAAAAACAACCAACCCAGAAAACAAAACAAAACAAAAGCTTCGCCGTAGACGTGCCTCATCCAGGAAGGCCAGTCCCCACATTGTCTCTGGCATTTTAGGTTCCTCCCCGTTAGGCGAGTGGCAGTGAGGAGAGGTCTCCTCTTGAGGCGTAGGGGCCTGCTCTCTGGTGTGTTGGGCTCCTCAGACGGTTCTTCCGCAGGCTGGATGTCATTGTATAAGTGTTTTCCTCGTTCTGCTCCCTGGGCTCTGCATTCACGTCTGAGAGGTTTTCCCAGTTTGGGCTGAAACTGGCCGTGTCTTCACGTCTTGTGGCACAGCCATATTCTGTTACTGTCTTAGATGTCCTTTGGTTAGCAGGATGACTCTTGCTTTCCAGGATTGCCCTCAAGAGTTGCTCCAGAAGTTTTGTACGGAGGGTCCTTTGCTGTTTCTTTGATCTCTTTGGGGTCTTGGTCTGGTTGAGGTAAACCTGGCTTAAGAGATGCACACAGCTGAGTAACTCCAGGGCCATAGTGAACTAACCTGTTGATAACATAAAATACAATAAGCCTTTCCTCAGAAGCAGTGGTCATAGGGGCAGCCTCATGGATGGAGGGGAAGGAGGACCAGAAAGGCAGGAGCCCAGAGGGCTTTGGGCGGAAAGGAAAGGGGCTCTGAAAACCTTTGGCAGAAACTTGAGGCAGGCCCAGCCCCTGCCCAAGGCAGCAGTGCCTCGAGGGACCCTGGGAGAGCCGGGCGTAGGCCATCTGACCTGGGAGCCCCAGGTAGGACCCCATGGTTGGGGATTTGGCTTGGAAAAGAAATGGTGAAAATTACAGAAGAGAAAGAGTGGGCCCAGGGGGTCCTGCAAGCTGGGGGCTCCAGTGGCTCTGCCTGCCTGTCAGAAGCACCTGATATGGAAGTAACGCTACCCTGCCCCTGGCTCCCGGGCTCCAAGGGGGGACTTAGGTAACAGAAGAGACAGTCCATGAGCAGGTGCAGTGAGAGAAGTGCCCTGTGCCACTGGGTGCACAGGAAGTGCTCTAGAAACATCCTGAGTCATCCATGAGAGATCTAGATTGGTTGTAGGGAAGGAAATGGAGGAGAAGCTCTTGGCAATAGGCCCTGCCTCCCTGGACTCTCAGGAGGGTCACTAGCCCTTCTCCAGGCTTTAATTGGTGAATTGCTGAAGACGCTTCATCGTAAAGACAGTTTTGAACCATTCCATCGTTTGGTATTGCAGGGATATTCCAAAGGCTTCGATGATGTTTGATGGTTCTTTAATGTTTACATTTATACATGCACATACAACACAACATAACAAAACACAACACTGTGAAACAAAACACACACATATATGTATAAGTACATAAAATATATATGCATTATATACAATGTGTACAATTTTATGTATAATATACAGCATATACAATATTATATATACTATACAATATAAACATCAAAGGACTGTAAAAACATTATTAAAACTTTGGAACATCACTAATTTGAAACATCAAAATGATTTAAAATTGTCTTTATAATTCTGTAAATTATATTTTTATACATACATACATACATATATTTGAGTGTAGATTCCCCATTATTCTGAATAATTTCCTCCCCTGTCTTTAGGCATCTTCTACCTGTCTAGTAAATGCATACTTAGGTTATGATCCAAGGCTTATAGATCATATATTGTGTTTAATTGGGTTGGCATAGGCCATAAATGTGACTTATTTTTCTTTCACTCTCAGATTAGGCAATCTCTGATTCAGAAATCATGACCTACCCATACTCCTCATGTAGGAGTGACTGTCCTGGCAAGGGTGTCCCATTAGAGCTGCAGTTGGGGAGGCTTGAGCCCCCTTCCCTAGATCCTAAGTGATACCCCTTTCTGCTGCCTCTGGAGCTTGAGGAATGTGGCCCCATTGTAGTAATTGGAGGAGGAGGGGGTTCCCTGGTCCCATTTCTGGGACTTCTGGAGGAGGGGATGGGCTCTTAGTCATAAAGCTCAGGATACATTTTCCCTTTAGATGGAATATTCTCAATGGTATTTGGGGTCCATTGTAATAATAGTATAATAGAATAGTTCAGCCACATTATGGGCCAAATGGGCTTTTGAGACCTGGCTTGAAACCCAGCCACCAAGTATAATAACATTTCAATGGAAAAGTGCATTCTAAGTGCCAAGAACTGACTAACAAATGAGCTTTTGTGAGCCCTGTATCTTGGGGACAGCCTGTGTTTGTGATCTGTTTCCAAGGTAGAGAGAGACCCAATGCCATGGCTTTTGTTTGATTACACACATTTTCCCATCAGGAGCCCAGGGGAACCTAACATTCTTTGGCCTTGCTTTGGGGATTGGGGTGCAAGTTAGGTTGGACCCCCATAGTCCAAGCACAGTGGGCACTGGTTGGCCCCACTTGTGCCTTTAATAGGGCAGCATGTATCTGAGATGCTGGCTAGGATTCTGACCATCTAAGTCAGGGATGGGGAACCCATGGCCTTCTAGGTTCTCGAGTGTGGCCCTCTGACTGAATCCAAACTTCACAGGACAAATTCCCTTCATAAAAGAGCCCCCTCCTCCTCCCGTTCCTACACCTAGCCCAGCAGCAGTTTAAGAGTTCAAGTTGTACAAAACAAATCCTTTTATGAAGGGGATTTGTTCTGTGAAGTTTGGATTCAGTCGGAGGGCCACACTTGAGGACCTAGAGGGCCACCTGTGGCCTCGAGGCCACAAGTTTCCCCCCGATAAGGATTTTATCATGCGTCTCAGCTGTCCCGAGATAGATGGTCATGGATTTAGAGCTGTAAGGGCCTTAGGAGCCATCAAATCGAATGTCATCTCCAGGGAGATGTCCAAGGTGACAGAGCTCATGAGGATCTGAGTCAGGTCTTCCGACTCTAGGTCCAGTGCTCCATCCAGACCACAGCCCCGCCTCCCCCTTCTGTGTGCCGAGACTTTGGGATGATGCTGGTGGCCGAGGAGGCAGGGCAGCTCTAGGACATGCAGGACCTTCCCGTGTATGCTCGGGACCAGTTCATCTCCCTTGGGGAGTGCTAGGACCATCCTCCTCTGCAGAGGTTCTCTAGCCAGGCCAGGCCAAGAGGGGGCCCTGGTTGGCTGTGAGGGATCAGCTAGACGGTAGCCAGGCTGTGGTGTGCTATGGTGGTCTGCACTCCTTCGAACGTGACTTCTGATTCCACACCCCATGCTAATTCCTGTATTCCACCTAATGACCTGCGAACGGTCCAGAGCAGATGCCCTCTTTCCTGGCCCCCGCACCTTTTACGTTGGTGGTAGTGTGGAGGAGAAGCTTCCTTGAAAATCCCCCAGGCTATATGCAGGCATTCCACAGGGACCCACTCACTCCTCTTACCCCTGCTTCCCATTTCTCTTTATTTGGGGTCAGAGAGTGCACAGGATTCCATGTTTCCTTTGAAGTCAGTCCACTCACTTCTCCACAGGGCAGGGAATTAAGCTAATTTGTTGCAAAATGGCCTGTCTAGAAGTTCTTAGAAGTCAGCCACTTTGTCCATTTGGATTAAGTATAATCTTTAATAATCACAGTCTAATGGGATCTCAGAGCTGGAAGGGACCTCCGGGCCCACCTGGTTCAATCTGTACCTAGAATAGAGGGATCTCTTATCCAGGCCATGCCTGCTAACTGGTCACCTGGCTTCTTCTGGAAGACCTCCAAGGGTATAGGAACCAAACGCCTCTAGACAGAGCCCACTTCACTTTGTTTCTGCTTCGGCAATGATATTCACATCTACACCTGCATCTGCACCCACATCTATGTCTACAACAGCCAATAGTCAGCAAACATTTATTAAGCACCTCCTATGTTCCAGGCCCTGTGCCAAGGCTGGGCATACAGTACAAAGACAGACAGACAGCCCCTGCCCTCAAGGAGCTTACAGTCTACTGGGGGAAGGCAACACACAGTAGGAAGGCATAAAGCAGTGGGGAGACAGAGGGGAGAAGATACCCAACTCAGGGGCATGGTAAAGTCAGTTGGAGAAGCCCCGGAGTGATATAACTAGCGGAGAGCAGGGATGTTGGAGGTCACAGCTCCTCTCTCCAGTTAGAGAAGGCAAGGTTGGTGACCAGGTAAAGCCTGAAGGCTGACAAGGTCGTGCCAACAAGGAGCAGTGAGACAGAGAGGAGAGAGAGGCTCTGGTGCCAGACGCAGAAGGACTCAGGCCCTCATCTGTGGGGCTGTGGGCAGCTCGCCTCTGTCTGGGCCTCAGCCACCTCATCTCAGCCTTGTTGCAGTCCCTTTCCTGCCTGACGTGACAGGCTTTCTTCTTGAGAGGCAGTGCAACAGAGGGGACAGAGTGGGCACACCTGAATTCAGTTCCTGCGGGTGACTCTTAGTTGTGTGATTGGGGCTGGGTACTTTCCCTCTCTGGGCTTCTTGTCCCGAAGGAGGGTCGATGTGACAGCCCTGAGCCTAGGTGACACAGTCTTGGGAGTGACTGGCTTGGCTGGACCGCCCTGAGGGGCCCAAGCCCCTGTTCTTTCTCCTAGCCTCAGAGGGGGCTGTGTTTCCTCTTTAAATGACGTCCCTCTCTGCCCCACTCCACCTGAAGGTGGAAGGTGAGCCAGATTGTCCTTTCTCAGAGACCCCGCAGGCATCACGGGTCTATGAGAAATGAGATAATGCCCCTAGCCTCCTTCTTAGCTTAGAGGATCCAGACAGTCCTCTTTGGGGCAGGGGGTCAGGAGACATGGACCATCACTGCCATCTAGTGGCCTAAGGTAATATTGACTTTGTCCCAAAAATCCAGGGGTCTTGGAGATCTTTTGGAAACTCAGTCCACCAACATGCATTTATTAAATGCCCACTAGGTGCCAGGCACTGTGCCCCACACCGAGAATACAGAGAAAGATAAAGAGGAGATTTCTGCCCTCAAGGACCTTGCGCTCTGATGGAAGAGACAATGTGAGGACAGCTGTGTTCAAACATGATACAGACAGGGCTGGATGGGTGCTCAGCAGCAGAGAAGGTGCCACTGATGGGGGCCTCTTCCAGAGGGTGTCTGTGAGCTGAGCCCTGGAGGAATCGTTAGATGTAGGTGAGCTGAGGGCGGCACCAGCAGCTGCGGGGCAGGACCTCAGGGGCACCAGGGATCCTGAGAGGTGGTGCTGAAGGAGGAAAGGCATCCTGGGGCTTTGTGGCTGCAGAGACTTGTGGGGACCAGCTTGTCAAGGGCTTTACAGCCAGGGAGGTCTACGAATAATGGGGAGTCACTGCAGTTCGGGGAGTAGGGGAGTGATAGTCAGCCGGTCTTATCACATGTACTTAACTTTGCCTGCCTGAGATGCAGGGATGTTCTGCTGACACGAAAGGAAGATCTTCTAGTGGTGACCTAAGCTCAAGAAGAAAAGGCAGAGCACAGAATGCTCGGCTTCTCATAAGCGCAGCGTCTCAGAGTTCTACAGGTGAAAAGGCCCCCAGCAGCCGGCACGTCCAGAGAGTCCCCCAGCCACAGACCGGACAAAAGCTGTGATTTAGTTTGTCATTGGTGAAGATTCAGGGGGCCTGAGTGCTGTGAAGGAGGCTGGGGCAGCAGCTGTGTTCAGCCTCCGCAGGGTCAGCAGAGGTGAGGTGAAGGTCTCTTGTGCTAGGGGAAGACAGTGCGGGATCAAGGAGGGGTGTTCGGTCCCAGGCCTGGGTTCCATCCTACCCCCAGCCCTAGTACAGGCAGAGCAATCTCCGCTAGGGCCAGCACCAGTGTATATGCTGCCCCCAGCCTCAGTACAGGTGGAGCCACCTCTGCTCTGGTGAGCACCGCTGTATACGCTGCCCCCAGCCTCAGTATGGGCAGAGCCATCTCCGCTATGGTGAGCACCAGTTGTATATACTGCCCCCAGTCTCGGTACAGGCAGAGCGATCTCCACTATGGCCAGCTCCACTGTATACGCTGCCCAGACCCAAGGCTGGATCATGCCTCCACTTTCATATCTAATTGGGCTTTAGGTTAAATATGAAAGAAGAAAGCAGTATATTTTAGGAGTTCTTAAAAAGTGACAGCAGTGATGTCTGTGGTGGAAACCTACACATTACTTTACCATCTCCAACCCTGTATTCAAGTCTAAGACTAGATGGTTCCATTTCCCCCACGTCCACATCAGATCCCTGGAAAATACGTAGTTCCTGGGGCTCATCTAGTCCTACAAAACAGAGTTTGAAGGGAGTATACAGGTTGTAAGTCTTCTACACTGTGGTGGCAAACACCCATGGCCTGCCGTGGCCTTTTTGTGTTGTGCCCTGACCTAGCTCTTCTCTGGCATCTCCTCTATCCAGGTGAGCCGCAGACAAGTAGAGGTTTATCTGTGTGAGGCTTTGCTCCTTTTTTGTGTCCTGGACCCCTTCTCAGAATGATGGTTTTAAATGCCTAAAATAAAATATATAGGATTGCAAAGGAAATGAGTCATATTGAAAAATAGTTATCAAAACAGTTTTATAAAACCAGGGTCACTGATGGTAGGTTGAGAGCCCTTGCTCTGAGGAGAGCTTTCAAACTGCCTTTGCCTTAATCCATCTCTGATGGCAAACCCTGATCTCTGAGGTTCCAGCAGCTCACACTTACAGAGAAGTTAGTGGGCTTCCTTCTGTTTGTCAGACTAACTTTGTAGGTCCCCTCCCTCTGGTGTCTTTATCTAAGCAAATGACTTGTTTGAGGGTGGCTTCAGAAGAAGAGGCTAGCCTTAATCCATTGAGCAACAAGTATCTATGGAGTGCCAGGCACAGCGTTAGGGTCTGGGCACAGAAATTCCCAAGCAGAACAGACTTGGCCTTTGAGAGACTGATGTGGAACCATCCTCTTGGTCACCTGGGTTCATAACCTTGGGGTTGGTCCTTCCCCCTCCTCCTTCCGGATTGGGCCTGTCCCCTTCCCTCCCCACCCTCCAGTGGAAGCCCTTATTAGCTCCTTGCACTGGCTTCCTTATTGGTTGCTCTGCTTCTAGGCATCCACCTTTCCAGGCCAGCCTTCACGTAACTGCTCAGATCATTTTCTTAGGACACGGGCAGGCCATGTCACACCCCTGCTCCAAAGCCTTCACTGACTTCCTTTTCAGTAGGAGTGTGATACTGAGCAATACACTGCAAGCCCATGGAGGGCAGAGACTGCTCCGCTTTTGGTTCTGTATCCCCAGTAACTAACCCAGTGACTTGCATTTAGTAGGTGGTCAATAAAGGAAAGGTTGAATTGAATTGAATTCTTTGGGGTTTTTTGTTTCATTTCAGACAGTCAGTTTTTGAATGTGGATTTTTGGGTCTACACTGCCTCTAGTGACCTAAGATCCCTTCTGGCTCTGGGTGCTATGATTCCATTCTGGTGTTTGTCAAAGGTCTTACTGTATTTGGAACAAATCACAAAGCCCCCTCGCCTTGAAGGGCGGTGTTGCTATTTTGTTTAGCCCATCTCATCGCTCTCCCTGTCTCTTTGCTCTCTTTTCTGTCCATCCCTCTTCTAACCCTGACATGAAATGATGTACAGCTAGTGGGAAAGTGGGCACTTCGAATGGAGCTGGGCTGGCTCTGCATACTGGCTGAGTCACACTTTCCCTGGGGCAGGGCTTTTTATTTTTTTTTTTGGGGGGGGTGTTTGTTGTTGTTTGAAAGGTCTTTTTTGCCAGCTCTTGCTCAGTGAGAATAACAGAGGTTCTGTTTATGTAAAGAAAGTGCAGGAAAACCCATTTATGACATGATTTGTTAACCCTTAGATTTCAAATTCCTGTCTACTTCACTCCAAATATAATGAGCACCTATGGTAAATGCCATATTATGTGCCTTTACTAAGCTATCCCTGCTCCCTGCCATATGAAGACCTTCTTCTGCATGTCTTTAAGAACAGTAATTTGGGGTGGAGATGGGCTTCAGGTCTACAACTAGACAGTGTGTCCTAATGAGAGCTGACTGGGTTGTGCAAAAGAAACCACCCCGAGGGTTTAAGAAAGAGAAGGGGACCATTAAGCCAGCTGCCTTGTTCAGGCATGTGATCCCTCCAGGCCTTAGTTTCCTCGCCCATAACGTGAAGGTTGGCTTTCACCAAGAGAAAACACGAACCAAAGGGGAGAGGGCAGGGGAAGAGGAGAGGGGCTTTGAATGTAACGTGAGAGAGAATTATGAGGGCATCACGCTGGTCATTTTTCTCAGTGGAGTCAGAGGCAATGTCATCTGCTGGGACATTGGGAAGAGTGCAGGGGGATTGAGTGGAGAGGTTGGAGCAGCCGCTGATGAAAGTGAGAAGAACAGAAAAAATGAGCTGCACACGATTACAAATGCCATCTCGCACACCAGCAGTTTTCTTTTTGTAAAAGAAAGACTCTGTGCTTTATGAGTTAACATCGGCATTTCCTGTGTTTTGTTGCCATTTAAACTAGCTTCAATTTCTATGGCTGTGGTAATTGTAGATATGGTTTTTCGGCTTCCCCTTGTCCACTCCTCCCACCTCATGCAATAATAGATGTGGAGTGAGAAAAAGTCTTAGCAGTCCTCCAGTCCAGCCTTTTCACGAGGCCCAGATGCTTCTCTGACCCCGCATCCCACGTTCTTTCCACTGCCCCACATTGCCTGGCTTCTCACATTTCTTTGAACTGTTCACATTAGTCATCTGACAGTAATATTGCAATATACTTGGTACACTGAGCTTTGTTCAGCGATTCCCTGGTCATTGGACGTGGAGATTGTTTCCAAGTATTTGCTGTTACGAATGATACTTCTGTTAATATTTTCATACAGATAGGTCATTTCTTATGAGTCAAACAAAGTATTTATTAAGGCACCATGTGCCAGACAGTATTACTGCATCTTTAGTTATCCTGATAGTGACATTGATTACTGAAGGTCAAAGGAGAGGAACGGTTTTAGAAATAGTCCTGTATAATTTTGAATTATTTTTCAAAATGGTTAGACAGTTTTACGGCTCCCTCAGTAATGAGTTTGCATCTTTGTTTTCCTGTGTTCCTCAGAGCTTTAATGTTTTCCCCATTCTTTTGCATCTGACAATTTCACAGATATGAGATCTGACCTCTAAGTGGTGGTGATTCGCGCCTCTCAGATTTCTGGTGGTTCTGATCACTTTTACCTGTTGATGGCTTGTATTTCTTCTTTTTAGAAGAAGTGTTTATTCATCTTTTTTGACAGCTTAGTTCGTGGGGAATGGCTCTTAATCTTACAGATGTGTATCAGTTCCCTAGAGATGTTGAATGTTGGATCTCAAATGTTGCCCTCACTCATATCTTAACTTTTTTGTTGCAGGTGCAGCTAGTTTATTTGTGCAAAGCATTTTTTAAAAAAATGACAGTAAAAGTAGTTTCTCTTTTATGCCAGATTCATCCCCTGTCCACCGCTGTGAGAGATTCAGTTGTTTTCCCCTAACTTTTTTTAACAGCATGATTTTTTTAATATTTACCTTCCTCCTCCATTTGAAATTAGTTGATAAGGTAGGGTGGGGCTCTCAGCTCCTTTTCCCACCTGACGCTGCCCCAGGAAAGATTTCTCGATGCTGTGTGTCCCTTGGCCAATTGGAAAGTGAGCTGCTGGCCCCATTTCCTTGTAAGCCTTGGTTGATTAATCTCTTCCCCATGGGGGGCTCTCTGTTTTTTATCCAGTACAAAATAGTTTTGATTTTCACAACTTTACTGTGTATTTTGAGGTCTGGTAATACTGCCACTTACTAGGTGTAGCTCAGTCATACTGTGAATAGAGTGCCAGACCTGGAGTCAGGAAGACCCAAGTTCAAATCTAGCCTCCCACCCTTATTAGCTGGGCAAGTCGGCAAGCCCCCTAACCTCTGCATCATTTCCTCAACTGTAAGATGGAGATACTGACAGCATCTGCTTCACAGCGCTGTCATGAGGTCAAATGAGGCCATAGTTGCAGATTGCTTACCACAGCGCCTGGCACCTGTTTGGGACTGTATAAATGTTAGCTATTCATACCCTTTTTTCCTCCTTTTTTGTTATTTTTCTAGATATTCTTGACCTTTTGTTCCATATTAATTTTCATATTATTTTGTTTCATTCAATAAGGCATCCCTTTGGCAGTTTTATTAGTATCATTTTTACTACGATGATACATGGATATAATACGAATTGTATTGTTATATTAGATGTAAACATGGAATCTCCTCAGGGATCTTTCTTTATAGCCATGAAAGTTATTTTGTAGCAGTGTTTTGATAAATTCTATTTACGCCTTAATAATTCAATTCATAAATACTTGATGTATGTTGTTAGTATTTTCAGTCGTATTTTTCTTTCTATAGCTTCTTGGTTTCCTACGTGACTGTTGGTTGTTTCTGAAGTTTTAACCAGGATTCCGCCATTTTGCTGAAGCTCTTTGTTGTGGTAGCCATTCTGCGTTGGACGGAGTTTAGAGGGGGCAGAGACCCTGTGGGCAGGAGTGGTCAGTAAAACTGTCTCTGAGCAAGAGGTCTTGGACTTAGCCTGGAGGCTGAGGAGGGCGGGGCTCATGCCCTCCAGAAGCAGGCAGTGATGCCCGCGGGAGCCTGGGGCAGCGATTAGCCGCTGTGATGGGAGCAGAACATCGGTGCTGAGAAAGAGCAAGCATTCAGGCAGCGAAGTAACCCTCAGTCCTTCTCAGGGCGCTTTGAGGGAGACAGTGCGAGTACTTTTATCCACGTTTTGCAGATGAGGAAACTGAGGTTCAGCGACATTATTTAGAGCTGCCAAGGTCATCCAGTCCAAGCCCTTGTTTTCTAGTTGGGGAAACTGAGGCCCGTGGAGATGGAGCGAGTTGCCCCGGGTCGCACAGGGAGGAAGCTGATCCAGATTTCTGGAGTCCGAGCCCGGGCGCCAACCACCAGGCAGTGCTGCCTCTCTGGGTGGGCTGAGGCCAGTTTGTGGAGCACCGGAGACATTTGCTCAGAAGAGCATGTTAGGAGAGACTGAGTAAAGCAAGGCTTTTGGCTTCTTGGAGGGATTAGACTTAGTGTTTAAATGCCGGGTGGTTCATTGTAGTGACGTACTGGGGACACGGCTATAGTGAGCTAAGGTTTGAGAAGCACTTCACCCAGGCTACCTCCCTTGGTCCTCCCAAGCCCATATGAGGCTGTGTGACCCTGGGGAAATCACCTCACCTCTCGGGGCCCGCAGACACTACTAAGCCCACACGCTGTGGAGCAGGTGCCCCTTTGCTTGGGGAGAAATGCAAACATGGTTTTTCCTTGATTCTGGCCTATGATTTCCTCCGGCATGGAGGCAGCTGGGCCTGGGTCTCCTGTTTAAACAGTCTCCTACAGTTACTGAGGGCCAGGAAAGGTCAGGGGATTGCACAGCATCCCTCAGCCAGTATGTGCTGAAGGCAGGAGGCTGGGCCAGGCCTTGCTGGGGGATCCAGCATTTAGAAAGAAGGCAGGACATTGGCTCTTCATCTCGATGTCTTATGAAAAATCTGCCAAGCTGGGGCCGGTTGCCTCCTAGCCTTCCTCATGATCACGTCCACACCCCAGCGAACCATTTGTGTGTGTCGTGCATAAGACGTGTGTGATGTCTCAGGGCACATCCTGGGATGACAGGAGCGGAGGGAGCCCACGGACGTCCGAGCTCCTTGCGGTGTTCCCATTCTTCCTGCACACTTGGTAGGAAAAGAAGTACCAGTTCTCTTTATAAAGGGCGGTTAAAATCTACTTTTGTGCCTTGACATTTTGCTGATTCAAAGCCCAGGAAGGAGACGTGCTTTTGCCTTGTAACCTGCCTCACAGCTGTAGTCAGTGGCCCACTGGTGGGCTTTCAGGGCCCTTGTTCCCCAGCCGTCAGCAGGGCCAGGTGCTGGGGAGGGAATCCAGAGTTTCTTCGACTTTTCCGTCTTGTTTTGTCCCCCCAATGCTCTGCTTGGCAGAGTCTGCTTCCTGGCTTTCTGTATATGGGACTTGAACAAAGATGCCTTGGAGAGCTGCGGCCCGGGGGGCTCTGGGCCCTGGGGATCAGAGGCAGTGACCGTTGCTGCCCCACAGGCATCACTTGGCAATGCTGTTGTTGCGTCAGTCACATCCTTCCTTGGACTGTAAAGACACAATGGAATGATGGGATCCACATGGCGGGCTCCAGGAGGCCACCAACATCAGCTGTTGCTCCTTCTCCGTGGCCCTCTGGGGCTCAGTGCCAGGGCCGCCTGCCATCCATTCAGGGCCTGACTCAGAATGTCCCAGTGACTCCCCAGGATCTCTGGCATTGCTTTGGCATTCAGAGTCCTTTCTGACCTGGCCCTTTACTCCATTCTAGCGTTCTCATACCTCAGTCCACTCTTCACACTCCAGGATCCTGCTGCATTGGCTGATTTTGGGGTCATCTTCCTTCTCCAGGCCTTTGCACTGGCTGTACCCTTGCCCTGCCTCCTCCTCTCAGCCTCCTCATTCCTGGTTTCAGAATTCAGTTCAAACCTGTCTTCTTCAGGAGCCTTTCTCCTCTTCCCAGATCACCTTCTCTAGCTTGCAGGTAGCTAACTGCTCACGTGTTGTCTCCCTTATTAGGATGGGGCTCCTCAGGGCAAGGACTGTCTTCCTGTCTTCGTTTGTATTCCCAGCATTTGGCACAGTGCCTGGCACAGAGTAAACACTTAATAAATGCTTCCTGAGAGACCAGGTGGCTTGGGAGGTTAAGGGGCTCATCCAGGGTCACGTGCCGGTATCTGTCCATGGCAAGATGTGCGTGTAGGTGTCCAGGCCTGCCAGGCCTGCTTCCTGCCCGCTCTGCTGCCCTGCTTCTTCCCAGCCATCTCTGCAGAAGCAGATTTGTGTCCAATCCTGTCCCATTCACGAAGTTCTTCTCCTTCATGTCAGGACACGCTGGCCAGCTGTGAAAAGGCTCAGTCTCCACTTCCTGACATCATTCTGCCAGCGACCCAGTCAGTGGTAAATCTTTACAAAATCATTTCATTTCAACAGGCTTATGAAGGACTTAGAATGTGCAAGGCACTCTTAGTGGGAAGGTCAAAGACAATCTCTGTGCTCTGGGGGTGTCAGTGACTTATCAAGACAAATCGTTCTCAGAAAGATTCCAATTGAGAGGCGGCGGCGTAGAGGGTAGCTTGGCCGCCAGGAAGACCCGGGTTCCAGTCCCTCCCTTTACACACACGGGCTCTGCCGCCCAAGGCGAACCACTCACCGTGGTAGGCCTTTGGGGAGCTCTCTACAGCTAAATCTCAGGGGAGATGCTGAGTGCCTGCACCGTTGGAGGGAGTTTCCTCCCTTGGAATTTCCCCAGTCCAGTGACAGCACAGGTAGTAGGCCCTGTCTACAACCTTGATCTTTGTTCGTAGGATCAGGAAGAGCTCTTGTCATAGGCTGTGCCTCTGATGGCCTTAGAAGGAAGATGAGCATCACAGCAGGAGGGGGCACTTTACTGAGGACAGCCTCCACTAATGTGACAAAGTAAGAGGGCCAGGCAAGGTCAGGTAACAGCTTGGCTGGAAGAAGTAAGGCTGAGGAAGTAGATTGGGCAGGGGGCCTCAGATGCAAAGATCGGCAGTTTATATTTTAGCCCTGGGTAATGGGGAGCCACAGAGGGTTAGGAGCAGAGAGCATGACCTGATCGCACCTTTTCCTTAGGGTGGTGCAGAGGACAGATTGGAGAAATAATATTCAAGAAAACTTATATTGTGCTCAGTAGGAGAATGAATGAATGGATAGGTAACTAGCTAAATAAATAATAGCATTTATTTGTATGGGGCCTGTACATGCCAGACACTGCTTAGTGCTTTTCAAATATGATTTCATTTCATCTTCACAACAGACCTTTGAGATGGGTACTGTTGTTATCTCCGTTTTATAGATGAGGAACCAGGCGAAGGGATTAGGCTGCTTGCCCAGCATCACCCAGCTGGCCTTCAGAGTCTGAGGCAGGATTTGAACTCGGGTCGTCCTGACTCCAGGGCCAGCACTCTGGTCCCCACCCCACCGTGAGGGGCACATCCGCAGCCCGTCATCGGGGAGCAGCTCGAATGGGGCCCTCGCCCAGGCTTGCCTCTGCTTCCTCTCGGCCTTCTGCCAGCCTGCACCGCCTGCAGGTGCTTGTTTCTCCTATCAGAGTATAAGCTCCTGATGGGTGGGACTGGGCCTCCCAGCACCCAGCCCAGATCCTAGCACACAGAGGTGCTTAGTAAGTGCTCGCTGGTGGTGTGATTGATGCCATCTAAAATGTTGGCATTTCCCCAAATTTGTCACTGAAATAGTGGAGGGGGAAATACTACCCAAAGACAGGTTTTAAGTCTGGGTCTTTCATTTGCTTTGTTTTCAGTGTAGCCCACTTTTCCTGACCAGGCAGGATAGCACAGTGACCAGAAAGCTGGCCTTTTGATGCCTCCAGGAAGGTCCCCAGACCCTTCAGGGCTCTTGGCCGCCTCAGTAGACTAGGAGGTGCACAGAGAGATCTGCCTGGGGGTGGGAGTGTCTGTGTCTGGGAGTTCCCTGCTGTAGAGCAGGCCCTATCCCCCTGTCCTGCTGTCGTTCCTTGGATAGCCCAGAGAGCTGGTCCTTGGGACAAACCTGCTGGACAGACCCTGCAGACTGACAGAATCCAGCAGCAGGAAGCCTCGTACTCAGACTGCTGCACGGGCTTTCGTGGAGGCCAAGCCACTCCCTGAGACAACCTCTTTTGACAGCAGTATTCTTCCAGTGATGGCTTTAAATCATCAAATATCCAGTCTCCAGGGAAACAAAATTGTGGGTCACCCAAAGGGCAGTGGAGAGCTATATGTTCAGTGTAAACAGACTGCAGCCTATTTCCAGCAACAAATTGCAAAACAAAAATGATATAAAAATATATTGTGGAAAAGCTGAATGATGGTTATGTAGGGAGAGAGGGGGAGAACTGATTTTCTATAAAGACTCCTACATGTCTTGCCTGTCTGTCCCTCCCTCCCCTGTCGGAGGATTTACAGGATAACCTGGACAGGAGCTGCCCGACATGAGAGGTGTGGATAGATTCTGAATTTATGCCATTGGAGGGAGGCTCCCCCTCCCTAAGATCAGAGCTCCCTCTCGGGGTCCACTGCAGAGAACACTGGCTTCTTTGTGACCTGGGGGAAGGGCCTCAGTTTCCCTGCCTGTCAAGCAGGATGGTTGGGTTAGAGTAGATTCTAGCTCTGTGACCCATGGCTCTGTCATTGGAGCTATGGAGGAGTTCTGATTTATGCTCACATTGATGAGGCCTTGGCTCCCCAGAGGCACCATTTGGCAGATCAGAAGCAGGAGTTGAGGGTAGACCCTGAAAAGCTCCTCTGTCAAACGGGCCATAGCCTTTCATTTGCATCATTGTGGGTGCATAATGAAAGGCAGTGACTTCAGTCTATGAAAATGTGTGTTGGGGATGCAGTTAACTTTGAGGTCCTCTCTCTTTTCTGCTTTCCCAGCTGTTAGATTCACCTTGGGGAAGTGAAGGTGGAGCTTTTTCTCCAAAGGAATCTTGTTTCTGGAACTCGGAGCTCCCCAGTCCCCTCTACCGCCCTTCCAAAACTCAGGGCAGCACGGCCTCCTGTCGTCTGTCAGGTCGTCACCGGACACCGCCAGAGATGGTCTGATGCAACCTATTTCTACTCTGCCTTTGTTGTGTTCTCTTTGGTTTTAAGGCCCTGCTTAGCCCAGAATTTCATTTCATTGTTTATGTGTGTTTTGCTTATTCACCAGCAGCCCTGGGGAAATGGGTGCATTTTAAAGAACTCTCTTAAATGAGCAAGAAGTGCATTGGACTTGAATGACTCACTAGATTTTGATAAAACAAAAAGCAGTTGGACAGAAATTCCCCCATGGCTTGCCCAGCCAGGCTTTCTGTTCCATTCCCATGGCCCCCACCAGAGTTCACATCCTCATTCCTTACACTGTTGCAATAACCTCTCCACCCTCCAGGCTCCCCTCACCCACAGCCCTCTTTGGGGACAGCTTCTGTTCTCTCCCTCCCTTGCTTAAGTGTTCACTGCAGAAGGTACAGACTCCTTCCCTTGACATTCAAGGCTCTCTGGAATCTGGCCCCACACTCCCTGGAAAACTTCTCTCACAGTACTCCCCTTTCACACAGTCCGTGTGGCAACCAGACTGAGTGACTTGCCATGCTCTTTGCTCTCCTCTGGCCATCCCATTCCCATTTCTGTCTTTCAAACTCCAACCCCATGTTGAGGTCTCCGGCCAGATGCTGCCTTCTCCAGGAAACCTCCCCTGGGCCATCCCTCCTGCCAGAAGTGACCTTGTGCACGTCTCATTTCCCAAAGCACTTTCTCTGGCTCATAGGCCAGATACACTATTTTCCCCAGTCTTTTGCCTCCTTGTATTCATGTCCTATCTCCATCATTAGGGAATGTCCCCTGGAGCACACTGTGTACTGATGTTTGTTGTTGAATAAAAAGCCTGCCTCCTGCTGAGCTTCTCTCTCAGTGCAGAGATTCCAGAGGGTCTTTGCATTTGTTTGTAAGCTCTGGGATTGCTTATTTCAAAACAGAGGTTGTTAGGTAAAAGGCAGGAGCCTTATGGCCTGGACTGGGTTTTGATTTTGTTGGGGGCGTTTTTAGGATTAATTAAATTAATTTAATTTTAGGACGAATTAGTTAACTTTGTGAGAATCGAGTTCCCTACCATCTGTCTCCTCTGCGTATATCTTGTACGTATTCGCCTTGCTCCTCCAATTGGAAACAAGCTCTGTGAGGGCAAAAATCATTTTTGCCTTTGTCAGTTTTGCCCTGCTGTCCCACTCCAGCCTTCCTATGTAAGAGAGAAAGCTAAGAAGACTGGCTGACGCAGGGCCACAGCAGGCTGTGTGTCCGTCCACAGCCTCTTCTATCAATCCCTACCTCCAGCCTGCACTGCGTGGCCCCTGTGGTCAGTGCCTCCTCCATCTGCATGAATGAAGTCATTGTCGAGAGCATTCCCTTCACTTCTTCCAGCTCCACAGGAATTGGGCAGGCATTTGTCTAGTGTTGTAAGGGATGCAAAGCACTTTACAGGGTGATCACATTTGATCCTCACGACTCTGGACTCTGCGACGTCAGTGCTGTTGTCCTCATTTTACAGATGAGGAAGCTGAAGCAGATAGAGGAGAAATGACTTGTCCAGGATCATACAGTTAGTAAGTGTCTGAAACTGGATTTGAACTCCCGCCTTCCTGACTCCAGATCCAGCTTTCTATTCACTGCCCCACCTAGCTGCCTATTTATTAAATGTTTACTGTCTGCCAGCCAATGTGCTAAGTGGGAACACTACAAATACAAGCAAAAATAAAGACTTCTCCTGCCCTCAGGGAGCTTACATTCTAATGGGGGAAGATGACAAATAAATAGAAACAGAAAACTTCTGTGTTGTAAAGCAGGGTATGTTTATACTGGCAAAGTGGGGAGGGTGAAATGCAACCAGCCCTGCTGGAGGCCAGTCTCAATGGCCTGGCCAGCACCTCCCCATCACCCACCAATGAAGGGCCCCAAAGGAAGGAACTGTCCAAGGGGGCAGGGCTGCCCATCAGAGGGATGCCCAGGGCAGGGACAGTGGGGCCATTGGCAAAGTCCTGAGGGTCAGAAGCATAAGCGGGAGGGGTGGCATGCCACTGGAGGCAGGTCTTCCTGTCTTTCTCTGAATAGTCATCAATGTTAACAGCACAGTAGTATTTCATTACATTCCTATACCACCATTTTTTTTAGCCATCTCTCGATGAATGAATATATACTTTGTTTCCAGGTTTTCTACTGTCACGAATGGTGTTGCTTTAAATTCTTCAATATAGCTGAAACCTTTATTTGGGAGTCAGATCTCCTTGGGATCCAGAAATGTGCTTGTTTTTACAAACTAATAATTTTCCCTTAAATTTTGATGAACAAGTTTTTTGGAGTTTTTTGTCCTTAGAATCTTTAATTATTTTTTATAAGCTGTCATACTGTGAGACTTCATATTAATATAAATAGTATGTATGTATTATTTAAATTGATTGTGAGTTTTTCTTTTCCAGGTCACAAATGATATTTTTAATTAAGAATGTTATTGGAAAAGAATTTTACTATTGATTTTTTTTATATCTTCATATAAAATTTTTCTGGTCTATAGATTTTTTTTGTATGTAATCCACAACAAAATAAATTATAAAACCAACATGAATACCTGTCTGTGTCTTCCTTCCTTCCTTCTTTCTTTTCTTTCTTTCTTTCTTTCTTTCTTTCTTTCTTTCTTTCTTTCTTTCTTCCTTCCTTCCTTCCTTGATTTGGATAGAGAAGGCGGAACAATGTCTCTGATGCTGCATTAGTTACGAAGGCCACTCATGTTTTAACAGTATGTCAGGTGAGGGTGTAGAAAGCCTTTCTGAAATTGTTCACGGACGTGAATCAAGTCAACCTCTTGGGCATCCAGTTCTTCATCTCTTGTCTGAGAGTGGTGGATGAGGTGATGTCTGCCTTCCTTTTGACCTTGTGCCCCCAGGCTTATTGTGAAGATAAAATGAAATCCCATTTGTAAATAGCTTTGCAAACTTTAAAGCACTGTATAAATGCTAGTTATTATTAGTGTATTATCCTTAGAATAATGCTTTTAAATGCATAAAATCAGAAAACTTTAGATTTTATGAAAAGGGAGTGTGAATGTGTGTGTATCTGCACATTTATTGTTCAGATGGGATGGAAATATCAGGAAAGTGTGCTTATAAAATGATCATGTGAGTGAGTGATAAAGAAATAGGTTTTTTTTCAGCTTATAAACACTCTGCTTAGCAAGATGGCACCTTTCCTGCATGTGTTTGATTCTTTTTTTTTTAAATAAATTTATTTATTTTCAGTTTTCAATATTTACTTCCACAAGATTTTGAGTTCCAAATTTTCACCCCTCCCCCCACCCCAAGATGGCATGCATTCTGAATAGCCCTTCCCCTAGTCTGCCCTCTCTTCTATCTCTTCCCCCCTTCTCTTATCCCCTTCCCCTTCTATTTTCCTGTAGGGCAGGACAGACTTCTGTATCCCATTTCCTGTATTTCTTATTTCCCAGTAGCATGAGAAAACATTTTTTAAACATGTTTTTAAAACTTTAGGTTTCAAATCTTCTCCCTTCCTCCCTCCCCACCCACCCTCATTGAAAAGGCAAGCAAGTTTGTGCAGTTATGCAAAACACTTCCATAGTAGACATGTTGTGAAAAACTAACTCTGTTTCCCTTAATCCTATCCTGCCCTCCCATTTATTCTATTCTTTCTTTTGACCCTCTCCCTCTTCAGAAGTATTTGCTTCTGATTACCCCCTTTCCCAATCTGCCCTCCTCTCTATCATCCCCCTGTTCTCTTGTCCTCTTCTCCCCCTATTTTCCCATAGGGTAAGACAGATTTTCTTATCCAATTCAATGTGTATGTTATTCCCTCCTTAAGCCAAATCCTATGAGAATAAGATTCACTCACTCCCTCTCACCTTCCCCCATTTCCCCTCCACTGTAAGAGCATTTTCTTTTCTGGGTTTTTTGTTTTGTTTTGTTTTGGTGGGATAATTTACCCCATTCTACCTCTCCCTTTCTTCTTCTCCAAATATAATCCTCTCTCATCCCTTAATTTTATTCTCCGGATATGACCCCTTAATCTTCAGCTCACCCTGTGCCCTCTATCTATCTATCTATCTATCTATCTATCTATCTATCTATCTGTCTGTCTGTCTATACATACATATGATTTTTTTTCCTCCAACTACCCTAATACTGACAAAGGTCTCATAAGTTATAAATATCATCTTTCCATGCAGGAATGTAAACAGTTTAACCTTAATAAGTCTCTTATGATTTCTCTTTCCTGTTTACCTCTTCATGTTCCTCTTGAGTCTTGTATTTGAAAGTCAAATTTTCTATTCAGCTCTGGTCTTTTCATCAAGAATGCTTGAAAGTCCTCTATTTCACTGAATGACTCTTTTTTCCCCAGAAGGATTATACTCAGTTTTGCTGGGTAGGTGATTCTTGGTTGTAATCCTATCTCCTTTGCCCTCCAGAATATTATATTCCATGCCCTGAGGTCCTTTAATGTAGAAGCTGCTAAATCTTGTGTTATCCTGATTGTGTTTCCACAGTACTTGAATTGTTTCTTTCTGGCAGCTTGTAATATTTTCTCCTTGACCTGGGAACTCTGGAATTTGGCTACAATATTCCTAGGAGTTTTCCTTTGGGGATCTCTTTCAGGAGGAGATCTTTGGATTCTTTCAGTTTCTATTTTGCCCTCTGGTTCTACTATATCAGGGCAGTTTTCCTTGATAATTTCTTGAAAGATGATGTCTAGGCTCTTTTTTTGATCATGGCTTTCAGATAGTCCAATAATTTTTAAATTCTCTCTCCTGGATCTATTTTCCAGGTCAGTTGTTTTTCCAATGAGATATTTCACATTGTTTTCTAATTTTTCATTCTTTTGGATTTGTTTTACAGTGTCTTGATTTCTTATAAAGTCACTAGCTTCCAATTGCTCTATTCTAATTTTTAAGGAAGTATTTTCTTCAGTAATCTTTTGGACTTCCTTTTCCATTTGGCCAATTTTCTTTTTAGGGCATTCTTCTCCTCATTGGCTTTTTGGACCTCTTTTGCCATTTGGGTTAGGCTATTTTTTAAGGTGTTATTTTCTTCAGTATTTTTTTGGGTCTCCTTTAGCAAGCTGTTGACTTGTTTTTCATGATTTTCTTGCATCACTCTCATTTCTCTTCCCAGTTTTTCCTCTACTTCCTTACTTGCTTCTCAAAATCCCTTTTGAGCTCTTCCAAGGCCTGGGACTGATTCATATTTTTCTTGGAGGCTTTGGATGTAGGAGCTTTGACTTTGTTGTCTTCTTCTGGTTGTATGTTTTGATCTTCTTTGTCACCAAAGTAAGATAATATAGTCTGACTCTTTTTGCACTGCTTGCTCATGATCTCAGCCAGTTACTTGAGTTTTAAACTCTTTGTTAAGGTAAGAGTCTTCTTCCAATGTGGAGAATGTACTGTTCCAAGCTTCGGGGGGTTATCTAGCTGTTTTCAGAGATGCTTGTAAGGACCTGTAAATTTTCAGTTCTTGCAAGGTAGTATAAGGGGTGAGGTGTTTACTCCTTTCCTGGCCTGTGCTCTAGTCTGTTAGTGACCACAAGCACTCCTTTCTGTCCTGTAACTGAGAGGAAGGTTTTCTGTCCATAGCCACTACAAGCCCTACCATGCCAGTGCTCTTCCTCACGCCCAGGACCCCCATCCAGAACTGTGACCCAGATCCAAGCACGGGCAAAGCAAAAGATTCCTGGCTCAGCACCAGCAGAGAGATCCCTGCAATCCCCTCTGATCAGCCACTCAATTCCTCCTCAGTCTGTGGGCCGGAAGCTCGGGAAGAGCTGCCCACCCCAGGGCCATGCTTTTGGGGAATGGAGCTGAGACCCCGCCTTCTTCTCTTAGCACCACAGAACCAGACTTTTCCCACTGACCTTCTCAGTTGTCTTTGGCGTTCCTGTGTTGAGAAGTCTGGAAACCGCCACAGCTGCCCGCGATTCAGTCCTCTGAGGCCTGCTCCAGGTTTGCTGCAGCCTACGTGCCCATGCTGCACTGCGCTCCACTCCCAGCCCTGCAACATATACCTCTCTGATCAATCATCCAGGTTGTCTTGGGCTAGCAATTTGTTTCACTCTGTCTTTTTGCAGGTTAAGCTGCCTTAGAAGTTGTTTAGAGCCATTTTTATAGCTGTTGGGAGGGGTTTGGGGGAGAGCTCAAGCAAGTTGCTGCTTTCACTCCGCCATTTTGGCTCCGCCCCCCCACGTGTTTGATTCTTGGGGAAGACCTGAGAAGGCTATTCCTCAGGATTCTGTCTGGCAGCCTGCGTTAGACTCACCAAACACTGTCCCATCTGAGGAGGAAGGTGGATTTGAAGGTGGCCCTTAGGTTTCCTGTCACTGTAGCCTGTCTCATTTGTCCACCTAGCCCACTTCTCTTCGTCCCGTGATGTAAAACAAATAAATAAGTAAATAATTATATCAGTCCCCAAAGGAAGCATCAGTAACCTCCTCGATTTAGGTTCAACCAACATTTATCGAACTCCCGCTAGGTGCAAAGTATTGTGCCTTCTAATAAATCTATTGCAAAGTGACAGCCATTTAGGACAGGGGTCCTTTATCTGTTTTGTGACATGGACTGGTTTGGCAGTTTGATGAAGCCTAACCCTCTTAGAGGCAGCTGGGCAGCACCATGGATAGGGCTCTCAGCCTGGAGGCAGGGAGAGCTGAGCTCAGATCCCTCATCGGATGCCTAGTAATTGTCTAAGTTTCCAGGCAAGTCACTCCACACTCTCAGCCTCAGCTTCCTCATCTGTGAAACTGGGATGCTAATAATAGCATCTGCTTTCCAGGGTTATTGTGCGGATAAAATGAAATCATCTTTATTAAGTATTTGGCAAACCTGAAAGCATTATGAATATTAGCTATTATCATTATTCTTTTCAGAATGTTTTTAAAATCTATAAAATAAAATATATAGAATTAGAAAGGAAGCCAATTAGTTTGAAATAGAGTTATCAACATATTTTTTCGAAAGTCCGGAGATCCAAGGTTGGGAACCCCTGATTAAATAAAATATTGAACAGTATTTCAAAAAGTTTCCAGAACTGAGGAAACAGTTCTTTTTGATTTTAAGGAATTTCCCATCTCATTCTAGTTGCTAACTAGGAGACAGATGGGATACTAATAAGCATTTTAGGAGATTTTTCATCTGCCCATTGGCAAACAGGCATTTACCCGAGGAGGGGAAATTGCTTGAGTTACTCATCAGCGTTTCATTCATGCTGCACATTTACTAAGTGCCTAGAGCATCTCTCATGTGTCATTATCAATCACTGAATTAGCTGGGACAGGTGGGATTTGTTTTAGACTGAGCTCCTTGAGGGCAGGGACTGTCTTTTGCCTCTTTTTTGTTTCCCTGCTGCTTAGCCCAGTGCCTGGCACATAGTAGGCACTTGGTGAGTGTTTTAGTTGTGTGCCATCTCCCTTTTCTTATTTTTCCTTCCCTTCTGATCTCTGCTCCAACGCTTAGAGTCCTCCTGTCTGTAGACAGCCATTTCGGGGCAGAGTCTTCCTGTCTGTTAAAATCTATCGATTCCGTTTTGAGGGGGTTGTCACTCACTGCTCACCATGCAGCACCTTCTGATTTTTTATTTTCTCAAAGAATACATTCTTGTTAGAGAAGCACTGGCCTCTCTCATTCCTTACTTCCAGTCATATTTTTCAGTTTATTTCTTGCCAAGCTTACCTGTTCACACTTTTGCAAAGTGGGAACACCCAGTATAGAAATAGGTGTTGATTTAATTTGAAGAGTCTTGTTGAATTTATTGTAGAATTGTCTTGCCACTTCATTGGCTCCAACAGGTGTTGCACAAACAACACATGGCCCCAACCTTTCTTTCCAGCCTGAATGGACCTTACTCTTCCTCCCAAACTCTTTGATCCAGCCGAATTGTCCTTCTCCGTTGTTCACACAAGACACTCTGTCTCCTACCTCTCTGCTTTTGTGCTGGCTGTGCCCCATGCCTAGAACACCCTCCTCCATCACCTCAGTTTCACTGAGATCCTCCTTTTCCTAAGGGTGCAACACGAGCCCCATCTTCTGCGTCTGTCTTTTCTGAGCCCTGCAGTTGCCAGTGTCCTCCTTCCCAAACTACTTTGTATATATGGGTATTTATTCACTTTGCATTTATTCTATATATATTTATGTATTTGTTGTCTCTATCGTTAGAATGTAAGCTCATTATGAATAGAGACTGTTTCCTTTTTTGCACTTGTCTGCCCAGTGCCTGGCATATAGAAGTCACTTCATAAATATTCTCTGGCTGATTGATTGATTAAAATTTATTTCAGTTTCCAAAATTGACTTGCAAATCCCTGTCATGAGTAGTACACTATGGCATGACTAAATGTCACATGGTATGATGGTTCTTGGCTTTGGGTGTTCAGGCAAACCAACTCCCCGACTCCTTTACCGGCCTGTTAAAGAAGACCCTCTAAGTCATCCTTCTAGTGAGTCGTGACCTTCTTCATTTGTCTCATCTCGTTGACAGTGAGAAAGTCAACCTCAGAAGGATTCATCTCCTTCTATAGTAGAGCCACTCCTTCATTATTAAATTAGGATCCAAGGATATAGGACCACGAGTCCAGTTAAAAGATGATGAACCATCTAAAAATTCTCTTCCCCACCTTCTGCAGCTCAGCCATTATTGCTCTAGAGGCAAATGGCGGCTTACAGGACTGACAGCCATTTTGTGTGTGTATGTGTTTTTTTTAAAATTGGTTTCATGGATTGCCTTGGCTCTAGAAGGGCCGTGACCACTGAGTACCCACTTTGCCATATGTAGCTGGGAGGGTCCTCAGAAGGCAGGCTCAGTCTTTTACTGGCACTCAAAGGAAAGGTAGGCTCCAGAGCTCATCTCTTAGTCTGTCCATTTTGAACAGATGCCATGTGCAGGCAGTGAGGCCAGAATTAAGCAGTCAAGTCAGCAAACATTTATTATTTTGTCCGTGTGTTTAGTTGTAGGTTCGTGGATCATAGTTTTCCAATGGGATGTGAAGGACCTCAGAGGTCAAATGAGCCAACCCCTTCATTTTACAGATGAGAAAATACGGTCTATGAAGGCTAAGTAATCTTAACAGTAGCTGGTGATTTGGGGTTTGCAAAGCACGTTACATATATTATCTCATTTTATCTTCCCACGACCTCGGGAGATAGATACTATTATGAGGAAACTGAGGCATAGAGAAGTTAAGTGACTTATCCAGGGTCACCTAGTTGGTGAGTATCTAAGGGCATATTTTAACTCATCTGTTTTTGACTCGAGGGCCAGCACTTTATCCACTGCAGCGCCTCCTAGCTGTCTTAAGTGACTTGTCCATGGTCACACAGGTAGCAATATCATAAAAAATATTTGAACCCAGGTTTTCTGACTCCAGATCCGGGACTCTTTCCCCTGTACCGTGCCTCCCAGAGACTGTGACACATGGTAAGTTGTATCTCCTTCATGGTGACAAATTTGAATCCCAGGAGGGTGGCTCTGATTTTTAGAAAGAACCAAGAGTCAGGAGGCATCATTAATACAATGGATTATTCTGTTTGCTAATTCTGCCTTAGGGTCAGAAATGAGGCCAGAAGCATGAGGTTACAAGATGAATTGTCTTGTGTTGCTCCTCGGCAATGATAGCAGTAACTCACAAATACAAAGTGCTTTATGCTTTCCTTATTATCATCTGGAATTTGCCTTCTGCCCACCTCTACTCTTTGGAATCCTGACCTGCTGTCAAGGTACAGCTCAGGGCCCAGGCCCCAGGTTGTTAGTGCCTGCCCCCCTTATTAATAACTCTTTATTTATATTTATTTAGTATTAACTGATCTTTTCTCATATTGCTTTTCCCCAGAAGAATCCGGGCTCCTGAGGACAGAGACATTTTTGCTCTGTCCCTGGTACCTAAGAACTATGCCTGACATGTAATAGGTACTTAATAAATGTTTGTAGAATGATTCCTTGAATGTTGTAAATGAGCAACTCAAACTAGAGAGATCAAGGAACCTTCTGAAGGTCTTACAACCTTCAGTATAAGTGGGGATGTGGGGTGCACACCCTGCCTTTGACTGGAGGGTGCATCCATTACTGTGCAGCCGGGATGGGAGAGGCTGGCGCTCCCTGCTTCGGACTTGAGCTTGAGAACTCTTTTTTCTTTACTTCCCTTGAAATTCTTGACCTTTTGCCAAATCATTTCATGAGCAGTTTGAAAGTCGGTATTCATTGGTACTTGTAAATTGTGCTGCATTTCTTTTTTAAACATCAATCTCATCACTTTTATCTCCATCTCAACATTGCCATGTGGACTTTTGGAAACTTGGTCTGAGGCTCAGCTTTTCCACCCTTCTTGGTCATGGTTTAACATGCTTATAAAGGCACGGGTGGGGCACGTTATGTTTTTCATTTGTGATGCAAAGTATTGGCTAAGTGAATGTTGAAGGAAGAAGCAGATTTAGTATTTGTTTAACATTTATTAACTGACCTGAGCTGGGTTCCTCCTAGCAGACCTAGTGTCTGCCCCTGAGGAGCTGACAGTGAAATGGTCGACAAATAATTCAGACGCAGCGAGTCTCAAATGGCTGCCTTTCTCCTGAACTGTGGAGTCTCTGAAAACCAAAAACAAAATGCTTTGGTCCATTCTGCCACCCACCCCCCCTTTTAGTGTCTAGATGATGGTGGGGACTGCACAGTATACTTGAATTGGTATTGGGCTATTCACCAAATACAGTAACTTTACCTCCCCACCTTTTTGAAAATACAGGACTTTAAAATTTCAAAAAGGCCAATTCTCTAAATAATCTCTGTACAAGTAAGGGTGTATGACTTCAGCATAGCTGAAAGTTGTAAAGGCCTTAAAGACAGAGACAGCAAAATATAAAAGTGAGAGGCTTTCAGGCATAAATAAAGCATATTATGCCTTGGAAGGGATTCCGAGGCTTTGTGTAATTCAACTTTTATGAAAAGGGTAGCAGAAATAATGAACTTAGTTGGGGACACATTGCCAGCACTCTTGTCCCCACTCACTTGTTTGCATGAGACTCACCAAGTCTGGAGAGTGTCCTGGGGTGATCACCATAAGTTAGGATGAGTTCCCTCACTGAGGGAACCCAGCTCTGAACTAGGAAGAGGATGTACTTCTACCCTCTTCTTTGGATGTGATAAACCTCAGAACGGAGGCCCTGAGGGAACAGAACCAAAGCAGCTTTTTTCTGATCCTTGGTTAAAGGTCCAAAGGTCTCTTTGCCCTTTCTGAGGCAGCTTAGCAGCACCCAGCTGAGCCTGAGGCGAGAGGCAGTCGAGGGGGAGTCTCACAGATCAGCCACCCAGCACAGATGCTGTTCTCTCTCGCTCACAGATGCCAGCCCAACAACCGGGCATCCTACCTTTCTTTGGGATGGGCTGCCCCACCCAGCACCCTCCAGAAGAGAGGGTGTGCCATTTTATTAGGAAGCCTAACTGGCCATCCTCCGTGGGCCTCCAGCCCACCCTCAAGCGGAGTGGCTCGTCTGGCATCTCCCCTGAAGCACCACCCCGAGTGAAAGGGCATCCAGACCCTGCCGCTCCACATGTGGGAGTGGCCATGGCATTATGTCCCCTGTCCACATGTGCCTTACTACCATTATGCGTTAAAATTGTGCCCACTCTTGCCACCCACCCCTCAGACTGTCTCTGGCTTTGTGGGAGAATGTGCTCCTGGCCTGGGGGACAGTGGTTTGTAACTGATCATGCCATTTGAATGAGTATCTTTTCTGAGAGCTACTTGTATCTAAGGTGGATTGTTCATTGAAAGCCTACCAGTATGGGGCTTCTAAGCTGTACTCTTGGAAGGATAGTTACACCAAGGGTTACCCCCAAACCCAAGTTAGCAGTCATCCCTCTGGGGCCCCACCACCCAATGCTTGTGGCAGCTAAAAGAATACGACTAATTCTTTCCTTTTTCCAAAGGAAAGGGCATGTGTACATGTGTGTCTGTCTGTGTCTGTGTCTGAGTTCACTTAGAGCAGAGGATCCCAAACTTCAAAACAAATACTTAGTGCCCCCCTGGAAATCTGCTTTCTTTAACCCTTTAACAGTTTTTTTTTAATTTGCATCATTTCAAAAATGTTTTTTTAAAATGACACCTTAATGATTTATTGTCAATTTGTGAGGTTTTTCCTACATTGGAATTTTGATGACACAATATTGCATGAGGTATAGTATAGTATCATATTGTAAACAAGCCATTAACTGCACTTACTCCTGCTGATGCCTGGTGGACTTCCCGGGAGATCGCGTGTGACGCTCTTGCTTTCCCATATCTGCTTGTTAAGACCCGTTGGCAAACTTGATCACTGAGCACTTATAACTTGCATTTTGTGTGTTTATTTCAAAAACAATGTGATCACTCCAACTTTAACTCTGTTACACCACAGAGGAAACATGTATGAACAGTTTTTCAGATTTTTCTTATCTTCTTTCCTTATGCTTCCACCACCCCTTCATTTTTATTCAGTGCCCCTCAATTGCACTCAAGGCCACTAATGCCCCCCCCATCATTCCAGCACCCCCAGGGGGCGGCATCACCCACTTTGGGAACCTCTGAGTCCTAGAGCAAAGGTTCTTAACTGGGGTTCATGGAATCTCAAGGGATCCGTAGAATTCAAGGGGTACCTATACTTGGACAGGGAAAAATTCCGTATCCGTCTCAATATAAGTAGTTTCTTTAGAAAACTTACCTGTTTTATTTCACGTATTTAAAAACATGGTGAGAAGGGGCTCGTAGGCTCCCCAAAGATGGCCAGAGGAGGCCACGGCACAAAAACCAGCCAATGAACTTGAACGTATCCAGGAATTCTGCTATTACTCGAATCGCATCGGCCAATAAGATAGAACCTTCACTGATGGGAAAACAGCTGGGGAACTCACTTGGCAAATTCATGGAGACCAAGTGATCAGAGGGGTATGTGATGGGCCCCTCCCACATCCACCCCCCATCCAGAGAAGACAGGATTGTGCTGCCTTACCACTTACCACACCCCAGGCCCAGTGCTAAGGCCAGGAGTAGACCTACCAGCAGAAAGGAGAGTCCCTGCCCTCTAGGAGCCTGTGGTCTAATGGGGAAGATAGCGCCCGAAGGGAAGCTGAAGGGGGTGGGGAACACGGAGTGCCCAGCTCGGAGCAGCTGATGGAGAGTTCCAAGCCCTCTAAAGGAAGGCTTGGGGAGAAGTGTGTTGGCTTCCCTCAGCACGAATCAGATATTTACTGAGTTTTCCCCCAAGTGCCCACAGTTGTGTTCCCTGACTTAGAAAAGCTGTTCCATGTTATGAGTGAGCATTAGACCAGGAGACAGGAAGCCTGACCGGGGACAGGTATACTGCCTCTCCACCTTCACCTTAATTTCTGTCTATGAAACTGAGCATAGTAATTCCTGTCCTGCTTGGATCAGCCAATTAACAAGCACTCATTAAGCCCCTCCCACGTACTAGGCCCTGGGGGCTTTCACTAAGGACCACAGGAAGATGTAGGCTAATTATACACAAAGCGAAGACTAGGGAGGGACCTATGGCTGGAGGTGGGGAGAGGAATCTCGGAAGGCTTCATGGAGGAGGTGGGAGTTGAGAGGAGCTTTGAAGGAAAGGAGGAATTCCCAGGGGTGCAATCAGGACCAAGTAAGGGAAAGTCTGAGACTGAAAAGTGCCCTCAGATGGCAGGTACTCTTCCCAAGGACCTTGCTCAGTGGAGCTGGGAGCGTATCAAGGCCCACTGTGTCTCCCCGATCCCTGAGGGTCTTCTCACCAGAGATCTGTGCTGGGGGCCATGACAACTCTCATGGAAACTCTTTGCTAAGAGGTGTCACCGCTGTGAGCCACGCTGCCTGTCCCCACGGAATCCTAGCTCTCACAGTCTCACACTGGCCGCATTCTTCCTGTCCACGGCAGGAGGGGCTGGGGCTCGGACATCTGCAGGGTTGTCAGGCGGAAACCAGCTTGGCCTTTGAAACTTTTTAACTGGCTTTGGGTAGATTCTTTCTGATGACGCAGTGGATGCTTGGCCTCTGGATATCTCACCTGGCCAGCTTCATCATAGTGTTACTTAGGTAAAGAAAGACATATCATTCCCCTGAGTCATTGTGGGTTGTCTGTCAGATACAGCACAATGTTTCTGAAGTTTTGCTTTCCATGTACCTGGTGTGAGGCTTCAGATTCTACACAAAACGCCGCAGGAAAATGCTGCAAAGTTGCAGAGTGAAGGTGGGCCTCTCAGATGTTTCCACTGATGGACGTACTTCATCAGTGATATTTCAGACTGTTCTCGTCTCTTCCTTTCTTTTGCCAAGAAGCTGACACCCCATAGTGGCTGTGTTCTTGGAGAGTGGACTCACTCAAATCCTCTTCCCTTTGCTTTGGACTCTCCAGAAGTGACATATGGAAGGACCTCCTTTTCCTAATTAAAAAGTGTAGGCTTATTTCTCCTTTCCCCCTCCGTGGCCACAGCCCCAGAGGACCCTAAATTATTGGATGGGAATATCATTGGAAAGATTTCATTTCCCACGTTGTCTGCTAGGACTTGAGGGCCAGTTTCCCCTGGAATCACTCTTATTTTATTAGCAGATTAACAGTTTTCTCTCCTGGATGATCAAAGTTTGAGCCCTTGTTCAATCTTATTACTCTTTATGGCTATATTTCGTGGCCCAAAATAATCACTGTTGACACATTGAAACTCGTGCATAGTACGTGTTAGAGGCAGCTTTTATTGGCCATTTCTTTCCCATTTTTGGAATTAATCGGAAGAGTCATGCTTTCTCTCCATCGTAGGTTCATTTTTTCTCCTAGAGGGCTTCCAGTTTATATGATGGAAAATCACACATTCAAGTATGATATAAATAATCTATCTGTAGCCTTCATTTGTTCATTGGGTCAGAGGACAGAAAGGACTTAAAAGGGACTTTATGGGTCATCCAGTCCTACCCTCTGGTTTTGTAGGTCCCAGAGGCCCAGGGAGTAGCCAAGGTCACACAGGTGGGAGAGGGAAAAGTCATACCGGGGTCCTCTGCCTCTCCCAGGTGTCAGGTCCCCATCAGAAGGTCTCAAGTTGGCTCCTTCTTACAGTGTTTGGTATGGGTTTTCTTCTGGAAGACAAGTATTAATCTTCATGTGATGATATGTTTGTACGGATCACCATGCCCCAAAGAACATTGTCCCCTCACCAAGAGGGCAGTCAGCATGGGGCATCAGCTTCTTGGCAAAAGAAGGGAAGAGGTGAGAACACGTTACCTGTGGTGATGTACACACAGCCAATTTAACGTGTAACTGCATGTCAGAGTGAAGCCCCCGAATGATGTTCTCTGTGTGTGTCTCGGTCACACTTCAGTCAGGACCTCTGATGGCCTGCAAAATTGGCTTCTTCAAGCGTGTGCTGCCTTTCTGACATCTATGAACATTACCTTCTCCATCTGAAACGAGTAGGAAAAAGACATGGTGGCTAGGTGACAGAGAGAGGGGCTAGGAGTCAGGAAGACCTCAGTTTGAATCCTGCCTCACACGCTGACTGGCTGGGTGACCCTGGACAAGTCTGCCTCAGTTTCCTCATATGTAAAATGGGGATAATAATAGTACCCACCTCCCGGGGTTGTTGTAAGGATCAAATGAGATAATAATTGTAAAGCACCTAGCACAGTGCTTGGTACATAGCAGGAGCAGTATAAACGCTCTCGTCATCACCACCACCACCAAAACTGCCATCTTTAAAAGAACGTGAAGTCATTCCATAGGAGGCTATCACCACACAGCAGCCTCTCCCATCTCAATAATTCTTCTAGCCTGAGCTCGGAGCCCTCCGCCGCACACACAGCAGTGAACATTTGACAGCCTCATCCATCTCTAGCAGGATCTCAGTCAACCAGAAGATTTGGGGAATTGGGTATTCTGGTTAATGGAATAATTTGCTGCTTAAATAAATCAGGGTGAACCAAATGGAAGCTCTGTGTTTCAAGCCTTGCTATTGAAAATCTGTCTGCAACACCTTTGTCTGCATCTGCACCTTACTGAGGAAAATAGACAGAGCATAATTTAATCTCTTTGATGATTCAGGATTTCACAGTGAGAACCTCCAAGACATCCTTTTAACTGTTAAATTTTTAAAGTATTGTAGATATCCAAGAAGGTGGTCTGATTATTTGAGGCTTACAGTTAATTGAGTTTTTCCTGTATTATGTTATATACTTTCAGTATATTTATTTCGTATTCAAAATAATTTACTATAAACTTAATGCTAAGTACCAATACAATTAATTGAGCTGAAGTTGAAATTATCTAAATAAATGAATTGTAAAGCATCAGGTGCTGTCACATTCTATGCCATGGGTGGGGAACCCAAGGCCCGTACTTGAGGACCTGGAGGGCCACATGTGGTCTTGAGGCTGCAGGCTGCACCCCTGTTACTCCTTCCCTCTCTCCCTGGGCTTTTTAGCCTTTTGTCAGACCCCTAGGCAGCCGGCTTAGTAAAGTCTGTGGAACCTCAATTAGAATAACATTTCTAAATGTGTACGCTAAAATACCGGCCCAACTCAAGAACCCTTTCTAAGTCTCCCTGGAACTCTGTTCATTCTTTCCCCTGTGTGTACTCTGTTCCTGCATTATTTTAAACAGTTAGCCATTCAGCATTTTTTCATCCCAGCACCCTGCTAGACACCAGTGGACTCGGAGAGGAGGATGAAACAAACCCTGCCTTGGAGGAGCTTCCACCCTCCGCCGAGTCTGTCGCAATTCGAGCACTGCGGCGTGTAACTCGGAACACTTGGGTCTTCCAGATGTCTGCATTTGCAGAGGCTGCTGTTGGAAAACAGGAGCCCTTCAGACCGTTTGGTGCCACATTTGGCAAGCACGGAAGAATCCCCACGCTAAATTGGCTACACGTATATCAAGAAGCAAACGCGGTGTCGTGGCTCCCCTCTCATGGAGATGTTAGACCGAAATCATGTTCATGTCGATCTGCACAGCAGTACTTTGTTCCGCTAAACTGTATTGGAGACCTCTCGGGGTGCCACGGTGCACAGAGTGCTGGGCCAGTAGGTCAGAAAGACCTGCGTTTGAATCCTGCCCGTAGACACATACTAACTATATGACCCCCAGGGAATCTTAGCTTCTCAGACTCCTTTTCCTCATCTGAAAAATGAGGATAAGAGTAGTATCCACCTCTTAGGTTTGTTTTGAGGATCAGATGAGATAATGTTTGAAAACATTCACTGTACAAACATTTGCAAACCTTCCTTGTTTTTTGTTTTGTTTTTTTTTGGTTAGGCAACAGGGTTAAGTGACTTGTCCAGGGTCACACAGCTAATAAGTGTTATGTGTCTGAGGACGGATTTGAACTGAGGTCCTCCTGACTCCAGGGCCGCCGCTCTTTCCAGCGCGCCACCAAGCTGCCCCAAACCTTCCTTGTTATAGAAAGGCTTGTTGTTATCTGTGATCTCATTGATATAGACATCCCCTCCAAGAGGACAGGTGGCAGACCATCCATTCCTCATCCGGCTTATACATCCTCCCCAGTGGTGCATGCTGAAGGTCTTCCTTGGAATCGCTTGCCTTTCTTTGTGGATACCACTGGAGCTCAGCGGCTGCCTACTGACTGATTATCCCACCCTCTCTTCTGCTCACTCATTTTCTGATGACTGATGTCCATTAGGTTGTGTCTCCTGTGATGGTCTTTATTAGTAATAAATAACAAGCCTACTGATCCCCACTGAGAGTGTTTGTGGGCAGCAAGGAAGGAGCCCTTAGGGAGAGACTGAGGATTAGGAAGATTGAGGGGGAAAGCTGCCGGAAGAGATAGCAGGGGTGGGATCCAAAGTACAAGTGAAGGGGCTGACCTTGATGAGAAGGGTCAGTAAGCATTTATTAAGCACCTGCGTATTCCAGGCGCTGTGTGACTCCCTCAAGGAGCTTACAATCTAATGGGGACAGCAACATGCAAATGACTGTACAAACAAGCTACGTGCAGGATAAATGGGAAATAATTAATCTAGGGAAGGCGTAAGAATTAAGAAGGATTGGCAAAGGTGTCCTGTAGAGGGTGACTCTCAGTTGGGACTTGAAGAAAATCAGGAGGAAGGGCATTCCAGGCATGAAGGACAGCCAGTGAAACAGACAGGAGAGGAAAATGGAGTCAGAACGTGCAATGAACAGCAGAGGCCAGAGTCAGTGGATCAAAGACCCTCTGGGGGCAGAGGAGGAGAGCACGTTAGGGTGGAAAGAGAATGGAAATGGGGCGGGCTGTCAAGGATGTGAAGAGCCAAACAGAGGGTTTTGTATTTGACCCTGGAGGCCATAGGTATCTGCCACTGTGGGCAAGAGAGGAAGAACAGGAGATGATGCTGAAAGAGTGTTGAGATGTAGAAAAGAGGAGAGCGTGGGGTCGTCAGCTCAATGCCGTCAGCATCTCAAAGAACTTCCTGTCTGTAGGGAATCCCTCTTCCACCTGGACTCTGCACTGAACGTCTTCTATGACAGTGGAGAATACCTGGGTGAGCGTGTGTCTCCCTGTTTCATTTCTCCTGCAATAAACGTGGTTGTGATGTCTTCCAAGGAAACTTGCATACGTGGGGCATGTTCGCGGGGCCATCTTGTTGGACTAGCCAGAGCCTTTGGCAGCACTTTGCTGTCCTGAATCAAGCAGTAGGCACAGGATTGTGTTCTCGGCACACATTTCAGTCAGTTGTGGAAGAGTGTGGTCCTGCAGACTGTTTGTGAAAGACTGCCTGTTCCTACCTCGGACTGTCCCTAGGATGCTGTCTGTGCTCATAGAGTATACTCTCATTGAGACAGAGAGAGATGGGTAGGTTGGCAGCTGAGTTGGTAGTTACGGATATTCTCTCAGTCGCCTTTGGGGAGGTAATTGTAAGATCTGGTTGCCCCAAGCCTTTGGTTTCCTCTCTTCTTTCAGATACACTGAGATTGAATCCCCTAACACCTCCCTAAGTCAGGCAGTAAACATTTATTAAGCACCTGTTGTGGGCCGGGCACTCTGCTAAGCACTGGGGATACTAATGTCACTCCCAGCATCTGCTTGGCCAAGTGTAACTCCTCTGAACATCTTTGATTTCTTTAGCACAGCTTCTCCTTACTCATGCAGGACACTGGGGGCTGGGGCACTGCAGCCCGGCAGTGGCCGTTCCACTTGGGCTGGTGGAGAAGAGCTGGTCATAGAACCATTCCGATCTCTTTCCCATTTTTGTTAATTTGTTCTCTTCCTCCTGATTCTATCCCTAAAGCCCTCAGTGCCTGGAAAGTGAGTTCCCATTGATTGGGAAATGGCTGCCATGTGAATGCAGTACAACATTACTCTACTGTAAGAAACTATGACTGTGTAGGATTTAGAGAAACTTGGCAAGGCTTGAATGGTGAGAACGAGCAGAGTTGGGAAAGGCATTTAACTGATGATGACAGAGCTGTCAGAAGGATGCCAGAACCCTGGTCAGCTCAGGGGCCTCTTGGGACTTCCCAGAGTACCTGAGAGGTGGCAGGCAGCACCTCTGGCAGAGGCAGGCGTCATAAGACAAGGCCGCCATGCCATGGTGTCTGGTTTGGGTGACTGTACATTTTCATGATATTGGAGGATTCTGTTGGCAAATGAATTGGGAAGTGATGGTCATGTTGAAAAAAGACTAATAAAGAGCACAAAGCCCCCATCAGCGATGGTTTTCCTCTCTGCTAACACGGGGTCTGGTTCCTGCCACCTCTTTTGGCCTTCCTTTTCTCAGCTGTAAAGTGAGGAGAAAGGACAATCTCTCCAGTCCCTTCCTGCTCTGAAGAGCTGTGATTCTGAGGAGGAGGAAGAGTGCTAACTGGATGTGGATGGTAGAATCAGAGTCATGGATCTGGTTCTGGAGGGTTCCTTATTGGCCCCTCTTAGAGAGGAGGCATCTGAGACCTCACCTAGCCAGGCAGAGCCAGGGGTGATGGCCAAGTGAGCCCCCTTGTTAGGAGAGAGCTCAGCCCTCCCCAACAGTGTGGGACCACAGTGACATGTGTCTATGGAAGCATAAATATAGCCTCAGCTTAAAGAGCCCTTCTCCCAGAGACTTTCTAGGTAGTTACTGTGCCTTTAATTACAGAGAAAATATAGACTCCTCAGAAGTAGCTTGTCCCTGGGACCTCATCTTCCCTCCTGAGATTCTGCTGCTCTCTCTGAAGAGATGAGTCATGGTATCCAAAGGTCTGGGAGAGGGCCCCTTTAAGCTGGCTAATTTCAAGACCATGTGAATAGTTGAGGCAAGAAGAGGGGAGCCACCCCTGGAGAGCCAGCATTACCTACTGATATCCTCATGAGGTCAGGAAGACTTAAGGAAGGCTTCCAGCCCTTGGGGTGGGTCCATGATGGCCAGCTGATGGGAACCCATGGGCAAGAGGAATGCGGGAGGGGTAGGAACACATGGGTCATCGTGACCTGAAATCATGGGAGGGCTATGTCTACATTGGTGACATCATGGGCCCATCAAGCATTGGCATAGGAGTAATAAATAGATTCATTCTGTCTGTGTCAAGACCAGGCAACAAGGAAAAAGAAAGACAGCCCCTGCCCTCAAGGTGCTTACATTCTAATGTGGGGAACACACACATAAGGGGGCTGGGAGAGAGGCCAAGGTGGTAAAATCCAGAGAATGAAGGTGTGGCTGGCCTGGGCTCATCTCCAAAATAGAGGGTCCAGGCCAAGGGCAAAGGGGGCCTGCAGGGGTAGAGAGAGAAACTGAGGCATGGCGTCAAAGTGCAGAGAATGCCGGATGGCTCATCTTGGCCCTTCCCTAAAATAGAGCTTCAGAAATGGGAAAAATCTCCATTGTCTTTCAAAGTCCTTTAAAAAATGAGTCATCTGACATAAGGACATTTTTTTCCTTTTCAACATTGACCAAGTCAAATATGGAAGGAACTTGAAAGTCTGATTTCTTCAGGAACTGAACCTGTATCTGTCTCCTTGGATGAGCCCCACTCAGACGCCCATGCTGGTTATCTCCCTCTCTTGGGTCGTCAGAGGAGGCAAGGCTGCTGTTGCATGGTGAGTGCCAGCCTCCTCACCAAGCCTGGCAGTTTTGGTTGAAGCTGTTCAGGAGTTATCAGAAGGCAGTCCTTGGGAGGGCTCATTGTGGGGAAATTGCTGCTATGATGGCCAGTTAATTCAGGTGTGGTCTGTCATCAGGCTCTGGCCCCCCCCCCCACCTCCCTCAACTTTATCAAATGTTTATCAAACAAGTACACTTGGGGGAGTGATGGAAATAAAATGTAGAGGTGAGCGTAAAAGTCAACAAAGTAAATGATCCGAGATGATTGTGTTTTGGGTGGGAAGAAGTGAACGGGATGGCCGCTGTGGATGCCCATGGATGGGTGTGGCCACCCTGCAGTGCCTTGCCCTCTTAACTGCCTTTTGTGTCACTCACAATGAAAGAACAGAACAGACCAGGCCTTCCCATTTGCTCACTTCTACAAGGATCAGGATTTGAGAAAAGTGGGGCATTCATACAACTAGGTGGTACAGTAGATATAGCATTGTTCCTAGAGTTAGGAAACCCTGAGTTCAAATCCCGACTGTGACACTAACTAGCTGCGTTGCTCTAGTAAAGTCACTTAACCACTCTCAGTCTTATTTTACTTATCTGTAAAATTGGTATAATAATGGAAACTACTTCTCAGGGTTGTTGTAAGGATAAAATGAAATGATATTTATACAGTGCTTTGCAAAATGTAGAGTGCTATATAAGTGCTATCATTATTAAGCATTATCATTATTATATAAAAGTGGGTACAGCTGAGTGTGTGCTAGCAACAAGCCTTTCCCTAGAAGAGGAACAGTTTTCACATTAGCAGATTCAGCCTGAAAAGGCATTTTGAGAATGGTTTAGAACCCCAGATCTGAGTTAGAGGTGTATCCAAGGCCATCCATTCCATCCTTAACGAGGTCACGTAGGTTAAGTGAGCTGAAGCAAAGAAGACTTCTGAACCCCTGCCATGTCTCCAAACATTAGTGAACAGGAAGTACGAGCGGACATCGACTTCTGGGAACTCAGTCTTTTGTGTAGTCAGCTATCACTTCTAGCTAACGGCAGGGGCATTCATGGACTGAGTTGTCTACAGTGTTTGCCGGAATAGTCCTTCCCTTTTCCTTCTTATGTGTCCTGGTCCTCTGCATTTGGCTCACTTTGCTATTTGCATTTTGTGAATAGAAATGCTATAATAATAATAATAACATAGGAAAACATACACATAGATACAGATATAGATATAGATATAGATATAGATATAGATATAGATATAGATATAGATATAGATATAGATATAGATATAGATAGATGGATGGATATGGATGGATGGATAGATAGATAGATAGATAGATAGATAGATTGATAGATTGATAGATAGATAGATAGATAGATAGATAGATAGATAATTTTATCCTCACAACAACCTTGGGAGATGGGTATGGTTGTTATCTGAACTTTTCAGATGAGGAAAATGAGGCCTGGAGATGGTAAATGGACCAGTGCCACTTGGCCGGTCAGTGATGGGGGGCTGGCTAGGATCCCGGCCCTGTGCTGCTCTTTAAAAAAAGTTATGCCAGTGGTTTAAAGTCATTTAAAATCTAGTTAATATCGTGCATGATTCGTCCTGAGTATTTTTCAGTAGTAACAATAATAACCGGCATTTATATTGTTCTTTAAAATTTGCAAAGCGTTTTACAAATATGATCTCATTTGACTTTCACAGCAACACTATGAGATGTGTGCCGTTATTATCCCCATTATATAGATGGGGAATGGAGGCTGAGTACTTTGGGAAGCAAACCTCTGGTCCTAAATGTCTTCATCATCTGTGTTTTGAGCCCTCAGCTGGTGAAGGTGCCCAAGAGAGAAGTGGGGGGGGTATGACTGTGGCCCTTTGATGGCCACTCAGGAGGCTGCTAACTCCCAATAGATGATAAGCAGCTTAAGAGACACTGAGGGAATCGTCATGTGTCTCTCTCCCTGTCCCCTCCCCAGACAATTGTACAGCCAAAATGGAAAGGTGATTTTCAGAAGCCTAGCAGGTATGTCTCATTTTATTGGGAGCAAAAGTTTTGCACAGCTGGTGTCAGCAGGCGCACAGAGTACTGGGCCTCGAGGAGGGAAGACCCGTGTTCAAATCTAGCCTCAGACACTTCCGGGCTGTGTGGTGCCCCTGGCCCTGTTACATCACCTCTATCTGCCTCATCTGATAAATGGGGATAATAATAGCACCTCCCTCCCAGGATTATTGTCAGTCTCAAAGGAGATACTATTTGTAAAGCACTTTGCAAGCCTTAAAGCAGTACATATTCTTGGATGAGCTATCCCGACCAAACCCACCTGTGGCAAGTAATGCAGAAAATCTCTAGGGCCTGCGCAGGGCAGAGCAGTGGGAAAGGACAGACTGAGGGCAGTCCTGCTCATCCATTTCTTGGCTTTGTTTCTCCAGACCCCTTTAAATCATCAAAGGAGTGAAGGGAATTGGGCCTTTATGTTGTCTAATTCATTTTGTTTATTTATTTTCTGGCTGGGCAATGGGGTTAAGTGACTTGCCCACGGTCATATAGCTAGTAAATGTCAAGTGTCTGGTCTGAGGCCGGATTTGAATTCGAGGTCCTCCTGACTTCAGGGCTGGTGCTTATCTAATTCATTTTGAAAATCATCTATAGCTCTTTAAATCAGCCACATGACCAGGTACACAATACACAGTAGTAAACAGACGTATAATCTAGTGTTTGATAAACCCAAAGATCAAAGCTTTTGGAACAAGAAATCACTATTTGACAAAAACTGCTGGAAAAACTGGAAAGCCGTTTGGCCGAAACTGGGTAGAGAAACATCCCACACTGTATACCAAGATAAGGTCAAAATGAGCACATGATTTAGGCATGAAAAGTGATACCATAAACAAGTTAGGGGAGCATGGAATAGTTTACCTGTCAGATCTATGGATAAGGGAAGAATTAAGGACCAAACAAGAGATAGGGAACATTATGAGATGTGAAATGGATGATTTTGATTATGGTAAATTTAAAAAGTTTCGCATAAACAAACCAATGTAGCCAAAATTAGAAGGAAAGCAGAAAATTGGGAGGGGAGAGGGATTTAGAGGCAGTTTCTCTGATAAAAACTCAGAGAACTGGGTCAAATTTTTAAGAATACAAGTCATTCACCAGTTGATAAATGGTGAAAAGATATGAACAGGCAGTTTTCCTGGGAAATCAAAGGTATGTATAGCCATATGGAAAAAATGCTCTAAATCACTATTGATTATAGAAATGCAAATTAAAACAACTCTGAGGTACCACCTCACAACTATCAGATTAGCTAATGTGATAAAAAAGGAAAATGACAAATGTTGGAGGGGATGTGGAAAAATTGGGACACTAATCCATTGTTGGTGGAGTTGTGAACTGATCCATTCAATCTGGAGAGCAATTTGGAACTATACGCAAAAGAACCATGGTGTATACCCTTTAATCCAGAAATACCACTACTAGGTCCGTATCCCAAAGAAATGAAGGAAAAGGACATATATGTACAAAAATATTTATGGCCGCTCTTTTAGTGGTGGGAAAGAACTGGAAATTGAGGGGATACAACAGTCTCAATAGGCAGATGATACCACTCTGATGGCAGAAAATGAAGGAGAATTAAGCTTCTTGATGAGGGTGAAAGAGGAGAGTGTAAAAGATGACTCGAAGCTTAACATCAAACAGCTAAGATCTTGGCAACTGGTCCCATCACTTCCCGGCAAACAGAGGGAGAAGAAATGGAGGCAGTGTCAGATTTTATATTCTTGGGCTGAAGGATCACTGCAGATGGTGATCAGCCATGAAATTAAAAGATGCTTTCTCCTTGGAAGGAAAGCTACGGGAACTCCAGACAGCAGACTAAAAAGCAAAGACATCACCTTACCAGCAAAGATCCGTATAGTCAAAGCTGTAGTTTTTTTCAGTAGCACTGTGTGGCTGTGAGAGCTGCACTATGAGGAAAGCTGAGCACTGCAGAATCCACGCTTTGAAATGAGGGTTCTGGAGAAGACTTTTGAGAGCCCCTTGGACAGCAAGGAGGTCAAATCAGTCAATGCTTAAAAAGAATTCAGGCTGTTCACTGGAAGGTCAAATACTGAAGCTGAAGCTAAAATCCTTTGGCCACACAATGAGAAAATGGGACTCATTGGAAAAGACTGAGGTTGGGAAAGATTGAAGGCAAAAGGAAAGGGGACAGCAGAAGATGAGGTGGACAAATAGTGTCCTGGAAACAATGAACAGGAACTTGGACAGACCTCGGAAGAGAGTGGAGGACAGAAGGGCCTGGTGTGCTGTGGTCCATGGTGTCAGGAAGAGTCAGACCCAACTGGGCAGCTGAACAACAACCATCCACTGGGGAATGGCTGGGTACGTTGTGGTAGAAGATTGGGATGGAATACCATTGTGCTATAAGAAATGACGAGTAAGATGCTTTCAGAAAAACCTGGCAGGAATTATACGAACTGATGCAAAGTGAAGTGAGCAGAACCAGAACAGGTCTCTAGACTGGTCAACTTAGTTCAGAAATATATATGTATATATATGTTTATCCCTGTGTTTATGACCCAAGAGAGAAACTCATTGAAAGGTTTCCCTGACTGGAAGTTGCTCCCCACCCCACTCCTCAAAGTGTAACATACCTCCTATTTTCAACACAGAATTATTGATTTTGCAGTGGGGTGGGGGTGGGGATGGGGGCCCTTAGAGATTATTGAGCCAAACAACCCCAGGCTGTCGGTCAGCCAGAATTTACTAAGTACCTGCTACCATGTGCTCAGTGGTAGGTTGGGTACAGATGAGGAAACTGAGGCTTAGAGGAGCAAAGTCACTGCCTAAGATTATATAAGTAACAAATGATAAAACTTGGATTTGACCCCAGGACTCCAAAGCTAGTTCCTTTACCCTGCTGTGTAGACTGGAATTGTGTATATAATTTAAGGCAGCTGGGTGGCTCGGTGGATAGCGCACTAGGCCTAGAATGAGGAAGATCTGAATTCAAATCCTACCTCACACGCTTACTAGTTGTATCACCCAACTGGGCAGCTGAACAACAACCATCCACTGGGGAATGGCTGGGCACGTTGTGGTAGAAGATTGGGATGGAATACCATTGTGCACCCTGGGCAATAATCTCTGTCTGCCTCAGTTATCTCAAATATTATCTTAAAAGTTGGTGTAATGAGATAACATCTTATGTTAGCCATCATCCTTGTTAACCGTACCTTTTGTAATTGGGGGTGGTTACAGGTGCCAACCGTACGTCTTGCTCTTTGAGAACCAATAGATTTCAAGGAAAATGCCCTTAACACATGAGCCTCGTACATTTTCTTACACAGTTTGATTCATGTTGTAATGGCTGTCAGCCACGTTCTTTAAAAAAAGAGATGGGAAACCTCCCAGAGACCTCCCGATCCCAGGCCTTTCATTGGAATCCTGTGGCATCTGCCTTGTCTTTAAGCATCTGTCCACAGGGCTCTACCCTTGGACACTGGAGACGACCACAGAACTTGGGGTTTATGGCAACGCCACAAAGCAGCTCAGGGAGCACTTGGGAGTTGTTTCCAGCCCCTTACCTGGTTCCTGTGGGTGGGAAATGGCTCATCACTCCCCAGCCAGCGATTTGGGGAAAATGAACCATTTGAAGCACAGACTAGACTGCGGTCTTTGCTCTTTGCCCTTTGCCACAAGCTCCCTCTTTCGCGCCTCTGCTCCTCTCCCATTTCCTGACATCATCCCCAGGAGCTCTTCCTTTCCTCCGGTGTCTGATGGAGAGGTGACTCTCCTCCTTGCCCAGGCCAACCCGTTGATATGGCCCTGGTTTCCATCCACCCCACCTCATCTCTCTCTTATTGTAAACCTCTCCCTGCCTGCACATGTCAGAGAGCCTGCCATGCTTAAAAGACCTGCTAGATCTCCCCCTTCCCACTGGTCCCACTCAGTGTCTTTCCTCCTCTAAACTCTGAAAAAGCCCCTGATAGTCAGCATGTCCCCAGGCCGCTCTTCAGCCTGGCTCCACTTTCGCCATCCCAGTGAAACTGGCCTCTCCAAAGTCACCCTCCAGAGCTTGTGGTCCTTCCTGACCACCTGCTCCTGGACATGCTCTCTCCTCTCTGGGTCTCTGGATCACTTCAGCCCATCCAGACATTCTTCCTCAGCCTCCTTTGCTGGATCTCAGTCCAGATCATTCCCACTCACCTTGGGCCTTTCCCAGGGTTTCTCCTGTCTCACTTGGGGATTTCATCCACTCTTGTGAGTTCAAATTTCATCTCTATGCACATGGATTCCATTATGTATGTATGTTATATGTACACATGTGTTTAAATGTGTATTGTGTATGTGTGTTCATATGTATGTGTTTGCAGAGATGTGCTGAGAAATATTTAACAACCAATTCACTTTAAAAAAAAGTCCATGTGACACATTTTAAAGTTTCATCTGCATTAATACCATTTTCTCCATCACTTTTTTGTCCTAGACAAACAATGAAATAGTAAATCAAGCCCTGACACAGAGCATTTTCTTATTTCCAAGAAGTAAGTGCTTCCATTTATAAGCTAGTTCAAGCTGTCGCCAGCACCCCCAGAGTGTGTGCATATCAAGCCCTCTTTACTTCCCAGTAGGAGGCAAGAGCTACTTTGGGAGACAGAGCCAGGGCTGGGGGCTTCCTCTCTCCATCCCAGCTGATGAGAAGTCCTAAGGGCACAACCCCGTCCTTGTGTGGATGTATGGAGTGGCGCAGGTGCTGACCTGGCGAGATCTCAGAAGGTCTAGGAATGGGAGTCCATGGGTTCCCACCATGTGACAGGCAGCCCGCAGAGTGCAGCCCAAAAGTCAGAGCCCTTCCTCCAAAAGAGAATTTGGTGGGGTAAATGCTTGGTAGAGGCCACTTCACCATGTCATCTTGAGATATCTCTCAGTAAATATCCTTTCTGTAAAATCTAGTTTGTGCTAGTTGCATGAATGAGACTGGTGTGCTGATTTGGGGAGAAGAGAAGGTGTGCCCCTGGGGCCCTGCCTCTGAGGACCCAACTCCTATGGGGGGGAGTTGGGATGATAGCCCAGGGTACACTCATCTATGTGGCATAATCCTGAGACCCTTCACACGGGCTCTCTCATCACCACTCTCACTCGCATTCTGGCTGGTCCTGGACACCAGAGTCTGTTTCCTGCCTTGGGGCATCTTCGGGAGCCTCCAGAGCCTCCCTGGGTGCCTGGAATGTTCTCTTTCATCTCTGCCTCTCAGTATCCTTTCCCTCCTTCAAGGCTCAGCTCGGGGTCCTCTCCCTCCCACAGGGGCTCTCCTGATCTCCCACCCCCACTCATGCCAAGCAGTGTGTTTCCTTTTCTGTCGCTTCTTACTTTGGATTTAGGAGGTTTATCATTTAGTTATTATTTTGTTTAGTTATATTTTTCATATAGCTGTTGGCGAAAATGTTGCAGCCCTTGCGTCATCCCCTCCCCAGTGCTATCGGGTCTTGCAGAGAAGAGGCTGCCTCCTTTGGGTTTTCTGTCCCCAGCACAGTGGCCGGCAGGGAGGGACTCCAGACACTTGTTGAATTGGCCTGAGCTGTCAGAGGCCTCCCAACTCACAGAACAACAACGATAACAGCTGTGGAGCTCCTGGAGCTGGCGCCACAAGGCCCATGGAGCACTGCCTGCACGTTAGCTCATCTGATCCTTCTCACCGCAGCCCAGGGGGTGGGTGCTTTCTTGTCTCCATTTTACAGATGAGGAACGTGAGACCCACGGGGCACACAGCGAGTCATGTCTGGGGGGCACCAGGCCCTGCTGCCCCTCTCCAATTGGCCCAGTAAAGGAGGAGCTCTTTGGGAGCAGGGATGGTCTTGTTTTTGTCTTTCCGCTGTCAGACCCTGAAGCGGTGCTTAGCGCCTGAGCGTACTGCTTGCATTTCAATCGTCAGGTCCAACAGCTGCCTCTTCCCCAGAAAGTTCCTGGACCTTGAGCCGTAATGCTTAGCTAACAGCCCTCCCCTGCCCACTCCCTTCGTTCATCATTTGCCCTGGGGGATGAGCGTTGTGGGTCACTCTAACCCAGACTCTGCAGACCAGGGCTGCTTCCTGGGGGGCTGGGCTTCAGCTTGACCCCAGAGCGAGTTCTTGGAAAAGTCCAGAAGGGGCCCTGGGCTTCCCAGTTTGTTGCTACCAATCAAAGGCCAGTGGTCTAAAGGATGTGGGCCAGGGCAGGTCATTTCTGCAACATGCTGCATTGTTCTTAGGGGCTGCGTGGGAGTTGAAGGCTGTTTTGTTGTGTTTAAGAACTTCATGTCAGGCCCTCGCCTCGCCAAGGATCTGTTTTCATTGACAAAAGCCAGAATCCGCCAAAATCAACATGAACCGGAGGGATGGCCCACCACTGGAAGAGGCCACTGGGACACGCACACAGTCCTCTTCGTAGTTAGATGAAATCATTTGAATACTAGCTCCCCCATTTTTACTTAAACAGATAAAACTTGTGAGTAAACGGTTTTGTGCTCATTTGCTTCTTTATTCTTAACCCCAGCCTGAACCTGCTCCCAAGGTTCGGACTTCACATTCAATGAAATAGGAGTGTGTAGCCACAAATCTTGGCCATCACACAGCCTTACAATGGGTGTGGAGATTTGGTAGAAGTTGGTATTTTTCATTTAAAACATGTGTTTAAATATTAATAGTAAACTGTCTTCCCTTCTTCACAAAGCTTACTTTATACAAGTCCCTAAAGTAGTCAGTGCAGCCTATATAAGAAGCTTTATGGGATGTGGCTATAAAGTTTTCAGTCCCATGCACATTCACGTGCGCGCACACACACACACACACACACACAGTGACCCACTCTAGAAGGACCACCTTCAGCATGCCAGACACTGTGTGTGTGTGCAGACACAAAGTCCCTTCCAGCAAGGAGCTAATGTCCTGCCTCTTCCGTTCTGATGCTTCATCAGTGAAGTGAATAGTTTCACCTAGAATGGGATGCTTCATTATATGGATCTGATCCACTGCTGTCCATTCAAGATTACCTGCCGGAGGTCTCCTCGTGGTGGCATTCGTGGGCGCAAGCAGTGCTCATGAATCTCACTCATTTGCTGCATGGGATGTTCTCAAAGGCTTGTTAGTATTAAGTCTGAAAGTCACGACAAATCGGTGAATATCTGAAAGCAGAGTGAGTTTGGCGTCATGCACAGCACATGAGGCTCGGAGTCGTGAAGGTCAGCATGTGAGTTCTGACTGTGACACGGATAAACTGGGAGACCTTGGGTAGAGGGCTCTGAGCCTCAGGCAAGGCCCCAGGCTTACCCACTTAGCTCTAGATGGGGCTGCATTCTGCATTAGGGGATGCCCAAGTCTGGAGTTCTCTACACAGATGATTTGGATCATGGATTGGTGCAGTGAAGATCGGAAATGAATGGTCCTGGAAGAAGTGCGAATGTTTGACTTACGGGATCTACACTGCCTCAAACATCGTAATTCAGCTTGATTCCACAGACATTTCTGGTGCTCCTCGTCTGCATGTAGTGCACTGAGATTGATTGTCTGCTGGCTGAAAACAGTCTCCTGGGGTTGGGATGGAGCAGGAGGGGAGAGCCGGGCACACAAGGAGGTGGAGGGACTTCAAGAAGACTATGTCACATGGAGGTATCCCCATTGTGTCCCCATTCAGACTCACTAAAATCAGCCTGTTTCCATGCACCACCCATTTTTAATTTTTCCTTTTTTTTTGAATTTTTTTTGTTTTATTTTTTCTGCCTCTTGCTTGAGGGGCCTTTATCACTGTTGCAGAGATAAGCCACTGGAGCTGTGTCTATACCACCTTTAGATCATGCAATCAGTGTAGACAGTCATTCTGGATTTTGTTTCATTTTCTCAAGAACAGAGGTGTTTTTGCTGGAGTTTTCCAGATAATTGCATCAACTGTTCATTCTGTCTTTGTAGACAGTCTTTGTACCCCCAGAAACCAGTTGTTGCTTAAAACCATGCTTCAGGCTTTCCTCTTTCTGGCGGGCACAGCATGTGTTACCACATTAAAGAGAAGTTCGTGATATGGTTTATGGAAGCAAGAACAAAATGAAATAATTATTTTTTTAACTAGCGCTTCTTGGTTTTCTTGAGATTAGCACCAGAACGCTGGAAAGGACTCATCTAGCCTCTGGTGGTGAGGCAGAATGGTACCCACCCCATCTGGAAGAACTGATTATTCCTATCTGCAAGATTCCCAGGGGAGGAGAAGGCCCATAATCCCTTGGGAGCTTAACTCAAAATTTAATCCTATTTCTTGTCAAGAATACTTGCTCTTCATAGAACTGGAGAAGTTTTATTTGCCCTAGAAAAGAAGAGAGGACAGTGTAGAGCTTAGAAGAGATCTAAACCTTCCTAAAGTCTGGACGTGTTTTAAACGCCAAAACTTAAAGTTGAATTATGTTGAAAATAGGCTGCATCTGACCATGCTCAGTAGTCAATAAAAAGGAAAAAAGTTTTTTGTCTTTTTAAAGTAAAATTGCATCATTTAAGTAGACATTATTTTTATTTCCCTTGGGAAGGGAGGAGTTCTGATGATGAAATTATTATTTCAGCCCCTCTCCCTTTCCCTTCACTTTCCTGGCAGCCTCCAAAGTAGAGTCATCCGAAGTGAGAGGTTCCGGAGGAGATGAAGGTCGACCAACCCATCATGGCTCCAGCCAGAACATCTTTCTGAAGGGTTAACAAGCTTACTTCAGAATTGCTGCGGATTTTGATTCTGCCGGCCGAGCACAGCAGTTTCTAGTCAGCTCCCTTAAACACCGTTGCCTTGAGTACACTCATTTAAAGGCAGGTCTGCCTGGTTTGGGGGATCAGCCTTTGTTTGGGGCTTGGGGTCCTTGGAAGGGCCTCAAGTTAATATTCTGAGGATAGATTTTATCAGTGGAATGGAATATGAGGAACTGAGAGTAAAGTTTAGTCCTATGTGGTTCAGGCCATAATCTCTTTTTCATTCATTTAATGGTGGTACTCTCGAAGAATTTGCCAACAGAGTACAAACTGGTCAAGCCTACTGTGGCGTAAGGACTTTGGTAATAGATTCTCCTCATTTTTGTCTAGGACCAGCCTAGCCAATTGTACCAGAAAGTGAGCAGTGGCCCTCAGTATCTGGGGGACAGAAACTCAGGAGCCATCAGCGAGGCCTACAGGGTCTTGTACAGTATCAAGGGAGGCTCTATTTCTGCCAATGAAATCACAGACCTTTGCAGTTCTGAAGTGGCAGGGAGTGCCTACTGTGAGGGAGACAAACTGTGAGACACAGTCTCGGCCTCATGGGGCTTATACTTTATGTCGTCATAATCTTGTATTTTGTCATGAAATGTCCTAGTGCTAATTGAAAAAAAAAAAAGACCACCGTGGAAAGAATGGTAGCTTATGTGCCAACACTGGTTTGCTGAGGATAAAGAGGTGCAAAAATTCTACAAAGAACTTGATAAAATTGTCCAATTCCACTCAACATAGTCTCGTGTGTCAGGAAGACTTTGCTGTTCTCTTAGACTAACTCCACTTTATCCTGTCTCTGTCCTTTTTGTGCGTGGCAGATTGCATATTGTTTCCTCAGTAGCCTGGGAGCTCTTCCAGAGCAGGGGTTGCATCCCAGGCCGAGGACGGTGCCTGGCACATGGTAGGTGCTTACTAAATCATTTGTTCACTTGAATTGGTGACTTCAGTAGAAAGATAGGAAAAGGTGAAAATGAAGAGAAATATATGGGAAAGTATGGTTCATGAAAAAGAAAAGAAGCAGCCCAACACTGGTAGATTCCATGTAACCTGTATGTCAGTGGTGGCAAACTCACGTAGAAATGTGCATTGTGTGTGACTTAGAAAACCACATATTTCTACTATCTGTGTTTCATTTTATTTTTCTTTTTCTTTTTAACTACTTCCTAGTTACATTTTTATCTGGTTTGGACAGCACCTGGTAGTGCTGTGGGCCATATGTGGCCTGGGCAGCAGCACCCCCAATGTAAATCAGTTGTCTCAGCAAGGATATGAAAAAGGCCCAGAGTGGGCTTTGTCAAACATCTCAGAAAAAGATGGCTACCCAGGTAGCACCATTAGAGTCTCAACTCTTTGGTGAGCTGTGAGGAAGGTTGGGGAGGGACAGTGAGGATCACCATCTTTTCCAAAGCAGAGGGAAGCAGGGGTGGCTAGAGGCAGATTATAGGAAGTTTGACAAGATGGCCAACCCGGCAGAGTCATTCCTGGGACCTTCAAGAATGAAAATGGTAGGAAGACTACAACCAGAAGAAAAATGGGAAAGACTGGCAAAAAAAATTAAGAAACTGTTTTCTCCCTCAAAGACACTGGTACCAGTGCACTTGGACTGAATATCACAATCCTTGAAAAGGAGGCAGAAATGGCACCTGCTGCCTTGTCCCCTTCTCCCCCTATTTTCCTGTAGGGTAAGACAGATTTCCATACCCAACTGAATGTGTATGTTATTCCCTCTGTAAGCCAAATCCTATGAGAATAAGATTCACTCATTCCCTCTCACCTTCCCCCGTTTCCCCTCCACTGTAAGAGCCTTTTTCTTTTTTTGTTTTTTTGTGAGATAATTACCCATTCTACCTCTCCCTTTCTTCTTCTCCGAGTATAATCCTCTCTCATCCCTTAATTTTATTCTCCAGATATGACCCCTTAATCTTCAACTCACCCTGTGCCCTCTATCTATCTATCTATCTATCTATCTATCTATCTATCTATCTATCTATCTATCTGTCTATACATACATATATTTTTTTCCTCCAACTACCCTAATACTGACAAAGGTCTCATGAGTTATAAATATCATCTTTCCATGCAGGAATGTAAACAGTTCAACCTTAATAAGTCTCTTATGATTTCTCTTTCCTGTTTACCTCTTCATGTTCCTCTTGAGTCTTGTATTTGAAAGTCAAATTTTCTATTCAGCTCTGGTCTTTTCATCAAGAATGCTTGAAAGTCCTCTATTTCACTGAATGACCTTTTTTCCCCTGAAGGATTATACTCAGTTTTGCTGGGTAGGTGATTCTTGGTTGTAATCCTATCTCCTTTGCCCTCAGAATATTATATTCCATGCCCTGCAGTCCTTTAATGTAGAAGCTGCTAAATCTTGTGTTATCCTGATTGTGTTTCCACAGTACTTGAATTGTTTCTTTCTGGCAGCTTGTAATATTTTCTCCTTGACCTGGGAACTCTGGAATTTGGCTACAATATTCCTAGGAGTTTTCCTTTGGGGATCTCTTTCAGGAGGAGATCTGTGGATTCTTTCAATTTCTATTTTGCCCTCTGGTTCTAATATCAGGGCAGTTTTCCTTGATAATTTCTTGAAAGATGATGTCTAGGCTCTTTTTTTGATCATGGCTTTCAGATAGTCCAATAATTTTTAAATTCTCTCTCCTGGATCTATTTTCCAGGTCAGTTGTTTTTCCAATGAGATATTTCACATTGTTTTCTAATTTTTCATTCTTTTGGATTTGTTTTACAGTGTCTTGATTTCTCATAAAGTCACTAGCTTCCAATTGCTCTATTCTAATTTTTAAGGAAGTATTTTCTTCAGTAATCTTTTGGACTTCCTTTTCCATTTGGCCAATTTTTCTTTTTAGGGCATTCTTCTCCTCATTGGCTTTTTGGACCTCTTTTGCCATTTGGGTTAGGCTATTTTTTAAGGTGTTATTTTCTTCAGTATTTTTTTGGGTCTCCTTTAGCAAGCTGTTGACTTGTTTTTCGTGATTTTCTTGCATCACTCTCATTTCTCTTCCCAGCTTTTCCTCTACTTCTCTTACTTGCTTCTCAAAATCCCTTTTGAGCTCTTCCAAAGCCTGGGACTGATTCATATTTTTCTTGGAGGCTTTGGATGTAGGAGCTTTGACTTTGTTGTCTTCTTCTGGTTGTATATTTTGATCTTCTTTTTCACCAAAGTAAGACAATATAGTCTGACTCTTTTTGCACTGCTTGCTCATGATCCCAGCCAATTACTTGAGTTTTAAACTCTTTGTTAAGGTAAGAGTCTGCTTCCAGTGTGGAGAACGTACTGTCCCAAGCTTCAGGGGTTTGTACAGCTGTTTTCAGAGATACCTGTAGGGACCTGTAAATTTTCAGTTCTTCCAAGGTGGTATGATGAGGGGAGAGGTGTTTACTCCTTTCCTGGCCTGTGCTGTGGTCTATTAGTGACCACAAGTACTTCTTTCTGTCCTGTAACTGTGAGGAGGGCTTCCTGTCCACAGCCACTACAAGCTCCACCGTGCCAGCGCTCCTCCTCACCCCCAGGACCCTCATCCAGATCCAGAACATGGGCAAAGCAAGAGATTCCTGCCTCAGCACTAGCAGAGAGATCCCTGCAGTCCCCCTCTGCTCAGCCACTCAATTCCTCCTCAGTCTGTGGGCCGGAAGCTCAGGAGGCAGCTGCCCACCCAAGGCTGCACTCTCAGGGAACTGGTGCTGAGACCCTGCATTCCTCTGTCAGCACCGCAGAAACAGACTTTTCCCACTGACCTTGCAAGTTGTCTTTGGCGTTTGTGGATTGAGGAGTCTGGAAACCACCACAGCTGCCCGCGATTCAGTCCTCTGAGGCCTGCTCCAGGTTTCTAGGGCCTACGTGCCCATGCGCGCGCTGTGCTCCTCTTACAGCCTGGCATGATATACCTTTCTGATCAACCATCCAGGTTGTCTTGGGCTGGAAATTGGTTTCACTCTGTGTTTTTGTGGATTCTGCTGCTTTAGAATTTGTTTAGAGCCATTTTTTCTAGGTATTTGGAGGGGTTTGGGGGACAGCTCAAGCACGTCACTGCTTTCACTCTGCCATCTTGGCTCCCAAGAGAGTCATTTTGGTGGCTGAATGGAAGATGGCCTGGAACGGGGAGGGCCTCCAGGCAGGCAGACCCTGCCCCCCCGCAGCTACTGCCGTGGCCCTGGTGGGAGGTGATGAGGGCCTGCACCAGGGTGGGGGCAGGGTCAGAGGAGGGAAGGAGGCATGTGTGAGAGATGTCACAAAGGTAGAATTGGTAGGTTTTGCCAATGGATTGGACATAGGGGTTAGTAGTAGCTGGTAAGTGCCTGGGACTTCAACCCACCTGTCATGATTCAGATCCTATGAGGATTCTTCTCCAGTATTCTCCACCGTCTCTTGGGTCTGGGATTTAGACCTGTGTGCAAGTCATAATGACAGGAGATAGCCACATTTATGGTATGGGCATGGCATAGAGGATAGAAATCTGCCATAAATGCAGGAGGACCTGGGTTCAAGTCTCACCTCTCCCAGGTCCTGGCATTGTAACCTGAGCCAAGTCACTAGTGCCCACCCAGCTCTAAGGCTGCAGGTTGGAGAGAAGATACTGACTGGTATCGAGGGAGCTTCCTCATCTGGGAATTCCATATGCCAATGAAATCGCATGCCCAGACTAAAAATATCATGCTTATATGGCCCTAAATTATATTTTCCCTGGTAAGAAAAAGGGGAGATCTATTTGGAGCCATACTATACATTTTTGGTGCTGACTGGATTCATGGTTGCTTTGTTCTCAAGTTTTCCAAGCACACATGTTTTTAACACAAGACTCTCTATCGGTTGTGCATTCTAATTGCATAAGGAATTCCACTGAAAAAGGGACAAAATATGTTTTTGTTTTGTTCAAAAGCATTTTCAAAATGAATACTTCTTAATTATGATGTCACTGTGTTTCCAGCCTTATAATGTCAGGTACATGGTTCAAGTATGGCAGCATCACACTTTATAATTGTTTGCAGGTGTCTGGAACTTTTTTAAGTCATGCAAAAAGCTCGAAATTAGCATTTAAAATTAGATTCTGTGCAGACCCACTTTCATTTTTGCATGCATGAGGAGAAGTAGATCAGGGCCATTTCTGCTTTTGAAACTTAAAAGGGAAGTTGACATTTCATGACTGCAGACTCTCTTGTGTTCCTGAGCACATGGGGCATCAGCCACCCTAGAGGTGCAAGCTGCCACCCCATGCCAGCGGGTGAGAATGTGTATGTTTGGTACTGGGTGAGAGTGTGGATGGCTGGCATGTTATGTTAACTACACCCTTGGTTTGGGAGAACAGATGTCAGAGTGTTCAGAGAAAGGCTAGGTGGGGTCAGTCAGTCAATTGATAAGCATTTTTTAATCAGTTACTGTGTTCTAGGCTCTATGCTAAGTGCTGGGCATTCACAGAAAGGCAGAGAATGTGATCCCTGCACTCAAGGACCTTACATTCTATTCTTCAGAAATTCAGCCCAGGAGAGACAGGAATCTGTCAAGGATAAAATTCCGAAGCTTCAAAGAGAAACAATTGGGCAGAGAAGGGAAAGGGCTGGTGTGGCTGTGCTGACATCTCATTCGCCAGCTGGGAGCAAGGATTGGTCATGGAGCCTGGTGTGAGCCATGGCTGATCAGGAAAGCTTGGGATCTGCAGGATCCGGGTTCCTTCCTCCCTCTCTCCTTCTCCAGCCTACTGCCCCTTCTATCTGCCCTTCTCCCTCTTGCCTTCCATCTCTCTCCCTCTCCATTGGCTCCTTCCCACAACCATGCACTCTCTCCCCATCCTCATCACGTGACTATGCATCCCCAAGAGTGGTTGTCCCCTGGCTCTCCTCCCTATGCTTGGTGTTGCCACTTCTCTCCATGGCTTCTGACCTCATCACTGAACTGAGCCTGCTGAAAACCAAAGGTTGTCAGTGATGTCTTAATTAACAAATCTGACCAGCTTCCCTCAGTCGTCATCCTTCTGTACTTTTCTGAAACTTTGACATTGGCAGCCGCTCTTTTCTCTTCTCTCGAGGTTTTTGTGGCATGGCTCTGTCCTGGTTCTTCTTCTGCTTGGCTGACCACTCCTTTGTAGTCTGGCTGTTCTATGTCCTGCCTGCACATGGTGGGTGTCACCCCAAAGCCCTGCCCATCGCCTCTGCCTCTTTTCTCTCTCTCTGCTGTCGCACTTAGTGATCTCATCGGTTCCTATTGGTTCATTATCATCTCTCTGCAGATAATTCCCAGGTCTTTATATCTAGTCTTGACCTCTCTACTGAGGTTTGCTTGTGGATCTTCAAATGCCTCTTAAGTGTCTAGAATTAGGTGTCCCCTAGGCAGCTCAAAGGTATCTATGCAGAATGCTTCCTCTTTTCTCCCAATTGCTCCCCCTTCTGACCTTCCCTGTTACTGTCAAAGGCACCACCATCCTCCCAGTTACTCAGGGTCCCAACATTAATGGCATGCTTGACAGCCAGTCTCTTGGCAGATCTTTGCTTTATGCCTTCTGGAGTCTCTTGCACACGTCCTTCTCTCCTCTCCCATAGCCACGCTCTCCAGAAGGCTCTCCTCATCTCTTACCTACCCTGTAGACATCTAACTGGTCTTCTTGCCTCAAGCCTCTTATTCCAGTCTGTCTCCCATTCACCTACCATGGTGATATTTGTTTTTGATCCTTTATTAATTTATTTTGATTTATCAACAATCACTTCCATAAGCTTTTAAGTTTTAAATTTTTCTTCCCCTCCCTCCCCAAGATGGTGCGCAATCTAATATAGGCAATACATATATATTCTTATTAAACGTATTTTCTCATTAGTGATGTTGTAAGAAAGATTTAGAACTAATAGGAGGAACCACATGGTGATCTTTCTAAAGTCTCTTCCTGCCCTATGCCACCTCCTTCCAGTAAACTCCAAGAGCAAATGGAAAATCCTCTCTCTGGCATTTAAAGCTGTTCAGAGCCTGCCTCCTTCCTACCTTTCCAGGCTTCTCACACTTTACTCCCTTACAGGTGCTCTAAGATCCAGTGATACTGGCCTCCTTTGTTCATTCCATGTCCTGCTCTGGGACTTCAATGGCTGTCTCCCACGTCAGAATATTCTCTTCTCTGCATGCTGGCTTCCATCACTTCCTTTAAAACTCAGATGAAACCTCCCATCTTGTAAGAAGCCTTTCCCAGCCCCTCTCCCTGCCAGCGTCTTCCCCAGAGACTACCTCCACTTTACCCTGTATTTATCTTGTATGTACCTAATTGTTTACGTGTTGTCTCCCTTCCCCCTCCCCCACATTAGGATGTGAGCTCCTTCTATCCCCAGTGTTTAGCACTGTCCCTGGCACATAGCATCACTTCAGTGTTTGTTGATGGATCCATTGTTAAAAATAATGATGATGATGATGATGATGATGACGATGATGATGATGACTACGACATAGGTAGAGCAGCCAAGGAGGGGATTGTCCTCAGGGTTCAAATCCATCTAGACTTCAGGAAGGACTAGGACTGATAAAAGGCGTGCTGGATTTAATTGTTAAGGGCCAGAATACAAAACTCTTGTGAAAATAGCTTAAACTAGTACAAATAGTATAGCCTTCATGTTGTCTCACGGAGAAGGCTGATTTACATACAAGTTAATGTAGTTTTTAAACAATTAGCATAGTGGTGGGTGACTCCCAGCTCAGTAGATTCGCGGCCTCTGCTGCTTCTTACTCTGTGACTCCAAGCCGCGAAAGAGAGTGTCATCATTGAGGGTGGACTGGAATGACTTTCTATCCAAGAAAAATGGAAGATGGAGCTAAAATATAATGAACTGATCCATAAACAAGCACCTTCAGGTTGCAGAGTGCTGTGCTGGTCACAAGGAGAGGTTCCGAGTTTAGCTAAGACGCTGTGCCTGGAACATAGGAGATCCTTAATAAATGTTTATTGCCTGATAGAATGTAAGCTCCTTGAGGGCAGTTACCGTTTCATTATTTTTTTATTCCCAGCACCTAACACTTTGCCTGACAGGTGCTTAATAAATGTTTGCTAATTGACTGTTTGATTCAAAGATCTAACATTCTAATAAGGGATAAGAGACCAGCTGGTAGTTATAATGCGCAGTACTATGGGATAAGCACATTAGAAAGTTGTTGGGTTTTTTTAAGTGCCAAGTAAAGCCGAGGTGGAAGGTTGTTAGTAATTAGGCCAGGGGAACAGAAAAGTATCCTTGGAGGAGGTAGGCTTTTAAGTTGGACTTTTGAGATGGGTAGTCAATGTGAAAAGTTGGGGAAGAGATATTCTAGGCAAAGGAAAAAACTTGAATAACCAACCATGCATTCTTGGCATGAATCCAACATAGTTATAGTTTATATTCTTTCTAACGTGTTGTTGTAGCCTATTTGCTAATATTTTATTTAAGTATCTTTGAATATTTAAATATTTTGTTTAAAATTTTTGCATCCATATTCCATAGTGATATTGATAGTTTTCTTTTTCTGCCTTGTCCCTTACTAGGTTAGGTATCAAAGCCATATTTGTAATATAGAAAGAGATTGGAATAATGCCTTCTTTTCTTATTATCAAAGATTATGGAATTAATTTTTCTTTGAATGTTTGATAAAATTCAGTTGTAAATACTTCTGGTTCTGAAGGGTTTTATCCCCCTTTGGGAATTCAGTTATGGTTAGTCAGATTTCTTTCAAAGACGTGTGTTTGTGAGAAGGTCTGTATGTTTGGGGGGGGCAGAGAAAAGGCCAATTTGCTTGAAATGTAATGTTTATAGAGAAAAATTGAATGCAGTCTGGCTAGAAAAACAGAGGAGCCAAAGGCCGTGGAGGGTCTGTACTACAATCTTCGTTCTAACGGAGGTGCTCTTCATCCTTTCGTAGAATGTGAGTTTCTTGTGAACAGGAACTTTCTCTATTTGTCTCCCCCGTTCTCAGCACAGGGCTTGGCATATAGTGAATGTTTACTTGATAATTGCTTTCTCATTCATCTCCTCCTTCATTTATTCTTTAAGGGTAGAGGCGACTTCGCTTTCGTCTGTGTATCCCCAGCACCCCACGCAGCGCTTATCCCTGCTAGGTCTTTACTGGGTTCTTATTGACTGATCAATTCTTTGAACTTTGCTAGGTAGACAGTAAGAAGCAACTGAAGATACTTGATGCCCCTAATATGTGTATGGAGAATATGCTCGTAAAAATTCATTTAGGCAGGAAGGCAGGCATAGCAGCGGAATCTTCCCTGGCTTCAGATACCCTTGTGAATCGATTCCTCATCTCCCTCCATCATACACATGTGCACACGCACACGCACACGCACACACACATACGCCCACACACACACGCATACACACATACGCCCACACACACACACACACACACACACACACACACACGCACACACACACACGCACACACACACTATGTTGTCTCCAGAGGAGATCTCTTCCGTGGACACTTGATCTCACCTGGCTACTTTTCTCAACAAGGTTCTTCATAACATCTGTCTCCTCGACATGCGTGTTTGGATCTGGGACGTTGAGCTCCATTTTACCACATCTGTAGGGCTTGTGGGGGAAAATCATACATTTGGGTATTATTTGAAAAATTGTTTTTTTTTCAGAGAGAACTCCCTCTAGTCTTTTAGAGATCTGGGAGGGAAAATTGGCTAGGTCTTTTATCATACTGTTCCTGAAATGAGTTACTCAGAGTTAGTTTCTAAATGTGGGTGGGAATTTAAAGGAGAAATAAAATTTTTTACTGAACTTCATAGAGGGACCTGAAGAGAATGCTTTCAGTCAACCAACAATATTTTCTTTGTCAAATAAGTCTATATTTAAAATTCTGGATATCATCCCTTTGGAGGCATTTTAACAGAAAAATAGCTCTTTACCTTCCAGATTCCTGAGAATTCTTCTCCCCTTTTTCTTCTCTCTATTATTTGCCATATTTTTTGAAGAACATGGAGTAGGAGGGAGTTCAAGCTATACCTAATATAACCAGCTCTGGGCAAAAATCCAGAAAAAGTCACTCTCAACCTGTTAGTTAGAAAGTTCCAGAGGAGAAAAGTCTTAGAGCTTGCTAATGTACCCTGGTACCATGGCAACAGTCCTTGACCTGAAATCAGAAGAAATCAAGGTTCCAGTTCCACCTCTGACCTTCACTTACTCTGTGACCATAGGAAGTCAATGAACCAAACTGAACCTCAGTATTCTCATCTGCAAAACAGAGATGATAATACCCTTAGTATTTTGCTCTCTGGGTCTTTGTGAGAATCAAACACACTCACTGTAAAAAGCATTTTGCACAATGTAAAGGGCTATGTAAGTGGTCATTGGCATATCAAATGCTGTGTAATTGATATAGAAGTGGTATTTTTCATATTATTGTTAATACAGAATAGTGTGCCCCAGATTCCAGTCTGGTGATATTTCACCATTTCCGTGTTACAGACCTGTTGGCAGCTGTCCGGTGAAGCCTCTGGATCCTTCTCAGAATCATGTTTTTAAATGCACAAAATAAAATGCACAGTATCGCAAAGGAAACCCATTATGTTGACATTTAGTTATCCACATTTAAAACAATAGTAACAAGTTCCTAGATCCCAGGACAAGAATCCCAGCTTCCAAGTCAGGGGATGGCTCTGATGCTATTTTGCAGTAACCTGCAGTACCAGAGACGCATCTTCTCATCCTGACTTTGGGATACTCTCCATAGCCACTCACCATGTTTTTAAGATTTTTGGAGACTATTTATCAGGATTTTTTTTTTAAATTCCCCCACCCAGCCACATTAACTGAACTTTATTCCTTTAGCCTTTCTTTTCAGGACTGATTGCCTGATCATCTCTGTTTCTTTCATCATCTTGGAAGCTCCCAGCTGGACTCCTTCTAAGTTTTCTGTCACCTCTTACAGTTCTCTGAGCTGAGGGGAAGGAAGCTCAGACCATTGGCCAGCTGAGAATGAAGGAATGGCTACTCTCTGTTTTGGCCTGCACTGCTATGCAAACCCCTTTGTTATCATATCTCATCATTGTTAATAGTAATATTGATGATAGGAGCAACATTGACAATGCATTCACACATGGGCTCAAAGAAAATCACCCACACAAATACAATGATGAGAAGGTATATCTAGAAAAGCATTTGTGTGGAGAGCAGGGGGAATCTTGGGCTGATTGGTCTGTGACCTTAATATGAGCATTGGCTCATGATATGGTCAAGAGAAACATTAATGACATCAAGGGCTGCACCAGGAGAGGTGTTGTATCCTGAAGAAATGAAAAGCTATCATCCATGCAAGATTACCTCCCAGTAAGACCTGAAACAGGCCAGAGACGCATGGATTCTGTAAGTCTTTTCTGTCCAGAGGTAGCAAGGAGGGGCGGGCTTCCCTCAGAAAGTCCCGGTGAGTGGCAGTAGGCAGTGATCACAAAACCCCAGGACCAAGCGTTCTTGGGGTCCTTAATACTTGGGAAGAACCCTGAAGATCCACTGCTCTGAACCTCAAAGATCTGTTGCAGAGTATGGGTGGATAACCTGGGAGGTGGAGCTCAGTGTAGGAACCCAGGTGACCCAAGGCAAGAGCAAGCAGGTGTGACCATGCCACCCAAAAGCATAGCAAGGGACAGGACCTGGCCCTGGCACAAAATCCCAATTCAGTAAATAAAACTGGAGAGAGAAGAAAATCAGATAACGAACTGGGAGAGGGGGCAGCTAAGTGCTACAACGTATAGAGCACCAGGCCTGGAGTCAGGAAGACCTGAGTTCACATGCAGCCTAAGATACTAGCCGTGTGACCCTGGGCAAGTCACTTAACCCTGTTTGCCTCAGTTTCCCCATCTGTAAAAATGAGCTGAAGAAGGAAATGGTAAAAATTATTCCAGGATCTTTGCCACGGAAGCTCCAAACGGGGTCATGAAGAGTCAGAAATGACTGAAAATGACTGAACAACAAATCAAAACTTTTTGCAATTCTAGAGATCCTCCAAAGAAGGAAAAGGTAAAATTAAAAATCATAGATACTCAAAGGAAAAAGTCAATTTTTCCTGGGAAGACAAATACCTAGAAGAAATGGATCAAGGTCTTAAAAATGAAATGAAAGCTCTGGAGGAAAGATAGTTGGAGGGGGAAGGAAGGTGCTAGAAGTTGGGTGAATCATGAAGGGCTTCAATTCAGATGTGTGGTTGAGCTGTGGTAGAGCTAGGGAGGGAGGGCATTCCAGGCAGGACGAACAGCCTGGACAGAAGCCCAGAGAGGGGAGATGGGCTGTCGTCTGGGAGAAGTAGGTCTACCTTCCTTCCCTGTACATTTCACAGACGAGTTTCTTTTAAACCAATGCCTCGTTCCATGGCTGCTCCGCCCGGCACAGGGAGCAGGTTTTGGCTTCGCCAAGGCACCTTCTCGGTTCTGCTTGTTATGGCAGTTGATTTCCTTTGTTTAAACATCGGTATTACAACCCGTTTCCATTTTCCAGTATCAATAAAGGAAGCCCACTGGCCCTGGAGACAAAAGACCTGAATTCAAATTCAGCCTCAGATACTTAATAGCCATGTGACCCTGGGCAAGTCACTTAACCCTGTCTGCCTCAGTTTCCTCCACTGTAAAGTCAGGATATTAGTTGCCCTGACGCCTCCCAGGGTAGTCATGAGGTTCATGGGGATAGCGTATGTAAGGCACTTAGCACAGTGCCCGGCCTGTAGTAGGCACTGTTATGAGTGTTAGCTGTTTTTAGTATTATACTGATCAGGCATGTTACTTTGGGGTTAAATTGAGATGAAAACATTTCATGCCCTATTTTTTCTTACTTTTACTTTTTTTCTAGTTTTTAATTTGTGAATCACTTTAACTCCACAAAGGCAGCTGGGGGCCTGAAAAAGCAGCGTCTCCTTTATTAGCACCTGGGATGGGGGCTGGGAGCACCTGCTGCAGGCGCTATGTCTGTGCCAGCCACCAGGTGGGGCTTACAGCTTGCTCTCCCAGCTCCCTCCAGAGAATCAGAATCCCAGAATTTAGGAGCTGGAAGGGAAGTCTGAAGCCATCTAGTACAACCCATAAAGGAAAGGAATCCCCATTATAATATAACTGAGAAGGGTCTGTCCGGCTTCTGCTTACAGACCTCCAAGGAGAGGAGCCCAGCACCCCCCGACACTGCCCCATTCACTGGTCCAGGGCACAGAAATGACCAAGTGACCCCTCAGCCTTTGTCTTCCAGTGTATGGGCATGGGCAGTCTCCCAATAATTCATCACTCTCTGGATTCTAGCCCCCACCTGCTGGACTTCATTCTCTTCTCCTTTTCCATGAACCTCTTCAAGAACTCACCCATGGAGCATATAATAGGCTGAATAGCATTCACAACATTGAAAATGAATGTTAAAGATGGCCCCGTTAACCTTTGGATGATTGGAGTGAAGCCACTCCACCTGTGGGAGTTTGAATTTGCTCTTCCCTCCACCTGCTTCTATATCATTCCTTTTTGTGTTGATGGGGAATGGGAGACAGCTATACCCAAGTGCCCATGATAGTATCCCTGCAGAGCAAGGGGGGAATCAGTCTACTGCACGGATTGGTGTCCCAGTGGAATCTGATACTGAAGCAGGTTGTCACCGAGGTGTGCCCACCTGGATCTCTACCCCGGGTCAGCTTCCTTCTCCTTGTCTCCTTCTGCAGTGTGGATCTCATCCCATAGCTGAGCAGTGGGTCAGTAGCTTGGCATTTCCATGGGCTGGCCACTGGTTCCTTGCCTTACACCCAGCTCTATAGCTAGAGTTGTAATCAGCTCCCCCAGTGAAATCTAGGCTTGGTGTAAATAAAAGCTCCCTAATGATTTGATCTGTCCCATAGTGGCCTTCATGTTCTCCTGGTATGATAGCCTTACCCCCAGTGTCATCCAGAAAGAGTGAATGTTTGGAGAGTGACCAAGAGAGGAGCAGAGCCCGCAGCCCCAGCAGAGCAGGACAGCTAGATGCCCCCTGGTCTCCTTCCACATCCTCTTCAGCCTTTCTTTGAGTTCTAAAGACTCACAGACCTGATTCAAGGGGTGAGTAGTCCGGGATGGAGGCTTCTGGGCTTCTCTGCCATAGCGGACTGAAACTTCTTTGGGCTCTCTCAGCCTTTAGCTTCTCCATGTTTCCCAGCAGTTTTCACTGGCCTCCCCTGTGCTCCCCTTTGCATTGAAGACATTGCAGATTCAAATATCTGCTTATTTCATTGGGAAACTCTTGTCAATTCTTTGTGGAATTCCTCTCCTTCTTCCCATATAATCAGTGTTAGCACAGGACTCCTAGTTATTATCCCGGTGATCTTTTTGTAATGACTTATTGTGAACCCTTCAAAGCGAGTGATTGCCAAATGGCTCCCAAAGTAATGAAGTCAGCTCTGTGTTCCTTCTCAGCTCCTCCAAGGGGAACCAGTATGAGAGCTAGCCTTCCTTTCACCTCGTGTTTTGAAGTAGGAATGAAAATTTCAGTTCTTCCGGCTCACATTTGGAGCAGTTTCTAGACGGTCCAGAGGCTGTGACTCTTGTTGGCTACTGTGGAAATATTTTGCATGACTACACATGTATAATCTATATTAAATTGCTTGTCATCTCGAGGGGAAGGAGAGAGGAAGAGAATTTGAACTAAAATTTTTAAAAATGGATGTTAAAATCTTTTTTTACATAACATTAAGAATAAATAAAATGAAAATTAATGGGTTTTAAAAAAAAGAAACCGTGTATATGAAGAGGTCTGTGACCCAGAGCCTACCTGCTTCCTGATGAAAGAGATGGGCAAGGAAGAGAGTCTGTAAATTGAATGAGGAAGACTTTTTCTCAGGAAGTAGGCCTGGGTTCGGGCCTGAGATGCTGAGACCCTAATGGAAAAGGCCCTCCCTCGGGTCCTGTGAGGTGCTCCGTGTATCTATGCTTTGGAGAGAATTTAAAAAAACAAACCCAGAAGCAGGAAGTCGTTTGAATTTATGTTAGAGCAACCTTTGGCAGAGAAAAAGCCCACACTAGGCTGCCACTCACACCTGTACCCAAGTAGGACCCCTAGATCTGGACAGGAAGAATCAGCTCTTCTGTCTACTGAGCAATCCCAGCAGCACAGGGCAGGTCCGACTCAGACATCTCTGATGTAGGAATCAGGGCTGGGGTGGCAGAGCTGGGGGTGCGTTGCTATCTGCTTTACTTCCATGGACCTTTGAGTCCTCCTTTGTAAAACAGAATTGAACTAAAATGATCTCAAATGTTTTCAAGTTTGAATATGCTAAGAATCAACTTTCTTATTAAAAATAATCATCAAAATCTTTGGGTTTTATATCACCTGCATTTCCCAACAGATCTCTCTCCTCCCCAACCCTTCCAATGAATCAGCCCTTATTACAAAGAATATATAAGGGGGAGGGGGAATTCCCCACTGTTCTCCAGTGGGATTTGGCCTAAGGCATTATTCCAAGGAAATGAATCTTCTCCAGAGACTGGTTTGTCTCTGAACCAGTGTCCTGTGTAGAATCTGTCTTTGAATTTGTTCTAGGGATGAGAAATTCTAAAAATTCTGCCCTCCAGGGTCTGAGTGTGGATGCCTGAAGGGAAGAGAGGGCATGGGGGCAGAAGGGCATGCAAGGCTGATTTCCTATTCCCTTCCTGCTCTTCATCCCTACCTTCTCCTCCCTTCCCTATTTCGCCTGTAATAGACAGCCTTGTGCGTTCGCGCATCTCTTTACCTTGATAAAGTTGTGAAAAGCCTTCCCCCCAATTTTATCCAATTCTTCATTTTTAATAAATGAAATTTTTAAAAATTCATTTTAAGAGTCAAAATATGCCCTATGGAAACTGTCTTAGGATGTCTGCTCTTGACTGGACATAAGTAAACAATGAGCAGGGTATCTGCTGTGGCCGGGTAGTCTCCCTTTTCAAGGTTTATTGGGTGATGGAATCTGGGGAGAAAAGTTGTTGGCTAACTGCTTAGTGTAGTATGGAAGGAAAATAAAACCTATGTGAATGAATGAACGAATGTAACAGCATTTACCGGAAGTACTTACCAGGTCTGGAATACCATGGAAAGTGTTGGAGATGCAAATGCAAAAGCGAGACAGGGTCTGCCCTCCAGGAACGTATCTTCCAGTTGGGGAAACCAGCACACAGGGAAGAGGGTGCTCATCGTGAAAATCACACAGATGGTGGGAGGGACAAACTGACTTCCACTGACATTCTTTCCCACTGCAGGGGTAGAGTACCAACTGGGTAAGTCTCTTTGTGCCTTAATTTACTTGTCTGTAAAATGAAAGGGTATTGAAATGGGTGATCCACAAGGTCCGTTTCAACTCTGTATCTCTGCCTTGATGAGCTTCCACTTTAGGGTCTTTGCATGGGTTACCCTCTCTCCCAATCTGGAATTTTTTCTCACCTCTCATGGACCCCAGCTTTGCTTGGCTCCCTCCCCCTGCTTTCCTTATATCTGGCCCCAAATTCTCAGTCCACTCTGCCTTATCACTTTGTAAGCACTCTGCCTATGTAATGCAGATGGTCAGGCCCATGGTCAGAGCCCCTTGGAAGGCATTTCCCCACACCAAGTGGAGACCTAGGGAGAACTGTGATGACATGTTTTGGAAATGCACTAGGGTGTCCTGAGAATGCATCAACATTGCCCAGCTGGTTCTGCTCAGCTAGCAGGGAAAGGCTTTTCAAACACATGCGTGACTGCATCTGGGTTGATGGTGGGGGTTTCCAAAAGCCACCAGCAACAAAGTCCTAACCTTGGCCATTCTCTTTGGCTGTGTGATGGCGGGGGACCTCTTGGACTCCTTCACTCACGGAGTTCAGGCAGAGACGATGATGTAAGGGCCTGGAGATGTGACTGGTTTGGCTCTGCAGTCAATTAGAAAAGCTTCTCCTAACCAGTTAGCAAATGGAACCAGTTACAGAAAGTCTGCAGGTGCTCACATGCCTCCAAGGCACTTCATTACATATCACGTCACTCTCCTAGAAGCAGGCTTTCCAGCCTTTCCATGTGAGGAGATGCTCTCCAAAGCACTCAGGCTCGTCTCTGTTACATATATAAGCTTATATTTTCTTATCCATGTACATGTCATGTTTCCGAATAGACTCTAAGGTCCTTGAGGGCAGGGACTGTTTCTTTATATACCCAGTACCTTGTCTATGTTGGTGTTTAATAAATGCTTATTTGAATTGAATGAAGCAAAGTGCTCCTTTTCTTCTGAGGAAACATAGGATGGTCTAGTGTGAAGAACCTTGGGCTGAAAGCCAGAATATCTGGGTTCTAGGCCTGGTCTAGGTCCATTTTAGCTGTGTGGTTTGGGGCAAGTTCCAAACCTGTGAAAAGCTAAGTGGATACTAAAATCCATCAGCAAATACTGATTAAGCAACTACTGTGCTCAGTGCCAAAGAAAAGACTAGAGGAGGCCCTGATCTCAGAGCTCAGACGCTGATGGGGGAGATGATGTGTGTGTGAACAAGTGTTATTTAGGGAATCATTTCACTGATGAGGCTTTTTACAGCCTGGTTTCCAGTTCCCTTGCCTGTCTGGTGGCTGCTCAGGATCGATGCTTTGGCCCCTGGGTGTTGCTCTGAAGATGGAGAATTGAGCCTTTTCTTACAACTATAGCAGTTGGCTAAACTATTGTATTGAAATTGGTTTTTCATTCCTTTTGTTTATGCAGGCAACAAAAATCCTTAGCAAGGGGAGTGAAGGATATATTGTGATCTAAGTGTGGGTCATCTGCTGGGTGCTGGTTCAGATCTGGAAGGAAACACAGGTCATCCACCCTGCCTCCCTCTTTTTAGAGAGGATTGGGGGGAGGTGGGCCACAGGATATAAATGGCTTGTAGTAATTAGTACAATTGGGATCTAAATCCAGGTCTTCAGATTCCAAATTTAATGTTCTTTGCACTGCACCATAATGTCTCCATCGATATTTGTGTTATTTAATATTAGCCTTCTTGAGAATCATCCCCGCTCCTCAGAGTGCTAGACTTAGTTAAGGCTAGAGTTCAAATCTTGCCCCAGTCATTTATTAGCTGTATGATCTTGAACAAATCACTTAACCTCAGTTTCCTCACCTGTAAAATGAGGACCATACTAATACCTTCCTCCCAGAGTTGTTTGAAGATCAAATGAGGTAATACATGTAAGGCACTTACAGTATTAATGCTAAGCAGCATCGTTATTGTTAGTGTTTATCTCCCTTGTTGACGAAGTATTGGTGGGGACGGTGACAAAGCCAGCCTGAAAGCAGAAACATCTCTTACTGTGTGTCCAGGCATTTGCCAGCAAGCTCTTCATTCAGCTGACATATCAAGTTTCATTTAGAAAGGTCTGTCCTAGTTACAGATCTCAGAAATTGAAGACCTCTGATAGTCTAATGACAGTGGCATTAGCACCACAAAGCTGTTCCATGCCATCCGGGGTCAGTGTGATCAGTGTTCTTTTCCAGACTGCTCCAGAACAGCCCTGGAGAATCCTCTACCTCAGTAAACACTTTTTTTGAAGGGAGAGAAAGTTAGCCCCCTAAGAATGATGCACCAAGTTAAATCAATGAGATAACCTTTAAAATTGGCCCTGGTGTCTTTACCTATGACAAAAGTCTCTTTGGTGAATGGTAGGCAATGTATCTAGAAAACTCTAACTAGGGTAGAGTCATTGAACGTTTGCTCCAGAGTGCTAGATTTAGAAGGTGCCTCATTTGTAGGGTCCTGACAGTCTTGCCACACATCAGCAAGGGAGAAACACCTGTGCTCATCTTTAGTTAGCTAGAATAAAGAATGAAAGTAGAAAGCCACCACTTGCCCTCTGAGGTGAGCTCCCACAAATACAAATGTATGTAGGTTTATGTTTTATTATGTGTAGATGACAAGGAAAGCCCATTTCATCCAGAGTCACATTTAAACCACCTCTGGCCCTGGAGACAGTACACTCAGAGTTAGCACGCACAGAGACGTTGAAATTCTTAAAACATCACATGAAACCCGGCCGGTCCCTTCACGACCAAACCTGTATGGGGGACAGTCGCAGGTGATACAGTTGCCTTAATATGCAGTACCCAACAAGAACACTGATACATTGATTCTTTCCTTACTGTGTCATGTCTGTCTATAATAAAAGGTACCTTGCTGCAGAAAGGCAAGCGATGGAGGGGCCGTGAATGCCTACTGGATGCCTGCCTTGGGGAAGGGCCAGGCTGTCAAAGGTCATCTCCATGATGAGCAGCTGCTCCCCTCACTCCCTCCTCCTCAGGCCATTTTAGAGTCTTTCAGGGAAACTGACCATGTAGCCTCCAGGTCAGTGTCTTCAAACACTAGGCATTATAGTTTAGGCAGGAGATAATTGTGAAGGCTTCAATCATGTTTTGAAATGAATCTCAGACATTACTCGGTTTCATTTGGTAAAGGATGTACTGTTGTAGTCATACTTTCAGAAAGTTGAGGGGGAAATGAGCAGTTTGAGTTTTTATTTAGTTTTTAACTCAATAAGATGGTGTCATCAGAGATAAAATGCATAACCACAGACATGTTCTTGGAGACTTAAGAACTGGGGTTTAATTTCTTTTGATGTCATTCAGTATGGCTTCTGTGCGGAATCTCATTTTCCAAAAGAAAGATTTCTTTAGAAGGCATTGACTTAGGACAAAAAAAAATAACTTTTAGAAAAATCTGAGCTACTAACAGCTAGTCTATCTGGGATGGTAATTTGCATATGTCATCTCATTTAGTCCATATAACATCCTTGTAAGGAAGTGCTATCTCATTGTCCTTATTTGTAAAATAAGATACCAAGAAATAATAAAACAAAATGAAAAGAATAATAAAAAAAGAAAAGAATGTGAAACATCTCATTAGAAAAACAACTCACCTGGCAAACAGATTGAGGAGAGACAATATAAGAATTGTTGGACTACCTGAAAATTATGATCAAAAAAGAGTCTAGACACTATACTTCAAAAATTATTAAGAAAAAATGCCCTGAAGTTTTAGAACTAGAGGGTAAAATAGAAATTGAAAAAAAAAATCCAGTGATCACCACCTGAAAGAGATCCCAAAATGAAAACTTACAGAAACATTATAGCTAAGCTTTGAAACTCCTGAGTCACAAAGAAAATACTACAAGCAACTAGGGAAAAAATTTAAACACTGTGGAGCTATAGTCAGGATAACACAAGATTTAGCAGCTTCTACAATAAAAGACCAAAGGTCATGGAACATGATTTTCCAAAGAGCAAAGGAGCTGGGTTTGCAACCAAGAATAACTTACCCAGCAAAGCTGAGTGTAATCCTTAATGGAAAAAAAATGGACATTTAATAAAGAATTTTCAGGTATTCATGAGGAAAAGACCAGAACTGAATGGAGGATTCTCCAGAAGAATCAGGAGAAATATAAGGAGGTAAACATGAAAGACCAATTGTAAGGAATTTAATAAGGGCAGACTATTTACTTATGTGAGAAAACATTCTCTGTAATTCTTAAGAATATTATCATTACTTGGGTAATTTGAAAGAGCATACTAGATAGAAGGCTTGGGGTTCAGTTGAGTGTGATGGGATGATTCTAGAAGATAAAATTGGGTAGAGAGAGGTAAAATTGAACAATCATCTCATACAACCAAGGTGTGATAGAAGAACTGTTTTAGTGAAGGGCAGGAGGGAGTTGAGGTCTAGTAATGCTAGAACCTTATTCTCCTCAGAACTGGGCTAAAGAGGGAATTACATGTACTTCTAGAAAGGTATAAAAGCCTTCTTAACTTACAGAAATAAAGGAGGACAAGGGGATAGGATGAGGGAGAGACTCTTAAAAGGGTGTGCAGGTTAAGAAATAGGAGGGCAAGGAGAGAGGATAAAGGAGGAATTCTTAGAAGGGGTGCAAATAAGAGAAGCAGTGGTCAATAGGAGCTTCATAAATGTTTATGGATTGATTGGTGTTGATTGATTTTGTCCAGCTCTATAAAGTGTATCTCCCTGATGGTCTGATTTGTATAGCACTATTTATGCAAATGGATTTAGGTAGTAGCATAATTTTTTACATTGCCTGACCCAAAGTGGAACAATAAACATGCTTTAACCAGTTCATATCATTCATCATTTTGTAAATATATTTATATCTCTTAAGTGTGTCTTGGCACATTGATTCACAAATTTCTTAGTTATTTTATAGTACTTTTGAATGGGACTTCCCTTTCTCTTACAATTCTTCCTGTATTTTGTTATTGCTATGTAGAATTTTTTTCTTTTGCTACCTTTACTGAAACAATTAATTGTCTCAACTAGTTTCTTTGCCAATTCGCCATGGTTTTCTAAGTAACCCAATTGCAAATAGAGTTTATAGGGGAGATATCTCCTCTTTAACATCATTTATATCTCTAATTCCTTTTTTTTTTTATCGCTCCCCCTTCTTGTATTCAGGCAAGTTGATAGATAGGTATGTCTGCAAATGCACCCAAATACACTCCTTGACTGGGAACCAGACATCTCCATTCATATTGAGGTGTTTGTGTGTGTGTGTGTGTGTGTGTGTGTGTGTGTGTTGTTGTTGTTGTTGTTTTTGTTTTGTTTTGTTTTGCTTTGCTTTAATTTGTCTGTGAAGACTTAGGCTGGACACATTTAAGTGATTCTAGATCTCATTTAGGAGGCTCTAGAGTGTTCCCTGATTTGATAGGGTTTTGCAAAGTGTTAGGACATCACCCTGAGGGGGGAAGGGGCCCCTCAGAGGGGAGCACTTTGGGTAATCAGAAAGGCAAAGTTCCCTTTCTTCCCTACCCCCGCTTCGCCCCCAGATTCTCCAAGCTGTGCAATAAGTATGAGAAGCAGATGTAGCCGCGTGACCCAGGAGCATTCTTTTCCCATTTTACTGAAGCATGCATGAATAGTGACTGGCTTGCCTTCTTATGAGGTGTCCTCAGGCTCGAAGCCACAACCTCCACAGGGATTTCCTCAGTCCTATTACAACAGGTTCTTTCAACTGATGGAGAAATGGGAATTGCTATGCTCAGGTGGGTACTACTTTTTCCCCTGTGGGATGTACAGGGACTGACCCAAACTCTTTAAAATAGGTAGTCATTAAATACTTATGAAGTGCCTTCTATGTGCCAGGCATTAAGCTAAATACTAGGAATATAAAGAGAGGCGAAAGATAGCCCTGCCCTCAAGGAGCTTAAATTTTAATGGGGGAGACAACATACAAACAAATACATACACAACAAGCTACATACAGGATGAAGAGGAAGTAATTAATGGAGGGAAGGTAATGGAATTAAGAGGATAGAGGAAGGCTTCCTGTAGAAGATGGGATTTTAGTTGGGACTTAGAGGAAGCCAGAGAGGTCAGTGGGCAGAGAGGGGGAGGGAGAGCACCCTGAGCATGGAGGACAGCCAGAGAGAATGCCCAGAGCCCAGAGATGGAGGGCCCTGTTTGTGGAACAGCCAAGAGGCTGGTGTCGCTGCATGGAAGAGTACATGGTGGGGAGTGAGGTGTCAGGAGACTGAAAAGGTAGAAGGAGGTGAGGTTATGAAGGGCTTTGAATGCCAGACAGTATTTGTGTGTGATCTTGGAGGTGATAGGAATCCACTGGAGTTTATGGACTACAGAATGACATGATAAGACCTTTTAGGAAAAAGATTTTAGTGGCTGAATGGAGGATGGACCGGAGTGCGGAGAGACTCATGGCAGGCAGACCCTTTAGCAGCTACTGCAACAGTCCAGGTGGGAGATGCCCAGGGCCACCTCAGGAGAGGACACATCAAGGGAGAGAAGGAGGCGTGTTCAAGAGATGCTGCAAAGGTGACATGGACAGGTCTTGGTAACAGCTTGTTAGATTGTGATCCTGAAGGACTGGGAAGATGGTGTTGCCCTTGACAGTAATAGAGAAGGTCAGTGGGGGCAGCAGGGTTGGAGTGTAGGGTAGGGAGGGTTAGGAGGAAAGCTGGTAAATTCTGTTTGGGATGTATTGAGTTTAAGATGTCTACTGGACATCCAGTTTGAGATGTCTGAAAGGCAGTTGGAAATGCAATATGGGAGGTCAGTAGAGAAGTTAAAGGCTAGGCAGGTACCTTTTTATAGTGTACATGTATTCATAAGATTTGTTTTTGATTCCTAGCTCTGCCATTAATGAGGCTCTGTGACCCTGGGTAAGTCACTTCCCCTTTTTCAGTAATGGGTTTGGAGTGTCATGGAGGTTTCCCAGCCCAGGGTTCCACAAGAGCATTCATGGAGGTCATAGACAGTCATTGCTGAGTGTCCTAAGGAAGGCAGCTCAGGATTCTCACAGTTGCAGCTTCCCAGGACTGGCTGGGCTTCTTAGATCTTTGTCATCTCCCTTCAGGGCACAGTCAGGCAGTGGCATGCCATGGCAGGAAGAGAACAAGGTGACTCTGTGAGCCTTGGAGTGACAGATCCGGCAGAATCTCCAGGTCAAAGGAGGCCTTCCCCACGGCTAGCCATCCCTAAGGTGATGGAGAAAGTGGTCTGGCTCATTCTGCTGCTGACTTAGAGAGGGGATGGAGGCCTCCTTCCCAATAGAAGCAGTCTGGCTCATCCTGCTGTTGACTTAGAGAGGCGAATGCAGCACCCCTGAGGGTCTTCTAGTGCCACTTCAGCTGTTTCCTTGGCCCCAGAGTTTGCTTGATTTGGGGAGATGTTTCTACCAAAATCTCACGGCTCATCATCACGCTCCTTCAAGTACGCAGAGGACCTCAGGTCAAATGCTGACTGCCCCATGCTGAAACAGGAGGTCATTGACTCAAGCTCTCTCATTCACCACCTGTGTGACATTGGGCAAGTCACCCAATGTCCGTGAGTCCCCCTTCCTCCTTTGTAAAGTGACAGGAATGAGCTGGAGACCTCGGATGTCCTTCCAGCTCTGTGTCTCTAATCCCATGACCTCTGCTCAACGAGGTCCTCCAGCTTAGAACTGTGTGATCCACTAGCTCATTTCTAACACTGGCCTTTGGGGTCTATAAAATGGGAGAATAGCACAGGATTCTTCAGGGGATTCTTGGGAGGAAAGAGCTGAGCAAATCACAAACCCTACAGAAATGGAAGCCACTCTTCACAGAGTGATTGCCGGACTGAGTTTCCAGAGGTGGCTCCACACATCCCAGCCCATCCAGAGGACGCAACGCTGGGCTTATGTAGCAAACCCGGTCACCGGGGAGAGGTACCCTGCGGTCCTATGGGCTAATTCTATGCGATGCAATTCAATCTGTGCAAAGCCAAGCCAGGAATAAAACAATCTCTTGACTACATGATTGTTCTGTTATATACTGATGTTAATAGTCACAGTATAGCATTCTGAATGTGAACCATAAGAGCCAACATGGTATCTGTGTGTGTGTGTGTTTTATACCCAGAACTCCTTCTACATTTAATGAAATTTCATGGATTCTCTTTTAATTTTAATATGTAAATTTCCTTTGTTTTCCTGCAGCCTCTCTATTGTCTGTGAGCATAAAACCAATCCAGAGACCTCAAGGGGATTCACTGTGTGGAACACTAGGGATGCTGGTATAATAGCCCCTTAAAGTAGGACTCTGTGGTATAGGAACTTTCCCTTCTTCCCCTTTCTTTCTTCCTTCCTTCCATTTTCTTTTCTTTCTTTCTTTGTTTCTTCTACTTCCTTCTTTCTTTCTCTTATACAATTTGGTAGTTTGGGCCAAATTCTGTCTTGGTTGGATTCTCTGCCTATAAAATGAGGTTTAATGCCCTTCCCTTGTATGTTTCATTGGGTGATATCAAGATTAATTCCGTATTGTCTAGAAATAATTCCTTGAAGAAGAAATTGCTTATTTGTTAAATGTTTGCTTACTTATGTCTACTTTATATGGTTGGACCACATCAAATGGGATTGATCTTGAACCATAAGCTCCTCAGGGACTGGAGCTATGTCTGACATGCTTGGGACTGGCTGTGGAATAGCTCCATGCACAGATGGGTGCTGAATGCAGTGAGGTATCAAGTAGCCAGCATTGTTAGGTAATGAGGCATTCTTTGCGGTAGTCTTACTCAATTCCCAGATCCAACCACATCACTGCTGAGCTCTAAATCTCTCAATGGCCTCCCATTGCCTCCTGAAGAAAGTGGCAGAGTTAGACACTCTCTCAGGGGCCATATCACCACCTTTGGGGTACTTAAAGATGGCCACTCCACCTCCCTCCTACGTCTTGTCTACTTCAATCTAAATACCTCCAGTTCCTTCATCTTGTGCTCAAAAAATAGCCAGAATTCCCTGACCTGGCATTCAGATCCTGTGCCATCCCTTTCTTCTTCACACATCCTTCATTTCACTGTAGTGAGACTGCTGACAGCATCCTTATTCATGTGACTTCAGAACTTACAACAGATACGGAAGGGGACCTTGACCTAATGTGTGCCCTAGACTTTAGGAGAGTGCTATTTTGAGGAAGCCAGAAAATCTGAGGGAAGTTTACTCAATCTGGATGGTGGGCCCTCAAGAATAGAAATTCTGATAACACAGTTCCATTGAGGAGAAAAGGAAAATACGTCTAAAGACACCAATGTGGCCACATAGTAAGCTCATTGATTAGTTAACATTTTAAAAGCACGTTTATAAAACATAGAAGCAGAGGAAGGCATGTAGGATAAATGTAGCAGAGAGGCTTGATCTATGAGAATAGTGTTAGAAAAGCTAAAACACAGAATAATCTCCACCTCATCATAAATGTCAAGGACAATTAAAAGGACCCTTTAAAAGCTAGGCTGTAGTCAAAAAAGAAGAAAGAAGGGATAGGATTGCTTCTTGGTATGATGATAGCCCTTATCAAAGAAAGCAGGGCCTTTTACTCACCCAGGAAGATGATCTTTGAAACAGGCAGAATTGAACAAAAATACTGAACAGAGGACTAAAAGTCATTATCATTGTGGAAGTGATGCCTTCACTGCATTCAAATCATCTTGCCCTGACTCATTGCATGAGTTCAATAGCATTTATTAAGTTTCCACAACATGTTAAGCACTTTTATAAGGGAGGGTGGGGGAGGTGGGGTAGAGCGATAGGAATGAGTCCTTGCCTTCAAGAAGCTTATGTTCCAACAAGGGGAGACAACGCATATGGAGATGAACAAATGCAGTAATTTTGGATGATGGGGCAGAGAATCTAACAAATGGTAGAATGAAGAACGGCCTCATGGAAGAGGTGGTGGAGAGATTCTGGGAGGCAGAGGTGTAGAAGAGAGCATTCCAGGCATGGAGCCAGCCTGGGTGTGGAGGCAGGAGATAGCATGGGATTCACAGGAAGCAGGAGATAGACCAGTTTGGCTGGAACATTGAGTGGAAGAGGGGAAGTCATGTGCAGCCCCTCTGGCAAGGGGCCAGGCTGTGAAGGGCAGCATGAAATGCCAGACAGAAGAGTTTAATTTATCTGAGAGGCTGTTAGGAACGTCTGCCACTTCTAGCATAATGAGGCATCTGGCTTAGGCATATAAATTCTGCAGCTGTGCAGAGACTGCATCGGAGAGGTGAGTGAGTGGAGACAGGGAGAACAACGACAAGTGAGGGCCCGAACTTGGAGAGCAGAGCGGGGAGAGAGAACATACAGATGGCGGAGGGAGAATCAGCAGAAAGGGCTTGTGGGACATGAGGGAGAACAAAGAGTCAAGGAAGCCTCCCAGAGCATGTAGTTATTACAAATCACTTTCAGCAGTATTTGAAAAAACTTTGGAGAACGGAAGTGCTAAGGGACTGGAGATGAGCGAACATTATACTTATTTTTGAAGTGGGGATCTTTAGAGAGCTTTCAAACTGTAAATCAGTAAGCTTGATGCTGATTCCTGGGGAAAAAAAAATTTACAGCAAATCATTAAGTAGATGGTCAGTGAACATTTAGAGCAAAGAAATTATGATCACTGTAAGCATGTGTTCACTAAATGAGCCTCCTAAATGAAATCTATTATCCCTGTGAAAAGTTTGGCCCAACTATTCACACAGGAAAAAAACAAGTGGATGAATAATGTTTGTTGAACAAATTCTGATATGTAGTTGGACAAACAACCTATTGTCCTTCAGTGTGAGTGTGTGTGTGTGTGTGTGTGTGTGTGTGTGTGTGTGTAGAAGGGCAGGTAATATCTCATGTAAAAGAGTAATTATATACTCACAAAGTGAACTTTTCTATGATTAAGTAGAAGGAAGAAAATAGAGCAGGTTACCTTTAAGAACTTGGACTTTTTGTTAATGACACCAAGCTTCTCCCTGAAACAACAGCCCGTCTTTTTGGAAACATTCTTCTGTTTGGGATGCTGCCTGAGGCAAGTCTTGTGATGCCACGCAGTCATAAGAATTCCAGTGGAGAATCGTTCAAAGAGTAATGGAAAGACACAAGGCATTTCCAGCAATGAACCGCACAAGAGAAGCCCGTAGATGAAGGCACAAGTCCAGGTCTGAGGAGTAGAAGATCTTCATTTGCTGAAAGCTCAGGGTGAGTTAGCCGCCTTCTGTATGTGGCAGGCCAGAATAGCTAATACAATCGTTGGATGCATCAGGCGTCACCAACACTCAATACCAGAGCTGTGACCAGAACATGGGAGGTGATAGTCCTCCTTGTACTCTCCCCGGGAGAGACCACACATGGAATACTAAGATGGGACAAATGGGATGTGAAGTGACTAGAGACCATTCCATGGAAAGATTTATTGAAAGAGCTATTTTTGGGGCAGCTAGGTGGCACAGTGGATAGAGCACCGGCCCTGAAGTCAGGAGGACCTGAGTTCAAATCCAGCCTCAGACCAAACACTTGACACTTACTAGCTGTGTGACCCTGGGCAAGTCACTTAACCCCAATTGCCTTAGAAAAAAATACCCAAAAAAAGAGAACTATTTTTTAATTTTGTTTTTTCAATTAAGTGTTTATTGTCTCTTCCTCTCACTCCCCTTCCCCTAAATTCATCAACAACAAAGGAGTAATAAATGGATATATGAGTAAATAATAAAAAAAAAAAATGGAGGCAAGCAAAGCAAATTCCCTCATCAGCGCTGTCCCAAACATACGGTCTGCATTTGTGTCAGGGGGGAGTAACTCGCTTCACCTTTGGCCTTAAGAGAATCCTAATTTGTCATTGCTTGGTCAGTCTTCAAAGCTGTTTTTCTTCTTTAATATTGTTGTTATTGTATAAATTGTTCTCCCAGTTCCACTCACCACACTTTGCATCAGTTCATATAATTCTTCCCAGTTTTCACTAAAACTTAGTAATTTTAATAATTTTAACAATAATTAATAATCTTATAGTTATATTATTATATGTAATAAATACAATTATATTATAATAATAAACCTAATTTTTACTAATTTAATGATATTTAACAATAATTAATAATTTTGATATTCTAAAACTTAATAATTTTTAAAGGTGCAATAATATTCCATTACATTCCTCTGCCGTGGCTTGGTTAGTTACTCCCCAAGAGGTGAGCACTCCCTTAATTTCTGGACTACACTGCTATCACTGTTTGTGTGCAGGCCCATATTACCTGAAGTCAGGAGGACCTGAGTTCAAATCCAGCCTCAGACCAAACACTTGACACTTACTAGCTGTGTGACCCTGGGCAAGTCACTTAACCCCAATTGCCTTAGAAAAAAATACCCAAAAAAAGAGAACTATTTTTTAATTTTGTTTTTTCAATTAAGCGTTTATTGTCTCTTCCTCTCACTCCCCTTCACACTCCCCGGGAGAGACCACACATGGAATACTAAGATGGGACAAATGGGATGTGAAGTGACTAGAGACCATTCCATGGAAAGATTTATTGAAAGAGCTATTTTTGGGGCAGCTAGGTGGCACAGTGGTCACACCTAGACCACTGCATTAGCCCAATGACTAGTCTGCCTGCTGCTGCAGGACTCCCCTCCCTTCCCACTCCAGTCCATCCTCCATTGAGCTGTCCTATTGCTCTTCCTCAGGCGCAGGTCTGACCGTGTCACCCCTCTTCTTCCCACTCAGTGACCTCCAGTGGCTCCCTGTTGCTTCCAGGATCAAACACAGAATGCTCTGCTTGGCATCCAAAGCCCTTTCTGGCCTCATCCTCTTCTCCCCTTGCTTCCCTCCACGTACTCTAAGAGGCAGTGACACCAGCTGGCCTCCTGGTCCTGCTGCAGTCTCACCACTGAATTGTTCTTCCCTACTTGATAGGTCATTACATGTAAAAGAGAGAAGTTATATTCACTTTCTTGGTCTGGGAGGCCAGAAATAGGACCAGTGGGTGGAAGGGGCAGATCCATAGACACAGAGTTGTGGAGACATGCAGATACATAGGTTTCATTTCAATGTAAGGGAAAATCCAACAATGGGAGCTGTCCAGAAGTGGAATCACATAGCTCAAGGGCTAGCTAGCTCCCCATTGCTGACTTTCTAACTGGACTGTCATGGGGGAGCCTGGTAGAGGGGCTCACGTTTCATGGCCACATCGAACTAGCCTTGCCTGTCCTTTCCACTCTGTGATTCCTTTATTTGGTGATGCCTCGCCACTTCTCCTGGCAGAACCCCAGCCGGCCTTCAAGATGTAGGTCAAGTGCCCCTTCCTCTATGATGTCTTTCATGGCTCCCCCCAGCTGGGGGAAAAAAAAGACCTTCCTCTTTTGAACTTCCTAAGCCTTTCTTTTGCTTCATTTTGGGTCTTGTGCAAATTCTGGCCTGACAATTAACACCAAAAAACAGATCCTCCATCAGCCAGCACCACGCCATCCATACATGGAACCACCAGTCACAGCAAAGGGAGAAGGTCGGAATGCCGTGGGTAAGTTTGCTTACCTTGGCACTCTACTTTCCAGGGATGAACACGTTGACAGTGAGGTTGACACACACGTTGCCAGAGCTAGCTCAGTGTTTGGGAGGCTCCAAAGGAAAGTATGGGAGAGAAGAGGTGTCAGACTGCCCACACACTGAAGGTCTACAGAGCAGTTGTGCTGAGCTCATTGTCGTATGCCTGTGAGACCTGGACAGTCTACCAGCACCATGCCAAGAAAACAAATCACTTCCATTTGAATTGTCTTAGGAAAATTTTGAAGATCACCTGGTGAGATAAGGTTCTGGACACTGAGGTCCTATCTTCAGCTGAACTGCCAGGCATTCAAACTCTGCTTGCAGAGAGCACAGCTCCAATGGGCTGGCCACATTGTTTGAATGCCAAACGTACGTTTGGCTAAAAGACTTTCACAGAGAACTCAAACGAGGCAGGTGCTTATGCGGAGACCAGAATAAGTGATCCAAGGACACTCTTATGGTCTCTCTGAAGAACTTTGGAATCGATTGTGAGACACAAGACCACCCAGCCTTGTGTGCCCACATCAAAGAAGGTGCCATGCTCTCTGAGTGAAACAGAATCACAGTAGCTCAGAGGAAATATGAGATGCATAAATTTAGGGACATTTCCATTTCAAATGCTCGTATGGGCTATTTGTGCTGTGGTAGAGCCTTCCGAGCTCGTATTGGTCTGATCAGCCACAGTCAGACGCACTGTGCCTCGACTCCGCCACAGTGATGTTATTTTGGTCCAAACAACCAACCAGGGAGGGCTTCTTATATATGACCATTAATGGACATAATTTAAATCGTTCATGTATTTAGTTTGGTAATTGAAATTTTATGAAAACTTTTCCAGCATATTTCCCCCCACATACACAAATTGTGACCTTGCTTTTGGAGGAGTCTGCTCAAATGCCTCCTCTGTTTTCTAAGGTAGTTGATTAGCTCCCAAAATGCAACTTCACAGTATCCAGAGAATGCATTTCACTTCTGAATATTAGCTGCTAGGAGAAAATGCTGCTGAGGAACCTGTGAATCTGAACCAAAACCAGCATTTTTCACATAATGGGAAGTGGCTGGGACCCCTTGCTCAGCAACGTTTTGAATACTCATTTACATGAAAAGCCTCGGAAGGCATGTGTGTGCCAAATGTTAGCATCCTGAGGGATTTCTGAGAACAGTCACTTGAAAATAGTTAGGAAGGAGACTGTCAGAGATATGTCAGAGTAGGAGTGGACTTTGACGGATCAAACACTCATGCGCGGTCTGCTGTTAGAGGGCATTCCGCTTGTTTCTAGACATTCACAGAGGAAAGTCCTTGCAAACCTAATTGGCAGCCTCTTTGAGTTGGCTGGCTGTGACCATCCTGAAGCTCCGTAAAGCTCATCCAAATCCCCGCTGCCACAAGTGAGGCCGTTGACTTGTGCTGTTCGAGGGGCACTGAAGAGAGCGCCATGCCACTGATTCCATCCCTGCGTGGTTTTGTCATTGTCAAGCTTCAGCAGAGCCTGCCTTTTCTTGTAGGACCCTTCCCCCAATCCTTCACACATTCTTGTGTAGACACACCTCTGCACCTCTTCTCTGAATGCTTCCTCGGTCACTCAGGCATTTAATAAGCACTTACTACAGATACGGGGCACTGATGTGGCTCAGTGGATCAGGAGGGAGGCCGGGAGTCAGGAAGACCTGAGTTCAAATCCAGCCTCAGCTACTTACTAGCTCTGTGACCCTGGGTAAGTCCTTTAACGTGTGTCTGCCTCAGTTTCCTCAGCTGTAAAATGGGAATAATAATGGCACCTATTTCACAAGGTTGTTGTGAAGATCAAATGAGATAATAATTGTAAAGTGCTTAGCACACAGTAGGTGCTTCATAAATGATTATTCTCTCCCCTCTCCCTAGCCCATGCCACTGCTGTTTGCTGTTTCCACATTCTGACTTAAACTGTAGACCTAAGCTGAAGTTTTTCTCTTCCCTATAAGAAGAGTGGGTTTTACCAACTCTCTTTTGCTTTGAAGACCAGTCACATACAATTTGTCATGAGAAAAGAAAAAACAAGAAATCGATGATATTTCTTCTCCCAAAGGAGATTTGTCACCCCTGTTGCCAAGGTTTTTGGAATAAAATGCATTTCCAGCTAATTAGCACTCAAAGATTTCAGCCTAATTTTTTAACTCCCATTCCCTGTTCACCAAGTGCAGAGTCTCATTCTGATTTATGGATACAAATGCCATATCATTTCTTGCCTAATTTCCTCATTGGGGACCCAGTGTTCCCAAACTCTCTTCTGAGAGGCTCTCCCAAAACAACCCCATATTTTCATGGGACCTAACATCTTATTGTTTATTTTTAGGAATCCCTGAAAGCTCTAGGTGTGCCATGCAGATGAGTCTCCCAAGCACAAACGCTCTTTCTACAATGCAAGGTCTTTGTCTTCCTCCTAATAAGCCTCATTTCTGCCTTTAATCTAACTATGTAGCCAGTGACAAGCCACTCTATGCAAGGTTGGGAGGTCCGAGCCTCTGTTCCCTGGTCCCCTCCCAATTACATGAATCTCTGGAACTCAGGAGAAGCCAATTCACATGATTTCAGATGGAACTTTCCATTTTCCTCCCTACTCAAATGCCTACTGTCTTTTCTCTAGTGGAGTTGGCTGTTTTCACAGGTCCCATAGAAACCCAGCTGGTGCCTGACAATGGAAGACAATTTAAGGCCTTCATGATAGAAATAGTCCGTCATTGTAGCCCAGACTACTCAAGAGAAATCCTGGAGCTTTCCAAGGATGGCTATTTCCTATAGCAGCTGCAACTGTTACCCCTCCGCTGGCTAATTGCAATTGCTTCTGGCTGATTGCGTTCTTCTAAGGTCATCTTAATCGCCACTGGGACCTACAGTTAGCCACTTCCAGGAGGAATTCAATTTACACATATAATTACTGCTCAAAAATTTTGCCTGTGAAATGTCACAACTCTACAGTAGAGATCCTTTGAAAACTAGTTCTCCCATTAATGGATTTAATTTCCTAGTGGCCAGCAATTTTGAACTTTCTTTGTGTGTTGTGTTAGAATTAAATATTCATTTTCAGCTTTTGAAGTTTGCATTGGACAGGACTTCAAAAACTATCAGTACATCAAATTATAATGTATTGCTGCTCTTTTAAAAATCTGATAGCAGTAATCCTTTGTGAATTTTATTCTTTACAATTCTTTCATCAGTGCAGATGTTAGCAACACACTTGGGACAGCTAAAAATGCCTTTTCATAAAAGCTGTGTGGAAAGTCAGCCATAAATCAGGCGCTCTAAATAAGGAGAATGTGTCTTGCCAAAGATAGGGGGATTTCTTGAGAACAGAGGATTAGAAAATGGAAGGCTTGATACCTATGTTAATGCAAGCCTGCCATCCTGCTCATTTTATTGATTGGTTTAAAGCTGCTTAGACCTTTTTGCTAAAAATGTCATTAAGAACATACCATTTTCTACTTTCTCATTTTTAAATTGCTGGAGAGAAAAACTTCAAGGAAATTATCTTCATTTGTGAATGTGTGTGTGTGTGTGTGTGTGTGTGTGCGCGCGTGCGTGCACGCACGCGAGGGAAGATCAGAGCTCAGAAGGTGCAGTGGTGCTTAATTAGATTTCATATTTCATCCCTTGCCTTCTGCACTTGACTGATGCCTAACAGTAAATACATACCATTATTCTTCCACGTGGCTTGGCCATTGCCAGTTAGTTTCATGGCAGTCCATTTTACCTGCTGAGGCTGCAGGTCATGATTCATCAGTTTTATTAGTACTGTGATCCTTACACAGAGAGCCTTAAAAGCTCCAAGTTGATGATGTTATTAACTCCCCATAGTAAAGGAAGAAAGAGGCGATCAGCCTTTACCAGTGTATGCATTCTGTTTGGAGGTTGCCGTCAGGCTCAAGCTCAGGATAAGACAACAGTAGGCTGTGGCAGCCACCAAAGGGAATGCCAGCTTGTGCTGGTGGCCCCAAGGACTGCAGGGCATCCAGGAGTCCCAAAGCCATAGGCGCCCTGGCCTCCAGCCTCATCAGACCCCATCTGTACCCCTAGAGTGTCAGGGTCAGTTCTGGGCTTGGAATGATATTCAGGAAGGATATTGATAAGCTAAATCAATTGAAAAAAGTCAGGTGCCAAGTCTACAGAAGGGAATGCTACTCTGAGAGCTGTCTGAAAGTACCTGAAGGTCTTTCTTGGAAGAGGGATTCTCTGTGATCTCAAAGGGAATGATGGAGCAGTGAATGCAAGTGGAAACTGAATGCCAGGGAGAACAGCTTAATAATGAGGACTATCCCAGACTGAGGCAGACCGCTTCTGAGGTAGCAGCTTCTCCCTCCATCATGCAGTCTTTTTGAGCAAAGCTGGAATGACCATGGTCAGGGGACATTTAAAGAGGGTTCTTGATTAGTTTGGATCAGGTTTGGATGAGGTGGTCTCTGGGATCCTTCCCAGCCATCATCCATCCATCCATCCATCCATCCATCATCCATCCATTCATCCATCCATCCATCATCCATCCATCCATCCATCATCCATCCATCCATCATCCATGCATCCATCTGCTCATCCATCTATCCATCATCCATCCATCCATTCATCATCTATCCATCCATCCATCATCCATCCATCATCCATCCATCTGTCATCCATCCATCCATCCATCCATCCATCCATCATCCATCCATCCATCCATCCGTCATCCATCCATCCATCCATTCCTCATCCATCATCCATCATCCATCCATCCATCTACTCATCCATCATCTATCCATCCATCCATTCATCCATCCATCCATCATCCATCCATCATCCATCATCCATCCATCCATCATCATCATCCATCATCATCATCCATCATCCATCATCCATCCATCCATTCATCATCCATCCATCCATCCATCATCCATCCATCATCCATCCATCTGTCATCCATCCATCCATCCATCCATCCATCCATCATCCATCATCCATCCATCGTCATCCATCCATCCATCCATTCCTCATCCATCATCCATCATCCATCCATCCATCTACTCATCCATCATCTATCCATGCATCCATTCATCATCCATCCATCCATCCATCATCCATCCATCCATCCATTCATCATCCATCCATCCATCCATCATCCATCCATCCATCCATTCCTCATCCATCCATCATCATCCATCCATCCATCATCCGTCCATCCATCTGCTCATCCATCTATCCATCATCCATCTATCCATCATCCATCCATCATCCATCCATCCGTCATCCATCCATCCATCCATCATCCATCCATCCATCCATTCATCATCCATCCATCCATCCATCCATCCATCATCCATCCATCCATCCATTCATCATCCATCCATCTGCTCATCCATCTATCCATCTGCTCATCCATCTATCCATCCATCATCCATCCATCCATCCATCATCCATCCATCCATCTATTCATCATCCATCCATCTGCTCATCCATCTATCCATCATACATCCATCCATTCATCATCCATCCATCCGTCATCCATCCATCCATCCATCATCCATCCATCCATCCATCATCCATCCATCCATCCATCTGCTCATCCATCCATCCATCCATCCATCCACAGACCTTTCTGAAAAGACTGCTTTGTACAAGCCATTGTGCAAGTGCTGGCATTACAAAGATACGAATGAAACCGTCCCTGCCCTCAGGAAGCTTTCATTCATTATGTTAGGGCAGAACGGATCTTACATAACTGCCATATTCTGAATAGATCTGCAGTAGTTGAGGGGAAGGGACAAGCAGCTGGAGAAATCACAGAGGGCTTTGTGTGGAAGGCAGAGCAGAGCAGCATCTTCACAGAAACTAAGGTTTCCAAAAGGGGGAGGCAGAGAGGGAGAACATTGGAGAGGTGGAACATCATGGGGGAAGAACTTTGAGAAGTCTCTTCTACCTGGACCAGAGCATGCAGGAAACTTGTAAGGGGTAATATGCCTAGACAAGTTGGATAGGGCCAAACAGAGAAGTTATTTTGATAGGGTGTGGATGCACTCGGGGTGTGGCATTGTCCGAGCCAGACTGTAGGAAATGGGCAGCGGGGTGGCATTGGCACTGGAGTGGGGAGAGACTTGAGGCAGGGAGACCAATCGAAGAGGTGGCTTCCGTAGTCCAAGGGATTTCCATGTTCATGGCGGACAGTGAAGGACTCATCTCAAGTAGCTTAGTGTCACACCAAGCCACGGCGAGTCTGATGTAAACCGTTCCAGATTGTTGTGGGGAGGAGAGCCTCACAGAATCCCACTGCTGAAGATGTCTGGGAAAGAGCTTGCCGCAGTCTCCTCAGTCTTCCATAGCCTTTTATCCAGTGGGCTCAGGTCACCCATCTTACACCAGGACCTCTAGCAGCATTTAGGTCTGGGATGGGCTTCTGCTACAGTCAGTGCACATCTAAATGGAACACTAAAGAGACTGTCTCCTCGTGTCATGGTATAGTGGGTAGGACTCTGTACTTAGAGTTCACATTCTGCCCAAAGACTAGCTGTTTTACCCTGGTCAAGTCAGTCACCTCCTCTCAGCTCCAGCTACCTCATGTATGAAATGGGTGTAATCATAATGCCTGCTCCACAGAGTTGTGGTGAGGACCTTATATGTAAACACCACGTAAGGTGCTGCACACACATTAGCTATTGCTGTTATTGTCTGAATCAATCTGCATAGGACCTAGGGAATTTCATCAGGGTAGAAACTCCTGGTGATGATATTCTCTCCCCCAAGACATGTAAGGCTGATGCCTTAGACAATTGCTGGAGGTCCAGGGAGATGACATGACTTGTGACTGCTAAGTGTCAGAGGCAGGATTTGAATACAGGGCTTCCTGAATCGATCCACTGCACCATATGGTCTGTCCAGAATCTGGAGAGTCAGAGTCACTGCCAGCTGGCATTTCACCGAATGCCTTCACTTTGACTTTAAGAGCACGAGGCACAAATCCAGCGTTTGTTTTCTAGCACCGTTGGTTGGACTCCCCTGGTCTACATCGGTTCTAATCCAGAGTGGGTGGGACGCCATGGGGACCAAGCGAAGCTGTCACCCTACTTTTCAGTTCATTCCAGAGGCCTCCCTCATGCCTTAACTGTCTGTTAGTTAGCCAATAAACAAGCATTTCTGAAGGGCCTGTTCTGGAGCGGGCACAGTGACAGGCGTCCAAAGAGTGAGAGGCATCACATGTAAATGTGACCCTGGATTGGGAGGAGGCTCAGCTGGATGGAAGGACTGTGAGCGAGATCTTAGAAGTATCACAGATGGGGACCTCAGAGGCCATCCATCGGGTTCCACCCTTCCTTTATAGATGAGAAAACCAGGCCCGCAGAATTTACATCACAAGTAGTCATGGGCAGGCCTGGGATTTGAACCCAGGTGCTCTGACTCCAGACCTTTGTACTGTGCTGACTCCCAGGTGTCAAGTTAAGAAGCATTTATGAAGCACCTGTGTTGTGCCCAGGTAAGCTCTGGGGATGCAGTGAAAAGCCAAAGACAGCCCTGTTCTCAAAGTGGTCATCCTTTGCTGTGGGAGCCAATGTGCCAGCAGCTCTGAACAGACAAGACGTAGATAGAGGAAATTGGAGATAATCAACAGGGAGAAGGCATTAGCATTAAGGGGGAACACGAGGAGGCAGAAAGGGAGGCTTTAGAAGGAAGCGTGGGAAACCATGAGGTGAACACAAGGAAGCAGGACACCAGCCAGCAAAAGTGTCGGGAGCTGGAGGCCAGAGTGTCTTGTGAATGACACTGAGGTGATGAATGTGGGTGGGGGCACCCTGTGCAGAGAGGAGGACTTTGGGTAGAAGAGTGGGCTTGATGGACAGGATGTCTAGTAGGAAGTTGATGATGTGAGGATAGAGCTCAGGCCAGAGGCTGGTGGTGGATATTTGGATCTGTGAGGCTCCTGCATAGTAATTCAACTCATCCATCAATTGATCCACAAGCATTTCTTAAGCACTGATTGTGTGCCAGCCACCGTGATAAGTGTGTTTTGAGATAAATACAATACATGGAACAATCTGCTCACGGGTGCTTGAATGCCAATGGGAGAGAAAAAAGGGGAAGGAGAGTAAAAAGAGAAGGCCAAGGACAGAACACTGGGGTACAATGTTCGAATTCAGCAAGTTATCCAGTGAGGGTCCCACTTTGGGCAGGTGGCATTGGGAGGTTTATGAACTGGATGCTTTTGTCTCTTTCAAGTGCTCTCTCTGTGGTCCCATCTTGTTCCAAGGTTATATTTTGGGAAGGGCCTGGTGACTGGACTTAGACTGTGTGACACTGGGAGTTTCAGTGCCTTAGAGAAGCCAATACCCACACAGGACACTGACAGCAGTCCCACGCCTCGGTCCTGGGCCACCATCCTGCTCTGCCCTCAGCATCAGCAATGACGTGGATGTCCTTGCTGCCAAATTGTTTCCTAGAAACATGTTCAGACTTTCCCCCAATGCCCTCCTCCTGCCCTTCAATGCATGTAAGAGAGGCCCTGTTCCTGTACCTGTTTTGAAGGCCATGGTTACTATAGAAATTCACTCAGTTCCAGCTATTGGAAACATTTGACTCCAAAGGTAAATGGTATTGAGCAGAAATAAAGTATTTTCCTCTGAAAAAGGTCATGCATATTTGGACTGAATGTTCTTTCTGTTCAAAAGCATGTGATGTGCAAAAAAAAAAAAGCTGGAAAATAAATTTGGGCAGCCACTGGCTGAAGAAGAATTTTATGATTTGGCATCTTAAGTTGAATAAAATTCAGTTGAAGATAAGAAAATTTTCTTAGAAGCAGAATTAGAATATGTCAGGTCACACTATGGTTTCCTTTTTCATAAGTGAACATCTCCCCAGAGTCCTGATATGGTACGGATGTTAGACATGTTTATGCCCTGCTTACAAAGGGGCAAACTGAGGGTTAAACTTTTGAAAGTCACACGGTAAGTTGGCAATGAAGCCCTGACTAACACCATGGTCTCAGGGCCCTTTACTCACCAGAGCCCGAGTTGTCTACAGTTCCCAGAAGGAGAAAAGCATGGATGACTGATAAGTCACAAAGGCATCCTTCACCTTCCGCACTTTCTTTCCTTCCTTCATTGTTTGCTTTCAGACTTTGTGGCCATTTCAGAGCTTGCTGGTGTAAGCAGGGTCAGAACAAAGAAACGACCAAAGTTATTGGATTGTTTTGTATCTATATTTATATATAATATGTATTTGTATTAAGTGACATCTTCTGTTTCTGCATCGCCTTCATTTCTAAATACATCCTTTGCCCTCTGCCGTCTCCTGAGCCGTCCCTTATAATGAGGAATACCAAAGGGAAGCCAGCAGTCCGCAGCCGGTCCCACGCCTGTAGCTCTCTGCTCTTTGAGGAAGGGAGTCACAGACGTTTTCTGTGCTCTCCAGGGTCATTTTCTGGGCGGGCATTGTTCTTTCCACCTACCTTGGTGTAGTCATTGTTCATGTTGTTTTCTGCCTGTCTCACTCTGTATCTGTTCACGTCTCTATTCCCTTGCCTTTCAGTATCCTTCTTAGAGTCACTGTTTCTTATCACTCTCGTACACCACAATGCATTTAGCCATTCTCCCAGTGAAGGGCATCTTTATGCTAGACTCATTTACCTTTTTTTCTTTTTTTTCCTATAGAAGTTGGGCCCCGTCTGGACTAGAATACTGGACTAAATTTAACAAGGTGAAATTTGATAGGAATAAAAATTAAGTCTTATACTTGGGTTCAAAAATCAAATTTACCAGTACAGGAAGAAGGAAGAACATCTAGAAAGCAGTTCTTCTGGCTTTTAGAGCAAGGACTGCAAGATTATTATGCATCAGTTAGTAAACATTTTTAAGCACCTACTGTGTGCAAGGCACTGTGCTAAGGGGGGGGGTTACAGTTCCTGCCCTCAAGGAGCTTAAAATCAAATGGGGGAAGACAAAAGACAAAAGGGTGGGCAGGGAAAAGATCCTCTGGCAGGGACATGATGGGGAATTCCAGGAGCACAGTTGTGAAGTGAAGAGATGACTTCCCTGGGCACAGTCCTTAAATGGACTCCACCCTCTAATCAGAGGAGACCCAGGAGCAGGCTAATATGTCTTAGGACTGCATTAAAAGAGGCCTATTAGCCAAGAATAGCAGAGTGACAGGACTGAACACTGGGCCGTTTTCTGGTCAGACGCATCTGGTGGCATCACGTTCGGTTCCAGTCGTCACCTTTTAACGTAGGGCCGCGTATCCATTCCTAGTGGGCTCCCAGTTGTACTTTGGCTTCTGTGTCCATTGTGGGTCAGAATCCTCTCTGAAACACGACTCACAAGCCCCCAACGATGTGTTTACTTTCCCTGATCGGCTCTGTTACGTGCTAACTCCATATCAAAGACAAAAACCAACATAAATAAATATACAATTTAAATAATAAGTTTATAATAATAAATAAATAATTTGTTATTGATATGACTATAATAGAATTAATAATAAATGTGTAAATAAATAATTAAAGCACATTCCTCTGTTTACCTTGAGCTCACTCTCCCACAAATTCATATGCACTCCCTAGGAAGAGTGGATTTGTGTAGGAGCCATGTGGGGTGCATCCGTGCATGAGAAGTACATGTGGCCAGCCTCCTTCTGTGAAGGCGCATTCATGCCCTTGGATCATGTCATCTCTTCCTTTTTCCATGAGCTGCTGCGCCCTCACAGAGAACACATGTGGCCGCAGCCCACACGTAAGGAGATTAACTCTCCCCTCAGCCTGTGTCTCTGACTGACACCAGCATCCTGCTTCTGAATCCCCCACTCGCTGCTGCTCTCCTCCAGGTGTGTTCTTCACCGCTTCCTTCCCAGGTGTTGCTCCATGCTGTCTCCTACAACTTGTCGCGTCTCAGCTACTCCTTACAGGGAGTCTCTGCTGCTCCCTGGCAACAACCACGTCTGTCAACCAGCTCATTGGGGCACCTTCTCTATCCAGTGGAATACATGCAGTGGATAAACCTTCCACCTGCAGAAAGGCCTACTCTTTGAGCCTACTCTGTCAGCCTCCTCCCTCTGCTGTCCTATCCTCCTTGACTGAGGCACTGTCAGAGGTACACATCCTCTATCTACTAGAAGTGCTGTGATTAGGAAGCCTCTCCTCTGCAGGGGAAGCTACAGCTTGCTTCAGCCAACATTCTGGGCCAATAGCCTGGATTCTGTCTTCAGCTCTCCTAGTCAGTTCTTTTAGCTGATAAGTAAGTAGCTCTTCCTCTCAACCAGGCTGCACCAGAAAGTATCCAAGTCAAAATCAGGTCTGTTCCTGGATCTCTTCTTAAGACACTTCTGCCAGATTCTTCTTTATATTCTTGTGTTAATATTCCATTTCTTTCTGAATTTATGTCTTCTCTCCCCTCTCCTCCCTGTGTCTGTGTTTCACTGTCAACTCATTTGTGGTGATAAATCTATCTTAGTTACTAGGGTTTTTCTTGCTGTCTGAGATCAGTAACCTCAGGACTCTAGTGTATTGAATGGGAAAAGGAGCTGAGAGTGACTCCAAAGGGAGAAAACTCTTTGACTTTCTCTCTTCATGTGCTTCTGTTTTTGTCCAAACGACATGACAGTAATTACTAGAAAATAATGAAACACTGTTGATCTTTTCCTCATTTTCCCCCAGCAGCGCATCCTAACCTGGTCTCTCTCAGGTCCTTCTGCATTAGGAAGGAACTCTTACCTAAGCTGGGGAGCATGGAGAGGAGGCAGTGAGGATGATGGAGAGCCTTTGATTGATGAATATGAGAATCCACCACAGGCACTAGGGAAGCTTAGCCTGCAGCAGAGAAGACTTGAGCTGGGAAGGGATCAGAACTGTTTTCAAGTATCTGAAAGACTCCGATGGGGAAGAAGGATTTGGTTTATTCTGTTTGGCTCTGGAGGACAGACTTAGGAGCAATGGGTGGTAGATTCAGAGAGACAGATTTTTCTCTGACCTTAGGAAAATTTCCTAGAGATGAGAGTGATCTGAAAGGAACATGGGACACTTTGGAGGGTTTCAGCCCCACCCGCAGACAAGGTCTTCAAGCAAAGGCTGAGCGACCACGTGTCAGTGTGTGGTAGAGGGGATTCTGGCTCAGACACAGTCTGCACCAGATGCCTCAGAGGTCAGATTCCATAACGCTGATTCTGTTCTGGGAGGAGGACTGAAAGTGACACTCAAGAGTTCGTTTCAGTCATTGACAATGCTGATTCTTTGCTCTTTCACGCAAGACTACCACCACCACCACTGCCGCCGCCGCCACCAACACCGCCACGGCCACTGCCGCTGCCACAGCCATGGCCACAGCCGCCACGGCTGCTGCCACGGCCACGGCTATCACTATTTGTTTGTTGCTGTTTAGTCATTTTCAGTCGTGTCGGACTCTTCGTGACCCCATTTGCGGTTCTCTTAACAAAGATACTGGGGTGGTTCGCCACTTCCTTCTCCAGCTCATTTTACAGATGAGGAAACTGAGGCAAACAGGGTTAAGTGATTTGTACAGGGTCACACAGCTAATAAGTGCTTGAGGCTGGATTTGAACTCAGGAGGATGTCTTCCTGGCTCCAGGACTACACTCTATGCACTGTGCCACCTAGCTACCACTCTTATTGTTGATGCTGATAATAGCTAGGATTTAAGGTTTTCCAAGTATATCTAGATATTATCCCGATAACCCCAGGATGTAGGCACTACCTATTATACAGATGAAGAAACTGAGGCAGAGAGAGGTTAAGTGATTTGTTCATAGTCACACAGCTAGTAAGTGCAGAGATGTACAGATTTAGAGGCTCTCCATTCCCAGTGTTTGTGGACACTTTGTGCCTGACCGCTGACAGAGCCTTCCACCACTCAAGCACACTGGACCTAGACCCCGACATAGTGAAGTGCTTTCGGTCCTTTGCGGTAGAATTTGAACTCAGATCTTCCTGGTCCCGGCTCCAGTCTTTCATCCTCAGCACTGTCTGGCTGTATGTTTGATGCTTTAAGTCCTGCTCTTGGGCTGACTGTCACAAGGTCAAAAATACAGGTGCTGTATTGTATATGAAGGGAAAGATAAGCTGACCAAGTGAGCCTGTCCCCTAGCCCCAGAACACAGCAGGAGACTCAAATACGGACAAAGAATCACCTTCAGTGCAGAAAACAGAGCTGGTTCTAAACAGGATGGGTTTGCAACCAGGCAGCCAATGGCTGGTTTCAGAGTTAAACAGTCCTCCTGGGTTCTGGTTCTGGGTCTGGGTCTGTGAGTGCTTGGCTAGAAGGAACTGGCTCTCCAGAGTACTCTCACCTAAGCCTGTGGGCATTTACAGCTTCTCTCTGGAAAGCTGACAATGGAAAAATGCTACTCACCCTTGGCCTGCCTTCATAGAGCCTAAGTACCTGTGAATGCTTCTGCTTGGTATGTGGCTCAGTGCTTGGAAATCTGTGTGTGCATCAATGTTGGAAATCTGGAATCTAGAGAAATCAGACTGTTGTTTTGTTCCAATGATGATGAAGGCCAAAAACAATCACTGGGGAAGTCTGGAAATTTGCAAACAGTCCTGGGACGTGGACGTGAGAGGTTGGTCAGCAACAAGAAATCATGACCTTCTCAGGAGCTGGAAGAGGGTAACAGAAACAGGCTTTGGTTTCTCCCAAGACACGTCCTGCGTGGCTCCTCTCAGGTTTCAGGGGAGCAAGACTTTGTCTTAGCACCAGTATGTTGAAGGTGGTTATTTGGAGTTTAAAAGCTGGTCAGCTTTGGAAAAAGACGTACATTGGAATTTCTACCAACCGTCAACCTGCCACAAAACATCTCCTAACACAAGGCTCCTGGTTGTTGACAGTGATGGGCCAGAGAAGTCAAATCATGGATTGTGATTCATCCCAAGCCAGCCCTAAGCCTCGATGCGGCCAACATCCTGGTCACTCCTCTAAGGCCATACTGCAAGGAAATCTGGGGAGGTGCCCAGGACTTGGAGTGAATGGAGCAGAAGAGACCATAACGATCCTCGATGATGAATAGCATTGGACTGGCAGAGTTGAGGTGCTCTAATCAATGACTTGGGGAGACTTTCTACCTTCCCAGTTACAGTAAGAGCACCCAGCTAAACCAGTGCCTCTAAGCCATTCCTGTCACCTACCCCTTTTCCCACGAGCTGCTGAAAAGCGCCAGAAGCCCAGGGAACCTCCCTGGACAGACCAGTCAGCTGATCAGTGAGCATGTATTAAGTGCTTATCATGTGCCAGGGACCGCACCAGGGGCTGGGGATAAAAAGGCAAAATGAAACCACCGCTGTTCTCAGAGAGCTCCCACGCCATCCAGGGAAACACGTGTGGACCAGATCCACAGCGTGAATATGATGTATGTACATATACAATGCAAATTAGTTATAGGATAATAAAGTTGTTAGGAGGCGAGGGCTCCAGTTGCTGTGGATGTCAATAGCCATCATGTAGAAATGGACACTTGAGATATGTATTGAAGGAAGGGGCAGATTCAGTGAGCAGAGGTGAGCAGGGAGTGCATTCTTAGTGTTGGGGCATAGAGAAGGGAAACGGCGTACTATGGGGGAGTAACAGAGAAAAGGAATATAATGTAGTGTGTAAGGAGGCTGGAAAGATAGGTTGGGCTCAGGTTGTGAAGGACTTTAAAAGCCAAACAGGAAGTCCTGTTTGGTCCTAGAGGCAATAGGGAGCCACTGAGAGTTCTTGAGTAGGGAAGTGACCTCGTCTGATCTTAAGGAAGTCACTTTGGCATCTGTGTGTAGGGTGAGGAGACACTTGAGATTAGGAGATCAACGAGGAAGCCACTGTCATGAGCCAGAGGATCTAAGGACCCAAACTGAATCAGTGGCTATTTGAATATAGAGAAAGGGCAGGATCAGACATGTCTGTAGAAGTGGCAAGATCTAGCAACCGGCTGGATCTGTGGAGTGAGGAAGAGTGAGGAACCAAGGATTGCTATGGGGTTTCCAACCTGGGAACCTAGAAGGATAATAGCGGGGTCCAGAATAGGGGAGGGTGTTCTGTTTGGACACCCAGTGGTGATGGAGCTCAGGAGACAGACTGGGTGCACACCCAGAGCTTTGGGTCATCTGAAGAGAGATGAAAACTAAACCTGTGGGAACTGATGAGGTCACCAAGAGAGGGATTAGTAATCAGAAGCAGCACGTTACATATCATCTCATTTGACGCTCCCAACAAGCTATTTATGGTAGGTGCTGTTATTATCTCCGTTTTACAAAGAAGCAAAACCGATGCTCGGAGGTAATCACCCAACAACTACGGGGCTGGTTCAAAGATTCAGACTCAGCTCTCCCCGACTCCAGTTCCAGTAGCCTCTCTAGCCCACCACTTAGCAGTCTGTGGAGAGAGAGAGGGGAGAGCCTCAGGCAGTGCTCACAGCTCTGATGGGGACCATGAAACAGCAAAGGAGACTGAAAAGGAGCCATCAGGTCCAACTGAGGGATGAAGAGGAGAAGAGGCAGTGTCACAAAATCCCAAGAGGAGAGTGTCCAGAGTGAGAGAGTGGCCGGAGGCAGGAGTGTAGTCGGGAAGGGTGAGAGCCAAGGAGAGATGTGGATTTAGCGAGTTGGTGTCCGTGGAGAGGGCAGCTTCTCTTGAGTGAAAGGCCTCTAGCTCTGGTCTACCTCTGCCAGGAAGACAGGTCCCACTCCAAGGTATGGCTGTGCCACACAGCTGGCTGGCAGACTGCAGGCACTCGATCAGTCATCCTTGAATTGAACTGAATTGAATTCCTGAAGGAACTCCCTCTAGTGTCCTACTACAGGCCACTGTGAATATATCTCTCGTTTAGGCTACATTTGCAAACCAGATACAGATTAAGGATACTTTGCCTCAAGGTCCCACAGTCTTACCCAGCTTTATGGCTGCAGCCTTCAAGGCCCAGGTGTGGCCAGGCCTCCCATCCCTCTGCATACACCTATGGAAGCCTCCTGCAGACACACATGGCATGATGTCAGGGTCCTTCCCCAGACTGGCTACCTTTCTCTTAAGTGTTCTCAAAGTCCTCCCTAAAATATGGTCCTAGGAACTAAACCAACCTTAGCACAGTGCTGGCATATACTAGGTGCTTATAAATGTTGATTATGAGGCAGTTAGGTGGCTTAGTGGATAGAGCACCGGCCCTGGATTCAGGAGGACCTGAGTTCAAATCCGGCCTCAGACTCATAACACTAGCTGTGTGACCCTGGGCAAGTCACTTAACCCCATTGCCTAGCCAAAATAAAAAAATTATAAATGTTGATTGATTGAACAGAGCACAGCACTCCCCCAAGATGTGGTCTGATGAGCCATCACCTCTCGTGGCAGGCACTTCATGTGGCCTAAGATTGTGCCAGCTTCTGGGTACCAGCATTTAATAAGCACTTCCTCTGTGCCACACACTACAATAGTCTATGGTATCGTGCCAATGCCTCATACTGATAGGAGTCCACTGAAAACCTCACATCTTTTTTCAGAGCAGCTGCTGTCTGGCCATCCCTGCCCTGGCTTGCCCTAGTACAGTTCAGGCTTTAAAGGCAAGTGGACACCTTTACCTATACTCCCGTTAAATTTTACCTTATTAGATTCTGCCCCACGGCCTTATTGTCAGGAAGGTCTGGGTTCAGGTCTGAAACCCACTGTGTGACCCTCCTGGCATGCCAAACAACGCTGCAGAGAGGGTGCCCATCTGTATTAGTGGAGGGGATTTCCTCACTGGAAGTTACTTATCCCATAGATCTGAGGAGGATGGGGGAGGAATGGGAATTGGCTCAATATTCTGGCCTTTTATGATCATTTGAGGGCTAGATTCTGTAATCCAACACGTGAGCTCTCTCACAGCTTTGTGCCATCTGCAGACTTGGTAAGCGTGCCATTTATTTGTCTTCGTATCCTCGGGGAGGAACACAGTGCGTTACTGCGGTAGGCACTTAACACAGCCCCTGGCATAGGGTCGATGCTTCATAAATGCTGGTCGATGGATTGGTTTATACCTTTATTGAAGCCACTGAGAGATGACAGGACAGGGCCAGGTATGGATTCCTTCCCCAGTCCACTAGATTTAACTAGCATTAAACCATCAAAGACTGTTCTTGGTTCTGGTGATTCAATCATTTCCAGATCCGTGAAACTTATTTTCTAGCCCACATTTCTTTGTCAAATGCTGTGCTAAAATCTAGATATGAAGCATATGCCAGGTGGCTGGGTATGATATTACTGTGATTTGCCCATCTTGCTACCCTATCATAAAAGGGAAATGATGGTGATGAAGTGTGGCACGTCCTTGCTGAAATCATGCTGGATCTTTGTGATTGCCGCTTCCTTCTCTGGATGCTCAGGCATGATCCCTTTAATAAGATGCTCGGGACTTTTGCCCAGAACCAGAGCCACGCTTACTCCTGGCCTTTGGATTACAGACTCTGTTCTCCACTTTTGAAAACCATGACAGTGTTTGCCCTTTTCTGTTCCTTCAATTCCTCTCCTACTCGCCATGACCTTTCGAAGGTATTCATATGTAGCGTTATCCATTTACCCAAGTTACGGTATCTTCTCCATCAGCTGCATCATTTCTGAAAATTATAGTCCTGAATTATGAAGTGGGATTGCCAGAAGATTCCTTCATCAGGTCTGGCCATGTTTCTCCAAAATGAATCCAGTTTATCTGCTGATCTGAAGCTTGTGTTAAACTCTTTACCTCTATGTATTTGAATTACTGCAATTATGTTTCTAGGTTTTGTTTAATTCATCCCAATTCAGTTAAAATCAGGGTCCTCGCCACATCTCCTCTCTTTGGGCAGTTGGTCGCATCTCTCATGAAGCAAATTCTTATGGGAAGGCTTCACCATAAATTGTTGTATTATCCTCTTAAGCAGCTGTAGACATTTCCTTTCCTCTGTCTCTCAGAGATCTTCCTCTGTTCCATTCTGAAGGGGTCTGTCATGGATAGTTGTCCCTCTCTGCAGACTACATCCATTCCTCACCTTCAGAGATAGGCTCTATGGCTGGGTGGCCAGACACGCTTCTGCTAAGATGGGTCTTTGACCTTGGACATCGGGCTGCCACGGGCCCATGCTTAATGTCTTTGCAGCCTGATAGACCCTATGTGTGTGCATGTGTATGGGACCCACCAACACCTAATGCCCTACCATGCTGCCTTAACTTTACCTGAAAAGTAATTAAAGTGCTGTCGATATCTGGTCATTACAAACTCCTATTATGCCAGGTTTTTTTTAATTTGCTTTTTACTTTTAAAACTATTTATTGTGCCAGTTAAAAAAAAGTAATACCCCCCCACTCTCGGCCTTTCTTTTAAAAAAATATGTATTTATATAAATATATATGTGTATATATATGTATATATATATATACACACACACACACACACACACACACACACACACACACACACACACACACACACACACACACACACACACACATATATATATATATATATATATATATGGGGTTTTTTGTTGTTGTTATTGTTGTTAATGGGGTTAAGTGACTTGCCCAGAGTCACACGACTAGTGAGTGTTATGTGTCTAAGGCCGGATTTGAACCCAGGTCCTCCTGACTCCAGGGCCAGTGCTGTATCCACTGCGCCACCTAGCTGCCCCTGGCCTTTCCTTTTTTACTGGCCTTGGACATGTGTTTCATACATGGCTTCTGCATTTATCCTCCTCTGTCATGGCAAAGACCAGTCTTCTTCCTTTGAGTTTAATTTCAGAGCCTGAAGTCAAGACACTGTGGAGTGAGGCTCTCCATCTTGTGGTTGCCCTACCAGGGTTCTACTGGTCCCGAGTCACCCCCAGAACAAAATACTACCCCAGAAAAGCCCAAATCTAACTGACTTCATGTCTCTAGTTAAAGCTAAGGAAATGACCTCCAAATGTTTAAGGCCCCTGCCTCACACAGTACCTTCTCTATGGTGAAGGCCTGTGTGGGAAGATAGGAAGTGAAGGGTATTGGGACATGTCACAACTCAAAATTATCCATCCTCCCTCCCTCCCTCCTTCCCTCCTTCTTTCTTTCCTTCCTTCCTTCTTTCCTCAGATTTCCCCTAGTGTCTTGTCTTTACCTTTCTGACACATTTACTTTTGCATCATGGTTATTGGGGCAGTGTGGTTACCTTTAAAAGAGCAATTTTGGTTATTGTATGTGAGTGTGTGAGTGTGTGAGAGTGTGCGTGAGTGTGTGTTTGTGTGTGAGTGTATGAGTGTGTGTGAGCGTGTGAGTGTGTGAGTGTGTTGTGTGAGAGTATGTGCGAGTGAGTGTGTGTGTGTGAGTGTGTGTGTGAGTGAGTGTGAGAGTGTGAGTGTGTGAGTGTGTGTGAGTGAGTATGTGTGAGTGAGTGTGTGAGAGTGTGTGTGAGCATGTGAGTGTGTGTGTGAGTGTGTGTGTGAGTGAGTGAGTGTGTGAGTGAGTGTGTGAGTGTGTGTGAGCATGTGAGTGTGTGAGTGTATGTGAGTGTTTGTGTGTGTGAGTGAGTGTGAGTGTGTGTGAGCATGTGAGTGTGTGAGTGAGTGTGTGAGAGTGTATGAGTGTATGAGAGTATGTGTGAGCATGTGAGTGAGCATGTGAGTGTGTGAGAGTGAGTTGTGTGAGTGTGTGACCGTGTGTGAGCATGTGAGTGTGAGTGAGTGTGTGAGAGTGTGTGAGTGTGTGTGTGTGTGTGTGTGTGAGAGTGTGTGTGTGAGTGAGTGTGTGTGTGATTTCAGCCCTTAGACGGACCAGCGATCTCACTGACCTCATAGTGCCCCCCCCAACCATGCGCCAGGGCATGAGCTGTACCTTATTTCTTCTCTTCCCTTCTCCCTTCCCCCAGCACAGTGTTCAGGCCACACCGAGTACTTAATGAGTCACAAGAAAGGAAGGGATATCATAGGGAAAGGACAGCTTTATCCACAGTGCCCAGGATTCTTCCCTTTCCAGCACTGACGCACAGTCAGCACCAAGCACTTTTCCCAGAGCAGTGAGCAAATCTACTAGCTGTGTGACCCTGGGCAAGTCACTTAACCCCATCACCTCCAAAACAAAAACAAAAACAAAAAACAGAGGAGCGAGCAAAGAAGTGGGTACTTTTCCGTCATATACACGTTCCGTACGTTTCTTTATCTCAACACGGGATCTGAATTTTGGCTTTAGCCCTTATTAAGGTACAGTGACAGCAGCACTGGGTTTGGGAGTCTTGGACCAGGGCTTGTGTTGGGATCTCAACTCTGTGAACCATATGTCTGACCAGAGAAAATCGCAGCCCCCTTTGAGGGTCTCTCTTTGCTCATCTGTAAATGAATAGGTTTGGACGAGATAGAGAAAAGAAGGGGCCTGTTCATTTTGTCTTTGTAGCTCTGGCCCCCATTGCAGTGCCAGGCACACAGTAGGCGCATCATAAATGCTTGTTAAGGGTTGCTTCTTGGCAGGCATTCTTTCACGCTTGTCTTTGTAGCCGCAGCCCCCAGCATAGTGCCAAGCATACTATTGGAGCTTAACTAATTGGTGTTGATTCATAGGTGGGCTGTGCTTGGGTGCTTCCTGCTCTCAATCTAGGCTCTTGAGGGTCTATGGGAAATAGTGATGACCGAACCTTGAACCAACCAGACTTCTTTCTCCTTTGCCTTTGCCTTCAGGCCTCAGTGTCTCATAATTCAGAGATGGTTTATATTCTGTGGCTTAAATTCCTATGTGCAGAAAATTTTATAATAATTCCAAGAGAGAAGTGAGAAAATCACAGATAGAGTAAGACAGGAATGAGATTTTCTGTATTCAGTTGTAGACTCAGTGAGTGTTTTAATATCCCTTTCAAAAAAAAAGTAATTTTTAATAATATAGTAATAAAAGTAAGTTTTACTATCTCTTTCAAAAAAAAAGTAAGCAACATTTTAAATTACGTCCTATTTCTAAGTCGAAGTCCTCGTAATGGCCTCATATGGCAGGAAGCACTGGCCCCATTTTACGGATGTAGAAGCTGAGGAGAATAGAGGTGATATTACCTCTCTTGTCCATGGACGCACAGCTGATAAGTGACAGCCAGGATTTGAACCCAGGCCCTCTTTCCTACTCTACCATGCTGCTTTTGGTTACCAAATTGGTCTTTAGTATAGAATTCAGGCAGATTAGTTATTTTTAGGGGAGTGAAAAAGATTAACTCCTCTGGTATTTTTCCACGGGCCATAAATAAGCAAAATTCTTGGGCTTTAAAAGAAATCTTGCAGTCTTAATCGATCTAGCCTCACTCTGTAATTGATTGTCAGTGTGACCACAAAGGCTCCCTCCTTGGGAGCCCATTGCTTTTGTGTTCAGCTGCTGGGAGCTCCAGCTCAGGAGTAAGAAAGGTCCAGACATCCCAAGGTCCAGAGGATTGGCTTCCTTTGCAAAAGGAAATGCATCCCATCGTGAAATTCAGGGAGAATAGCCGCCATTTCAGGCACCTCTTCGTTCTCCCAGGATTCCTTGTTTTTGATGGTTTTCTACTTCACAAGGACAAAGAACCCGTTGCTCACTATCTTACTAGGCAGTGCCCTAAGATCTGGGTTTGAATCCTCTCCTGCCCACTCAGGACCACCTGTGTTACCATCGGCTGAGCCGCTGAATCTCTCTGAGCCTCAGAGCTCAGATCTAAGCCTGGATTCAAAACCCTTCTTCTCTTACCTTTGTGAATTCCCTGCACTAAGCCTTGGTTTTCTTATAAGAAAAATGAAGGGGTCAGATTAAATCAGAGTGATAACTAGGGTAGGGCAATCCGGGCTTTGCCCCTGGGGCTCCATCACCAGAGGGAGCAGTCTGAGGTCACTGGCTTTATGCTCATGCTCTGCACCCTCACCTTACCAGTGACCAGCTACCCCCAGCTGCCGTCACTTTCCCTTTCCCAGGATTTTCCTTTTTCTTCAACACTATGTGGGAGCGCACACACACACTACAGGCAGCTAGGTGGTGCAGTGGATAGAGCAGTGGCCTTGGAGGCAGGAGAATCTGAGTTCAAATATGGCCTCAGACACTTGACACTTAGAAGCTGTGTGACCCTGGGCAAGTCACTTAATCCCAATTGCCTCACCAAAAAAAAAAATAAAAACAAACACAACAAACAAAAAAAAGTCACTACAAGATGGGACTGTCTGGGCATGATCAAGGTCCCCATTGGCTGTCCTCTGAGACCCAGCCTCCTCTGCCACCAGTCCCTGCCATTAGACTGTCCTCATTGCCACCAGCCAAAAGAATTCAGAGGAGCAGCCCTCCCGCAGACCCCCAAATCCAATGCCTGTGGCCATGCTGCATTTCAGTAGCAGCTTCCAGCCTTTCAGATGTCTCCTGGATGAACAGGAGGAGGGCTGAGTGCTCCTTTTGCAGCCCTGAGGGCTTTCTTCCCCGTGAGCCAGGCCCAAGAACGGCTGTGGGGCAGCCGTTCTGCTCCCCCAGGAAGACCCTTCATTCCATCACCAATAGCGACAACATCTGCAAAGCGCCAAAAGGCAGAATCTTCCATCCTGTCTCACCAGAACTGAGTGATAATGTAGAGACGAAGTATTCAGATCCACCAAGTCCTTATTTGGCCCCTGCTACATACCAGACAAGGGAAAGCCATGACAAATGGGGAGACCAGGACAGCTTCTCAGAGAAGATGGCCCGAGCATGGAGCCTGGAAAGAATCGGGGGGTTCTGAGAAACCCAGGTGAGGAGGGACTGCATTCCAGGCAGAAGAGACCATGTGCAAACACAAGGAGGCTGGAATGCAAGGCCAAGGATGTCCAGCTTGAAGGCAGGATCAAGATGAAGAGTTTGAAGTGACCTTAGAAGTCATCAAGGTCACCCTCCTCATTTTACAGATGAAGAAACTGAGGCTTAGAGCGGTAGAGTATTTGCCCAGGATCTGCAGCGGCATTCAAACCTGACCCCAAGCCCAGCATCCTATCCGCTGTATCATCCTACATCATGATAATATAAGAGAAGAATTGGGCACAATTCAAACCCAGCTCTTGATGACTCCAAGTCCAATGGTTTACTGACTGCCATACTACCTCAGTGAGGAGCGCATGCAGCCACAGGGGAGATCTCATAGTGGCCAACAGCCCCTTTCTAGAGCATTTACCAGTAGCACCCCAGGCCACTCTGCCAAGCCCGTCAGAATTATGATCTTGTTTGATCTTCCCAACAGTCCTGGGAGGGAGGTGCTGTCACTATCCCCATTTTATAGATGAGGAAACTGAGGCAAACAGAAGTGAAATAGCTTGCCCAGGTGCACACAGCTGGTATGAGCCTGAGACAGGATTCGGACTCAGATCTTATTGACTATACTGCACAGCTTCCTAAAGAAACAGAAAGTTCTAGCCTTGTCTGCGATTTGAACTCAGGACCTCTCACATGTGAAGTAAGAATTGTGCCCTAGACCAGTAGTGTCAAGCTCAAATAGAACCAGACCCCTAAGAACGGCATACTGACTTAGAAAAACCACAAATTGACATCATCTGTGTTGTACTGTATTTTTACTTTTTTAAACATTTCCCAATGACATTTAGTCTGGTCCCTGGAGGGAGTTTTTCAGCTTACTTGGGTAGTGAGTTTGACATCTCTGCAGCCTAGGCCAATGAACCAGGCATATTTACATTTCTTTTAGAGGGTATATTCTATAACAAATTTACATTTTTATGGAGTATCACCAGTGATTAATAATTAAAACTAAACTACTCTGGTCAGAGTAAATGAAGACAAGTTTTTATGTGATGCAGTATCCCTTATTTTCATTATTATGTTTACTCAGATGTTAACAAAATTAGGTAATCTGCAATGAGATTTTAAGTCATTATTGCCGGTTTGTAGGCTTCTAATGTAGATTAATTTGGAATAAGATGACTTGCTCAGTACAAAGGACTAAGTCTTTGTTCATAAAGTATTGTACGTTGGATTTTTGTCTCTGAGAAGAGAAAAAGAAAGAGCAACAAAAGAAAGAGGAAAAGAAGAGGCAGAAATTACAAAATAAAAACTGAGTCAATCGTTTGAGTAATCAGAGCCCAAAGCGGAGAAGGAGACAAGGGGACGGGTTATTCACGAAGAACCAAAACCTGTCCTGGGTGTCATCAGGTAGGCTTGATGCTTTGGGCACATGGCACAGGACAGCAAAGATGGCAGACAGTCATTAGCCATCATTCTGGGACGTCATGGAGGACAGAAGAGACCTGTGTGGCTAGAGGAGCACATGTGCCATGCCTATCTCATCAAAATGAAAAGACAGGGCTTGGGAAAGGATCCCCCCAGTGTGGACCTAGGGGAAACCAGTAAGTCCCAGTCAACTGCTGACTGCTGTGTGTTGGGAATTGACCAGCACAGCTCTGGGAAACCCTCCTTGCACCAGGTTCTCTCAATCCACAGCCTGGCCCTGGAGTGCTTGGAAAAGATGAGAAAGAGAGAAACTCTGCACATTTTCTGTCAGCCCCACTAGGATCCTTTCCTGCACAAGTTCTCAGGGCACACTCTGGGCCTTTTTCCCAGGAGTCTGGGGAACAACTGACTTGAAGATTTCACTCCAAGACGAGCAGTGATTGATTTCACTTCAGTCTCCAACCCCACCACCACCACTGACAACAAAAACAAGAATAATTGTGCCAATGACAATTCTTATACAACACTTTAACATTTGCACAGCTATCATTATCTCTTTTGATCCTCCTAAGAAGCCTGTAAGATGAGTGCTATTATTATTCCCATTTTATGGAGGAGGAAATTGAGGCTCAGAAGTTAAATGAAGAATATGTTCACTCCAGCTTTTCAGTAATAAGAGGCAAAACCAGGTTTGGATCAAGAAGCTGAGAAAATGCTTATCAAATTTATGGATACTAAATTAGATGCATTTGATATTACTCTGGAAGACAAAACTGTTTAAATGGCTTTGGTGAATTGAAAAAAGATAGACTTACAGAAATAAGGATGGAATTCTCTAAGGATTGGCACAGAATGAAAAATGAACCATAGAAGGGCAGGGTGGAGGAGGGGGAAGGGCTCGCTTGGCCCTGGAAGTCACTGTGTTGACCACAAGGCAGATGTAGGCCTGTTGTGGGGGATGGAGGGAAGCACCATCAGGATAGTGTGAGGAATTCAAAGGAACATGGCGTGCGAGGCCTGGAAAGTCACCCTTCCGCCACATTCCACATCAGGCCGTCCCCCTTAGCGTATTGTGTCCAGTTTTATTTATGGCTCACTTAAAAGGGATGAGAGGAAACTGGATTGCATTTAGAGAAGAATGATGGAAATGATTAAAGGGATGGAAAAATATGTCCTTGTAAGAAAAAATGAAGATAGTAAGGGCATCCCATTCTGGAGAAGAGATGGGCCACAGCACGACTTCAGCTGTCTCCAGGTAAACACGGGGATTTTGAAGAAGACTGGTTTGAAGCAGAAGAGGTCGGGGCTGGGCCTACCTTGCTTCTACAAGCAATTCCTGCATTTCTGGGCACAGACCTTGGGGCAGGGCCTTCACACAGAGAAGGTTCGTTTCATCTGCGCTGGCACCTTCTTTCCTCCCAAGTGGGCGGCATTCCCTCCTCGCCTTTCAGCTTGTTTCAGATTCATCACCCATTCACTGAACTCCATTGTCTGATGGACACGGAGTCCACCGTCAAGCCAAACTCAAAGCCTTTTTCTAGAGACCACGCTACCATCCATTCACAAGCATTTATTAAGTGCCTTCCATGTACCAAATGCTGCCCTCAAAGGGCTCTCGTTCTTTCAGGGGAGACAATATGTTCACACACAAATTTGTACAAAATATAATCCCAAATAAATGCAAGGTCGCTTGAGGGGAAGGGCATTAGTAGCTGGAGGTAAAGGATCTCAGTAAAGCTTCACATGGCCCTTGAGTGGACCTTTGAAGGAGAGGAAGGCTTCTGAGAGGCAGGGGTAAGAAAGGAGTGCATGCCCCAAGACTCTAGGAGTGGGAGAATGTGGAATAAATCCAGAAAGAACCTGGAGTCATCAGATGGTGAAGGGCTTTGATCACCACACGCAAGTTTGTATTTGACCCTTGAGGCAGTAGGGAGCCAATGTGGGTTATGGAGCAGAAGAGGGATGTGGTCAGAGCTTGCTTAGCAGCTGAGTGGAGGACAGAGGAGAGAGAGTGGGGAGGGAAGGGCACATGGAGCCATGGCCATGGTCCAGGCCAGAGCTGGGGAGGGGGAGGGAAAGAAGGGAGAGAAGCTCTCCCCCGAGCTGACTTTGGCCATCAGCTGCCGGAAGGAAGCAGACTGGGCAGACATCTCTCAAGAACTGTGTTCCTCCCTGCATGTTCCATTTTGTGAATCAGTTATTCTGCGTCAGGGACTATGTCCAGTTAAGGGGGAGGTCTCACGTATCAGCCACGGCGAGGATACTCCTCACACTCACTTCCATAGTGCGCCATGTGTACATCGTCTCATGTGATGCCCACGACAGCCCTCTGAGGCAGCCGCCACTGATGTCCCCATTTTACTGATGAGAAAACCGATGTTAGTGAGGCTGTTACCCTGCTGGTCCAGGAGGCGAGATTAGAACCCAGGTCCAGCTCTTCAAGACACTGCATAGACAGAGATTTGGAGCAGAAGGAGACCTTGGAGGTCAACTGGTCAAATCCCCTAATTTTACAGATGAGGAAACTGGGGGCCAGGGAAGGGAAATGATTTGTCCGAGGCCATGCATCGAGTACATGGCAGAGCCCAAATTCTAATCCTGGTCTCCTCCCTGTTAAGCCCACGCCTATCCCGCTGTACCACACTGCCTGCTTTGATTGCCAGGTGACCCTTCATCCTGATGGTGGATAAGGAACACTCAGGCTGGGAGGGAGAAAGGACCTTGCAGGACCTTTTGCCTACGTTCTCATTTTCCAGATGAGGAAACTAAGGTACGGGCAGGTGCCACAGTGCCTGCTGGTAGTCACTCATCAGCTCCGTTTTCTTCTCAGCTGAAAACACTCATGTGGCTTAGGGCCTTTCTCTCCACACCCCGTCTCCCACCAGCTCTTGGTTCCTCTAGAGGCAGAAGCCTCCTTCCTTTTGGGGGAGCAGTAAATGGGGCAGAGGCTGGAAGCGTTGGGGGCAGGCCGATCCCAGCTCAAAGAAGACGCTGCTCCTCGTGGCCCCCCTGAGCTGGGCTGCTTATGTAACTGGAGGAAGCCTGCCTTCCTCGTCGGAGGCTACATCTGTCAGTTTACATGTTTTATTAGCATTCGTCGTCCTGGCAAGCCGAGAATGAGGAAGTTTTCTGGAGGTCTGTGCAGATCCCTCCGAGCTTCTGGCAAAGGCTGGAATACCTTTGGATGAAATCAACATTTGTTTTTGCTTGGGCAATCTTTAACCCTGAAAAGGGCTCTCGGTTTGGTCGGCATTTCTGCCGAGAATAGGCCGGCAAAAAAGGCTGCCTTTGGAATGAGGCTCTGTTCAATTGGCCTTAACAAAGGAGAGCCACAGAAGGGCTGGTTTTCCAATATATTGCAGGCATATTTATAGACACAGTCGTTAAAAGATGTATTTTAGATAGGAGAGTTGGAAGGAGCCTGGCTATATTTTTGTTCAGTTCCTTATAACAGCAAGTCACCTTGTGCTGGGCTCTGGGGACACAGAAATGAGACAGCCCCTGGCCTCCAGGAACTTTGAGCCTCCCTAGAACATGCTCAGTAATTGAGGGGAGGGGAGGTGGGAGCACCAGCATCTGGGGAAGCTAAGGAAGACCTTGTGTAGAAGGTGGCCCCAGAGCTGGGGATTCCACTCACCTAGACAGGACACCAAAGGACCCAGACTCAATGGGGTAGCTGTGAGGGGAGAGAAGGGGTCAGAGGCAAGGTATGGCGTGAAAGTAGACATGGAAAATCACAAGACTTGGGTTTTGGGGGGTGAGGAGGGCAGTGGCTTAGGAGATGGGTCCTTGGGCATGACTGACATCACTGAGGGGTCAGAAGATGAGTTACCAGACACGTGGCAAGGTACAGTCTGAACCTTGCCTGGCCTTCCTGGTTGTAAGCCCAGCCCTCTGGCCACACTGTCTCATTAATGGGAGACAATGGGATGTTAATACTCCACCCGGCCTTATTCAGCTTAAAGAGTGCCTGGGCTCCAGTCCTAGCTCAGACTTACTAACTGTGAGACCTTGGCCAGGTCACTGCCCCTCCTCATCTATAAAGTGAGGAGGGTGCACTCAGGAGCCTCTGGGCTCCCCTCTAGCTCAGAATAAGACCCCATCATTCTGTGAAATGTTTTAAGTACTCAGAACACAGCAGGGTCTCTCCGACTGTCTCCTCATCTGTAAAATGGGTATAGTAATAATAGTACCTACCCCCACAGGGTCATTGTGAGGATCAAATAAGATAATGTGTGAAAGGGCTGGCAGCCTTAAAGTGCTGGAGAGCGATCAGCTCTGTGTTGTTGGTGTGGACTTTAGTGTCTTCTGCCCCAGGGGGTCTCTGTCCTTGTCCTCTATAGGGTAGATCAACAGTCAGCAGACACGTACTGAGTACCTGCTGTGTATAAAGCGCTGGACTACACCTGGCAAAGATGCAGCGTTAGCTTAGAAGTGGTCACAGAGCGTCTGGTCCAGCGTGGAGATAAGCCACGGCGGTGTCCCAGGAGAACGGAAGCTTCTGCAGGGCAGAGACTTTTTTTGTCTTCCTGTTCCTGGCGCTAGGCTTCTGTAGCATTTGTACTTACAGGATGCCTCCTTCACGGACATAAATCGAATGACTGTAACATGCCATATTGGGAGGTGGCCTGGCCTGGGGAACAGAGAGCCAGCCTCAGAGCCAGGAAGATCCGGCTTCAAGCCCTGCCTCCCACCTTCCTGGCTAGGTGACCCTGGACAAGTCACTGAGTTTTTCAGCACCCCCGGGCATCTCTCTAGAATTCTGACCTGCACTGGGGAAGGGTAGTCCTTATCCCTAACATCCAGGGAGGCCTCAGTTCACTGGCCACAGCCCCATGAGGACAGAGACTTTCCCCAAATCCTGCACGTTTGCCCCAGCACCACTTTGATTTGGGGCAGGAACTTGACAGGCTTACACACCTTAAAAGCAGCCTGAGGATTTCTGAATTGATGGGGGCCAGCTTTGTGAGGCCTTTGGCTAGCCAAGGAGACCTTTGTCCAGGCCCAAAGCGATGGGAGATGTCCTGTGGGCCTCAGAGAAGGGAGCAACAGATTTGGGGAGTCAGTCAGTAAGCATTTATTAAGCACCTGCTGTATGCCAGGCACTGAACCCAGGCCAAAGACAGAACTCAGCCCTTGCCCTCACATTCTCTGGGAGGAGACGACATGCAGATAACAACGTGCATCCCAGATATACCCAGGACAGATGTCAGAAGGAAGGTGCTGAGACTAAGTAGGCCCTGGGAAGGCTCCTTGTACTGACTTCAGGCTAAGTCAGCATGAACCTTCTCAATTTTCTACAGTGCCTGGTGTTTGGGGTGCATTGCTTGGGGGCTGAGCCCATAGCATTCATCACATGCTTAATTACCTTTACTGGGACTGATGTGAGTTTCACTTTGTTATTTCAGTTTGATATTCTCAGTACCACTGACTACACCCCAGCTTGTAAGGACCATGAGAGCGAGTGACCAGACTGTCACTTTTCACTTTTGTCTTTCTGTCTCCACTGTCTAGTGAGATACTAAATACCAAAAATGTCTGGCACATTATTTATTTATTTATTTTTTACCAAGACCTGGTAATTCCATGGCTATAAGGAACTCTCAGCAAGGAAGCTTCCTGTCCCAATGCAGACCACTTTGTACAACCCGCAATCTTAGAGATACAGTGAGAGGTCGGGGGAGTCCAGCATTCACACAGCCAGCATGTGTGAACAGGGCAGACTTGACCCATCCAGACTTCCTGACACCAGAGTCCAGCTTTCTAGTCTGGGACATAGCAGGTGCCAAATAAATGCTCGGTAAATTAAATCATTTAATCTTTGTATCTCCACCAGCACTTAGCATAGTTCTTTGCATGCAGTAGGTGCTTAATAAACACTTGTGGAGTTGAATTGCCCGTCCTTCTCATGAACCAGAGCTCACATCTCATACCGCATCTGCAGTTTGGGGCTGTCACGTGAAAAATCTTCAAAGAGGGGATGACGGCCATTTGAGATGCTGGTCTTCTCAACAGAAGATTAGTTTTGAACTTTTGGCCCTGTTTTAAAACACTGCTTCCAGATAACTAACTGGTAGCTTGACAGCATTTACAAAATTTGGCCCCAACTTGAAGATACAGATCATGGTTGCCAAGGCACCTGCGGTTCATCTCCATGCCTGGATCCTGTGACTTGGAAGGACGAGGGGTCCATGGCAGGGAAGGGTAAGGAAGTGGCTGTCTTCATTCTCCGTTCTAGGGCGATGAAGAGCCACGCATGAGATTCCTCAGGCTTTGTGGTCAACCTCAGCCAGCCCGTTCCAGGTGCAGGTGGGCTGGCCCCCGTACCTGGCTCTAGGACCGAGATCCAGAGTCTTCGCTTTGGGAACTTTTCTTGGCTGGTCTGCACTCGCTTCCAGCAGAAACGCAAACTCCAGTCATTCCTGCCGTCCCTCTTTGGGTGCCAAGAGTATGCTTAGCACTGTGAAGGGAATGCAAAGACAGAGACCTGGACTGAGGCTGTCGACTGGAAGCTACAAAAACATGGAGTGAGAATAAATCTTAATAAATCTTAACACGCCCTGAAGACGTTCACTAAGATGTGGAGGCTGTGGCCAGAGGAGGACTTTCCAGAGAGCAGAAATTAGGAATTTGAAATTAATTCTGTGGACAAGATGCCCTTTGAGCCCAGTTCTGAAGAGTGTGAGAACTGGGCAGACTAAGGGAACGGTGTGAACAAATCACTCCAAGGAGGTGGGCAGCCAGTGTGGCTGGAACGTGGTGCCTGTGGAAGTGCTCACAGGGTAAGCTGGGAAGCTGGTGAGGGAGCACAAAGAGGGCAAACCATGGAAGACTCTGAATGCCAGGAAAAGAAATGTGGACTTTTGGGGGGAAGTAATGGAGAACCATGGAAGATTTACAAGCAATGGAAGAGGCATGACCAAACTTATATTTGAGGAAGATTCATATGGCAGCAACATGAAGGTGGAGAGCAAGGAGGTGAAAGGAAAAGATTGATAAATTTGGAGTTTAAGAAGCTAACAAGCTGGGTCATCTTGGCCATGTCACTTCTCTGGACCTCGGTTTCCATCTCTGAGAAGTGGGAGGATTGGCCAGATCGAAGGGGCCAAGCATCTCTGGTGGCCTTAGGCCCACAGCACTCCCAAGTATAGCCAAAACCAGATGGAAAATATTTCATAAAGTACAATAAAACACAGATAATGTTAATATGTGGTTTTCTAAGTCAATATGCACTTGCAAGGACCTTTATGTTCACTTTGGTGGGCCCATTCCTGTTAGAGTTTCACCAGCTGGAACCTTGTTTTAATAGGATTAGGCAGTGGGATGGGGCAGCCAGTGTAGCTAAGGTGATCCTGGGCTGCATGACCAGGGACAGAGCCTCAGGAGGACGAAGATGATGGCTTCATTGTACTCTGCTTTTCACAGATCTCATCTGGAGAATTGTACGAAGTCCTGGGCACCATGGTTTAAGAGTAACAGTGGTGAACCAGTGTCTGGAGGATGGTGAAATGACTTGAGTGTATGTTGCGTGAGACTTCGGCTCTAGGGCCTAGACATGGTTAGCCTGAAGAAGACTCTGGTGGATCATGTGAACTGCCTTCAAGTATTCAGAGGTCTTCCAGATGGAGGAGGGGCCGGACTTGTTCTGTTTGGCCCCAGAGGACACAACCAGAAGCAGAGGGAGGGGGTAGCGAAGAGGTCAGTTTGGCCTTGACGCCAGAAGGAGCCTCTGTCCAAGAGAGGAATGAGCTTCCTGGTGAGGTGGCGGGTGCTGTTTCATCGGTGATCTTCAAGCAGAGACTGGGTGGCCTCTTGTTAGTATATTATGGCTGCCACTGCTTCTTGAATGTTGGCCAAACAAGATGGCCCTGAGGTCCCTTCCAACTTGAGAGTCTGGCATTCCATCACGGTTCAGCCCCCTCCTGTCTCTAAATGCTATTATCTTTGTGGAGAGCGGATCATGAGCAAGCCTGTGACTGGGAGACCAACCCCAAAGATGAGGACCCGGTTGATGGGCTCAAAAAGCCAAGAAGAGCTCGTTCTTGATATCGGAGCTACTACCTGGAGTGTGCAAGGCGACTCTGAATGTCCTGAATGTCTGAAGGAAGGTTAGCAGCAGTTCCTTCTGCAATGGCATAAAGGCACAGACCCACCTGTGCAACAAAGCTGGCTTGTGCTACTCTGCCCAAATGGACAAGGATTAGAAGAGCTGGTGTTTGTACAGCGCCTTAAGGTTTACAAAGCACTGGGCAGCTCTTATCCTGCAACCCTGGGAGGCAGGTAGTATACTTCTCCCCACCTTTGTACAGAGAGGAATGGTTTGCTTCCAGTTTGCATTGATTGTACTGGACTTGAATATCGGGGCAACAGCTATGGTCTCAGTGAAAGACGAACAACCTGGGAAGCAGATGCTTGCTTGAATAGGGAAGCAGAGCCAGATTATGGGGATGCTTTGGGAGGAAATGTCAGTTGGATTTGGTGACTTCCCAGAGAAGAAATGTAGATACTCCCAAAACCAATTGATTTTCTTTTGGACCTGGATTTATCTGCCATCTTTGGGAAGGGGGGAAGTCAGGGAGATCGGAGCTCTAAAATGGAGCCAGAAATGCATCTTGTTCCATAATAAGAGGAAAAGAAGTGGGCCTTGCTAAGCCTCCGAGCCAGTAGCCCCCATCACCAGTGTCGGTGCATAAAAAAATAAAGAAAATTCCCTCCCTTCCCCCCTGCCCATAGACACCTCTGGAGTCTCAATGAACCATAAAAAAAAAAATGAAGAGATCAATATAACAACACTACCATAATTAATAATAATGGTAACAATAATAGATAACATTTACATAGTGCTTCAAATTTTGCAAAGCATATTACATGTATTATTGCATCAGATTCTCATCACATAATCTTGAGAGGTAGGCACTGTTATTATCTCCATTTTAAAGATAAGGACACTGAGGCTAAGAAAGTTTAAGTGACTTGCCCAAGGCCAGACTGCTCCTATCTAGGACAAGATTTGAACTCAAATCTTCCTGACTCAGCTCTATCCCCAGGGCCACCTCACTGCTTCCTAAATATTTTCTAAGGTAGAGTCAGATGAGGATCCAGGAGGCTGGCCAACAGGTAGCTGCTTCAGCTTTGTGAAAAGGAACAGAGAGTGCTTGGGTGACATCTCAAAGGCAGGCTCTTTGTCCTCATACTTCTTTGGCTATTGCTCGCCCTGGGGCCCCAGAACTCAGAGTGCTTTATGGGATGCCAAGAGGGATTTTTTATAACATTTCTCACCAATTCCATCCTATTTTTTTCCCTCCTACTTAGACTGAAGGAAATAGAACTAGCTATTTTTTCACTTAATTTCAAGCCACTAGTCTTTCCGTTTGGGGTGGCCAAGAGGCCTAATGTGGAACAGCCTAGAAAACATTTTGTTCTGAGAAATGGATGTCTTTGGGGTCTGAAATGCAACAGTATTTGAGCCAGGCTGTCTCTGATGATAGAATCATAGAGTGAGAGATGAAAGGGGCCTTGGAGGTCACTTATTCCACATCCCCCTCATCCTGGTTAAAGGCGGATTATCAGAGAGTTTATGTGGCAGCGAGGATGCAAGGGCACTCTCACTGAGATGCCGTGTTATGGCTTCTTGTTTTTAGTTTTGATTTTGGTCATCACAGGTCTGAGGAGCCAAGACTAGACTTGTGTTGGGCTCATAATCAGTGAAGCAAAAGGTTGGCTTTGGTGAGCAAGGAAGCAGACATAGTAAGAACTGGCAGATCAGTTGAAGGGCCAGGGATATTTAACCTTGAGAAAAGAGGACTTCAGGGGGACCTAAGAACCATCTTAAAGTATTATGTGAAAGAGATGAAATGTGCACTTCCTGGCCCCAGGGGGAGAGCTAGCAGCAGAGCCCAATTCAGGCATTTCCTGACAATTAAACCGCCCCCAAATTGGAGTGGGTTGTTCAGGGGGCAGAGCTGAGGGAAGCTGGAATGGATTCATCCTTCAAGAGGTGGAGGAACAGTCAAGGGAAAATTCTGCTTTGTATCTGTTTCTCACTCACTGGTCTACTGAGGTGCCCGTGATGAGAATGCTGGAGGTAGTGGCCATTGCACCCTGGAGTTTGTGACAGAGAAAGAGAAGGCATCTGGGAGTCTGATAGGCGCCCTGGGTTTGGGAAAAGTAGATTTCAAAGAGTTGAGCAGAAAGATGTATAGGCTGCCATGGAATAAAATGTTTTAGGCCACATCAGCCCAAGGAAGATGGGAGCTGCTCAAGAATGAAGCTGGAGCTGCAAAGAGGAGCGGTTCCAGGGAGGAAGAAAAGATGAGACTGGTCCAAAGAAACTCATGTGGAGCACAGGGAACTCACCAGCCAGCTTAGGTTTTCAAAAGAGAGAGACAGAAGCTGGGCCACCAACTAGGAAGTAGCAGATGAGGGGTGACTGGAGAGAGAGCACCTCGATTATTACAGATGTGGTTATGGTGAAGACAAAGAAATTGGAGAGATGACAGTGTCATTAAAGGGATCCAGAATTGGATGAGGGTGTGAAACTCCCATGAAACGTTATCAGTCCAGCGTCACTACAGCTGTTGCTCTCCGGTGGAGGGCCCCAGGAATCCTCCTGGACCCTGTGCTGCTTAGCATTTTTGATGATGACTTGGATAAAGGCGTTGGTGGCACGCCCATGAAATTTGAAGATGACATAAAGTGAAGGCAGTAGCTAACACCAGATGGAGGAGTCAGGAGCCTGACAGGTGAGAGCATTGGGTTAAGTCTAGGAAGCTGGAATTCAAAATGGAAAGTCTTACATTTGGATGCAAAAAGAAAAACCTATTTTATAACTACAAGATGTTTGTTCTTGTTCATTCATTTTCAGTCATGTCCAGAGCTTCCTAACCCCATTTGGGGTTTTCTTGGCAAAGATACTGGTGTGGTTTTCCATTTCCTTCTCCAGCTTAATTGTTAGATGAGGAAACTGAGGCAAACAGGGTGAAGTGACTTGCCCAAGGTCACACAGCTAGTGAGTGTCTGAGGCTAGATTTGATCTCAGGTCTTTCTGACTTCAGGCCTGGCACCATCGTATTCAATATAGTGCCAAGAACTGTGGATGTCACCTCTGCATCATCTCTCAAATACGTCCTCTTGTCTCCTCTGATACTGCCCTCCCCCTAGGGCAGATCCTCATCACTTCACACCTATTGCAAAGGCTGCTGGGGGGCATGCCTGCCTCAGGTCTCTCCCGGCTCCAGTCCCTCCTCCACTCAGACACTGAAGCAATTTTCCTCAAACACAGGTCAGACTATGTCACACACACACACACACACACACACACACACACACACACACACACACACACACTCCAGTGGCTCCGTCTTGCCTCCAGGATCAAATACAAAATGCTCTCTTTGGCCTTCAAAGCCCTCCATACCCTAGCCCCCTTCCACCTCTGCAGTCTTCTCCACCTTCCTCCCCACCATGTTCTCTGGAATCCAGGAACTGAACAAGATGCTCTATTTCTTGGCTGTGGGCATGTTCTCTGACTGTCCCACCTACCTGGGATGCTGTCCGTCCTCATCTCTGCCTACTGACTTCCCTAGCTTTTTTAAGGTCTCCACTGAAATCCCCACCCCTCTTAAGTCTGGTGCCTTCCCTCTCTTTATTATTTTGCTTTGGTGCTGTCTATATCTTGTTTGTATATGTTTGTTTGCTTGTTTTCTCCCCCAGTCGATTGTGAGCTCTTTGAGGGCAGGGACTGTCTTTTGCCTCTTTTTGTCTCCCCTGTGCTTAGCACAGTGCCGGGCACATAGCAGATGTCTAATAAATGTCTATTGACTGACTGACTAGGTTCATTCTCACTAGAGGTCTTCAGGCAGAATCTGGAGAATGTTACTGAGGATTCCTTTTAGGTAGGAGTGGGCCTTGATGGTGGCCAAGCTCCCTGCCGTCTCTCATATCGTGCATTTTAAGATCCTGTGATTTGTTTGGGGAACAGTTGTACTTTGGCCACCGATGTCTTTTCCAGAACTGAGGTTCTGTGAATTATCCATCCCACCAAATCTTCTGGAGCAAATAGTCTGTTTGTTGGCAGGTGGTGATGCCATATCAGATGTCTTAGAGAAATATAGATTCCCCATGAAGAGCCAGACTTCCACTGATCATCCTCAAAGAATCCTGAAGATGTCGATCCCCCTTTTTAAAACACAGAAATGTATTTATGGGCGGGGAGCTGTTGTTGTTTTTCTGCTCAGAGCAGGATTTCTTTCTTACCCTAAGGCTGCCCTTATTTAAAACCCATTATGGATGCTGGCCTCCTCTAAAAAGAAGGTATAAAAGAAGCCAGCCCTTCTTCTTTCCAAGAACTTTGGGATACCACAAAGTGGTAGATGGAGGGACCTGCTCTTTGGCCCTGACTGGATGAAATCATGGAGACTAATCCTTTGGAAGGGATAACATGGTATTCTCCACAAAAGTCCACATTGGATGAGAGGGACGGCCATGAGGGAGCCTGTTGTAATTAATGCCCTGATAGCATCTCCCTCATAAATGGAATTTTAAGAGGTTTGGTACACTGCTGTCAAAGTTTGCTTCAGGCTCTTGCTTGACCATGGACAATTTCAGCTTGAAAAATGTTTTTAAACTAAAAAAGAAGGATTTTGAGTTGAGTGAGTGTGTTTTCAAAGGAATGAGTCATTCATCTACTGTGCTCAGACCCTTTTGTGTTTTGAGTCTCCAGGTTTGGTTTGGTTTTTTATGAATAGCTTTGATTTCTAAGAAATAAAATCTAATTCATGTACATATCTTTAACCCAAATGTTTAAAACTGCCAAATATTTGGGGATTTGTTTTTTTTGTTGAATAAGTCTATTTCAAGGGCCAAGAGTCATTAGAGGAGAAAGAATAAAGATCCTTTACTGCTTTATATGGCTGGAAGATGAGGTTAGGCTAGACCTGACTCAACCCCACAGATACAGTCTGGTGCCAAGCCTCCTCATTTCTACCTTCATGAGAGCATCTTAAGAGGAGGGACTCTCAGTTTTCTCTTGTATCCGTAGTGCTTTGCCTAGCTAGCAGTTAATAAATGCTTTGTTTATTCTCTCATTCGTTTGTCATATACGGTATATGCACATACTCTACTCGATAAATTCCAGCAGCTCCTTATCTGCAGAATCAAATACAAAATTCTTTGTTTGACATTCAAAGCCCTGCATAACCTAGCCCCCCCCATCTTTCCAGTCTTCTCGCACCTGACTCCCCTTCCTGTGCACTCTCTAGTGCAATAATACTGCCCTTCTTTGCTGCATATCCCAGATCTATTCCTTTGCCCTGGCTCTCCCTCCTCACCTCTACCTCAGGGCTTCCCTGGCCTCCTTCAGGACTCAGCTCCGATCCCACCTTCTTCAGGAGAAGGACGCCTTTTTTCTTGGGCTCACCTCTCTCCCCCTTCCCCATTCTCCAGTCCCACTGCTAGGGTCTTCCCTGTGAAATTATCATCCATTTGCCATTTATAGATAGATATGGGTAGATATACACATATACACACATATTCCTGTGTGTATGTGTGTGTGTGTGTGTGTGTATACACACATATGTATAATTACATATAGCCAATATGTAGAATTTTTCTTCCTCATGTCTGCCCCTTAGACTGTGAGCTTCTTGGGAGAAAGAGCCGTGTTTTTGCCTTTCTTTGTGTTAATACCTGGCACACAGTAGATACTTAATAAACACTTGTTGAACCACTTTAAAACCTTGCTATTAAAAGAGGCCAAATGCTGTTTTACATGTAGCTGCATTGAGACACATTGAGGGATCCATAAGTGCATTTGTTTTAGAGGCTACAGATTTGACGCCCAAAGACTCCTGTGTGGTTTGGGTTGTTCTTCTCTTTGGATATTAAGCTATTGTTGCTTTTGCTCCTACATGACAAATTTATGAACAGTTTGTATCGACTGAGCTCACATTCAAAGCATTTTGAAAATCCTTAAAGTGCTCTCCAGGTGTTCAATATGCGCATTGTTTGCCCATGTGGAGAGGCCCCACAGGTACTTGGGAAAGTGGGCCCGGAGCTCAAGCAAGGGATGAGGGCTGGCCACAGACATTCATCGAGTCATCTCCATAGAGGCAATGGGTGAAACCGGGGGAGCAGATGCTATAGCAAAAGGGTGAGTGTGGAGAGAGAAAATCAAAGCTTGCAGAATGACCTCGGAGTAGAGGCCCAGGAAAATGCTCGGATGATGTCATGGTCCCTTTTCTACGCACAACAGGAATTTTCTTTTCTACAGTTTTTCATTCAAGTGACTTCTTAGTCACTTGACTGTCTTTTCATTTACCCTAATATTTCAAGTATTTGATGAAAAATGATGGTCAGTCTCAGCCCCAACATGTGCCTGCCCCTGCTCCTCTCAGGAAGGACAAATATAACCTGGGAGGTCTTGCCTTGATCTAGACCTGCTTCTGAAACCCCTTCCAGGAAAAAAATCTGACCAGTGACCTGCTGCATGGCTTCAGGGACATTTGAGGGGGGGTCTTCATTCAATATTCTGCTCCCCCACGAATCAGCAAAAGCTAGGCAAGGACTAGGTGGATTTAGAATGTGAACCAAAAGCTTTGCATTTGGCAAGTATGTCGGCCCCTCTATAGTCAATAACTGGAAGGAGATAGGCAGGCCACAATGTGGGGGGGTGTCATCCCCTCTCTCACTTTGAGGCACCTCTAGCTCTGATTCTGTGACTTGGAGTGTGGCCTTTTGAGGCCACAGTTTTTTCTTCCAGGGTTTTGAATTTAACACCATCTAGAACAATTTGTCTGGGGTTTATTTGGTGCTATTAAAGCTCCTGGCTTGGGAGGTGGATCAACAGGCAAACACAGAGGAACGGAGAAAAGAGGTAGTATCCCTCCTGACCCTTCAGAGAAGAAATCCCTGTAGAAAGGGCCAAGATCTCTCTGCCCTGATAGCAGGTGGGCCTCTGATCTGAAGCCTTTCCTCTTCCACGGAAGTCATTTCACACCCATGAGGAGGAAGGCTTATAACCCAAATGCATACGTAGCACAGGACCTGGCAATCTTTTCAAGAGAGGCAGCTCTCTTGAAATGACTTTCTAGGAGATAATACTCAAAAATAGTCAAATAGATCCATGGTCATCTATATATTTGTATTCTAAATTATTCTTTCCTTGGGCCGTGATACATCACTGCTTGACAAATAACTCATGTTTCTAGACTCTCTCTTTATTACGGCATTTGATTTACATCATTAAAGCTTCTGTATGAAAGTATTACATTTTGTGTCTATGTCCTTTCTTCTATCCACATCCTATTTTTCATCAACACCAACTTTGATCCGTATTCTGCAATATATTTCTTAATATCCTCACCTCTTCCTCTTCTGATCTAAAGTTACTGTGTGTTAAGGGAATATATTAATTTAATTTGGAGGGTCTTGGCAAGTTCTTAGAATTTCTCTACCTCTTCATTCCCTTCAGGTCTGAAATGGGCCTGGAGGAAAAGGGGAGGTTTCTCTTTCCCTGAAGGTCCTCACAGGACTTCTAGAGGACTACCAGTCCATTCTGCTATAGCAGGAATTCTTTGGGTAGAATGGCTCCGGCTAGGTGTCCTGGGCTGATGATCCTAAGACCCTCCTCTGAGGTCCAGGCGAGCTTGTTGGGTGGCCATCATCAGCCATATTGGCTCCATGTTGTTAGGGATTGATGGCTGAGTGTGCTGAGCCAGATGGCTCTGTTGTGACTAGGGCCAATTGGCTGAGAGGCCACTGCTCTTTTTCGTGTTCTCTTTATCCATCCCAAGGATGTCTTAGATGTTCTTCATATCCTGTCTCAAATAATTTAACTCCGTAAGTGAGCAAGCGGTTTGTATAGACTGTCTCCTTGATTACTGAATGAGCTGAAAAGTTCATTCTGTAATGATGAGACCACAGCCCCACCTTTGGCTCAAGGTTTGCTCATCCAATGGGATATGAACAATAGCTCTCGTTTCTATGGCACTTACACGTCTGCAAAGTCATTCCCTATGTCAGCTCAGTTGACCCTCACAACAACCCTATCAGACAGGCTTTGTAATTCATCTCCATCACAAAGATGAGGACTGTGAGGCTGAGAAAGGGCCAAGGAGAAAAGGCCAAGGAGTGCTCAGGGTCACACAGCTAGAACCTGCAAGGCAGGATTTGCACTCTGGTCTGCCTGACCCCGAGTCCATATGTGTGTAGAGCACTTTGCAAACCTTAAAGGACATCGCCATCTTAGCTGTTATCATGATTACCTAAGCACCATGCAGACAAATTACTCTCCAGCCCTAATGAGCAAATAAAATGATAAAACATAGCTGTGACTTGAGCCTGTCCAAACCTGGCTGCACATTGTTTGCGTGAGCACCCTCTCATCTTCTGTCCTTGAGTCTGTCTGCTTGCAGGGACAGCTTGTAAACGGTTTTTAAAGCAAAGTTCAAGAAGTAAACAGTGGTGGTGGTTTTTTTAAGCACTTCTTATTTCCCTTGCTGATGGTATCAGTCTAAATGTTATTGTCATCATTGGTTTTGCTGGGTTCTCATCTGGAAGCATAGGGGAAGATCAGAGGTCTGAGAAAGTGCTTTGTTGCCAAAATGAAAAGCTGCCCGGGCCCCTGTTCCTTTTCAGATGCTAGATGTAGTTTTCCTTGAATCCCTGGGACCTGGCCATCCCTAGGGCAGCCTCCTCATGGCCTTGATGAGGAACTCGGGGAGCTGTGCCTGATTCAAGCTCTGCAGAGAACCCAGCTGAACACATTCTTATTCAAGGCTCACCCTCCCAGTGTGAGAGGAGATGAGGACCCTTCCTCAAGAGGAGCCACGTGGCTGGCTGGGAGACTGAGCAGCAGACTCTGACCAAAAGCAGAAAGGCCTTTCACACATGCTAATGAGGCTTTCCTCAAGTCCATCCAATCCTAGCACTTAGTAGGGACTTATTTAAGGTGTCACCTGTGCCGAGTGCATGAGATGAGAAGCCAACAAGGAAACATCCCCTGCCCTCAGGGAATTTACATTGTCTGTGGGGGATTCTGCAATCAATCAATCAATGAATCAAGAAGCATTTCCTAAGCTGCATGAGACACTGTGCCTGGAAACCTGGTGTAAGATGAAATAATCCCTGTCCTCATGGGGCTTACCCTCTACTCAAGGGTACATGCAACATGTACGAAATGGAAATAAAAGCATTTTAAGCAGGAAGACCATTGACAGTTGCTTTAGAAAGATTAGTTTGACAGCTGAGCGCAGGATAGATTGGAATGAGGAGGGCCTGGAAGCAGGCGGACACCCCTCATCGCCAGCAGCTATTGCAGTGGTCCAGGTGAGGGGCCTGCCGTCAGAGGAGGGAAGGGGGCGTATTGAGAGATGCTGCCCGGGTGACGTCCGCAGACCTTGGCACCAGACTGGACACGGTGCCCACAGCAGTAATAGGAGAGTTAGGAAGAGGAGAGGGTTTGGGATTGTCATCTGTCCTCTGTTCGGTTTGGGACAAGTCGAGTTTAAAGTGTCTGTGGGGCATCCTTTTCAAGAGCTGCATTAGGCGGTTGAAGATGTAATACTGAAGTCAGGAGATAGGCCATGGCCAGATAAGCAGATCTGAGGGTCATGCTACAGATGATCATTGGAGAAACCTCCCTTGTCAACATCAAATGACCCACCCATCCGTCTTTGGATTTAGAGGAGGTGTTTACTAAGCATTTGCTGATTGGTTGATGATTGACTAAGTATTTTTGAAGGATTAAAAAAAGGGGTCATGCATATTGCAATTCCTCCCTCTACTCACCTCCATGTGGGAAAAGTCTAGAGAAACCCGGAGCTCCAGTCTAAACTCCACCATGCTGAGGACTGGCTGGACAGTGCAAGACTTGCTGGGAAAAAGTCAGCGGTACGTCTTACTCTCCACATAGGCCATGAAATGTTTTAGTCCTTCTTGGAACAGCAGGGCCAGGAGGATAGGTACAACAATGTCTTCTTTTTCAGCCATCCCTGGAAACCTGGAATTTCTTAGTGGTGTACTGGGGCACCGTTGACTCTAAGTGACATGGATTAACCCGGCCTCTGTAGAGACAGGATTGTTGGGGAGAAAAGCTGCACACGGCCTGCCTGGGGCCCATGGCCTCGTTCCCCAGGCCTTGGAATTAATGAATTGGGTTCTCTGAAGTTCCCAATAAAAGGTGGTAGGGTTGGTGGCGAGGCTTTGTCTCTGGTCTAGATGGATCTGTGAGTGTCCCCACTGACCAACGTGATTGTGGTTAGCATCAGGACAGACTTTCATCTAACCCAGGACTGTGGGAAAACAGAGGAGGCATAAAATGCATCTTTTTTAATAGGAAAAAATAGTGTGCACCTCCTAGCTTTGAAAAGCTTTCCTCCCCCTCTTTGCCCTTTCCCTGATTTCTTCCCCAAGCTCCCTTTTCTCCCCCCTCCTCCCCTGACACCATATGCTTCTTCTGAACAGTGAACCTCTGATGTTCTTATATCTCTCTAAAAATAATACTGGAATAATCATGATGCCATTCTCTTCTTAAAGAATAATAACATCACTGGACATGCGGCCTTGCCCAGTCTCACTCATTAACGTGGCCTCTGGCCAGCCTGTGTGGCCATCCTCCTGACATTTATTCCAGGAATGGCTTTTGAGCAGCTATTGAACAGTCCCTGCTCCCAACTGGCCTTTGTCTGTCTCCTGCCTCCAGTCCATCCTGCACACGGCTGCCAACGTGACCTTCTGCAAGGGTGGGGCTGAGCATGTCATCCCCCTGCTTGGCAAAGTTCAGGGGTTCAAGCATTTGCCTGGCAGCATCCCAAGCCCCAGGATCCAAGCCCTTCCCTCAAGGAGCCCCCACATCCCTCCCCTCTGCACTGGCCACACTAGCCTACACCCCCGCGTAGGAGTCCTGGCTGGACCTCAGGCCTGCGACGCTCTTCTTCCCCACTTGACTTTAAGAATCCCTGGCTTCCTTCAGGATTCAACTCGAGGTCTGCCACCTGCAAGACACCCTTCCTAATCCCCCTGTCCATCCTGTATACATCTTGTAGATACTTAGGTATGCACCTGTAGTCTTCTCCATTGGACTGTGAGCTCCCTGAAAGGAGGGACTGTTTTTGCCTTTCTTATTTCCTAGCCCTTAGCACAGGGTCTGGTATACAGTAAGCACTTAATAGATACTTCCTGCTTGATAGATTAAATGTGTTATTAAAGAATTATTGGTGGCTACCTTAGGAAGGAAGAGGTGACCACCCAGAACCTGCCTACTTTCAGCAAAAACCAGTCATGCTACTCCAACCTCATCTCCTCTTTAAACAAGGTTATTTCACTGGTTGACCAGGGATATGTAGATCTATAATTTATCCAGATTTTGATGAAGTGTTGGACAAGGCTCCTGCTGCTGTATGCTGAGTGACCATCTCATACTCAGTATGTCCAGAAGGGAAGTCATTCCTTTGCCCCACAGACATCCATCTCCCCCTCATTTCCTTATTTCTGCTGAAGACCCCTCTGTCCTTCCAGGCACACGAGGTCACAACCTCTGGTCATCCTCAGCTTGTCACACTCATTCACTGCCCCCCCATACCCTTTCAGTTTCCAAGTCTGGTGGAGTCCGTCCCACCCATTGCATCCATACCCTTCTCTACTCCCATGAACACCTCCTTGATGCAGGCCCTCTTTACCTCTTGGCTGGACAACTGCATTAGCCTCCCAATTACTGTGTCTTTCACACAACTGCAAAATATTTAGTCCTAAAGCACAGGACTAGGGGAGCTCAGTGGCTCAGTGGATAATGCTGGGTTTGGAGTCAGGAAGACCTGAGTTCCAGTCTGGCCTCAGACACTCACCAGCTGTGACCTTGGCAAGTTACTTAACCTCTGTTGCCTCGATTTCCTCAACTGTAAAATGGAGACCATAATACCACCTACCTCTCAGGGATGTTTTGAGGATCTAATTTGGAAAGTGCTTAGCACAGCACCCGGCACATAGCAGCTGCTGTATAAATGCTCCTTCCCTCCCTCTGCTCACACAGCTTCAGTGGCTCCCCATTGTCCCTAGGATCAAAAGCAGACACCTCATTTTGGTATTTCAAGCACATTACAATCTAGCCCCACCCTCCCTTTCTTCCAGAATAATTACACACCTCTTCCCCTCAGTCCATCCTCCAGCCAAGCTGGCTTATAAGACATTTCAGTCCCACCCTCCATAGCCTTTGGAGATAGACATCTCCATCTGCAGCCAGTTAATTGGCTGGCCCCTTTGCCTCTCTCCTCACCTCCACTTTTGATTGGTTCAACTTTCCATCCGAATGAGGCCTTACCTGATTCCCCAGTTGTCACTGCTCCACCAAAATGCCCGTGTAGTCATTGAGCATAGAAAACATGGCGCCTCCACTGCAGACTGAAGCCTCACATCTCTTTTTCTCCTTTACACCTTGTCAGTCAAGATGATGCATCAACATAGATGGGGATAGATCACATTTGTAAAGGTTTTTTGCACATTGCCCCCTCCCCCATTAGGAATTCCTTGAGAGCAGGGGAAATCATGTGGCCTCTTTGTGTCTTATGCCTTTCACTGAACACAGAAAGTGCTGAGGAAATGCTTGTGGACGGACTGACGGACCCACCTCGACATCTAGCATAGCTTCTAGAACACAGGAAGGGCTTCACAGATGCTTATTGATTGATTTCTCTTATTCTTGTGGAGAAAGATGGGAAAGTGTGAGTCAGTTGACGATGTATCGTGCATCTTTGAAACTCACTGAGTGACCAGAACCAAGAGTCATCTGGAAAGGTTCATCCTTGGCTTGGCAAGGCATCTCGTGTGGAACGCCTTAGGGGTCTTGGCGTCCTCATGGGCTGTTTCACGGGGTTGTCTGTGATGACTCAGCAATTGTGCTGAGGAGCCAAAGCTGAGAAGCATAGCCGATGCGCTGGAGGACCATCAGGATCCATGGTGACCTCAGCAGGCTGGGCTAGACATCATGAGACATTCTGGAGTGAGGCTGGGTTTCATCGGGGGTGAAAACACCCTGGGCAGAAGTCAATCAGAAGCTGATCTGTGATGTACAGTCTGACAGAGCTGCTTGTAAGGGTCAGAGGCAGGATTTGAACCCAGGTCTTTCCTGACTCCCAGGCTGCCTCTCAGCATAAAATCTAATGTGGGTCAAGGTAAAGTCTTAGGTCACCTTGCAGTAACTTATCTCTTCTCTAGCTCCAGCCCATCCTCTAAGATTCTCTAAGGCCAGTCTGCATCAGTGAAGGGAGCTCCCACACTGAGAGGGCCCCACAGCAGCAACAGTGTAGATGCCCGCCCTGTCATCGGAGAGGCAGAGATCCTTCTGGCCCTCGACAAGCATCCTCAGTGGGCACCAGTGGCTGAGAAGCCACACCCTCCTGCCCCGCGGGTCACACTGTTCCCTTCGCCACGGTCTCCACCCCTACCGGTGTTCTCCTTCCCAGAGGATCGTGGCTGCTTCGGCTGCTGATCTGCAGCTGCCTGACTGCCTCTTCCTCACTCCGTAAATCCCCCAGCTCTTTGCAGACACTGCCATTCAATCTGTCTGCCTCGGAGGCTGCGGCTAATTGTGGGGTTCCTCCCACAAAGCAGGATTGTCCCTCAAGGGGCCCCTCATCAGCCCAGATCCATAGAAATGCCACAGAAATTCCATGGCCCAATTTCCTGGGTCGAGGAGGAGGGCTGAGAACCCCTTGCACATTCACCAGAGACTTAAAGATCATGGCCCAAGCTGAGCATTTTTGTTTGGAAAAGGTGGAATTTGTTCTAGGAGTTTGTTTGTTTTGTGTTCGGTCTTCCTGTACTGTTGGGCAGAAACCCACCCTGTAGAGCTAAGAAGTAAGTGTGACCCAGCAAGACTGAGAAAGCAAAGAGCCATTTGGGTCGTGCAGAAAGGCCCTAAAAAAAGCTGGGGCCAGATTTTGGAGCCGCACAAGACACCGTGTTTCCAGCTTCCAGTTTGTAGGATCCCAGTGGCCTGTGGAGAGGCCCGAGCAAGCATCCTGGAAGCTGATCTGGTGGTCCTGCAGGCCTGTGGGTCGGGCAGTCCAAGCCGGCTTCAGTGGACTGCTAGACGTCGCTCCCCCTGGCCCCCACCCCTGACAGACAGAGACCTTCTTCTTTCTTGAAGTCTCCAGTTAATGTAGTGAGAAGAAGCTGGGCCCAGGAGTGGATTCACTTCTCAGCCAGGAATTCTAATCTCCTGGTCCATAAGAGGCAGCAGAGGACAGAGGGTAGAACTTAAGAGTTTGAAGACTTATCTTTTGTTAAAAATAGTCCTTTTTAAAGGTGCTTTGTTAGAAATACCTCCCGCTTGAGAGTGCGTGTTTCTAGGAACATGGGTCCAAACCCGCCAACATTCCTGCAGACAACAGCATTTCCTTTTCTGCGGCCCATTGGGCTTGCTTGGCGTGAGCTCATGTGCGCAAACATGGATGCAGAGAAGAGGTGGGAAGGAAAGGGAAAACAGAAGTCAAGATGCGGCCAGGCTAGGGTCCTGGCAGGCAAGGAGCCAAAGAAAATGGTTTCCTAGGGTTAATGACCTGGTGAAGATGGAGAAAACAAGATGGAGCCCACCTTGGCCAGGAGCCAGAACAAAAGGCAAGAGTCACAGCTGAGCCACCTTTGGCCTGCTAGCCCAGGCACTGGCTAGATTCCCAGCCTCGTGAGGAAAGAAGGGGTGGGTGCCATGTCCCACTGAGCCATCCCCCTGCCTGTGGTCTGCTTGGCCACATGTAATAGAGTCAACGCCAGTTGCTTTCCCATGAGTCACTGCCAGGAAAGCCTATTCCCCAGGGACAGCGTATCCGTTCTGTATGTAAAATCATGTGCCGTCTGTGGTGGCCGTGGGCTATCCTCATAACAGATGGGCCAGTTTTGAATCAAGAAGGTCCTTCCCTTCTCCTGAGTCTATTCATGTGGTCCCTGGATACCTGCTCTCCCCTCCCACTGCTTCCCAGATCTGTTCTTTCATCAGGAACAATGCTGGGGGATGGAGGTGGGAGAATTAGAGGATCATATATTTAGAATGGCAAGGGACTTTAGAAGAAGTCCACTTCACCCCTTCTTTTGACAGATGAGAGCTGATGCCTAGAAAGATGAAGTAGCTGGCCAAGGTACCACCAATGAGACATGGCAGAGGTGACGTTTGAACCTGGGTCCTCTGCCTCCATTGCTGGCCCACATTGGTGGTGCATTATTATGCTGCCTCTCCCCCACTTCCACGCCATCCCCAGGCCAAATAAGGAGAGGTAAGAAGGTGTCCATAGATGATGATGAATATTAGATGCCTCCAGGTCAGGCACCCAGAGTGTAGCCCAGGGTCTGTTTCTAATTAGCTCTGTGACATTGAGCAAGTCACTCAGCCTAATTACAGCCTAAACATGAGGCAGGGAGACCAGAGGCTCCCAAGGTCTCTTCCGACTCTCCAATTCCAGGCTTCCCTTTGGGTTTTCTCTAGGAATCTCAGGATTGAATCTGCATTACAACCACTACTTCCGTGTGATAATTGCTAATGAACACAGAATAGGGAAAGGGCCGAACATTTAAGGCAGTGAAATGACATCATTGGGCAAATGCAGCAGCTGGGAAGCCAAATTAAGATGTGAAGCCTGGACCGGGAGAGACGTCCTAACAGTTTTGGTTCCGCTTAACCTTTGACGGCTCCTGCGACCCTCAATGGCTTTTCAGTCACATGAAGAGAAAGCTGGGATTTCTTCTGTGTTGGTGCCCAGAAAGAGCAGAAACACATCATAAGTAAAACCACTCCTGATTCACTGAATCTGCCCTGGGGCCAGGAAGCAGAGAGCTGTCTGAGAGAAGGTGATTTTGTTAGCCATTTCAAATTTTAAAACTTAACTCCATAGTGGGCAGCACAGTACTGTGGATAGAAGACCACACTTGGAGTCAAGAACAGCTCAGTTCAAATCCTCCCCCAAATACACACTAGGTATGTGACCCTGGGCTAATCTATAACCTCTGTTTACCTCAGTTTTCTCATCTGTAAAATGGGAATAATTGGACCTACCTCAAAGAGTTGCTGTGAATATTGAATGTATAGCTTCAAGCACTATACGAATGCTAGTTATTGTTGTTATTATTATGGACCAGGAAGAAGTCAGAGCTCTGAAGCAATGAATCTTTGTTTTTCTCCTACAGTTCTCTCCCTATCTCATTCCTGCAGTGGCTTCTGCCCCTGAAGCCAAGAGGCACTCATAAGGTTGCATGTCACCTGGCACCCATGGAACCTTAAGGGGGTAAATGAATGGGCACTGTAAAGAACTATAAGTGAACTACTCGTGTATATTGAGATCATTCAAGTGTACTTTAGGCAACTATTGCCCACTGTGGGTCTTTCTGACCCTGACCTAAAAGGATAATCCTAAGGCAGCCACCCCAGGGCCTGGGATACTCCAACAGCACCTGTCTGACCCGCCCAGGCTGCAATTACAGCAAGGCCAGTGGGACTTTGTCCTAGGGGGCAGATTTTAGAGGGTCTCCTGAAGCACAGAATGACCACACAGCCCCCAAATTAAGTCCCCAGGCTCTTGCTCTCCAGGCAGAAAAATGCATCTCAGCTTCTGCATGGCATGAAACCCAGCCCAACCCTACCTGTTTTTCTTGGCGCAGAACGTCTCACCTCATTGCACTTACTCTTGGGTATTTCTCCAACAAAAATGGAGGCACCTCTGGCTTGGGGGGGGGGTGACTTCTCAGAACAGCTGGTAAGGGGCTTGATTTATGGCCAAGAGGTGTGTGTCCTAAGTGGGAAGTCTCCAAAATCACACCATTTCTTATCTCTGGAACATTCCCCTTGTGCTCAGCTGAGTGAGAAGTTCAGCAGCTACCTGTGGTCACTTCATCCAGAAGCTACACTGAGCAGAAGGGGGGCGGGGCACTGAGGTAGGTGAGCTCAGTCAGCTGTGGCAGTCTCACCTCATAGAGCCAAATTTGGAAGGGCTCTCCAGGCCACGGGGGTCTAACCCCCTCCTCATACAGGGGAGAAAATTAGAACCCAGGCAGGTTGTGACTTGCCCAAGGTCACAGGTAACAGTCTCTAATAGCAGGATTGAACAGAAATCTTTGGATTTCAAAGCCAGCAGGCAAAATGTTGGCATTCAGGCAAAAAAAAATTTCCTAGTATTTGTCAGTTATTTTTTGATTAGGGTTCATCAAGGATCTTGCCACACAGTTGTGGCAAGAGCCAGACAGATGAAATGCCAATCCATAGATTCAGCTTAGCTCTGTGATGTAGGGGAAGTCACTGAACCTCTCTGTACCCCGGTTTCCTCATCTGTAAAACAGTAAGAACTGACCTTTCTATAGCACCATAAGCACTTCTATGGCACCAGTCCACATGTGCTTCACAACAGTCCTTTGAAGGAATTACTGTTCTCCTTAGCTCGCGTGTATCTACTCTGCTCCCCTCGGGGTTCGAGGCGTAACCCGGAGGAGTTCTTCACAAACCCCCTTCCAGTGTGAGCCTCAATATAATTAACCAATTAAAGCAAGTAGCTTTTACCAAGGCATATTTACTGAGAAAGTATAGCGAGGACCCGAGTATGGCAGCATCCTTCTCCCCCCTCTCCACAGCTGGACTCGTCAGGAGAGTGGTCTCCGGCTTAAAGGGGCCACTACAGAGCATTCCGCAACCCCCTGTGCCCGCCCTGCCCCCCCTCACTTCTGGGTGTGACGGAGCTCATGGAGGGGTTGGAGTCTTGGTTGCACGTTGAGGCTCACAGGAGATAATGACTGTAATGTGCCGGAGAAACATCAGCTGTTAGTGTTTCTCTTTTTAACTCCGTAAAACAAGGGCCTGAGAGTATCTCTGATGAATCACCAGCGGTCCCTGATTCTTGTGCTGTATTAGCTTGTCATTCATGGAGCAGATGAGCTTCGGGAAGATCGCCGTCCTTTCCCCCTGGGGCTGAATCTTTGCCCCTAGAAAAGCGGCTCAGCCTTTCAACACCGAAGATCTCCACCCGGCTCTGAGGCCGCCGGCCCCGTGCGGGCAAGGGGCGAGCTCATGGCCAGGGCCAGTCTCCTCCGCCCAGCTGGGCTGCTGCCGCCTCCAGGAAGCCTGCCCTCGATCCCTCAGAGGTAGCAGGTCTGTCTCCTCTGGAGTCACCTCGCATCTGCTTTTTACGTACTTGAAGCTAAGCTATCATTGTGCCTGTCAGACCTCCCACTTCGAGGTCAGGGCTCTTCCATTTTTGTCTTAGAATCCTCGGGGATGGCGCAGGTGGATATATGGGATGCTAGATGTACAGCCAGAAGGGCCAGAAGATGTAGCGCCCACTCCCGCAGGGCCCAGGCCTAGGTCACTTCAGCGATTCGAGGCCGCGTAGGTAGGAAATCTCCCCTCTGGGACTTGACCGCACTATCTGACTGCAGAGCCAAAGGAAAGTACTTCGTAGGTGCTTAGTAAATGTTGAGTTCAGAAACCTCACCCAGGCTTAGGGAGGGCTTTTCTGTCCTAGCCCGTATAGGCAGAGTCACAGCTGTGCAGACTCATTCTAACTGACCTACCTCCAGCACTTAGCGCACACGTCCTCGCAGACCTTTACTGGAAATGTATTCAGGGGATCATCTTACATAATGCTGAGCACGCCTCCCTCCCGGGTGCGGGAAGCCGGGAGCTATTGCTCGGAAATCACCTGCCAGCTCAGGTTGAGGCCGGTAGAAAGTGTGTGTCAAAACGAAAGGCTCCGTCCACCCTAACTCTGCTTCGTGTTCCCCTTAATCCACTAGCACCTTCTCCTGTAGCCCTTGCATAGTTTCTGCCGGGTCCCTCCCTGGTACATTCAGCATACAGTCCTACAATACTGTGCATTATAGTTACTTGGGTTTGTGCCGTGTCCCACTCATTCCCAGACTATTAGCTCCAGGAAGCAGAGACCCTGCCTTACTAAAACTTTGTATCTCCGGTAGCCTCGAAAACAATGTTTTGTATATAATAGGTTTCTAATAAATGTTTATTGAATGACAATGAATGCATCAGTGACAGTCATCCCTCTTGGCTTTTTTTCTCTGATGGACGCTGGCATCGGGACGGATTTAATTTTTAAAAACAGGACTCTCTGCTACGCTCCCTTCTCTCCTTCAGAACATATGAATGACCATGGCTGGGGGAAGAAAGGAGGACTAAATACCAGGTGCCTTCTCTCTTTCCAAGCAGTTTGATTGGCACCTCCGTCGGCCACCCACAAAAGGCACTGATTGCCCGTTAGTTTTTCGCCATCTGTCTCAAGTACCCTACACATGCCGCCGAGGTAACCTTTTCACTTCTCCATGTCAGGTTTCTTAGGGAACAACTAATATGTAATTTCCATCCTTGTTCATAAGGCTGTTTGGCGCTTTAAATTATACATTGGCTTTTTAACTGCTGCAAGCATCACCTCTATTATTTAATAGTGTGTCTCATCAATAAATCATGCCGTTTCAATAATATGCAAATTTCTATCAACATTTTGGTTCTTGAAATTACAAACCTCAATCTGGAATAAATAATACATGGAAGTAGAGATGGGATCTGTACCCCAAGTTTATGATTGGGCATGAAATGATAGGGAAGCTTAACATTTAACAAGCTGAGTTCCTTGTAAAAGATTTAGAAATGGACTCCTCCCTGCCCCTATTGCCATTTCAGGATTCTGGAGGGAAGAAACTTGTTTAAAGGTTAGAGGGCAAATATGTGAGAAGAGAGCCCTTGAAAAGACCTGAGCTTATACATTAATATCAAAGCAGGGCCACACTTGAGGACCTAGAGGGCCACATATGGCATTGAGGCCACAGGTTCCCCTCCCCGATGTAAAGTCTAGATTCCATGTGGGATGCTGGGGAGTAGCACGGTTAGTAGCACAGCAACTGCAGTCAATGGAGAACAGCCTGGAAATTGTTTTGCCCACCCATTCTTAGCTTTTGACTTTCTAAGAAATGGCTACTTAACTGCTACTGATTTGACCAAAGGGAAATAAAAACTGTATTTATCTTGGATCCTAGAAATCATAAAAACAACATATCTTTTCCATTGTTATCTCTCCTAAATAGAAGTAAATATGACTTCCACACTAAGGAGGAAGTGAAAGGAAGATATTAATCATGTTATATATATATATATATATATATATATATGATGGTAAGCTGTATGACTCTAAAAAAAAACCCCAACACTTTAAATAGCTCTGCATGTCATGAAATCTTTCTCTAATGATATCAAAATGTCATTTGCATTCCATAAAGATAAAATGTCTCTTAATGTCCACTAAGGAAAAATAGAGACTGAAAGCTTTTGAACTAAAATAGAGCAACATATGAAACCAGCATTTACAAAGGCGTTATATACCTTTGTCTCCTCTAGACAAGACACATCCACCATCACCCTATCAAGGAGAAAGCGATGGATGAATATGTTAAACTTACTGAAATCCTGAAATCAAAGATAATGGGGAAGAGCACATTTCAAACAATCAGATGACACCAAGAGATCTGCAAAATGGACCTGAACAGATTTGTGAAGTGTCCCAACAAAGACAGACCAAATAAGAACAAAGCGCTAAGGAAGCTGGAGAAAGATTTAACACATTCTCTCCAAAAAGGAGGAAAAGGATTCTAGACTTTTTAAGAGCACGTGACAAACAAGACAGAAGCCCACAAGAACACTTGGGGAATGAGCAAACATCACTTCACTGTTCGATAACAGACCCATCCTTTTGGATTTGCCCACAGAAAGGAAAGTGGGGTATGAAGAGAGCCTGTGAGCATGATCCCGTAATGGAACCATGGACAACATCCACGTGAACTCAGCCAACAGTACCTTTACAAAGAAGTGGTGAGAGAAAATGGCCAAATCTTGTGGATTGCTTAGGAAAATCACCAACTGAAATTGCGGAAAATTTAAGAACCCCAGACTTAGGCATCACCGTAGATTAAATGAGGAAATGATGGAGACTGTGCAACACTTCACTTGAGGCTGTGTAATCCTGCCCCCTGCTGAATGCCTAGAACTGGATGTTGTAAACAGAAATATAACAAACAACAAATGCACATGCTACAAATATGGACTTTGTAATACCTCAGAGAACTCAAACAATAAAAAATACTGAAAGCGGGCTGTCCGGACTGCGGCCTGGTCTCACACTCACCAGAACATAACGTTGATCAGTAAAGACTTAGGAATGGCAGGTGTCACGGATGCAGGGGGTGCTGGAGCAGCTCACGCCTGCTCAAGAGCGCCACTCGCTGGATCTTCTGGGTGATCATTGACACCTCTGAAATCGGCAAACACTGCAAGTCAGAGCTTGATTTTGGCTTTGTTAACTGTCTGGACTTAGCGTGAGGAAATGCTAGCAATGCAGAATAAATGTAAAAGTGTTTTGTGCGTGCATTTTATATTTTTGCAGAGCTTGTTATTAAACATTTACCAATACACCTTGGGATGGCACTGTACCAAATACTCATAATCTTGAAGGTGTGTGGGTCTAAGCTCTTTCCAGATACTGAGATGAGACCTAGCAGAGGAAATCAAAGTCACATGGGAACAGGATGAGTATGTACCAGTCTTGACTTGCTTCCTATTATGGGAGCTGTACTGAGGATGCTCCTAGTGGACCTACAAAGGGTGGGCTGACATCCCCATACTTTTATTCACCACCTTTTTTATCTGCAGTTGTTTTATCTGCCTATATTGTGGTCTGCAATGGGACAATGACTTGTCCTAGGATGATTTCTATATGAATTCCATCAAATAAGATGAGACCGAGACAACAAAAAGTAATAATGTAGCCAACACTTGTGTATTTACAAAGCTTGACGTGGGTCATCTCATTTGACCCTCACAACAACTCTAAGTAGCTGGTGCTGTTATTTGGTTTTACAGATGAGGAAATTGAGACTCAAGGCATTACATGACTTACCAGAGTCACACAGTTATTGAGTGCCTGTGGGGAGATATGTAGCCAGATCTTTCTGTCTCCAGATATCTCTATGCACTGTTCCACACTGTGGGGTTTTTGTAGGATACTAGCAAAATTATGTTTCCTTTGAAGAGGTGGGTCTGGGTAGGGTTGTTAGGTTGTCTGCTCCAGTTCAGAGCGGCTCTGAGGTCTATAAGGGAGCATCAGGCTCTACCTTCTGACCTATAGGCATTTCTCATCCACTCAGTTTGTCCCGTGTGCATAGTTAGGCCAAATTACTTTTAATTGTTTTTGGATCTGGTTTGAGAAATTCTGCATACATAGAGAGACAAAAGCATATGGAAGACCTGACATTGTACTGGGAATTCCTCTTCCCATAGTAGGACTTATCACTGGCCAGAGTACTTAATGATGGCAGACACCTTCGGTTAGGATGCATTTCCCTGTTTTCTTCACCCTTTGAAACTAATAATCAAAGGGTCATTGAGCAAAGTTATATATCTCTGTTGTTACATTTTTCATGGAATCATGTATAATTTTAATATGAATAAAAGCTAGCATTTATGTAGCACTTTAAGGTTTGCAAAGTGTTTTGTGTGTATTATTTATTCCCACAACAAAGGTTGCTGTTATTATTCCCATTTTACAGATGAGGAAACTGTAGCAGACAGAGGTAAAGTGACTTGCCCAGGGTCAATCAGCTAATAAATATCTGGAGCAGGATTTTATCTCAGGTCTTCCTGATTCCAGGCCCCGCCCTCTGTGCTCTGTTCCCTCTCACTGTCTAGGACATTTTGGAATGTCCAGAGAAGACTACTTTTGGGAGCCTTTCCAGTGGCTGTTTGCTTTACCGAGTCAGTGAATAGTAAGCATGGAGCAAGTGTGTGCTTTTTACACTTGTCAGTCTCAGGTCAAAAGCCACCCTCTACGACATGACTGCCCTGCTCCCCTCCCTCTAACCTCTCCCTGTTTTCTTTCTTTATGTTTCTGTATTTACCGACCTCTCTCCTGTGAAACATATGCTCCCACTCCCAGAGGTTAGGAGTAGAGTCCTTCCTATAGAGTAAGCACTTAACAAATTCCTCTTGGGTTTAATTGAATTTTTTTGTGTGTTTTCTCTTTCCTCATGTGGCCAAGGGGGGACTGAAACATTAGGATCTTAATATGGTGGCTGCACTATGGTTGACAGAAAAATGAGTTAATCAAGAAGTCTTCCCAGATCTTTTTCTTTTCTAATCTGTTCATCGTTGTCCTTCCATCCTTTAACATCTTTGGGATGACTCTCCTTAGTTGGGTCTCCCATGAAGCTTTCCATAAACTTACTTCCCCTTCCATAATTTCTGGCTGTTTTATGAAATGAGCCTAGTCATAATCTCCTAACATCCTCTTGCATAGGAATTTACAAGCAGTTTTCATTCCCGGCAGCTGTTGTCCTTGGCTGCCCAAAATCTCTGCTTAGCAAGGGATCAGGTTCTTAACTTAGGCAAAGGTGGTTTCTGTGCTTTTTGGCATCCTCATTGTGGAGATGGATCAACATTGGTTAAATTTCCTTTGGAAATGACGGATCAATGTCTGTTCTTTTATCCTTTTTTTCCATAATCAGTTTGTTTAAACAGATCAGTTGGCTCCATTGCACGCTGGCCGTTCTCATTTTCATTCCTTTAATTCAGTATTGATTTTGATCTTTGCTCTAACAGGTTCGTGGTCTCTCTACACAGATGGCTTATTAGGGAATAACACTCATGTCAATAGCTTGTCATTTCCTGTCTTAAAATATAATCAATTTAATTTTTTGAATATTTCATTTTGAGTTCCTCGTAGTCACCACCTCCCAACTCTCTTCTCAAAAAAAGTACGTGTGAGAAATAAATAGGGGACTTCAGCATAGTCTACAAACCCTCGATCTCGTTTCTTACTCCTGAATCATATTTTTTTTGCCAACCTCCCTAATGGACATCTTTTACTGGAGTTATAAATATTAATATATATGTTAGTTAACTAAAAATTTCTCAACCTCTTTATCCTCTGCAATACATTTTTACATATAAGCTGAAATTATTTCCATGATTATCTGCTCTGCAAATGCTCCTCAGGAGCAAAGCAATGTTTAATGACCTGTTATCCTGGTGCCCCACCCTCTGAGACTCCCTCCTTTTACCCTCCAGATGCATCGTTTGTACCTTGGCCCTCCTATTAAGACATAAACTCCCTGAGGGCAGGGGCTGTTTTTGCCTCTTTGTATGCCCAGTCCTTAGCACAGTGCCAGCTGTCATTAGGGCTTAATCAATGCTTGTTGACTGTCTGATTTCTTGTTGCCTTTGGACAGAGTAGAAACAGCTACATCATTTCCATTCTTTGCCTCTCCACGAAGGCACCTGTGAGCCAACCTTCTGGGAGCTGGTTTTTATTTTTCTGGTTTATTTTAAAATAAAAATGTCAAGATGGAAACAATTCAACTCCTCAAGGAACATGTCTACTCAGAGCACAGTGGACAAGGATCTCCCATTTAAAGCTGTAGCTGCTGTGTTAATTTTTACAGATGATCCCTCTCCCTGAGAGTCCCACAGCCCCAAGGGCTGGGCCGCACCTGCAGCTGCTCGCATCTCTTCTCTCCTTTTCACATCTGTCCTTTCTTTATCTTCAGTCACTACTTCCAAGATCCCTGCAATGACTATCACTCCATGTACTCCACTTCCACTTTCCTACGGTGAGAAGTAAGTGGCAGGACCTTGCCTGTTTCAGGGAACCTCCTGGCCTAGGCCCCTGGAGGAAGCAAAGTGGTCAGAGCACTGGACTTGGAGTCAGGAAGACACTAACCAGCTTAGGGACCCTGGACACATCACCTGCCCTCTGGGCCTCAGTTTCCTCATCTGTAAAATGAGGAGGTGAGACTCTGTGGTTTCTCAGGTGCCTTCCAGTACTGCACCCTAGGGCCCATAAGCCTAGGAGGATCTGCCGCTGGCTCCCCAATCTCTCTTCGGCAGTTGACTAATTATAATTGCTTTTGGTTTGAGAGCCATAAAACTTACCCAGCATCCCTCATGTTTGACAGATTAAGGATCATAAAGGTTCACTTCAGTTGGTTCATTCCACCTCATTCATTTTATAGCCTGGTGAAAGGGAAGGGAAGCAATCTTAACCTAGCACCAGGGGCAGGGGTCAGGCGACCTGTGCCCTCCTTGGTATCGGCTCTCAGAATTTAAATTATAGAAGATGCAGCTGCTCCCTGGACCACAGCTGGGCCACAGTGCCCCCTGGACAGGAGCCTCAGGGGAACTGGCTTAGGAGAGGGGGGGAAGGGTCTCTGGGTCTTTCTCTCCCTTTCTTCCCTTTCTGTCCCCTCCTTTTCCTTTCTTTGCTTTCCTTTCAATTCCCTTGCTTTATCTTTCCTCCCTCCCTCCCTTCCTTTTCCTCTCTTTCTCTTCCCTCCCCTCTCCTTCCTTTCCCTTCCATCTCCTCTCCTTCCCTCCCGTCTCTTTCCCTCCTTTTCACTTTTTCAAGATTAGTCCTCCTTATGTTGGCCTAATTGAAAGTCCTGCAGACCCTCCCAGGCCTAATCCCACTGCTGACTGGAAGCTTTGACCTGCTCTGTTTCTGGCCTATGCCAGTCCTCCCCTCTGTAGGCAGGCAGCCTGCTGGACCTGCACTCCCAGGAGGTCCCGTTTTGGGTGCTTGACTTAGCCTGATTGGCAGCTCCAAACTCCTGAGCTTGATGTCCGCCAGCCTTGGGCTGCCTGGGAGCAGGAGGGCTTGACCCAGCCTCCAACAGTCCTTTGTCCATCTGTCCTGGGGCCAACTGATTAGCCTGCAGTGTGGTACAGTGGTAAGTGCCAGCTCTGGAGTCAGAGGACCTGGGCCCGCTCCTCATTCCCTATGAGAACTTAGGCAAGTCACTCCCCTCTCTGGTCCTTAGTACACCCATCTGTAGAAGGAGGACGTTGGCCGCTAAGGTCCAGCTCTATCCTATGACTTACATGCCTTTGGTCTCACTAGAGCCTCTGCCCTCCTTGTCCACCATCCTTCACCATTCATCTCAGTCCTGCCTTTCCTTCATGAAATTCTCCCTCGTCTTATCAGCCTGCCAATGGCTCCTCCCTCCCCTTTGCTGCTTTAGCAATGTTTGCCTATGTAACACGACTTGTGCCACCCCCACCAAAGAATGAGCTGACCTCCAAGACCTTGGGGGTCCCTGCCAGCTCTTTACCCTCTGACCCAGAGAGTAGTCTAGATGTAGCACCTTGGCTTCCCCAAGAGAGAGTTTTGGGGTAAAGGTAATGAGTTCAGTTTGGGACCTATAGAGTTTAAGATGTTTCCCGGGTGTCCAGTTTGAGATGGGAAGCTGAAGATGTGAGAGTGGAGGGTCAAAGAGAGGTTAGGGCTGGATCAGTAAGTGGGTCTGAGGATCATCTGCATAGAAACAATCATTGAGAGAAATGAGCCCACCGATGAGGTTGTCAAGTGAAACAGTATGGAGGCAGAAGAGAAAAGGGACCAGGACGGCACCTTTGAGGACAACCATGGTTAGTGCATATGACCTTGCTGAAGATATGGCAAAGGGGACTGGGAAAGACGGGTCAGAGAAGTAGCAGGAGAGCACAACAGCATGAAAACACAGAGAAAAGAGTATGTCAAGGAGAGGAGGGTGATGGACGGTGTCAAAGGCTGCAGAGAGGTCAAGAAGGACAAGGATTAAGAAAAGCCCATGGGTTTGACAGTTAAGAGATCGTTGGCAACTTTGGAGAGAGCGGTTTCAGTGGAGTGATGAGGTCAGAAGCCAGACTGCTTCTGACTTCAGAGGACTGAAATTAGGAGAGGAGAAGAGAAGAGAGGAGGCACCAATTAGAGATGGCCTTCTCAGAGTCCAGCCATGAAAAGGAGGCAGAATGGAGGCTGAGAGGACAATAGCTAGAAGGGTAAGAGGATCAAGTGAGGGGCTTTAAGGGATGGAGGAAGAAGACCTGTTGTTGGCAGTAGGGAAGGAGCAAGTGGACAGGGAGAGATGGAAGATTAATGACAGTGGGATGATAGAGGAGAGAGATTTCTGGAGAAAGTGGCATGGAATGGGCTGCCTGTGGATGTTGAGGGGATAGTTTTGGCAAGGAGCAGGGCTGCCTCCTCATGTGAGACAGGGCAGAGGGTGTGTAAGGGAGCAGAAGGCGCCTGAGGGATGGGAGATGAGGAAGAGGAAGCCATGGGAGGCTTGAAGAGAGATGAAAAATTATTAATGAGCTACTGGAGTGAGTGGGACCGCGAAGATCAGAGCAGGGTAAAAAGAGGCTGCAGTGTCCACCGAGGTCTTCTGGCTGCAGCCCTAGGGCTCCCTTCAGGATACTGTTCCTTCTGCCTCTCAAATAAAATAATGTGTGTAAAGCCCTTTGCAGCCTACAAAAGCAATCTAGAGCAGAGGGCCTGGTACACAGGAAGCACATAATAAATGCACATGGACTGACTGACTGGTAGCATCCAAGTTGTTGGGAGCCAGAGAATGTTTTCTCTACGACATTGTGACCCTACTGCTCAGCATTGTGCCTCCCAATAGTATGTCCTAAATAAAAATTTATTATCTAATTAACTAATATTATCTAATAATCTCAGTCAGGACTCCATTACATAGGAGGGATGCTCCATCACTGAAGCATCTGCTGGCCAGGTTAGTTGGCTTGTGTAGGTCAGACAGAGCAGGTGTGACACCACAGGTCACAATCCCAAGAAACGTGGTCTGGAGTCTAAAAACTCGGCTTCCAGTCCCAGCCCTGACATTGGCCAGCTCTATGACCTGGGCAGATCATATTCCCTCTCTGTGCCTCAGTTTCCTCACGTGTAAAATGAAGCATTTGGACTAGGTGACCTCTCAGATCCTTCCCTGTTCTGGAATTCCCTGACCTCCCAGTGGCATGGGCCTCATTCCTCAGTTTCTTCGTACATACAATAAGAGCTTTGACCTGTGAGATCCTCCCAGTTCTGGAATCCTCTGACCCGCTGGTGACTTGGACATTGGCATATTGGGGTTAATAAGTCTCTTATTTCATGAGGACTCCTTTGGTGGAGGTAGGGCATGGGTTAAGAACCCATGGCACTTTCCTGTATATGCTCACAAGTCAAAAAATCTGTTGTGGAATTGTTGATTTTACAATGAAATATTTCAAACCAACACAAACCAACTAAAGCTTCTCAGCCATCTGTTCTGATGACAGGGTGGGGTGGGGGAGGCAAAGAAGGGGGCGAAGTATTAGAAGTATTAGTTTCTTTCTTCCTTTGCAAACCTTTCAGGAACGTGGTGTTCATGACTGAGGCTGTGGGGTCCCTCCCCCAAAGCCCAGTGCAAGGCAACTCATGGGCCACGTAGAGAGCAGGAGGCAGAGACCCTCAGACTCTAGGGCAGCTGCTGCTCCTTCATGTAAATTGCCATTACCTGTCTTCACTCTGAGAAATTTGCTTCCTAGAAAGACCATTCTGCACCTAGGTAGTCCTTGGGGAGGGGGGGGCGCTGATCGAGCAGAACATCTAGCAGCCACAGCATTAACATCATAGATGTTGGGCTCCTCCCCCTACCCCCACTGTTCCTTTGTCCAGTGTCATCTGATCTTCTGCTCGTCAGTGCACTGCCATCTTGTGTTAGAATTGGTCCATTGACTGTGTGAATGACCTCCCCGCTCCTGGCTAATGTCTGGGTGGAACATTGGTCCACACCAACCCTTCATTTCTCAAAATGCCAAGACTTCTAGTCGTTGACATTTGGTATAAACTGAGAATGGATCTTAAATGTCATCCAGCCCAAGCTTTGGTTATTTTGTGTTTTGTTTGAAATACTTCATTGTAGGAAGTCATGCTACTCACCATCTGACAGAGGGAGGGTAGACTCAAGGTGCAGAATTAGATATATCTTTTTTGGACGTGGTCAGTGTATGGATTGGTTTTGCCAGCCTACATTTACTTGTTAGAAGGATCATGTTTTCCATTTTGTATGGTGTTGGGGGGAGAGGAGAGCTAACCACAAGGTAGGAGAACCCCATTGGACCCCCCAAAAAGCAAAGAGACTCATTGAAGGATTTTTAAGTGCTCAGAAAAGAACAGAAGGTAGTTCAGAAGGAAACACAGTCAGGCAAGACAGCTTTGAAAATATCATGTCACCGTATCCTTTTTTTTAAAGCAAATTGTAAGTAACAGAGATTCAAATTTTTACATAGTCTCTTTTTGGAGTCTGACTTATCTGTGCAAAGGTTCTGTCTTCTTTTGGGGGGAGGCATTTCTTAAATTCAGATTTTTAAAAAATCGAAAATTTACAAAATATATTTCACTGTAAAATGAACAATTGTGTAGCAGGTTCTTGCCTTGTCAGTGTGTACAGAAAAGTGTCACAAGCCCTGAATGGCCCAGCTTAGGCCTGGGAGTCATCCTGCCTTTATTCAAAGAGCCACAGGGAGGGGGAGCCCCACCTCCCAAGGTGGGCCCTTTGCCTTGGGAAGCTCTTCCTACCCTGAAGCCTCAACTGGCCTCGTTGCAATATCCCTCACTGCTCCTGGTTCTGCCCTCAGGGGTCTCCTTCCTAATGTCCTTTCAGTCCTGGAAGACAGTTGTCTCCACCCCCAGCCATCCCCCCAAGTTTTCTCTTCTTTTGGCTAAACATCTTCATGCTCCTTGACCTATCCTCATATGCCACAGATGTGAAACCCTTCACCGTCCTGGCTGCCTGTCCTAGACTCTCTCAAATGTATTAATTCCCTTCCTAAAAGATGGCACCCAAGTCTGAACACAACTCTCCAGGTCTGGTCACCTCCCCGGTCCATACACGATGCTTCACTGGCCTGCTTCAGGAGGTGTGAACAGTCTTTGCCAGCCTGTGGTTCACAACTAGCGAGTGGCAGTCAGATTTGAACCTGACTCTCCTAATTTGCCATCCAGCCCTCTCTCCACTCTGCCAAATGGTCACATTTTCTGTGGCTTGGGGTTGAGTGACTGACTTGCTTCTAGGAAGTTCTCTTCCATCCTTTTCCCTCATCGAGAAGTCCTCTCTCTTCGAGTGTATGTGTGTACCCATATATACATACGTATTGTGAATGATGCATGTGTGCATACACGTATGTATGTATGTGTGTATTTTTTCCAGTGTCTGGAATCTCCCCTTCCTCCCCCTGTGATGGGCTTTCACATTTTATGGACAAGCTTTGTCAGTCTCTAAGAGCATTACAGAGACTCTGATGCAATATGGGCTCAGATTATTACTTTGCCCACATATCTCTTCATCCAGAATCCAGTGCCTGGAGCCCTGGTTACAACTTAACATCAATTCAACCAGCATTTACCATCTGTTCTGAGGCTTAGGGAAAAGAGCCTTCACAAAGAGGCTTGGAGCAGATATTTGGGCCATTAAACACTAACGCTGTGCTGTGAGACCAGCCCAATTAAACAAGCATTTAAGGATCTTTGTGTACCAGGACCTGTCTGAGGCTCTGGGAATAGAGAGACAAAAAGAAAAGGAGATGAGGAGATTGTAGGGAGATGGTCCACCAATCAGCAAGCATTTATTAAGTGCCTATTGCATGCCAGGCACTGGGGGTTTAAAAATAAAATGATCTGCTCTCAGGGAAATTATAATCCATCAGGGAAGACAACGTGTGTGTGTGTATGGTGTGTGTGTGTGTGTGGTGTGTGTGTGTGTGTGTGTGTACACAGGATACTTGACCTTACTTCCTGTGTAAGGCAGGCACTATCTACCCTGAAGTCAGAAATATGAATCCAGGCAGGAAGGAACCCAGGGAGCCCCCTGCAGTTACTCCCAGCCCTAGAAAGATGGTGGGGAGTCCAGACACATATGTGACGAGGTTACCAGCCACTAGTGTCACTGAGAATCCAGCTGACTCTGTACCAGAGTGACCAAAACCCCTAGAGAGAGATTCAAAATGAACTGGCTTCCTCCCAGTCCTTGGAAACAGACTTCTCAGAAACTCATGTCTAAGGCATGGAAAGGCACCTGTGACTGGAGCAGAGCAGCCTGTTCCCGGCTCCTCGGGCTGGGGGTTGGGATCTTGACCATTCTCAGAAAGGGAATGAGATAACTACTGTGGATTCTGTCTAATGGGGTGTTCTTCATCCACCATTCCTTGGCCAGCGCAATTTGGAACAAGGGTCAGTATGGGGCTAGTCTTCGTTTTGCGGCATTTCTATGACCAGGAAAAAATAATGGCAAATTAAGGGACAGAAAAGATCTGTTTAAATCAACAACAACCCCACACTCAGTCGCCCTCCTCTCTCTGAGATCTTGAGTTGGGAACTTTACATAACGTCATTGGCACTGTCCCACTCCTCCAGAAATAAGAGAAAAGAGAGCTAGAAACTCAAGGTCACTCTTTAAAGACCGGAAAACACGAAGGAGACAGAGCCAGAGGGAAGCAGAGATGAGAGAACTGCCTGGCTCCCTTTACCACGGCCGAATCGATGATCCGATGACTGTGAGCAGTCCCTCTGGTGGTACAGACTGCTGTTAGTTGTACCCCCCCCATTTTACATTACTCTTGTCCGCCTCTTCCTGTAATTCTTCCGCCAGAGGAGCACCCCACACAACAGAGACCACTCTCTGTTCTTCACAACATACCATTGGATGACTTGGATTGGCCACCACTTTTCCTTCACTCTCATCTCACAAATTACTTCATTTGGGGGCCTATACCTCTCACAGTACATTCCACCACTTCCTTGGTCCAGCTCTGGATCAAGGGTTGAATTTCAGACCAATCATGCCCACCACATACTTCACCATCGCCCTTTGAATGACCCTCTTTCCATGACTTGTACACATCTAGCATCAGCAGGATGTTTCTATTTAAAATCTGAACCTTGGTTATGAGGAGAAGCATGGCATCACTAAAATCCCTGCTCAGTTTTCCAAAGGCCGTCCTGTTCCTCTTGGTCGGTTCTGTGCCCAGCTCATTTTCCGGGACATCATCCATCCAAGAGCATGTTCTGATGGACCAGCCATTGGTCTAGGCCATAAGCTAAGCCTCCTTCCTCCATTTTGCCTTTGGGCATGTGCCTTACTTTGCCATTGGGTCAAATGCAGCCGTCTGTAGACAATAATACTGCCTGGGCAAGAGACTTGGAATATTAGATGTAGAACTCAAAGCATCCTGGACAGCTTATTTTTTCAAAGTAATTTTTTGCAGCCTCAAAGGAAACATGAAAATAATTTATAAATTTGAAAAATTGCTTCCACAGAAGAAAATCTCTTACAAATATGAAGTAATTTCAGGTTACACAGCGCCTCCTTGGAGCTTCCAATAGAATCTCCAGAACTTGTGTGGTTCTGAAGGCGAAGGATCAAGATTCAGTCCTCATTATTATGAAAACATCTCCCACATACACACCTGATCTGTTTTAATCCATCAGTTTAGCACAGGTTGTCTAGATGCTTCTAGAGTCATAGGACTGAAAGCTAGGGGTGATTTTGGTTTTCAACTCCAGGGCAGAGGGGTAAAGGGGAAAAGGAAGGGAGTGAGGAGAGGCCGGTTTCATTTCTGTCATCTTTATGTATCCAACACCTCACTCGGTGCAGAGTAATCAATCAGTAAACATCTACTGAGCACCTGTTATATGCCAGGCACTGTGCTAAGTTCTGGAGATACAAAAAAAAAAGGCAAAAGACAGTCCTTGCCCTTCGGGAGCTTACAGTTTAATGGGGAAGACAACATGCAATCCAATATATACAAAGTGAGTTATATACAGGATAAATAGGAAATAATTAAAAGAGGGACGGCACCGGAATTAGGAGGGCTTCCTGCAGGGGGAAGGATTTTAGTTTGGATTTAAACAAAGCTAGGGAGGTCAGTAGTGGGAGCAAGGAGGGAGAGTGTACCAGGCATGGGGGCACAGCCAGAGAGTATTACCAGAGCCAAGAAATGACGCGTCTTGTTCATGCAACAGCCAGGAGGTTGGCGTCCCTGGACTGAAGAGTATGTGTTAGAGAATGAAGTGTAAGAAGACTGGAAAGGATAGGTTAGGAAGGGCTTCGAGTGGCAAACAGAGCATTTTGTATTTGCTCCTGAAGGTAATAGGGAGCCACTGATGTTTATTGAGTAGGGAGTGACATGGCCATCTTTAAGATGGCATCTTTAAGTGACATGGACATCTTTAAGAAAATCACTTTGGTGGCTGAATGGAGAATGAATTTGTAGTGGAAACTTGATGCAGGTAGAACCCTCCCTTCCCACAACCCCCCAACCCCAGCACCTACTTCAGTGGTCCAGGGGTGAGGTAGGGTAAGGGCAGTGTCAGAGGAGAGAAGGCGATGTCTTGAAGAGATGGTGCAGAGGTGAAATTGACAGGCCTTTGCACCATATTGGATATGAGGGGCAGGGTGAGAGGCAATAAGGAGTTCAGGGTGACCCCTAGGTTGTGAGCCTGAGGGTCTGGGAGGGTGGTGATGTCCTCTACAGTGATAGGGTAGACAAGAGGCAGGGAAGGCTTAGGGAGAAAGATAGTGAGTTCTTAATAAGTGCTTGTAGAATGGAATAGATTGGAGGCAGTCAGGTGGTGCAGTGGATAGAGTGTTAGACCTGGAGTCCATAAAACCTGAGTTCAAATCTTGCCCCCAACATTTTTTAGCTATGTGATCCTATGCAAGTCACTTCATCTCTTTCTGTCTCAGTTTCCTCATCTGTAAAATGGGGATAATAATAGCATCTGCCTCAAAGGATTGTGGTGAGGCTCAAATGAGGTAATATTTATAAAGTTCTTTGTAAACCTTAAAGCTCTATATAAATGCTAGGTAGTACTAATAATCATAATTGAATTTCATCTAAATTGATAGTTAAGCCAAACTCTTGAATAATTTTGAATCTTCTTTAAGAGACTCTTTGGTGTTCTAGGGCTTGATACAGTCAGTACAATGGCACCTGAAAACAGGAGCATGCATGGAGGACTCATCACTATGGAAGGGTTCTCAGCCTAGGCTGTGCACTTGCTTTTTGTTTTCATATTCTGATGACTGTATTTCAGTGTAATCCTGTGTACTTAATTTTAGGCATTTTAAAATCTCATTCTGAGAAGGGATCCATGAAGTCAAGAATCACAGACCTACGGGGATGTCCTCTCCCATTTGGATTCTTTGCCAAACATATTCCACGATGGGGGTGAACGTGTACCTTATTGTTTTATGATTATGATATTAAGAAGAAGAAGGCCATCAAATTAAATTATATCTGTAACATCATTTAAAGAACATTATATAATTTTGATATATTCCTAGGAGACATCTCAATGGAGGAGAGCTTTTAAAGTACTAGTTTCTACACAAAATCAAGGGCAATTTTGTAATCAACAAAACACAGATGATTTTTTTTTATATTTTGTCTATTTTTTAAGCTAATTGTATCATTAAAATCGTTTGGCCTAATTGCCTCCTTGTCAAGGGTGCTCTCAATGGATGTATAAATTATTCTCATAAATTTTTTGCAGAACTGGCAAAGTAGGCATATGGGGCTATAGAAATTTCTACTTTATGAGTCAACTTTATTGGTAGCACTGTCTGAGATTGTTTCTAAGCCGTTGGTGTCCTCCTCTTTCAGATACTTTGTAACATGATCTCAACATTCTTATGCTGTGTTGCTTCCAACATGGACCTCTTCCATGTACATTTCATCTTGTCCAACTGGCTTTGCCATTTTCTGTTTCCTCTGTAGTGCAGCAGGCACTGTAACACTGGAGTCCAGATGTGTGGACACCTTGTAATTGGGGCAGGTAAAGAGTTCATTATAAAATCCCTCATTATCTTTTCCACTTTGTTTTCTATCGATTGTGCTTCCAGTTCCAAATACCTTTGGGACAGTTTTACTTCATTGAGTCTCTCCCCAAGCTTTTTGCAAACTCATTTTGGCTTCCAGTGTGTCTCACTGTTTTATGAGGTGATAGTGCGTGTAATCTTCCATCATTATCCTTTATATGGTTTTATAAATAAAGTTATATTCTAAATCTCTGTTACCCTTGTGTGACATATCTCTCCCCTTGACAAAGAGATCATTTTTTTGTTTTGTTTTGTTTTCTGGCTAAGCAGGTTTCTAGGCTCATTGCATGATGATTGATTTTATGTTTGTTTTAGGAAACGGTGACAATCTGTCTCAATGTCTGTTCTTGTATTCATTTCCCACTTTTCAGTGTCAGTAGTTCAAGTTACCTGTCCTGAGCTCTGTGTCTTTTTGTATTGATCTTTGTTGTAAAGGAACAGTTTGCTGACTTGTACACAGATGATTCAGACATGGCACCCACCTCCTTACTCAGTCACTTCCTCTGTTAAAATAGAAGCCATTTGATATTTGGTTCTCATCATGTCTAGTGACTCCCAACTCTCTAGATATTCGGGCGAAAAAATACACAGTGACTGATGAAAGTAAAGACAATAGGAGCAGAGAGATGTTAAACCTAAATCATAGACCATCCAAGTGCATCTGTGGCTGACTTCACCGTAATTAAATCCTCTGGCTAACGGTCAGTCAGTGAATCAGCAAAACATTTATCAAGTGCCTACTGGGTGTGAGAAATAAAACCAAGAATGAAATAACTCATCTCCTCAAAGAGTTCCCATTCTGTCAGGGAAGACAAAGTATATAAGCATATGCAAGATGCCTCAAAACAAAAACAAGGTGATTAGTGGGGGGAGGGGGAGGCTCCAGCTGGGTGGGTCAGGAAAGCCCTCTTGTAGAAGGTGCCCATTAGCTGAATTATAAAGAAAACTGGGGGTTGTAAAAGGTAGAGATAAGAAGTGAGTGTCTTCCTGAGTGAAGAACAGCCCTCACAGAAGCCCAGGGATTGCAGGTGAACTCCTCAGCTCTCCATTTTGTTTTCCTCCTATAGACGTGACCTGAGTAAGGCAGATGAGCAAATGAAAGGCCTGCAGACAGCCATGAGCTGCCTCCACTTCTGCGAGGATGGGTAATCGAGATGAAAGGATGGGAAATAAAGAGACCAGCCGGAAACTCACAGTAATTAGCGGACTAGAGGGACAGAACAGTCTAGGGGAGCAGTCTTTGTCCAGAGCCATTATCCAACCTGGTAAAGAGGTCAAGTCCAGGAGTTCAAAAAAGCAATTGACCCCTGAAGGTATGCACTGGGGGCAAGACGGAAAGGTCTCCAGTAGCTGGCAGTTTGTCTCATGCAAGGAACTAGCCCAAACCAGTGTCCTTTTCTATCACTAGCCTGCTCTACATGCCTCTTCCTCACTCCACTGGGGCCCATCGCCATAGTCTGGTCCCTAACTTTGCACTCCAGAAAATTAATTTTATGCATTCACCGGGAAGTGCTCCAGCCCAGCGGAATCAATTCACACCAGCCAGATTCACAATGGCCTGGTTTATGAAGTGTAATCGGTGTTTCACCTGCAGGGTCAGCCAGAAAGTTGTGTCCGCTGGTACGCTCCTTCCCTCACTGAAATAGGGCCACCATATTTAGTAATCAGAAGATTGATGGAGATATATGGACTCTGGGCAGGGAGCTGGTCCAGCTATTCTGTCTTCAGCCTCAGGCCACCGAAGGAGCCATGCTCAATATGGCATTGTACCAGCACATGTCATTCATTAAGTCATGGCCTCCTCTCCTGTGGACAGAGTTGAGGCCAAGTGATCTTCATATCCTTGGTGCCTAGCACAGTGCCTGGCATGGAGTAGGCATCCATTTCACCTCTCATCCTGTTGGCTTCTTCATCTGTTAAATGGGATAATAAGAGCATCTATCTCACAGAGTTGTGATCAGTATCAAATGAGGAGTATATACATATATGTGTGTGCTTTAACATACTTTAACACATGTATATATACAGATGTATGCATATACACATGCACACATATCTATGCACACACATATGCATATGCACTCGATACACACATGTACACTTGCACATATACACATATGTGCACATATAAACATGAAGGTGTATACGCACGTGTGTGTTGTGTGCACGCATATGCACATACATGTATGCTGTGTCCATATACATTTGTGTGCATACACATGCCCATTTACATATGTGTGTACACATGGATATGTATTATGTGCATATGTGTATATGTAGTATATGCATGTGCACATGTATGTATATACACGCATATATCTCTATATAGTGCTTTGCAGACCTTAAAGCATACACAAATTTGCTATTGTTACTAGTGGTAAATGTTTGTTGAGTAAATTAAGTTACTCTACAGCACTCTCCTTTTTTTTTAGCAGATTCTACACTGACCCATCCATCTTCCAATGTCCTGTCACTGCATCATTCGTCCCGTTTTTCTTCTGCTTGCTCTCCTTCTCACTGGGGGAGTGCCCCTGCAGTCTCTTTCACAGTTTCTCTCTGTGCCCCTGTGCCTACTTTGATCAGAGATCCTTCACTCTCTCTTGACAGGCCTCTAATTCATGCCTACATTTCCACAATGCTAAACCCTAGGAGATCGTGGAATGAATACTGGTTTGGAGTCAGAGGGCCTTGGTTCAGATCCAGTCTCTGTTGCCCCAGGCGAGTCTGTAAGTGAAGATAAGCTGTCAAACAAGAGATCTGGACCAGATGGCCTCCAGGCCCCCTGCCAGCTCTAAGGCTAGCCCCTCTGAACATCAGCAGGAGGGACGCAGTGAAGATTCAAAGGACGGGGGATGGCTCTGCAGATTTCCAGGCTAGCCCTGTCATTTTCAAATGCAGAAACAGTACCGTTGTAGGGGATCCCTGGAAGGCCTCATTTGGGGGGTCCCATCTGTAAGTTCCCCCTTTTACAGTCACAAGCCCTAGCCATTTCAGGAGACAACAGAAGCTTCAGCTCAGTCTAGGCCTTATTATTCAACCAAGCATCCCTTCCGTGTATCTCTCTCTCTTTCTCTGTCTCTGCCTCAGTCTGTCCATCAGTCTGTCTGTCCCTCTCTTTCAGTCAATATGACTTCCTTCACAGTGTGCACATGCTCTGCTTAATTCCACAAAATTAGGCTAAGTGTTTGAGATAACTGTTTCACATAGTGGCATGTATTAATATATTCCTGGGCTAATAGAATAAGACAAAAGAAATTTAGTCCAAGACCAATGCATCCCACATAGAGAAGAGAAGGAGTGTGTGTGTGTATGTGTGTGTGTGTGTGTGTGTGTGTGTGTGTGTGTGTGTGTGCTGTAAACAACAGTTTGGACACTCGGGTTAGACCTCAGGAAGCAGGCATGTAGAGGAGATTGGTATTGACCAGGAGATCAGAGCTTTCAAGTGATTGGGGGTGGCTCACATTAGCCATCTGGAGATGTAGCTAAGTAGCCAGACACGTGAACATGAGGAGCACAAAGAAGCATGGGAAGACTTACCTGACCTGATGCAGCATGAAGTAAGCAGAGGAAGAAAATATACCCACTAACTACAACCAGAAACAGCAAAAAATGGATGTGGGAAAACTACAAAACCGAAGCCTGGCTCCAAAGAAGAGACATGACACCATTACTCTTTGTAGAGGCGGAGGGTCCACAGGAATCATACGTGACATGTGTTTTTAGAATTTTTCAGTGTGTTCATCAGGTTTGGTGATTTTTTTTTCTTTTCCTTTTGTTTCTTCAAAAATATTGTTTGTGATATGTCCTGGCTTTCCAGAAAAGGTGAGGAGAAGAGATAGTGGGAAATTTAGGTGATTTTAAAAAAGAGAGAGACCAGTAAAAAAATTTTTCTACAAAGGATAAGAGAACCAAATACACATTTATTAAGCACTTACTGTGTGCCAGGTACTTTGCAAATATTATCCCATTTGGGGGTGTGTTGTTCCCATTTTATACGTGAGGAGACTGAGGAAGTCAGAGATCCAATGACTTGTCCAAAATCACACAGCTACTAAGTTTCTAAGGCGGGATTTGAACTCAAGTCTTCCTGCCTTGACACTGGACACTCTATCCACTTCACCACCAGCTCTGCCTTTAACAAAAATAAATAACAAAAAACCTTGGTTCAAGAACCTTCTGCAGGAGGACTTTCCCAAACATCTCAGCTGCTTGTGCTCTGTCCTGTAAAGTTACCATGCATCCACTTTGTGTGTATAGTTTACATAGCCATGTGTCCAGGCTGTATTCCCTGTTAGAATGTAAGCCTCTTGCAATTACATTCACGCTTCCCCAGTGCTTAGCATAGAGTAAGAACTTAGTAATTGTTTTTCATCAAATGGTTAATCAGCAGTACCTCAGTAATGATAGAACAAATGGGTGAGTAACTTTCTGTTCAGATGGTGCCTCTTGTACAAGCCTGTGGAGTTTTACATTTTTGCTGCAAAGTATCTCTTTCCATGGAGGCTCTGTTCTTAAGTGAGACCACATGGGTGAACCAAAGTCCATCGCCACCACCAGAATTGCTAACTCCGGGGTCACAGGTGTAGACTCAATTAGTCAGCAGGTGCTGTTGGTCAATTCTCTCATGAGTTAATGCCTCCCCTTAATGGATTAAAGTAGTTAATCTTCACAATGTTTGGGGTCTGGAGTGGAGTGTCAAGGCAACCCTCTTGAGCAGCAGATGTTTCATTAGCAGAGGTATTGGCCGTTTAAAATCCCATTTCTAGTTCCTTGGAAGAAAAAAAAAAAACACTGGGAGAGCTGCATCTGTTTACACGGATTTGCCAAAGATCATGGAGTGGTTTTGAAAATAAATCACAGAGTTTAGTAGGAGAAAAAAAAAACTGGGGGAAACTGTGTTTTTGTGTAAGGACCTTTTTCTCCCTCCTCGCAATATCTTAGAAACAGGAATGTTATACTGAGGGTGGTTAAAGGAAAACATACAATGTTATATCAAGAAATGGGGTGTTCTGCTGTTTCCTTCTAAATGATTGCTTAGTTGGGGGGATGATCCCTTCCTCTGGAAGAGCCTGTTTGACTAGGACCCTGAACCAGTGCAGGAGATTTGAGAGACAGAAATGACTAAAAGAAAGGCAAAATCTGTGTCCTCTAGTTCCCGTCATCCGCATGCTAGTGAGTGTTTATTCAGGGCCTCCTTTCTGCTCAAGAATATACTGTGGATTAATTGAATATGGAAGATATCAACTAATCGGTCACCATTTATTAAGCACGTATTGGGTGCCAGGCACTGGACTTGGAAACACCCATACAAAAAAAGAAACAATCCATACCCTGGAGGAGTTTACCATCTGGCATGGTCAGAGGACTGGTCTAGAGCTGAAAAAGGATCTCTGACACCCCAAGTACAGCCTCCTCATTTTACAGATAAAGAAACTGAGGCCCAAACATTAAGTGATTTGCCAGTGGGTGCCCCGGTAGTAAATTCCATGGTCCCTGGTCTTGAAGAGCTCTACCAACACTGTAAGATTCAGAGCAGGGAAGCCCCTTAGCGATCATCCATTCTAACCCCTCTCATCAAGGGGAAAACTGAAGCCCCCAGAGGGAAGGGATTTGCCGAGGGTCAGAAAGGCAGTATACATGATTCCCAGTCCAGCCTTCTGCCCACCTCCCCACACTCCACCCCCTCCTTCCATCTCCTCAGGCTTCATTCCTCAGTTGTTTTACATCTGGAAAACAGGCTTCCTAGTCTTTCAAATGGAAAGGAAGTAGAAAGTGGGGCCCAGCTATATGAGGAACCCAAGGCCTGAAGGGAGGGATTTTCAAAAAGCTGAAGACCCAAGGACTGATTCCAATAAGGAAGAAAAGGAGAGGTAGTCTGAAGACAATAACGTGGATGCTCAGTGAAGTCACTGAGCAGCTTAGACTTTAGACAGTCATGCACAGAAAATGGAAACAGAATGGTTAGTGGAGAACAGCAACTAAATATTATTATTATAATTGTTAGATGTCAATTTCAAATTTGCCGAGTGCTTTACACATTTTGTTTGATTCTCATAACAACTCCAGGAGACTGACACAACAGGAATAGTTTTCCGCATTTCACAGATGAGGAAATTGAGAGAGAGGTGAGGATTGGCCCATGGTCACACAATAAGCGTCAGAGTTGATCCCAGGTCTTTCCATCTCCAGCACCCCCTCCAGGACACAGCCCTTTATGCACAGGGTGAGGTCTGCTAATGCTCAGCATGAGCCCAGGCTGGCGAGGAAAGCTAAGGATAAAGGACTTGATTTAGCTGCACGGAAAGACAGAGAGGTATCGAGGAAAGGACAGAACAGCTGCTTGGGCTGGGTGGAACGCTGGTAACTCACAACTGACAAGAGACAGACCTGCTTAGATCTTCTGTGGCTTCTCTTGTCTCTGCCAAGGAGAATCAACTTTGGCCTAATTGGAAAGAGCAGAACAAATATGGTAAACACTAATAACTAAGAAGGACATCAGAATATGCCTATGATAGCTTAGAGCAGAAAGTGGAAGACCTTAACGTTACTTCTGAACTCCTTGAAAAGCAGAATGGAGTAAACAATTCAGTGACTCCATGAGACAGAAGTATTAAAACAATCCACGAGATTGAAAAAATGGTAGGGAAAAAGTGTCTACCATCAGACAATAACTCACCTGACAGAAAGGTCGAGGAGAGATATTTTGAGAATCACTGAACTCCCTGAAAAATGTAACCAGACAAAAAAGTGGGACAACATTTCAATAAATCATGGAAGAAATTTGACCGGATCTATTAGAATATAAGGTAAAGTAGAAATAGAATACGTTGGTCACCTCCTAAACGGAACCCCAAACTGGAAACACCCAGGAATATGATAGCAAAAATTCAAAGTGTCCAAATGAAGAAGACATGGCGAGCGGTAAGGTTAAGTGCTCAGGAACCATAATCAATGTCATGCAAAACTTGGCAGTAACTACGCCATAGAAGAGACAGCCCTGCAGTACCATATTGCAGAAGGTGAAAGATACCTTACAAACAAGAAGAATTATCCTGCAGAGCGGAGTAAAAAATCCTGGGGGGGAAGGGAGTAGCAGAATGGACCTTTAGTAAAACAAGAAATCTTCAAACATTTCTGAGGAAAAGACGAGAACTGAGTAGAATTGCTGAAATCTAAGTAAATACAAGAGTCCAAAGATACATAAATGCTTTCGAAAGGGTTAAATAATGAAGTGCTTTGGGTCTCATAGGGGGAAAAGAAGCAGGTGTCTTTTCAGAATCCTAATGTCCTTAAGGATCACAGAGGGAATTAAAGAAGACAGACACAGGGCCTGGGGGAAGTTTTGTTGGTTTTAAGATAGGAAAGTGTCCTCAAAAGAAGGAAGTCAAGTTTCAAGAGCCACATTGAAAATAAAAAATGCTTCAAACCGCTAATTAAAAGAAAAATGCAAATTAAAACAACTCTTAGCTTCTACTTCGCACCTGTCAGATTGACAAAGATGAGAAAAATTGGAAAATGACAGTTGTTGGTGAGACCGTGGGAGAACAGGCGCTGTGGGGTCCTCTTGGTGGATCTGGGAGTCGATCCAATTCTTCTAGAAGGCACTTTGGAAGTAATTCTCAGCCACCAAACTGTTCGCGCTCTGTGACGCAGCAGTGACACTTACTGGTGGCGTTTGAGATCCAGAGAGATCCAAGACAGAGTAAAAGGACAATATTTGAGAGAAAACTAAGCCTGAGTCTTCTTTTCAACATGTAATTACTGTGTAGCTGTTTATATCACCAAAGGGCTCTGTGCCTCATTGTCCTCATCTGTAATGTGAGGATGGTGATGCAGCCACTGTGGGGCTGTTGGGTAAACCTTCAGGGGCATAAAGACACAAGTTATTTTTAATCAGGAAATGTAAATGTTCCTTTAAGAGAAGGGGTTTTTTTAAGAGGCAGAGAAATGTGTCTTGCAAAGGCTTTTGGAAGGGGAGAGGTGGGAGTGTCCTATGCCTATCCTAAAGAACCTAATGAGAACAGAATTTGAGAGGAAACATGGCTCAGCGGAGAGTAAACTGTCCATGGAGTCACATGCCGGCTGTGGGACCCTGGATGAGTCATTGCTGCTTCTCCAGGGGCCATGGAGCCCCTGAAGCTCTCTAAGTTATAGGCAAGTTGCCAGTCTGCATTAGTGAAAGAGAATCCTGTGCCCCAGTTTCCTCATCTTAAAATGAGTGTCAAAGGTGTAAAACAAACACTATGAATTAATTGCACATGTGAGTCCACGTACTTCTAGGCTACATGTGTACTGATGAACCTTAGACCTTCAATTCAATTTCTTTCAACTGAACAAACATTAAGCACCTTCTGGGTGCTGGGCACTGGGGATGCAGCGGAGGAAATGAACATTTCCTGCCTACAAAGAGCTGACATTCTGCTGGCAGGACCCAGCATGGACACTTTTAAGCAAACACAAAGTAATTTCAGGGATGGGAGAGGCAGAGTTCAGGAAGGGAAAGCAGTAAAATCTGAAAAGGCATCATGGCCCTGAACTGTGCTTTGAAGGAAGAAGCCATGAAGAAGCCACAGAGCGCCCGGCCTGGAGTCAGGAAAACCCGAGTTCAAATCTGGCTGCAGACACATCCTAGCTCCGTGACCCTAGGCAAGTCACCTCCTCTGTTTGCCGCAGTCTTGTCATTTGTGAAGTGAGAATATTACCAGCACCTCTCTTGTTGTTTGGATCACATGAGATCTAACTTGTGAAGCCTTTTGCAAACCTTAGAGTGCTCTGGAAGGGCTAGGTATCATCGCTGTCATCATTATTACTATTATCAGGCCTTCAGAACATAATCAGATGGAAAGGTTCAGCGTCTCTGTCCTCAGCAATTCTCTTATGGATCCTGGACATTGGCTCAGCTTCTATTGTGTTCACGTTTCATGTCTTTGAAAAGCACAGAGAACTCTATTAGCGATAACAGAATCCCAGGAGCAATTATATAACACATGAATACAAAGTGAGCCAAGGATGTCAAGCTTGCACCATAGAGCTGTATTTATATCTGTGCCCTAAAAACAAGGAGCCTTGCCTGACAGGAAACCATGTAGGCTACAGGCATGTAGACTCCTGCAAACCAAAGTCAGCCAGTGAGTCAGTAAAGCCTTGAAGTCCAGGGGCTGTGCTAAGTGCTGAGGGTATTTTAAAAAAAAAAAAGGTAAACCGAGTCCCTGCTGTCAAGGAACTCACTGTATGAGGGCAAGAGCCAACCTGCAAACAGCTCCGTCCGAACAAGACGCGGACTGGATAAACTGGAAGTAACCAACACAGGGGAGGCACTACAATTTGGAGGATGGGAAACAACTCAGGAGTTCAATGCAGAATTCAGCAAATATCTCCTAAGCACCTACTATGTGCCTGGACTGGTAGAGATGCACAATTAAAGGACTTAGTGCCCACCACCACAACCCAAAAGAGAAGTCAGTTCAGCCAGCCTATTGATTGACTCCTACGTACAAGGTTGTAGGCCAAGCACAAGGGCTGCAAAGACAAATCCAAGTGGTCCCTGCCCCCAAGGCATGCAGATGCTACTTTCAGGGCACCACAAGTCAGGCAGTAAGCATTTATTAAGTGCCAGCTGTGTTCCAGGCATTGTGGTCAGAAAGGCAACACACAGATACAAAGAAAGACAAAAGAGAGTCCTTGCCCTCAGAGAGCTGGTAAATATTAAATACAGAGTAATTTCATGGGCTAAGGACCTTTTCAAAATGGAGAACAGGAAATTCCTCCTGTACAAGGGTAGCATGTTTTTGGTGCTTTTAAGGAAACTAGGGCTTCAGCATAGAGACAGGCAATCCCTTTATTGACACTGAAGTGGAAGAGGAAATGTGGCACTATACCAGTTTGATTCGAAATGAGAATTCATGAAGGTGAGAGCTCCGAATTAAGACTAGCTAGGTAGGTGAAAGCCAGGTTGTGTTTTGGCCTGTATCCTAAAGGTAAGGCGAGCCCTTGAAGATTTTGGAGGAAGAGGGTCATGGTCCGATCTGTGCTTTAGGAATATCAGTTTGTCAGGCGTGTGGCAGAGAAATTAGGAAAAGGGAAAGCTCTAGATAAGGACACCAACAGGAAGCCTCTTGCAGTAGTCCAGGTGAGAGGTGATAGGAGCCTGAACTAGAATGGAGGCCCTGTGAGTAAGGAGAAGGTGGATAAGAGAGATGGGGCAGTGAGATTGACAAGAGTTGGCAACTTATTAGACACTGCGATTTAAAGAGAGGGAAGAGCTGAGGGGCACTCCAAGGGAAGCACAATTCCTGGCACATAGTAGGCGCCTAATAACTGCTTATTGGATGGTACATAAGTGTCTAAGAGAGGCCCAGAGTACCTGGCAGGGTTTGTAGAAGGAGCACTCAGCCTGAGGGATGGGTGTTAAAAAGTTTGAAACTTCCCAAAGTAGAAATGAAGAGTGCTTCTTCCCCTGTGTTTTCTTTGTCCTGGGTCTTCCGTGGATCTTGAGCCCCTGGCAAGGCTGCAGCTCATGTTTCAGGAGCATCTTTCACGGCGTCCTCATCCGACAAGAGGCCGCTTTTATTCAGCCTCTTGGCATCTTGACCTTTCTGTGAAACCCATTGTATTATCTTTCAGTCTCTTACACCGTTTGTTAATTTGTCTGTCAAATTACCAGAGTAGACTATTTGCAGCTGCTCTGTGTAAAGATTTACTGATTAAAATTCCCTATAAATGTGTCATTCTGTCATTTAAAAAGGAATCACTTCATTAATTAGAGGCTTTTAGATCCAAATTCCAAATGAATTACGGTGTATTACACCACACTGATCGTAGGGTACACAGAAAAGGAAATACCACTTTTAAGAGGTTTGGGAAATATTGCCTGCAAAGACATCCCCCAAATCAAGTTTCATTATAATAAATAATTCTATACATTTACTGTTAGATCCCAATACTTATAAGCCTCTAAGAAATTTTTAAAAATGACATTAAAACTCAATTCAAAAAGCACAATTCCCCCCAGAAAAATACAATGAAAGTCAAACAAAAATAACTTAACCCTGCTCCCACCCCCCTATACAAACCTATCATAAAGTCTAGGAAAGGCCAGATTCTCATCCTATAGAGCTTCATAAGAATTCCCATAAGGGAAATTGATGAAAGAATTGAGAAACCTCCCTGGCGGAAATTCTCATCGAGCTACATAGGATGATATCTGGCTCATAAACACAAAACACAAAATTCTTAAAAACATGGAAAATTAAAAAGGAATGACGTTTTGACCTTTGCCCTCAAAGAAGCCCCAGAGATGAACTGAGAACAAAATTCATGGGGCTCAAATACTCTCTTTCCAACATTCCCAAGCATTCAGTCTGGGGCAGTTGATGGCCTACGTCCTCCATTTGCTTGTGTCTATAGGAAGAGTTGTTAGACATCATGTTCATTTGAGTTGTACCACGTGTTGGTACCTTGTTCAATTTTCAGTTGTATTAACACAAATAACCCAAGAATAACTCCTTTCATTATGAAATCATAGGATTTAGAACTGGAAGATTCCTTAGAAATCATCTGCAGTAATATACCCCTCCCCCAATACATAATGGTAAGGAAACTGATCCCCAGAGCAGAGAAATGACTTGTCTGAAGTCACAAAGGTAATGAATAGCATATGCAGGATTTGAACCCAGTTTCTCTGACTCTATGTCCAAGACTCCTGCTGCCATCCCATGTTGCTGCCCCTCCTGTACATACCTTGACCCACAAATATTATAGCAGACACTTGAGGTTGGTATTTTGAGCTTCTCGGTGACTTCCAGTGATTTCCAGTGAGGGCTCTCTTCTCTTCTTCCCTTTTTTTTAAAGAGGGGGACTGACATTTTTCATCCTGGGTCCACACCTACAATCATATAGAAGCTTCCTCCCCTGGTGCAGGTGGCAGCTCCTGTCACTTAGTGAGTTTGCCTGGGGTACTGAGAAGGCAAGCGATTTTCCCAGGTTCACACAATTAGTATTTACTTACCAGGTCAATTAGTCAGTTCACAAGAATTTATTAAGTGCTAACTATGACATACAAATAGAGGCAAAACCAGTCCCTACCTTTGAGGAGCAAACATAGGAGCCTCTTCTCTGTACTGGTTCTCTATTCCCTAACTACAGCGTGCCCCAAGGCCACTTTCTACAAATGCCCTTTTCCACAGAAGCATTTGTCCAACTGCCCATAAATCCTCTTTTCCTTACAAAATTTGCTTTTCTAATTCACCCAGTCATCTGCATCTTCTGTATTACCAGACTTCATAGCATGTAAGAGTCAAGAAATCAATTGATTTCTTAAGCTCTTATTTTTGTATGGGTGGGATACTGTTGTAGGTTCTGGGCATACAAAGAAAGACAAAATAGGCTTTGCCCTCAAGCAGCTTACATTCTCATGGAGGAAACAACACTCCCATCAGTGTAATAGAGCACGTAAAGGCTAAAAGATGGCATGGAGAAAGAAACTGACTGGCTGCTCCAGCTAGGCCCCTCGTAGAACTCCATTGCATCAGGTAAAGGTAAAGGTGGGCATCTAGTTGGTGCAGTGGACAGAGCCCTGTGTCTAGAGTCAGGAAGACCTGAGTCCAAATCTGGCCTCAGACACTTGCTAGCTATGTGACCCTGGGCAAGTCACTTTACCCTGTTTGTCCCAATTTCCTCATCTGTAAAATGAGCTGGAGAAGGAAATGGCTGAGCACTCCAGTATCTCCGCCAGGAAAACCCAAAAAAGTGTCATGAAGAGTCTGACATGACTGAAAATAACTGAACAACAAAGGGTAAAGGTCAAGTCTTTAGAAGGGGGGAAAGGAGTCAGGAGCTCACTTTGGTCAGACCACCGAGGTCCTTTCCATCTCCTCCCCTTGGCGATTCTATAAGATGATGTGTGCAAAGGAATGGGAACAGGGTCTGGACCCATGATTTCACTGGTGTATGGAATTCCCAGGTGAGGAAACTCTCTCTCCCACTGCAAGTTGGCATCTCATAAGCTCTGCAGCTTATGATCTCAGGGGAAAGTGTAAAGACAGTTGCCTACTGAGAGGTTCAATGGTTTTCCAGGATGGCACAGTCAGAATATGTTATAGGCAGGACCTCCTGATTGTAAGGCCTGCTCTCTGTCCATGATGTCATGCAGCCCTCTAAGTACACAAAGTGATGTAGAATTATCGTCTATTATTATAATGGCCCTGAAATCATTCCCCTTTTCCTCTGCTCATGTAGGCTTATGCTCACAGACTTGGATTTGAAAGGGACCTTACAGGCCATCTAAAGGTGAGAAAATGGAGGTCCAGAGGGGTGAGTGAAGTGACCTGCCTGAGGCCATGAAGGTGGAAGCAATAGGGCCAGAGTGAGAGCCCAGGCTTCCTCCTGATCCACATGCCCCACCATAGGAGACCTGCCTGCCTTTACCTACACGTATAGTTTAGCTGGCTCATCAGCAAGGCTGAAACTGGCTTCCCAGGCAGGTCAGACTAGACCTTCAGTATCACGTTGACAGTGAATCCCAAAAACCTGCTTCCTGTTCACCGGGAGCCAAAAGATGCTTGCCCAATTATTTTTTTTTCTTATTTAATATTTTATTTTTCCCAATTACATGTAAAAACAATTTTAATATTCTTTTTTTCAAATTTTAAGTTCTAAATTCTCTCCCTCCCTCCCCTCCCCCCCATTGAGAAGGCAAGCAATTTGACATAGGTTATACATGTATAGTCATGCAAAGCACATTTCCATGTATGTCATGCTATGAAAATAAACACAGACCAGAAAAAAAGAAAAAGAAAGAAAGTAAAGAGAAAGTATCTTTAATCTGCATCCAGGCTCTATCAGTTCTTTCTCTAGTAATGGACAGCACCTTTCATCTTAAGTCATACAGAATTGTCTTGGATCGTTGTAACACTGAGAAGAGCTAAGTTATTCCTAGTAGGTCGTCATGCAATATTTCTATTACCATGTGTAATGTTCTTCTGGTTCTGTTTATTTCACTTTGCACCAATCCATGTAAATCTTTCCAGGTTTTTCTGAGAATATCCTGCTCATCATTTCTTAAAGCACAATGGTATTCCATCATAGCCCTATACAACTTGTTTACCACTAAAAGAAGTGCTATAAATATTTTTTTACGCATAGGTCCTTTTCCTTTTTGTTTCTTACCTCTTTGGGATACAGACCTAGCAGTGATATTGCTTGGTCAAAAGGTATGCATGGTTTTATAGCCCTTAGGGCATAGTTCCAAATGCTGTCCAGAATAGTTGAATCAGTATCCAACTTCACCAATAGTATATTAGTGTTTTAATTTACCTACATCCCCTCCAACATTTGTCATTTTTCTTTTCTGTCATATTAGCCAATCTGACAGCTGTGAGGTAGTAGCTCAGTTATTTTAATTTGCATTTCTCTCATCAATAGTGATTTAGAGCATTTTTATATGACTATAGGTAGCTTTGATTACTTTGTCTGAAATCTGCCTGTTCATATCCTTTGACCATTTAGCAATTGAAGAATGATTCTTATTTCTATAAATTTGACTTAATTTTCTATATGTTTGATAAATGAAGTCTTTATCAGAGAAACTCACTGTGAAAAGTTTTCACAGTAACGATTACCAGCTATGTATTTCCCTCCATCCTATTTTCTTCCTATTTATACTATTCTCTCTCCTTTTACTCTGTCCATTCTCAAGTGTTTTGCTTCTGACTTTTACCTCCCCCAAACTGCCCTCCCTTCTATCAGTTTCACACCTCCTTCTCTTATCCCATTCCCCTCCTACTTTCATGTATGGTAAGAGAGATTTCTACACCCAACTGAGTGTGTATGTTATCCCCACTTTGGGCCTATTACAATGAGAATAAGGTTCATATGCTCCCCTCCCCACTTCCCCCATTTTTCCCTCCACTGTAAAATCTCTTTCAAGCCTCTTTTATGTCACATAATTTATCCCATTCTACCTCTCTTTCACCTTCTCCAAGTGCATTATTCTTTCTCATCCCTTAATTTTATTTTTTTAGATAATCATACTATCACGCTCAACTCAAACCTCTGTTTTCTGTCTCTAATAATGAGAAAGTTTTTAAGAGTTATGAATATCACTTTTCCATGTAGGAATATGAACAGTTTAACCTTATCAGATCCCTTCTGATTTCTTTTTCCTGTTTACCTTTTTTATGCTTTTCTTAAGTCTTGCATTTGAAAGTCAAATTTCGTATTCAGCTCTGGTCTTTTCATCAAGAATGCTTGAAAGTCCTCAATTTCATTGGATATCCATTTTTCCCCTGAAGTTTTGCTGGGTAGATGATTCTTGGTTGTAATCCTAGTTCTTTTTCCCTCTGGAATATCACATTCTAAGCCCTTTCATTCTTTAATGTAGAAGTTACTAAATCTTCTATTATCCTGACTGTGGCTCCATTATGTTTGAATTGTTTCTTTTTGGCTGCTTGCAAAATTTTCTTCTTGATCTGGGAGGTCTGGAATTTGGCTATACTATTCCTGGAAGTTTTTGTTTTGGGGTCTCTTTCAGGAAGTGATTGGTGGATTCTTTCAATTTCTATTTTACCTTCTGATTCTAGAATATCAGGACAGTTTTCCTTGATAATTTCGTGAAAGATGATGTCTAGGCTCTTATTTGGTCATGACTTTCAAAGAGTCTAATAATTCTTAAATTATCTCTCCTGGATCTATTTTTCAAGTCAGTTGTTTCTCCAGTGAGATATGTCACATTTTCTTCTATTTTTTTAATTCTTTTGATTTTGTTTGATTGTTTCATGATGTCTTATAAAGTCATTAGCTTCCACCTGCCTGATTCTAACTTTTAAGGAATTCTTTCTTTTTTTTTTAATCTTTCATTTATTTATTTATTTTTCATTTTCAACATTCACTATTATAAGATTTTGAGTTTTAAATTTTCACTCCTTCCTTCCCCTCCCCCTTCCCAAGACGGTGTGCAATCTGATATAGTCCGTACATGTACAGTCATATTAACCATATTTCCAAATTAGTCACATTGTAAACAAGAATTAGAACCAAAGGGAAAAACCATGAGAAAGGAAAAAAAAAAGAGAAAAAAGTATGCTTCCATCTGCTTTCAGACTCCATAGCTCTTTGTCTGGATGTGGATTGCATTTTCCATTATGAGTCTTTTAGAATTGTCTTAGATCATTGTATTGATGAGAGTGCTAAGTCTGTCAAAGTTGGTCATCACACAGTGTTGCTGTTACAGTGTTTTCCTAGTTCTGCTCACTTCACTCAGCATCAGTTCATGTCTTTCCAGGTTTTTCTGAAAGCTGCCTGCTCATCATTTCTTATGAAACAATAGTATTCGATTACATTCATATATCACAACTCATTCAGCCATCTCCTAATTGATGGGCATCCCCTCAATTTCCAATTCTTGGCCACCACGAAAAGAGCTGCTATAAATACTTTTTTTTATGTGGGCCTTTTCCCCATTTTTATAATCTCTTTGGGATACAGCCCTAGAAATGGTATTGCTGGATCAAAGGATATGCATAGTTTTATAGTCCTTTGGGCATGATTCCAAATTGCTCTCCAGAATAGTTGAATCAATTTACAATTCCACCAACAATGCATTAGTGTTTCAGTTTTCCCACATCTTCTCCAACATTTATCATTTTCCTGTGTTCTTCTATTATCCAATCTGATGGGTGTAAGGGGAAAACTCAGAGTTGTTTTAATTTGCATTTCTTTAATCAACAGTGATTTAGAGCATTTTTTTTCATACGATTATAGGTAGCTTTAATTTCCTCATCTTAAGACTGCCTATTCATATCCTTTGACCATTTATCAATTGGGGAATGATTTGTGTTCTTATAAATTTGATTCATTTCTGCATATATTTTGGAAATTAGGCCTTTATCAGAGATACTGACTGTAAAAATTGTTTCCCAGATTTGTTTCCTTTCTAATCTTGATTGCATTAGCTTTGTTTGTGAAAAACCTTTTTAATTTAATTTAATGTAATAAAAATTAACCATTTTGCTTTCATGATCTCTTGTTTGGTCATAAATTCTTTGGCTCTCCATAAACCTGACAGGTAAACTAAAGGAATTATATTTTTCAGTGAGCTTTTGTACCTCCTTTTCCATTTGGGCAATTCTGCTTTTTAAGGAGTTCTTCTCTTCAGTGGATTTTTGTATATCTTTTTCCATTTGGCCTTTTCTGTTTTTAGGGTTTTATTTTCTTAAGTATTTTTGTACCCTTTTTACCAAGTTGTTGACTCTTTTTTCATTATTTTCTTGCATCATTTTCATTTCTCTTCCCAATTTTTCCTCTATCTCTCTTACTTGATTTAAAAATCCTTTTTGAGCTCTTCTGTGACCTAAAACCAATTCATATTTTTTTGAGGCTTTGGATGCAGGAATTTTGACTTTGCTGTCTTCTTCTGAGTGTGTGTTTTGATTCCTTGTCACTATGGTAATTTTCTATGGTCAGAATTTTTTTTCTGTTTGTTTATTTTCCAGCCTATTTCTTGACTTTTAATTGTATGCTAAAGTGGGGCTCTGCTTCCCAAGTACAGGGGGCACTGTCCTATATCTTCAGGTTTTTTGTGCAGCTATGTTCCAAGGTAATTCTGGGGACCTGTAAGTTTTTGGCTCTTCCAAGGTAGTATGATCTAGGGAGAGGGGTGTTTACTACTCTCCTGTACTGTGCACAGATTCTTAAGTGACCACAAGCACTCTTCTCTGCCCTGGGATGTGACCAGGTCCCTGCTCCCCTGTGACCACAAGCTCTGCTGTGCTAATGCTCCTTCTTGCACTGGGATTAATACCCAGGACTGTGACCCAGATCCAGGTATTGGCAATGCTACAGAATCCTGCCCCTGCTGCCAGCAAAAGGACCCCCATAAATCTCCTTCTGACCCATTGTCTGATCTCCTCACCATCTGTGGGCTGAGAAGTCTGGAAACCACCACTGCTGCCAATGGCCCAGTCACTCCAAGGCCTGCTCCTGGTTTGCTGGGACCTGTTCTGTGCTGGACTGTGCCACACTCTCACCCTGGTGCAACAGACCCTTCCTACTGACCCTCTAAGTTGTCTTGGGCTGGAAAATTGTTTCACTCCATCTTTTTGTGGGTTCTGCCAGTCTACAATTTGTTTAGAGTCATTATTTAAAGGTATTTGGAGGAGTTTGGGGTTCCCCCAACTCTTTCATATGGGAAGTCCACACCTTTGGAATCACAGCTTCAGATGCCTTCCAAAGCAAAGGAAGGAATTAACATCTTCTTTTCAGTTGCTTTGAATGGAAAGGATTTTCTCCATCTTCCAGTAGAGAAGATAAAGACACAGAACCATTGGGATGGCTTCCTTTGTAGCAAAGGGTCCATTTTTTCTGATAAGGAAAAAAAAATGGAATCACCCAAATCTCACCAAGGCTCTTAACTCAGAAACTTATCTTTGGATGCTTAACACTTGACAAAGCAAGGTGTTTTGTAGGAACAGCTTCACCTTGAGCACAGGAGAGAAGGAAAATTAAAAGATCACCTCTAACCTCCAAGACTTTCCTGAACCCAACAGCATGGAAAGGAAGAACCTGGCAAACAACAGTCCTCTCAGACCGGCCACATATGGGGTCCTTAATAATGCTTGTTGATTGATTTATTGATACATGAGCAGGGCACTGTGCCCAGTGGGGAGAGCACAAAGACAAAATAAGGGGCAGAGCCTGTCCTCAAAGAGCTTATATTCTGCATGATAAAGAACACTGGGGATTGGGAGGCGCAGAAATATCTCTCGTAGGATAGTGAGCTAAGCCTTAAAGGAAGCTAAGGATGCTGAGAGGCACCTGAGAAAGGAGAGCACTCCAGGAAGATGGGACAGCCTGTGCAAGTGCTCAGTGATGGGAGACCAAGAATGGCATGCCGTGTTCCTGGGCTGATTTGGCTAGAACCTAGAGAATGGGGGGGGGGGGAGTAATGTACCCTAAGCCTTGATCCTGCCAGTGACTGAGGGTGGTGTGCTAACTTACATTTTTTTAATGCATTGTGCATGTTAGGTCTAATATGAGGAGTCTAGCACACTGAACGTAGGAAATAGGTATTAGTCAATCTGAATTGAATGAATTAGCCAATTTGACTAATGTCATAACTAATATTTCCCTCCTTTGGTCCTTTGCAAAACAAGCATGAGCTTTTTTCTTTTTAAATATTTTCTTGCTCTCCCCAGAATTGGTGCTGTGAATGAAGGATGCATTGTCTTTACAATATCATGGTTCAGCTGAGGTTAATTCTGTGCCAAAAGTTACAGCCGAGAGCCTGGAAACTGCTAACTCCTTTATGATGATTATATAAGGAAGGAACTTTTATGCCTTGGCATTGATAGGCAGTGGAAAAATTTGTCTTGGGCACAGAAGGAAGCAGGAGAAAGGAGGAAGAGGACCCCAGGAAAAGGAGCCATCTTTTGAGGGTTCAGGGACCAGGGCTGAAGAAAGTAGGTAGAAGGAGAGAAGTTGGGAGTCAAGAGAGCCACACTCTGCCTTTAAGCTGCTGAATGAAGTGGACAAGTTCTTCCCCTCTGGGCCTCAGCTGGTGCTGGAATAGATCACCTCTAGGTTTCGTTCCAAATTTAAATCTTATGATCCTTAGACCAACTTTGCCCACCTCACAATTTTCACCAGAGTTAGAGTTAGAGTTACCTGTGGCATGGATCCCAGTCCCTCAGTAGACACCCAGAATTCTAAAGTCACTTCAGGTTCAAGTTCTTATGCTTTGAGCCAAATAACCAGACATACCTGCCTTGGGGGCAAGGGAAACTGCTGTAAATTCTATGGCTGCTTAGGTCTGGACCCTGTCACTGACCCTCTGAGAAAGTCAAATCAAGCTTCTATCTTCAATAATGGAAGTAGTCATAAAATCTTTCCAAGAATCAAGCTAAATTCTTCCCAAAAGGGGATAAAGACAAACACATTCTATAAAATGGCACTGAGATTCTAAGGCTTTGTTATTCAAATAAATTACATGATAGATATTGAAATCCATGTATCTTATTACATGGTTATCAAAGATTTGATGCATCAGCTCTCATACCTATAACATTTTGCTTGGTTTAAAATTTTTATTTTGACTGATTACTACCATGGAAGACAAGCATGGTCTTTGACCTTTGTCAAAGCAAAAGCCTCACCTCTACTTAAGGCACCTAGATTTTTTGACACATGTCCTCATCTGTTACTTAACAGAGCTGTATACTAACTATAGGTATGCTGAGACAACATAGAGGTAAACTTAGTGGGGTCACAACCTTGCACACTCAGGCTGTTATGAGTTGGAAGGGATTTCAGAAAACAATATTTCTAACCCCATCATTTTACAAGTGAGGAAAATACGGTCCAGAAAATGTAAGAGACCTGCTGAAAGCTACACATTCGTCATATGTGGGAGCTGGGGTTTAACCTGAATTAGCTAATCCAACAGGTATCTATTAAGTGTGCTAGGTTCTATGGACACAATGACAAAACAACAATAAAAAAAAAAGTGCCCACAAGCACGTGCACACAGATGAGCAAATCCAGTTTGAGGAAGGAAGGCCCACTGACTACTAAGATGGTTGGCAAATGATGCCTATAGGAGGTGACATCTGAGCAAAGCCAAGAAGGAAGCTAGCAATTGTGAAAGGTGGCGATGAGGAGGGAATGTGGTGAGCAGCATATGGGCCAGTTTGGTTGGAACCTAATAGTTCATAAAAAGGATAACAAAAGAAGTCTAGAAAAGGAAAGCTAAGAGCAGATTGTGAAGGACTTTAGATTCAAAATGAGGCAATAGGGAGCCACTAACAATTTTTGAGCCAGAGAGTCATATACGTGCTCACACTTGCATATGACACAAATATTATGAATTTGAGGAAGTAGATTCTATTCAGTGGCTTAGAGCATTTAGCAGGACATCTCTTTCCAGTGTGCTGAGGTAATCCAAACTAACATTTATAGACAACTGAAAGGTTTAAAAAGTGTTTTCCTCACACAAGTCCTTTTTTCTTCTTCAGTCCTCTTTTTTAAAATACATTTATTTATTTATTTTTAGTTTTCAACATTCAGTTCCATAAGAATTTGAGTTCCAAGTTTTCTCCCCATCTCTCTTCTCCCCTCACCCCAAGATAGCATATAATTTTATATAGGCTCTACATATACATTCATATTGAACCTATTTTCACATTAGTCATGTTGTAAAGAAGAATTAGAACTAATGGGAGAAACCTCAATAAAGAAGAAACAAGGGGGAAAAAGGAAAGAGAGAGAGAGAGAGAGAGAGAGAGAGAGAGAGAGAGAGAGAGAGAGAGAGAGAGCGCAAATAGTATGCTTCTATCTGAATTCAGACTCCATAGTTCTTTCTGTGGATGTGGGTAGCATTTTCCATCATGAGTCCTTTGGAGTTGTCTTTTATCCTTGCATTGCTGAGAGGAGATGAGTCTGTCAAAGTTAGTCATCACACATTGTGGCTGTTACTGTGTACAGTGTTCTCCTGGTTCTGCTCACTTCACTCAGCATCAGTTCATTCAAGTCTTTCCAAGTTTTTCTGAAATCTGCCTGCTCACCATTTCTTATGCTACAATAGTATTCCATTACATTCATATACCACAATTTGTTCAGCCATTCCCCAACTGATGGGCATCCCCTCAATTTCCAGTTCTTTACCACCACAAAAAGAGCTGCTATAAATATTTTTATACTTGTGGGCCTCACGTAAGTCCTTGAAGAAGTGTTATCAACCCCACTTTGCCAATGAGGAAGCTGAGGGCCAAAGGTTAAGTGCTTTTCCCAAGGTCCTAAGTGTCAGTCCCAGAGTTTGAATCCAGGACTCTTCTGAATCCAAGCCAACCTGTCTTTCCTTCCCACTGCCAACAAAGCTGTGGACTTTCCATCATTGATCCGTCACTCTCACTATGTGAAATAAATCCCCAAAATACTGCAAACCTTTCAAAATACTTTTTCTTCAAGTCAACAAATATTTATTAAATAGCCTGGCTGGAGTTGATACAGAGGCAAATGAGATTAGGTCATGCCCTGAAATAGTTTATAGGTTAGTATTGGAGAAATATGATTTTCTCTAAAACATTAAGATACGATAAGGCAGAAATACACTGAAAATGTAGAACAGGGATTTTTGGATCCCTGGCAGGCTGGTAGCTCCTGCTGCTTAAGGGGCCCACCTCCTCGCTTACTGGCAGGGCAGCCCCAGTCCCTGCCCCAGCAGGAGGTTAGCTGCCATCTTGCTCCTCTTTCAGAATTAAAAAGGTTCAGAGGTAATCCTTAAACAAAAAGCCACTCTGCTCCAAAAACATGTTAAGTCCTTTGAAAAGCACCAGCAATAAACCTGCTCCAAAGGTAGAGGATGAGGGTCTACAGATCTGGAACTACATCTCAGTGGGAAAGGGAGGAAGCTAAATCATGACTTCACTCTTTGACTCAAAAGCCCTCATGACTCATAAAAGCTGTTGGACTCTGTTTAAATCATTAAAAGCTGAAATTAATGATTCATAGATGTGATGGCCTTGCAGAAGAAGCAAAGGCACCGTGATTCATCTAATATCTATGCGGGTGCTTCTCTCTCCCTGCCAGCTGTGTAGACGTGCATTTCTGATGTCCTTGAGCGGTGTGCTGCTGCATGAATTCTCTTGGCTGGTTTGGGATCTCAAATGAGAAATGAGGTTAATTAAGTTAAGTTTCAGATTGATGTTGCATTAAGAATGATCATGCAAAACACCCCCCAAATGTCATTTGAATCCTGCCTAGCTAGCTAGATGGGAACCATTTACAGCAGGGCACAATCTGAGAATGAAAACCTCTTTCTTAGCTTGCTGGTCTTTAAAAGAAGGGATTGACTGGATGGAGATGTGTGAAGTCCCTTCTCTAAACCAGAAGATCCTTCCTTAATCTGTTTTAAGTCTTGCTTTGATTACTGTATTGATGGGCCCTCTTTTATAATAAGTGATGCTTTCCTGAACAGTCAGGTAGAATTATATTTTTGTATACTGAATCCTATTTTCCAATTAACTTACATTCAGAATTCAAAAATGTGTCCCCAAGGATCCAACTTTGACCCCCTTCCCCAGAACCCTTTTGAAAGAGAACCCCTTCCCATTCTCTCCCCGTGCCTGAAATGCCTTCCCTCCCACTCTTTACCTGTTCAATTCCTACCCTTTAAAACCCAGGTCTAATATTACCCCCAGTCAGTAACAATCTTCCTTCCTAGCCCCTTTGTTCTGCACCTCTTTCATGTGATATGGCATCCTAGAGTTGTTTGTACTTGTGTGTTCTCCTTCAGGAGGGGTTGGACAGTGTACAACCCTAGCTTCCTGGTCTTTTCAATAGAATAGCATTACTGTGTAAATGTAGACCCTGTCTCGTTTAAACTTGGCTTTGGAGGCTTCTGGGGAAATAAAGCCAGCTCAGAATGGAATGGGGGAAAAGTATAGTCTCCATTTTGCACCACGCAGGAGAAAGTGTTGCCCACAGGGACAATCTGCATCTGATTTCTAGACCCAAGGTTCTCTGCCTCCTTCCTCCAACATGCTAGAGGGATGTAGGGGAAGGAAAGTGGCCCCTGAAACTGACAAGATGCTGGCTACTGGCTGCCAGCCCACTTCCTTCTCAGTTAGAAGAGGAAGATGCAGGACAAACAGAGGTTGCCCTTCCTGCCCCTGGCTGAAATGGCCGGTGCTCATTTCTAGCATTTACCTTTGGAAGACTTCCATGCCTCCTTCCCCCACCCCACCATTTTCAGTTATGTTCTGTGTCTGATTATGAGCAAAATGCCAAACCCATGTGGAATGTGATTAATTATGACAGAGGGTAGAGAAGAGATTCTGATCCCTTTCAGGAGAAAAGACACATCCCTGCAACACCTGGCCTGAGCACTGGGGGAAGGGAGAAGGAGCAGACAGTAATCCCATTCTAATTTTTTACGGTGCAAGAAAGATGTACTGTGATTCTGCTCCGAAGCAAGTTCAAGTTTCCATAAATAGGAGCGCCTATAAACAGATAGCCTTAATATAATTTTATATGCAAACCCTAGACCTAACCAAGATAAGCCCTTGAGGAAGATGAGAGCAGGACCAGGCAAGCTCTGGTGGCTGGAAATGTAGGACAGGAGAGGGCTCACCCCAACAACCATCCACCCTCCTCCCTCCACAGTTAAGAAAAGCTCTTCCAGTCTCTCATAGCACTTCTCTTTACATAGATCCCACTCACCCTTGTATCGTCATTATTTGCATATAAGCCTGTGCCCTCTGTGCTCCTTGAGAACAGGTAGAGTATGTATCCTCCCCATCGCTACAGCCCTGGAGTGTCTTGGGTATATTCTCAGAGGAACGCTTGAGAGTGCCTTGGTGACTTTGCACAGCTCTCCCCCTTGCGCCCTCCTCTGTGACTGTCCTTCTGACTTTCTGGACACTTTCTAGGCAGTGATATTGAAATGGAAATGATGACCATTATTGCCCTTAGGTGAAAAGAGGGGTGAAGAGAGAAAAGGCTTTTTTCTTTCAGATTCGGGCTTCTTTCTTTTCCTTCTACAAGAATCATTGTTTAACCACTGATTATCACTCAGCAGAAGGAAAGAGAAGACAGAAGAACCAGACAGCTCACAGGACAGGACAAGAGAAAGGAGCACATGATTTTTAAGAAACATGTTACAAGTGCCCTGCCCCCACCCAGGGTGTACCCAACCTCAGAGGTTTGATTATTTGGTTTTACATGGGGTCAGGGTTAGTGTCACCATCTAGATGTGATGTTTCTGGTGGTGATAGTTCAGGGAAACAGGAAATCGAGAGATTTGGCCAGATTTGTCTCCACCATCTACACCAAAACATTATTGTGGCCGCACCTGTGAGGTTTGTGACTGAGTCGCCAGATACACATCAGTGAGCCTCCTCTTTAAATTCAAGAGAAGATGCCGAAGTCATCTGAGGAGAGTGACGTCTCTGCCCTCTTCTGACTGTCCTCCTGAGATTTCTCCACCTTCTGTACTGTCCCAGCTGCACAGACACGTCTGTTTTCAAGGAAGTCTAACCTTAATCCTTCTTTCTGTAGTTAAGACCTTGTTTCCCTGTCCTGCTGATTAAAATCATTTATAAATAAAACTGTTGCTGATCTGCCTGGGCAGAAAAAGCTCCCTAGACCATGAAATCAGAAGTCTAGGTTAAAAAAAATCCACATTGCACATCAGTGGGAGTAATCTTTGGAAAATTGTTCTGAATAAACCCATCCCCAGTTTTAAGACTGTCCCCTAAAGGAACCACAATGAAGCTGCTGATGCGGGGCTGTCTGTGAAATGTGCCATGCTGGTTAAGATGGGGGTTTGGATACTCCTGTAGTTCAGAGATCTGTGATTTCATCCATTTGGGGACCTTGCCCTGTCCCCTACACACAACTCTGAAGATCCCAGCCTTTCTACACTGTTCAGTTGTCATGGCCTCAAAACTGAATTTCCTCATGGCTAGTGCTCCACTCTGGGCTGGCTCTTGAAATGCCAGCGCAGGACCTGCCTCTGCTCCTCGACCCAAAATCTCTCCAGGTTGTCAGAGCCACACCTAAGGGCACCAACTTTTATAATCCAGAGTCCCCTCTTTGTGGTGTAGGGAAATCATGACAAGAAAGGTTCATGCTTCTCCTAAAAGTCTGCTTTTAGAAAAGGTTGTTCATCCTTCTAGTAAAGCCTTCAGTTCTTCTAATAGGGCCCTTTTTTGGAGAGGGGGCTGGTAAATCTAAGTTTGAGCACATTAAACTGTGATCTTTTTCATTCTAAAGTGTGCTCCCTGCCTTCTTCAACAGGACCCTTTCTTCAAGACCTCTGGTTATTTCTCTGACCATCATGAATCCCAGAACTGGGAGAGACTGCATAGGTTACCAAATGGCACCCAAGTATAGCTGCAGATGATGGCAAGGGGCAGCCTGTCCAAGCATGACTCTGCTAGGCAGGTGACTGCCTTGTCCTAGGAAGCTGCTCATAGTACATGCAGGCCCGTGGAGGAGAGCTGACGCTTCCTCTCTCCCAGCCCATACAGCAAAGGGCCTTTCTTTTTTATCCTTTTTAGCCTCCTGGGTTAAGACTCATTTGGATGCCTGAGGGGACTCAGATCTCCTTCAAGGAACTGGGGTTTCACTCTACATCTTTCCCACTTACAAAGTAAACCCCACCATTAGGCGGCTGTATGTCCTGTTAGAGAAAGGTCAGCCACTCGATGACCTCTTCTCCTAAGGACTATTTCATTTTGCAGCCCAGACACGTGGGTTTCCAAGTAGAAAATACGACTTCAATTTCTGGCCTGAAAAGCATGAGCCTCTCTGAATGTCGGCAGTAGAGGTTGTGCTGGGCAGTTGCCAGGCCCCTTGTCGTAACTGGCCACGCTCTGTGAAATGTGTTTATGCTGTGATTTTTAATGTCCATTCATCCTGTCCTGATGGCAGAACATAAATACGCCATGTCCACCCCTTTTCACATTTCAGTTAAAAAGAAAGAGAACTGGAAATTATTTCGACCTTTAAGCAGTAATTCTGAGTTGCTGGTGACTGATGGGAAAAGGATTCTCGGTCATCCACGCCATCCCTAACTACAGGTGGTAATAACACCAGAGTAAGAGGGAAGGAGCTGTCGTGTGGGGAGGATCCCTTTAGGGGTGCCAATCTGTCACCAAAAAGCATTGCTGCACATGTTTGCAGGGTTCACCTGGCCATGCCTGCCTTTTGAGATCTTTCCTGCCCTTACATGCCCCCCTTCATGCCATCTCTTCCAGGAAACCTTCACTGAAAGGCAGGCTATTACTGTGGAGAAAATGGTGGCTCTGAGTCAGGGGACCTGGGTTTGAATCCTACCTCTGACATTTATGCTAGGGTTTATTGGGAGGGGGCACTAACATGGCCAGGCTGGCACTTTAGAAAGCTCTCACTGGAAGTTCAGTGAGGGTGGACAGCAGTCAGGAGAGACTTGGGGCAGAGAAATCCCTCCCTCCTCCTGAAGCTTCTGCCATGGTCTAGGTGTGAGGGCAGGAGAGCCAGTCCTAGGGAGAGATTTTGTAGAGCTAGAAATGGCCAGACTTGGTGACAGATTGAATATGTGGGGTGACTGAGAGTGAGGAGTCCAGGATGGCACTGAGGCTGTGAACCTGGGGGGCCTGGGTGTGGCCGTTGAGTCGTTTCAGTCATGCCCCACTCCGCGTGACCCCATTTGGGTTTTTCTTGGCAGTGGTCTGAGGCAGACAGGGTGAAGTGACTTAGCCAGGGTCTCACAGCTAGTAAGTGTCTGAGGCTGGATTTGGACCCGGGTCTTCCTGACTCCAGGCCTGGCGCTCTGTCCACTGTACCACCCGGCTGCCCCAGGGTACAGGGATGGATGGTAGCTATTCTAAAGGGATGTGGGGGCTGCTGGTCTGCAAGTTTAACGTGAGTCAGAAGTGTGATGTGACCTCCAGAAAAGCTCATGGGATCTTGGGTCACATTTAGAGGCTTCAGAATTAAGAATGTGAAAGATGGCTGGCCTGGATGTAGCACTTGAAAGTCTGCAAAGTGCTCTGTGTGTGTAACCTCATCTGAGGCTCACAACCACCCTGCCAGGTAGGCACTACCCTCATCCTCCTTTTGCAGATGAGGAAATTGAGGCCCAGGTGATGGTCCTCACTTGGACTCTCTTTGGAATGCACGGCGAATCCTGGGCACTATGTCAGAAGGACATTGATCAGTGGTTGAGCATCTGGAGAAGGGCCACCAGCATGGGGAAGGTCCCTGAGTCCAGGCCTTTGGGGATCAGTTCAAGGAAATGAGGATGTTTAGCCAGGATCAGAAAAGACTCAGAGGGGGCGTGACTGATGTCTTCAATACTGGAAACACTGTCTGGTACAAAGAGATCAGACTTTCTCCGCCTGGCCCTGGTGGGGCAGAACCAGGAGCAGCTGGGGAGAAAGTGATGCCAAAGAGGCAAATTTGAAAAACCTTCCTCATGGTGAGAAGCATCCGAAGTGGGCGGCTCACCTGGTTGGGAGCCCTGCCACCTCGCAATCTGTGGCTCGGTAAAATCCCTCTGCCTTCCTGAGCCCTGTTCTCCTCTGCCTTAACTGGAAAGATTTCTAAGCTCCCTTCCCTTTCTGTGTAAGGGACAGTACCTCACATCTACAGAATAAATGCATTTTTAATCTAAGAGTATGTGGCCCCTCTAAATACAAGGAAGCCCCACAGACACTTTACAATTAAAATATTAGGTCTTATGGAATCAGCAAGCACGTATTGAGCAGCTTCTGTATGCCCAGTGTTGGGCTTACTGTCGATGATACAGAAACAGAATGCAGCCACTGCTCCTCTCCAGGAGAGAAGAGTCCGTGTTAAGTATGTGTAGAATCAATCTAAGGGAATTCATGCCAATCAGTTGAAAGTAGTGAAACAGGAACTCTGGGGGAAGAGAGGGTCCCAGGCAAGTCACTTAACCCCAAATTGCCTCACACACACACAAAAAAATAAATTTTATCATCATCATTATTCTTATATTCTTCCTGGATGAGACAAGGTATAAGATAATATGGTTAGTAAATTCTGTTGAGAGAAACCCTGTCTCCTAACCCAGTCATTAAGATCGCTTACTCTTTTTCTAATGGGCAAGAAGTGGAAAAATCAATACAATGGAGAAGGTCAGTGGTCAGGACAGGCTGCCTGCAGCAGGCCATCGTGACCTGTATCGGAAGGGAAGAGAAGGGCTCTGTCAGGTGGGGGCGAGGAGGGTCTGTGTTCCAGGCCACGTCCAGGGGGACAGCCCATGGCCAAACAGAGCTGGGAGATGAAGGGCCTCTGGGAGGATCCGCCAGGAGGCCAAGTTAGCCGGGCTGCAGAGTGGGAGGGGAGCATTGTCTGATGAGGCTGGAAAGCAGCCAGGGGCAGGTTGTGAAGGTCTCTGAAAACTAACAGAAGAACTGATACTGGATCCCAGAGGCCGTGAGGAACGCCTGGGTAAGTGAAGGAGCCACGCGGTAAGAGCTTGACTGCAGGAAAACCATTTTGGCGGTGCTGCTTAGTAGGTGCTTGATGCATGCTAGCTGACTGAGCGGCATGGGGAAGGAAGTCGAGTGGACCCCACTGGTCAGGGCCTGCATCTGGTTTATCCCCAGCCTGCCCGGCCGAGGTAGCCAGCCACTACCGTCTACTCGGATGCTGAAAGAAATTGTGGCTTTAAATCACCACTGACCTGTCAGGGCACCAATGTCAGGTCAGAGGTAGTTTAGAAAAATAGACTGACTAACAGACAGGGCAGGGCACAGTCCTTTAGGGCCAGCCAGCTGCATTAGCCTTTCCCTGAGTGTTAGGGGACCAGCAGGGCCTCCCTGGCAGCCCCTGCCTGCCCACAGGGGATGTTTTTTCTGGTTCTGTGTCCCTGGAATAATCGGGGCCCCAGGACAAGCTGGGAGGGCCTTGGGGTCCTGGGGATGCGGGCCGGGTACCACACTTGCTGCGTCTCCTGCCAATGACGGGTTTTGTGAAGCCTGGTTAACATGGTAACCACTCTAAAAATACCTCGGCTACAGTTTAACCACAGCGTTTCCTTCTCAACGTAAAAGCACTCGCTCCCGTCGGACTGGGTGCCTGAGGAGGTACAATTATCAGACCCCACAATTAAACTGAAGCCAAATGAACTGTTGAAAAAATCACAAAAATTGCCCAGTAAGACACAAATCACGGGGAAAAGACCTGAAAGAAGTCATCACCTCTTTTTCCTCAACATGAGGCTCCCCCAACCCCCAGAGCCAAGCAGCCTGGGCCTGAGGTTTCCCCACCAAGCTCTTCCCCGGGCCCAGCTAAAAGGAAGAGAGGATGGCATGCCGCGCCTGGGTCTGCAGAAGGCAGATAGGGCACACAAGGAATGCCTTAGTGCCCTCCCCACAGCTTCTGGGGCCATTTTCCCCTGATATCTCAGCAAGTCACATCATATTTATAAACGTGTTTCTAAAGAACTACCCTATTTGAGTCATGCATTCATTTATTCAAGTCAGCCGCTCATTCACTCAGTGAGCATTGTTGAATGCTACTGTCTATCGGGCACTGTGCTGGGCACTGGAGACACGGAGAAAAACCACAATAAACAAAGTGGCCTCTGCTCTCAAGGCAGAAAACAGAATGGCACCTTGTAAGCGTAGATGCAGGGAAATATAAGTCTTTGGAGAGGAGGGCACCAGCAGCTGGGGGATCAGGAAAGGCTTCCTGTAGAGGGTGGTGCCTGATCCTGGAGGGAGGCATGAGCACTTATTAAGTGCCTACTGTATGCCAAGCACTGTGCTAAGCACTTTACAATTATTATCTCATTTGATCTCATAATAACGGGGGGGGGGTAGGTGATGTTATTATCATCATTTCATAGTGGAAGAAGCTGAAGCAGGCAGAGGTTTAGCGACTGGCCCAGGATCACACAGTTAGTACGTTTCCGAGGCTGAATTTGAACTCATCTTTCTGACTTCAGGCCTGGGCTCTGTGTACTCTGGCACCCCCTAAACCACCCGTTTATAGAATCACATATTTGGAGATAAAGAAGCTTAGAGCCCAGCCCCTTCGTTTTGTGACCCTGAGAAGAGAAGGGCTTTGTCCCAAGTCTCCAAGGCAATGAGGGGCAGAGCTGGGCTGTGACCCCTGGGTCCCTGCGTCTGAGCCCAGCACTGTTCCCATGGCCCTTTGCCCAGTGGGGGCCCCCTTCAGTGCGTGTTGGGCTGAATCCCATGGCCATAGATTGAGCCCAAGAAGGGGCCTGCGCTGGGAATCCTTGAGCTGGCTGTTTAACCATATTTGATAACAGTATTCCCATAGCCTTTCTTTCCCTTGTAATCCCATGCATTTTATTTTATGCATTTGAAAACTGAGAAGGGGTCCATGAGTTTCTCCAGACTGCTGCCAAAGGGATCCAGCACATAAAAAGGGTTAAAAACCCCAGATTTACTCAAAATCCCTCATTTACAAATAAGGTAACAGGCCCACAAGGGGGCCTGCCTTGGCCATGTTAGCAGAGCCTCTGAGATCAGCTAACCAAACCACTTCTGCCACTTTGACCCCATCTCCCTTCAGATCCCCTGGGGACTGCCGAGGACCCAAGAGGTGTGGGAATGATGACATGGAAGAAGAAGCGTCCCCATCTGCTCTGTCACTGCTCCCTAAGAACCAGCACACTTCTGCATCAGACTTGTAACTGAAACCACCCCTGTGTATTGTCTCCCACACTAGAAGGCGAGCCCCTGGGGAGCAGGGGTCTGCCTCTTCTGTTTGCATCCCCAGTGATTAGCACACAGTCGGTGCTTCATCACTGCCTCCTGGGGTGCAAGCTCCACCCCCATCGGCCCCTTCTCACCAGCAGAGGCTGAAGTTATCAAAAGCACACAGAACTAGGCATGAGAACCTGGGTTCGAATTCTGACTCCACCCTTCACTAGGTAACCAAGCTGGCTGCTCCCTCCTCCCCCCTGTTCTGTATGACCTAGACCAGATGGGGCCAGAGGGTCAGCCCTAAACCAGTGTGGACTCTTGCCTGTTAACACGCCCGTGAAGGAACTGAGGTCAGAGCCTCAGCAACATGAGAGAACTAGGTTGGGGTTTTTTTTTTTTCTCAAATGTAAATCACGTCTTCGATAATGACTGACTCTTATCTACTGGCTTAAAGTTGGCAAAGCATTGTAAGTAAGTTGTTTGCACAACAACCTGAAGATTGGAACCTTGGCACAGTGGATGGGGTCACACTGCTAATATGTGTCTGAGGCAGGATTCAAACTCGGGTCTTCTGGACTTCAGGTCTACTAAGATGCCTAGCTGTGTGTTATAAAAAGCTGCCTGGTCTACTGAGAGGATTAGTGACTAGTCCATGGGCACAGGCAGGATGTGTTCAAAGCTGGACTTGAACCCAGGTCTAAGTCTAAGGCAAGCCTTCTAGGCACTACCCCATGCCTACTCTCCATTCCAGTATTTCTGTCCCCATTTTACAGATGAGCAGACTGAGACTGAAGGTCATAAAATGACTACCAGGGTCATATAATCTAGCAATCAGAGGCAGAATCTGACTCACATCCAGTGCTCCTTCCACTAGTCCCACCAATAAGAAACCTCTCTTCCACTTTGTCCACGTGAGCACCTCTTTCACCCACATAGGTCACAGCCCCACAAGGGAGACAGTCTTCAGAAATGTCTGTGGCCCACACAGTGCCCTCCCTGAAGTCTGGGCTTCTGGCGGAGGGACAGGCCTGTGGTTCTGCCTGTGGCCTCACTGAGGTTGACCATCTGGGTTTCACCCACTAGGCTGAAGGCCTCCCTCAATCCCTCCTGAGACTGCAGAGAGTCCAGAGAAACTTCATCTTTGGACCGGTGAGTGCTGCCCCAGCACAGCCTGGAAGAGCCCGTGACAGACCCCTCCCTCCCCAGGTCCAAGGGGCAGGGGAGGAAGTGGGGAAGAGAAACAGAGAAAGAAACAGAGACAGAGAAAGACAGAGACATAGAGAGAGGGAGGGAGAGAGACAGAGAACACTGGTGAAGTGCTTCCTCCGTGCCAAGCTCTGTTCTAAGTGCTGGGCATACCAATACAAGCAAGCCAGACAGTTTCTGTGCTGAGGTTGCTAATCTTCTAATGGGGAAGGCCACACATAAAGAGGAGCCCAAAGGGCCAAGGACGGTGTGAAACTACAGGGGATCTTGGTCCAGAAGGTGAGCAGCTCCCCGGCCAGAGCCAAGGGAACCAGGGAGGCTTAAACGTTCCTGTCACCTGTAGAGCATCGCTCAGGACCAGCTCCACAAGGGCTGTGTTGATCGACTGGATCCACCCCTTGGTAAACAATGGGTGTTTCGGGGTGTCTGATCACTGGCCTCCCACGGGTGGGATTTGTTGGTGGGTGCTGGCGCTGGTGGATTGGGCACCCGGCAGAACAGGTGCCGCCATCCAGTCCAAATGGCAGAGCTGGCGGTGCCCCCATCCCACGGGCCACATTTTCTAGACCAAACATCTCCACATGGGGCCGGGCCCTGTTTTTTGCTTTTTGATAGCAATGGGATGCTGCTGAGGTGAAGAACAGATGCTCTTCGACCTTGGCCTTGACCCCAGTCCTCTTAGCTCCAGAAAAGCAGGTTGATCGGGTTGAGGAAGAACCCCTTGTGCCCCTAGGCAATGTCTGTAACTGGCCATGCCCATCCCAGCCAGTGACAGGCCTGCTGCTGGCTGCATTCCTGGGCTTTCTGCGAGGAGCCAGGCAGTCTCTATCCATGATGCTGTGGGGCTCTGCAGACACCCCTCCCCAGTCCCCTGGCCCAGCCAACCCGCTCCCTGCAGAGAAGCCAGACCTTGGCTCAGGGCTTCTCTCCTTCCCACGTTTCTCAGACAGGGGCTGAGAGAAGGTTGAGTCACAGGATTTACGCATGTAAACTGGAAAGGAGTTTGGAGGCCATGTAGTCCCACATCCTCATGTTACAGATGAAAAAACTGAGGACCGGGGAGGTGACGTGAGTTTTGTACTGAAATAACAAAGTGTGGAATTGAACTGCCGTCACAAAATGTTGTCGCCCTTATCAGGGAAACCCGTGCTGCGGTCTTTCTTCATCCCTTCGATGCCAGTACACTCCAGGGAAAGAAGACAACAAAGAGCAGCGTTTATGTAATACCGTGATCGTCTGCAGAATGCTTTTCAAACGCAATCTCACAATCTTCATAACAGTCTTGGGAGGTAGACTCCTGAGCCACCTGGACTCGGCAGACCCAAAGCTGCTCTTGCTGCTGCCGGACAACTTCTGTGGCCGCTGTCTGTGAGGCCTGACACCCAGCCACACAGCCAGGCGGTGCTCCTGCGTTTCATTAGATTTACACACACATTCACTCCCTCTCTGAGTAATTAGGATTGCAGTTTGGATACACATGGGTGTACCATGAATTTTCCCTTATTTAATCACTTTAGATAGTCCCTTTAACTCCCGTTTGCTTTTCGTAACAAGTCGAAATCTCTCTAGAAAACTTAAAAACTAGGCTTTGTCCTTTTGCAGATCTTATCAATAGCCAGATTGTTTCACCAGATAGGCGGCGCCATAGAGCACCAGGTCTGGATTCAGGAAGACCTGAGTTTTAATCCTACCTCAGACACTGTGTGACCCTGAGCAAGTCACTTAACAGCTCTTTGCCTCCGTTTCCTTATCTGTACAATTAATAATAGCACCTACTCCGAAGATTGTTGTGAAGATCAAATGAGATTATATTCAAAAAGCATTTTGCAAACTAGGTATTATATAAATCCTGGCTCTTATTATTTCTGTTTCTTTCCCTGCTGTGAGCTGTTGCTTTTCACAGCTGCCAATGGAGTCACAGCCAGCATTCTTCACCCTCATCTTTTCTCCTCCAATTTCCATTTGTTGCTGTTCGTTGCCAATAAATCTCGTTTGGTAAAAGTGTGCCTCGAGTTAGAATTGGTAGGTGATAAACGAGGAGCTGGGATCATTTCTACGAGTAGAAATGTAAGCTCCTTGCAGGCAGGTACTATTTTTCCTTTTGTCTTTATATCCCCTCATTTAGAATAAGACCTTGCACAGAGCAGGTATCAAATCAGTGCACTAAGTCGGTTAGATTACAGCCCAGTGCCTGGACTTTATGACAGCTGACCTACTGCTTAGTCTCTTTTGTTTACTTCTGAGTTCTCTGCTGTGCTTTTCCGTAGGCGTAGGCGGGTCAGCAGGTAAGTGGTCTCTGGATGAGTGAGGCACTACTGAGTTGGCGTCCAAAATACTAGATGTGTAGAGACCATTCCTCAGGAAGATCCTCCCTGGATCCAGTGGCTTCATCAAAATCTGTTTATCGTTTGTCCTAGGTAGGACTGGTGAGATCGCACCAGCATTTTTCTACCACAGTTTTATTGCTTTCCTATTTAAAAAATTTCTCTGGGATGAGTCTTGGTCTATGCTGTACCCTGTAAAAAAAACTATTGGCCTAAGAGGATTTTCTTTTCTTCACAGTGTTATTTGAAAATGACTGTTTTTATTAAAACGGAGGGAAATCATATATTTTGTGATTTGAGGCACTGCGCTTAAATAACAATTCATTTTCAGCCCTAAACCAACAAGAACATGGGAATTCTCTGTCATGATTCAACCCGCCACCATTTAGTTTAAAGGTCCATACTGTCCTAGGCTGAAAACTTCTCTCTTTTATGCAACCTCTGAAGGACTTTGGCTTGGGGGCCAAGAAATGAATGAAGGTCTCCATGAAAATGGAAGATCAACAAACCGACATCCAAAGAGGGAAGAATGCAGATGTGCACTTGACTACCAGAGCAAGCCAAGTGAAGGGAGCGCCCACACTTGTCTTAGACTTCTTGGTGATTTTTCGGTTTCATCAGAGAGAGCAGGAAGTCTGAGTTGGACTAATCTTGTTCATTTTTAATATCAACCCCATGTATCCCTGGGTTCTGAAAAAATGTACAACGTATGCAAATAGGATGTTGGCTCAAAATACCATGTGGGAATAGTGAGTGACAGGATCATAGACCTGGAACAGGAAGGGGCTTTATCTTAGCTGATCCCTGGCCTCTCACTACATGACCATCCTATGGATGAGTGCGGGGAGAGGTCAAGTGTCCAAGGCAGAGCTGGGAGTAGCTAGGGAATAGCTGATTCCATAGGTAGTACTCTTTCAACTTCAGCACAAGGCGTTAGGCTTAATATATGAAAGGCTTCCTCAGATACTTGAGTGGATCTCATCAATGCGGGCTACATAGCTCACAATTCATTCATTCCTGCCCATCCCATGCAACTCCAGTCCATGTCCTCCAGAAAATCCACCATAGGAGGTCTGTGCCAGGGGCCTTCTTCCAGATCTCTTAGAGAGACCAAGATGCCTTGCATGCTGTTCGTGGATCTTGCCGCGTGATTGGTCTGCCGTGTCTCATACACTTGTAATGTCATTAGTGATGCTGCTTCCCCCATGTAATGTTTTAATTGTACCATATAGCAGCTCACTGCCACCACACAGCTCTCCACTGACCCTTGAGTGATCTTCACATTTCACTCTTCCAAGACTGTGATGTTCTGAGACTTGTAATCATACACCATCGCTAGAATATTGGTTTTCAAAAGATGAAGCAGAATCCTGCCTTGTCGCCCCACTGGGGCATGATGTCAATGGAGCACAAGATCTGGAGGGCTTCCCAAGATGGAAAGACTTGGAGTCTGTCTCATAGATTGTCTGCTGTCTTAAGACCAGCCCAGCTAGGTCCAGAGAGGCTTTGGCCATGGCAGCCTAGGAGACAACAGCTCAAATGAAGATAAAAGTTTCCTCTGGGGTTTTTTAGCATTATCTACTTTATGTAGTCTTCCCACCTTTAACCGGAAGAGCCTAGGACGGTATTTTTATCAGGAATACTGGAACAGAGGAATTTAATGAGTGGTTCTATGCCATTGTTTTCCCAAAGAGAAAACAATCTACTTTCTCCGCCAAAACCATGGTGGGAATCTTAGGAGGCCGTAGATATGAATTTGTGGGTTTGTGTTTATTTGGTGTAGATATGAATATTCCATTCTTTAATTTTTTTCTTTTGTTTTTTTTTAAGTTTTAGCACAGAATCAAAGGTTGAGGTAGCGTATACCAGTGATGGGGGAGACTCTTTAAGGGTACCTTATCAAGGGCACAAAAATGAAGCACCAGGACCCAGAAGTCCAAAGGCTCTGGGGGCAGTCCAGAGAGAGAAACCAACAAAGACACACAGAGAGGGAGCAACAGAAAGAGAGACAGAGAGTCACGCCTGGGATGACATATCTGACCTTGGGCCTTCGAATTTGAACAGAAGTCACTATGGTTTAACAAATATCTAGTAAAAATAATAACAAATCAATGAACAGAAAAGTAAACCTTTTCTCAGTGACAGCCTCTCTCTTAATATAGGGAAGGACACTAGATTTTGAAGTGATTGGTGCAGGGAATTCCCGGGCAAAGACATTCCCTGTCCCCACAGAGCTCAGCCCCTACTCTGCCACTTTAGCCTTACAGAGTTCCTGCAATGCTGAGGGCTGGAGGGCCTTGGCCAGGCTCATCCCGATAGTCTGCGTCACAGACGGGACTTGACTTTGTATCCTCCTGGCTTGGAGGCCCCCTCTGTGGTCACTCCCTACACGGCGGGTATCAGCTATTTTGTGTGTTTTTCCGTCAAGTATAAAGATTAACTGAAATACACACAAGTGCCTTTTAACCACCAAAACCAAGTTGCCCCAGCCCGGCCTTCTCTGCTTTGTGACAGGGCCCATCCCGAGTTCTCAGGAGCATGGGCGCTCTTGGAGGCCGAGAACGAGGTGGTGATTATCTCTGTAGCTCTGGCACCCGGCATGGTGCTTTGCACATAGCAAGCAATGATGACATGTTTGCTGAGCTGAATGCCCAGGGGGTACTCAGGAAAATGGCAGGATTTAGGGCTGGAGAAGACCTTAGAAGTAAGTGAATCTAACCCTCTCATCTCATATACGAGCATCCGGAATCCTCGAGGGGCTTCTCTGCCACTCACCAAGCTAGTTGGCAGCAGATCTGGACTTGAACTCAGGTCCCAGACTAGCTTCAAGCTCAACCAAGAGCCAGTAGGATTCACGCTGAGTCTCGAAGGAAGCCAGGGGATTCCCGTCCAGGCATGGGGCGTAGCAAGCAGGCCGGCATGCCTGGACCATAGAGTGCATAAAGGGGAATGAGAGAAGAGAAAACTGCAAAGGTCAGAAGGGGCCACGTGGTGAAGGACTCTGCGTGCCAAATAAAGCCCTATCTCTTTAGCATACGATTTCTTCTGGCAGGCTGTATGGCTGTGAGTCAGGGCACATCCTGCTCTGTGGAGGGCCATTCAAAAGGCAGTGGAGAAGCACCAGGAATTGTGGGACAGAGAGGATGCTGTCAGAGAGCCATGTGACCGGAGAGGAGGGTGGACCTGTCAGGAAGGGGCAGTCATGGGTCACCAGTGGGCAGTCTGAAGTCTTCGCTGGCTCTTACACCATGTTGATGTAGAGAAAGGCCTCCCTCCACTTAGGGGGACCTGTGAGGAATCCCAGGAGGTCGTGAATAAGGGTCACTAAGATGAGAAGGTGTGGCCGTGTCATGTGCTCTGACTTTGGAGGATGTACCCAAATCAACTGACTCATTGATTTGGGACAGCAAATACCCCAGAGACAGAGGGAGGATTCACAGCACAAGGGCCAAATGAAAGAAAAGCATATTTAGTAGATAATTGTGTAGTCTTACATGGGAGCCAAAATAAAAAAAATAAAAAATCACAAGTACAGCTTGGAGAAGACATAGATAGGTGGCAATTTGTTTTAAAAAGGAAGATCTAGGGGACTTAGTGGACCACAAGCTCAGTATAACTCAACAGTATGACGTGACAGAGCACGTGAATGCAATCTGAGACTCATAGATGTGTCTGGTTGGCCGGCACACCCTGGGACGAGCCAAGGACTATGGATTTAGAGGAGGAAAGAACCAGAGACCCCCCCCCACCCAGGCCAGCCCACCTCATCTTACAGACAAGGAAACAGGTCTGGGGGTCATAGGATAATAATTCTGGCCCAAAGGGGGCCTCAGAGACCATCAAGTCCAGCCTCTTCATTCTAGAGATGAGGAAAGTGAGGGCCAGGGGAAGCCTGCCCAAAGTTTCACAGAGGCGAGTGCCAGAGGGGCTCTTTGGCCCCAGGCCCTCTGACCCCAAGGCCAAGGGAATGGGAATCCAGACACAGAGAAAGCACCAATGAGAATGCTCACGCCGAGTGGGGCTGGCGCTCTTGGCCCACACTCTGCACACCACGGTAGCCAGGCCTCCAGAAGGCTGCTGTCCATCCCACTGCCCTCTCCTGCCCAGACCACATCCCGAGCACAAGTCAAGAAAGACTGATTAATCGGTTAGCGCTGTGCTAAGCACTTGACTATGCAGAGTCCCTGTCCTCGCAGAGCTCACAGCCTAACGGGGCAGGCAGTTTGCTGACACTGGCCCGCTTTGTACAAACAAGCTCCCTCTGGACTAAGTTGGGGATGACCAGCAGAGGGAAGGCTTTGGCATGAAGGGGGAAAGAGAAGCTTTTGAAGAAGGCGGGATGTTACCTGAGGTTTGAAGGAAGCAGGAGGCAGAGAGAAGGAAGAGAAGGCCAGGCATGGGGACAGCCAGAGAAAACATGCTGCATTAGGAGACAGCCAAGAAGCTGAGGTCGCCAGATCATGGAGTACGTGGAGAACACCGGAGCTTCATTAGACTGGAACCACAGAGGAGGAGCAAGCTGTGAAGGGCTTTAGAAGCAAGCAGAGGATTCTCTGTTTGATCCTGAGCTAAGAGGAAGCCACTGGGGTTGATTGGGGTGGGGGGGTGACATGGGCAGAGCTGTGCGCTAGGAAGATCGGTTGGACATCTGAGTGGAGGATGGAGTGGAGGGAGCAGAGATCTGAGGCGAGCAGACTTCTCCCATCCCACCCCCAACCCCTCCCCAGGCGGGTTATTGCAGTGGTCCAGGGGTGAGGTGATGAAGGCCCATATCAGGCCTTGTACCCTATCAGTCTGACACAATCTAGACCCCCCCATCCCCTACTTTGACTTTCTTGACGTATCATCACACATTAAACCAAGGTCAGAATTATCGAATCAGACATCATGTGAAAAAAGAGTAGCCTGCCGAGAGAATAACCCTGGTTGAGCCCCACGGGCCAAAGAGTGACCAGTGCCAAGGAGACCAAAGGCTGGAATTACACTGATAAGCTGGAGAGTGGGAGAGGAGGGCGACCAGAAGAGTCAGGGCTCTCGAGTGCCTGCCACATGGTGCTCAGTGAGGCTGGAGAAGAGATGAGGGTAGGCTGGGACAGTGGAGGAGCTGCCCTGTGGGAGGCCCACTGGGTGGAGGAGGCAAGGAGGCTGGTGCAGAAACTCAGTACGTTTCCAGCCTCTCATCAGACCAGGGCCCTGGCCCCTTTCTTACTGCCTTGCCAAGACCCTGGTTTGGCCCTTTCCTACTGGTGGAGCCACTGTTGTTAGGTAAACAGAGAGGAGGCCGGCGGGCTGCAAAGTTCAAGCAGGTCCTTTCTGGGTGCACTGGCTTTCCCATCCCTGGCATCTCACTCTCCACTGTTATCCCATCGAGTCCCACGTCCTCTCCAATGCCGCCTTCTCTCCTTCTCAGGCTGAAGAAGTTTTGAATTATAATCCTTGTTGCCCCCTCACTGCATCGGAATAACCGAAGCCTTGAGCACATGGTAGACACTCAGGTGACAAGCCGAGGAGTGCGTTGGCTGGCGCTCCTCATGGACAGCTAAGCTGTAATAAATCTGGTCAGGTTCACTGAACAAAGTGACCACATTTGGTCATGTTTCCTATAGGCCTGGACCATATGGAGCAATTGTCTTATTTATGGGCCTTTATCGGTGTAAATTCAGCACTCTACCTATGGAAACAATGAGGACATACGTCTGTCTGGGAAAAGCTTAGGTAGTGTCTAAATGAGGCATTTCCCTTCGCCTTGCACCGAACCTCCCAAAGATAGCCCACGCATTGGGAGCAAAGGGTGGGGTCACTGACACCCCAACTCTGCATTCACACCAAAAGGTGCAGAGTTTAGCCCCAGGATCACAGCCAGTGTGACCTCAAGAGTGGAACCCTTTCCTATCTCAGCTTTCCACCTTTCTTCAGATTTGTTGAATGTCTCGTGCTGATAGAAACTAGTAAGTCATACTATCTAACTGAAGTCATGGTTAACTTTAAACATGTGTGCATTGATTTCTGTATCCCAGAGCTGTTTTAGAAGGCAGTGAAGGGAGGCAGTGTGGTACAGTGGGAAGAGTCCTGACTCTAATGGCAGAGGACCGAGATTCAGATCCTGCCTCTTTTACTTAGCATTTGTGTGACCATGGGCAAGGCAGTTCCTGGCCTCCCTGGGCTTTCTCCCAGGTTTCTTCATCTGTAAAATGAAAGGGTTGGGACAGATGGCCTTTGTGGTCCCTTTCTGCTCTGTGGTCCCTATGTCTGTGGTGTAGGAAAAGCAAAAATGGCATCTACTCTTGTAAGCCAAGCCTGCTTTGTAATCTCATCAGGATAATCTTGTCCCACCAACATAACTCACAGCCCTCTGGACTTTACCAACTTGTGCAGTTCTTGAGTTCATGATTTCTTCTTTAAATCCACCTTCAAGGGGCCAACACTCAGCAGTGACTGGGTACTCTACTTGCAAATACCCAAATAAGAGAAACGCAAGAAAGGTCAAGAAATGCAGTTAATGAGAACAGGTGAAGTCACAGACTGGGAGCAGGACAAGAGGGAGGCAACGTCCATCCAACGCCACGGAGGACTTCCTGTGGACGGCGTTGTGCTGTCATAGGGAAGCCGAGGACCACGGGCTGTGAGCATCAGCGATCTCTCTCTGATATCTGGCCTTGCTCCTTGTCTTCCACTGAGCTGCTTCTCCCTCCTAAAAATACATGAAGCCGGAGGGTGTGATGGGAGCTGCTCTGGGGCCCAGTTCACGAAGCCCTTCCGGCGACCACATCACGGTCCTTAATCTTCTCTGGTTGATTTTACTTGTTCACATTTCTAGTGTTTTTCATATTTGAGTACTGGCAAGTGGAATACTCTGCCCCCCTCCAGGTTCTGGTATTCATTACTGTTTTGGGGGGAGTTTTCACCCCTTTTAAGAATGGCCTACATGACTCTCATTTTTTTTGAAGGGCCATATTTATTCTTGATGATTTGGCCCAGCTTCCTCAGAACTTTTCATCTTCCAGCTTTTCTCTTGTATTGACAGCCTTTTGTCTCTAGTTTTCCTTCTCTTTGACTCTCCCTTGATCCACTTTAGCATAGACTTCCCAAGGTTCCTCACACCAATGGACCTGGCCATGGCCTGGCTTGGGCTCCCACCCAGAGTAAATTCCAGGGGAAGAGGATTAACCCCAGTGGGGATTTCAGATGCCTGAAAGTGCCCTAGAACACAGAAGCTCTTTCTCTTCCAACCAACAAGTGTTTATTAATCAATGACTGTCCTCAGCACTGCAGTCATAATGGCAAAAATTGAACAGCCCCTACCCTCAATAAGCTAACATTTTAATGGGGAAAGACAACATGTACAGATGTAGGTTTATATAGAATAGATACAAAATGGTAGATACAAAGTAATTTGGGGAGGGAAGGCATGAGGAGCTAGAAGGATCCAGAAAGGTTACCTGCAAATTATGCAAGCCAAGTGGCTACTGTACCCTTTGACCTAGAGATTCCACTGCTAGGGATGTCCCCCCAAGGATGTCATTGGCAAAAAGAAAGTCCCCATCCACACCAAAATATTTACTGTGGCACATTTTACAGTAGCAAAGAACTAGAAATAGAATAAATGGCCATCGGCTGGGAAATGGCTAAATGAGTTGTGATAGATGAATGGAGCAGAGTCTTACTGTGCTGTAAGAAATAATAAATATGATGAATACGGAGAAGACTTGGAGGAACTGCATGAACTGATGCAGAGTAAAGTAAGCAGAGCCAGGAGAAGAGAAACACAGTGACTACAATAATGCAAGTGGGGAGGGGAGGAAGAGATTCCACAAAACAATTGAAAATGAATGGTGTGCAATTTTTAAAAAACTCACTTGGCCCTAAAGAAGAAATGTGAGAAGATGCCTCCCCTTGCTCCTTTACAGGACTCACATGACCATGGGTGTAGAGCATCCCATATAATAAAAGGCATTTTTTTCAATGTATTGATTGGTTTTGCTGAATGTGTTTTTTTTCCTTCTTTTTCTTTTTCTTTTTTTTTTTAATTCTTTGTTATAAGAAATAGCTGTCTGGGAGGGAAAAGGGGAGAAATGTAGGAATATAGGGGATGAAAAATAAATGTAAATATAAAAGTATAGGTGATGTAAAAATAAAAGATAGCAATAATATTCAATTTTTAAAAGGCCTCCTATGGAAGTGGCCCTATTGTTGAGTCTTAAAGGAAACTGGCAATTCCAAGAGGAAGAAGTAAGGAAAGAGAGAATCCCAGGCCTGATACAGCCAGTGCCAGCCAGGATGAACGGAGGCTATAGTTGGTGCCAGAGAAAGTTTGGAAAGGAGGAAGGGACTGCCTGGGCTATGACAAGCTTGAAATGCCAAACTGAAGACTTGGTATCTGATCATAGAGGAGACACTGGAATTCACAAATTATAGGAAAGAGAAAATACTAACAATTGTTGAGGTCGGGGAAGCTTCCCCGGAGGGCTCTTGCATTCTCTAAGTCTCTCAGCTTGACACGTGGATGGACACATGTGTTCAGCTACTGAATGGCTCTACAAAGTCTTTCTCTTCCCATTTTGGGTATTAATTAAGGAAGTCTTCAATACATATGTCGGCCATTCTCAAAAATATTTTATGTAGATAAAAAAGTAGGTGTATTGGTCGTAGTTATTGGTGTTTTTTACATTTTGATCTTTTTAGGACAATCAACAAGCATGTACTATGTGCCTACTGCATGCTCAGTGCTATGCTAGACACTGAGGATATGGAGACAAAAATTGAAGCATTCCTCACCCTCAAGAAAGAGAGAGAGAGACAGAGACAGAGAGAGAGAGAGAAGTGCATAGCTATGTAGACAGATGTTTATACAGAATAATATTTACAGAACAACTATAGAATAATTAATGAAGGTAATGAAGGGTAATTAAATACAACGCGGTTTGAAAAGGTAAGCCCTCCCAGTAGTAGAATCAAGAACAGCCTTTGGGCCGGGACTTGAAGGAAAGGAGGGGTTCTGTGGGGTTTACCATTTCTTCCTCCAGCTCACTTTACAGATGAGGAAACTGAGGCAGAGAGGGTTAAGTAACTTGTCTAGAGTCACATAGCTGGTAAGTGTCTGAGGTGGGATTTGAACTCATGAGTCTTCCTGACTCCAGGCCTAGTGCTCTATGAACTTTGGCGCCCCCCAGCAGCTCTTGTATGCAGTAGACCCTGATGAAAGCAAAACTCTTTTCTGTACATATTGGATCCATTTCAGCTGCTTTCCCACCTTCGTCTTCTGAAGCATCATCGTCCTTTCCTTCAGAGTGCTGGTTGCAAGGTCTAAGTGTGGTGGTTTTGCTGTCATCACCTTTGTGAGTAGAATTACCAGCAGACCTGTTCCATTTCTTGTCTCATTGTTCTCCTCCCAATGATTTCTCACCGTCCTCTGGGGATGATCTGACTAAACCAGACCTCACCCCAGTCTCTCATCGTTCTTCTTCAGGCTCATTTCCTCCTAAGTCATTAGTCATTGTCTTCTCATGGTCTTCTGGCGTCACCTGTGGCTTCCATGTTTCTCTATTAGCTTGGACTGAAATAGAATTTCCGAGGGAAGGAATCCCTGAAGACTTCAGCAAAAATGAAAAAGGTGTATCCAAGTGTAGTACTAGACAGTCTGAAACCCCTGGATGTAGTCTTTGGTGCTACATGAAAAGTCTCTTTCTTGTCCAGGTTTCTGAAGACAAGGGAAGTTGTTCATCTACGAAGATCACCAGTGAGGCGGCTGCATCAACACTGAAAGACAGCTTAAAACTGATGGAAGGTGTTTGGAAGCCAGATATGGGAGTACGTTGCCCTGCCTCCAGAGACAGTACTAAGAACCAGTTGGTTAAAGGATGGATAATCCTAGCTAGTGTCTCTCTGCACCTGAATCTGTCCTTGGTAGAGGTCAGAATGTCTGCTCTGGTATACAGCCAAGACGACGTTGGGTCTGGGGAAAACTGAAAGGATAGGTCAGAGCATGCGAGACATCTGAGAAAGGCCGAGGCCTAGGTGCATTGGTCTCTGCACTGAAGACCAGGACGATCTGATCAAATAGGTTTTTAAGACTTCTCACTTTATCAGTTTTGTTTGTTATCTTAAATCCTTCTTTGTTTCCCAGGAGGGAAGCAACATGGCTGAGTGGATAAAGAACTGGACCCCAAGGCAGGAAGACCCCCATATAAGCCCTGCCTCCTGGCCTTAGTAGCCCAGCGACCCTGGCTAGGTAGTCTACCAAGCAACTTCTCTGATTGTAAGATCCAAACACTTCTCTCTTTTTTGGCTCATAGTTACCGAGGTAAAAATCTTAAGAAACGTAAAGAGAGAGCAGGAACTCCAAAGGAAGCACAGAGCCAGAAGCATCAGGGCCCCTGAGAAAGAAAACCAAAAAGTGGTCCCTGGGTGTTTCACCCAGATTGCTTATGAGACCACACTGCCCTGGTGGACATTTTTCAGAGCTCTAAGTTAGAAGCATGGACAAACATTGTTCAACTTTGTTCTTTGGAAAACTTGCATTATTTCCTTCCTAAAGCTTGTAGGCCCAGCCACCAGGGACTCTTGCTCTCTCACTTTTCAAAGGACAAAAGCCCTCGCTTTCTGTTCTGAACTGCTAAGGGCTGCCTTGGGCTTGACTAACCAGAGTCCTTGGCCATTCAGTGGCCGCTGCCTTCCTCCCCACTAAAATATTAGCATATTTCCTCTACAGGCTTTGAAAGGTCAGGGATATACATGGGGGTGTTCTCATAACTGGCAGCATAATGGGGATTTCAGGGAAACTGTCAACATATTTCTTCAAAGTTTCTCGGAGGAGATTCCGTTTAGACCAGCTCATTGACATCCATCACCACACACACCAGATTTATTCCTTGCCAGTATTTTGTTTGGGTTTTTTAAAGCCAGGATTGTATTAATGTTCTGGTTTTAGAACAAAACTAGTGGTGACTGACTATTGAGTTTAAACCAGGTCATGTGTCATGAAGTTGTCCCATGTTTGTTGAGTTATTAAAATGTCTGGTTTACACCCTCTTTTGGCCAGGGGCATGATGGAACCAGCTTGAATCAGTTCTCAAGAGCTGATTATTAAATTTTCACCTCATCAATCAGCAAATGCTACAAATCAGGCTTTGTTTTATTATTTTGCTGATTGACTAGACTTAAGGAAGTGGTGGAGAAAATGTTAATGCTGCAGAGAAAACTTGGAAGTGTGTCGTGTGTACATGTTTGGTGGGTTTTTGTGCTTGTTTTGGAGTTTGGCTTTTTCAAAGAGCCGGTTGTTAAACATTTGCCAGCACATTCTTGCCCTTGCCCTTCTGCACAGTTGTGAGCTGCTAGAATTCTGTTTTCACTTGTCCACCTCTATTAGATGTTCCACTTCTTGCTTTGCCGCCGTACCTGGTCTTGGTTTCCCCCAGAAGACCCCTCTTCTCTGTGTCTTCAGTGCCCTTGGTGTCCCCCTCTGCAGTCTGGTGAACTAATCGATCATGAAACCTCACGTGAGAAGAACTTAACACCACCACGTCTCAGAGGTAGACCTGCTTTACCTGGGGCTTCTTCAGGAGCAAGGCCCTCATCCTGCCCATAACCTAAAGCCTTGAGGTGCATGGGTGCACCCATTCTCTGTTACCGTCAAAGGCGTCCTCCACTCCCCTCTCACTTTGAGAACAAGGACTGCCTTACTTTGCACCCCCAGCACTTAGCCCTTTGCCTGCTACATAGTAAGCTCTTTATAAATGCTTGTTAACTGACTGACTTTAGAAATCACATCCTCCAAATTTCTTGTTTTACTGAGCCCAAAGTCTCACCCAAAGTCACTCAGCAGATCCAGGTCTTCAGATGCCAAATCTGGTACTTTTCACTGCACCACCCTTTTCCCCACATTCCCTTGACTGTTGACCTCTCCTTGCATGCCTGATGGAGAACCGGCTGTCTTGGCCAACCTTAACTGGAGCCCTAACCACAATCCTCCCCCTTGTGCTGCTAGCATCACGCATCTTTTCAAGAACGGGCTTTTTGACTGTCTTTGTCTTACAAGTATCTGCCAGCAGCGCTGTCGGCCAGTTAGTCCAGCTCGGGACCTGTAGGTCAGAGGACCCAGGTCCCAATCTGTCCTCTCCCTGAATGACCTTAGACAAGTCATCTAAGCCCCTTGACATGATCAGACTCAGTGACCACTAAGATCCTTCTTATTCTCATCGTTTCTCTGGAAAACTCACTCCAAATTCCAGGGATCCTGCTGCACACTTTAGGTGAGGACATAAATCTTTGGTTGGTCAAGGGCCGTCTTTGTCTTCATGTCTTCATTTTTGTTCCAAAGGTTCCTGAAATCTGAGGCTCCACTTTATTCAATTATTAACTATTGCTTTCCAAATTCAAAATCTCCAATTTGGAAGAAGGTGAACCTTCCAGCGCCTCTAATGACACTCAGCAGTCTATTGGCTTCTCAGTTCAAAACTTAGCTGGGACCAAAGGTCCTTCATAAGACTAGTGGATGCAGTCGGATGACCGGGGGGTCTGATCCTGTTCTGTCACATACCACCTGTGTGACCCTGAGCCTTCATTTGCAAAATCAAAGGATTGGCTGGCCCTAGGGATTGTGATCGCCCATTGACTTTGTGCCTGCCCCATGCAAGGCTCTGTGCCGAGCATGATAGAGAATCAGGTGCACAAGGCAGGACCCTTGGCCTCAGAGACCTTACAGACTAGTGGGAGAGAGAAGATGTCAGCATTTGTATACCCATTATATTCAGGAGAGTGTGGAGTGGGTCAGGCCAGACCATCCCTTACTCAGCCCTGGAGCTAAGAATGGTCTTTATATTTTTAAATACAATGAAGCTATTTTTAAAATGTAAAAAGCATTTGTAAGAGGCAGGCTGCAGTTTTCCTATCCCTGACCCTGCCATTGTTAAATGGAAGAAACCAAAGCCCAGAGAAGGGAAGAGACCCTTGCCCCAGGCCTCATAAAAAATAAGTGGCAGGGTCTGGACATCCTCAGGTCATCAGCAAGCACGTATTAAGCACCTACTGTGTGCCAGGCATTGTGTTACAAAGACAACAGTGAGCCATCCTTAACCCGAAGGTATCTGCAATCTTAAATGCTTATACAGGAAGAGGTATTTGAGGGAGAAGGCCCTGGCAGCCAGGAAGCTTTAGGGGACCTTCGAGGACATCCAGTCCAAACCCTTCATTTGACCGATGAGGAAACCAAGGTCCCTGGTGGGCCGCTGACCTGCCCCAGGTCACCCAAGGAGTTTGTGGCAGAGTTAGAACTTTTAATGTGCGTCCTCTGACTCCAGATGTAATGCTGTTTTCCAGGAAACAGCACTCCCCTTGTGTGACTGATGTCCAAGAGAAATAGAGAGAGGCTGTAGACAAGCTGCCAAAGGACGAGATCTTAGAAGGCTCCATGGAGGCAGTGCTGCGAGTGCCGGGTCAGATTTGAATAGACGGAGATGAGGGAGGGAGTGCTGTAAGTGGAAGGGTCCTCGGGAGTTAGGGTGCAGAAGTAGGAAATCTGGTGCCAGAAGTAGGAAATCTGGTGCCCTGTGTGTGCACCAGAGAGCTCTCCTACAGGCTCCACATCCCTGAGGCTAGAAAGGTAGTCTGGGGGCTGTCCTTTGCCTTTGCCTGGGAGCCTCGATTGCCATCCTTAGGCCCTGCAACTTAACAATTCATGCATTTGTCTGCTGATCTATCTAATGGTCTAGAAGATTTCTGCCTAGGAATACAGAAAAGAAACTGGAGGCCATTCCATCTTAATGTTCCTTTTCTGCGTTCATCACGAGAGTAGATGGAAACCCCGGGGACTGTTCTTGAGGTCTGTTGGATTCATCTTTACTCAGAGGAAATAAGGTATTTTAAGTTGGATGGACTGAAAGAAAATGCTCTTTTTTCCTTTTTTCCCCCACAGTAATTAGCGAAAGTCAGAAACGACAACTGGCCTCGGTGAGGTATTCCTGCCGTTTCGCTCTGGGCCTCTTCTATGAAGCTGGCACGCATATTGAAGTCCCCTGGGCTGCCCGGTACATCCTCAACAACCCCTACATATGCTTCATCTCCATCGATCATCGGAAGCGAGACGTAGGTCAGTGGCCCTGTTATTTCTCTTAAATGCTCTTAAATGCTGTGACAGTGATGGCCGAAGGTCATGCCAAATGTCTCTTAATTGTGTGTGGCCCTTCTGAACAGAGCTGGCACACAACTGCAACCCACAGGGAATGAAATTTCATGTCGCATTTGGACTGTCACAAAATGTGCTATGGGACTGGGGAAGTTGATTTGGAGTGGTTTGGTTTTTTTCTAAAAATCATTCACCACCTGGTTTGCATTACTGAGTTCATGAAAACAGTGTCAGAACATTTGAAACATCAAAATGTTTCTCTTCCAAGAAATAGCCCAAGTCCTGTTGCTTAAATGCAGCTCCATCTACCTTTCAATGTTTCTCTCAGTTTTCACTTTCTTTCTCCCACCCCACACCCCAACCCCCTTGCGGATTTTTCCCCTGAACAGGCTTCTTGAAAAGGAATGAGGCTTTTACTATGTGAAGAAAAATGTCTGGCCTAATTTAATTTGAGATGTTTATTTATTTAATTTTCAGAGTGGGGGAAGGTGGCAGGGCTCTTTAGTATTCTTACATGTAGTGTTGCTAAACCTTACACCCAAGATGTAAAATGCTGAGTAAGGGCCTAGACTGGGAAATCTGCTCCCCACCCTTTCCCCTGCAGGTGAGAATTGACTTGCAAGGAAATGCTTGTCTGATTCATTCCAGGCCTCTGGGGGAGGGTCAGGTTCTCAGCATTTGTGATCCCACAGATCCTGTTTTCTTTGACTAAACTGTTATGCCCCTAAATGGCTGAGAAATCTCACAAGGACCCCATAGTCCATTTGTTCCAGCGCTAGGCAGGGCCAGGGTGGTTCCATCAGGACCCAAGCTCTATTGAAGCCAGACCATGGTGTCGGGCCAGCCCGGACATTGTCAGGCAATGCCTGACCTGCAAATGTGGTTTCTCTATCAGGGCACATGATCATAGAAAAATGTTCCTCTTATAACTTAAACCTCTCTTGGTCTATGGGGTATGTTAATGGGTTGCTGCCTAGCTGTCCAGTCAGTAGAGCATGAGATGCCCTGCAGAGGTAAAGGATCACTTACTTTTTCTAGACAAAGGCCTCCAAGAAAAAGAGAAGTGGGGAGGGGCTCTTCTGTCACCCTCTCTGGCCCTGGGAAGTGGCCGAAGGGATCAGCAGGCTCATCCTTGACTTGCCAGCCTCTAGCACTGACTCAGGTTCTGGTGTGGGTTTCCCCAGGGGGTGCCATTACAGTCCTCACATTGGGTGGATTCTGGAGGGCTGTACCCACTTCTCGATTCTCCAGTCAATGTCTGGTCACAGCCAGGCAAAGATGATGGGGAAGGGCTCGGCAGGAGGGAGTCAGGCTATCAGCAGGGCTTGCCGGGAGCCCAAAAGCAAGCCAATAAGGGATCTGTCATCTGGCATTGGGAGTTGGCAAAGGCTTGAGAAGTCATGGAGCCAGAGCCAAATTGCTGATAAACCTCTGCAGTCAAGGGTGAGACAGAAATCAAGGGGGGTATGGGAAGGCTTGAGTTCAAATCCTCCCTTAGATATTTATCAGCTCTGTGGCCTTGGGCAAGGCCCATTGTGACCAGCATGTCATTCACAGGCTTGGGATTCCAGGATTGGCCCAAAAGTGGTGGCCGAGACAAAGACAAGTCCGACATCAGTTTCTGTAAAATGGGGGTGATAATAGTAGCACCTGCTTCACAGGGTTGTCTGAAGATCAGATGAGGTCGTGAATGTCAAGTTCCTTGCAAACCTTGATGTGCTATGTAAATGTAAGCTCTGATGATATCGGTGGTATCCAGGCCAGGCCCGCTGCTCCCTTCTATATCTTGGGCCAGGTCCGGATCTCTCTGGTTAGCAGGTAGGAGTAAGGACTTTAACTGAATTGAGGAAGAATGATGCAGCTGTGACTATGTGAGTGTGGCAGAGAGGGAGAGAGCTGACGATTAGGGGGACGTCTGGCCTGTTCATGAAGCCTTCGGCTCACACAGACCAGGTTCAGTCTTGGGAATTTCATAATAGTTACACCACGATCTCTTCCTGGAAACCCCAGAAGGTGGCTCCCGTGCAAGCACTCAGGCTGACATTGTCACATGAACGTAACCCCAGCCCGGGTCACTCTCTAAAGCACCTCTGATTCTGTGTGCGCCTTGTGGGAGCCCCCTCAGGCTCTTGGCCAAGCAGACTGCCATCCACTACTTCGTGCCACCTCCCATGAGGCCCTTTCTCCACCTGTCTCTCCCAAGAGCTTCTGGAGACGACTTTTAAAGTAAATTGCCTCCACAGGCATGTGGTGTCGTGCTCTGCACTGTCTCCCACCACCTGTGCAGGAGTGTGTAGCAGTGCAGCACAGCGCTATCCCCCAGGACACAGCCAAACCCACCTGGAGACAGGCCTACGTGTAGCCCAACAGAAAACACAAGGTCTCGTCCAAGCACAAATGGTGGAGACAGTTGTCCTTCCAAGAGACCTCCGTGTTGCCATTCTGGTGAACTGACTTCCCCAAACATCTTGTACTGCCCTGGATGTCATTGCTCAAAGTTAAGCACCTGCTCTTCCCTAGGGTGGACCTGGTCTCCCCAGTCTTCTCTATTTATGGCACTATTTTGGGCAGTGCTTCTGGGACCTTCCCCCAAACCTTAGAGTCTTCTAGACCTAGAATACCACCCTAAACTCCCTTCTGAGAGAAGACGACCTAGACTTTCTAAGACATCCTACAGCCCACGGGGCTCACAGTACCAGCCGAAGGGCAGGTCCAGGTTGTTTCTCCATGTCAAGCCCACTCCCACACCTACCTTTCTTCTCTTTTTTTGGGTCACCACCCAGCAGCAGCTTCCCCTCTTATTCTGCATCTCTCTCTCCAGATAGATTATTTTCCTCAACAACAGAGGGCGATCATTCCTAGATCCACATGTATTCTTAGAAGCCACATGGGGTATGTCTCTGTTTAGCCCCTCCAGACATTTGTCTGAACTTTTTTTCTCTAGGTTTCTCCAAGTTTGCCAAACCCATGCTCAGGTGTGCGGTCATGAGCTTGATTCACGGCTAGACCCAAGCCTGTAGAAGTCATGACCTCAAGGGTACGAGGGTTGGAGGGCACATGGGATTTACAAGAGAGACTTCCACGACATCATGGGCATTCCTGGGCCCTCCAGCAACATTACTAAGGGGGTTATTTTTTAAAACTCTTAAATCAACACTCCTTGCCCTACTTGGCAAGCAAACAGCTGAGAGAAGCATTTTTCATGCAAATGAGAAAGTACCATTCCGAAGCCTCATTTCACAAATGCTTCTCACTTTTAAATGCAAAGGCCGCACATGTGCTAGTTAGTACCCACAGCCCTCAGGAGGGAGGAGGCATCCGACCACAGCCAGGCTGACCAGCATGGTATTCTCAGCCTCAGGGATTCCTGGACTGGCCCAAAGTGGTGGCTGGCATGGGCATTGGAACTGACCTGTCCTAAGACATACGGAGCACCCCATTCAAAGTAGAAATCACCACACAGGAATGGAGAAAGCAGCTCAAGACCTGAAGCTTTCCTAAAATCACTAAAACAGCAGTAATTTCCAGCCCCTCCATCTCACCTGTTAGAGAGGAGCACTTTGGAAGACTCAATCACCACGGTATTCAAGTACTTGCAAGGCTGTGACATAAAAGTTGTTAGAACTGACCTGAGAAGGCAGAATTAGCAGCAGTGGGGACAGAGGCAGAGAGGACCCACCAATCAGCTGTCACAGAGTGGACAGGGCAGCCTCCAGAGGCAGTGGGCTCTGTTTCCTCAGAAGTCTTCAAGCAAAGGCTCAGTGAGCCCTTGTTAGGACAGTTGCAGTGAGGGTCCTTTTCCGGGTTTAGACTGGACCAGATGACCCCTGAAGTCCATTCTAACTCTGGAATTGTGTGGTTCTATGATTCAGGCTTTGTGTTCCTAACCAGGAAATTGAAATACGGAAGAGAACCCTGACCTAGGGGCTCCAATAGCCAGAAGCAAGTAAGTGACCAGTCGATCAACCTATAAGCATTTATTAAGCACCTGTGATATGCTGGGCACTGCGATATAACCATGTAGCCTAATATAAAGCATAGCGGCCCCCAAGATCAAGAAACCTGGGCTCAAGGACACAGGTTCAAGCCCCTGTAGCCTCATTGTCCAGCTGTTAGACCTTCAGCAAGTCTTCTTGTATCTCTGGGCTGCAGCTCCTTTCTCTGTAAAATGAGGGGATTGAATCAGAGGCTCTCCATGGTCTTTTCCAATGAGGACATTCTGTGAGCCTGCGGGTGATTGGGAGCAGAGCACAAGACTTCTTTGTGTCTCAGTGAGACCAGGCTTTGGGCCATGTTGAAGGCATTGAATCCATCACATGATCGACAAGATGGTGAAGTGGTTGTCTTTACAGCCCTCCCCAGAAGAAGAAGTTGGGTGCCACACACAGACAATAACTAAAATTAAATCCACTAGCTGAGAAGGAAGAAACATCACACAGGGTTTAAAAAGGACCCATGAAATAACATTGAAAAACCGAAATCCTTAAGAGCTCCCACTGAGCATGCCCATGCCATGGGCACTGTGAGCACAAGCGAACTTGTAGACCCACTGTGCCATCCCCCAATGGCAGTGACTCGGTCCACAAAAGGCAGCAGACCCTGATTCTGCCCACCCACCCAAAGGAAAGGTGGAACCAGGTGCAGGCAATGATGAGCCAGGTGAGGGGAGGTGCCCACAGGAGAAGGCACTTGAAACCCAGCCGGGGCCAGGACCCTCTGCTCAGAGCTGACTCTCACCAGGCACTGTGGACAGGACGATGCTTCGCTCCCTGAGTGCACAAGAAGCCTGGGGGTGCCCCGCCTTTGAGTGGTATGTGGGTGGCAGTGGGAGAAGGAGGAGTCGAATGGTAAGGAGAGAGCTAGACGCATGAGATTAAGAATTTAAAAGGGGGGGGGCTAACGGATCAAAAGGGCAAAGAAAAAAGCCTAAGCAAAAAAAAAAAAAGCCCATGAGCAAATGAACCTTGTTAACAGAGCAACTCATAAGGACTGAAGGGAAATTAAGAACGAACTTAGACATTAAAACACTATGAACAAATATTATTATACTTTGAAAAAAATGAACCAAAACTTCTCAATCTTCAAAAATAATCCTGTGGATTCCCCAGAGCTTAAAAAAGTGGGAAAACAGGGAGAAACTCCGAAGGATAAATTAAGTTTTAAAAGAAGAAATTAGGAATAAAATTAGGTTCAAAATTGGAGCTTCAAATGAAGATTTAAGAAACTGACAGAAGGGTGCAGAACCTAGACTATACAACGGACATGCTCTCCAAGGAAATAGAGGCTCTGAAAAAGAGAACCGCATTTTGAGACACAAAATTACCAAAGTGAGAGAAAACTGGCAGAAGAAAAGCAAAAGGCAATGACTGTAGAAGAATGCGTGGATTTGTGCAGATCATAGGTTTAAATCTAGAAAGATTTAAGAGACTTTAGAGACCATTGTGTCCAACTACCTCATTTTACAGAAAAGAAAGGAAGGCTTATAAAGATTGCGTGACTTGTCCAAGGCCATACAACTAGTATCACAGACAAGAATGGAACCCAGATCCTCGGCCAGCATCTAATTCCCGACGCCACGCTGCCTCACTAGCGCCATACAAGCCAAAGCAATTTGAAGAGAGCGCACACAGAGGTTCCCTAAGAAGGAAAACAAAATACCTGAATGCCATACTAATGGAGAAAGATTATGAGAAGACTGCCTCAATGCTTTGTCTATGCTGCCAGAGCAATGACCTGTCAAATCCACAGATTGTTCTCAGGGGGAAAAGACCCACATTTGAAAACCGATGGAGTGCAGTAATTAAATTTTACTATTTCAGTAACAGGCAACAACTTTTGCAAAGAACCCATAGAAAGAACATCAAATGTAAAATGAATTCCAGTCAGAATAACCCATGGTTATTTTACAATTGCAAAAATTTAATGACAGTAATTGAAGAGTATATTCTAAAAAGCAAAGGAGCTCAAGCTACAACCCAAAACAACGTCCCCCGAGCAGCCAAGCCTGCTCATCAATGAACAAAAACGGGCCTTTGACCAGAGAGGCGTTGGAGACGTCGGGCCATTTCCAGTCCCTGTGTCTTTTTGGAGGCCTTTCCTCATCTTCCTGTCAATTCATGCCTCCCCTCCAAACAAAATAGGTGTCTTGTATTTATTTTTAATTTACTTTGCAGATACTTATATGAACATATATCAGAGGACCTGGGTTCAAAGCCTGACTCCAACACTTACTGTCCTTACGTATCCTTAGCAGGTCACTTACCTGCCCTGGGCCTCAGTTTCCTCATCTAGAATATGAGGTTCCTTCCAGCTGGCTCCAGAACACAGGTTCTTAACCTGGGGTCCCTGAACTTTAAAAAATGCTGTGAATTGTATTTCAATGTAATTCTTTCCTTTACAATCCTATATAGATTTATATTTTTAAAAAGTTATTCTGTGGAGGCTCCTTAGGCCTCTCCAGACTGCCAGAGTGGTCGGTGACGCACACAAAGCTTGTGTTTTAGACCTGTGATCCCACAGCGTGATGAGATCAGGAATAAAGAAGTACTATCACTGAGCTGGAGAGCGCCTCCACGTGCTCGTATTGCTCCAAGAAGGGCAGAGGGATTGTTATGTTATTGCTGTTAGATGGGAAGCTATGGCTCCCCCTGAAGCCAGCCTGGACTCTGGTCCCATAGGGCTGCCATTTTTGTGTAGACTGTGGCCTTTTCAGAAAATAAAGCCCTCAGCCCCAAGACGTTGGTCCATCCACTGACCAGCCCCACTGACCAGCAAGACATCATCATCCCCGCAGACAAGACCTTTCTGGCCTCGTTGGCAGAAAGAGGCCAGCGCTCTAGTTCAGGTCTTTGTCACCTCTTGCCTGGACGATTGCAGAACTATCTGATCATTGTCTTTGCAGCCCCAGGGTCTGACACAGTAGCTGGCATGTAACAGGGCCCTGGTGAATGCTCATGGGGTTGAGTGAAGCTGCTTACCCATCCCACGGACACTTGTTTAAAACCCAATAAACACAATGCCCTGGGTTAGAAACGTAAGAACCGACAGCAGCAGCAATAGCTGACACGTGGTTAGCCTGGCAGGCCTTTCTGTGGGTGAGATACACCAATGGGACCCCAGGCTTCAGGAGGCTTCCCGGCCCAGGGCTCAGTTGGCTGCAACACCGGTGGAGTGTAGTAACTCCCCCGGCTCAGAGATCCATCCTGCGATAGCATCCTCTGCATGTCTGGTCACCTGGATCTCGGTGGTCTGAGGCTGGGGGAACGTCTTCATCTTAGGGAAGGAGCCGCCGTCTCTTTCTCCAGGGTCGGAGAGGTGTTCTTTTCCACTCCTATCGGTCTCTGAGGGAGAAGGCTAAGCGAGAACATCTGTGCCGAGAAGGCAGCCCCTGTGACTGGATCCAGACTGGAGCCAGCAGCTGATTATCCTGGTCTGTCCAACTCAACAAGAGTGATTAATTGCCTACTGTGTGCAGGCTACTGCAGAGCTAGCTGCTAGGGACGCAAAGATGAAGGAATGAAGGAGTAGATATTTTTCAGGCATTTAGTAGGTGACGGGCCGGGACTATAAGGAGAAGAAAATGAGAGTCCCTGTGGTCACGAATGTCATGAGAAAGAAGAGAAGGAAGGTAAAAGTAAGTTCAGATGAGGGTACCTCAGCAGGCAAATGGCAGGGCCTGGGAGTCTTTGGGGAGCATCAGCAAGTCAGACAGTAGAACCCGGGGACTGCAGATGCTGGGGTCCTAGGGACCTTGGGAGGCAGGCAAGGGCAGGGCCCGTGTTAAGGTCTGCTGGCCCCCCGTTGCACCAGGACTGTGGCTGGTGACTGTCAGCTCCTCACAGCCAAGCCAGATGCCACATCTCTATTTGTGAACTTTGTCTGGGCATCCTGGGGTCAGGGGAGGGCAAAGGCAAAGCGAATGGCGTGGCTGTGGATGGTTCTTTCTGCCCTCTGGCCCACATGGATTCTGGGCAGCCAAAGGCATAGGCTGCAGACCATATCATATGCTGTTTGGCATGTGGGGGTGATTAGCCTCAGAAAGAGAAGGCTTGGGAGGCACATAATGTCTGTCTTCAGTATCTGAAGGGTTGTGACACAGAAAAGGGATGAGGATGGTTCTCCACTTTGGAGGCCAAACAAAGAGACAAAGAAGGGCTAGATTTAGTTCTGGGGTGTTTCCTAACCTCTAGAGCCTCATGCACGTGGGTCAAGTGGACGGTGAGGAGGCAATGAGTTCTTCCTCACCGAAGGCCGGCAGGCAAAGGCTGGGCAGCAGCTGACTGTAGCTGTGCTCTTTGGACCCCAAGCTCATCCCAGGGAATTCTGGTGCTTGTGAAGCCCCTAAATGGTATGAAATATGGAATCCAGGGTCCAGCTCCATAGGGTGCCTTCAGGAGAGGGGCAGTAGAGTCTGAGGCTAGCCAAGGGGCTTCCTGAGACTCCCATTTTAGAGAAAGACAAGTTTCAGAGGCAAAGCTGTTCTTCCTCCTGGGGCCTTCACACCTTCCACTAAGAGCAGATTTCAGAACTCTGCATTCTTCTCATCCCTCTGAGGAGGCTACGTGTTGGCCACCATTCTAGGGGCTTCCTCAGAAAACATACCAGAGCAGAAAGAGTGAGCCCTCTCTAAGGAGTTCTTCCATGGTACCCAGCACAGGTAGGTGTATGATAAGCGTCTTTTGAATTACTGACTCACTGAATTAATTGGAAGTCAAAAGACCTGGGTTCAAATTCTGACTGTCACTCGGTAACCTTAACAAGGTGTTGAATCTCTTTGAGCCTCGGTTTCTTTATCTGTAAAGACAGATAAGAATATCTCCACCACCCATGTCATAGGATTGTTTTGAGGCTCCACAGGGTGCAAAAGTACTTTGCAAAGCTGTCAGCGATCATTATTAGTGGTGTAATTATCATCAGCATTACCCATGCCCAGGCAGGCTGCAGTTCACTGCTCCTGGCTTCTCCTCAGAGGTCATTGTTCTAATGCATTTCCCCAAATTCAGATGTCAGCAGAATAAGTCATACCACTGTTGACATCTGTGATCTCATCAATGAGGGAGCTCCTTTCAGCAACGCTGGTGGCACCCATCGCTGTCCTCTCATCCTGGTCACTCTTTTCCGTGCCTTCCCATTAATCCTCCACAGACAGACCACTACTCATGCATGGTCCCCTTCCCATGAGTCTCTTTACATTGTGTGAATGCAGGCTGTCCGCCATTTTCTATGGGCCTCACCACATGGCAACTAACCTTTTGTGGTGACCGCCTCTCTGCTTTTTCTTCTGGGGGCTTCTTCTGAGGCCCAGCACACTCACCTCCACTGCCTCCTCTCAACTTACTCACTCTCATCTTTAACTTGTAGAATCTCTCATATGCCAGAAATGGAAGTATGATGTTCTCAGAGTCCTCTATTACTATCCCCAAGCTTGGGTAAAATCAGTCTATAGAAGGCTTGGTCCAGAGGCATTGTGGCTTTAGTGGACAGAAAACTTGCCTCAAAGCCAGGAAGAGTCCAAGGGGTTCAAGGCTCACCTTAACATGTGCTGCCTGTGTGTCCCCAGACCAGTCACAACCTTTGAGGGCTCTGGGTCACTCTCCGTGACTACAGGCTGGGGAATAGTTGGCGAGCTACATTGGCAAAGAGTTTCTTCATTGGGAATATCCCTATACCAGTGAAATAGTGGGTCCAACAAAAACAAAGTTGAAGTCCCTTCAGTAGTACATAAGCTTTGTAAGGACAGATATCAACTTTGGTTTTTCTTTGTTACCGCCCCCTGCCCCTACATTATCCTTGTGTGCATACATAGGGGCTTAGTAAATGTGTGTTGAATGAATGCATGACCCCTTATCATCAGGAAGATTTATAAAAAGCACAGGTTTTCTCAGCTGGAATGGGGAATCCAAGGCTCCTGGGAGATCACTGTGGGATACGGGCAGCCCACATGACCGAAGAGGTGCCATGGAATAGTGTTTAGTTCCCTGGGTTTGGGTCCACCCTCTGGAGCTTACCAGCTGGGGGACCTCAGATGATTCCCTCTCACCCATGGAGAGAACCTGCACCTGTCATTCCATTGGTGTAGACAGATTGGAGAGTCTCCACCTGCCTGAGCCCACTGCATCCTTTAAACAAAGAACTGATTTATATCCTCTATAAGGCAGGTATTATTGTTCCCAGATGAGGATGCTAAGACTGGGAGAATTAAGTTATTTACCCAAAGGCACTCAGCTAGTTTGGCATCAGAGGCAGGTCTCTGAACCCGCCTCTTGCCTCACGCTAAGCTGCTCATCTTTCTATCAGAGTTTGCATAAATATGTCAGTCTCCTCCTTCACAGGGGAGGAAGAGGAATACGGAGTCAACATCTTAGTCATCCCCCAAGCTGCTGAGGTATCTTAGTGCTGCCCTTTAAATCACCTAAAGTGAATGAGAATGGTGTTTTATTAGCCAATCTGGAAGTCGTCAAGAAGCACATGTGGGCACTCAGCTCGGTTCTGGAGGTCACCTCTTTGCCTTCTTGCTGCTAACATCCAGTGTCCTTCAGACACTGGTGCCATCCATGACCACTTGGGAAGACACATCTGTTTCCAATGAGGCAGGCCCTGGAATGGCCTTGATGCCCGGGGCTGAACTTCAAAGGACTCCACTGTTGTCTCCTGTGCAAGATACATCTTTCTAATACTTGCGTAAAGAACAACGGGGCTCCAGCTGAGAGCCTTAATTTAATCCACAAATGTGTCTTCTGCATGCCGTGTGTCAGTCATCCTTCCTTCCGCCTATCAGAATATAGGGGGTGCGATGTTATCAGGCAGAAAAACCACACCATGATAGATGAGCCCATCACCAGACCCCAAATGGGGATGGCAGGCAGTGGGGGAGGGAGCTGATGAATTCATCATTGCTCAGTGTCGTTTAGGCTTTGACTTTTGTCCTTCTGACATGGTCCCCCCACTCCTGAGGAACCTTAGCCATCACCTGTGTCCATGGGATACCACCATCCCTGGGCTCCCAAGATCCAAACATCTCACCTCTTGTTCAGATCAGCAATCTTGACAGAGCAGTTTGAGCACATAATGTACATACAAGTCCCAAAAGTGCAGTTTGGACCCATATTAAAATGGCAGGTGTGTCCACTTTTAGACACTCACAGTTGTCATTCCTTCTGAAATTATCTTGTATTTACTCATCTGTCTACCCACTGTAAGACTAAACCCCATGGAATATAAACTGCCCACATGAGGACTTGCCTATTGTATCTTCACATTCCCACCACCCACCACGTAGTAGGCACTTACTGAATACTTGTGGAATTGAACTGAATTATCAGATTGTAACATACACAAGTTATTTTGTTAAACTCACAAAATGTCAACCTCAAAACAACTTCCTGCCCTGTACACAGGCAGAATCACAACTCCCATTTTGGACACAATGTAGTTCAGGCTGTGGATTGTTTTTTGTTTTTGTTTTGTCTTGTTTTGTTTTTTATGCAGCAAGAGTGGTCACAAGACATGAATTGTACAGAATCCCTCAGCTTAATTTGAAAACAAATGCCTGGCTCTCATGAGCTCCAGCAGCACGCCATGAGAAATGTCCTTGTTGGCTTTCACATGCAAGGACCATCATAGAACCTGGATTCAAATGTCACCATAGTGCCTGTGGGGCCTAGGCCTCAGTTTCCTTCTCTCTGAGGTCCTTCCAACTCCAGACCTGGGATCCTGTGGTTGATGACCTGGGTGGCCTGGGGCAAGTCCCCTCTTCTATGGGCATCAGTTTTCTCCACTATAGAATAAGGGGGTTGGACTCCAGGGCCTCAAGTTCTAGACCTTGAGATGCTATGAATGCTTTATATCAGCTTACATTTTTATTGGGCCCAGAATCTTGCCATAATGAGGCAGGTTTTTTTTAGCTAATTTCACCTGGGGACTTCTCAGGTTTACTACCAGTGACTTTCTTGTCACTCGATAGGTTGGGGTGCCTTCAATGCACCATTGGGTGCTCCCAAGGGTGTCTCCCAATTTTCACCAATTACTCCCTTTGCCAACTTTGTATATTTCCTCATTTTAGAATGCGGAGAAAGCACATATCCCATGCAGTGTACTGAATTAGCTGCATAAGACATATGAATATTAAACACTTAGGTCTGACAAGAACCTATTGAAATTCCATTAATATTTATAACAGGTCTTTGGGACTCAGGGAATTCTTCAGTATAAAATATTCCAGGTTCTTGTTTGTGAGAAAGCAGCATGCCTGCATTGAAAATAAAGTTTGGCCTTCCCAAAACAGACTCCCTGGACAAAGACCCCTGGGGGCTTCCAGTGTTTAGCAGGACTCTGTGTGTCCTCAAGGAAGAAGGTGCCCGCTGGCTGTCTTTTCCATGCCTTCCCCAGCAGTAGCTGAAGAATTCATAAGGAACATGAACCTTTTCGCTTGAGAACTTCTCCCAGGATTCCTAACTTCCATCAGTTTTTGATCTAATATCAAAAAGTCCCAGGGTAGGGATTTCATTGATTCTGCTGAAAGGGGAAAGAAGGAAAGAAGAGTCTGGGCAAAGTGACAGGTTTCCTTCCATGACAAAGAGCAAAGATATTTTGATGGCATCATAAATACGGAAACTTCAGCATCAGATTAGTCTTTTGCTTTCAAATGCATCATTTTATAATGTCCAGGAGGCGAGGCCCTCCGTACTCCCCATGGGCTAGAACAGGTCTCTGAGTTTGGCCAGTCAGAGTGAAATCTTACTCCAGGCCATTCATAAAATTCTTTTTACTGGCCACAAATCAAAACCAAAATCCAGATATGTAATCGCAATCCAAAGCAACATCCAGATCGCCAAACCAGATGCTTTCTCCAGAGGGAAACCCTGCCCACTTCAGGAAATGTCTCCAGCCATAAATCCCACTTCACACACACAGTTTTATATTGGGTGTAATGCTGAGTTAGCCAAAATAACTACATAAAGTGAGATGGCTAGAATGAGCCAGGTGGGGGATCCTTTGAGGTGGGGAGAACCTATGGATCCCACCCTAGCTAGGCATGGTAGGACCTCAGTGCAACAAAAGCCCTTAAGAAGTATTCCAGCAAAATCCTAAAACTGAAACACAAGCCAAGGGTGAGCCTTCTGCTCTTTGGGACTTGGCTGGGTGGACCCCATTCTACAGCCACTGGGGCCTGCTCCTTTTATTCTAACAAGCCATAACAGGGCTGGAACTCTCTCCATGTCCTCAGGATAAATGGATGTTTTCATAAAATGTGGGAGGTCGTCACTATGGAAAAAAAACATTCACTCAAAATGAGACTGGGGTGTATTCAGTCTTGCTGGAGACCAGTTCTTTTCACTGAACACAAAATCCCCAGGATTAAGCAAAGGGGGAAAATGGTTAATGCATTTATCCTTCCCCACTATATGATGGAAAGAAAGACAGCCTTGCCCCCAGCAAGGAGATTGGAAAGCAGGATCTAATAGTCATATGGCTTGGCTTTCTTAAAGCCATGTGTAGATAGACTGAATAAAACAAGGGGCCGAAAGAATAAATTGAGGAAGGATTATTAGTTGATTTTATTCTGAAGCAACAAGTAGGTATGATGTCACAGCCTTCCTTTCTTATGGATATTATTAACATATTATTAATAATATTATCAAAAACTCCCTGTCCTCAAAATAATAACTGCAAGAAAACTGGTAAAAAATGTATGTTGAAGGCCTCATTTCTAAAATATATAGAGAATTAAGACAAATTTATAAGAACACAAGCCATTCCCCAATTGATAAATGGTCAAAGGATATGAACAGACAGTTCTCAGATGAAGAAATTAAAGCCATCTGTAGTCATATGAAAAAATGCTCTAAATCGTTATTGATTAGAGAAATGCAAATCAAAACAACTCTGAGGTACCACATCACACCTATCAGATTGGCCAACATGACAAAACAGGAAAATTATAAATGTTGGAGAGGATTTGGGAAAATTGGAATGCTAATACATTGTTGGTGGAGTTGTGAAATGATCCAACCATTTTGGAGAACAATTTGGAACTATGCCCAAAGGGCTACAAAAATGTGCATACCCTTTGATCCAGCAATAGCACTTCTAGGGCTATATCCCAAAGAGATCAAACAAATGGGAAAAGGACCCACATGTACAAAAATATACATAGCAGCTCTTTTTGTGGTGGCAAAGAATTGGAAATTGAGAGGATGCCCATCCATTGGGGAATGGCTGAGCAAGTTGTCGTATATGAATGTAATGGAATAGTATTGTGCTATAAGAAATGATGAACAGGCTGACTTCAGAAAAACCTGGGAAGACTTATATGGTCTGATGCTGAGTGAAGTGAGCAGAACCAAGAGGACTTTGTACACAATAGCAGCCACATTATGCAATGACTAAGAATGTTAAACTGAACCCTTCTCAGCATTACGAGGATCTAAGACATCTCCAGAGCCCTCGGGATGGAAAATGCTGTCCACATCCAAAGAAAGAACTATGGAAGTCGAATTGCTCTCACTTACTTTTACCTTCTGTTGAGTTTTATTTCATCTTTCTGATGGTTCCTCCTATTGGTTTTAATTTTTACTTACAACTTCACTAATGTGAAAATATGTTTAATGGGTATGTAAATATAAAGCCTATGTCAGATTGTGTGCCGTCTTGGGGAGGGTGGGGGGAAGAAAAAGGGAGAAAAATTTTCAACTCAAAAGCATATGGAAAAAAAAATTTAAAAAATAAAATTTTTTTTAAAAAGGTATGTTGAATGTTGAATAAGATCAAATGTCTGTCATGTTAGAAACCAGTGTGGTAGAATCAAAAGCAATAGCATTGCATCTGGAGTCCAAGGCCTGAATGCTAATCCCAGTTTGGGGAGCTTGGACAAGTCACTTCCTTCTCTTGGCTTCAATTTAGCTCCACTGTAAAATGAAAGTGTTAGACAAAATGAGCTCTAAGGTCTCTTCAAGGGGTTTCTAAATGAGGAGATCCTCTTCACCTTTTGGGGTCTTCAGCCCCCTTGGGGACTAGCCTGTGCACCCCATCTCACAAGAATGTTTTTAAATGCATGAAATAAAGTACACAAGATTACAAAGGAAATCAACAATGCTGAAACTCTGGTATCAAATTTTTATGTTTTTAATTTTTTATTAATTTCTTCTAATTTATGGTCTAAAACAAGATTGCACATGAAACTGAAAATCTATTACATACAACTTGCTATTCCTTTTAAATATATAATGTAATATAAATATATATAATAAAGTTATGTAAAATTTTTTTATATTTCTAAAGATTCTGTCTCCCTTCCTCGTCCAAGCTGGAAGTGCAGTAGCTACTCCCAGGCCTGCTCCCCAACCTGATCAGCATGGGAGCTTTGACCTGCTCCATTTGGAAGCCTCCTTAGACAGCCTCATGACTCCCTACTCCCGAGGGCTCACCACGCTGATGTATGAATTAGTGTGGGCACTTGGGCAGCTCAGAACCTCCAAGCTCAAGGGATCCCCCTGGCTCTGTCTACCCCTAGGAGCCAGGACTGCACCCCATTGAAAATATTTGTAAAAGAACATTCACAGATGCCAGCTTAAGAACACCTGCTCCCAAATCATGATGTTACAATACTTCAACTTGTCCTAATGGTTGATAGGATCCTAAAACTTCCATATCCAGCTCAGAGCCTAAAAAAGAATTCATTGCAGGGGATAAATTTAGAGAAAAGATGACCCCAGTTGGCCTCTCCCCATATATTATCAATAATCATGCATAATCATGGTTACATTTCCATGAGAGGCAAAATTTTCTCCTAATTAGAGTTTTTAACCCATTTTTCTCTTTTTCCTCTTCTTTTCCCCTCCTTTACCAGTATTATAAAGGATGCACATTTTAGATTCTGTATCAAGGAATCCTCCACGAAATTCTTCCTGTTCTTTCCAAAGGCTGGCAGACATATGCTTTAGGAAAGTCGTTTTGGTAGTTGTGCAGAAGACAGATTGGAATGGGCTAGTGGTAAGGAGACCCATGAGGAGCCTGTTGCAGTAGTGAGGGTGAGAGGCGATGATGGCCCAAACACGGGTCGTGGCTGTGAGTGGAAAGAGGGCGTCAGATGTGAGAGAAGTCACAAAGGCAGAATGAACGAGTCACATCAATCCAATGGAGTGGGTAGATGCAATGAGAGAGAATGAGGAGCTGCAGATGACTCTGAGGGTGTGAACCTGCAGGATGGTGTTTGCCTTGACAGAAATAGCAAAGGCTGTAACAGAAGAAAGAGTTTAAGGGGTGGACAGACGTATAAGGAGGAGGATGAGCTTTGTTTTAGACCTGTTGAGATTGAAATGCTCTTGGGAAGTCCTTTCTATTGATCAGTAGGCACTTGGTGCTTCTAGAAGACTGGGACTGGGCATGTAGGTGAGTCACCTGCACACCTTTAGAAGCTGATCTGGTTACTGAGAGAGGATCGAAGGTGGCCCAGAAAGGAGTCTTGGGGGACACCCACAGTTAGTGGGCATGTCTTACGTACAGATCCAGGAAAAGAGACTGAGAAGGACTGGCCACCTGTGTTGGAGGAGAACCAAGAAAGAGAAGTGTCATGACAACGTATGGAGGAGAAAGGCTGCAGGAGAGAAAAAGTGGTCAGCAAGCCATGTTCTGCAGAAAGTTGTCTAGGATGAACCCCCTCCCCTGCCTGTTTTCTCATGCCTGGCTCGAGACCCCAATCCTTCCGAGGACCCACACCCAGCACATGTCTCATGCTCCACTCTTCACCCATGGCCCCACTGCCAAGAGGCATGGCCCCTGCAGATGATGGAATGCTGTTATTTGGGCCAATTGGATCACACTTGAATGTTAACATTCACCTTCTCAGTTTCCTGCAGAAGGCTGAGCAAGATCCTCCGGGAGCAATTTTTCCATTGTTTATGTCAGATTATTTCCTCCATTTGGTTAAATTTACTTGTGTTTATTGTGTGTTAAGGGCCTGTGGCAAAACACCTCTGCCCAGCCCCGACCTCACTGGGTGGGATGGGACCCTCGATTTGTTTTCAGTCAACGGTGTGTTTGAGTCTGTGGGCGATTCTGCCTGTGGTTTTGCAAATGTGTTTATCTTTGGAGATGAGGTTTCTGTTGAGGGGAATAGAGCATGTATGGAGTTGTTTATAGAACATATTGTGTGTGTGCATCTTAAAGCATGACAAATCCGGGTATGTACACGGGCATCTGTTTTAGAACATCCTTCTGCTCGGAATTTGAAAACACAAATGCCGAGACCCACGCATATCGGCTGTTGTCAGTGTTTACCACCACAGGCACTGAGTACACAAGTCAATGCACTATGCCCATGACAGGAGGCCAAAACAAAACCAAAAGAAATCTTTTTTCATAGCAGTATTGCTTTTTTTAGCAAGTAAATCATGTGGCCTGATGATCCAGCCTGGTCATAGTCAGAGACCCTCAGGCTCATCCAGGAGCCCGCAGCTAGAGCAGCACATACGTCCCCCTTCTTTGGATGGGCAGAGCTCAGGCATGGACAGGAACAGGCTTCCAGATGCCCTTTCTGAGTCCCTATTGGCTTGGCACTGGGGGACCGCTCCTGTTCTTTCTTGATATAGGAAACTCCGGGGACCCTTCCTTGCATGCAACCTGCAATAGGAGAGTGGCCTAGAATGCTGAGAGGTTAGGTGGCTGTCCCAGGGTGAAAAGCAGGCCTTGAACCCAGGTGTTCCTGGCTTCAAGGCCCAGTCTCTGTCCACTCTGCCACACTGCCTCTCTGAAACAGAAAGATGGGCTGAGAAGTTGGTCTGTACCTAGTTTCTGCCATACTATTTTCCATTTTTCCCAGCAGTTTTTGTCAGATAGTGAGTTCTTGTCCCAGGAGCTGAGGTCTTAGAGTTTATCAAACACTAGATTACTATGGTTGTTTACAACAATATACCGTGCACCTCATCCATTCCACTGATCTAGCACGCTGGCTCTTAGCCAGTACCAGATAGTCTTAATGGTTACTGCTTTGTAATACATTTTGAGATCTGATGTGGCTAGGCTACCTTCCTTTATATTTTTTTCATTGATTCCCCTGATATTCTTTACCATTTGTTCTTCCAGATGAATTTTGTTATTATTTTTTTCTAGCTCTATAACATAATTTTTGGTAGTTTGACTGGTATGGCACTGAATAAGTAGATTAATTTAGGTATAATCGTCATTTTTATTATATTGGCTTGGCCTACCCATGAGCAATTAATATTTTCCCAGTTGTTTAGACCTGAGTTTATTTGTGTAAAAAGCACTTTGTAATTCCTGGATTTTTCTTGGTGGGTAGACTCTCAAGTATTTTATCTTGCCTGCAGATATTATAAATGTAATTTCTCTTTCTATCTCTTCCTGCTGAGTTTTGTTGATAGTATATAAAAATGCTGATGACATATGTGGGTTTATTTTATATCCTGAAACTTTGCTAAAGTTGTTAATTATTTGAAGTAGTTTTTTAAGCATTTTTTTTACTCTTTTGGTGAGGCAAGCGGGGTTGAGCGACTTGCCCAGGGTCACACAGTTAGTACGTGTCATGTGTCTGAGACTGGGTTTGAACTCAGATCCTCCTGACTCCAAGGCCAGAGGTCTGCAGCCACTTAGCTGCCCCAGGGCTAGAGAAAGTTTTTGCTTTGTGTTGTTTTTGTGAGGCAGTGGGGTGAAGTGACTTGCCCAGGGCTGAAGTAGTTTTTTAGTTAATTCTCTAAGATGCTCATCATCACATCATCTGCAAAGACGATAGCTTTGTTTCTTCATTGCCTTTCTAATTGTCATTGCCTTTCTAATTGTTTTTCTTGTCTTATTGCTATAGCTAGCATTTCTGGTACAATGCTGAAGAATAATGGAGATAATAGGCCTCCTTGCTTTACTCTTCCATTCACTGGAAAGGCTTCTACTTTATCTCCATGACAGATAATGCTTACTGATGGTTTTAGATAAATCCTGCTTATGGTTTTAAGGAAATCTGCATTTATTCTTACGTTCTTTAGAGTTTTGATAAGAATGAATGTTGTATTTTGTCAAAAGCCTTTTCTGTATCTATTGAGATAAATCATATGATTTCTATTGGTTTTGTTGTTGACATGGTCAATCATGCTGATAGTTTCCCTAATATTGAACCAGCCCTGCATTCCTGGTATAAATCCCACCTGATCATAATGTATGATCCTTGTCATGTATTGCTATAATTTCCTTATTTTAAATTTTTGCATCAATATTTGTTATGGAAATTGGTCTATAGTTTTCTTTCTCTGTTTTTGCTCTCCCTGGTTTAGGTATCAGCATCATATTTGTGTCATAAAAGGAATTTGGTTGTACTCTGCCTATTTTTTCAAGTAGTTTATGTAGTATTGGGATTAATTGTTCTTTAAATGTTTGGTAGAATTCACTTGTGAACCCATCTGGCCCTGGGGATTTTTTCTTAGGGAGTTCACTGATGGCTTGTTCATTTTCTTTTTCTAAGATGGGATTATTTAAATACTCTGTTTCCTCTTTTATTAATCTGGGTGATTTCTATTTTTGTAACTATTCATCTATTTCACTCAGATTGTCAGATTTATTGGCATATAATGGGGCAAAATAGCTCCTGATAGTTGCTTTAATTTCCTCTTCATTTGGTGGTGAAGTCACCTCTTTCATTTCTAATACTGGTAGTTTGGTTGTCTTCTCTCCTTTTTTAAAAAAATCAAGTTAATCAATTGTTTATTTTATTGTTTTTTTCATAAAGCAAGGTCCCAGCTTTATTTATTACTTCGGTGGTTTTCTTTCAATTGTATTAATCTCTCCTTTGATTTTTCAGGATTCCCAATGTGCTGTTTGGGGATTTTTAATTTGTTCTTGATCTAGTTTTGTTGTTGTTGTCGTTGTTGTTGCATGCTTGATTCATTGATCTGCTCTTTCTCTATTTTATTGATATAAGCATTTAAAGATATAAATTTTCCTGTGCATACCCTTTGATCCAGCAATACTACTACTAGGTCTGTGTCCCCAAGAGATCATAAAAGAGGGAAAAGGACCCACATGTACAAAAATATTCATAGCAGCTCTTTTTGTGGTGGCAAAGAATTGGAAACTGAGGGGATGCCCATCCATTGGGGGATGGCTGAGCGAGTTGTGGTATATGATTGTGATGGAATGCTATTGTGCTGTAAGAAATGATGAGCAGGCAGATTTCAGAAAAGCCTGGAGAGACTTACACGAACTGATGCTGAGTGAAGTGAGCAGAGCCAGGAGAACACTGTACACAGTAACAGCCATGTTGTGTGATGATCAGTTATTAATGACTTAGCTTCTCTCCACAATGCAATGATCCAAGACAATTCCACAACACTCACAATGGAAAATACTATCCACATCCAGAGAAAGAACTGTGGATTCTGAATGCAGATCAAAGCATGCTATTTTCTATTTTTTTCCCTTTCTTGTGTTTTTTCCCTTTGGTTCTGATTCTTCTTTGACAACATGACTAATGTGGAAATATGTTTAATATGATTGTACATGTGTACCCTGTGTCAGATTGCTTGCTATCCTGGGGAGGGGATTGGGAGGGAGGGATGGAGAAAAAATTTGGGACTCAAAATCTTATAAAAGTGAATGTCGAAAACTGTCTTTACATGTAATTTGGAAAAATAGTATTAAGTGGGAAATTTTTTTAACTTAAAAATAAAGATATAAATTTTCCCCTAAGCACTGCTTTAGCTGCATCCCATAAATTTTGATGTATTGTCTCATTATTGTCATTCTCTTTAAAAATAAAATGATTGTTTCTATGATTTGCTCTTTGACCCACTTATTCTTTAGGATTAGATTATTTAGTTTCCAATTAATTTTTAATCTATCTTCCCACAGCCCTTATTAATCTCCTTTAATTACCTCTCCTGGACTGGGATATCACAGGAGGTCATGTGTACAAAGGGCTTTGCAGACTTGACAGAGATACATTCGTTAAGAAGGCCAGCTGTTCTCATAATGGTCTTCTTTAAGGGCTAGAATCTTACTTTGGGGTTTTTTGGTGGATATCTTGCCAAAATGTGCCATCTGCCTCCCTGACTTCCTGAGCAGTTTTTTCCATTTTCTTCTGATTCAGGGTCATCATTCTGGCCTCAGATTCTTACTCTGTGACCCTGGGCAAAACACTTAACCTCTGCCTGCCCTCAGCTTCCTCATCTATAAAATGGAGATAATAATAGCACCTACATCCCTGGCTTTTTTAAGAATACAATGAAATATCTGTAAAGTGCTTTGGAAGCCTTAAATTGCTGTATAAATGTTAGCTATGGATGCAACTGCCGGGTCTGTGAACCAAGGAAGTATATGGCTACAGACCCCAGCAGGGTTCTGCAATGCCCTTCTTCATTTAAAAAAATATGTATAAATAAGTTTCGTGTTATTTTTTTGATATCACGGTAATATGAAATGACCCCTCTCCCCGGTGAGCCCTCTCTTATAACAAAGAAAGTCAAATACAACTAACGGACACAGTGCCTAACTCCGACTAAATGTGCGACATTCTGCTCCCATCATCCCCTGTCTTTTGGCTAATAGGAAGTATGTTCTGTCATTCATCCTTCAAAATTACCATGAGTTGTGACAGTTGCTCGAGATTTTGTCTGGGGGAATTGAGGGAATTAAGTGGTGAATTGTGGGAATTGAGTGAGCCCCACTGACTCCATCTTGTGACTCAGTTCTGGAGCTTGCTCAGTTCCCTTTCTATTCAATTATGGGTCTAGTCCAATTTCTGTCCCGTGAGAAAACGTTATTCAATTGTGGGAACTGGGAGAAGGCCATATTGTCTTTTTTGAACCTAGCCCTGTGCGGCTGGGAAACCAGACCAGCCCACCTACAGCTCAGAGGCCTCTAACCAAGGACCTGGGTTCCACTGCCCAGAAACCCAGTCAGACCCAAAGACTGATTCAAGGAGCTTTCTCACAATCGTACATCTCAAGCAGCCCACGTATCTTATCTGAAAACTGACCCCACGTTGATCAATCAGTTAGTGCTCCCATGTTCCTTTGATTGTTCACAGACACTTGGGGGAGTGGGACACCTCCTTTTCTAATTTCAAGGATTTGCACCTACTCCCCTCCCAACCTGGCAAACCCCTAATCCAAGGGTGGGGAGCTTACAGCCTCGAGGCCCCGTGTGTGTTAGGATCAGGGTTTCCCACCCCTGCTTAATCTTTCATCTAATTAGAAATCAGACTACCTGATGTTGTATCATTTCCTTTTTGTTGATTATCTTTATTTTATTAGTGGATTTTGGTGCATAAAAGTCTGCCTCTTCTTGTAGTCAGGGCTCCAGACCTAAGCCAAGGAGGTTCGGTTCCAGTATTGTTGGGCAGTTGTCATGCAGTGCTTAATTAATTGATACATTGGGAAGACTGAAGCTTTGTTCCCTCAGTCGTTTCATCTTTCACCCACCACACATCTGCTGCCCTCAACTCTAAAGCCTTAGCTTTACAACTGAAGACTTTATCTTTAAGCAGGGGAAATGTTCCTTTCAATTTTCTACTTTGGACCTCGGTTTTTAACATGTGACTTGGGAAGAGCTAACCACTTAAATAGCTGTGTTCTTCCTGTTTTTCATTTGTCAAACTCATCACATCTTCCCCATCAAAACCATCCCTCTCCCATCTGATTCTATTTCTGTCTGTTCTTAGGACAACCATATTCATATCCCCTGTACCCCAGGCATGAGATCTCCAATAGCTTTGACTCTTCCCTCTGTCATCCCCCCACGCTGGATCAGCTACCAAGTCCTTAGGTTTGACTTCTGTTCTTTTGTCTTCACTCCCACCACCCTCATCCAAGCCCTAATTATCATCATTATACCAAACTTCTTCCATAATCTCCAAACTGGGTGTCCCTGAGCTGTGCTTTCAACACCACCACCACCCCAAAGCCATCCTACGCATGGCTGCCAGATTTATTTTCTTAAAGCCCAATTCTGTCTCATTCCCCTACTCAGAAGCTAATTGTTTCCAGGGTAAAACCCAAACCCTTAGCCTAGTATTCAAGGTTTTCTCTTGTTTGACACCAAGCTGACTTTGTATTTATCTTCCACTACTACTTTGCCACATTATGCCCCACGTGCTGTGTAAACTAACCTACTTGTCCCCTGAGCAGTTCCAAGTTTTCTACCTCCCCGCTATGGCTCAGTTTCTTCTCTTTCCTCCACCAACATTGCCTTCTCTTGCCCACACTTCACTCTATCTGTTGAAATATATTGGTGGCAAAGTATAGGTAACACAAGGTATATATATGACAAGGAAAATAAACTACAAACAAATCCAAGAAGTAAATTTCACCTTATAGTTATCACTGAGGCTTCAGAAGGCCCCTGAGATGGGAAAATGGCTCTGAGGGGTAGGTTTGAAGGCTCATTCCTTATTCAAAAGAAACAAGAGAAGAAAAATGAGGAAAAGGTGAATATCATTATATATTAAAGAGATATATTTATGAGAAGCCAAGAGCCAGGGAGCATAGCAGAACACACAACAGTGATTATTGATTGAAAGATATACAAAAGAAAAAGGAATGTTGTCAACAGAGTATACTATAGACTGCCTGGACAGGCAGGAAAAATAGATGAAGAGTTTGGAAAACAGAGCACAAACCTGGCATGGAGGCCTGATGTAGCAGTGATGGGAGACTTCAATAACCTGAACGTCTGTTGAAGAGCACTCTTTCTCTCTCTCCTTCTGTGTGTGCCAAAAGCAGAACAACTTATACCTTCTTGATTTTCTTAATGATAATTTCATTTTACAAAACATGGCATCCCCAACGAAAGGAAATTCTCTTCTAGAGCTGATTCTTACTCGCATTAAAAACAAATGGCTTGGATAAAAATGATAGGAACCTTGGGAGAAAGTGATAACTCCATCCTAGAATTTATGATGAAAGAGAAGGAAGGTGGGCACATCCTGAAATGTACCCTAGATTTGGGGAGAGCAGACTTCAAATGCACAGAGAAAAAATAAATTGAATCCTATGAGGAAATCAGCCCAGGAGAAATAAAAGCTCTAAGAATAAATTCTTAAGACACAAAGAGAAACAATTCATATGGCAAGGAAAAAGGGAGTTATCTAAAGAGCATGATATGACTGGTCAAATGACTCTTCTAATGCCTTTGAATTTTTTTTTTTTGAGTTCCAAATTCTCTCCCCTCCACCCACCCATTGAGAATGCAAGAAATTATAAGATCCATTGTACTTGTGAAATGATGCAAAATATATTTCCTCATTACCCATGTTAGGGAAAAAAGAAAAACAAGAAAAAAGGGGAGAAAATGAAAAAAAGTTTCAATTTGTATTCAAAGGTGATATGTCAATTCTCTCTGAAGGTAGATAGTGTTTTTCATTGTAGGTCCTTTGGAATTGAGTTGGGTCATTGTCTTGATCAGAGTAGCAAAATCTTTCACAGTTAATCATCATTACAATATTGCTGTTACTGTGTATAATGTTCTCCTGGTTCTGCTCACTTCACTTTGCATCCATTCAGATAAGTCTTTCCAGGTTTTTCTGAAACCATCCTGCTCATCATTTCTTGTAGCATAATAGTATCTCATCACAATCATATACTACAACTTGTTCAGCCGTTCCCCAAATGATGGCATCCTCTCAAATTCCAATTCTTTGCCACCACAAAAAGAGCTGCTATAAATATTTTTGTACATTTGGGTCCTTCTCCTTTTCCTTTGATCTCTTTGGAGTATAGAACTAGTAGTAGTATTGCTAGGTTGAAAGGTATGTAGTCTTCACCCCTTTGGACATAGTTACAAATTGCTGTCCAGAAGGATTGGATCAGTTCACAGATCCAACAACAATGTATTTATGCCCCAATTTTTATACATCTTTTCCAGCATTTGTTATTTTCTTCCTCTGCCATGTTAGCCAATCTGATGGGTATGAGGTAGCACACTTGCTCTTGGTTTTAGATAGACACTGCTTAAGAAAAGGATAATTTTCCCCATTCTTCTCTCTTCCCCCTTCTCCCAGTACCTCCCTCTTTTCTCACCCCTCCATTTTTTTGAGATCATCCCAACATAACTGACTCACACCCAATGCTCTCCATGTAGATTCCTTCTTTTAAGAAAAGCTGCGTTTATTCCTATGCTTTCTAGTGTTTTTAATAGATATGTTTGTTGTATTAAGTCAAAAGCTTTTTCTGCATCTACTGATATAACCATCTGGTTTTTGTTGTTGATATGGTCAATTATGTTGATAGTTTTCCTAATATTGAATCAGCCTTATATTCCTGGTATAAATCCAACCTGAGCATAGTATATGATCATTGTGATATTCTGCTGTATTTTATTTAAAATTTTGCCTCAGTATTCATTAGGGAAATTAGGCTACAGTATTATTTATTTTTGCTGTCCCTGATGTAATAATATCTGATTATACTGACATTTTATAGTGCTTACATGCACTAGACACTATGTTACGCACTTTACAATTATAGTCTCATTTGAGCCCTATGGAATGCTGGGAGGTAGGTGCTATTTTATCCCCATTATACAGATGAGGAAACTGATACAAAAGGAAATTAAATAACTTGCCGTGGCCACTCAACTAGTAAGTGTTTTAAGCCAGATTTGAGACTGGAGTGTTCCTGACTCCAGAGTTAATGCTCTATCCACTGCATCTCAGAGGTCCCCAAAGTGGGTAATACTGCCCCTGGGGGTGCTGGAACAATGCAGGGGGGCAGTAGTAGCCTCAGGTGTAATTGGTAGGCACTGAATAAAAATAAGGGAGTGGTAGAAGCATAAGGAAAGAAGAGAATAAAATTTTGAAAAACCATTCATACATGTTTTATCTGTTGTGTAACAGAGTTGAAGTCATAGTGATTACGTTGTTTTCCAAATAAACATACAAAATGCAGTTATAACTGATTAGCGGTTAGATCTGCTAATAGGTCTTAACAAGCAAGTGTTGGCAGGTGAGCATGTTGCACATTGTTGGGAGGTCCAGCATGCATCAGCAGGATATGTGCGTGTAGGGACTTGTTCATAGTACAATACTATATGATTACATGATGCAGTATTACGTCATCAAAATTTTAATGCAGGGAAAAGAACACAAATTTACAATAAATTATTAAATTTAAGATGCTTCATTTTTTAAAATTTTGTACTTTTTTTGAAATGATGCAAATTTTTAAAAAAAACATTAAAGGGTTAAAGAAAGTAGATTTACAGGGGGGCACTGAGTAATTTTTTTTTAAAGGGGGCAGTAGGCCAAATAAGTCTAATCTACTGTTTAGGTATCAAAACCACATTTGTGTCATAGAGGGAATTTGGTAGGGCTCTTTTACCTTTTTTTTCTCAAATAGCTTATACAGTATTGTAATTCATTATTCTTTAAATGATTGGTAGAATTTACTTATAAATTCATCTGGTCCTGGGATTGCTTTTATTTTCCTTAAGGAGCTAATTTATGACTTGTTCAGTTTCTTTTTCTAAGATAGGATTATATAAGTATTTTTCAGTATTTGTTTCTTCTTTAATCTGGCAATTTATCTTTTTGTAAATCTTCATCCATTTCATTTAGATCATCAGTTTTTTAGCATTTAATTGGGAAAAATAGCACTTAATGTTTGCTTTAATTTCATTTTCACGGGTAATACATATTCATTTTTTACATATTGATAATTTGGTGGGGTTTTTAATAAAATTAACCAAAGTTTTATTGTTTTATGGTTGTTTTCATAAAACCAGTTCCTAGTTTTATTTATTAGTTCATTGGGGGGGTTTTAACTTTCCATTTTATTCATCTATTTGGGTGTTTAATTGAGATTTTTAATTTGTTCTTTTTCTGGTTTGGTTTTTTTTTAGTTGTATGCCCAGTTAATTGATCTAATCTTTCTCTTTTTCATTGATGTAAGCATTCAGAGATATAAATATCCCCCAAGTACTGCTTCAGCTATATCCCACAAAGTTTAGTGTGTTTTCTCATTGTTGTCATTGTTTATGATTTGTTCTATTTCCCACTCAGTCTTTGGGACTTTTTAATCTCAGCTTAAAAGGCTCTTAATTGAATGTAATGTTTATCACGTTATGATCCAAAAGGGGTACTTTTAATATTTCTGCTTTTCTGCATTTGTTTGTGAAGTTTTTATGCCCTAGTACGTGGTCAGTTTTTGTGAAGGTGCCATGTACAGCTGAAAAAAAAAAAAAGTATTTTATTGCTGTTCAGTTGTGTGACTCTATGTAACCCCATGGATTTTTGTCCATAGGGTTTTCTTGGCAAAGATATTGGAGTGGTTTGCCATTTTCTTCTCCAGTGTGTCCCCATTTTATAGATCAGGAAGCAAGGCAAATAAGGGTTAAGTGACTTGCCCAGGATCACACAGCTAGTAAGTGTCTAGCCTTAAACACATGGACACTAAGGCCTGCCCTGAACTCAGATCCTCCTGGCTCCAAGCCCAGTACTCTATGCACTGAACCACCTAGCTGCCCCAGTCCAGAATCAGGAAGATCAGATCCCAAATTTGGCCTCAGACATATACCAGGCAAACCACCCAACCTCCATAACCTCAGTTTCCTCATCTGTTAAAAGGAGAAAAAGATATACTCCTTTCTGTGCCCATTCAGTATTCCCCAGAGGTCCGTCATATCTAACTTTTCTAAAATTCTATTCATCTCCTTAACTTCTTTCTTATTTATTTTATGGTTAGATTTATCTAGATCTGAGAGGGATAAATTGGAGTCCCCCACTGAAATGGCTTTACTGTCTATTTCCTCCTATAATTCATTTAACTTTTCATTCAAGAATTTGAATATTATAAAATTTGATATGTGTGTGTGTTTAGTATTGATATTAATTCATTGTCTACTTTTGCTAAGTCTGAGATCGTGGTTGCTACTCCTGCCTTTTTCACTTCAGCTGAAACATAATATATTCTGCTCCAGCCCCTTATTTTAACTCTGTTTGTGTCTTTCTATTTCAAGTGTTTCTTTCTTATAAACAACATATTGTTGGATTCTGGTTTCTAATCCATTCTGCTGTCTGCTTTCATTTTAGGAGTGAGTTCATCCCATTCATATTCACCATTATGATCACTAACTGTGCATTTCCTTTTATCCTATTCTTTTCTATTTATCCTTCCCTTTTTTTTCTTTTAAACTTGTACCCTCCTCAAAAGTCTATTTTACTTCTGGCCACTGCCTCCCTTAATTTTCCCTCCCTCTTTTCACACCCCTCCCCTTTCTCTTAACCCCTTCCCTGCTCAGTAAGTTTAATTTCTATACATAGACTGTGTGTGTGTATTCTTCCCTTGTTGAACAAGTTCAGATGACAGTGAAGTTCAAGGGTTGACCACTCCCCCTCATTTCCCCCTCCATTACAAAATCTCTTCTTTGTATGCCTCTTATATGTGAAATAATTTTCCCCATTCTTCTCTCTTCCCCCTTCTCCCAGCACATCCCTCTTTTCTCATCCCTCCATTTTTTTGAGATCATCCCAACAAAACTGACTCACACCCAATGCCCTTCATGTAGATTCCTTCTAATTGCCATAATAATGACAAAGTTCGTAGAAGTTACATGTGTCATCTTCCCATATAGGAATGTAAACAATTTAACCTTTTTAAGTTCTTTATGATTTCTCTTTCATGTTTACCTTTTTATTCTTCTCTTGAGTCTTGTGTTTGAATGTCAAATTTTCTATTTGGCTCTGGTCTTTTCATTAGGAATGCTTGGAAGTCCTTTATTTCATTAAATATCTATTTTTCCCCTGCAAATGAATACTCAGTTTTGCTGGGTAGGTTATTCTTGGTTGTAAGCTCCTTTGCCTTCCAGAATATAGCATTCCAAGCCCTGTGCTCCTTATAGTTGGTAGCGGCTAAATCTTGTGTGATCCAGACTGTGGCTCCACAGTATTTGAATTGTTTGTTTCTGGCTACTTTAAGTATTTTCTCCTTGACCTGGGAGCTCTGGACTTTGGCTATAATATTCTTGAGAGTTTTCATTTTGGTATCTCTCAGGAGGTGACTGGTAGATTCTTTGAATTTCTATATTGTTCTCTGATTCTAAGATATCTGGGAAGTTTTCTTTTATAATTTCTTTAAATATTATGTCCAAGCTCTTTTTTTAAATTATGGCTTTCAAGTAGTACAATATTCTTAAATTATCTTTTCTTGATCTATTTTCCAGGTCAGTTGTTTTTCTGATGAGATGTTTCGCTTTTTTATTTTTTTATTATTTTAAACTGTTTTATTGTTTCTTAATGTCCCATAAAGTCATTAGCTTCCATTCAACCAATTCTAATTTTTAAATAATTGTTTTTTTCAGTGAAGTTTTGTACCTCTTTTACCTTTTGGTCAATTATGATTTTAAAGCAGTTATTTTCTTTAGTGTTTTTGTGCCTCTTTTACTATGCTGCTAATTCTCTTTTCATAATTTTCTTCCATTGCTCTCGTTTCTTTTCTCAATATTTCCTCTAGCACTCTTAATTGATTGTTAAGTGTCTTTGGCTCTTTTTAAAATCTCTTTCCTTAACTTTTCTAAGCATCTCTTTTTGCTTGTATCCAATCTATATTTTTCTCTGAGGCTTTGCTTGTATATGTTTCAAGGCATTGTTTTCTTCTGAGTCTGTGTCTTGAGCTTCTCTGTCACTGAAGTAGATTTTTATGGTTTCTTTTCTGTTGTTTGTTCACTTTTCCAGCCTGTTTGTTGACTTTGGACTTTATGTTAGAGTTGGAGAGAGTAAAGCTTATCCAGGAAGCAGGGAGAAGGTGTCTCTGTCGCAGCTTCAGGCTTTTTCCACACAGCTGCTTTCACAACTAGTTCAGGGGCTCTGTAACTTTTCAGTGCCTCCAAGGTGGTATGATCCTGGGAGAGTTGGGATCACTGTTCTCTGTCTGTGCTGTGGTTCTTACCTGGGTAGGGTTGCACCACAGCTCTCTCATGACCACAACTCTTCTCCACCCTGGAATTGGGTTGTGGGTAGTTGCCAAATAGTGCTGAGACCTGTACCCAGTGCTAGCATAGGGTACCCTGTGATCTCTTTCTGGCCCTACTGTGTCTGAGCACTGAGTGCTCCCTCGTGACACTCGCTCACAGCCAGTAACGTTTCCATCACACAGTCCTTGCTGCCAGCCCCTACCCCAGTGCCGCGGATCTGTTTTTCTGTCCTTCTAAGCTATCCTGGGCCGGAGAAATTCCTCACTCGGGCTTTTTTGTTGGTGTTGACAGGCTGTTTAGAATTTGACTGGATACAGTTTTTAAAAGTTGTTTTAGAAGGGCAGGTTAGGAGAGCTCAGAAACACTGCTCCTTACTCTGCCATCTTGGCTCTGCCCCCTCTCTGCCTTTGATTTTTAAAAAAGACACTTAACAAAATTTGGTGAAGCAAGAAAGAATACAAAAGTGCAGAAAGGCAAGAGAAAGTTCAAGAGAACTTGAGCTTGTCCAGGAAAGTTAAAAAAAAGCAAAAACATACATGGGAGGTGGCTACATTGAGAAAAGTAGGACTGCCCCTTGCTGTGGGAAGGTGGGAGGAGGATGGTGATGCACTACCAAGAAAAGGGGAAGAAGCTCAACTCTTACGGCCCCTCTACTTTCTCTGCCAAGGAGGAAGACCTGGCGTGTTAGAAGGAACAAAAATGGCTAATAGAGAATTGAAAGCCCGGATAAGTGGGCAGATGAAAAGACAACCATTAGCTCAAATTGATTAGTCCAAGTCACCTGGCCCAAACAAAGGACACCCTCTGTACTGAACAGTCTATGAGATGAGATTCCTGAACCATTACCAGTGCTCTTTGAAAGATCATGGGAAAAAAAGGGAAAGTAAGGCTGGACTAGAGAAGGTGTGTGTGTGTGTATGGGGAGTGGGGGAGGAGAGATTACTGCAATTAAAAAAGAGAGAGAGAGGGTAGAGTCTGCCAAAGCAAGGCCAGTGAACTTGACTTCAATTTCTGGCAAAATTCTAGAATGTTTTATTAAAGGGATGGCGAGAAAAGGAGGCTCATGTGGTTTCAGTGAGATCATAGGTCATTCCAGGGAAGTCCCTTTTCTTTTGTGCGCAGGATTACTAGATAATCAGATTGGGGGTTGCTACAGACATGGTGCAGTTAAATTTTAGCAAAACACTCCATAGGATCCTGGGATCATCAGTTTTGAGCAAGGAGGTGCCTCTGGGGCGACCTAGCCCAAGCACCTTGTTTGATGGATAAGGAAAGGAAGGTGAAGTCTCTTGCCCAAAGTCACACAGTCCAGATTTGATACAGCCATGCCACCCTTATAGATATGGGCTGGATAATTACAGTTAGGTACACTCGTCCCAACTCAGTGGCTGGACCCAAAGAACATCCCTGGTGTTTCACCAGGTCACTGCCTGCTCGAACCTCAGTTTCCTTATCTCTAGCACCTACCTCCTAGCTGTTGGAGGGCTCATGGGAGATAATGTCAGAAAAGTGTTTTCCAAGCTTTAAAGTAATATCAACTATTATTAAAATACAAACCCTAAAGTATGCAGCATTTGTAATTATTAATTAGCAGCAAACATAACATTATTCCAGCAGCCCCAGGCCATGAAACGGTGACTCTTGTTAGCAAACTCTTCTGGGGGGTGGGGCAGGACAAGGGGAAGCCTGTTTTTAGGGGGACTCTGCTTCCAGAATTTTCCTGCTGAACTCTGTCTTTCCCAGGCCTGTTCCCAGGGTGTTTTGGATTCTGCCTTAAGCTCAGCAGCTTCGGAGCTGCCCACTCTAAGGGTCCCCTTTGGTCTCTCACCCTCCTGCAGATGCAGCGGACTCGGGCCCCTCGGTGGTCGTCCACACCACCACCTCCTTTGGGATGGAGAACTTGGAGAAAAGCACTGAGGATGTTCGGGATGTGATTCTGCAGCAGGTGAGCTGTGTCCTGCCGGGCCTGCCCACGCCAGCCAGCACCATGTGCCACAGGTGGACGTACTCTCAGGTGAGAATCTCACCTCTGACATTTACTAGCTGGGGGACTAGGGGGAAGTCATTTGACCTTTCTTAGCCTCAGTTTCTTCATCTGTAAAAAGGGAATGATCAAGCCTCTCGTACCTACCTCACAATGCAGTTGTGAGGCCCAAACGGAACCACGAATTTATTAAGCTTTTATGTGCCGGGCACTATGTGGACATAGGTCCTGCCCTCAAAGAGCTTGCATTCTAATGGGAAATGCGGCATTACAAGCAGGTATGTGCAAGACCTAGAGAGCTGATGGATGAGATGAATGAAGAAGCATTTATTGAGCTCCGGGCCGGGCAGGCACAAGCGTGAGCAACCAAGAGAGTTCCTGCCCTCAGGAAGACGCCACTCTAATGGGGGGAGCTAGGAAAGCTTAACACTGCCCTAAGACTTTGGGGATACCTGGTGCAGGGCAGAGGGGGGCAGGGAAGGGAGTTCTGCTCAAGGCAAGAGAGAGAGAACAGGGGAAGGAATAAGCATCTATTAAGCACCTACTATGTGGCAGGCACTGTGCTGAGCACTTTACAATTATTATCTCATTTATTCCTCACGACAACCCTGGAAGGTGGGTGCTATTACTGTCCCCATTTTGCAGATGTGGAAACTGAGGCAGACCAAGGTGAAGTGATCTACCCAAGGTCACACAGCTGGTAAATGTCTGAGGCTGGATTTGAACTCAGATCTTTCTGACTCAGGCCCAGTGCTTATAGTGAATGGAAGCCACAAGTCAGTCAATTATCAGCGTTTCAAGTAGGAATGCCTGTATTGCTTGGATTACTGACCTGAGAAGTGGAAAGAGAAGGGAGGTGTCGGTTACCTGTGCCCTGTAGGATGGATGGGGGTGGGCAGGGGAGGGAATGCGGGAGGCAGTTAGCAAAGGAGCGGGCACGAAGGGAACTCGCGGCAGATTCTGTCTGTGTTCAAGGCACTGGAAGATCCGAGACAGTGGGTCTTAGTGTCCTCAAGCGCTGCAGCCTGCCTGGACCTTTGCTGCCTCCTCTCCGGCTGAGTGACGCCCCTCAGAGTTTGCTCTTTAGCTTTGACTTAACTCCAAAATCCCTGAAAGCTGCCGATTCGGCTCTGCTGATTCCACGTGAAGTGGCCAGAAGTGGGCCGGGAATCAATCCCACGTGCAGAGGTCACCCTACGTTAGCTAGAGAATAGGGCAGCCCCCTGGAATGTTGGGGGGAGCAGCAGCCCGTGGGTGGCTGGGATGTTTGGGATACTGTGTGGGCGTGGACGCTGCCCTCCTTCCCTCGGGTGACTGAGCGGGAAGGGAGGGGAGGGGAAGCAGGGACTGATTAAGAGGTAGTTACTTAATATTTCTACGCACTAGTGAAAATGTGGGGTTTTTCCTAACCAAGTCATCATCACCTCTTCTCGAAGGTGAGTAATGCTACGGAGTTTAGGGGTCTTCAGACACAAAGCACAGCCAGACCCTGGCAGAGACCTTTCTTTATTGGGGGAGAGGGCGAGGCTAGAATTTATTAAGTGCCTACTGTGTGCCCAGCACTTTACAAACATGGTCTCATTTGATGCTGACACTAGCCCTGTGAAGGAGAGGCCATTATTATCCCATTCCATAACTGAGGAGTCTGAGACAGACACAAGCTAAGTGGTCTGTGGATGTCCTGCCTGCAATGAAGACTCGGAATGTTTAGGGACCTTATGGAGTGTCTGGTCCAGCCTCTTCATTTTGGGGAGCAGTAAACTGAGGCCCCAAAATGTGAAATGATATATTCAAGTAATAACTGACTTATTGAAGGTCTTAAGGAGCAGAGGCAGCATTGGAACTCGAACCCTGAGTCCAAATTGGATGCCCTGCCCACCCTCTTCAGCTACCCCTACCTGACCCCAAATATCCATGGAAGATGAGAATCCACCATTTGGGGGAAAGCCTTTTAAAAGAATGGGACAGACTCTGCCTAGGAGATGAAATGCCAGCCAACTGACCACCCACCATTCCATCCAAAGAAATCATGAGGGGGCAGCCAGGTGGTGCAGTGGATAGAGCACCAGCCCTGGAGTCAGGAGGACTTGAGTTCAAATCCAGCCTCGGACACATGATACTCACTAGCTTTGTGACCCTGGGCAAGTCAGTTAACCCCAATTGCCTTGCCAAAAATAAAAAAAAATTTAAAAATCACGAAATTGGGGCCAAGCTGCGCATCATTCCACAATCATAATCTGCACTGCCCATATGGCCCCAAGAGCAGGTCTCGGTCTAGCTTAGAGCTTTCTATCTTTTTTTCTTTCTTTCCCCTCTTCACACCTCTCATATCTGGACTCCAGACTTTCCTCCACTTGCAAGCAAGAATAGTCTTCCTGAAACACCAGCTAATCCCTGACACGCCCCTGCTCAGAAGGTGCCAGTGGCTCCCAAGTGCCTTGAAGACAGAAGGCAAAGCCCTCAGCCTGGTGCCAGGCCAGTCGCCCATCATTCTCTTAGGTGCTGCCAACCTGCCTATGAGTTGTTACCCCCGAGCCCCCTCCCCCAGCCTCAGTTTCTTGGCATGGACTGCCCGCCCTACTCCAGGCATGTCATGGTGCCTCCTAGAGATCCCTGCTTCATTCAGGGCTCAGGCCCCACTTCTTGGGGATGCTCAGGGTTCTGCTTTGGAGACGAGCTCATGGACCCTTCCTGCATACAGGCTGCATCCCCACGAGATATGGGGAACAGGCCACATGCTCTGAGCACGGTGAGGCTCTGCCTCCATCCCAGCCTGGCTGGGAGGCAGAATTTGTCCCTGTGTGTTTGTGTTCCTTCCTTTATACTCTTCCCCTTGGGGACCTCAGTGGGTTCAGTGATCATCTCCCTACAAATGATTCTCAGCTCTGTGAAGGCAGATCTGGACTCTCTCATGAGCTCCAGTCTGCATCACCAAATGCCTGTTGGACATCTCCAACTGGATCTCTAGTAGAGACATCTTAAACTCAACCCACCCAAAACAGAACTAGTTGTCTTTCCCCCTAAACCCTCCCCCCCACTTTCCCTATTCCTATAAAGGGCAACACCATCCTGCAGTCCCCCAGGCTCACACCCTCAGAATCAGCCTGGACTCCTCACTATCTCTCACACCCTCCATATCCAGTTTGGTGCCAAGGTCTGTCAACCTCGCCTCTTCAACATCTCTGGTGCAGGCCCCCTTCTCTTGGGCTGTTAAAATATTTTTATAATAAGGGTTTTAATTTATACATTTAAAAACATTATCCTAAGAGGGGATCCATAATCTTCACCAAACTGCCAAAGGGATCTGTGAGAAAAAAGGCAAAGAACCCTCAGTCTAGAGACAGGAGCCAAGGGTTCTAGGCTGAGCTCAGACAACTGCAAGGCCTACAGCAAGTCAGCTCACTTTCCCATTTTCCCTTCCCTTGTTGGTAAAGGGGAATCGCTTGCCTAACTCACCTGCCCCAGAGGGTCCTTAAGAGCCAATGAAATCGTCATTGATGGAAAAGCTTTTTGGAAAGCCTAAAGCATTTATATATTTGTTGATATCATTAAGATCATGACAATAGTAACTGCAAATGGCTATTAACCATTACTGGAAATGGGACGTGCCCTGGGCGATTCAGAGTACCCAGGGTACCCTTCAGAGAAGAGCATCCCCTTCTATAGATCACTCCATTCTGCTCAAGTTCAGACTTAAGTAGGAATAGTAGCAATGTGGGGGGTGAACGGGGACGAGGGAACTCCCCACTTAATGGGCTCAGGGAGCTAGAAGACAGCCTCCCTGAAGAGTTGATCTTTGCTGAAGTTAGCTGACATCAGAGTCTCAGAATTGGAGGTGCTCAGCAGCCACCATCGAGGCTGACCCATAACAGAACAAGAACCTATCTAGGGTTCTTTGTCTATGGCATCCCCAACAAGTGGTCATCGGCCTTGCTTAAATCCTCCCAGAGAGGGAACTCAGCACCTCCCAGGGCAGCCTATTCCACTTTGAGAGAGCTCGAAGGAGGCCATTTTTCCTTCTACCCATTTTGTCAGTCAACAGGCATTTATTAAGCACTTACTGTGTGCTAGGCACTGTGCAAACACAAAATAAAACACCCAGCACTGAACAGCACAGCCCATGAAAAAGAGTGCCTGGTGTCCCTCCTGTGCTATAAGGAAAGGAGGCTTGTGTGTGGGACCAGAGGACCTGAATTTGAACCTCTCCATGCCCCTGCCCAGCCACCTGGCCTCGGCTGTGACCCTCTGCTCTCTGGGCTGAAGTGTCCTGTGTAAAATAAGGGGACTGAACCAGATGAGGTCCCTTCCAGCTGTAACATGCTGATTCTCTGAAGTGATAGCGGAGCACTTTTAGAAGGAATAGAAAAATGTAAGCTCCTTAGAGTCAGGGGCTTCCTTGAGCTTGGCTTTGAAACCTCACCCCTCCCACAGTGCCTGGCACAGAGCAGGTGCATGAAGGAATGGAGCCATGGAGGTAAATCCTCAGCTCTGAGGCTCAGATATGTGCGCTGGCCTGGGGTACAGAGTGATGAAAGAAACCTAAAAATGGTTTGCAGAGTGGAGAAAGCCCCATGGCCAATGCCTTTCTGGGGATCCCCTTAGTATACACACATCTTAAAATTAAGAGGAAATCTGTATGGAAACACTCTGTGGGCACCGATTCTGCCATCACAAAGTCTGCGTGTGCTAAGCATGTCCTTTCAGAAAGGCGGCCAGGCCTCTGACAAGTAAATAAAATGATTAGGGCCATGAGAGAGGAGAGCTTTCCAGTATGCAGAGACCCTTCCACTTAGGGGAGAAGGGCCGGACCTGTGATTACAACTCCCTCGACCATCACAAGGTAGGCATTTATGGTCTTAGGTGCCTAAAGATGGAAGGTGAAGGGATTCTCCCAGGGTCCCTCCCTCATCTATGTCAGAGCCGCCATCTTCCTGGTTTGGAGGCCCGCTCTTTCCAGTAGGCCTCACTGCCTGTCTCATAGTCAGCACCTGATTAGTGTTTGTTCAGTGGTAACAGCAAATATTTGTCCGGAGCCTACTCTACAGTGCAGTGGCCTACGAACTGGAGGTTCATATCTATCTGGAAATCAAGGCCCAGTCTCCTACGGGTGAAAAAGAAGTTTTCCTTCATTGGCCTAGCAAGGAATAGAATGGTCTACTTGGGGTCCTCTCTGACTCCTCCCATGGTGGGGAGGCAGTCTTCAGCAAGTCCCGTCCTGTCTGTCATCCATCCAACTGGATAACCACTAACACCCCTGTCAACTCAGACTCTAAGGGTCTAGATTTGCCCCTCCAGATAGTGGTCAGCCATAAATCACAGCAACCACGTGGGCCTCTCCCACACCGTCTCCATCTCCTCTGTAAGTGAAGGCAGAGGCCTGTCAGCCACCAGTGTCCTGTATGTTTTTCCCACCTTTTATTTGAATAGGTGCAGATAAGATGAGTTTGGTCAGGGACCATCGATTCCTGCCATCTGGAGATTAAGGTCATTCAAACATGAGTGGATGGAAGGGGCCCAAGGAGAGAATTCAGAGCTCCCAGGGATAGGAGAGATCACTGACTCCAACCTCCTCATTTTACAGATGAGGAAACTGAGGCCCACAGAGAGGAAATGCCATGGCCAAGGTCATGCAAGTAATAGGTCATAGAGCCGGGATTCTAACCCAGATCATCTTTGTTAGAGGCAGCTGGGTGACACAGTGGATAGAGCGCTACAACTAGAGTCAAGCAGACCTGCGTTCAAACCCAGCCTCAGACATTTATTAGCTGTGTGACCCTGGGCAAATCATTTCACCTCTCTGCCTGCCTCAGTTTCTTCATCTATAAAACAGGGATCATAACAGTACCTACCTCCCAGGGTCGTTGTGAGGATCGAATGAGATGTACAGTGCCTGACACACAGTAGGTGCTTAATTAGTGTTTGTTTCCTTCCTCTAACTCCAAATCCAATGGGGGGGGGTTCCCACTATTGCATGGATCCACTCAGAAAAATTGCTAAGCCTCAGGGGTGTGCCATCTCGCTGGATGTTCCATGACGTCATTCCCCAGCTCAGTCATAAGTAAGGGCTGAGGCGTGAGTCACGCCCCACCTCGCACAACTTCAGAGGGTCCAGCAGGGCTCTCAAACACAACGTCTTGTGCTTTCATCAATATCTCTTTCTTTTTACGGCACCTTCCTTTCTAAATGTTATCTCTCCCCTTCCTCACTGAGCCGCCCCTTGTATCTAAGAACAAAAAGGAAGAGAAAAAAGGCGATTCAGTAAGACCAATAAATGCAACGTGAAACATTCCCGACCCTTTGCCCCCACCTTCTTCATTGAAGTCCTTTTCCTGTGCCAAGCCTGGTCATCATCACGACGCAGGTTTAGTTTCTCAGGTTACTTTGTTGTCCTCATGGTGGACATTGTTTTCCTGACTCTGCTTACTTCCCTCTGCATCCGTTTATAGAATTCTTCTCACTTTTCTCTGTATTCTCCACATTCAGTGTCTCTTCCATCACACTCATGTTTCACCCATTCCCCAGTCACTGGGCATCAGCTTTGTTTCCTTTTCTTTTCCACCAAAAAATATCAGTCGTGTCTCTGTGGGGGCATAAAGGACCTCTTTGCCTTCACCCCCTTGGGGGAGGCTCCCAGCTATGGCCTCTCTGGCTTGATGGACATGGACACAGCAGTCGCTTGTCAGTGTAATTCCAAAATGGCGCTCCGTTTGGGGCTCCACCAACTGAGTTTTAGAGGGCACCTGTCTTTCTTCATCCCTCCCGCACTGGACAAGTTCTAGCCTTTGTTACCTTTGCCACTTTACTGAATGTGAGGTAATTTCCCTTGAATTTCACTCATTATCAGTGATTTGGAGCAATGGGCAATCTAGCTATTCACTACGTGCAGTTCTTTTGAGAACTTTTGAGTTCTTTTCTAGGTGCGAGGCTAGGCTAGGTGCTAGTGGGAGGGGAGGCAAGGACAAAAGGAGCTTCTGTTCTTCCCAGAGAATACAGCGTGTAAACAGAGAGGTCCATTCAAAGGAATCTGAGAGAGGAAAATGCACTGAGTCCCAGAGGGACCTGGAAAGGCCAGTGACCTAAGCCCCGACGGACTTGGAGATGCGGCGGGATCACATTCTAGGCCTGGCAGATGCACCAGCGCAGACGCTAAATGGAGTCAGAATCTAATTCGTGTCTGACCACAGATCATGAAAAGGGGGCCTCCAGCTGCCAGACTGGAAGACTTGAAGTGCCTGCTCCAGGATGGGGGCTAGATGACTAAAGGAAAGGCAACATACGTGACAGATGATGTGAAGGTACAGTGACAAGCTTTGACAACAGATCAGATGCCTGATCCAATCAAGTGAGGAGCCAAGCACAGCCCTGAGGTGAAGAGCCTGGCGACGGGGGATGGTGGGAGGGGTGCCCCAACAGCAACGGAGAATCAGGGAAGAGGAGGGAGCTTGGCAGGGGGAAGATACTGACTTGTGTTTGGGACACATTGAGTGTGTTATCCACAGGACATCCAACTAGAGATGTCCAAAAAGAAATTGGTGATGTGAAAATGGAAGAAGCTGTGAGTTGGTCTTTCTCCAAGAAAACCTGGAGGTGGGTGGGCAGCACTCTCTCCCTCTCTCTTCCCCCATTCTAACCCTATTCAGAGGGAAAACAGGAAGTGTGTAGGAGGGGATAAGTCAGGAAGACCAGATTTGGCTTGATAGGGCCAAGCCTAGCACTGCAGATCTATGGGGGAAGGGACCTCAGAGGCCATCAGGCACAGCCCCCTCTTTTGCTATGTGAGAAAATGAAGGCCCAGGGGAGTAAAGACTTGCCCAGTGTCCCACTGGCAAAAAGTGCCAAAGACACAATTTGAACTCAGTGCCTGGACTCGAGCCCAGGCTCCTCCCACTGTGTCCAGCTGGCAGGATGTAATAGAGATGGTTGCCCTGCCACTTGTGTGGCAGGAAGCCCGGCTGCCCCTGGACAGGGGAATGAAAGCAAGGGGGACTTTAGAATTCTTTTCAGAAGTGAATGTAGGAGACTTTGCCAAGTGAAAGAATGCTGTTCCTCCTGTACCGAGAAGCTCTTGGGGACCTTGGAAGGCAGAGGCTCTGAATCTCCTTTCTTTTTTTTAGCTGACATGTAGCCTCCTGTTGTTAAGAGACAGCAAAGGATTCAAAGTTAGACTCTCCAGGCTTTCTGGCCATCAGCTGTCTCTCAGCAAACTGCATTGTGATGAGTTAAGTGTAAATGAGCTGGGGGCATGTGGACTCCATTTCCTTCCAGCCCAGAAGGATTTCAGACAATAGGCAGCAGGAGCCAGGGTGCGGGGCATTTTTGACTTGACCGACCTCAGATGATTAGAAGACATGTCCTGCACTCTTCAAAAGGCCAAACTCCCCAGCATGCCTTCCTCTGCCCTCCCTGGCCCCTCTTCCTGTCTGGGGAGTCTGCTCCCTGGTAGCCGTGCTGACATGAATCTGTGGCTCCCTCCTTTTCTAGAGGCAGGCCCCGTTCCCTATCTCTAAACATGCAAACACACATTGACATCAGCATCTGCTCTGCTCTCGGCTCCGAGGATTTACATTACGCCCCGTTTTTGTAAACAGGCATCTACCAGAAGTAAGAATAAATACCTTGGAAATTCCATCAGGGGCTCTTCACGGAGAGACAGATGTGCTCGAGGGACGAGCCTTTCTCTCCTGAAGCACATGTGGCTTGTGGACAGACCCACGTCCAGTGAGGTATCTTCTAGCCATAGAGCTGAAAGAGATGGTCATCTGGCCTGACCCCTCATTTTATAGAAGAGTAAACTGAGGCCCAGAAGTTAAGGGTCTTGCCCAAGTTATGCAGTTAGTAAGTGGCAGGGATGGGATTCAAACTCGCGCCCTCTGATTCTGACTCTAGTATTCCCTCCACTGTGCCACACCAAATCTTAGCACTGGAAAGGACCTCAAAACCATCCACCCAATAGGTCCAATAAAAGTGTTCATCAAATTCCCACTGGGGAACCTCTGCAGACAAGGGCCTCTTCCACGCTGGGACAGACAGCCCTCATTGTTAGGAAGTTTGCTCTCATTTTAAGCCTGAAGGAACAGTGCAATGGACAAGACTGGCCGGGTCCCTCTTCCTTGGAGGTCTGTCCTCCCCTGGCTTATGAGCAGTCATCTGTCTGTCTTGCCTCTCCCCCTCGCTATCCTCTAGGGAGCCCCCACTCAGGGTCTTCTCCAATCCCGAGCCATTCCCAGCCGGCACACAGGCTGGAGCCTGAGCTAGCCGGGACAAGCAGGATTCCCAAAGGCTTGTTTCATCTGACATCTCTCTTAAGCCCAGTTTTCAGTCTGTGGCTCATCACTGTGGTTGAAAGTAGGGTCGAGGGCTGTGTTATCCTGAGAAGCTGTGGTTTTGTGATGTAGGGGGTGATCTGGGGCAGGGTTATATTCACAGATGTCAATGAGGTTGCCAGCCGGCCCTCCATTCTTCTACATCTTCTGTCCCTCTCCTGAAGGACAGCTCCTCCCAAAATCCAGCAAGTGATGTCCAAGCCTGGGCAGGCTACCCGGGAATTTGTGTAGTTTGATGTCGGCCTCTGCCAGCTCATCGGATGGATCCCCCATTCCTGGATCTCTTCAGGCTACGACCGGATGACCACTTGTTGGGGCCTCCGTTGGGGTCAGGATTTGGACAGCTGAGCCTAGGAGGGCCTCGTATCCAACCCTGAAATTCCAGGAAAACCTGAGTCTGTTCTTGTGTATGAAATGATTGGATGCCCTGGTTTCTCATGCTCCCTTCCATGCACTATTTTTGCATTCTGTTTACTTCTGAATATAAATTGTGCCTGCTCTGCTTGTCCAAACACGCTGATGTGTTTTACATAGTTGAGATTGCTGGATGAGCGGCCACCAACAAAGTCAGATTCCTGGAGGTGGGAACCAATCGTCACTTCTGGACTGAAGACCAGGGACCAGGCAGTGGCTGGCCTTTTTTTTCTTTAAAAGTTTTCTGGGGGAAGCGAGGTGGCGCGGTAGGTAGAACACCGGCCCTGGAGTCAGGAGGACCTGAGTTCAAATCCAGTCTCAGACCAGACACTTGCTACTTACTAGCTGTGTGACCTTGGTCAAGTCACTTAATTTCAATTGTCTTGCCAAGAAAAAAAGTTTTCTGTCATTTGGAGGCACTTCATCTTTGTGCTCCTCGTGGAAGCAACAGAGAAATGGAGCCTCTTCCTCTGAGCAAAGCAGGAAAAGAAGTGCAAATGTTCCTGCGAAGTCTTTCTGCCAATAGAGTGGAAAGGACCTTGTATTTAACATTGGAGACCTTGCTTCAAGTCCCAGCTCAGCCCCATACTACCTGTGGAACCTTGGGAAAGCTGCTTCACCCCCTTGGCCTCAGTTTCCCCATCTGTAAAATGAGAAGATTGTACTCAGTGAACTTTGAGGCCCCTCCCAGCTGCAAACCCATGGTCCTGTGAGACAGCCCTTCTGGGACCCAAATTTCATTGTCCTCATCCACCTGACCTTGCATGTGTCTGGGAGTCAGTGTAACAATGATAATGATAATGATATGTAAAAATGACTGGCATTTATACGGCATCTTAAGGTTTGCTAAGCACTTGGTCCTCACAACAACCTCTGAGGTAGAGGTTATCATTAGGCCCATTTTAAAGATCAGGAAACTGAGGAAGGCAAAGGTGAAGGGCCTTGTCCAGGGTCACCCAGCTGGTAAGTGTCTGAGGCCACGTTTGACTCCAGGTCCAGTATGCTAGCCACTGTACCACCTTAGTAAAAAGGGATCAGGAGTTAGGATGAAGAGAGATCAGGGTTCAAATGCTACCTCTAGTGGTTACTAGTGGTATGACCTTTACCCTCTCTGAGGTTCAGTTTTCCCGTCTGTAAAATGAGGCTAATAAAACCTGTAGGATCTTAGGGGGTTTGTGAAGCTCACAGAATTCAACAGATCATAGAGAAACACAGCGTTATAGCTGGGAGTCAACCTCCTCCTTTTACAGATGAGGATACCGAGGCACAAAGCAGTGCGGCCCTCTGGGTCACCCAGATAGAAAGTATCTAAGGTGGGATTTGAAGAGATGTGTTTCTACCTCTGGGGCCAGTGCCCTGTACCCTATACATTATATGTCAGCTGCTACATGAACTCTCAAGCCCTCTATCAATGCCATGTGTTATTATTACTTGAGGAGAAGGAGAAGAATGGAGGAAGATTTTCCTGAATTTTCAACTGTTCTACACACCAGAGCCCTTGCCACCAAGTCACACAAGGCTCAGAGGGGTTCAGTGGCCTGCCCAGAGTTACACAGCTAGTGAGTATCAAAGGGCAGTGGCAAAACTTGGCCAGTGGTGGCCAACAGCCAGAGAAGCTGCATGAGCCACATCATCAAAGCAGTGTGTGGCTGACCAGAAGAGGAGACAGGCTGGTCATGCAGTGACCTCCCAGCCTGTCCGGAAGGTTCATGCCCATCAGAGTCAGAAGCTGAACCCTGATCCTCAAGCCAGTACTTCTTCCCCTGTACCACAGTGCCTTTCTTGAGAGCCAGGTTCAAATCACAGGATTGTAGATTTAGGGCTGGAAACCATTTAGTCCAGCCCATTCCTATTACAGAGGAGGGACTGAATCCCAAGGACTGCATCATCTCCCCCCCACACACCCATATCCAGTATGGTGCCAAGGCCTGTGTCTGCAGCATCTCTGGTAGATTTCACCTCTGCAGCATCTCTCCTAGATTTCACCTCTGCAGTATTTTCTGGTAGATTTCACCTCTGCAACATCTCTGGTAGATTTCACCTCTGCAGCATCTCTCCTAGATTTCACCTCTGCAGTATTTTCTGGTAGATTTCACCTCTGCAACATCTCTGGTAGATTTCACCTCTGCAACATCTCTGGTAGATTTCACCTCTGCAGCATCTCTGGTAGATTTCACCTCTGCAGCATCTCTGGTAGATTTCACCTCTGCAGCATCTCTCCTAGATTTCACCTCTGCAGCATCTCTCCTAGATTTCACCTCTGCAGCATCTCTCCTAGATTTCACCTCTGCAGCATCTCTCCTAGATTTCACCCCTGACAGTATCTCTGGTAGATTTCACCTCTGCAGCATCTCTGGTAGATTTCACCTCTGCAGCATGTTCAGAGATGCTGCAGAGGTGAAATCTACCAGAGATGCTGCAGACACAGGCCTTGGCACCATACTGGATATGGGTGTGGGGGAGAGATGATGCAGTCCTTGGGACTCAGTCCCTCCTCTGTAATAGGAATGGGCTGGACTAAATGGTTTCCAGCCCTAAATTTACAATCCTTTGATTTGAACCTGGCTCTCAAGAAAGGCACTGTGGTACAGGGGAAGAAGTACTGGCCCCCATCACCTGATGCCTGGAACCATTGCAACAGTTGCTGTTGGGTCTGTCTGCCTCGAGTCTTTCCCCACTCCAGACTATGCTAAAGTACAAATGTGATCATGTCACCCCCTACTCGACAAACTGCAGTGGCTCCCCATCTAGGGTTGTTTGCACGTGGGCTTCCCCATTAGATTGTGAATAGGTGCTTAATTTATGCTTTTACTGACTGAGACAGAAAGGCAAGTGAGATGTAGTTGATAGTTTGAGGGGATGGCACAATGAAATAAAGGATGTTTAAGGGGGGCAAATCTAAGCATGAATAAAAGGCAGTGAGTGAATGAATGAATGAATGAATGAACAGTGCCTTATGTTATGAGAATCCTTTGTCAGTTTTTTTTCCTCCTTATATTCCCAGCATCTGGTACACAGTAGGTGCTTAATAAATGTTGGTTGAATCAAAATGTGGAATTAGAAGTTACAGAGAAGCCTTCCTTTCTTTCCCATTTGGCACCTGGTGGCATGGTCTTTACCTTCTCTTTTCTCTCTATGCTGTATTTGGCAGGTGACACAGGCCATCCCCCACTGCCCAGGACAAATGACTCTTCATCACAACCCCTTGCTGGTGTGTGGAGGTGACAGCTTCACTCGGTCCAACTTTGACGGGTGCCTGGAATCCTCCCTATGTGTTATGGAGGCCCTAAAGCCTCATCTGTAGAGCCCACATCACTTTGACTTTTCTCTCATGGCCCCTACTTGGGAGTCTATTCTTTGGTCCTCAGAATTTTTTTTCTACTTTATTGAATAAAATTCCAAGGAAGTTGTCCTTCATTTACCCACATTTACCATATTGAATAGAAATGGTATAAGGATTTTGGCAGACACAGACAGCTACCTGTGTTGGAGGGAAACCCCTCCCATCTTTTGTATTTCATGGCTTTTCTCAGTGAGCAACGTGGTTCCTGGTTGGTGGCAAGATGGTGACTGAGGGGGATAGAGCCATGGAGTCATCTGCAGTGGGAAGAAGGAAATCCTTCCAGCCCCAGGCTGTTTCCTTGCAACACTGTGGTTCAGAAGCCATTGAGCCCCCAAGTCTGTGCCCTCTTGGAAATGAGTTCTAATAGCTGCTTTTCTTGCCCGTTATATGTTATCATTTCACAAGCCTGTCTGGGATAGGAGCACTGAGGTCTTTCCTAGTTGTGGTTTCTGAGATTCAGTTTCAGTTTAGCTCAAAATGCCACAGTTTTTTTTCTTTGGCCTTTGAAAAAATCTACGGACACACTGCATTTGATTTGGTGTTTTCAAGTCTCACAGAATTGTAGCCTGGGAAATAATTTTTTATCTCCTTTTTGACAAAATTGTAGTCTCAGAGATGGCTCCAATCAATGCCGCACGATGAATGGTTATATAACATGTGTACAATGAATTTTACATAATTTTCAAATTCCATTAGTTTTAATGCATGTGCTAGGTGGTGCAGTGGATAGAGCACTGAGTCTAAAATCTGTAAGACTCATCTTCCTGACTTCAAATCTAGCCTCAGACACTTACTAGCTGTGTGACCCTAGGCAAGTCACTTCACCTTGTTTGCCTCAGTTTCCTCATCTGTAAAATGAGCTAGAAAAGGAAATGGCAAACCCCTCCAGTATCTCTGCCAAGAAAACGCCCAATGGGGCCACAAAGAGTCAGATCCCGCTGAAACAACTGTAACAAAATTCTCACTCTGTCCTAAGTGCTGGTGATATGAAGACAAAAACATCCTTGCCTTGAAAGTGATCACCTTCTCTAGAGGGAAGCCTGTGTTCACATAGAAGTTATCTGTGGCTGGGCGTGCCATGGGGGGAATGGATGCTCCAGCACCAGAGGGCCAGAGACCATGCTTGGGGCACTCAGTCCATTCAGCTTTGGGACTCTTGTCCTAAGGCCCAGCCATCCTGATTCATAAGGCGAGGAAACACAAACCCACGTAACCCACTTTACCTAACAGGACCAGGCTTCACAACCCAGCAAACCGTCCACCCTCCAAGAACCATAAACCAACCAATGTTGCCTTTGCTTCCATAGAGGCCATGTCGATCGACTGCCTCGTGACTCCATTCCCCATCCCTATGAAATCCCTCAAAACACAGCCTTCCTGGGCTATCTGCTTTGTGGGTTGTCTCCACCATTGAAATACAAGTTCCTTCAGGAGCTTGTCTGCTTTTGTATGTGTATCCCCAGTGCTTAAAACAGTGCTTGGCACTTAACACATGCTTAACAAATGCCTTCCCTTCATTCATTCTGGGGAAAAAAAATTGATCTGCAGCCCAGGAAATAAGGTACCTGCTGATGAACTGAAAAACATCATCAGGGTATGGGATGCAAAGAACGTGAACTAAAGGCCTGCTTTCCTCGTTTCCAAAAGAAGGAAAGATACGTTGATTTTTTTTAAATAGTATAATTCTACAGTGACTGGACTGCCTAGAGCACTTGATATCTGCAGCAAGGGCTCTGAGATCCTAGAGAGCCTTGGGAGGATTGTTTTAACTACTAGTCCATGTAAAACAATCATGGTACCTTATTGATAAAAATGGCTTTTCCCACATGCTGAAAAAATGGAAATGTAAAATGTTCAACAGGATGGAATGACAAGAACAGGAAGGTTTCAGCCGCATATTCAGTGAATGAGGGATCTGTGATTTCATCAAGATGGAAAACTCCTGAGACGGGAACCCCTTTCCCACCATAAATCAGCAGCTCTTAACAGATGTGACCTATGACTGATAGGTCTTAGGGAAGAGGCCGAGGCATAGAGATGTGAGGGACCCAGGGTCACCCGGTGCCAGAAGTGGGATTTAAACCCTGGTAGTCTGGAAGCCAAGTCCACACCCTATCCGCTACACCCTGTCTACACCACTGTTTCTTGTTTGGTGAACAGTGGGATAATGTATTACACTGTGATTCATAAGAACATGTCCAAAAATACATGGCTTTGATGACTCTTTTCAAGTTGTTTCGTAATTTAAGGATTTCCCAGCCCTCAGTAACAGTGAATTATAGTCATCCTTTTAGTTCATTTCTTCCCTCAACAGGAAGAAGAAACTCTGTAGGCCAATCAGTGGGTGGTGGCACCACAGAGGATAGAGCACAGGGCCTGGAATCAGGAAGACCTGAATTCAAATCCTCCCTCAGACACTTCCCAGCTGGATGACTGACCCTGGGTGAGTTATTTAAATGTCTGTTTGCCTCAGTTTCCCCATCTGTAAAACAGTGCTAATAACCCTACCTTCTGGGGATGTTATGAGGGTCAAATGAGACAGTATTTGTCAAGTTCTTTGCAAGTCTTAAAGTGCTATACATTGTTGTTGTTTTACAGCCGTATCTGACGCTGTGTGACCCTGTCTGGGGTTTTCTTGGTGGCAAAGACACTGAAGTGGTTTGCTATTTCCTTCTCCAGTTCATTTTACAGATGAGAAATTGAGGCAAAATTTTACAGATGAGAAAGCGAGGCAAAAAACTGAGGGTAAAATGACTTGCCCAGGGTCACACAGCTAATTAGTGTCTGAGGCTGCATTTGAACCAAAGTCTTCCTAATTGCAGGCCTTGCAGTCTGTCTGCTACCCCATCTAGCAGCCCCAAAGTATTATTTATATAAACGTCAGATAAACCTAACTGTGGGTGCTCTCCAAGGTTCTGTCCTGGGCCCTCTTCTTCCTCTACTCTATCCCTATAAACTCATCAGTTCCCATAGCTGATGTCCATCCCCAGTCATGCTTTAGTCCCAGATCAACGGTTATCTATTGAACATTTCAAAATGCACGTCCCAGAGACATCTTAAACTCAACATGTTCAGAACTGGACCCCTTTGGCAGTATTGCCAAGTTGATGGACCTGTTCTTCAAATAGTGTTTTTACATGGCTAAAATAAAGTACAGAGGATGATCAGAGGAAACCAATTATATTGAAATAAAGAAGTAATTGTTCCCATCCGGGTCCACAGCCCCCTAAAACACCCCTGCAGAGCCTTTGCTGAGAACCCTCTCTGAATGCCTCCCCTCTTCCTGGTGTCAAAGATACCCGCGTCCTTCCGGTGTCTAAGGGCAGACTGGCCGCCTTTCTGCCCCTGATCCACAGTGTCTCCAAGGCTCTATACTGGCATCCGCCATACATGTGACACTCTCCCTCCTTACCTCCCACCTCAGAGAATCCCTCTCTTCCTTTAAGGCATGGCTCAGGCACCATCCTGCATGAAGCCTTTCCTGATTACCCAGCCACAAGTGCCCCCCTCCCCACTGTCCTGTATTCAAAAGTTGCATGTATGTATGCATGCTTTACTTTATTCTGGATCTGTTTTTAAATGTACTTCTTGTCTTCTTCATTATAATGTAAGCTCTTTGTGAGCAGAAATTGTTTCATTCTCCATTTCATGTTTCATTCTCATTTATGTCCACAGTGCCTGGCACACAGTGGGTGCTTTATAAATACTTGTTAACTGATTGATGATTTAGATAGGGAGAGAATTTGGCCAGCTGATCATCTGATTCAGTGCAATTCAAAAAGCATTCATTAAGCGCGTAGTGTGTGCCCGGCACTGGGCTAGGTAGGCACAGTGAGTATAAAGATAAAAAGGAAACAGTCCCTGCCCTCAAGTAGCTTACATTGTATTGAGAGGAAAGAAAAGGGAGGGGCAGCAGTAGAAGCCCCAACTGCTGGGAATTGGGAAAGGCCTGATAGAGGACTTGGCACCCAGCTGAGCTTAGGCACCCACAAGGGGAGGTAAAGAGGAAGTAAGTGTATTTCAGGCATGGAAGACACCCTGGGCAAAGGTGTGGGGGTTAGGAATGGAGTGTTGTTTCTAGACTCTTGGCTGGATTATGGCATGTGTGTCGGTGGCTTGGGCGTGTTCATTCCGAGCAGCATGGGAGAGTAGGGGTGGGGGTGTGGAATAGGAGCCAGTGCTAAGCCTGACTCTTCAGCCAGGGGCCCACCGAGGTGGCCTCGCGAGAACTAAGTACCCTGAGAGAACCTCAGCGCCTGTTCTGTGTAAATGATAATGATCTGCCAAAAGAGAAAAAGGAAACTGGGCCCCAGCTGCAGTGACGTCGTCCACACAGCCTCCCTTCCCATCCTCCTCTTCTGCCTTGTAACTGACCCCCTAGCAGTAAGGATGGGAGAATTCCCTGAAACTGAAGTAAGAGGCTGCAGTGGAGCCTGGACTTATCCTCCTGAGCCCTGACGGTTCAGGAACTCTGAACCTGCCCACTAGGTATGAAGAAGAACCTGCAGATCCATAACCCTGGAGGACACCTGGGAGTCAGGGGCTCCCTTGTTGGCCAGGGTAGCTAGAACAGCGCTCGGAAGCAGGGTTGTCACATTGTTCTGTGACGTCAGAATCAGGACCCACTGGGACCGCTGCCGAGCTGCTTGTGTCCCTCACCTCCGGACCACCGCTCACAGCAGAGCATTTGCATGAGATGTTTTACTCATCAAGGGAGAAGGGATAACCACTATTGCTATAGCTGTGATTTCAGACCTTAGCACAGTGCCTGGAACATAGTAAGCACTCAACCGAGGCTTGTTGACCAACTGATTCCTGGCTATTTGCGACTCCCAGATGGGCAAACTCCCTCTACTAATATAGCCTAGCATCTCCCCAGCAACTTGTATTCTTGGAGTCAGAGCTCTTAACCTGGGATCTGTAAACTTTGCTTTTGATATTTTAATAACTATATTCTAATAGATTTGTTTTCCTTTGTAATCTTGTGTGTTTTATGTATTCAAAAACATTCTGAGAAGGGATCCATAGACTTCCCCAAATAGCCAGAAGAGCTCATGAGGAAAAAAAGGTTAAGCTCTCCAGCTATAGAGTTTCTTGGCCCTCCGAAGGTCAAGTGGTTCATGGTCATACAACATTATGTGGTAGAGGGCTTTCCAGCTAGCCCTGGTTAGCAGTGCTGTCTGCCTTTGCTAGAATTAAATTTTATGAGACCAGAGAGAAAGAGCTTAATTACCTCGGTGATGTCTATGTCTTGCATAGGCGAAGAGGGTGACACATATGTTATGGCAGGAGGGTGGCTTTTTTCACCTTTGGCATTTCTGGAAGGGGAAAGTTACTTAAAGAAGAAATAGAAAAAAGTAGTTATAAAACCAGGCCAGATAATTTCCTGTGCCAAAAAAAACCCAATACTCCATTGAGTCATCATGCCATCCACAAAATGCCATCCTTCCCGTCCCATAACCACCCACCACCTTGTTAAATGCAAAGAGTGAGGTCCAACCCCTCAGCCAGGAGAAGGCTCGTCAATGTTTGCCTCGTTTCCCCAAGTGCGTTTAATGACCCCAAGCTTCTCCCTGGAACAAACGCCCACCCCTCCCTTCAAGCCTCGATATTCTCCCAATGACGCTGGATGCCTGTGAGTCATGGAATACCACCATCTGTGAAGAGATGAAGTCAAGGCTCACCCAAAGGGCAGTAGAGAGAGAGGCCCATGGTGGGTGGGGATGCCCAAGGTCTGGTACAAAATGGGAATTTCACAGGAGATGCTGAGTTAAAGATGGCGTCAGAGAAACATATTGCTGATAAAGAAAATGGGTTTCTCACATTATGAGAGCAGAGAACTTTTTCTCCTCAGGATGTCAAGGAAGGGATGGAACGGTGGGAGGACATGGACAACGTCCATCACTGGAGGAGGTCCACCTGAGTGAGGTCCACTGTAGTAGTGATAGTAGTAGTGGTGGTGGTGGTGGTGGCGGTAGTAGTAATGATAATAATAATAACATCAATAATAGTTGGCATTGGCATTTATGGTATCTTTAAGGTTCTCAGAGCCCTTCACACATTTTATCTCATTTGTTATTTCTCACAAGCCTGGGAAGTAGGTGCTATTTATTATTATTCGCATGTTACAGATAAGGAAACTGAGGTAGGCAGAGGTTAAATGATTTGCCCAGCATCACACAGCTAGGAAGTGTCTGAGGAAGGATTTGAACTCAGGTCTTCCTGATTCCAAGTCTGACATTGATCCACAGTGCTACCTGGCTGTTACTTATTTGTTTCACAAGTACAATTATTTTTAGTATTGATACAGTAAGGGAGCCCCTTCCCCCATTGGACAGACGAGTGCCTTAGGATCATAGCTTTAGAGATAAAGGGGACCTTAGAGGCTGTAGCTAGCCTAGTCCCCTCATTTGACACAGGAGGAAATTGAGGCTCTGAGAAGAAGTGACTTGGCCCAGGTCATATACATTGTGGCAGAGCTGAAGGTCCTCTGACTCCTAAGGGAAGGCTATGCCAGAGAGCCTGCCGCCCCTGTAGAAACAGGACAAGAGGGCACAGGAGGCACCGTTGGTCACAGAAGGACAATTCTGGGACCCAAGTCCCCTGTCTCTTAACTATGCTGTCTTCCTGTGGAACCACAAGGACAAAGGTAACTATAGCTTCAGGAGAGCAGAACTGAAACTTTAGATTCCTCATCTGTGAAATGGGGGGGGGGGAGCACTAAGGGATAGACAAAAAGCCCTCTAAAATGTTCTTGTTTTCCAGTTCTAACAATCTATGATTTTCTGTTTGGTGAATCTATAAATTCCATCCTCCAACCTGTCACACTAACGCCCACGTCCAAGACAATGCCAGCCCTCACTCTGGAGAATGATTCTGCCTTCAATTACTTACAGGTTCAGTTTCTTTCCTTCTCCTAGGGCACATTCTGTGAGATGCAATGGCAGCCTCAGGATGCCCACTCGTATAGTTGTAGAAAGTGACTCGATACGCAGCCCGTGGCCACACAGCCAAGGTACTGTGTCAGAGACAGCTCTCAGACCCGTGGCTTCCGCCTCTGTGGCCAACTCTCCATCCTCTATGAGCTACTTCACCTCCATATCTGTAAGCAGCCTAATGAAAGCCTGCAGTATTGGGGGGGGGGGCATAAAAGAAGTCAAGTCAACAAACATTTATTAATTACCTACTGTGTGTCAGGCAGTGGGCTAAGCAAAGAAAGGCAAAGTCAGTCTCAAGGAGTTCGCAGTCTAATTGGGGGAGAGAATATGCAAACAACTATGTACAAATGAGAGAGACAGAGACAGAGAGAGGGAGGGAGAGAGGGGGAGGGGGGAGGGAGGGAGAGAAATGGAGAGGGAGGGATGGAGGGGGAGAGGGAGGGATGGAGGGGGAGAGGGAGAGAAACAGAAACAGAGAGGCAGCCAAGGAGAGGATGAGGGAGCAGACAGAGAGTGTGAGGGAGGGGGGCACCAAGGGAGAGAGAGAGAGAGAGAGAGAGAGAGAGAGAGAGAGAGAGAGAGAGAGAGAGAGAGAGAGAGAGAGAGAGAGAGAGAGAGAGATCTAGTAGGATAGATCAAGCAGCTAGGTGGTGCAGTGGATAGAGTACCACACCTCGAGTCAGGAAAACTTGTCTTCCTGAGTTCAAATCCTTCCTCAGACACTTACTAGCTATGTGATCCTGGGCAAGTCACTTAACCTTGTTTGCCTCAGTTCCCTCTTCTGTTAAATTCGAGTAATAATAGCCCCTGCCCCCAACCTCACCCCTAGTATAATTGGAACACTAATATTTGCCCTGCCTTTCTTCCAGGCTGAGGAAAGTTGTAATCTGCAAAGTCTGAAAAAAAAAATGAGGGCTGATCTTCTGTTGAGCAAAGAGTTCAACATGGAGTTTCTTCAGGATCCCTGGTGCCCTGGGCATTATTCCTGGGATCGGCTGTGGAAGAGGCTGCTCTCTAACCCTCAGTGTTGTTGGAAGAGAGCAGCCCTTTTGTAAAGAGGCACTTGGAAATTGGACAGTAAAGGTCTCTTCCCCAGGGGAGGGGGGTGTGAAATCAAAGCAGTCTTGCCACCACCAAGGCTCCTCTAGGGCGGTCTGCAAAGTGCTGACCGCCCTTGAAAAGCATCACCCACCCACATCTTCCTCTTGAGTGTTACTTGCTTTGTCTATGAGTAGAATGTGCCCAGTGAAAGTGAAAACAATTCTACTTTTTCAGAGCTTATTTCCAGAGCACAAATGGGCTTGGTTATGACCCTCCACCAGAATGAAACTTGATTTCCCTGATATGTTGTTTCTGTTACCAGAGGATGGCTTGAGACCCTGGTCGCCTTCAGCTCTTCTTCACCCATTAAACTGTGGCACCCAGAAGTGGCTGCCATCTTGCTTCAAGGGTCACACACAAAGTTCCAGGTGCAAAATAAAGGCATCTCTTTTCACAAAACCTGGACAAATAGTGAGTGAATGAATGCTCTTCCTGTGCTCCTGTGTTCCAGTCTGCCTGCTGAGCTCACTAACCATTCCACCACAGCTCCAACATGGTCTTCCCATTATGAATCCAATCCAATCCGCCAGGCTCTTATGAGGCACTTCCCACGTACAAAGAACTGGCAATACAAAGTATTGCCCATAGCCTCCAGTAGGGTAGATGTTAATGAGGAAATACAACATGTAGAAGGGAATGTTAGGGAGTGGACAGGGCACCGGACTTGAAGTCCAGAAGACCTTAGTTCAAATTTTGCTTCTGTTTCTTACTAGCTGTGTGATCCTGGGCAAGTTACTTAACCTCCCTCAACCTCAGTTTCTTTATCTATAAAATGGGAATAATAATAGAACCAACCTCCCAAGGCCGCTGTGAAAGCTAAATGAGTAAGCATTACAAACCTTTATTTGTAATTACGGTTGCATCCAAACAAATCCAGGTCTATACCATATTTGGAGGAGGGATGAGCACATGCAATGAGGGGGAAAAGAAGGTTTGTGAGCAGTGACCATGGCTAAAGCTCCATGTTCCTTCAGCATAGACAGCTGGCTTCATGCATCATGAGAGCACAATGGCCACTCAGCCCCCCGATGGCGTTTTCATTTAGATGTTTCTCTTTCTGCTTATTAGACCTTGCCAGGTAAAGAAATACCTTTGCTCCACTTGTTCCCACTTTTGCCTGTTCATTTAGTGATTGATTTTGATGATTCTTCTCAGTTCACCTCAACGAGGACGTATTAAGTGACTCAGTAGCATGCCGTGCACTGTGCTAAGCATTGGTAATGCAGAGAGAAAAACAAAACCCTTCCTGATCCAAGGCTTACATTCGACCGGGCCGCTAAATGTGCTTAAGCAAGTTGGCGATGGATGTACATCTTAACAAGTTTCCAGGACTGTTCCCCAACTGATCCATGATCAAAGGGTACGAATTGGGCAGGGTTGTTGTTGTTGTCGTTTTTACATTTAATTTTTATCTTATTTTTTCTCAATTACATGTAAACAAAAACTGTTAACATTATTTTTTTTAATTTTCAGTTTCAAATTCTCCCCATCCCTTCTTCCCTTTCCCCCTCCTTGAGAAGGCAAGCAATTTTATGTAGATTATACATGTGAAGTCATACAAAACATTTCCATATTAGCCATATTGCAAAAGAAAATGCAGATCAAAAAAAAAAACAAGAAAAATTAAGTTTTTTAAAAAGTATTCTTCTATCTGCATTCAGACTCCAAAATTCTTTCTCTACCATTTTTCACCCTAAGTCCTTCAGAATTGTCTTGGATCATTGTATTGCTGAGAATAGCTAAGTCATTTATTATCATAAATTGGGCAATTATCAAAAGAAGAATTCCAAAAAGTCAACAACCATGTGAATGCCCCAAATCACTAATAGTTAGAGAAGTACAAATTAAACCAACTCTGAGGTTGCACGTCCCATGCATCAAACAGACAAAGTCGACAAAAAAGGAAAATTCCACATGTTGGAGGGGCTGCAGCTAAAGCCACCCAACACAATGCTGATGAAGCTGTGTCTGGTCTAGCCTTCTAGAAAGCACATTGGAACTGTGTTCAAAAAGTTACTTAATACCAGCAACTCCATCACTGGGCAGATGGCCAAAAGAAATCGAAGAAAAAATAAAAAAAACACATAGGTACAAAAATATGTACAGCAGCTCTCCTGGTAGCAGCAAAGGATTGGGAGTTAAAGGGGTGCTGATCAATTGGGGAATGGCTAAACAAATTAAGGTATATGTGAATATAATAGAATATTATTGCACCATCAGAAATGATAAAAGGATTGGTGTTGGGGAAATCTGAAAAGACTCATGTGTAGAGTGAAGTGAGCAAAACCAGAGATGAATTTATACAATAACATTTTAGAGACAAACAACTTGAAAGGCAAAGGAGCTCTGGTCTACACAGTGACCGAACACAGTCCCAGAGGCCCAATGACAATGCAGGCTGCCTACCTCCTGACACAGAAATGATAGACTCAGTGCACAGAATGAGACATATATTTTAGTACGGCCAATGTGGGGATTTGTTTTGCTTTACTATATGTATTTCTAACAAGAATTTTTTTTCCAATGGGTAACTAGGAGGGGAAAAATAAATTCTTATTAATTGAAGAAAATTTAAGTTTTTGGAACTATGTGGCATCAGAAAAGCAAATATAATAAAATTGAAAATGCAACAAACACAGAAGAGCATGCATGGAAGAAGGTGTTCTGGCTTGGGAAATTGCTATCAGTGATCTTACACTGTTCACCTCTTCAATAGGCTCTCACTTAAATACCAATATTCTTCCAATGCTATTATTTGACTGAGGCTCATGGAACCTCATGGCCTGGGATGAGTCAAAATGACAACTCAGAAGCCAATGGAACAGAACTTTATGGGCAGAAGAAGGCTGTGGCAAGTGACCCAAGATGGAGAGGCATGAAATAAATCACCAAGGAGATGTAGAAATTGAAAAGTTGTTGGGTTTGTCGTGTTCCAAGGATGAAGGACAAGAGATAGGCAAATCAAGTCAGGGCCTGGCACTCCCGAGATGTTAAAGCAACAAGAAGAGAGACTTCAGATAAATACTCTATGGAGGATACAGAGATAAACACAAGATGATGATGATGATGATGATGATGATGATGATGGTGATGGTGTGATGATGATGGTGATGGTGATGGTGATGATGATGATGGTGATGGTGATGATGATGATAGAATTTATATAGGTCTTTTAAGGTTAGAAAATTGCTTTACAAATATTATGTTTTTATTTTATCTTTAAAAGAACCCTGGGAGGTAAGTGCTATTATTATCCCCCTTTTACAGAGGAGAAAACTGAGGTTAAGTGACTTGCCCAAGATCATACAGCTTTTAAATGTCTACAGCCAAGTTTAAACTGAGGTTTTCCTGACTCCAGGCCCAGTGCTACATCCCCTAGCCTTGTAGCTGCACTGTGTCAGTGGACAGAGCAATTACTTATGAAATCACAGCTCCATCAAAGTCAATGGAAATCAATGGAAATCCTTAGTATATAATCAAATTATTATTTAACAAATGATTGAACAGCAAGTCATTTTTACTTTAATCAGTCAACAAACATATATTAAGGTCCTACCATGTTCCAGGCACCATACTGAGTGCTGAGAATATAAAGACAAAATTGAAATAATCCTTGCCATCAAGGAGCTTATACTCTACTGGGGGAAAACACACATACACAAATGAGTATGTATGTGCCGCTTGCTACCTGTGTGGCATTGGGCAAGTGACTCCAACCCTCTCAGCTTCAGTTTCCTTATGTGTAAAAAAGAAAGAAAAAAGAAAATAAAAGAGAAGAGAAAAGAAAAAAAAGGGGGGGGTGATAATAATAGCCCTTACCTCCCAGGATTGTTGTGAAGACCAAATAGGATAATATACTTACGGCACTTTGCAAACCTTAAAGTGCTATATAAATGGTTGTTATTATTATTGCATCATCCCAGCAGCAATAGGGAGACAGTGAACTGTATTGAGCACGTGAGTGGCGTGGTCACACCTGAAGAATCAACCAGATTGTTGATAATCCTCCTAGAACAATGTGTCTCCTTTCCAACATTTGGAGCAGAATAAGTGACGCTGCACAAAATTGAATCCAAGATGGTGTCATCATAGAAAGAGCTGTGCGATCTGGGTCTGGGAAACTGGCTTCTCGTCCCACCTGTCCACTGGCTGTAAGATCGTTCTGATATGTCTTGGATGTGCTTTCTGACATAACCACCCCTCCCCCCCATAACTCCCAGAACCCTCTTTTTCACAAAGAATTATGTCAAGCCAAACAAACCGACACACTGACCATCTCTGAGGCTTCATTCCGCACCTGCAGCATGCCAGCTCTGTAACAAGAAGCCCGGGGCAGAGCCATATAACCTTCAGGAGGAATATAACCTCAGTTTCTTACTCTGCTGAATTTGAGAATTGACCTCAAGGACCTCTCAGATCCTCTGATATCCTGTGACCTAACAGCTTACAGTGTGGTCCCTCGTCACATTCCAAAGGTCAGTAACTGAGGAAGACAGTATGAGAGACTGAGGAGAAGCCAGCTTCTCTCATAACGTACTGAGGACACTTGGGTTTTGTTTTTATTTTTGCCAAATCCCTGATTTACAGACACCCAGATGGACACACAGATCTGGGCCCAAAATTCAACAAGAGGCAGAGAGCAAGCTGGATGGCCTTTGGGAGATTTTCAAATGCTGCCAATGCTCCAAACTTCTTCTTGAACAGAGACTCACCTTTTGTACGAGTAACCTTCTAGGGATGCTGGACAACTTAAAGTCAGGTAGTATCCAAGTCAATGGAGAATTGAAATTGTCAGTCATTCATTGGGCAATGGAGAGGCATGAAGTGGCCTATGACTGACAACAAACAGTCCAGGAGGACCAGTGGCAAAGACATCATCAGAGGTCTGTGACCAGACAAGGATGTGGGCAGGAGCAAAAGGGTTGGAAATTGATGGGCAATTGACTGCTCCGTGCGTGTGTTCATCAGAGGACCTGGGTTCTAATCCCAGGTGTCTGTGAAGCTTATTATTTGCATGACTTTGGGAAATCAGCTCCTTTCCTGATAAGGGCCTTGTTTTCCTCATCCATGAAATGTCAGGGCTCCATTAGATGCTACTGCCTTCCAGCTTGCCATTCTCTTCTGATCCTGGGGATGTCCAAATCCAATGGGAAACAAAAAGAAAACCTTCTGGGTAGTGGTTTCAAAAGGATTCCCATTGAAGGAGCAGGAGCAAAAAAACGGGGCTCAAATAGATGAGAAACCACCGTCTTTGACTTGCAGCACTGCAGCCAGGCCGGTGTAAAAGCAGGTCTTCCCTTTGATGGGCAGACTGCTGGAGGGGCCAAGATTGGCCAACATATGAAGTGGCCTCTTGTCACGACTTGGCCGATGCTGTGGGTCATGACCTTTCTCACCACCAGCACGGCTCATCACAAACTGGGCCATGTCAAGAGAATAAAAGTTGAAAGGAACTAGGGTCTTTAAACACAAATATCATCATTCTGGAGCCTCTCCAATCTCCGGAGGCCTGCCAAGCCTAGACAGAAGGATTAACATGGCCCTGGGGGCCTCTAGGACCTTGGATTCTTTTTTTCTCCCACCAGTAAGCCCAGATACAATAAGGCCCACAGACCCTCCACTTAGATTCCTAGCTGCCTCCCCTCTTCCCTCCTCCCAGGAGTTCCCTAAACTCCAAACACTAGGTGCTGGGATAAAAAGACAAAAGTGAAAGTCCCCATTCTGAATTGTTTACAAGGTGATGGGGAGACAAGGTGGGGCCAGAAGGGACCTTATGTGTTGTGGAGCCCAGCACTCTCATTTTACAGATGAGGAAACTGAGGCCCAAAGGGGCTGGGAAGCCTGCACAAGGTCACCCAGGTGGTAAACATGCTGGGGACACAGAGAAAACCAAAAAGAGTTCAGTCTAACAGGGCAGCAACATGCAGATAGCTGTGTACAAAAGGGCTATAGACAGACCGAACTGTGGGTAAGCAACAGAGGAAAGGCCCTAGAATGAGGAGGGGCTGGGCAAGGCCTCCCCTGGAAGGTAGGAGTTCAGCAGGCACTTACAGAAAGCCAGGGAGGTCGGTAGGAGGTCAGCTTGAGCAGAGGAGGGAGGGGGACAGCAGAGAGAGTGCCCAGCACAGACAAGTGGAAGGTGGTCATGGACCAGCCAGGAGGCCAGGGTCCCTGGACTGAGAGTATGTGGTATGGCTTTCCAGTTGGAAAAAGTATATAAGCATGCCACACACTTTTACATTTAATCTATGTCAAAAGCATTTTCTCCCTCCCTTTCTTAGATCAAGATTATCAGCCACACAGTAAATGCTCAAATTGAAAATTTAACTACTGGTTCTCCAGAACCAAGATGAGCTGGCTTCAGTAGCCCTCCTGGACCGGGTCTCCTTGGAGGGAAAGTCAGCAGCAGCGAGACAGGCCAGGAATACCTGGGGCAAAGAGAAGTAATAAAAGTCCTCCCTGAGGATCCGATGGCTGAATTAGCTGCTTGGGCAGAGAGCAAGCTCCCCCTCCCTACAGGGCTCCAAGCAAAGGCAGATGACCATTTGTCCCGGAGGTCAAGGATCACAGATTTAGAGCTGGAAGGGACCTTAGAAATCACCCAGTGCATTACAGTTCACTTTACAAATAAGGAAACTGAGTCTCAGAGAGAAAAGTCATTTGCCCAAGGTCTCTCAGCCAGTAAATGACAGGTCCTTTGACTCCAAAACTGGGTGTGTGTTAGAGAGAATGCTTACTCAGGAAGGGTCCGACTGGCTGGCCACCAGGGCCCCTCCAAGCTCTGACGCTCAGTGAGTCAACTCCCTTGTAAGAGCACACCAGCCTCATCGGTGTCTCAATGGGAACCAGCCAGAGCAGGACGGGAAGATCCAGGCAGGAGGTGGGGGTGTCGGCAGAGGTTTGCCGTCAGGGACAAAGATGGCCAGCCCTTCTGAGTTACCAAGATTCTCACGGTTCACGTTTAACCCTCGACAGCACCGTTCAGAGGACAGGAAGGCGGGAAGACAGAGGAAGGAGACCCGAAGGGTCACAGAAGCCAGCAGAGGGAAGGGCGGCTCTGAGAACGAGAGCAAAATCCTAACTCAAAGTGAAGCCTGAAGATTTGGGGCTGCGGGCTCCTCAGGAGCCAAAGCTGTGACTCAGTTCTCCCACCAGCCTGTGAATCCAGCCCAGACAAGAGCCCTGTGGTGCCCTAGATACCTCAAACAGCCTAGATCAAGGTTTTGTGACCTAGCATTGAAGTCCCAAAGCTCACTCAACACAACCTGGCACCTGGAGGCTGAGGGTGGGGAGACACTTGGGCCACTCGTAGCAAAGGGTTTCTGAAATCTCCATCTTCGTGGCATCCTGGCATGGATGGGACCCTGAATTTTGAGCCAGGAAGCCCTGGGTTCAAATGCTGCCACATTAGCCTGCCCCCAAAATGAAAGGACTAGATTCTGTAGCCTCTAAGGTCCGTTCCAGATCTGGCCTGCTTGCATTGTTCACCAGCAGGGAAACCTGAGACAAGTCACTTGACTGGTCTATTTCCCATTCAATCACCTCCAGGTTTTCCCCCCAGCTCTAATTCTGTGATCCTCTGGTCCTCTGGGGAGCCAGAAATAGAGCTGTCCAAGCTGCAGTCTTACCTGGCGCCCAGTGACTCTGGCCCCAGGTCTGAGGAGCGCCTGGCCCTCAGGGAAGCCCCCAGAAGGAATGGGTCTCATTGGAGAAGCGTAGAGCTGGATGCGCCGCTACGAGGTCACCACCATCTCCACCATGTCCATGGGAAGCCTTCCCAGTCTTGATTGGAGCAGCAAGGCCTCTCAAGCCAAGGCAAACTTGAATATCACGAGCCAAAGAGAAATAAGCAGAGATGACCGAGACCGTGACCCTGGGCTGACCCTTCCCTGGTTACATCCTTTGAGGCCTCAGAACATCAGATGGCCAACATGGCCACTGGCCACCATTTTGTTCAAGGTGCTTAATAAATATTTCATGGGATTTGGTGACTTAGAGTTGGAAGAGACTTCAGAATTATTGAGTCCAAACCTGTATTTTATAGTTGAAGAAACTGATGCCTAGAGAAAGGATGTAACTTAAAATAATAATAGCTAACATTTGTATAGCACTTTGAGGTTTGCAAAGTGTTTTATTCATATGATCTCATTTGATCCTCACAACAGCCCTGGGAGGTAGATGCTATTATTGTCTTCATTTTACAGTTGAGGAAACTGAGGCAGACAGAGAGTGTGACTTGCCCTAGGTCACACAGCTAGTAAGTGTCTGAGGTTGGATTTGAACCTGGGTCTTCCTGACTCCATGTCCAGTGATCTATCCACGGAGCCATCATAGACTTATACAGCTGAAAGGGGATCCAGAAGCCAATTAATTCAACCCCTTCTTTTTATAGCTAAGGAAACAGATCCAGAGAGGTTAAAGGACTTACCCAGAGACACACAGGGGACAGAAGTAGGATCCGATTCCTCTGTTTCCAAAGCCAACACTCTCCTCCACACCGTGGTCCCTCCTATTTCTTGGCTGAATAAGGACCCAGGTCTGCCTTCAACCTGTCCTATAGTAGTAGCACTGTCCATGAGGCTGAGATGGATAGTGAATATGAGCCCACCCTCAATTTTTGTTTTCCAAAATCTGGGAAGACATTTGTATTCATAACTCAATAGACATACTAGCTCTACCTTCATTGTCTCCAGTGGAGTCCAAAGTTTTTCGTCTTTTCCTTGGGGAAGCCCCACCATCCCTGGTCATTATTTTATGACTTTGTTTTCTGTGAGGAGAGGATCCAGAACCTTATTTTGTGTGTGGGAAGGGGGCACAGGATTGTGGCAGAGTGCTTCAGAGCACTCTAGAGATTTGTGTTTGGCCCTGGTCTGGGAAATGTGATCACGCAACACACTTATCAGTGACTAGAATAAAACCACAAATAGCACACTCATCACTTTTATACAGGACACAAGGTTGGGAGGAGCTAACACACCAGAACACAGAGTCAGGGTCCAAAAGAACTTGACAGACAGCAAGACTGAACCAGAGAATATGAAACTTAATGAGGGTAAATGGAGAGTCTTTCACTCAGGGTCAATAACAATTCCTCCAAGCCCAGGATGTGTAGGGGTGAGGTGTGGCCAGGCTCTGATTTGTCTGAACAAAGATGAGGGGTTTGAGTTGGACTATAAAACTGTGACATGGGAGCCAGACAAGTTCATGTGATCTTAGGCAGTATGGAAAGGTGTAATATTGTTTAGTACCAGGGTGGTGATTGTCTCATTTAACCCTGATCTGGTCAGACCACATCCAGGGTACTGCCTAGCACACTGCTCAGTAGGCACTTAATGAATGTTTCTTTTTTATTTTATTTTTAATTTATGGAATATAACAAGTATTTCCGTAACAAAGTACAATAAAAAAGTTGATTGCCCATGAAACCACAAATCTGCTATGCACAACTTGCTATTCCTTTCAAATATACAACAACATTATCTTGTAAATTCCTTTTTTTTCTTCCCCCCCCCACTCTAGAGATGGCTACCATTAGACCCAATAGGTGTATATATTAAAATTATTCTATACATACTTCTATTTACCAGTTCTTTCTCTGGATGCAGATAGCATCTTCCTTCATATGTCCTTTATAGTTAATTTGGGTGTTTATAATAGATGAAATTGCACAACGTCATTCTTAAAACAATATTGTTGTTACAGTATACAATGTTCTCTTGGCTCTGCTCATACTGCTCTTCATTATTTCGTGCAAGTCTTTCCATGTTTTTCTAAAATCACTGAGCCCATAATTTCTTAGAGCACAGTAGTATTCCATCACAATCGTACCGCAGCTTGTTCAGCCCTTCCCCAATTGATGAGCAACCTTACAACTGGCTGACTGAGGGAATGAATGAGGGTCTCCAGATGCTTCTGTTGGCGGACGGCGCCATGTTAATTGAACCAAGCCCTGGAACACTGCAGAGTTTCCTAAACAGAATCCATGATCACTTGAAAGAACTTGGCCCAACTATCCACATGGAGAAGCCAATTAGATGAAGAATAGCTACCACTCAGATGATGGTGCTCAGCTAGATGGACCGCCCACCAAACTTGTCCATCAGCTCTTGTAGCTGGACAGACACGGGGCAAGCTTTAAAAGTGGGAACAGTCTCTTATACGTGTGACCTCATTTGATCCTTCCAACTGTGAGGAAGATGCTGTTATTACCCCATTTTACAAATGGGCAAATGAACTCACTGATGCTAATCAATTTGCCCAGGGTCATAGAGCTAGTGAATGTCTGAAATGGGCTTAAAACCAGGTCTCCCAGCACAGCATCCTATCCCCTTGCCCCACTGCCTCCTGAAAGCGTTTCTTTGAAAGGATATAAAGGGGTGGAAAGGACAAGGACTGAACTATCCCAGAATACCTGGAAATCCAGCAAGGTGGTGGTTAAGCTTTCTTTCTATACCCATCACTCACACTCTTGACAACGTGACGGCTCCTTACCAGGAGCTCTTATTTGAAATTAAAGGCAGTGTGCCTGGTGTGAGTGAAATGGGAAAAGCAGCTACCTAAAGAACTCGGTTCAGTTGAATTAAAGTTAACAAACATTTATTTGGCACCTGCCACACACAAGGCCTTGTGCTAAGTTCTGGGAATACAAAGACAAAAACAAAAATCCATGTCCAAATGGAAAATCCAAGGTCACATTGTCCTACAAAAGGCCTACAAGAATAGAATCGTGTCCAGATGGGTGGAGTTGGCTCCTTTGTTTACAAGAATACTGTGTGTCTCATCAAAAGTTACTTGCCCTAAATCGCAGCACTCGCCCTCAATGGACACCAATGCACAGCACTGATATGGACATCTTATGGACAAATGGCCAGTCCCTAAGAGGAGCCATGGAAGTTTGGGTCAGAAGGGACTTCTGTGGCCGTCTGTCCCAAAGAAGGACAGGGAAAAGGAATGAGAAACCTTCTAAAAGTTATCAGGCAAGGGGACTTCAATTCCATTGGACAGCCAAAGTCAGTCAGTCGATAACATTTTGTCAGTGAATCGATAAACATTTATCAAGTAGCTGCTATGTTCCAGGCACTATGCCAAGTGCTGGGGATACAAATATAAAAAAACAAGGATAGTCCCTGCCTTCAAGGAGCTTTCAATCTAAGTAGAGAAGACAACACAAAAAGAGAAAGCAGGAAAGAGGGAAGACAGGGGAGATGTACCAGGCACAGGTGTATAATAGAGAAATCCAAAGAAGTCCAATTTGTTAAGTGCCTACTGTGTTCAAGGCAATCTGCTAAGCACTGGGGATACAAAAGATAGTCCCTGCCATCAAGGAGCTTACAATCTAACAGAAGAGACAACAAGCAAACAAATGTGTACAAAGAAGGTATGTACAGGATAAATCAGGCATAGTTAGCAGAGAGAAGGCACTAGAATTAAGAGTGATTGCGAAAGGCTTCCTGTAGAAGGTAAGATTTTACCTGGGTTATTTGACCAGGAGGCAGACATTGGAGAGACAACTCGGGAGTCAGAAAATCTGGGCTCGAATTCTACTTCAGACTTATACTCCTTATGTGACCTTGAGCAGATCACTGGGCCTCTATCTCCTCAACTGTAAAATGAGGGTGTAGCCCCTCACAGCCCTCACATCCATGGTCCTGCTGAGTGTCAGAGAGGCTGAGAGCAAACTGAAAAAGGGAATTCCCACACTAGGAGTGTCCCCCTCATCATGCTCTCCATCCAGCATCCAGCATCATGGCTCTCCTATAGTGGGGCACCCTGTCTAAGTCTAGGCCTATATGGAAGCACTGAGTCACACATAGGGTGCCCCCAAACCCTGTATTTGGGGTCTGTTGCTTATTTTTAGGACTGTCTCTCCATGCCACCCAAGCTGGAAATGCCAATACCACTCCGGATGAGCAAGGCAGCTTTGTCCTTCTCCACCTGGGACCTGGGCCTGCTGCTGGCCTGCTGGCCAATTGCTCTTTGGGGCTTACCACGTAAAGGCTGAACATAGTGCAGACAGCCGAGCTGCTGCAGTCCAGAATTCCGGGGCTCCAGCTCCAACTCCAGCAGCCTTGGCCTCCCCAGGAGCTGGGGTTATAGGCAGGGACCTCCAGGCTTGGCCCAGTTCACAGGTTCTGATCAGATTTTGGCCCTTGGGCACCTGGGTGAGCCTCAGAAATCAGTGTGCTTTTGAAATCCAATCCAACAAGCATTAATTAAGTGGCCCTTGTGTGTTGAACACTGGGGCGCAAAACCAAAATGAGAACCAGGAACCCTGATGGTTTTGTAAGCAACCCCTTCAGTGTTCTGGAAATGCTGGGTTCTGTTGTTCTCTTTCCCTGCATTTAGGAGGGGCTGTGTGTGGATCCAACTGGAGTCCTGGACCTTTCCCCAACACAGTTTGGACAAGTGAGATCCCTTCAGTTCCCTCCTCTGTAGAATTAGATGGCCTCAGAGGTCCCGTCTAGCCTGAATCACGGGTGCTCCTGTGACCCACCATCCATGAGTTCTGGGGGAGCTGTAGTGCTGAAGGAAGAGGTTGGGGAGCGGTACCACAAGCATCCAGTTGCATTAGGGAGTACCCAGCACCAACCACTCAAAGAAGGGTTTGTTGCTCCTGAGGGTCAGCTTCAGCCCCTGGACAGCCCATTGGAAGCCCTGGGGACCCAAGCCAGAGAAAAGAAATCTGGTCCAACTGGCTTAGAGAGGGCACCGCCATCCTCCCAGTCCCTCAGGATACCAACCTAGGCGTCACTCTGGATTCCTCTCTCTCTCTCACCACTCTCCATATCCAATACATGATTACGGCCTATTGACTCCACCTTTAAACATTTCTTGAATATGCTCCTTTCTCTGACACTGCCCCTACCCTGGTCCAAGCCCTTGTCATCTGGTACCTGAATTGTTGCCATTTTCTGCTGGAGGCTCTGCCTGCGTCAAGTTTCTCGTCACTCCATTCAGCCACCAAAGGGATTTTCCTACCGTGCAGGTCTAACCATGTCACCCCCTACTCAGTAAACTTCAGTGGCTCCCTGTTGCCTCCAGGAGCACATACAAAGTCATCTGCTTGGCAGTCAGAGCCCTCATAACCTAGTCGGCTTCTCCATTTCCAATCTTCTTACACTCCGCTCCCCAACACATTCTCTTCAATCCAGTGACCCTGGCCTGGCGTCCATCTCTTGGCTCCAAGCAAGTTCTCTGGTATCCCCCATTCTTGGAATGCTCTTCCCCCTCTACATGGACCACTTGACCTCCCTGGCTTCCTTTAAGTCCCAACTAAAATCCCATCTTCTACAGGACTCCACTCCCCACCCCTCTGCATTCTAGCACCTTTCCTCTGTTAATTCTTTCCTATTTTTCCTGTCTATAGATTGTTTGTATATATTTCCTTGTGTGTTGTCAGTAAGCTCCTTGAGGGCAGGGACTGTCTTTTGCCTCTTTTTGTATCCCCAGTGCTGAGTGCAGTGCCTGGCATACAGTAGGCACCTAATAAATGTTTATTTTTGATTAATGGTCTCTAGTAAGTGGTGGAAGACTTGATAAGTGGTGGTGCATTTGATCAGAGACCTTTGGAAGCCAACGTCACAAGAAAAGTAGTCTGTCCCTTGAATGTGGTAGGCTCTCAATTATGACCTGTCCAAATGACCAAAGAGGATTATAGAGTCATAAACTGGGAGCCAAAAAGACCTTGGAGGGCGTCTGGTCCAACATCTTCATTTAACGGATGAGGAAATGGAGGTTCAGAGAAATGACAATGAGGTCCAAGTTTCTCCAGGCTTAGGGGGTTGGAGCTGAAGTGGACCTTAGCAATACTTTGGTCCAAGTACCCCATTTTCAAGAAGACACTGAGAAGACCCATCCAAGATCACACGGGAAGCTTGCAGTAAGAGAGGATTTGGGATCCCAATGTGGGGCCTCTCTGGGCTTTAGCCTCTTCATCCCAAGCCCCGCTGAAGCCAGCGCTTGGGAGATCTGAGATTCCATTGCCGTTCACCAAGGACCCAGAGACACCACAGAGAGGCAGACACTGGGGAGCTTCACTTTTTCTTTGTTCCTGTATTCATAGGACCATCCTCTAAGCCCCACAACAGCCCATTCTGTGATGTCCAACCAGATTAAAATGTAACTGGGAAACATTTAACAGAATAAATAAAAATACAATAGAACATAGATAATATTACTACGCAGCCCCCAAGAATCCTTATGTATATTTTAATGGACCAATTTCCACTTGAGTTTGACCCACCACTGACTGCTCCAGGGCCCTACTGCACCTAGGAGGACCGTTTCTCCCATCCCCACAAAAGGCAGTTCTGTTCAGCAATCTCGGGTCCATCACAGCCCAGACAGGGGTAAGCTTTGACCAAAGATGGACTGAACAGGCAGGAAAATAAGCCTGAGCCCACAGCATCCTGTCCAGAGGAGGCGGATCAAGAGAAGGAACATGTCAAGCCTGAGTTCTTGCCGACCTCAACTGGAATCCCTTGCTCCCTTCCACATCTGCAGCCTGGTCCTCCCCAGGGAGTTGTCTCACTCACTGTGATTCTAAACATCTGGCAACTAACTCGCTGCTGTCATTGGGTGCTTGGGAACATCCTGTGGATTTGAGATCCTCGCTGGAGAAAGGGGACCCACCAGCCAGGCTCGCAGCAACTCTGAATTTCATCACCAAGGCATTCCATTTGGCTGCAAAATTGACAAATATTATGTAAAGGGAAAGGGTGGTTATTTCCTTTCTTTTATACATTTTTTTAAAATAAAAATAAGTTTGATCGGTGCCTTTTGTTTCTACATCGTAGTCATTTCCCGATATGCCCTCCTGCCCCGCCCCACCTCACTCCCAAGAAGCAGCTCCTTTCTCTTTAACAAAGAAAAACACTTTTGCAAAAACCAACCAATCCCAACCTCCTTGGGCCACACCTGGAGCCCCCAACTTCCCACCCCAAGGAAGCAAGTGCATTTAATTATCTCTCCTCCACAACTAAGAGTTGACCATTTTCAGCCTTTTTAAAAAATTAAATGTTATTTGTTCAACTAGAAAATATTCATTTTCTCTCCCCCTCCCCCCCAGCAACTGAAAAACAAAAGGAAAAACCAACTCCTTTTGATGCGCCCCAAAATGCTGAGACACCCAGCCCGACAGGGCACACACACAGCCAGGCCAGGGCAGGGGGTGTCTGCACGTGAGAGAAGCTCTCAGGGGTACGATGAGGTCAGTCTCGGGAGCCATTTTTAGACCTTTCTTCCTTTCATTGAATAAGCATGGACTGTGTGTCTGATGCTGTGCTAGGAGAGCTTTGTAGGTTGTGACCTTCAAGGACCTTGGGGTCCAGATAGGAAAACAAGGCAAATGTACAAGCAAGGCGGGGCTGTGCAGTGGGCAGCCCACGGGAGCTTGAACAACGCTAAGAGAGAGGGTGGCTTCCAGTGGAAAAGAGATGAGAGTCCCTTCAGGCTCTGTCCTGGGCAGGTCACATCACAGCACCAGGTGTGTGCTCAGTGCAAAGAACTGAGGGAACTGTAGGGAGACCATTGACAAACTGGAGAGCTCCAGACGTGGGTGACTAGGACCAAGCTGGAAGAGGGACTCGAGACCAGACCCCACGGAAGGGGGAGGGGGGGCTGGGAACTGGCATTTATTTACTTGTTTGTTCATTCCTTTTTTAAGTGCCTACTAAGCCAAGCTCTGTGCTAAGTGCTTTACAGATAGCCCGTCATTTGATCGAGCGGGTTGAAGGAACCCAGGACACAGAGCCTGGAAAAGAGAAGGCTCAGAAGGGATGATAAGCAGCCATGGAGGAGAAGCATTAGTCTTGTTCTGGCCTCAGAGGGCACAGCCAGAAACAGGGGAAGGAGTCCGAGAGGCGCATTCTGGTCAGGAAAGCCATATTAGAGGAAGGGAGCTTCTCAGCTGAAATGTAACCGTGAGATGTGGTGGCCCGGGGCAGAACATTCTAGTAGGAAAGGGAGGAGGGGGAGGAGGGAGAGGGAGAGACAGAGGGACAGAGACAAAGACAGAGAGAGAGAGAGAGAAAGAGAGAGAGAGAGAGAAGGAGAGAGAGATGAACAGGCACAGACAGAGACACACAGAAATAGAGAAGAAAGAGAGAGAGAAGGAAGAGGAGGAGAGAGAGGGAGGGACAATTTCTGGAGGTCTTACAGGAAAGTCTCAAAGACATTGAGAGAAGACTTGGAAGGGACGAGGACAGCTCTGGGATTCCTTAGCCTGGCCCACAAGTCTGAGGAGTGCCTGACTTGTCAGGGAAAGGCCTTCCAGTGTGTAAAGTGTTTGGAGGTCCTTGATGGATCATTGACCAGATGTTCTCGGTTGGCACCAAGGGCGCTTTCCGAGGCACAAGGCACAAAGGAGAGCTTGGGGGAGCCAGCTTAGATATAAGGAAGGATTTCTGGATTAGCAAGGCTGCTCTTCAACATTGGGAGGTGATGGAGGGAGGCGCCTTATCCTTTAATGAACTAGGAATAGATTGAAAATAAATGATTCTCCTCTGCTTGAGGGACATGCGGGAAGCCGTCTATGTTTTTGCCTTTCATTGTATCCCCATCGCTAAGCACAGTGCCTGGCACACAGTAAACATTTAGTAAACACCCAGATCGGTCCCTTCATCTCTTATCTGGTGAGATGTCCTGGGAGCACCCCCTGAACAGCTTCTGCTGACCCGGGGAACTTGTCTCTCTCCCGGCGCCCACCTAGGAAGTCTGGGGCAAATGGAAGCCTGGTCCCTGTATCCCCAAGGCTAGCTCCTCCTTAAGAGCTTCCACACCATGGTGTCCAAGACAAACGTCATGAAGAGAGCCCAGCGAGAGAGGAGAGAGCAAAGCCTTTTCCTGGGGAGTTCCTGCTCGTGTCCAGCAGGTGTCACTAGGCATTGATCTCCTGGGCCCCTCAGTCATTACTTCTGGAGGGGCATAGCTGCCAGTGTAGACCCAGGTGTGTTGAACCACTCTGGGGCACTGGGTTTAGCTCCAGTTTTCAGAAGGACATCAAGGAGCTGGAGAAGGCCTCTTGATCAGCTCCTAATTCAATCCCAAGTCCTTCATGCCAATCCTCTGTAACGCTCCAGGCTCTTTGCAGCCGAAGAAGAGAAGATGGGGTGTGGGGGAGAGTGGGCATGGGTGCATCCTCCCAGTGCTCCGAGGGAGCCGCCTCATGAAGGAGAGACCAGCCTGGTTCTGCTTGGCCTCAGAGGACAGACCCAGGAGCTAGGGAAGCATCTTTGCGTTGGACGTGGGGAGGCTATATGTCCACACTGTCACAAAAAGAATTCTCGTTCAGGAATGGGACAGCCCCTGAGATTATCAGAGAGCCCAGAGGTCATTTATCCTACCCCCCTCATTAGACAAATGATAAAAATGAGGGATATGGGGTGACTTCTCTAAGGTCCTACAGAGAGTAAGAGGTCAAACTGGGATTTGAACCCAGGACCTCTGACTCTGATTCAGTGATCTTTCCACCGCATCCCACTGCCTTGTGTGCACTTCATGGTTGGGGGGGGGGGAGAATGACCCAAAAGGAGCCCAGGGCAGTTAAGAATAACATAATTCTTACACTGTTTATAAACACTTTTTAATTGTTAGTATTCTCAGTCTTTAAGACCATAAATTACAGACGAGTTGCTGCTTTGTACAGATGGAGAATGTTTCCCATGTGGGGGTTTCCTATACCTACGCAATCACAGCTCCAAGTCCCCTCCATACCATCCCCTGACCTCCAAAAATGTCATCAGTGATTCTTGCCAGGCGATGTTTGTGCAAGGATGGAGCAGCTATGCTCCTTGAGAAAACCCATCACACTCATGGCAAGAGTCTCTCTGTGAGTGAGATCTGTAACAACTGTGCAACCCCACGCGATCTGCCAGGAAACATTTACTAAAGGCCTACTGCATGCCAGGCACGAGTTAGGTGCTTGCTAGCTCTTCTCAGAGAGGTGAATCAATGAGTTGACAGATGGAGTGGGTTTCATCATGTGTACAAGAGATCACAGGAGACATTTCCAACCTTAAAACTGCAGTTCCTCCTTCCTAGGAGGCATTTCCAGCCCCTCCTGGATCTCTTGACAGCTGGGGCCCTGACTTTCAGATGCTGCATTGTCTTTACCTGGGTGCAGGCTTTCCCACCCCAGGCCTCCAAAGATTCCTTCCTGGCAGGAGATGCATGGGTGCTAGAATTAGGCCCTCTTCTCTTTGAGATCATTCCTTTCTCCCCCACCCCTTCCCCTTTGCCTTCCAGTTTCATAAAAATGTGCCCAGGGTGAAGAGGGATGTTTTTGAAAAACAAATTGCACTTGGCCACAGGCAATGCATTTATCTCTACATGGATATTTTCAGCTTGGTGGATTACAATTCTTGTGACTTTTATAGGATGTGGGTTCCTTATGTCTCCAACTTCAGCACTATTCTTCTCCCCCACCAGCTCCAGTTCAGCCATTCAGATGGCATATCTGGATGTCCCTCTCCCTCTGACACCCAGGAGAGGTGCCCTACCTATCAAGAAGCCAGTGATGACCCCTCACATTGTCTAGTAATTAATTCTCACAACTCAGTGAGAATATTGAAATCGTCCAAGGCACTTCTCTTCAAGGCTCCAATCCAGCTGATTAGTGCAAACTAGCCCGCTTTGCCCTCTCTGTCTATTAGCTGCTCCTAGACCCCAGACCCTGCTTCAGCCTCCCCTCCCAAACAGCTGCCCATCCACCTCTCTACCCAGACCACCTCACTGCATGCATTCCCACACTTTTCTGTGTCTCTAGACCCAAACTCACTCCCCTGATTGTGTTATCTCCCCCGATTAAAATCTAAGCTCCCTAAGGGCAGGCGCTATCTCCTTTTTACCTCTTTTTTATCCCAGCACATAGCTTCATGCCTGGCTCATCTTAGGCACTTGATAAATGACTGTTGCATGTGTATTTGGTTTTCATTGACAAATTCTGAGTCTGTGCCCAGTGGGCCAATACAGGAGATAGTAGATATGGCAATCATCTGGCTCTATACCTGTCTTGTCTGACCCACCAGAAGGGCACCGTGGAAAAAGCCCTGCATGCAGAGTCAGAGGACCTGGGTTCAAATCCAATTGTTTCTTGTTTCCTTGGTACCCTGGGACACGTTCCTTCCCTTCTCTGAGCCTCAGATGCCTCTGTGAACTGGGGGAGGGCCCAAGGTCATCCACAAGCATGTCTCCAGTGCTTGCTTAGGCACCAAGCTAAGTGGTGCGTGTATAAGAGAGAAGTGACACCGTCCCTGCCCTCATGGAACTTAGATTCTAATGACAGAGACAGCATGAGCATGTAGCAGTTTGTATGTAATATATGCCAAATGAGCTAATTTGGGAGGGGGCTCTGACAATTGAGGGGTTAGAGCAAGGATCATGTTGAAGGCAGGGCTTGAGTTGGGTCTTGGAGGAACCCAGGAATTCCGAGGGGGCAGAAGTGAGGAGCCCAACGGAGCAGAGTCATGGTGGGAAGGGGTGGTGGGTCGTAGGCACAGAACATTAGACACTGGACACTGGAGGGCCCAGGTCATTAGAACACATGATTAGGAAACAATTAAATTTGGCCATAAACATTACATTCATATCTCCGGTGATATTTTTAGCTCAAGGAATTTCAGTTCTTTTGTAGGCCGGAGAGGGAGGGATTCTCAACGTCTCCCTCTCACAGGGAATGGGAAGAATCAGAAATCGGACCATCTGGCAAAGGGCCAGTTTGCACCATTAGAAAAGATTCTCTTCCCCCCAAAGCCCTCGGGGGAGTCGCCCAGCATTGACTCAACATTTGGGCCTGCTTGAGGCCCAGCTGCAGAACAGAGAGAGGCCGGGAATATTTCCACTGGGTTTGTCTTTTCAGCTAATTGACCTCAGGCTGCTCATGTTCATTTTTATGTTTGAAACTCCTCCTCCTGTAACATATGCTCTCATGCTCCATGAGCCAAGCCTTAGGTGAGAAAGTAAAGGGACAAGACTGCTGGGTCAGAGGCCCTGGGTTTGAATCCTAATTCTGCCCCTGACTGGTACTGTGGCCCTAGACAAGCCCCCTGGCCCAAATGAGCCCTATCTTCAGATCCTGAAAGAAGAAGCAGATGGGACTGCTGAGCCACTGTCAGTGATGCTGAAAAATCATGGAAAATAGGAGCGGCACTGGGAGATCGGGGGAGGCTAAACCGTGTTCCGGTTTTCAGGAAAGGGACAGAACAGAGTCTGCAAACAATAGGCCAATAACTTGAATTCTAGGAAAAATTCTAGAGTGAATCACTGCAGAGATGGTTAGTGAACATCGACAACAAAGAGAAACAATAACTACTCAGAGCAGGTCTCCTTGGGTCAAGAAGGCAACTCTAGAGCCTAGAGGCAGGAAGACCTGAGTTCAAATCCTGCCTCAGACGCTTAATAGTGAGGTGGCCTTGGTTGTCTGCCTCAGTTTCCTCATTTGTAAAATGAGGGTGATATGAGTTCCTATGGGGCTCAAATGAGGTTATATTTGTAAAGTGTTTTGCAAATTTTCATCAGGAAGGGAATGCTTATTTGTACAAAGCCTACTCCATGCCAGGCACAGCATAAAGTGCCACTCGTTATCATTAAGAACAGGTCACGTCTGACCAACCTCATTCCTTCTTTGACAAGATTACAAACTAGTAGAGGGGGAAAATGCTGCAGACAAACTTCCCCCTAATCTTTAGCGAATCTTTTGATACAGTGTCTCCTGCTTACAGAGCAGAAGCAGGGCTACATGGTACCACAGTTCAGTAGGATGACCAGACTCCTATTGCAGCTGTCAATGGTTCAATACCAGCATGGCACGAGGTCTCCAGCACTTGGGATCTGCGCTTGGCCACACCCAGTTTAAGCTCTTTATCAATCACTTGGATAAAGGCATAGACAGCCCACTTCAAATGTGAAGATGACACACAATGCTGGGAGGGAGACTGAAAACAGAGGAAGACAGAATCAGGATCCAGAGGGATCTTAAAGGGCTCCAGCCAGGCTCCAACTAGTGAGATTAAATTCAATAGGGTTAATCAAGCAATCAACAAACGTTTATCAAGCACCTACTATGTGCCAGGCCTGCTGCTGGGACTTTGGGGATACAAAGAAAGGCAAAAACAGCCCCCGCCCCCCAGGAGATCCCATTCTAAGGAGGGAGTCAGCATGTCTACAACTAGATACAGAGAGAGTGACCTCTGAGAGTAGCTGTGGGGACCCGGAAAGGAGGATGTGACTTTTGAGTGAAGTATTAAAGGAAGTGAGGGATTCTAAGAGTCATGGGATAGAGAGAGAGCATCCCAGGATAAATGAAAAGCCTCACACCTGGGTGCAAAAAATCACCTTCACAACTACAAGGTAGGAAGGAATGACAAGCAGCAGCTCTTCTGAAAAAGATCTGGGGGTTGGAGTGGACAGCAAGGTCCATGAGTCGGCAATGTGATGTGGCCACTGACAAAGCTCCTGTGACCTTGCAGGGGGGAAGGGGAGGAAGAGGACCAAAGAGGGCACAGCTTCCAGGAGGAGGGACTTAACAGCCCTGGGCTCTCTGCCTTGGTAAGAAGACCTCATCTGGGGAGCCGTGTTCAATTCTGGGCGCTAAGGAACAAGAAGGAGAAGGTGGAGAGTGCCCAGCGGAGGACAGCCAGAGAGGGAAGGTGTTGGGCTCATGACACATGAGCAGTGGTTATGAGAACTGGGCAGATTCAGCCTGAGAAGAGGAAGATGAAAGCACAGGCACCATCAGGACAGACCCGGGTACCGATGCCATTTGCAGAGCCTGGCATGTTAACAAAGTGGAGAGCACCAATGTAAAGAGTCAGTCTGGGGGGCAGCTGGGTGGCACAGTGGATAGAGCACCGGCCCTGGAGTCAGGAGGACTTGAGTTCAAATCCAGCCTCAGACACATAACACTTACTAGCTGTGTGACCTTGGGCAAGTCACTTAACCCCATTACCTAGACCAAAAAAAAAAAGCGTCGGCCTGGCTGTGCTATGGCTGTGCTCATTAGGGTGACTTGTATCTGCTGTTTGCCATGGGCAATCATGCTGGGGTGCAAGTGTGATCAGGCAGAGTGCTGGCTGGGGGTCCGATTGCTGTGCACATGCTTTATCAAATTACGCACTAAACCCATCAGTGTGCACGCAGCCGTCCCTAGACATCATGCATGCAGACTGGTCAGCGAGAGGAAACACTGGCCCAGACAGACTCAGAAAGGGCTCTCTGGACTAGATTTAACAAAGAAGGAAAAAAAATGACATCTGTCACTGCTCAAACCCTCAGCTGAATTGGCTCCAGCCTCCAAAGACATGAAAGGGAAGAGAGGGAGAGACAGAAGGACGGAAATGTATATACATGCGATAAATCATGCTGCCTGCCTAAGGGCTGGATGAAGGAACCAGGCATGGGGAGCCTGGAGACCAGCGGAGTCAGGGGCAACCTGAGAACCATATTTCAAGGCTGTCTGTGGTCTCCTTGGAGGCGGGGGACGGTGCAATGGGCTCGGTGGTGCAAAGTCCAAGGGAAATTCACCTCTCTGGCCCTCCATCTCCTCTGCAAAAATGAGCCTTTCGGCTTCTTGTAGAAAGGGAAAATTCAGCTGGGGCTTGAAGGAAGCCAATAGATGGAGGTAAGGGGAAATAGCATTGCAGGCTAGGGGCTGGCCAGAGAACATGCCCAGGACCAGGAGATGGAGCAACTTGTTTGTGGAACAGCCAAGAGGCCGGTGTCACCAGATTGAAGACTATGTGTGGGGGAGTAAGGCGTCAAAAAACTGGAAAGGGGGAAGGGGAGCGGTGACAAGGGCTTTGAATGACAAATAAAGGATTTGATAGCTGATCCTGAAGGTGGTAAGGAGCGGCTGGCATTTATTGAGTAGGGGAAGCGACGTGGTCAGACATGGGTGTTAGTAAAATCCCTTTGGTGGCTGAATGGACGATAGACTGGAGTGGGGAGAGACTGAGGCAGGCAGATCCTTCCGCAGCTATTAAAATAGTCCAAGCATGAGGGGATGAAGGTCTGTGCCAACTGAGGAGAGAGGAGAGAAGGGGGTGCATTTGAGAGATGCTGCAGAGATGAACTGGGCAGATGATATTATCATCATCCTTATCATTTTCATCATGATTATTATTAGGCCTTCTTGGTCAGGTCCAGGTAGGCCTTTTAGCTCTGGGACTCTGGGATTCCATACACCCTTAGTCTATGCATGGTCAGTGCTATAGCCTTGAAAGCAAGGGAGGGAGGGAGGGAAGTTTGTATAAACAGGATAAATCTCTTCTATTCCCTACATTACATGCCATGCGGATTTGACAAAATACACTCGATTTCCAGCGACCCCAGCTGAGTCCCTGCCTGAGAAATGAGAGCAGAATTCCTGCCCGTGCAGAGCAGAATAGTGACTAACTGATTAGGGCAGACTGTCCACCAGGGATTGATGGACCCTCCCATCCTCAATTCATCCCCTCCAGAGTCCTTCCAGACCGCACAACTTGGCTAGGAGATCATGAGCTGGGACGCTTATGAGCTGCCAGTAAAATGTGAGTGAGCGGATTTGGAAATGCAGATGGGTCTCCGTGGGCCCAGTCTCTGAGCCCCTGCCCTGGGAAGTCTGGGTGCCCCAGAGCAGATATTTACGAGAAGCCAAAGCTGTTCTTGTCTCCCCGCCAGGTTCCGCAGAGGACATGCAGTGTGCAAGCTCTTTCCAGTGCAGACCCTTCCATGTGGGTGACATCACTTCTCTCTACCACACAGCCCCAAGTGATGCAGAGCCCTGCTGTAGGTGCCTCTGGACTGAAGTCTCACTGCCACAAGGATGCTCACGCACCCTGGAGCCACTCAGATCCCCACCCTGAAACGGGAGGAGAGGGCAAACACGGGGAAGATGAAGGACAAAATAGCAGGGAGCCTGAGCTCCAGGGGGCCTGAAGCGGCTGGGGACTTCTGGCCACTGTTTTGTCATCACATCCTCAGTGTCCCAAATAATAGGCTGGCTTCTCTGCTCTTCCCTATGTTTCCCACAGGTTGCAGTTTGGGGGTGAAGAAGAACTGCCATGCTGGGTGACAGAGCATGGTGACCTCCCACTAGACTAGGAAGGGAGACCTGGCCATCTAAGAGATCATACAAGAGTCCAGAACTGAAAGAGACAGAGACAGACACAGAGAGGCAGAGAGAGGGATAAGGGGGAGAGAAAGACAGACAGAGATGACACAGAGAGACACAGAGAGAAAGGAGGAAAGACACAAAAACAGAGACAGAATCACAGAAACAGACAAATACACAAAGAGATGGAGACACAGACAATGCAAAGGTAGCCCCAGGGCTACCATCGCAAAAACAGGACCCAAGATGGACTCTTGTAGGAAAAATCTGAGGCAGTTCTGGTGATGACTCAAATTCTAGGGCCCTCAATGCTTTTCTGGAGTTAACTTTGCATGCGGTTGGGTGTATGTGTGGGTGTCTGTCTGAATCTCTCTCTGTCTCTGTCTCTCTCTCTTTCCCTTTCTTTCTCTATCCCCTCTTATTTCTCTTTCCTTCTCTTTCTTTTTCTTCCTTTCTCTCTCTCTCTCTGTCCTATTTCTCTTTCCTTCTTTATCTTTCTTTTCCTTCCTTCCTTCCTCTCTCTCTCTCTCTCTCTCTCTCTCTCTCTCTCTCTCTCTCTCTCTCTCTCTGTCTCTCTCTTTTATTTTTAATTAGGCAGTTGGGGTTAAGTGACTGCCCAGGGTGACACAGCTAGTGTCAAGTGTTTGGTCTGAGGCTGGATTTGAACTCAGGTCCTCCTGACTTCAGGGCTGGTGCTCTATCTACTGCACCACCTAGCTGCCCCTTTCTCTCTGTCTCTCTCTCTCCCTTTCTCCATCCTCTCTTATTTCTCTTTCCTTTTCTTTCTTTTTCTTCCTTCCTTCCTTCATCTCTCTCTCTCTCTCTCTCTCTCTCTCTCTCTCTCTCTCTCTCTCTCTCTCTCTCTCTCTCTCTCTCTCTCTCTCTCTTCCCCTCCCTCCCTCCTCTGAGCCCAGTACCCCAGAAGTGAGCTGGGTCAGAGCTTCTGAGCCAGACTAATGGACTAATGGGTTGAGGGCAATTGCCGAGAAAAAGGCCCTTGTGTTTGTGGAAAACCATCGAGGAGGAGAGGTTAGGCTAATGAAATCACAAGTCCACCAGGCCTGCTTCTCAGGGGGCTCTTGGAGGAAAATCACAAGGAGATGAGACCTCTCAGGATAGCCCCAGTGAAGGTCAGCAGGGGAAACGGGAGATCTTCAGATGTGTGGCTTTGGGCCTCCCCTTCTTTTGTCTCTACTGTGGGAAAACGAACTTGTTTGCAGTCACCCCTGACATCTGACTGCCCCGCAGATCACAGGGACACTGTGGTTAGCCACAGCTCAGATTGGAGTGATCTTTCTGAACCGTGCCCCTGCAGTGTGGCCTGGCAGTGCCAGGCTGGTGGCACCCACCGCAGCTCCACTTTCTTGAAGCTGCCCCGAGGCTAGGGAGCAGTTCCCAGACCTTTCACTCGGGCTCTTCCTTGCAATAGAAATCCTGCTGGATCCCTGGGCCGAAGCCAGGAGGAAGGACAGTATGCTCCTTCCTTCTTCTTCTTCTTATTTTCCTGCATGAATGCATGGAAACTTTAAACATCCTGTGAGGGAAAAAACTGCCTCTTAGTGAACGTGGAGAGGCCCCGGCAGTGTTTATATGCGTTCCTTCTGTTTGGATCCTCTTGTTTCTTGTAGCTGGTTAACACCTCCAGTATCCTGCCATCTGCCCACAGTGAAGGGAGGCAGGCAGAGACAGAAAACAATGGCTAGCAGGAAATTGCCTGGAGAAAAACCATAAAAAGGACTTTATCCAGCCCACCCAGTTCCTCTCCTTCCCCCTTGGCCCTCCCAGAATGGAGCAGCCCTCTGTTTGACACTGTGATATCTTTGCCCCCTAAGGAACCCTCCACAGTCGATCTGGCACCAGGACATTTGGGGGACAGATGTTCAACCCCAGTGGGTAGCTCCTGTTGGCCCCGGAGCCAGGCAAGGGAACTGGGGGCAGCCCTGGGCAGAAGCAGCCTGCTCAGACCTGGTGTCTATTCCTGGAATGTAGGTCAACTTATACTGGAAGACTCCCTGGAAATGGAGAGCATGCAGCCTGTGTTGTGGACTAGAGCCATTCCTCCCCACCTCACCCCCATCCTCAGAAAGAAATCGTCCAGAAACTGGATGATGGGTAAAAATGGATGAGAACAGATGAGAATGTAATCATAGGATGGAGTCATGGGATTGAAGGCAATGTAGTTCAATAGAAAGGACCTGAGGCATAGGAGCTGGGTTTCAATACTGGCTTCACCACACTGGACAAGTCAGTTCAACGATCAGTTTCATCACCTGTTCAATGAGGGGGTTGACTTCTAAGACTCCTTCAATTGACTCTCTCACCCCATGTTTCCTCTTCCTATTCCAACCAGCCATACAGTTGCCCACTCTTCATCCTGCCATTACTGGTCTGCTTCACCCACCTGACCAGCGCCTTCCTCACTGGACCACAGCATCCTGGCCCTTCAGAATCTATGCCCTCACTCGCTAGGGAAGTGAATCCACTCATTTTGGGTAGGGCGGGCTGGGGACTGGTGACCTAGGGAATGCACACTAGCCTTCTCAGCTCAATCCACCCACTGGCTAGACTGGAACCCTAGACTTCATCACCTTCGTATCCCCTCTAGCCATCTTCCCATCAGTACACCATAGTTCCCATACCCACTTGGCATCCTATCCCTTTTACCTCTTTCTCTGGGTACAGTAATTAAATCAATAGTGTCTTTGTTTCCAGAAAAGCACCATCTCTGTGACTCCCCAGACCAAAACTGCCTTCCCAGGCCACCACTTCCCTTTATGTGTCTGCTTCCTCATTAGAATATAAGCTGCTTGCAGGCAGGGACAGTCACATTTATTTTTTTTAGATATGCTTATATTACTAGTTAGCACTTCATGAAAACTTTGTCATTTGTTCATTTACCTGCGACCCAGATCCTGGCTGCCCCCTTCACTTTGCCCATGGAGATGCCGAAGCCTTGAGGAGATGAAGATCATACTACCTCCGTTTCCCAAATTGCCTCCAAATATTGCCAAGTTTTGAGCCAGGCAGAGTGAGTCTGACTCTCTCAGTCAGAAGAAGGCTCAAGGCCGGTGGCTCAGCCAGATGGCACTGCCCGACAGTAATGCTTGGCTTCAACTCTGGAATCAGTGATTGAGGAGAGGAGGGAAGATGCGCATGCCTGCTTTTCTTTATAGGAGAAAGCAAAATGCCTTTCAGTCCCCAGTGGTACTGGAGAGGCTGGCAATCCCCTTCTGGCCAGTAGTTCAGTGAGTTATCAGTTAAAAGGCTGTTGGCCCCAGGAAGAAATTATTTCTTTAAAAAGTTATCAGCAAGTGCTCTGCGGCTAGCATGTCGTCTGGATTCCTCCTCCCCCCCTCTCCAGTCCAGGGAGGGGAGTCGAGGGGAGGGAGCTGACCAGGAATCGAATCCTCCTTATGAGGTAGAGAGAGCACACTCTCCTTCATCGTCATTGTGATTATTGTTATGATCTGCTTTCCACGAAGGATCTGTGAACCTGACGCTAGCCCCAGCAGCCTCCACGCACCAGGAGAGGTGATGGGGCTTTCCAGGAACTGGAGGGAAGATGGAGTAATGGATGGAGCCAGGCCTGAGAGGCTCAGATCTTACCTCTGGCCCATCTACCATGTAGTGCCTCAGGTCACTCTCCGAGACCTCAGCTGCAGAAAAGGTGCCCGTGGGCACTGGTGGAAAGTTTCCACACTGGAAAGGCCCTTGTTCCCCTCGGGCACTCTGTAACTTGAATAGGCAGTCAACAAACATTTATTAAGCATGTCTTTGTGGTTGTCGTTTGTCCTTCATTTTTTAAAAGGATCCGTGCTAAGTGCTGGGGATACAGAGACAGAGAGCAGTGATCTCCACCTTCAAAGAACTCAGAGAAAAAGGAGGAGGGAAGAGAGACAGAGACACAGAGAGAGAGGAAGGAGAGGGAGGAGGAGAGGGGGGAAAGTCAGTAGAGATGGAGGAGAGCTCAAGCACAACGGGCATTGAGTTGAGAAAAGGCCACTGCATCTGGCGACTAAGGGAGCAATGGTAACTCTGGAGAGGGCAGCGTCGGTGGAATGATGAGGCCAAAATTCTGATCGTAAGAAAAGAGTGAGTGGAGAGAGGGTACGTTTCTTTTACTAAGGAAAGCTGAGCCACAAAGGGCAGAAAAGACATGGGATAATAATTGGCAGGGATGGAAGGATCAAGTGAGGATTTTTTTTCAGGAGGTGGCATATTCGGTGGGAGTAGGGAAGGAGCCCCTAGAGAGGGAGAGACTGAAGATAAATAAAAAAGTGGGGATGACAGAAGGGGCAACCTTGCTGTTGGAGGCCATGGGATGGAATGGGATTGCTTGGGCCAGTAGAGGGCTTGGCTTTGGTCAGGAGTAAGGCCACTTCTTTAGGTGAGAGAAGAGGCCAGAAGCACCTGCATGATGGGAGATGAGGAAGAAGGGAGAAGAAGGAGCTCATGCCAAATGGCCTCGATTATTTCTGTAAAATGTGAAACAAGGCTCTCAGATGAGAGAGTGGAGGAAGGGGGAGGCATGAAAAGGCTTGGAAGAGCCACTGTGGAGCGTGGGAGAGGGAAGTGATAAAGGAGGTGTGGTAGGATGGCCGAGCAGCAGTGAGGGCCCAGTTGAGGTCACGTAATACAAATCTGTAGTGGACCCAGTCAGAACAGTTGTGCGATTTTCTCCACCTTTGTTCTCCATGTAGCAGATGGAGGTGGCAAATGGCGGGAGTGATCCAAGCCTGAGGCTTAGCAGGGCATAATCAGCAAAATGATAAAGTTGCTGAGGGAAGAGGACAGTGTGGGGGTGAAATTGTTCACCAAGGGATCAAGATGGGTAGATGAGGGAAAAGGGGCTAGTGCCAGAGAGATGGCCTGGGAGAGACTGAAGGGTTGGGACTGGAGGCCACGATGTGAATGAAGAGCAGAGTATGGTAAGGGAGGGCAGGGGAGAGATGGAAAGTCAATAGACTGTGGTCAGATAAGGGGATTTGGGAATTCTTAAACATGAAGGTGGAGTATTTGTGGGTGATGGCAAGATCAGTCCTATAGTCTATGGCATCAGTCACAGAACACGAAACATTTTTCCTCATATACCTCTAACTTTGTCATATGCTGTATATCTTCTATGGCATCCTAGGGTTCAGGGGCCCTCCTCCCATCTAACCAATCTCTGACCTAGGCCACCTGGGCAGCCACCTGACTATGCCAGGAAGGATTTAGCCTGGCACTGATCACACAGGCACTGAGAGCCCCACCACCCTTCACCCTCCACCCCTGCCACTGAGATCAGTGCCTGGGGGCTACTTGGCACTCCCATTTCTTTCCCCTTTTGCAGAGCTGGCAAAGTCTGGCATCAGCTGAGTCCAATTCCACACTTCACACCTGTCCTATACCAGCTGCCAACCCCACCCACTGCCCTATTCACCAGGGGAATGAGTCATGCCCAACCGCAGTCCAACCCAAGAGGACAGCTTCCCCATCCTCACAAGTACAGTCAAAGCACAGATTCTAAGAGGAGATGCTTTTCATGCTCAACTGGGGAAGAGCTGTTTTTGTTCGCTAATGACCCACCAGCCTTCGCTTTCTAGCAGCTCCAGGAGAGCCCTCCTCTCTTTCTGATCTGTACCACCCCCCTCCCCTGCTCACTGGCCACAGCCAGAAGCTATTTCTCAGCCTTCCTGGGGATGATCGAGAAGTCCCCAAGAGTTTAGCGTCTTCCTGTCCATCCCCTCCTAAATTAACTGAAAGAGTAAAATAGTCTGCTGCCTGAGGGTCATCTCAAGGACAGGCCAATATTGTCTGTGAGCAGCAATTGAAGCACCTCGTGAATGAATAAAGGAATAGTTGGATCGATCAATCAAACGGCATTTATTAAGGGCCTCCTTTATTCTGGGCACTGTGCTAAGGACAGCCCTACACTCAAGGAGCCCACAACCTCACCGGGAGACAATGTACGAATAATCATTTACTAACTACTTAGAGTCAGGATAGATCAGAAATAATCAAGAGAGGGAAGAATGAACAGGCATCGGGAAAGGCTCCTTGCGCAAGGTGGGATTTTAGCTGGGACTTGAAGGAAGCCAGGGAAGGCAGGAGGCAGAGATGGGGAGGGAGAGAATCCCAAGCCTGGGAGACGCCCCACCCCCCAGGAAATGCCGGAGTCTGGAGATGGAGCGTCTCGTTTGGGAGGCCACTGCCCCTGGCAGGAAGAGAGTGAGGAGGGGGAGGAAGGAGGAGCTTAGGAGGGAGCCAGATTGTGAAGGGATTTGGAATGACAATGGAGGGTTTGACATTTGATCCTGGGTTATTAGATAGGAGCGGTTAGCCCACCTGGAGACGCTGGATTCATTGGACAGCTGAGGTTTAAGGCAGGATTAAGCACGTTTGTTGTTACTCGGTTGTCAGATCTTCGTGGCCCCTTTTGGGGTTTTCTTGGCAAAGATGCTGGAATGGTTGGCCATTTCCTTCTCCATCTCACTTTACAGATGATGAAACTGAGGCCAACTGGGTGAAGTGACTTGCCCAGGGTCACATAACTTTGAAGTATCTGAGGCCAGATTTGAATTCAGGTCTTCCTGACTCCAGGCCCAGTGCTTTATCCACTATTCCTCCGGGCACTTACTATGTGCCAATCCTTAGGGATATAAAGACAAAATGGGAACACAATGGCAATGCCCTTGCAGGGTTGACATTCCGATAGCAACACATAGAGGTGAGGGGTATCCAAGGAAAGGCTATTTGGTCCAGATTGTTAAGGGGGCAGCGAGTGAGGCTGTAGGGGAGTAGAGTGCCCTGGCTGGGATTGATTGATCATTCAGAATCAGAAAAGATGGGGGGGAGGGGCATGTAGCGCTCATGGAAGTTAATAGTAGAATGTTAGAATTTAGAACTGGGATTGACCTTAGAGTTCCTAGAATCAGGGAGTTTAGACATAATTCAAACACCTCTTTTTATAGCTGGAGAAACTGAGGCCCACAGCAAGGTAGCAACCTACCCACGCTCATACAGCTAGTAAGTGACAGAGCTGGGCTCAGCTAACTACAGCCTCAGGGCTCTTTCCTCAATGCCCTAGACATTCCCCACTTGGGGTATCTGGTCCATTGGTCAACCCTGAGGCCTCAGTAGCAATGGCTTCCATGGAATGAGAATAGGGCATCTTGAAAATAACAGAGATCTTATTTGCACTTGAACCTCAATCCAAGATGTCTTGGGATTTTACTCCAGGATTTGCTGAGAGGTGAGGAGCCAAAACCTAGTGGTGTGGGGCTGAAAGGTGAGTCATTTTAAACCCTCTACGAGTTCAGAAAGGACATAAATGATTGGGAAAAAAGTGAGCCCCAGGCACAGAGCAGGAGGGTGGGGAGCCAGCTGGACAGCCTGGCCACAGCTTGGGTAATCCTGGGCCTTAGCCAAGGGGCTAAGGCTCCTTCCATATTGATAAAGGAGAGGGGAGGGAATTTGAGTCATTACTAGCTTAGTCGATAAGGTCACTTTTTCCTGCCTGAAAGGAAATCATTACAGGTTTGGAAATAAGCCTTTCATAAGTTGTCGAGAAGGGAGCCATGGGATTATCTTTTTTCCATCTTCTCTGTTTCTGACCTAGAAGAGTAAAGAGCCAAGACTGGGAGGAAGAGGGGGAGGGAAAGAGTGAGAATCAAGTTAGCTCTTCTGGGAGAGGGACCCCATGCTTAGAGATCACTAGGAGAGAAAGCTTTGAAGCTCAGTGGCTTTTTAAGGGTGACCAAGGGCTTCCCCTGCAACACCCCTAGGAGTGAACACCTGGAGCATCAGCCTCCTCACTGCCTCGAGCTCTAAGTGTGGCATGCCAAGGGTCACACAGCTAGGAAGGGTCAAAGGGAGGATTTGAACCCAGATCTCTTTCCAATACCCTGAGCATGGTGCCTAGCACATAGGGAGCATTTAATAGGTGCTTGTGGACTGACTAGAGTCTAACTAATTAATTAATTCAGAAGATACAAAAATGCCCAAATAACAAAAGCAAGAATTCATGGCTAGGTGAAGGGCTTGGGCTATTCAAAGTCTTGAAAAAGGTAACTTGGGAGAACAGAGAAAGTCGAGTTTTTCCGAAGAGTTAAAATGAGAGCCAAGGCTTTATTGAGTAGTCATTGATAATAGCTGAAGTCATCAATGATATCTTAATGACAGAGATATCAGTTTATACCTAAGTTTTATTTCAAATTATGTTCTGTGTTGTATTTTGCTATAAACACATATGAAACTAGTATTTACTTACTTCATTACATCATCAATAATTATAGAGTTTTAAGGGACCTCATAGGGCATCTAGTCGGACACATGCCTAACAAAGCAGGAAGCCCTGCCCAGCACATTCTGACATCTAGTGACTTAGTGAACAGACAGCCAGGCCTAGAGTTGGGAAGACTCATCTTCCTGAGTTCAAATCTGGCCTTAGACCCTTACTAGCTATGTGACCCTAGGCAAGTCACTTCACCCTGTTGGTGTCAGTTTCCTCATCTGTAAAATGAGCTGGAGAAGGAAATGGCCAACCTGGTCAGGATCTCTGCCAAGAGGTCACAGAGAATAAGACACAACTGAACGACTGATCCCCAGCACAGTGTATAGCATACAGAAAATGCTTAATAAATGCATTTTTTAAAATGGGGGAATGCTCAGTGGCATCTGTGCATTCCAGTAACTCAAAGGATAGCTCTAATTGCTAACATTTTCCTGACATCCAGTCTAAATCTGCCTTTTTATAGTCCCCACTCATCATTCCTGGCTCTGTTCTCTGGGATCCAATCCTCTTCCACTTGAGAAGCCTTCAAATCCCTGAAGGGAGCTCTCATGTCCCCCCTCTAAGCTTCCTCTCCTCCAAGCTGACGATCCCCCGTACCATCAAGCAGTGCTTGTATGACACAGTCCCTGCCCCTTCTCCTCCTAATTGCCCTCCCTTAGATGTTCTGGTGCTCATCAATGTCCTTCCGAAACGTGGTGCCCAGATGGAACGTGATGAAATGACAACACATGGTGTTCGAGGATTCATCTTTATAGAAGAATCCCAAGTGCTTGAATCTCAGGCAGTTCTTTCTAGCCTTGTCTGTCTAGGCCTATGAAAAGGACAAACCCTTGAGCCCCTCCCTCCCCCCTTCCCTGGGACACATGCCACGTGCTCTCCCAAAGCTCTCCCATTTCCATAGTCCTCAGTTTTACAAAGCACTCTAATCAATTCATCACCCAGTGCTTATTAGTCACTTACCAAGTATTGGGCTAAACCTAGAGGATTCAAAAAGAGTTTCCCTCTGGGGCAGCTAGGTGGCACAGTGGATAGAGCACCAGCCCTGAAGTCAGGAGGATCCGAGTTCAAATCCGGCCTCAGACCAAACACTTGACACGTACTAGCTGTGTGACCTTGGGCAAGTCACTTAACCCCAATTGCCTCACTAAAAAAAAAAAGAGTTCCCCTCTGGGGCTTATCCCCCCCCCCCCTAATTGGGAACTTTCACTGGAAGGCTAGGTGTTTATTACTTTCTACTCTCATTAGGGTCTGTGTTTTACCTTTCTTTGTATTCTTAGCACTTAGCACAATTCCTGGCACAAACTGACACTTAATTAATGCTAATTGACTAACTGACAGCCTTTCTAGTACTATAGCTCTTGAGCCCCCACTAGTATGCTCCTCATTAACAATCAGACAGCCAGGTTAATTGGCTTTTAGAAAAGATATTTACTAAGAAAGTATATGTAGTAAGGAGTTGATACAAAGCATTTCTCCCAAAACCTGACATACACCATTCCCCATACAATATTCATGAGGAGAGCTAGTGCTAAGACAAAGTATGATGTCATGCATAAGGAGCTACTTTTCTGCCTTTATAGAGTCCTCCTGGAGTTCCCCTCAAATATTGGCTGGTTGTTGTCCTTTTTCTTGAAGAGGACCAGAATGACATCTCTAAGCTGGAGTCAGGTTACCATGTGTCCAACTGAGGCTGATCAACCCAATGTGAGCTCAGAATGTTCTGCCGGGTCTTTGCTAGACTCCAAAAGTCCACATCTCTCTAAAGTCCATAGCTAGCACTTCTCTCCACCATGAGAGGTCATGCTCCCTAAAGCTGTCTTTCCTCAGGAGACTATTGCTTTGTATTTGTTTGGCCTCAATGTGCCACCTGCCCCCAGTGTTGGCACTGCCACTGGCTACTGTCTCACCGGTGAGCATTGCAACTACTGCTGCCATTTGGGTCCAAATGCCAACAGTACCTCTAATGGGATCCCTGGGTCTTCTGAACACAGAAGGTCACTTGAATACTTCTATATCACAATACTCATTTCCTAAGATTAAAAAAATCAAACAAACACAAAGGGACAAAAGCAGCCATATGCTCACAGGTGCCATGGCTCTGGTGGAAGTCAGGACAGCCACCTTTCCTCCACATAGTTCTTGGGAAGGCACCTTAAAGCAGGTCTCCAGCTTCAAAGCCAGGAGAGAGAGAGAGACAGAGAGAGAGACAAAGAGAGGGAGACAAAGACACAGAGACAGAGAGACAAACAGATGGCTTGGGTTGCCCCTTTTGTACACACACAGGGTTCCAGTTCAGCACCTTCTGAATCGTCATCAGTTCTTCTAGCTCTGTAGCCAATTATAAGAGTTCGTCATCACACAGTACAAGCCCTCTCAGTCACGCATGTCCAGAAACCAGCTCCCCTCAAGTTTCCATGTGGTTGCTTGAATTGGAGCCAGGCAAGGAATATCTACACATGCTCCAAAGACTTGCCCCCATGTGCCAGTCCATCAGTGATATACAAAGAAAAAGCACACACAAAAAAAGATCTATCATCAATGAGCTTACATTCTAACGGAAAGAGAGGGCTATGTCAATGTATGTATATGTATATGTACGTATGTATAGACAGATGGACAGATAGATAGGTATTTCTACATTGTATATATACATACACACACATACATACATACATACATACACAGAGACACGAAATACATAGAACGTAGATAAAAAGTAACCTTAGAGGGTAAGGAAGCAGCAGCTGATAGGAGTGTCGGGTAGAGGTGGTGAGAGGAACTGGGAAAGGCCTTCTCTAGTAGATGGCCCTTAAGATTCTTGAAGGAAACCATGGATTCCATGAGGCAGAGGTGAGGGGAGTTGGGAGAGCCATCCAGGCATGTGAGATAGATCATGCAAAGACTTGGAGGTGGAATACGGAGCATTGTGTATGATGTCAAGCAAGTGAGCCTACATCTTCCTAGACACAAAGGACAGAGATCTAAGCTTGCTCAACTTGGTCAGTATAAAACATCAGGCTTTAGAAGGCACCTTCTGCAAGCACACCCAGACTCGTCCCCCATCACTGCCTCCTTTCATGTCCCGCCTCCTGTCATCAACTATGGGATGATATAGCAGTCAATCAATCCACCTATCTGACCTTTGTTCGAATCCCACATCTAACGCTTAAGACAAGTTTTTTCTCATCTATAAAATGGGGCAGTAATACCCATGGTACCAATCTTCCAGTGTTTTTGTGACTCTCAAGGGAGACAATGTATAAAAAATTCTTTGCAAACCTCAAAGTATAACAAGTGGTAGTTATTTTTATTATATAACATTTTCTCTCCACAGCTCATATAATTAAATATTAACAGGTCCACCCACCTTTAGGTTCAGAAATCCCTTGTGTTGACAGGTCCTAAAACTTCCTCCCCCAAACACTGCAGAGCATAAATCCTAGACTTAAAGCTGTTTGGTTGAGGATGAGAGCCCCTTCTGACTCCCACCCTTGGAAGGTGAGTGTTCCTGACCTGGTCAAGTCCCTACCTGTCTCCTTCCACCAGGACTGAGCTACCTTCTAGTTACCACCCTCAACTCTGCCCCCACAGAGAGCTGACTCTGAGCATGAATGGGGGAAGGAAGGAAGCAATGGGAAAGATGGCTTACTAACTGCATCTCCTTTCACATAACATGAGGCTTCCACCTAAGGGCAAGAGCCTCGATTTACCCATTGGGATAGCCATTCAATTTAAAAATCAACATAATCCCCTCTCATAACACTTTCAAGTCCCCTGTCAGTATCAAGACTTACTGATGGTTCACTTTTACCTGTGTACCAAGACCCACTCTCCATCTCCTGACTCAGGCTGGTATTCAAGGCAGGAAGACTCCCCTCTTCTTCACTGTCTCCTGGTTTCCCTGGATTTCAAGTCCCATTTAAAACCACCCCTTCTACAGGAAACCTTTCCCAAAACTCATAGTCTAGTGTTTTCCTTCTGTTGATTATTTCCCATTCATCCTGTATATAGCTTGATTATACATAATTGTTTGCATATTGTCCTCCCCATCAGATTGTAAGCTCCTCAGGGGCAGACATTGTCTCCAATTTCTTTGTATCTACAGCATTTAGCATAGTACCTGGCACATAGTAGGTGCTTAATAAATGTTGACCTACCCTTTCCAACTCCCTTTTCTTTTTTTTTTTCCCTTTTGGCTAGGAAATGGGGTTAAGTGACTTGCCCAGAGTCACACAGCCAGTAAGTGTCATGTGTCTGAGACCAGATTTGAACTCAGGTCCTCCTGATCCAGGGCCGGTGCTCTATTCACTGCACCACCTAGCTGCCCTGTGCAACACACTCAATAAACAGGATCAGTCATTTTAGCTAGAGTAAGCTGGCATTAAAATGCTAATTATATCAGGAATTATGAACAATTTATAGAACTTAAAAACTTAGGATTAGCCATATGCCTCTCAGGCAGAAAGGGAGGGACAAAAGAGGAAGAGATACTGTATAATCTGTATGAATTATTAGTTGAGGAGCAGCTCACCACCAAGCAGACAGGGTTCTCAGGGTGAGACCTCCACTGACCTGGCTGGACAAGGTGGTCAATGATGAAGTCAGATCATACTCACAGCCAGCTGTGTCCCCCATCCTCTCTTCTTCATTCTGGATCACCAGCCTCCATCTCCTCTCCTGCCCTCTCTCTCAGCCAGATCAGCCTCCAGGCTCTCTTCCCAGCTCTGTCCCTGCTATGGGGCAGCTGCAGCCTCAGCCCTGGTGGCCTGGGTAACCTGACCTCTCTGCTTCCTCTCTGGCATCTCCCTTGTGCCTTAGAGAAAACTCACCCACACTCCAAGTATTTGCCCACTTTTGAGGTCCTCCTCGCCTCCTGTCTCTTGGAGATCATCATGGAGCAGAACAAGCCACAAATTCCAGTCTCACCAACAGAACTTTTGTTCCTAGCTGCCTATGTCCTAGGTGGAGGGGATGACTAAGGCCACCTAAAAATAGGGACACCCAAAAGCTAAGTGACTTACTGAGGTCATGCCCCATGCACTTTTAGAGGCAGAATTTGAATCCGGACCTGAAGGCCCATTCTCACTGAGCTGACACTGCTATCTCCCATGGTCTCTTAGTTGCCCAATAATCCCCTTTTCTCAATTTTCATTCTCAGACTCTTGCAATGTTTGATATTATCAATTACCTTTTCCTGGATCCTCTGTCCTGTTCAGGTCAGGTTTTTTATTTTATGTTATTGCTCTGCCCTGGTCCTCCTCCTACCTGCCTGACCTCTCCATCTCAGGCTTCTTTGTGGGATCTTCATCTAGGGTATGCCCTCAAGCTGTGTGTCCCCCAAGGCTCTGTCTTGGACTCTCACCTGCTTTTCTCTACCATTTCCTCTGGTTATCTCATCATCTCCCATGAATTCAGTTGATTCCCAGATCTATACACACAGTCCTAACCTCTGTCCTGATGTCTCGCTTCACATTAGCAGCTGCCTTTTGGACATCTTGAATTGGATGTCCCACAAGCATCTCAAACTCAATCTGCCCCAAACAGAATTCTTCCCTTCTGAACTCCCCCTTCCTATTGAGGGCACAGCCGTCATCCCCCTGCTTGCAAATATTGGTGTTATCCTGGACCCCTCTCTCAAACCTCCCCCTCCCATATACAATCTGTTGTCAAGGCCTGTCATTTTGCATTCATCATTTTCCTCTTATCCTCCCTCCTTCTCCTCTGACACTCCCACCACTCTGGCACAGATTCTCCTCACCTCACCCCTAGACTATCTCCTTCTGGCTGGTCTCCCTCCCTCAAGCCTCTGCCCACTCTAGTCCACTCAGCTGCCAAGTGACCTTCTTACAAAAAGTCTGTCGGTGTCGCCCTCTCCCCACTAAACCACAGTGCCCCCATTATAGCCAGGATCCAGTGCCTCTGTGTGGCACTTGAAGCCCTTCAGCACCTGACTTCTTTTTACCTTTCTAGTCTTCTTATTCTTACTCCCCTCCACATACCCAATGATCCAGCTATACAGGCCTCCTCCTGGCTGTCCCTCCAACATGACATTCATCTCCCAGCTTTCTACCTCTTCACTGACTGTCTCTGAGGGCTGGGACCACGTAGTAGGCCCTTAACAGATGCTTATTGACTTACTGGCAAATGGCATTAGATGTATTCTACCTCTTTCCAGTTAGCTGTGAGATGGTTAGGATGTTGCCCCTTTCTGAACATCAAGTGAAGAATCCGACTTGTTCTCTGCTGACATGCTCATTGAGAATACCCCAGATCCGAGTATTGATAACTGATGTCGTACAGAGAGGAGCCTAAGCCTATTGATCGGGAGTTATTGGAACTCTCTGGCTTACTCTTTTGGAGGATGAATAAGGTCTAAGATGTTCTCCATGACTTTTCTATTTTCCTTTCCTTCAGACACTTTGTATGATTGGTCATTCAACTGGCCTGCACAACTGGATCTATTCCTTTCTCTGGCACTGGTCCAATCCAGCTGCTTTTCCTGTCCTTATTCTCAGGAATGACATTTCTTCCTCCTGTCTAACCTCAGGAATGGTGATGTTGAGTCCAAGGCTGGTGAAGAAAATAATTTGTTACAATGGCTGCTGAAAATCATTTTCTATTTTTGCCCAGTTGATCCTCCTTCTGTTTTCATACCCTTTGGGGGTGCACCTCTTGGAGCTCCCCTGTAGGGCACAATCAGCCAGAATTTTAGTCACACAAATGGAAGTGTAGAGTGGGCCTGTTTCTGGGCATGCATAATGATGCATTGCCCTTCCCACCAGTCCCCTCCCCTACACACACACACACACACACACACACACACTCACACACACACACTCACACACACACACACTCACACACACACACTCACACACACACTCTCACACACACACACACACACACACTCTCTCTCACACCACACACACACACACACACACTTTCTCCTCCAGCTGCTTCCTGATCCAAGGATTTATACTGTGTGGAGACTATGGTTGCTAGGTTGAAAGTCAGTAAAGGATGACCCTTGTGCCTTGGGCTTCTTCTTCTGTTGGCTTCAAAGTGCAAGGACCCTGAGATGTCCAGAGGGGTGGGTGAGTTATGTGCTTGCCCCAACCAGAGAGTGAGGCTGACAACTTTGCCCAGGTCTGCCTCACTTAAATGCAATTCATGTGGAAATTAAGACATCACCCACATGATGTCATTGGTCCTATTCAAGAATGAAGGACAAACATCAACAGCAACTCAAGCCATGAACTCCTTGGCAAGCCTGTGCCTGGGATGGGGGCCTCCTTCCTCTTTCTGTCATCTTTCCTTTGGTATAGGACCTTGATAGATCTCAAAGGCAGCTGGCTTCTTCCCCTTCTCAGACATCCAACAGCAGGGTCACAGCTTCCAGAGCCCAAGAGGAATGCCCACACAAAGAAAAACCATCAGAAAGAAAGAGCCCACTTGGGGTGGATAGGACAGTGTTTAGGAGAGGTGAATTGTAAAATGGTTAAATAGCAATCCTAAAAAGGAAACCATTCAAAAACATCTCAATAGGACTTGAATATTAGCCCCTAAATTGATTTAAATTTTTTCCCATTTAACAAACATTTATTTTTTTCTCCCATCCACCCCACACTGAACAAAAACAATGAAAATTCTCATAACAAATATGCATGCTAAAGCAAAACAAATTTCCATGTTGACCATGTTCAACAATAGGTCTCATTCTGTTTTTCAAGTTCCATAGGAAGTGGGTAACTTGCTTCATCTCTAACCTGCTGGAAACATGCTAAACTGATTTTACTAGTAGCAATGGTACTGGACCCTGTTCTAATCATTCTGTGATTGTTGATTACTCAGCATTTCCTTTGCTGGGTAAAAGTAAAACCACCTGGTCCAAACCTGATACATATTTGTACTTTTTGCTCCCCATTCTCCCTTTCTCTGGAGAACCTACAGACTAGGGCCAAAAAGAGAATTGCCCTTGGAGCATGCTAGAGTTGGGGCATGAACCAATAACTATGAGAATGTGGAGCCTACTTTCTTATCGAGAGGTCAGAATCCTGAGCTAAACCTCAGCAAACTGTAAGACAGTGATGGGCACAGTTCACTAGCCCCTGTGGCCTCAGCTGAGCAGCATCTGGCTAGCTACTGTGTTGGCCTTCAATGCCCTTGGAACAACTTTGTGTAGTTGGATACTTCTCCAAGCTTTCTTGAGACTGCTTTTACTCTTCACTGCTCCTTTGGTTTATGACACTATACTGCTCAAAATCATCAGTCATCCTTCTCCAAAGATTTTACAGACAAGTTTATATTCCAGCCTGGCATTGCCTCTGGAACTCATCTCTCCACATAAGTCAGATATTTGTGGACCAAACTACTTTCTGAGCTCTTTTGGTCTCTTTTTGGCAGTTAATTTACATTAGTGAAATAATTTGTCATCATCATTATTATTATAATCAATGATGATATCAGTTCTGTTGTCCACTTCCCATCTTTTATTTTTAATTATTTGTGTAAAATATTCAGTGTTCAATCATTTTACTTGCACTCTATATCTTTGTTTTATCATTACCACTATCATTACCATTCTTCTTACAAATTCTGATAGTAGCTCTGACATGTTAATGGTCTGATTGTACAGTGACAGTTAACTCAGAGAACACTCCATACATTAATAGCAAGTCTTTTCCTGTCTGCTAAAACCTTTCATTCTTTATGGTATTGTTTAGGGATCTCCAAGTAGTTGTTTTTTAAGAAGATAGATGTGATATAACAGTAGGAAGTTTCTGTGTAATTTCTAAGTCTAGGACTTCTCTCATTTATTTTTTCATTAACCAAGTCAACAAACATTTATTGAGTGATTACTGTATGCTAGACACGGGCCTAAACTCTGGGGATACAAAGAAAGGTAAACACAGTCCTTGTCCCCAAGAACCTCACAGTCTGATGAATCTGTGGTCTAATGACCATACTTTCCATATATTTCTCCCCCTCCTCATCTTTTCCCATCTTTGTTTTGACGTTACCAAATGAATGTAGGTTGATTTAATTGGAAGGGTCTTAGCCAGTACATCATAGAATTTCTCCATCACTTCATCCTCAGTAGCTAATGCTGATGCATAAACGCGTTGTAGATATTTTCCTGAAGGTCTTTTTGCAGATATCTATCATTAGTACTGCAATTTGTGAAACACCAATGTGCTATGAAATAATGTTTCTTGTGGCCTCTGGGAGTGTGATCAAACTCACTCTACCAGCTCCTTTCTTGGCTTCTCAAAGGGGAACTTCAGAGTCACCTTTCATTTAGCTATAACTCACTTCTTTTGTCTTGTTTTGTTTATAGCGAGAACATCAAGATTGATAGTAATCACCTCCTCCAGCAATATGTTGAATCTTTGGTCATTGGATAATTATCTCACATTTAGAGTAACAACCTTCAAATGGAAATGGGCTCATGGTTTTCAAACAGTTTGGGTCTTAGCACCTTCTATCGCCCTTTTTGAAACTCTACCAGTATCACTGCAAAAGAGGCAGGGGGCCACATAAAACTGGAGGGCATTTTTAAGTTTCCTTTGCTTTATGGGTTGACATGGGCAAAAATAATGTTACCCCCATCTGGCCAGCATACCAGTGATGTACCTCCCCTCAGTAAACTAGACTGGTTCTAGAGAAACAGTGTCAGTCTATTAGCAGGATCAAACTTTCCAATATGGTAGAACCCACCAGAGCTTGGACTCTTCTGACAGAGCTTTCAAGAATGAGGGTCACCTCCACACCATAAGGAGAGGGCATTGGAATAGACATTTGAATGCTTTATTTCCTATTTGTTTAGATACCTGTCCTTGTCTCCATTAGAACGTAAGCCTCTTGAGGGCAGGGCTTACTGTACTATAGCTACCTTTATATACTCCGTACTTGGCATCCGTTGCACCTTTAACATAGGTGACACTAAACAACTACTTCTTGGATTAAATTGAAATGTATTTTGCTTTCCTTGACATGTGTGGGAAGCCAGGGGTGCACTGTCCCCTCCAGCCTCAGGAGGTAGTGAATGCTTACAGGCAGAGCATCAAGAAAGTGAAGGCAGCAAACGAGACTGCAGAGCGGTAAGCTATTCCCCACTGCCTGCAGCTTCCCGCATTAAGCTTTCATTGTTTGCCAGGTGCTGTGCTAAACACCAGAGATATACAAAGAAGCTAAAACACAATCCCTTCCCTCAAAGAACTAAACATTCTGGAAGCAGCCAGAATCCCCATTTCCTGAGCGCTCTGAGGTCTGATGACATCTGTTGACCTTGAATGTAAGCTCCCTGAGGCCAGGAATTATTGCAGCTTTCATCTTTGTATCCTCTAGTGCCTCATAATTTGCCAATTACAAGATGCAATGGATCTGCGAATTTACCAATCTGGATGTTCCCTTCAGTGATGCTGCCAGTGCCCTGATCTTCCTGGCTTTCTCCTGACATCATGAGGATATCAATGGGGCACTAGGACAGTTCACCTGCTCTCCCATGCTTCACCATAGATCAGCCCATCTTACCTTCCCTTCATGCATTTTCATCATCACCATCATTATCATAGCTAGTATTCATATGGCCCTTTACAAATATTATCTTATTTGATCCTCACAACAACCCTGGGAGGTAGATGCTAATATTATCCTCATTTTACAGGTGAGGAAACTGAGGCAGGTGGCGCTTAGATAACTTGCCCAGAGTTGCACAACTAGTAAGTGTCTAAGGGTGGACCTGACTCTCGGTCCAGTATTTGTCCACTATGGCACCTAGAAGCTCCTTAGCTACCCTGATGACATCTTAAACTCCTTTGCTGTGTGCCCAGAGCCTAGTATAATTCCTGGTACACAGTAGATGCTTAATAAATGCTTATTTATTGACTGACCTACTCCTATTCTTTGAAGTCTCTCTTTGGTTCTATGTCATAACTGCTCAAATCTACTGCCCTTCACATGAGAGTAGACACTTAATAAATGCTGATTAATTAAAGAAAGTTGTGCCAAAGCACAGCCTTCAGAAGACATAGACACTCCCCAACAGCAGCAGCCCCTACCTGCTTGGCAGCATTTTGATACAAGCCCCTACCTTTCCTCATTGCTGATAGCATCCTCAAGCTACCTGCCCCCAGCACACCCAAGAACCCTTCCCCAGGAAGTCTCCTGCAGGACAAAGGAACTTTTGAAAGTGACTTGAAAAGAGATGAGCTTTGCTGTGGTTAACTCCAGGGAGGCCCCTTCCTGTAACCCAGAGGACAGCCAGGCTGAACATGTGCTGGCCATTTGGGGAGCAGACTCCCACTTCCCAGATCAAACACGTCAGGAGGAGGGCTCCGTGCTGGGAAAACACGGGCCCTCAGGAAAATCATTAGGCTATGGATGCACTGTTGCTCGTTGGCCTGGAGTGGCCTTCAGAGACATAGCCATAGGACTGGGATCAGGATTCCTGACCCAATTTCAAAGTCCTGGGGGAGGAAGGTATTTACTTTACACGTCTCATTTCAAGCGATCTTCTAGCTCTCACTACACCTGGAACTTCTCCCAATGGGTTAGTTAAAAGCCACCAAAAAGCCCAGGTGGGAAGAGAGGGGAGCCGAGGAGAGAGCCCCAAACCAGCCCAGAGTCCGGAAACCTCAAGTTCTCATCTGACCTCCAGCTTGCCGTATGACTTTGGGGGCCTTCAGTTTCCTTATTTCCAAAGTGATGTTTGTAGATTTACAGCTGGGAAGGACCTTAAAACAAGGGTTCTTCACTTTTTTGTATCATGGACCCCTTGGGCAATCACTCTGTTAAAATATATGGACTCCCTGCTCAGAATAACGCCTCAGCACATAAAATAAAAAGCACGGGATTAAAGAAGAAACCAACTTTACTGAAATTCAGTTATCAAACTATTTTTTAAAACATGTCCACAGACCCCAGGTGAAGACCCCCTGTAATATCTACCCCCTCAAGCCAAGGCTCAGAGGGGAAGGGAGCTGCCCAAGGGCACACAGGCAGGAACAGTTGGGCACCAGATCCTCAGACTCCAAAACCATCATCTTGCCACCACAGCGAGCTCCTCTTCAATTCAACTTGACCATGATTTGTTAAGCACTGGCAAGAAGTACACAGAGGTGAGGAGGAAGTAGCCTCTGTCCCCACGGAGCTCCCATTCGACTGGGGTGAGACAACATAGACAAATAAATGTAGCGTAAGGACGAAGAGGAGGGCACACCCAACACCAGCAGCGTCTTAGAAACTGAGGTTTCTCAAGAGGGAAGCAACAGACTCTGGCTTTTAAAGCAAAAGCCCTGGGTTCAAACCCCACCTCTTCTATTTGCAGCCTGTGTGGCCAGGCACAATTCGTTTAGCCCATCTAAACAGTGGCTGTTCCAGAAGATTGTCCCTGATCTCTTGTCCAACCCCTGTTATTCTGGGTTCCACTAATCTCTCTTCGGGGTCCCAGAATCCCTTGCTTCCTCCCGGGCCATCTCCTATGGGAAAGCAGCACTCAGGGCAGGCCCCTGCCCCCATTCATTGGATACCTAGTTTGTATTTGTGGATTCGTATTCAGGGTGTGGCTCCTCAAAAGAACCTAAGCTCCTACAGGTCACAGACCCGGGGCCCAGCGGAGTGCCCACTGAGTGAGCAAAGCATCCAGTGCTCCACCATTCCACATTCTAAGGTCCCTCCTAGCTACTTGTGGCAGTCCATCTTTTCCCATTCTCTGCCTGAGGGCCCCTTCAGCTGACACTCTATGTTCTAACATAAATTGTCAAGTTCCTCCCAGCTCTTTGTTCTTCATCCTCCCTGACCCTCCCCACCCTAGCTCTGACATTCTATGTTCTAAGGTTTCTGCCAATTCTCACATTCCATGTTTCAGACTCCACCCCCCAATTTGGACACTGGGCTATTCAAGAGCTTTCCTCTCCCCCTTTGCAGGACTAAAATACATTCATGTCACTCCTGAGCATCACCCAGAACTTATTTCTAACAATCTTTCTCTCACCATGACACTTGGCTTACCGGGACCTTCTGTGGTTATGTGACCCCACGGCCTCTGCTCTGTGCTTCCTGATAACTGGCTTGTGCATGCCTTGGCCTCCATTGAGTTGGAAAGATGTGTTAGGCATCTCCCAGTTTCATTTTCAGAGTTATTGGATGGGAAGGGCTCTATTGTCTTCAAGAGAGAGAAGGAAGAAGGGGGGGGGAAGGAAGGATGGGACAAGGAGAGAGAGAGAGAGAAATGAAGGAGAGAGAGAGAGGGAGCAGGAGGGAAAGAGACAGAGAGATATCCCCATGCAGCCATACAGAGTTTTCTTCCTTCTTGGAGTTTTAAGGAAGGAGTGCCTCATTACCTACAGCCACACCAGGCTCAGACTCAATCCTATCCCTGCCCTCCCCCAGGCCAGCTCCCCTGAAATGCTGCTTTGCATCTATGTTAGGACTCCTGACCAGGTCCCTGTCCCATCCCCACCATGGAAATCTCTCCATCTGAGAGCCATGGCCAGATGCATAGGCTCTGCAGCCCCCCAAGGAGCTGGGCTGGAGCCTTCCCAGAGCCTCCCAGAGGCTGAAAATCTGTCCCCAAGTATCTAACACAGATGTTTCCAGACTTATTAAAATTCCCAAATCAGAAACAAATGCTAAAGGGAGTCTCCAACATTCTAGCCTGGAAGAAGACATGGCAGCCAGCGTGTACCTCACTGGAAGAATCTGTCCTGTTTCAATCCCTCGCTTTCAATCAATGGCCCATTCAAGTCCTGTCCACCCTTGGGAGCCCAGGATTAAGACCAGACACATCTCTGACATTTCTAGATTCCTTCATGTCTGCAAAGCACATCATAGACATTAAGTGCATCCATGAGTCTTATCCCCATTTTACAGAAGAGAAAACTGAGGCCCAGAAAAATGAAGTGATTATGGACTTAGAGCTGGAAGGGAAATTAGAGTCCATCTCATCCAACCTCCATTTTACAGATAAGGAAAATGAGGTCTGGTGATTAAATGACTCACTCATGGTTATACAGCTGGTAAGAAGCAGAAGCAGGATTTGATTCCAGGTTCTCTGACATCAAATCTGGGGCTCATTGCATGGTATCCTGCTTAGTGTAGATATGACACTAGGCTCAGTTGTGGCCAAGGTGTCTATATTTGATAGTGAGAAAGAATAAGATTAAGTGGTGAGTGTCCAAATCCTGTCCATCCTTCAGGATCTCATCCTTCTGGGGTCTCCTTCTACGGACACAGATTTCCTCCCTTGGAACTGTGCTCTCCAGACCCCAGACCCCCAGATACCATGCCCAGTCTCCCATCCCCCCAGCTAATTCAGTCAACTCTAGAATTCTGCCCTAGATCCAGCAGTCCTGACTAATGAGTGAGGTAGTGCTCGGCCAACTGGGTCTTGCCCTAAATCACACCACCAGGCATCAGCCCTGGGCATGATGTCTTCTATCCTACCACCCCTTAGCAAAGCTCCCCTCCACCTCTCCAACCCAGTGCTTTCTATCTCCCACTCTAGGAACAATAAACAAGTGGAGTAGAATGTAAATTCCTCACAGACAGGATTATTTGTACTTTGTATTTGGCCCTCCAGCACCTGGCACATAGTAGGCATTAATTGCTTATTTATTGCTTGCTTCATAATGTCTGGGAACCACAAAGTGCCTAAAGATGATCACTGAGTCCATGAAAACTGATGCAATCACCAAGTGAGGATGTAGAGAGAGGAGAAAGCCCAGGACAGAGCCTTGAGGGTCACCCACAAATAAGGGGTGTGATATGGGTGATAAGTCAACAAAGAAGACTAAGAAGGAGGGATGGGACAGGGAGGAGGAGAAGCCAGGAAGAGTAAATAGTGTGAAAATCCAGAGAAAAGAGAGCAGCCAGGGGGAGAAAGTGGCTGACTGCATCCAATGCAGCCAGGAGGTGGAGAAGGATGGGGCCATTAGATGGGATTAGGCAGTCATGGGAAACTTTAGAGAGAGTCATTTCATTTGAGTGAGGAGGTCAGAGGATGGACTGGGAGGGCTTTAAAAGAGAGTGTGAGGTGTGGACATGTAGGTACCCAGAATGTAAGTTCCTTGAGGCCAGGTACAGTTTTTCTCTTTGTGTCTCTATGACCTAGTGCAGTGCCTGCCACAGAAAGCGCTTAATAAATGCTTGTTAGACTGCAAGTTGTCCCCTTCCTTCAGGAGTTCCATGAAGTAGTGCACTAATTTTCAAATAATCTGGGACAATGAACCACCTGAAATCTTGGCCTGCTCATGGCAAGCTGGCAGACGGTGCTCTCCAAGGTGCTACGTCCAGCATGTCCATGCATTCTTCATAGGGGACGCTCTCACTAACATACACTCAACACTCAGAACAACTCTCTGTCCCAATGTAGTTTTCCCTTTACAAATTAATGGTGAATGGAGACACTCTCTCAATAAGGATTGTTCATTGAAATAAAGCATTTTGAAGATGGAAAACATCATGGAGCTATTAAGAATTGTTACTGCATCATTTCCATGAAAATCACCTCTTCCATCTTGCCAAGGACCAAGAAAAGAAAATATTTTTGGTGAGATTATCTCAAATACAAAGGGAGAATCCCAGGTCCCATTTGGGTCTAATTGAGAGGGAAAATGTCATGGTGGCTTGGGAAATCAGGCAAGTGGTTTCCCGTAGGGTATCCTCCTCTACCTCTAACCACCATCCCTTCCCCCAGCTCTCCTCCTTAAGTTACAATCCTTTCCCTTTCTTTTTCATTTTCCTTCTCCACCTCTGCTTCTCTAGTCTTCAGTTTCTTCTCCCTTCTTTTCCCCCTCTAGCTCTCAGTCTTTCTTCCTGAAACCTCATCTTTCTCCCTCCTTCCTTCCCTTCCTCCTCCAGGCTCCAGCCTGTCCTCTTTGAACCTTCCTCCCTGCCTTTGTATGAAGCCAGCACATAATCCTTTGGTCCTGCATGACTTCTAGTCCTCCCTGGCAGGGAGTTCTGCTCCAGCTGGGTCATGGCACATTCCCAGGCTCCTGTGGGGCAGGGGTGCTGCTCATAAAAGATGCTTCTCTTAAGCACCAATAGTATTCAACAGTTTCCAGGCATCTTAATGGTAAGTTGGGTTTTGTTTCCTGTAAGACTGACAAATCTTCTAAACCTGCAATGACAAGCATTTTCTTTTTTGATTTATGAAGCCAGAATATAAAACAGCATTGGTAAAGCAAAAGGAGATTCACTGCCAGCATGTGCAGCTTCCAGATGATGCCCAGTCACCCTGGCTCCTTCAAAAGAGTCCAATAATCCATCTACTGAGATCGGATTTCACTCTGATTCTGATCTGGGGAAGAGAGAGCAAAGGAAACCTCCATGGAGGCCAATGGGGCAGGACAATAGAGAGATTTCCATGAATAAAAGTTTCTTTAAACTCCTAGCTGAATGATTTTCACCAACATTTCAATTCAGACCCTGAGTTTTCCTGGCAGTATGAGCTCACTGTCATTAAAAAAAAAAAACAGGAGAAAGAACACCCAGGCAGTATCTTCTTTCTTCCCTTCTCATCAGCTAAGGAGAAGCTGCTCCCCCAGGCCCAACCTGTGGCAAAAACTTTGCCCCTTTAAGACACATTCCACCCCCCTTTTTGTCCTGTTGCTCCAGAGGCTTCCTAGAGTCCTGCTTATACTAATTGCTTGCAGGCTGGAATCCAAGGGGGCATCCATCTGTTCCTTGTGGTCAACTTGCAGGCTTCCATGTGGGCCCAGGTCTGAGCCTGGCCAAAGCAGAGGCTTTGAGATGGGATGGCTGTTTCCAATAGTATGCATCCAGGGAGGAGCCCTGCAAGTCTTTACTCTTAGGCAGCCTAAGGGCATTCCTGGATCCCATCTACCTCATCATCCTTGGCAAAGACCCTGCCCAGTTCAGACAGTGAGTGTCCTTGAGATGGTTCTGAACATGTGCAGAAGGGATGGCTAGGCAACCGTTCAGATCTCTAGATGGGTAATGGATTTAATCAAGAAAAGGACAGAAAATAAGCATGGCTGGATACCACATGGAAGGTAGCCAGAGCTGCTAGGTTGTTAGGAAGGCCAGAGTGATGCAAATAGAGAGAGCATTTGATTCGCAGTTAAGTCCATAATGGGAAAATGGTGAAAGGACACAGACAATTTTCAAAAAAGGAAGTACATACTGTTGAAAACTATTTTTTAAAGCTCTCAAACTCACTAATAACCAAAGAGATACAAATCAAGAAAACACTGAGGTCCCACTTCACACCTGTCAGTTTGGTAATGATAATAATTAAAGGCAATGGAACTGAATGAGATTTGTAGAAGAGGTGGGGAGGTGTTAGATTAAGGTGAGACAAGACAGAAGTTGAGACAAGACAAAATGAAACGAGATGAGATGAGATGAGATGAGAAAGGATGAGAAGAGAAAAAGAATATAGGAAAGGAGGAAAGAGGAGAGGAAAAGAAAGGAGAGGAGAGAAGGGAAGGGAAGGCAAGGAAAGGGAAAGGAAGGGAAAGGAGAGATGCTGCTTCTGAAGATGGCCCCATTCCCTTCGGGCCGGCTCTTACCATTTGAGACTTTTCCTCAACATTGAGCCTAAATGGGACTTTCCACAACTCCCCCCTATTGCTCCTTGTTCTAGCCTTTGGTGCCAAGTTAAATAAGGCTAATCCTTCTTCCAGATGCCAAGCTTTCAAATACTTGAAGGCATGCTCCTCTTGAGTCTTGTTCAGGATAAATATCTTTGGTTCCTCCAATCGATTCTCATATGACATGACCTTTGGACCCTTTTCCTACCTGATTACCATCCTCTGGAAATTCCTCAGTGTATCAATGTCCTTCTAGACTGTGATGCCCATAACTGAACAGAAGGTTTCGTATGTAGTCTGAGCAGAGCTGGGTACAGTGGACACTCATCTCCTTAATTCTGGGTGCTACATAAAGGATTAAGAAATGAGAAAGGCACACTGGCCCACCAACTGAGTGTTTTCTTTTAAAAACTGACTGATCCAGCTGCTAAAACAATTAAGTAATGTAGGGTAAAAATAGCTTTTCTGACCTTCATTCCAGAAGCCAAAGGTTAGAATCAGACATGACTCTATGGTTCTATTTCATTTCTCCCAAGGTTCTTAGTAACATATTTTAAGGGGGTGGGGGATCATTTCTTCTCTTTATCATCTGGTCCCTTGTGGTCTGATTACATGGAGGATTATTTTTCAAGTGTGGCCTCTGAGGCCTCCTTCATTTCTGAGATTCTGTGATTCAAAACCTAGGCTGTAGCAAGTTTCTGACTTAAAGTACACTTGGTACCATGCATTTTCTTTCAGGTAGTGATTGCAGATCCTCAAGGAGCCATCCTTACTCTTTGGGGTTCATAGCCTGCCTCTGACAATTCTGAGATGGGTAACCCTGGGCAAATCATGGAGTCTCTAGGGACCTCAGTTTCTTCTTCTGTAAAATGAGTGAGTTGGGCTAGATGACTTGTAACATCCCTTTCAGCTTTAGATCTCTGATCCAGGAAAGGAAGGAAGGAAGAAATGAAGGAAGAAGGAAGGAGGAAGGAAGGAAGGAAGGAAGGAAGGAAGGAAGGAAGGAAGGAAGGAAGGAAGGAAGGAAGGAAGGAAGGTGCAATGTTAAGTATTCCACTGGACTGAATCCTAGGGATACAAATACCTAAGTTAAGACAATCCCTCAACTCAAGAGATTTTGATCCAGTAGAACAAGATGGCACACTTGGGGGAGTGGTGCCCAGGTAAAGATGTTTTGGTCTAGGAAGTCACATGGAAGGTGAGTGGAGACATAGAGGAGTCCATTGGCAGGTCCAAGCCAGGAGCAATGCCCATATTTATTTGTTTACAATTCCCAAATAAAGAGGTGGAAAGCAAGAGGGTAGATAGGAAGATGTCTGAAGTGGAATGTGCATCACATCTGGGACTGGTCTTTTAGCCCTCTGCATTAGTTCTCATGCTAACTCATCAGGACAAGTGAAGGCCCCAAGGCTGAGGTTCCAAAGCTTAATGGGTTAAGCCTTCCAGGGAGATGGACATGGTGCCTGCCAGTCCAGTGGTCTAGAGGGTGCATCATCAGAGTGGACAGCAAGAAGGTGGCTGCGGGTGGTGGGAGTATGATTCTCAAATTCTTCACTAAGTGGGGTTGAACTGGGCAAGCACAAAGCTTCCCTTTCTGATTCCACACTGACTACAAGTGACCTAGCTCAGGATGGCAAGTCCTTGGTTGCTTCCAACCACATGTGACTCAGCACCAAAGAGCTTGTACTTTGAGATAGTGAAATCCCCCATACACACACACACACACACACACACACACACACACACACACACACACACCCCAATTGGTCACTAAGCAGGAATTACTGTGACTCAGTGGACCTTTAAAAAGAAAGTCAACCCACCCCTGCTTCTCTCTTCTTCCCGTCCTAGCTGTGGGTCTGTTTCTTGAGCGATGAAGGAAGGACAACAGAATTACTGAATTTCCAAATTGGAAGGCACATCAGTGACCATCTTGTCTACCCCATACCCAGGGGCCATGTAGTTCACCTTTGATTGGGTGTTGAATTTCAGTCATTATCAGAGCCATGGATATGACCTTTTTCCCTGTGGTCCATATGCATTTCTGTCCACCCTCCCTGCCGCTATCCCATGGAGAGACCTATCATGGAAAATCAGATCCTATGTGCCTGGCCCTGGAGTTTGGGAGACCATAAGCAGCACAGAATAAACAAACGAATAAATGGACACATAGGTAGATAAATAAATAAATGAAATAGATGAATAAATAAATAAAAGAATGAATGACAGATTTTTTTTAAAGCCTGTTTTCAGAGAGCAAGCAGTTCTATGGTTCCAGGCCACTTGTGTTTGTCTCAGACCCCTGAATTTGGAAGACTAGCGGGGATGCACCAGGTCCCTGCAATAGCTAAACTGGGCACCCATGCAATGTAATGACATGAGATAGGGATTCCATCTCTTTGCACCCTCTAAATAGAGACTGAATCCAGGTTCCATCAGAAAATTGTTATTTGCCAAGCAGGGCTTTTTGTTTGGTTCTAAGTCTCTGCTACATAATAGATGATAGAATCTGCCCAGGGGATCACTGCCATCACACAATGATGAGACGCTCTCTCATTTGTGGGGTGTGCCAACTGGCAGGAGGGCCATCCTGGCTCCCTGCTGTCTGCCCTGGTCCAGTGCTGTGGAAAGCATACTGGATTTAGCATCAGAGGACTCTGATTGGCTCTACAACTTAATATCTGTGTGACGTTGGCCAAGTCACTGCCCCTCCTCAGGTCTTAGTTTCCTCCTCTGTTAAAAAAAAAAATGAGGTTGGCCTGGAACATCCCTAAGGTTCCTCCAAGTCCAATGCAGGGATTCTTAATATTTTCTTGTATCATGGACCCCTTTGACACTAGAGTGAAGCCTATGCACCTCTCTTCAGAATCATATTTTTAAACATTATTGAGGGAAATGCTAAATTTCATTTAGAGAGTAATGAACATCAAGATGTATTAGGGATTTTTTTGTTTTGGGGTTTTTTTCCCATACAAGTTCATAGATACCCTGAAATCTACCCCTTGGGGGCCTATGGATCCCAGGCTAAGGTCCCTTCCTATTCTGATGGTCAAAGAGTCTACATGTGCTAGAGTAGAATGATTGAGTCAAATGTTCTGCTGCTATTCCTCATCTTTGCCCTCCTTCATGTCTCTTCAGAGGAGCTATGTGCCTCAGTAGACAGAAAGCCAGGCCTAGAGTCAGAAAGACCTGAGTTCAAATCCAGCCTCATACACTTATTAGCTGTGTGACCCTGGGCAAGTCACTTCACCTGTTTGCCTCAGTTTCCTCATCTGTAAAGTGAGCTGGAGAAGGAAATGGCAAACCACTCCAGTATCCTTGGGATCATGGAGAGTCGGACATGATTGAAAAACATCTGAACAACAGTGCCTCTTCTAAACCCACCCCTAGCTCCCAGAACATGGTAGCAACATTTGACAGTTTGTTCTGGCTTTGTGCACATTCCCTATTTATCTTTTGGGACAATGGGTACAGTAGTAGTTGTACCATGGAGAGCTCCAAATAATACATTCTTTGTAAAAAATTTTCCCCAAATCTCAAGATAGAGATAAGGACTGGATCTGTGATCTCATCAGTAGAGGGGACTCCTAGTCAAGGAAATCCTCCTCTACCCACCCAGGTTGACACCCTGGCAACTTTAGGCACTGAGAAGTTAAGTAAGTGACTTGTCCAGAGTCACACAGCTAATAGGTGTCAGAACTTGAATAGGTGTCAGGACTTGAAACTAGACCTTTTTTTGGTTCTCTAGACACACAACACACTGCCTCTACAGGAGTAACATTTGGGGGTTATGGACCTGGAGATCATATTTCAAGGCAAAGTTCAGTGCTGGCTGAAAAGGGGTCTCAGATGACTAGGGCTGACTTTCAAGGGGAGGACCATTTGGGGAGCAGGGCTTCTGGGAATATAATACATTCACTTGACCAGTTTTTACCCAGAAATATACACTTTCCTCTTCCTGACCAGAAACATTGGACGCTTAGAAAAAAGGCAAGGATGGACATCATAAGGTGAGAGACGTGAAAGCAAACCCTGCCTGTGTGACCATGGGCAAGTCAAACAATAACACAGCTGGCATCTACAGATGCTTTAACATCTGTAACCCTTCTCCCCTCCCCAACCCAGATGCCTGGGCTTCCTTAAGTAACCATCTCAAGACCCACCTTGAGCTGGAGGCTTTCTCAGCTTGCCCCCCACCCTGCACCATCACTGTGAGTGCCTTTCTTCTAAGATTATTTCCCATTGAATGTGTGCATAGCTTGTCTCTCCAAAATTTCTATTTGACTAGAATATCCCTAAGGTCCCTGGCAGCTCTGAATCCTGTGATCTTATATCCAAAAATGTTCTAAGAAGGGAATTTTTTTTAAAAGCACATTGGATTTGGCCATAAATCATGTTTCTATTTCTACCATAAAATCCCTTCCAGCTCTAAGATTCTGTCCTTGTAACTTTGCACTAATGTTTGTTAGACCTCTGTTACTTCTCAACCACCTTCTTGAGCCACAGGAGACAGAATCCTTGCCTTCATCAGAAGACCCACAGAGGACTGAGAAGGGAAGGGCAGGGTCATCATGGGCAATAGGGGCACCCACATAAATATTGGCCTTCTGGAACAATGACCTAGTTACCTCATGCTAGTTACCTAGGTCTGAGTCCTGACTCTGACATTAACTAGCTGGGTGGCCACAGACAGGCCCCTTCTCAGTTTCCTCATCTGTAAAATGGGAGTAAAACTACCTGCCCTCTTTCTCTTCCAAGGTTGTTGGGAGGGAGCCAATAAACTTTACCATATTGTAGAAATGGGAGCTCTGACTGTCCCTGGATACCCAGGAAGGATCCTTGGCTGGCCAGGAAGTCTGGGAGGATGGTCAGGAGAGCTGGTGCCCTGAGCAGAGACCAGGGTTTATGGAGTTCCCAGAGCTGGCCTTGCTGTGCCTTAATCTCCAAGGAAATGGTGCCCAGAGGGGCTGTGGCTGAGCAGCCTGATTAATGAGTCCCTCTGGGTATGATGTCATACCATTAGTGGTGCTGCCAAAGCTGAGGCTCACTAGCCCCAGGCTGGCCTCCTACCCATACCTGGCCTCCCCAAGACAGCCACATGCCAAGCCTATGCATATCCCTGGGCTAACAACCACACTGTGGTCATGCTCTTCTGGGGCCAGGCACAAGCCAGCACAGAGCCAAGGAAGCCAGGCAGCCATGACGGCATGGAAACAGTCGGAAGACTTTGGTTTCCATCTTGGCTCTATACTCCCTAGTTGTGATACTGGCAAGTATCTCTCTCTCTCTCTCTCCCCTCTCTCCCTCCCTCCCTCCTCTCTCTCTTTCCCTCTCTTTCCCTCTCTCCCCCCCCCCCTTTTATCACTATCCTCCTTGGGAAGACTTGATTGGGAGACTAGATGCCCTCTGCAACCTCTCTTCCAGTCCTATAAGGCCTCAGCTCTCTAACCAAAAATTGGGAAGAATAGGGGGTGGGGTGGTCAGGGACCTGTTGAGAACAGGCATTAATGGTGATACATCTCAGTCTCAACTTTTTGCCTTTAGAGAGTCCACGTCACCTCTCTGGGCTTTCAGCTCCCTCACCTGTGAAACAGGGATGACAATAATGACACACCTGCCCCTGGGGCCTCTATCTAACTCATTAGTGGCTGCATCAGGCTCTGTCAACAGCATCCTAGGCATCACCATATCCCCTTTGCTGCTTCCACAGGGGCATGAAGTCATTCAGCTGGGTAAAGACTCAAGGGGAAAAGTTGTGTAAGCATTTCAAGACCAATCCAACCAGCTCCATTGATACTTGAGACAACTTCCATCTCTACAATTACCCTATCCAGAGCCAGAACAAGAGTGGAGCACCCAGGGCTTTGCCTCAGGATGCTGACAGCATATGCAGTCCTTTGGTAGTATAGAAACCACTGAGCTTAGTATCCAACTAGCATCTAGTTAGCAAAGGATACATCAGGGTGAAATGGAAAGAGTACTATATTGAAGGGCAGAGGAACTAGTTTTGACAAATAGGTAGATAGAGAGATAGAGATAGAAGTGATAGATAGACAGATGGATAGATTGATGAATAGATGGACAGAAATAAAGAAATGAATAGATGGATAGAGATAGATGGATGAATAGATGGACAGATAGAGATAAATAGGTAAATGGATAGAGAGATGGACAGATGGACAGAGATAGATTAATAAATGGATAGAGATATGTAGATAGATAGATGGATGAATAGATGGATAGATAAATAGATAGAGATAAAGAGAGCATGTATTTAGTATTTACTCTGTGCCAGGCATTGTGCTAAGCATTGGAACTATGCATACAAACAAGAAAAACAGTCTCTGCTTTCAAGGAGTTGACATTTATTAAGAGAAGACATCATGTAAAGGGGAGCTGGAAAGGGGATGTTGGGTGGCACCTTTTCTGACAGCGAGGTGTGGAGATGGTCAGGGATTGGGGTGGGGGCCTGGTTCCCAGCAAAATAAGGTGAAAGTTTCCCTGTCAGACCCGGGAGACCCAGGGCAGAGCCCAAGTACCAGTTGGGTGTGGGCAGAGGAGGGACAGAAGAGATGAGGGTGATGGCTGGAGCACAGGCAGCATGGTGTGAATATTGAGAAGGCTCAGGGAGACCATGCTCATGGTGTCCAGGCATTTGAAGGGCCCCAGTGTGCAGGAAGGGCTAGCCTCATTCTTTGCAGCCCCAGAGGGCAGAGCCAGAAGCAGAGTACAGAAATTGCCAAGAGGGCAACTGAGGCTTAATGTCAGAAAAGTTTCTTAGCAATGAGCTCCATCCCAGCATGGGACAGGTGGCCCCGAGAGGTAGCAAACTCTCCCTCCTTGGAGGTCTTCAGGCAGAGACTGGCTCTCCTTGTCAGGGATGCTCTAAGGAGGATCCTCTTTGTGTGTGGGTTGGACCAACCAGATGGGCGGAGGAGCCCTTAGGCTCAAGCATCGACTCTGCGCCTCTCACCATAAGACTCCAGGCAAATCATTCCTTAGCTGAGCCTTAGATTCCTTATCTAAAAATAAGAGCTCTGAGGTTCACTCTAACCCTAGATCAATGATCCTCTGACTTATTATGGGAGAGGGGATTCACAGGTCCATGTTGAGGAAGTTCAGATTTCCTTTTTTCCTACAACAGTAAAATGAGGCTCAGAGAGATCGAGGGAATGGAAGCCTGCAGCTAATCCTGCCAGGGGAGAAACAGCCTTCCCCCACAGGCATCCCAAAGCACTTTGGCTTGTACCTTCCTAATGCTCTGATTATCATGTACTGTTGGGTACCTTTGGGTCCTTTGCCCTTTGATGGCCTTGAGCTCCAACAGCTCAGGGGGTCTTCTTATCAAACTCAGCATGTCCTTATAGCCTGGAACAGCAAGCAGACAGTGAGCAGATGTTTGTGGGATGAATGAATGAATTTATTTATTAATTAACAAACTAATTAATTAACTAATGAAGACAGACAGATGGTCTCAGAATGGAGCAGAAAGTAATTCCAAATCCTAGGGATAAAGAGGGCTCCACCTCGGTATGGCAGCCGTTGGGTTCCAGACATGACACTGCTGTCCCTTCATTTAAATTCCCAGAATCCCAGAATTGGAGAGTGGGAAGGGGCCTCAGTGGCCCTCTGCTCTAATCCTTACACGGAAGTAATGCTGCCTCCACAAGAGCTCATACAGGCTCTGCTGGAAAGACCCCCAAGATGCTCGTTTCCAAATGGCCCATCCTCCTTTGGGACAGCCCTCATTGTTACAATGGTTTGACCCAACATTAAACTGCAATTCCCCCCCCCCCACTGCTCATGATTCTCCCCAAGGGGACCCAACAGAACCAGCCCAGTCCATCTCCTCCAATATTTCTTCAAATTTCTTCAAATATTCGAATTTCTTCCAATAGCTCTTCAAATATTAAAGACAATATTTGTGTCCCCTCACTCCCAGTCTTCTCTTCTCCATATCAAACATGCCCAGCTCTATCAACCACTTCGGTCACAGCTCCCACTGGTATAGTGGCAGCCCCACTGACCTTGGTGTATGCCTTCACCTGCCAGTGGATCTCTGTCTTCAGAAGGTAGGTGGCACAGTAGATAGAGCACCAGCCTTGGAATCAAGATCACAGCTCAAATCTGGCCTTAGGCACTTCTAGCTGTGTGACCCTGGCCAAGTCACTTAACCTTGTTTGCCTCAGTTTCCTCATCTGTAAAATTAGCTGGAGAAAAAAATGGCAAACCACTCCAGGATTTCTGCCAAGAAAATGTCCAATGGGGTCTCAAAGAGTCAGACAAAACTGAACACATCTCCATTTTACAAACTGTCCCTTAGGGAGCCAGCAGAACCTTATGCTTAGAGACCTGTGGCAATTTCATGCTATGGCACCCAAGCCAATTAGGCTTCCTCTTTCCAGATCCATTACTCCCTTCTGTTCCCCATCAAATTCACAGCTACAGGTGATAAAGCACTAGACTTGAGGACAGCAACACTTGGGTTTGGGCCCTGCCTTGGGCAGTTACTAGCTGTATGTTGGTATGTCACTCAACTTCCTTTTCTCCTCTGTAAAATGACCCCATGTTATGCGTTATATAGGCAAGGTCCAATCTTAGAGGTGGACCAAAAATTTATTCTGTCTTAAGATAATGTTGCCCTATTCAGAGTTTACTCTGGGAAATCTCAGACTAAAGGGCATACCTAAGCCTCCACAGATGTGAATAAAAAGATCCCATACAAGCACGCAAGGTACCAATGCTAATATCAGGTACAGGACAGCCTTTATTTCATCCCACAGAAAATGCAGAAGATGGGAAAAGGTCATGCCTGAAAACACTTGAACAATGCACAATAGCCCATAACATTAACACAATTCTCCTACTCTTCTGAGTCCCAATTCTCCACAGGCCCCTAGGGATGTCCAGGCATAGTGCCTCTTTCTAGTCTGGACCTCCCTCCAAAGAGAACTTAACCGAAGTCTGCCACAACACTGTGATGTCCCAGCAAGTTCTTCTTCAATCCCACAGAGACACATGCAGATCTTCAAACTTATAGACTTATTCTAAGGGCTTGAATTTCACCAGAAGAGAAATAAGCTTGGGATTGCTAGACACAGAATCTTGTTTCCCATCAAACACACTGTCCAAATAATAACTCAACCATAATGGACAAATGCAGAGGAGAGGCCCCTTGCCCCTTGCTTACACCTTCAGTCTCATCTCACATTCCTTTTCACTCTCTGAGAGGCAGGATATTCAGGAAATTCACTTTCTAGTAATAGAAGGTTGGACCCTCCGAGGCTATCACTGCTCCAGAAATCCTCTCTCCCACATTGCTTTGAACTGGGAGGTAGAGCTCAGGAACAATGTTTTCCAGGAAGACCCATGAATGAGCATACACACCACACACACACACACACACAAGAGGATGCCAGTAGCTACCATCTTGGTGGGTCAGAATGTCTACTCTCAGGTCATAGGATTATAGAGTTAGGCCTAGAAGGGACCTTAGAGGTTATCAAGTCCAACCACTTCATTTTATAAATGAGGAAACTGAGGCAACAAGTGATTAAGTGACTTGCCCAGGATGGCACAGCTAGGAAATGCCTAAGGTGGGATTTGAACCCAGGTCTTCCTAACTCCAAGTCTAGTGCCCTGTCACTAGATAGGTGATAGGTGGCCCAGGTCTTTGGGATTTGGCCTGTACTGGAGGTGTTGGGGTGGGAGTCGGGGGAACGGAGGGGCAGGAAGAAGACAAAAGTTGGCCAGGAATTTGGACTGAACAGGTAAGAATGGGACTGTCCAGGTCATCTTCAGACACAAGGCAGCCATGTACAGTTTTTCATTATGGTGGTAGTGGTGGAACCCTGCCCTCTACATCCCCTTACCTGCTGCATCTCAGAATTTCTCCAGAGAAAGATGAAAAAAGAAAAATCCCACTTCCCCTAGTCCCAGTGGATATTCCTTTTTCTAGGTCAGCACAAAAAAGTGGGTCCCCCTACAAGAGCCACCACCACCACCACCCCAACACACACACATAAGATTCTTAGTTAATTGGTTTATCACATCAATGAAACCTGTCCTCTAGGAGGTGTCAAGACTCATGCTAGGGGGCAGCTAGGTGGCACAGTGGATAGAGCTCCGGCCTTGTAGTCAGGAAGACCTGAGTTCAAATAAAGCCTCAGACACTTGACACTTAATAGCTGTGTGACTCTGGGCAAGTCACTTAACCCCGATTGCCTCACCAAAAAGCAAAAAAAAAAAAAAAAGACATTCATACTCTAGCAGTGATGTAATTTGAAGGCTAGGGTGGCAATTCACTCTTTAAGCTGATGAGGGAACTTCAAACTCCTACCTTAGGACTTGGAGCATGGGTGTGGAGGTGGTAAATGAGTATACGATCCTACTGATAGGGAGCAATAACCACTGTGACAACGATGACAATATAAGCATTAAGGCAACACTTCCAGGTTTATAAAACACTTTACAGATATTCTCTCATTTAATCCTCACAACAACCCTGAGACATCGATGGCATTATTATCTCCATTTTACAGATGAAGAAACTGAAGCCAGCACAGATTAAGTGCCCAAGGTCACACAGCTAGTGAGTGTCTGAGGCTAGATTTGAACTCAGGCTTAGCATTGCCTGGAGGAGAAAGTTGGAGGTTTGTGAAATTATAGGAGATAAGACTTGAAAAGAAGATTGGAACCAGATTGTGGGAAGCTTTGAATGCTAGACTAATGAGTTTATACTTTATCCTTCAAATAAAAGAGAACAACTCTCAGATTTGCCACTTAAAAGCTGTCCCTTAATTATTTTGTGCCCCAGTTTCTTCCTCTGTGGAACAGAGGATTGCACGACTTTTAAGGTCCCTTCCGACTCCAAATCTATAATTTTATCATAAGAGCCATTTTTCTTTTCATTTTTTTGTTTGTTTTTGCTAGGCAATGGGGTTAAGTGACTTGCCCAGGGTCACACAGCTAGTAAGTGTTATGTGTCTGAGGTTGGATTTGAACTCAGGTCCTCCTGAATCCAGGGCTGGTGCTCTATCCACTGCACCACCTAGCTGCCCCCATAAGAGCCGTTTTTCGAGAGGATTACCGAAGAGTCAGCACACACTGGGGGAGATATTGAAGAGTATAAATGAAGATGCCCTCCGTCCAGAAGCCTAGGAAGAAGGTATAACAATGATCAGCATTAGCATTGATACAGCACGTTACAGAGCACTTTTCAAACATTTTCTTACTTGATCCACACAACAATCCTAGGAGGCAGGCACCCATTTGTCTTCCCCATTTTACAGATGAAGAAACAGAGGCAGGCAGAGGTTAAGTGACTTTCAGGGCCACATAGCTAGTAAGTGTCTGAGGCTGGATTTGAACTCAGGGCTTCCCAACTCCAAGGCCAGGCTCTATCCACTGTACTACCTAGGTGAAGCAAGCTGAGGCAATGAGCTCAGAGTCAAACCAGAGCTTGGCTGTCCCCTGTCTGAACACCCAGGATCCCACCAGGGCACACCAGACCAGCAAAATAGAGGATTGGAAACCAAGGTTCCAAACCCTCAGCTGTGCCAGGAAATGCATGTTTTTGGTGTGGGGCTGCTGCCTGGAGAATGAAAAGAAAACCCCAGGAAAGGCTGCTTCCCATCTGGAGCCTGCAGGCCCCACCGCCCACCCTCTCTCCCTCCCACCATCCGGGAGAGAGAGTGGCTAATGAGATGCAGACAGGGCCCAGCCTCGCCTGATTTTATTAGCTTTTCTTGGAAATTTCTAAGGTTCCATTATCCCCCCCTAATCCCATTTGCCACACTCTGCTTGTATTTTGACAGGCCCAGTGTGGGCTGATTTAGCCAACATCCGCTGCAGAGCGGAGGAGGCCAGCCTAGAGTGAGCTCCTCCTGAAATCTGGAGGCCCTGGGGCCGCTGCCAAGCCACCCTGACTCCCCAGGGACTGCAGGAGACCGGGCCATTCCTCCATCAATGGCTCTGAGCAGCCTCAGCCCTGTCTTGTTCCAAGGCTCCAGCACAGGAGGAAAGGGGCTCTCTAAAACAAAAAAAATCCAACTGCATTAAGGTTCTCCCCATCCCCCACTCATCCAACCAGCCGAAATATCCAGGATAATTGTTATTCCAGCTCTCAGTGCATTAATCCTTGTTCTCCTCCACCTCCTGGTTTCTATGTCTAAGAGCCTCAGTTTGGCTTTCTTAAAATGCCTGTGATTTATTTTTTAACCAGTGGCTAGGTAAGTACCTAGCACAGGGCCCAGCATATAGTAGGTGTTTAATAAATGCTTGCTGATTGATAGATGGGTTCTTTACTTTGAAAGAGGATGTGTCCTAGATTTAGAACTGGGAAGACCCTTAGAAGCCCACAAACCCCACTCCATCATTTTTCGTTCATTCGTTCATTCCTTGTGCATTTACCTATTTACTATACTAGGCACTGGGGTTACAAAAAAACAAAAGCATCCCTGCCCTCCAGAAGTTTACATTCTATTGAGAGGAGAGGAACGGTCACTGATAATAGAAAATATTATAGGAAGCATTTTCAGGGTCGGGTGGTAGGCACCAGCCAAAGGCATGGGGGTGGGGGGAGTTTCTGGCAGGGCAGGACATCTGAGCCGAGGCACAAAGGAGCCTGCCATCCCAAAGAGCCTGCCATCCTAAGGAGCCCACCATCACAAAGAGCCCACCATCCCAAGGAGCCTGCCATCCCAACGAGCCCCCCATCCCAAAGAGCCCACCATCCCAAGGAGCCCGTCATCCCAAGGAGCCCACCACCACAAGGAGCTCGCCATCCCAAGGAGCCCACCATCCCAAGGAGCCCGCCACCACAAGGAGCCCACCATCACAAAGAGCCCACCATCCCAAGGAGCTCGCCATCCCAAGGAGCCCACCATCCCAAGGAGCCTGCCATCCCAAGCAGCCCACCACCACGAGGAGCCCACCATCCCAAGGAGCCCACCATCCTAAGGAGCCCGCCATTCTAAGGAGCCCACCACCACAAGGAGCCCACCATCACAAAGAGCCCGCCATCACAAAGAACCTGCCATCCCAAGGAGCCCACCACCACAAGGAGCCCGCCATCACAAGGAGCCTGTCATCACAGTCTAAGCCTTCCCTGACCCTGGAGAACTGAGGAGGGACAAGGCAGGGCTCGGGGAGGGCTCTCCAGGAAGCCTTTGCTCTCCTCATCACCCAAGTCTGAACCTCTGCCCAGGAACCAGTTGGTAGAGCCAGGGCTGAATAACAGCCCAGGCTTCAAACCTGGCCTTAACCCTGGGTGGCCTGGGCAGTCATTTAGTACTCAAACCATCGAAGATGTCCTTATCCAGTGACAATCCCTTCTCCCTAAGTATTAAAGCCAGGGATGAGCCTGTGATTTCACTGGCACAGGAAGCTCCCATAGGAAAGAAGCCCCTTTACCAGCATATTTGGCACCTTCACTGCAGCTGAGCCTCATAAAATGACCCAGTGCTTTGCCCAGTCACACAGCCAATATGTGCCAGAAGAGGCAGCATTTTAACCCAGGGCCTCCCTAAGGCCAGGGACTAGCAGGTTTTTTGTCTTTGTGTCTCTAGCCCCTCCTACGGTGCCTGGCATGCAAGAACCACAAGCCCATCACAGAGTCACAAAACCCTAAGATTTTACTGCAGCCCAGAGAGGCTCACAGATGGGCAGCATTTGAACCCAGATCCTCAGACTCCAAATCCCACATATTTCTCCCTATACCACACTGGATTTTCACAGAATTTTAAAGTCAAAAGGGCCTCAGTGGCCATCTAACCCTGTCCACCTACAACACACCCAACAACGGCTATGCAGCCTCTACTGATAGGCCTCCTGGACAGGGACGCCTCGCCGCCACCTTGGGACCAGCCTCATTGTAGGACATCGTGCCCCGAGCCCAGAGGCTGCTGAGGGACTGTGATACCACAGGCTATGGCTGAGAAGGTCAAAGTCAGACACAGAGGAGGTTGACGTGGGCTCTGACATTGCTGAAGGACCCCAGGACGGGCACACTGGGCTGATTCAGCCCTCGTGGGAGAACAGGGGAGGGCCAGGCACTGACCTCTGGAGCAATCAATTCCCAGACCCTGATGGAGAAAGCCTAGAACCCTCAGAACAGCTATGGCTTCCAACCCACCACACCTGCCTCCAACCTAGCCCCTATAGCCACCATTGTGGAGAAGAGAGGTCCAGTCTTCATCACCACCAGCAGCATCTGCTTACCAATGCCACCCACAGGAGATAAGCATAGGAACCCTGGGAGAAGCAGCCCACACCGCTGGTCCTGCTGCCAGCCCAGCCCTCATAGACACCATGTGGGCAAACCACTCCCGCGAAGAGCCCAGCCATCCCCACCGAGGGGCAACCAGTTACCACCCATCCAGCAAGCAAGCCAGACCAGCTGAGGGGAAACACAGGAGCTGCAGCCTGCGCCAGACACGGCAGACCTTCCCACCCCCTTCTCCCCTCAGCTCTGAACCCAAGAACCCTGGGAGTAGTCAGGCTTCCAGCCCAGTGCCCAGGCTCCTGCAGGGGCAGCTCCCGAGACACAGAAAGGAAAGTCCTTGTCACCAAAGTCCGCGGCGCTGCCAAGTGGCACAGCATCAGAAATCTGTATGATTTTACCAGTGGAAATGACACTGAAGACGAGACCTGACCTTCTGCTTTGCTGCTGTGCCCTAAGGACCCCAGTCTGACTTCCAGCTACGGCCTCCCATATCTATTGTACCTCGCCCCTTTCTATCTGTATGCACACAGTAAGTGCTTAATGAAAGCTTTATTCCTTGACTTATCTTTAAAATGAGGGCGCTGATTATTTGACCTGTCCATGGTCCTCTTGTAGCAAGGGCAGGGGTCTCCTGAGAAGAGAAATGAAGGGGAAAGAGGAGGCTGAGGACAGCTCCCAGAGCCTTGAATTCAAGTCTTCGGGGAATTTGGACCTGAAGGAATGGAAGCCGTGGAATACTGATCAGAAGTGGAACGTGATGAAAGCAGAGTCTCAGAGAGGCTTAGCTGGCAGGTGTGAGCAGGTGTGAGCAGGTGGGCCTCAGTGAAGGGAGTCTAGGTGCCTTAGAATAGGCTAAGCCAGCAAGAGCCTGAAGTGGGGGTGGGGAGAGGGAGAGGATGAGGGAGCTGCCCCCCAAGCGGGTCTGTTGGAGCAGGAAATGTTAGGGACCTCAGGAGAGACTGTAAACCAGCCCCCTAATATTACACATGAGGAAACTGAGGCTAAGAGAAATGAGGGTGCTTGTCCAAAGTCACAGAGATGATAAATTCAAGTCAGAATTTGCACCTGGGTCCTCTGACTCCATACCCAGGGCTCACATTATTTATGAGGGTGAGAAGAGGAAGGAAGCAGAGGCCACTCAGCAGGTTCCAGCCTAGGGCTGAGGGGGCTCTGGCCCAGAAGGGAGCTGGCTTGGAGTGGGGGGCAGGGTGGAGAGGAGGGGGGCTCCCTTTGCTCAGAAGAGATGATATGTAATGGAGAGTGCAGCTAAGGGGCTTTGGGGGTTTGATTTTAACCTAAATTTGGTTCCCAGGGGCAACACAGGTTTGCCTCCTTCATCCTGTGTCTATGTGTCTCTATCATACCCACACCTGCACACACATAACACAATCACACGCACATGTATAGGTGTGTATAAACATGTGTGCAAACATCTGAACGTGTATACACGCATATGTACAATTACACAAATGCAGTCCACAAACACATACATGCCTCCATATACACCTTCACACTCACATAAAGGATAGACAATCACCTACATACATACAAATTATAAACACAATATGCATTGTACATGTCCATAATATATCTACATATGTATGTAATTGTACCTATAAATGTATATATATAAATTGTGTATATATGTATAGTTTACCCATAGAGTCTATACCATATATGCACACATATCTACTTACACGCAAAAACACACGTGTGTAAACACATATACACGTGGAAATGCACATGTGTATATAAGCACATAGCCCATAGCCACACACCAGTATCCGTACATACACAGCTGCACAATACTTACAGATGTAAACCCACTGCACACGCACACAGGTGTGCCCAGACAAGAAAGGGACCAATCCAAAGGCTGTTTATAGCTGCTTATTCCCCCAGGGGCTTCTCTCATTTGGGAATAATGCCAGGGGACAAAGGTTATCTCCCAGCTTTCATGCCCTTTTCTTTGGCTGTCCATCCGACACCAGCCAGCCCCCCTGCTACCCCACGGACATCTCAATGTGGTCCTTCTGCACCAGACACAAAATAGAAGGCTCCCATTGTGCTGTGCCCATGTGGGTGGTCAGAGCTCAGTGGGGCTGAGACAGACTCCCTGGGGCCAGAGCCCTCCTTCCCAGAGAACACTGGCCAGGCATCCAATGCCACCCTTGGCATTGGCAGGCAAATCCTGTTTGGATTCAAATGCGCACGAGATGACCCTGGCAGGCACTGAGGCCCCTGGGAGGATGGGGGCTTGACCACCCTGACATTCCTTCCCACATGCTGACCCTGAGGTCGCTGTCTGAAGGCATCCTCCAGCTAGCCGGCATGCCTGGACAGAGGGAAGGCTCTGGCCGGGGACCCTTCACTCAGGGCAGGCAGATGACCAGCCCAACTCTCTGGACACCGGGAGTCCCCACAGTGCTGGAGTGTGCTATCATTACTCTTTAAACCAATGCAACAGAACTTTCCATCCAACGAATTCTTGTCGGCCCAAGTAGCCCCTTGGGATGTTACATACTTGTTCCAAAGATGCCATCATGCCTAGAACTCTTCCGGAAAATGCCTGCAGAGTGAACAGCATGTTATAGAGCAAGGACCCGTTCCCTGGGGCCCAGGGACTTATCCTTTAGTTAATATTTGATAACTGCCTCTGCATAATTGGTTTCCTCTGTAAACCTGATGTATTTCATTTTATGCATTAAAAAAACATTAATCTGAGAAGGGCTTCCCAGGCTTCTGCAGACTGATTTCCAAAGGGGGCCAGGACACAAGCGAGGTGAAGAGCCCCTGGGATCCAGGCTACATTGCTGAGTGCCTGTGTGACCTTCTCTGGGACATGGAATGCCAGAATCTCAGAGCTTCAGGGAGCTGCAGAGGAGCCCTCCTTATCCAAAAGCCCCCTGACTGAGGATACCCTTTAAAACCTTCCTGATGAGAAGTCATCTGTAGCCTCTGGTTCAGCCTCAATGATACAGATGGTTCCTCTTGAGACAGCCCCGGACCCTTGGGGACACTTCTATTACTGGTGTCAAGCTTCGATTCACCCCTTGGTCATAGCCATCCTGGATCCTCCCTCTGGAGCCAGCCTGGATAAGTTAAATCCCTCTTCCACATAATAGGAAGAAGGAAGAAACAAAACAAGCATTTACTAAACACCTACTGTGCTCCAGGCACAGTGCGAAGCGCTTTACTAATATGATCTCATTTGATCCTCAGCAACCCTGTGAGGTAGGTGCTATTATTATCCCTGTTTCATAGTTAGGGAAACTGAGTCTGACAGAAGTGACATGACTTAGCCAGGGTCCTCCAGCTACTAAATACCTGAGGGCAGATTGAACTAGGCCTTCTTGACTCCAGCGCTCTCTGCACGGTGCTGCATCCTGCCCCACCCCCACATTCTCTCCTCCTTGCTGAATATCCCCTGTTCCTTCAAGCCATCCTCAGGTAGTATGAACTCAGAAGGCTTTCACCACCCTGGCTGCCTCAGTTTCCTCTTCTGTGAAAGGATGAGGTTGGACTGGTTCATCTTTGATCTGCGTCCTGTTGTGTCTTAAGGCTAGAGACTGTTTCCTTCATTTTTCTTTGTTCCCCCACCCCAGGGTGCCCAGCAAATAAGGGTGAGGATGCCATGATGATGATCGTGGGAATTATTATCTTCCTCCACATCAGAGCATGAAGGTGCCCAGGAGGAAGCCAGAGACCCCGGCACTCTGCCGTCCAAGCTGGACAGTCAGAGACATTGACACCCAGCCCTGGGGGCGCCGGGAGCCCTGACCTCCACTGAGAACTGAAGAGCGGATGAGGCTGGATGAGAAAGGATCCCGACAGACACAGAGCACAGGGCCATCCTTACGGCAGCTGGAGTGCGGTGAGTGCATCCTCCGCCAAAAAGGAGAGACGGAGGGTGTCAGGGCATACCTCCCAGGAAGAATGTTGGAACAAAGAGCTATCACCCTACTGCTCGATAGTAGAATGAATGAACAAATGAATGAATGGAGTGAATGAATGAATAAATTTTGGGTTAGAGTTTGAATGAATATTTATTAAGCACTTACGAGGTTCCAAGTCCTGTGCTAAGCACTGGACAAGTGATGACCAAAGTAAGAGAGTCCCTGCCCTCAAGGAGATTTTATTCTAATCCAGGAGAAAACACATACAGTATAGGAAAAGAGGAATGAAGGAATGAATGAGTGAGTGAGTGAAAAGGCTTTCATTAAGTGCTTACTGTGTGCCAAGCTAGTTGGTGCAGTGGAGAGAGTGCCAGGCCTGGAGTCAGGAAGACTCCTCTTCCTGAGTTCAAATCTGGTCTCAGATACTTAATAGCTGTGTGACTCTGAGCAAGTCATTTCACTCTGCCTCAGTTTCCTCATCTGTAAAATGAACTGGAGAAGGAAATGGGAAACCACTCCAGTGTCTTTGCCAAGAAAACCTCAAACGGGATCACAAAGAGTTGGACACGACCAAAAAATGACTTAATGACAGCATGTGCTGAGCAATGTGCCAGGCCAAAGGAATACACAAAACGGGGAGAGCCTCTGCTATCAAGGAGCTCCCCCACGAATCTCGTGCCCCTGTCCCTCTCCATTCCTTCTCCTTTCCTTTCCTCTTCCTCTCCCTCCCTCCCTCTCCCTCTTCCTCCCCTCTCTCCTTTGAATTTATACATATGTAATACACATATATAATTACCATTATTCCCACTTTACAGAGAAAGAAAGTGACCCAGAGAATCGCCCTGAATTTCTACTTTGGTTCTCCCTTGTCTACCAAAGTGTCTTGTACTTAATTCATGCTTAATGAAAAGTCTGTTGAATCAGGTCTCCTGAAATATCTGAAAGGAGGCCAGATTGGGGGAGGAGGGGCATGCTGCACTGTCTTCCAGTGATGTATGGGCACATTTCTCACCTGAGGATAAAGCAGCTACGTAATTTTAATTCACTCATTAGCTCTCTAATTGGCATTAATGGGAAGCTTCACTAGCAGTTAGCCAAGGTTTAGCTCATGACTGCTTGAGCCCTGGTTTGTGCTGGATAGAATTAGCTGCAGGTCGGGTTTTCCCATGACTAAGGATTTCGGCTGTCAAGGGAAACTAAGTTCCAAATGACCAAGGCCATTGTCACAGAGGCCTTTGAGGCGCCTGCTACTTCTAATTACCTTAAAAGGGAAAGGTTCATTTCAGTTCAGCACAGACTGGCATCTCTGCCCCTTCCTGCTCTCTCACTGAGAGACAAAGAATGAAGGGCTGCCCAGGCCAGGCCAGGCCAGGCCATTGGTACCAGAAACAGCAATGGTGGCCACCAGAGAAAGAGGGAGGAAGCTGAAGGTCACCCTCATCTTCTGTGGGGAGATGACCTTCACAAGAAAGCCTAGAGGACTCTGGAAACTCATCCTTGCCTTGTCTAGGAAACTAGAGGGTCAAGTGACTGCCTGAGACAGACAGACAGAGACACAGAGAGAGAAGAGACAGACAGACAGAGACAGAGAGACAGGAGGGAGACAGAGAGACAGAGACAGAGAGAGGGGAGAGAGACAGAGAGAGAGAGAGAGAGAGACAGACAGACAGACAGAGACAGAGAGAGAGAGAGGGAGAGAGAGAGAGAGAGAGAGAGAGAGAGAGAGAGAGAGAGAGAGAGAGAGAGAGAGATACCTTCCCTTCCCCAAGGTCTCCTTGGACCAGCGGACAGCAATCGACCAAGACTTACCAGGAATGAGATCTTTCCCAAAGAAACTTTTGTACTTGGGGCTGTGAGAGATGCTGGGGATTCATATATACCTTTGGGACTACTGATCACTCCAATGATCCCTGTTTTAGCATCCTCTGTAACACTCTGAACTTCGCATTACAAGTGAGGAGCTGGTGTCTTCATTCTTGCTGGTGCCTGCCAGACATTCCTCAGGTTTCCTGGGTGGGGGCTCATAAGCCAGAGACAGAGATAATGTCTCGACTTGTAACCCAAGCCTTTGTGTCCTGAGAATCTCTGTCAAGACAGTTATAGAGGAACCAAATATGGCCTCACACTGCAAAATGTCCTTTCTCCAAGGATCCCCAGGAAGGGAGAGTCATATTATGTCTCAGTTACCTTCCAGGAACCAGAAGAGTTGAGGATTCTTTTAGGTTCCTATCTCCATACCTTTGCCTACGCTGTCTCCTATGCCCAGGATTCACTCCCTTCTCAACCCTACCTCTGTTCAAGCCTCAGCTCACATTTCACCTCCTCCAGAAGATCTTCCTTTCTCCTTCTCCTTAATTGTTAGTAAACTCTCTCACCTTCTTCAAATGATCTCACACATACCTTCTGTCTACCTATTGTATCACTCACATTAGAATGTAAGCATATTGAGGGGAAGGAGCCAACTGGTATGGACCACAGGCCAGCACCCTGAGGTCCAAATCCAGTGATCTTTCTAGTGCACTATGCTTCCATCTCTATCTAATCTCTTAGGAGGGTTGGGAGGAAAGCCCTTTGAATTATAGTGTGGCATGCCTTACTCAAACTGGAAACCCACTGGGTCAGAGTACTGGCTTGCTTTTTCATTCTGTACATGGTCAATCTTGAATATAACATAATTGAGCTAGTGTTATTTCCATGGAAAAGCATCTCCCCTTGGAGAGCTGGCCTTGGCCAGATCCACCCCTGGTCATGCTGGCTCCCAGGGATTCTTCCAGCGGCCCAAACCAGAGAGAGAGCAGGGGCAAAGAGAAAGACAAGAAGGACCTGGGGCCCTGAGTTCCAAAGCCTGAACTGGAGTTGGAAGTTAGCCACAGGTCAGAAGAGAGCAACGTCTGTTTAAACACAGGAGTTGGCGAGGGGGTGAATCCTCTATACAAGAGGCCTCTTTTCACATTTTTTTCAGCCAATTCAGAAGGTGATTCTTGCTGCCTTCAATCTCTCTGTCTCTTCTTCAATTGGGGCATTTTTTTTTTCAGTGTAGGGTTTCTGAGTGTTTTGTGCATTTTTCTAATTTCATTTAACCACAGGATCAAGAACTGGAAGGATCTTCACAGATCATCCAGCCCAGTCACCTATATTTACATAAAGGGAAACTGAGTCCCAGACTTGCTCAAGGTCACACAGCAAATCTGAAGCAGAGACAGGATTACAACTAATTTCCCAGGTCCCCTTCTTGAGCACTTTCTGCTGCCTCTGCAAAATGCTTTTGCCTCTTAAGACACAACTGCTTTTTACACTCCCAATCTTCCCTACTCAAGTCAGAAAAAGAGACCACAACCAATGCACTGATTGATCACCTGCTGTGTGCACAGCCTCAAACTCAGCATTAGGGAGATTCCAAGGGTAGTTAGACTGGAACGAGGACAGAGGACCTGTAGCAAATCACTTATTATTAATCTCCATAAGCCTCAGTTTCCTCATCTCTCAAATGAAGGGCTTGGATAAGACAGCCTCTGAGGTCCTTTGTAGCCATAGACCTATGATCCTATGGTCCTTCCCTCGAAGAGATTTAGATGCCAACACAGATAAGTGCACACAGCCTTAAAAGGAGAGTGCGTCAGAGAGGAGAGAAGCAAGTTGGATGTGAAATAAGGGGGTGAAGGTCATTCCTAGCCAGGGGAACCCAGCTGGAAGAGGTAGCATTTGCATCGTGTTTTAATGGGAAGTGAGCAAATGCAAGCCTCCAAAGCACCCCTCTCCTAGACCCAAACACCCCAGAGGCAAACCGAAGAGCACAGATGCCCTGGTCTAGTCACCTTGTTGTACGGATGAGGAAACTGAGGCCTGGTAAGGTGAAGGCACACAAGTCCAAAGTCACATAGAGCTGAGGGGCCAAGCTAGAAGCCAAACCCAAAACACAAAGCAGAGATTTTTCTGCCCCACCACACAAGTACAGAGCTGAGGCATGATTGCAGCCATCCAAGGGAGAACTCTGAGGCCAGGGATGGTTTTTTGTGGTAAATCAAAGGAACACAACCAAACCTCAAAGCGGTGAAGGCAGAAGCCTGATTCCCTCTTCTGGTTGTAAAGCCACTTTTGTCTCAGGTGACTTCCTGCTATCATGATCAATCACAGAACTGTGCTCAGTAGGTAAGAAAAGCCAGTGCAGGTTAAACTGTCTTCTTTTTTTTCTCCTCCTCCTCCTCCCTCCTCCTCCTCCTCCCCTCCTCCTCTCCTCCTCCTCCTCCTCCTCCTCCTCCTCCTCCTTCTTTCTTCTTCTTCTTCTTCTTCTTCTTCTTCTTCTTCTTCTTCTTCTTCTTCTTCTTCTTCTTCTTCTTCTTCTTCTTCTTCTCCTTCCTCCTCCTCCTCCTCCTCCACCACCACCACCACCACTGTTATTACTATTGTTGCTAACTGCTACTACACCACTTCTGCTGCTGCTACTACCACACTACCATCACTACTACTGCTGCTACTACTACTACCACCACTGCTACCACACCACTACTATTACTACTGCTGCTGCTACTACTGCTGCTGCTGCTACTAGTGCTGCTGCTATCATACTAACTTAAATTGGCCTACAAGAATGATTGTTGTTGCCAGAGCTATTTTTTAAACTCCTAAAAACACAGAGAAAAGCTCTAGATTTTGAGTCAGAGAACTTGGATTCTGTGCTGCCTACTGGATGTATGACCTTGGGCAAGGTCATGCCCCTTCCGTGGGCCTCAGCTTTCCTGCACTCAAGTCATAGGAAGGAACTTTAGAAATCGCCAAATTCAACCAGATGAGTGCTTGTAAATATTTAACAACTGGCTCTCTGAATAAAAATGTGGGGGAAAAAATCCTCATCACTGAAATCAAACTGTTTTGTGACTTGCTCAGGCTCTCTACCAGCAGGAATCAGTGATAACGAAGGGCAGGCAGGCAAAAATCATTTTGTAACAAGGTCAAGGGAAGAATAATTTCCTGCTGGGCTGTATTTCAGTTTTGCTGTTAGTTGTGACTTCTCTGGGACTGTGGCAGCCCCTTCAACCCCAATTAATGTGACTAACAAGAGGCCCTAGTACTTTTATCAGGTAAAAAGAACTCTTTAAGGTAACAAGTAGATCAGTCAACCCAGTGAAAGCTAGGTGTTAGTTCCTAGACACCTCTACTAGATTAAGAGCATAGATATGAGTTGAATCGAATGAAAGCAGATGATGCCAATTAATGAATGCTCTGCAGTTGGTTATAGAGAATTGGTTGTGCTCTGTGGGGACCGAAGAGCCAGCCAGTTCAGAATCTGGTATTCCAAGAGCAAACCAGCCCAGCAGGGGAACAGTTCTCCAAAGTCCCTGAGAGGAAATCCCTTGGGGGGAGGGGAGAGAGATGAAGAGTGCCCGTCTCCTCCCCATCCCCTCATGACTGTGTAAACTTTGAAAGGTGAAGATGTGGACCTCCCATTAATGCCTATATTAGTAGCCCTGGAACCACAGCCATTGAATCAGGAAGTTAAGACAATTTAGACACACCAAAGAAAAGCCGCTTCAAGATTCAGGATTCAGAGCCCTGACCCCCAGAGCCCGGCAAAGAGCTACTACAGAGAGTCCGAGGGAAACTTCATGCCATGGACAAAGAGAGAATAAATAGGACTGCCAGAAACCTTTGCCATGAATTCTCTCTAAGGTTGAGCCCACTTTGCCCCAGCCTCTGCGCGTATCTATTTGAGAGCGTAACTCAGACTTTAAGGGAATGTTTTTTTGCCTGCTGATCTTACTGTACCGTCTTAGTAAATATCCTTCCTAAAAGCTAATTAATCCTGGCTGGCTTTTTTATAATCAAGGGGAAGCATGCTGAGTGGGGCCTCCTGAGGGAAAATGAGAAAAAATCTCCAGTCTCCCAGGGTTATCCCTAGAGCACGAAGGGGAGAAGTAGGGAGCAGTCCTTTGGGAAACCAGCTTGCCAATGGCAGCGGAAGAGAATGAGCCTGGAGTGGATGGATGCTTGCCCTCTGTGCCCACTGGTTAGGAAAAGCCCTCTCTGAAGAGAATGGAAGCCTCTCTCAAGCAGGGTATATTTCATTTTTTTGCTTTTGTATTCCCATTACCTGGCATACTGCCCTTACTAGCACATAGTAGGGTTTAATAAGTGCTCGTGGATAGATTATTCGATAGATCATCTCTCTGCTGAGCAGCTTACCAAAAAAGAGACAAAACTCATTGGTTTTTACCATGTCCAATGGGAGTGGTATTAGAAACTCCATTCTCATTTTTACAAATAGGAAGATTGAGGCAAAAAGAGACATTAACTCCCTGACATTGACCAGTGAAGCACTTTACACAAGGTGTCCCAAAAGTCTTAGTGAGGTCTTAAGCTTCATTTGGTCTATGAGGTGGGTGCTCTGCTCCCTCCTTTGTGTGTGTGCAAATTGAAGCTCGTGGTGGGCAGTGACTTGACCATGGGTTTGCTGGGAGGTCCAGAGGTGACACAGGTTCAGATCCTACTTCTGCCACTTACTGTGTGACCTCGAAAATCATTTCAACTCCCTGGGCCTCAGTTTCCTTTTCTGTACAATCAGAGGATTGGACGAGATGGCATCTAAAGTCATCAAATGAGATCGTCTTCATAGAGCACTTGGCTCAGTGCCTGGCCCATGAGAGGAGCTTAATAAATGTTGCTTCCCGTCCCTTCCCCTTTCCTGCAAAGGGTACTTGAATTGAAATGAAAGTATGCAAGCCACCCCGATGACTTTTGTCCTGGAGAGGAGGCTCCCCAGCACACACATTCACAGTTAGCATACAGAACTAGGAGAACCTGCCCTAGAAGAGAACTTTCTCAGGTTTCAAGCTGACCTTCTCATACCAATGTGGTTCAACAGGACTCGATGAGAACAAGGCTCTGCTCACCATGACACTCACCCAGCCCCCACTTAAGGCGTTAGCAACACTCTTGGAACATATAAACACATGGACACCAGACCTCCTGCTTGACAAATAGGAACAAAAGTCTCATAAAATGAAACCCTAAACCCAAGAAAGCATAAATCTGAAAGGACTGGGGCCAGATTGGGGGGGGGTTAGCATCAGCCTTTCAGGGGTGCCATGTTACTGGCCTCAATATTTAAATCATGTCACTGTCTGTTCAGACACTCTGGCAATGACTTGGGGACCATGAGGAGATTTGGTCTGGTTCATGCCTACCGGTGCTGACCCCAGAGACACTGAGATCATTCTGCAGGTAAGCAAGGAAAGAGAGGATTGCTCCTCCAGGGATGTCCTTGCTTTCCAACCAGTTCCTTCTTAAGACTCCACATTCTGGCCTCCAACCGCCTTTCACACCTTATTTCACACAATGCTCATTCCTGCCCCACTGACCTGTTAGATTCAGAGCTGGAGGGGATCTTAGAAGTAGGAAGTCCAACCCCTTATCTAACAGAAGAGGAAACTGAGGCCCAGAGAGAATGAGAAGCCTGCCCAAGGTCACACAGCTAACAAGAGTGAGAGGCTGAATTTCAGCTCAGCCCCTCGACTTCAGAGAGAGCTCAGGGACTACCGAGATGTCCCAATCTCAGACGGACATGTGTGATACGTATGTATAATATACTTATTTACATGTTATAAATTTAAACATATTATAACCCCATTTGCTAAATATGTAAATATATTTATAAATAAATATTATATATATGAAGAAAGACAGAGAAAGAGATGGGAGATGGATAGATGCTTGGAAACAAAGTCAAGAGCTGGCTAAGGCAATTTTTAGACTCTTTTGCTCTCTGTATTTTGACTGTTTATTTATTTATTTTGCTAGGCAATGGAGTTAAATGACTTGCCCAGGGTCACACAGCTTGTAAGTGTTATGTGTCTGAGGCCGGATTTGAACTCAGGTCCTCCTGACTCCAGGACCAGTGTTCTATCCATTGAGCCACCTAGCTGCCCCAACGATTTATTTAATTATTGGTTAACCTTCTATAAGATATTATTATAGTCTGTATTTATGTCCTTTCTTCCATCCATTAGTCACTTTTCATTTTCTATAACTTGCCTGAAACATCTTCAAATCCAGTGAGCTGACCTGAAAGAACACATAGCTGTTAACACAATGATAGTAGAAGTATTTAACGTTCCTCTCAGAACTGGACAAATCTAACAGAAAGAACAAGAAAAGGGAAAATGCAGAATTGAAAAATTGCTGGACAAACTAGCACTAACAGACTTCTGGCATCTAGTGAATGGGATTGGTGAGGAATAAGCATATTTCTCAGCACTCCATGGAACTCGTACAAAAACTGACTGGGTATTAGGGCACAGGCTATTGCAAATAAATTTTAAGAGGCAGAAATACAAAACACATCCTTTACAGACTGTAATTTAATAAATAGAGTCATAAGTTCAGGAAGCACAAACAAAAAACACAGACCTAAACGGTAACTTAACAATGCAATAATAAACAGCAAGTGTGTCAAAGAAAAAAATCATAGAATTCATAACTATTTGAAAGGAAATGATAATGATGGAACAATATACTAAAATTTCTGGGATACAACTACACCAGTCCTTGGGGGGAAATTATCTCTCTGAACATACACATTAATAAAATAAAAAGGAGACAATTAATAAACTGAATGTGCATTTTTAAAAATTAGAAACCCAACAAATAAACAAACCCAATGAAGTACAAAAGAGAAAATCTTGAAAATTAAAGGAGAAATAGAAATTAATATTTTATTTAAATAGGTCAGGATGGCACTTTTCCAATTGCATGACAATTGACAGAATATGAAAATTGCCCGACAATGACCTTTTCCTCATTTCTATTTTTTCTTTTAGCTTCAAACTAATTTTGATCTTTGCTCCAGCAAATTGGTGGCCTTCCTAGCACATACAACTGACTGCTGACCCCACATCATTAGCAAGTCATTTCCTGTCTGTTAAAATATGATCAATTTGTTTTATGGTGCTGTTCAGTGGTTGCCACATCTAGCACCTGCTGGTTCTTTTTTGGTTTATACGCGGGAGGATTCTGTGTAACCAAGAAGTTTTTGGCTTCTCTCATTTCTTGTTCTTGGTTTAAGTTTTGGGGGGGTTTTCTTGTCACATTGATTTCTTCCCACCTTTGTACTGGAGTTATCAAGTATCAGAGTATAGGGACAAGGACTAAACCGGTGACTTCACTGATCTACAGGTGAGAAACGCCTTCTGCCAGCTCAGGTTGGCACCTTCCTTCAGACTTCAACTTAGAGAATTGCCTAGAGACCTGAGAAGTGACTTGCCCAGGGTCACACAGGCAGGGTGTGATGACGTAGAATCTGAACCCAGCCCAGCTATCTAACCAGGAAGCCACAAAGCTTCTCTTGGATTTCATTTGGAAGGGCCTCTAGAGTTCTTTATTGAGTTTTTTTACCCCTCCATCATTGCAACAGATATCTATACATCGGCAACAATTCGTATCATGAGGCCTGCTATATGGGATAGCCAAATGCAACTTTGGGGGTCACTGGAAAAACAATCCTGACTTGAGTCAAAAGATCTGGGTTCAAACACCACCTTTGACATGTGTTCCCTATATGACCTCAGGCCTCAGTTTCCCCTCCTGAACAAATGAAGGGTCAGGACTCAATGGCCTGTGAGGCTCCTTCCAGCTCTGGGCCTAGGATCCCATGATCTTTCTGATCCGATCTTTGCTTTGACAAACATCCCCTTGACATTGCCCCACCATGGTCCCCAGCTCACGTCCGATTTGCTTAAGAGGGGCACAGCACTTCCCCTGACACTAAAGCCCGATGGTTGGCTCTGGCCTGAGTCAATCCATCTAAAAGTATTTATTAAGTGCTTAGTGCATGCAGGGGCTGGGCTGAGCTCTGGGGATACTGAGAAAGGCAAACATGTGCCTGAGAACTTGGCTTAACTTCTCTGAAATTATCCTGTTGCCAGGGAGAGCAGGACATGGCATGGCTCTGGATCCTGGCAGTACTGCTGACGTGGTTTGTGTGAGCAGAGCCGCCCCATAGCAGCATGCACAGGCTGCCGGAGTGCTGGGAAGGGGTGAGCTCACGGTCCCCACACGTGCCCCTGGCACTGCACTGCCTTGGAGTCTGCTGTGGCAGAGCCTCCCCATCTTCCATGCTGATTCCAGACTCTCTGGAGCCTGGGGACAGGGCTGGGCAAGGCCTCCTGCCTCCATGGCCTGGAGCCTTCCGAAGGGAGAGGCCTCCCTGGACCTCCCTTGCTACATTCCTGGAGCAGGTGAGAGGTCTATACTCCATGGCTGAGATGTACCCTGTGCGTGCTGGACCAACTCCAGGCGTCCAGATGAGTATCTGGCCGCTGGACCCAGATTGGAGGAGGAAGTGAGGCTGGTGACTTTGCACAGCCCTCCCTCACTCAAATCACAGTCGACTGCAAGTCACATCATCATCTCCCTGATATCGTGGTCCTCTTCGAGAAAAAACAAAAACACAGCCCAGTGCATGGTGGTTGACATAACCAGAAGTCTTCAGAACCTCAGTGTTCAGAGGGATCTGTCTCCAAGTTCATGCCAACTATACCTGACCAAGAATTCTGCCTACCACATCCCTAATTAGTGCTCATCCAGAATCTACCCAAAGACCTTCAGGGAAAGGAAAGCAGCTGCTTGTCACTCCAATTCAATGCAACAAGCTTCTGCTAAATCACCTACTAGGTGCTAGGCAATGTTCTAGGTGCTGGGGATACAACAACAAAAAACAACCCCAGCCCTCAAGGACCTTCCGTTCTCCCAGGTCCATACGTCGTATAAACAGATCAGTAAATGCTTGGCAGTGTGAGGAGGGAGAAAGCATTATCTGTCCTCTGAGATCAGGAAGAGCTTCCTGTTGCAGGTAGTACGTGAGCCAGCCCTCCAAGGAAGCAGGGACTTCTAAGAGCCAGGGGAGGAGGGAGCGTCACAGCAGGAAAGGCAGCCTCTGCAGCCCCTCCTGGAGGGCGGAGAGGAAATGCCCCATCCAAGGAATAAGGAGGCCCTTTTGGCAGATCTTGGAGCATGTGAAAGTGAGCAAGAGGACATAAGCCAGGAAAGGCAGGCTGGGGCAGGACTGCAGAGGGCCTTGAATGCCAGACTGAGGACTTTGTGACTCTATCCCAGAGTCAGCGGGGAGCCACAGAAGATTCTTGAATGATGTCCAAGAATGACACAGTCAGACTGGACACTGAGACGATTTTGGCAGTCATGGATCTCAGAGGGGACAGCCAGGAAGTAGGAAGAACAATGAAGAGGCTGGGGGGAAGCTGTTTAGCTGGTTCTCTCTCCTCTCAAGGAGTTGACTTCTTAATCCCAAATTACAGACAAGGCCCTGCATGAGATTCCAGTTTGGCTTAATCGTATCACCCAGTGATAAAATGGAAGATCCCCGAGGGCAGTCATTCTTTTTCTTTGTCTCTGTATCCCCAGTGCCCAGCACATAGTAGACACTTAATAAATGCTCATTGATTGAGTGGTTGACATTCATATACACAAGAATTAAGCTTTCTGGCTACAATTTTTCTTATACTTCATAAAATCACAGAATCACAGCTAGAAAGGACCTCAGAAAGCATCTAATCCAATCCATACCTGAACAGGATTCCCCAGTACAACCAATAGCCATCCAGTTCTCTCTTCAACATTCTCCAGTGACAAGATGCTCATTTCCTTGATCCTTCCCCAGCACCTCCCCCCCAACAATCCCTTTACCTGTATATGAAAAATATGTAAATTCTGACATTGTCCCTGCCTCCACATGAGTGGGTGATGAAACATTCAGTGCCTGGAGGCAGCCCATTTCACTGCTGAAAACTTCTAATCATTCATCCTCAAGTTCCTCTCTATATGAAGTCAAATCTGCCTCCCTTCAGCTTCTCCCCACCATTCCTGGTCCTGCCCTCTGGATCCAAGCAGAATAAAATCAAACCTTCATCCTCAGGATCGCCCTTCACCTACTTGGGGGCTGCTTTCCCCTGTTGCCATCAGATCCTATCCTCTCTGATTCTTTTTCTCTCCCAACTAAAGATCCCCATGTCCTTCAACCACTGACATTGAATCAATCATTACAGCTCCTTCATTGAAGACTCCCCCACACCCTTCAGATATCTCATCCTTCCTATGCATTGCTCATCAGGACCTTTGCAGCCAAATCAATGAAACTGCACCCTACTACTGGCATCTAGCCCCACAGCCATGCTTAATGGGGTTACAGGGCTTAGAGAGAAGCACATGAGGTGTCTGCTGGGGTCCTTAACATTCTCCATATTCTTGATGTAGTTAATTCTAGAAGTATTGAGCCTCTACTACTTGCCACGTACTCTGCTAGGCATTGGTGATACAAACACCAAACAAAAACAGAAGCAAAAACGTCCCTGCGCTCAAGGAACTTGTACGCTACGTGAGATGAGGGAAATCTGGAAGGGGAAATAAAAGGGATGGCGGAAGAGACGTATTACCAAGTAGCTTTTTTAGCACCGTCTGAAGGCGTCAGCACCTCTTCTCCTCCATCTCTGCTTCAGATGCCTCCAGGAGCAAAGCCTCCTCATCAGCTGTCCAAGGACTGAAGCTTGGTTAAGGATTCTCTTTGATCAACAAAATGCCCAGTTGGCGATTCAGGCTTCAGTGGAAATAGATGGGACAAATCCAATGCCAAAAACATGGCACCTCCTGAATCAAGAAGCATAGAATAGAGCGTGTAGTATAGTGTGCTTAGTCAGAGAAACCAGGGTTTGAATCCTGCCTCGGACACAAACTGACTTGTGACTCTAGGCAAGGCATTTGCCCACTCAGGGCTCTAGGAAACTCAAAATGTGATGACTTGCAGGGCAGGGCAGGGTAGAAAGAGGGCATCCACAGAGCTCTTGAGAGAGATTGCACCTAGACCTTGGCTTTTCTTTATACCGAGTCCTTGGCATGTTGGTGCATGGGATTCCTGAGTCTATCTTCACCCAGTCAGGGAAGCCCAGTATATGACTACCTTGTGTCTCTCTGTGTGACTCTCTGGACCTTGGTCTGCTCTTCAATCTATAAAACTGAACATACTACTGAGAGTAAATCAGAAAGGACAACGGCCAGAGCCACTAGTTTAAAAGCGCCTGAGAATGTCAGCGGGTTAGAACTCATGCGGAAAGAATGAAATCCAGGAAACTTTAGGTGATGCCTTCACAGTTTCCAAAACAAGCCACAAACTGAGAAACAGCCAGCTTAGAGGTAAACAGTACTCAGACGTTTGGGACCCCCTATGTGTATGTATGCACATGCACACTTATACACATATACAGAGAGGAGGGAGGGAGGGAGAGAGAGATACAGAGAGACAGAGAGACAGAAAGAGAGATGGAGGGAGAGGGAGGGAGAGGGGAGAGAGAGACAGAGATAGGGAGAAAGAGAGAGAGAGATGGAGGGGGGGAGAGAAGGAGGGAGAGGGAGGGAGAGAAAGACAGAAAGAGAGAGAAGAGAGACAGAAGAGAGAGAGAGAAGAGAGAGAGAGGCGGAGAAAAAGAAAGAAAGAAAGAAAGAAAAAGAAAGAAAGAAAGAAAGAAAGAAAGAAAGAAAGAAAGAAAGAAAGAAAGAAAGAAAGAAAGAAAGAAAGCTGTCCATTTTTTAATCCAGAGGAAGAACTGCGGTACGTTGCACAAGTGTTCTATGAGGAAAGCATTGAAGACATGGACAAAACAGAATCCCACAGGACGAGGCAATTACTGCCTTGTAGGTGTTGCTAGAACATAAGCTCCTTGAGGGCAGGGACAGTCTTGCTGTGCACCCCTGAGACTTAGTCGCACAGTGTTTGGCACACAGTAAGTGCTTACTTAGCACATGTTTTCCATGGATTCTTTGGCTGATGGCCCTCCATTTTTCATTGGTGGCCTGAATAGCCACATGAATCAGATCATAAAATAAGACCACAGAGTACTGAATTCCCTAAGCTGGAAGGCTGCTGCAGAATCACAGCATTTGGGTCTAGAAAGACCCTTTGATGCCTCCTCATTTGTTTGACAGATGAGTCCACTGAGGCCCAGGGACGTGGGGTAAGTTACATGGCCCTTGTGACACTTCCTGGGCCTCGCGTTGGGCGCCATCCTATCTCTGCCATCTCCTGGCCCTGAATTAATACAAGGGCACAGAGACCTACAACAAGGGCTCAGTCCCCACGAGCAAAATCCCATTTCGACAGCTTGCCAAGGGAAGCTTGTGGAGAAGCCAGAAATGGCCAATGACTCTTTCGCATTGATTTCTGTTTTCAGGTAGAACTTTGTAGCAATTATTCCCTTTGTGCATGTCCTAGAACTCAGCACCAGAACAGGATGGCTGAACAATTTGCTATGAAAGACACATACACAGAAGGAAACGGAATTGCATTCTGGATATAATTATGTAAAAAAATAACTCCTGTTGGTACACTTTTGTACAGCCTGACATTTTTTATTTTTATATTTTTAAATAATTAAAAAAGGTTTATAATTTTAAAATTTTAAATCTAGGCAATTTAACAAAAAGAAGCCTAGAATACAAGTATGGAGCAAGAAGACCAGAGGATACCTTTAAGATCATCTTGTCTCCTCCCTCCTATCTTCCAGATGAATAAACACGATCCAGAGAAGAGTGACCTGCTCAAGGTCACACAGTCTTCAGCCCTCAGAGTCAGGACCAGAACCCGGGTCTCTGGATTTCCAGTCTAACCCTAAATTCTCCCATTTTCCACTCTACTGTCTGACCATCATGCCAACCGAGGTCTTACCCAGAGGACAGTGTCATGTACCTTTGACCAGCGTTCTTCCTCAAATGCATCCACCCCAAAAATGTGATTTGCCAAAAGATGTGATAGGGTCCCTCAGTGACATCAATCAGTGAATCACCTGCCAGGTCCTGCACTAAGCTCTAGACAAAATGGGATAGTCCCTCTCCTGAAGGAGAAGCCACCTCTAGCCCTACTGCTGGGAGCCTGTGACCCTCCTGGGTGCTGGGTAACAAAGACAAAAAACAAATAAGAGCCTGCCCTCAGGGAGTGGACATTCTATGGCCCAAGCTACCTTCCCTAGGAGCCTCCTGACATTCCAGTTGGTGCCGGGTCTAAAAGGCCCCTTTTTTCTGAAAGCCCTTGAGAGACCTTTCTGTATTTTCCTTCCTGTGAAAGGATTGGACTCCAGCGTTTCAGCTCTTGGTCAGCTCCGATTGCTAGACTCCTTTCTGGGCTCTGAGGATTTGGGGGCTGGGAGCTCAGGTGGGAGGGTTCATTCTCAGGCTCCTTCCCACTAGACCCTTAGGGCCCCTCCCATGAGAACTTTTACTCCTAAGAGTTCTCTCTAGCCAGCAAAGAGGATGGAGGGGACCACATGTGTGGTGGGGATAACGCGGGGAAGGTTACTCACTCTGCACCTCAGAGCTCAGCCTTTCTGCTTAAATCTTTCCCCAAGACATCCACCAGGAAGAAATCCCCTCCTGACATTTTCCAGCATAGTGAGCCAAGCAGTCCCTGTGAGGGGAAACGAGACATGTGTTCCCATTTAGCAAAAGCATGGCAACTCGATGCTAGCAGCAGAACCAGGGCATGGGCTGCCTTGCCCACTGGGGCTCATGGGGTCCTGTGAGTGCTGGTGGCTCCGGGGTCCTTCCAGGGTCTCTCTAACAGGGCTCACACCACATATTTCTGCCTTGTTTACACTGAGAGATGGAACACCCAACAAGATGACAAAGGTAGAAATTACATGGGGCTCCAAAGAAGAGGGAGGGCTCGGGGAAGACCACAGTAAGTTGACCCACAACCAGAGCACATAGCTTTAGAGCTAGAGAGAACTTGGAGGCCATTAAGTCCAACCCCTCCATTTTACATATGAGGAAACTGAGTCCAAGAGAGAGGAATTACTCAACCAAGGTTATACAAATAGGTGGCAGAGAACTGAGATATTTGTCATTTAAAAAAAAAAAGCAAACGATGCACTCATGGCAGAAATGGCATAAACAGGACTCACCTCAAGGTTATGCAGCTGCAATATGTGAACTTGAAAGTCAATGGGGCGCAGAGGATAGGGTGTTGTCCTTGGAGTCAAAAAGACCTGAGTTTGAATGCTGTCTCTGATGCTAACTAGCACAGTCTTCTATAAGCCTCAGTTTCCTCATCTGTAATGTGAAGATAATACTTGGAGTACCTCCCGTGTGAGGTAGTTCTGAGGCTCAAGTGAGATAATCTCTAAATGTCCATTTCCCTGACCTAGACCTGTGTAATATTAACCCTCCTGATGCAGATGAGAAACTCTTCTGGAGGAGACAGACTTGGAAAGCCACAAGGAGCACTGAGAGGCTGTCTCTTAATCAGAGTCCCAGTCAGGAGGGATCAGAAGCTAGACTGTAAACTCCCAGAGGTCAGGGACTGTTGCATCTCATCCTCATATACCCAGTGTATGCCACAGCAGGCTAGCAAATGTTTGTTGATTGGCTTCTGATTCCACCCTCCCCCACCCCTCCCCACTACTCCACACAGCCTCTCCAGCCTCATTTACTGTTGCTATGTGAGGAGAGTACAGTATAAAAGCTTGCACTTTATCCAGCACTTTGAGGTTTGCAAATCTCTTTCAATCACCTCAAAACACCCCTGGGAGCTAGGGGCTGTTATTGCCCCCATTTTACAGATGATGACTCTGAGGCCCAGGTTAAATGGCTTGCCCTGAGTAACACAGCTGCTAGGTAACATCGAGGGGATTCGAACCCTGGTCTCCCCTGACTCCAAGGCCAACAGGCTATAAGACCTGGACCTGAGTTCAAACCCATCCCCATCACCATCATCGTTGTCATTATTTCCTCCCTAAGCTTCAGTTTTCTGATGTGTAGACTGAGCTCTGAACTGCCTGATAGCAAAGTGCCTTGTATTTTTAAAACCCTACAATCTTGGCACAGTCATCATTCCCCAGTCCCTCATTTCTCTTTCTGGCCTCTGCTCATTTCACTAATATGTGTTGGGTTCACTTGAGACCTACTTAAAGCCTCTGCCCATCTGCTCGCCGACTAGGCCATCATACGGTCCCCTTTCACTTCAGCCCTGACTAAATTCTTTTATTTGTTTATTCGGAGGGCACTCAGCCACTGCCTCTTCTTATCTCCATCGCCTTCTCTGGGGGGTGCCCGGCTCTCCCTACTCAGAAACTGGGACTTGAGCAATTCTTTCCAGGAAAGAAAAGTCCTCCGGCCTGTTTCCTGGAAATGTGAACCAGCTCTTTGTGAGAAAATGCTTCTCCATTCAAGCTGATTAAAGAAATTAAGGCCAGGGGATGCTTTTTGAAAGGTTTTCTTGGGTGGGTTCATTCAAGCCAAGGTTCTTTCAAGGGACAGGGGACATGGTTTGGAACATTTCTCAGGGCCCAGTTCAGCAGCGCTGACTCTGGGGAAACAGCCTTCTATGGAAGATTCATCCTTTTCTTCTCTCCAGTGACAACTCCCCCTCCTGTGTCCCTCGACCACTCCCTCTGCTGGCTTCCAAGTCCTTGCTCTCTGGGTTTGTGTATAATGGTAAAGGGGGAAAGAGTATTGAATTTAGAGTCAGAAAAACACGGGCTCAAGGCCTCACCCATCTTAGCTGGCTGCATGACCTTAGGCCTCAGTTTCACCCTGTAAAATGAGGGGGCTAGCCTGGATGACTGGAAGATCTTCTCATCCTATTATCAATAAGCATTTATTAGACACCTACAGTGTCCTGGATGCTGTGTAGACAAAGACACACCGGTCTTGGTCCTTAACACTAATTGGCTCCCAGTCAGTCCAGTTGGGCCACATACAAAAGAAATGAGTGTAACTACAAGGCAGTGCAAACCAGGAGCCCCATGGGGGCATGAAGTGTCCCCAGAGCCCCAAGCAGAGCAGCTGTGCAGAGGAAGGTGAGGGCACTGGGACATGAAGCCAAACCTGAAAAGGGCAGGGCTGAGATGAGATCCCGCAAAACTGCTCCCAAACGTCTGGGCCCCTTCAGCACCTCCCAGACCCAGGCCAGCCCTGAACCATCCACACTGAGGGCACTGAGCTCCCACTGGGCACTTCTCCTACAGATGGGCCGTACAGATGGCGTTCGACTCACCCGTCCATCGGAGGAAGGACTCGGCAGCTCTGTATGTGATCCAGGCCTCAGCCCCCCACAGGAGGAGGCAGCTCCTCTATTCCTGGGACTAATTCTTTTCCTTTCTGCAGATATCTACAGCCTTTTAAGGCTTAAAAAGCACTTTGCATATTTTAACTCATTTGAGCCTCTCAACAACCCTGGGACATAGGGGCTACTATTATCCCATTTTACAGAATAGGAAACTGAGGCAGATAGTGAGTATGCCACTTGCCCAGGGTCACACATCCAACATGTCAGAGGCAAGACTTGAACCCAGATCTTCCTGACTCCTCTGCCATCTTCTGAATGGACCTTTGTGAAGAAGTGAAGGGACTTAACCCAGACCATGCAGGGAACAAGGGCCAGAAGAGAGCTTTGAGCTGTGATTCCAAAGCCAAGCCGCCCCTGATGGAAGATGCCTTGGGATGAATGCACGGATTCCAAAAGAAACAAGCTATGGGTGCCCGTGCCCCCAACACTGCCTACAAACCAACACGAAGAGTCTGGCAGCTTCAACAACGGGCAAGATCATGTCCTTCAGGAGAGGTGTGAGGCGGGCAAGGATCACCTCTGCCGGTGCCAGGGGGCAGGAGAGGGCACAAGGGACCAACAGCCTCTGCCCAACAACTCGGTGTGGGAAATGACCCTGCTCACCCGCCTCCGACAGGATGCGAGTTGCTCTAAATCGTTTTTCGAGGATGGAGGATAGATTGGTGGCCCCCTCAGTGCCGGCGCAGAGGCAGCTGGGGGCAGAAAGAACCCATGTTTCTGTGTGAGGCCAGGCTTCTACACGAGCAGATCCCCTGCCCTTTAAAAATGCTGCCATTGCCAGCAGAGCGCTGCTGGGGTGGGGGGCTCTCAGTGAGGACTAAGCTCTCCCTCACTGGGCAGCTTAAACTAGAGCTGGGGAGTTGAGACAGAGACACTGTAGAAAGGATTCTTGGACGGGGGCAGGAGGAACCAGTGGGAGCCTGGGGTCCTGTCAGCTCCGAAATTCTTTGATGCTCTCGTCCTTCCTAACTGGTGCCCGCTGGTCAGTTATTTGTGGTCCTGCCTCTCTCCATCCAGCCTTGAAACTCCTGAGGCCAGCTGGCAGGGTGTTTGCCTGCCCTGTGAGGCTGTCTCTTCATTCTGCCATCATCCTGCTCAGGTCTCTGCTATCTGCTCCTCTGGGCTCCTGTCTCTGCCTGTTGGGCACCTGCCTGCCCTTGGCCTTCCTCCTGCAATCCACTGACCCTTCAGGTGAGCGCACCACCACACACTCACACACACATGCACACATGGATGTACGTGCACGCACATGCACACACACATGCACACACACATGCACACACACATGCACACACATATGTGAGTGTGCGCCAGTGCCAATGGCCTTCATATCCAAAGTATTAGCTCTCGGGCTCTCCTAGATTTGTTGCCATGGTGTACCCTCAGCTGTGCTGGCCCTTGCAAGGAACATGTATCTGTATCTATATCCATATCCATAGAACATATATATAGAACACATATATAACAGACCGTGTTCTCAATTTTGTTGCTCCTTGCAAGAAACTATGTATTTATATCTATATCACATATGTAACATGTATATGAGAGAGGGACAGAGACAGAGATCGCATCAGACACCACCCTCAAGTGTATGCAAGCTCCCCACCCCCAACCTTTCCTCAGCCCCTTCATCTGCTGCCTGGCCATTAGGAAAATTCTTCTCTCCTGAGTATGCAAAAGTTAACCATTAACACATGCACCAGCCTTTGAGTCTGGAAATTCCCAATGTTGAGATGTCCTGAAACTTCTTCCCTCAATTCATTCAGTGGCTGATATTTTAGCTATGAGATGGAGGGGCGGGGGAAGAGACAGACAGACAGAGACAGGCAGACAGACAGAGAGCTCAAGTGCAGTAAAGAGACATACTTGGATCTGAATTCTGCCACTTAGCAGCTCACTCTATGTAATTCACCTAATTTCTCTGAGCTTTAATCTATTCATCTGAAACAGGAATAATAATAGCGCTTCTCTCTCTCTCCATCTCTATCTCTCTGTCTCTCTGTCTCTGTCTCTGTCTTTCACTCTCTCTGTGTCTCTGTCTCTCTCTCTCTCTCCCTTTCCTTCTTCTCTCTGTCTCTGCCTCTGCATCTCTCTCTTTCTCTCTTTCTGTCTCTCTGTCTCTGTCTCTTTTTCTCTGTTTCTCTCTTTTTCCCTCTCCTTCCTTCCTCTCTCTGTCTCTGTGTCTGTCTCTGCTTCTCCATCTCTCTACTGCTCTCTCTTTCTGTCTCTCTCTCTCTCTCTCTCTCTCTCTCCTCTCTCTCTCTCTCTCTCTCTCTCTCTCTCTCGTCTTAATAAGCTCTGAGCTCCTCTTCCAGCTTTACCATGCCAGGATTCCCTGGGCTGGAGAAATCATAGGATTAGAAGAACATACCTTGAGGACTAGATTGGCCTTCAAGGTCACCTAATACAATCCCCTTATATCAGAGACAGGGAAACTGAGGACCAGAGGAGGCCAAGAACTTGTGGAGGTCATACAGGTAACAAGAAGCCAAGGTCAGGCTCACCCTGGGTTCTCTGACTTCTAGCACTGGACAATGGCGCCGTGAACCTCACTAAGGACGATGGTCTTCCCCAAGTTCCCTCAGCAATACCCAGAGCTGGATCCATGAAATGAGACCATCCTTGGTGACTGGAAACCTGAAGCAAAGACACAGAGAGAATACTTGTCCAATCCTAAGACACATTCTTGATCAGTTTTCCTTAATCCCCTAGGAAACCAGGGCCAAAATTTCTGGGGCAGTTGGGTATCCTGACCCCCAAGAAAAAGACAAGCCTTCTACATTTCAAATGCATTCGCCTCTGGGGAAAAGTCCCCAGGGAAGAAGGGAAGATGGAGCTCTGACTCTACCTCTGAACCCAGCTCCTCCTTTCTCTCAAGTTCTCCATGAAAAGTCCCAGACACTCCCAGATCCATGGTGGAGCTCGGGGAAGTCTCTCCACTGCCCAGGCTTTCCTGACAAGGGTCAGAAGGACATGGCCAAATGGCTCTGGACAGTCAGTAAGGTAAGGCTTGGGTTCACTCACTGCTGCTTTGACTCTCTCCGTGCAACCTCAGGAAAATCACTACCCCTACCTGAGCCTCAGTTTCCTCAATTGAAAAATGAGGGGACTGAATGAGGTGTCAGCTAAGGTCCCTCCCAACATTAGACCTATGATCCTATGACCCAAAGTCATCTTCGCCCCCTGGGCTTCAGTTTCATCCTCAGTAAATGATGGGGTTGGACCAGATGACCCCACTGTCAAAAAGACAGTACAGTGGAAGCTTACTGACTCCCGGCTCTGGAATCAGAGGACCCAAGTTCAAATCCCATCTTGGATGTTTGTTATCTATGCAACTATGTGCAAGCTACCTAACTCGTCTGGGCCTGCCTGAGTTTCCTCATCTGTAAAATAAGAGGGTAAGACCATATGGCCTCGAAGGTCCCTTCCAGATTTCAGTCTTATGTCCTACAATCTTATTGGCTCCTGGTGTAACGCCGGGCAAATTATTTCATCTCTCGGGGACTCAGTTTTATACACACACACACACACACACACACACACACATAACCCTACCTCTCTCTCTCTCTCTCTCTCTCTCTCTCTCTCTCTCTCTCTCTCTCTCTCTCTCTCTCTCTCTCTCTCTTGAAATAGTGGGGCTATATTTAAATAATCCCTAAATTCCTTTCCAGTCCTAAATTCCATTATCCTACAAATGGAGATGACGCCCTGGGGTGATGAGTACTGCTCCGGTCAGTATTGATGTGGGGAGCATATCGTGACACAGAGCCATTCATTTGTCATTGGTCCCTAAGCCCAGGTCAGCTCTCCTAAGAGCCCGCAGCTTCTTCTCATAAAAAGATGCTCTTTCATGTTTCACTCTCATGGGATCGTCTGGGCATGCATCATCTGGTCCGGACAAGGAGTCTCCAAATGCCCAAACAGAAATGTCCCATGGGACTCCTGCTCGCCTGAACTCCCTCCAGATGTAGGTCCTCTGTGCCCAGGGAGATGAGATGGCATTCTTCTCTCTGGCCTTGCTGAGAATCTGCACGCTGACTCACACAGAAAAAAAAAATGGAAAATGCAAGCCAACAGCCTTGAGAGTGTGCTCTTCTCATAGTGTGGGCTCTGTTGGAGGGAAAATCGGGGGCTTTGTGTGGCTGACAAGGAGATTCCCACTGACGCCAGAGCCGCCCTTGTCCTAGCTGGACACATGCTAGAGGCAGCCTTTTGGCAGCCACGAGCCGTTCTCCCTGCAATGGAATTTGGGCCTTGGGATTTGTCAGTTTGTCTAGAAGCCACATCAGCTCTCTCTCTCTCTGTCTGTCATCTCTCTCTCTGTCTCTCCCTCTTTTCTCTCGCTTTCTCTCTCTCTGTCTCTCTCTCTGTCTTTCTCTCTGCTTTCTCTCTCTGTCTCTCCTCTCTCTCTCTGTTTCTCTCTTTCTTTGTCTCTCTCTATCCCTTCTCTCCTCTCCTCCCCTCCCCTCCTCTCCCCGCCTTTCTCTCTCTCTCCCTCTTTTCTCTCTCTCTGTCTTTCTCTCTTTCTCCTCTTTCTCTCTCTCTCTCCTCTCTCTCTGTCTCTATGTTTCTTTCTCTGTTTCTCTCTCTTTGTCTCTCTCCTCTCTCTGTCTCTATCTCTATCTCTCTCTGTCTCTGTCTCTCTCTCCTCTCCCTCTCTTTTTCTCTGTCTCACTCTCTGTCTCTCTCTTCTTTCTGTCTGTCTCTGTCTCTCTGTCTCTCTTTCTCTTTCTCTCCCCACTTCTCTCCCACTCCCTTCCCCACTCCCTCCCCAGCCTTGCCCTGGCTTACTCAAAGGGCAGAATTATTCTGAGATAATCGGCTCTCTGTAGTGCCTACAGCTCATTCCATTCTCTCTCTTCAAGAGTGTGTTCCAGGCAAATGTGGGCATCCAAAACAGGGAACACAGAAGGCAATTCACATCACCCCTCATTTTCTGCATGCCACAAAATGGCCTGTTTAAAATGAGCCCCATTAAAGTCCAATTTCTTTAAACATCTCCTCAAAAATAAGTTGGTGGGAAGTTTAAGGAGTGCCCATCTTGGCTTTGCCAGTTAGGATTTATTGGGTGATTTCTGTCTAAAAAGTCTCAGTGCTTTTCTGCCAGAGCTGAGAAAGGCTTAGCCCTCCCTTCCCGGACCTTTCTCTTCTGTATGCCAGCAATGGGCGTACAGAAGGTATGGCAGGTGCTCCCTCCCAGTGGCCTCTTCCCAGCTTTCCCAAAGCTTCAGCCAGGGATGTCTTGGTAAAGGGAAATGCAGATCATAGATTTAGAGCCCCAAAGGAGCAAAGAGGCTGTCTGGTATTCTTCTTCCCCTCTTTCCAAGCCCAAGCTCACAGGTGTTCAGGAGCCAACTCAAAATTCAGACCTGGGGCTTCTGATTCCAAATCCAGCTCTCTCTCCACCATACCTGCTAAAGGAGGAAAGAGTGTGAAAACTATTCCTCTAAATCTTCTTTGGGGTTACTTTTACCTAACAGATTCTCCCTGGCAGTCCTAAATTTCTTGATGCTACTCACCAATTAGATCTGTGCAGTGTGTAACCCAAGAGCCAGGTAGATTCCCTGACACTTTGTTCAAAATGTTCCAGCAATCAGCAGTCTCATTGCAGCGGGAATTCCCTCCACTGGTACCAATCGCTACCATTCTGTGCCTGCCCATACTGGGTGATTCTCATTCATAGACTTCTCTAGGTTCACTGTAGGGGTCCACTCATTCTTGTCAGGAACCAGCCTCAATTTCTTTGTGATTAAAAGGATATCAATGGTGCTCATAGGTTGTCCCGTTCTCACCATGTGACCAGTTCATATGGTTTTTGTACATAAGTTTCTTTGATGAGAAACAGTACAGTGACTAGAGAGCTTGCCTCAGCTCCAGGAAGATCTGGGTTCCAGTCTTCCTTCTGGCTATCTGACTCCAGGCAAGTCATTAAACTTAGGAAACTCTTTAAGACCATGAGCTGAAGAGAAGGTGCTGACCTTCATTAGTAAAGAATTTCCTCACCTAGGCATACCCTATACCAATGAAATCACATGTCCAGTCTCTATTCCCTATCTCCTGACTTCCAATCCAGCCTTCTTCCCTGGACAACCAGAAGAAAGGACATGAGACCTGGGCATCAAGTCTTTCCTATTCCTTCTGATCAAGTCATATCACATGCCAGGAACATGTCTTACTCAGCTCTGCTGTCCTAGAAATCGGAAGGAACCATGTGCCTCCTACATTCCAAGCTCACTCTCTGAGTGGCTTTCCAGATTTTCCTGCTGGAAACTCATTGGACCTTGAGGTAGCTGGACAGAATGAGGATAGGGACCTTCCTGCTCGCTCTCTCTCTCTCTCTCTCTCTCTCTCTCTCTCTCTCTCTCTCTCTCTCTGTGAGTGTGTGTGTGTGTGTGTGTGTGTGTGTGTGTGTGTGTGTGTGTGAATAAAGGTGGTCTGGGAGTCTGAAGCAGGGGACCTTGATCCAGATGGATGGAGATCAGCTCAGAAAGTCTTCCTGGAGTCAGTGATGTGGTGGAGAGTATTATCTGTGAAGTCAGAGATCCTGGGTTCAAATCCTAACTTTACCACTTACTACCTATGAGACCTCGTGCAGGTCATTTCCCCTCTTTGGGTGTCATTTGTAAATGATGGGATTGGACTAGATGACTTCTAAGGTCCAGCTCTGGATCTGTGATCCCGTGGTGGCATAGTGACTAAAAACTGGCCTACATGGCAAGGAGACTCAGATGCAAGTCCAACCTCTGACACATAGTGGGTGTGTGATCCTGGGCAAGTCATTTGCCCTCTAAGTGCTCTATGTAATACTCTAAGGTTACAAGTTACAGAGAAGGTGCAGATCTGCATTGGTAAAGGGAGTTTCCTTGCCTGGAAGTTGTCTACGCTAATGAAATCACTGATCCAATCCTCATCCCTATTCTATGATCCCATTCACCTCAAAATCCTTCAGTCTGCTAAATGCTTGCTGCCTCCTTGTCTTCCCCTCCCCCTGGTCTCCCAGAGTAACCCCATGGGTCACATAGCCAAGAGTGAGTTCATCAGAGAGGACTAGCCAAAAGGAGCCATTTTGCTTGGTTTGGTGTGGTTTTCCAGCAGCAAGTAGGATCATCATCACCATCATCACCCTCATCACCCTCATCACCATCATTGTCTTCATTATCATTACCACCATCATCCTCATCCTCCTCATCATCATTACCACCATCATCACCATCATCACCACCACCAGCACCATCATCATCACCATCATCATCCTCATCTTCATCACCTTCACCATCATCTTTATCATCCTCATCACCATCATCATCATCATTCTCATCCTCATCACCATCATCATCTTCATTCTCATCCTCATCACCATCATCACCATCACCATCATCCTCATCATCACCAACTTCACCATCAAGCTTATCATCCTCATCACCATCATCATCCTCATCCTCATCCTCACCACCATCATCACCATCATCATCCTCATCATCATTACTACCACCATCATCATCAGAACCATCACATTATCCTAACAGATAATTGTGGAGCTCTTTTATGGTTGTAGTACATTTCTTATACTATGCAGTGTAAGCTTCATAACATTCCTGTAAAGTAGGTGCTAGAGTTACGACCTCTATTTTACAAATGAGGAAATTAAGGCTTGGAGGGGTTAAGTGACTTGCCCAGGGTCCCAAAACTAATAATTGTTGGAGGTGGGATTTGAACCTAGGTCTTCCTGACTCCAAATCCAGCCCCCTTGCCACTTCTCAGAACCAAGGAACAAATGACATCTTTTGCCCCAAAGTGGTCTGTGGACTGAAAAGTCAGGATCCCATCCCAGATGAATTCCAGGATCCATTTGGGTCACAGAAGCCCTGAAGAGGACCAGCTGACCGTGGCTAGACCCTCTCTGCCTCTGGCCTTCTAACACTTTCTTCAAAGTCAAGTTTATACTGCATCTGGCCCTGAAATGTTTTTCTAAACTATGACTAGGGACTTTTTCTCTTTCTTCTTTTATATTCTGCCATTTGGAGCAATATATCTATTTCCACTACTGCTAATTTCTTTGCTTAGTTAAGTTAATGCCCAAATCCATGCCCCCAAACCCCACCCCAAAATCATGAAAAAGATAATAAAAACCACCCTGTCACCACTAATGTCATTTTCAGAGAAGTCTTCTCTTTCCAGAAGTTTACAGGTATAAAAATTTAAAACAACAGCAGCAGTAGCAATGACTGACCAAAGGCTCCATCATGGAACACGTCCAATTTGAACCACGTCTGTTCAGCCTCTTCTATCATGAGGGCATGGCAAGAAAATAGGAGCTGTCAAGTTTACACTCTGGTTGCTTTGAAATCTCCAAGACCTGGAGCTGGCAGTCATCTTTCAGCTTCTTTGGAAAGAACATTGTGTGTCGGGAGAAAGAAAGGAATGCCAAATGCTCTAGAAATGACCGGAGACATAACGAGCATGGGGCAAACAAGGCTTTGCTCTAGAGATGACTCAGGATGGGAGCACTCCCCCTACAGGGGGACCACTTCTCCTGAGCCTTACCTAGTGCTCTTCTACCATCCTGGTGCCCCATGGGCTGCATCCAGTCAGGGCCCACCACCATCAGGATCCCATCACCAAGGTAATCTTCTCCTAAGGCCCTCCTCCTTGTTTCTATGGACACCAAGGTTGTACTCCTTGGGGACAAACCATCCCCTCTGCCAGCTGGACTGCACCCAAGATCAGACTATCCTCTGTTTCTCCCCATTGTCAACTCAACTGAATTTGCCCCAGGCACAAGAATTCCCAGTTATAGCTCTGGGGGTGGCCAAACTCCACAGGATCCCTTACTATGGACAAAGGGCAGCTTGTTAATAACCCATTTTCATATCGTATTGCCTCGTACATGAACACCATGGATCTATAGCTGAAAAGGACACAAAGACCATCTGGCTCAACCCTCTCATTTTATGGACAAGAAAAGTGAGACTCAGGGAGGTTATGGATTAAATTGAATTGAATTAGGTTGTATTGAACTGATATAATTCAATTAGCAGTTCCAAAATATTCATTAATATAATAGAATGGGACTGATCTGGTTCTTAGAATGTGATGGTTCACACAGTGGCTCAGCTGCAACAAAAATCAGACATATGAGACTTGAAAGTGAAGGATTTGAGACACAGTTGTCTTACTCAAAATTACCACGTCATGGAGCCATAAAATATTAGAGCTAGAAGGAACATTTGAGAACACATTTTCTAACCCCTTGTTTGACAGAATGAAGAAACTGAGGCTTACAGGTAGCACAATGCAAAAGAGAACGTGTTGGATCTGCAATCAGAAGACCTAGGTTCAAATCCTGGCTCTCCTACAATGTGAGCTTGGCCAAGACACTTCCCCTCACTGAGCCTCACTTTCCCCATCTGTAAATGCAGAGGTTAGATTTGATGACTCTAAGGCATCTTTCAACTATAAGTCTGTGTCTCTATGACCTTCAAAGCCTCTTTTAGATCTCAATTTCTGATCATTTGGCCACCAGGTGATACATTTTGTGGCCCTGGGTGTTTACAAAGGTTAATAGGCTGTAGAGAGGTGGTAATTGGTATTGATGGAGGGCAGCCTTGCCCAGGAAAAATAAGAGATCCTCAAAGTATTGACACAAGGTTGATTCCTCAATCATGGAATCCAAGTCATTGAAGTACTCTAAGCCTTAGTTTACTCATCTGTCAAACTGGGGAAGGTCCTCCTAATGCCCTGCCCTGTAACTCCCAGGTTAATGGTGTAGGTCCAATGAGATAATGGAGTGGAAAGGACTTTGGAAACTGTGAAGTTTTCTGTAAACCCCAAGCATGATGGTAGGCTGAGATAAAGGCAGAGGCCAAGGTTGGGGGGCCTCAGAGTGTGGAGAGTTGGCTTAAACCTAACAACAGACTAAGCCCAGACTTCAGATCCACCAATAGAATATAAGGGATGAACTTAGGAAGACTTAGATGGGGTAGGTGTTATGAAAACCCAGAAGGAGAGGGGAAGTTGGGGAGGCCCCTCCCCTAGATCATTTGCTGAGAGAGGCCAATGGGACCTGCTGAAAGATTCCTCTGGAAAGTGTAAATAGAGCAGTTTTGTTTTCATAAGGAAATATGCTTCTCCCTGGGCAGGAACATGAAGAGGGATGAAATAAGAGAGGAAAAAAGGAGAGGAAAGGAAAGAAGAGGTTGTGTATAAGGCACTGAGCCCAGCATGGGCCATAGTGCATTGGGGCGGGACATTTAGGGGGTACTGGGGTCCTTCCAAAGGGGAGCCCTGGGCCAGAGGCTTTCCCAACTACTAGAGATCCCCAGAGAAGATCCTTTGGAAGGGGGTTCTGTTTTTTCTCCACTTCTTTGCCTTGTTCTGATAGGACAAGGTGCCTGGTGAGAATACATTTTATTTCCTTATAGAAGGAAAACCTGAAGAACCCAAGAGGCCCTTTCCTTCCCAGAGGGACAAGTAAAAAGCCTCAGGGTGAAATGTTCACTCGACACCAATAGACTTCAAAACAAAATGTGTGCTGTCCATGCATTCCGCAGAAACCATCCTGCTGAATCCCAAGTAAGTTGACACAGGCATTCTCACTGGGCTCCAGGGGGTCACTTGCCTTGAACTTGGGCCAAGCTCCATGTTGCCTTTGCCTTTTGAGACTGGGAGGATGGATGGTGGAGATTTGCAGCCAAGCTGTTTTCTTCAAATGTCCTGGCTTAAAACAAATGGTGACTGGCAAACAAGAGTCCACTACTTCAGGGCTCTCACACACATTGTGGCATCTAACTGAAAGGACACTGGACCTGGCAAGTCCTAACTTTGCCACTCACTACCTATCTGATGCTGGCCAGTCACTTTCTCTCTCTGGGTCTTAGAGACTGAAGGCTCTAAGTTTCCTCTCTGCTCCAAATCTGTGTGCGTTTTGCCTCCTTTTGTATCCCCAGTGCTCAGCACAGTGCCTGGCAGATAATAGGTGATTAATAAATGTTCATTGAGTAATTGACTTAATCTCAGTCAAGTATTTATTAAGCATCTACTGTATGCTGGGCACTGGGGATACAAGAACAAAGACTGAAAAGGTCCCTGCTGTCATGGAGCTTATCTTCTGATGGAGAATAGTACTAGAGAGTCTTCAAAAGTTGCTGTGGCTCATCTTCAGGCAAGAGACACTCAGTCATCTCACTAGATGGACTCCAACCCTTTCTAGCTTGGTAAGATCTGTCAGAGATTGGTTTCCAACCAAGATGGCCAAGGGTCATCTTCCCTCCATGATGGCTTTGCTCAGGCTGACCCCCATGCTTAGAATGGTCTTCCTCCTCACCTCTGCCTCTCAGAATCCCTAGTTCCCATCAAGGCTAATCTCAAACGTCACCTCCTTCAGGAGGCCCATCCTGATCTCCCCAGCCACTAGTGCCTACCCCCCAAAAATTACTTAGTACATATTTCTTATTTGCTTATATGTGTACATGATGTTTTCCTCAACAGGATTGAGGCAGTCCCTTGAAGGCAGGGAAGATTTAATTTTTGTCATTGTATTCCTAGGACATAGTACTGTACCTGCCACAAAGCAGCCACTTAATAAATGTTTACGAATAAGTGAATGAATGAGTCTTGGAGCAATAAGGATAATTACATTGCATTCACCCATTCTGCGAAGAAACTGAAAGCCCAGAGCTTACTTCGCTTCCTTCTCCATGTACCCATCTTAATGATGCTTAATATATACTTATGGAGCAATAATGATAATTATATTGGATTTACTGGCTCTTTCCACAGGGAAGCTGAGAGCCCAGAGCTCACTTTCTTCCTTCTTCATTTGCTCACCTAAGCACCTTGTTCAGCCGTTCAGTCGTGTCTGACTCTTTGTGACCCCATAGACCACAGCACACCAGGCCCTTCTAGCCTCCACTATCTTCTGAAGTCTGTCCAAATTATGTTCATTGTTTCCATGACACTCTCTATCCATCTCATTCTCTGCTCTCCCTTTCTCCTTTTGCCTTCAGTCCTTCCCAACATCAGGGTCTTTTCCAATGAGTCTCATCTTCTCATTATGTATTTAAACTTCGGCTTCAGTATTTGACCTTCCAGTGAATAGCTTGAATTAATTTATTTAAGTATTGACTGATTTGACTTCCTTCCTGTCCAAGGGACTCTCAAAAGTCTTCTCCAGCACCACAGTTTGAAAGCATCAATTCTGCAGCGCTCAGCTTTCCTCCAAGTCCATAGTCTCACAGCCATACACTGCTACTGGAAAAACCATCGTTCTGACTATACAGACCTTTGTCGACAAGGTGATGTCTCTGCTTTTAGTACACTGTCCAGATTTGCCACAGCTTTCCTTCTGAGGAGCAAGCATCTTTTAATTTCAGTCACAATCTGCATCTAAGCACAGTAGGTGATTAATAAATGCTTGTGGAACAGTATCGATAATGATATTGATTCACTCATTCCTTTGGTGGAGGAGCTAGCCAAGAGCATGCTCCAGGATCAGCTACATCTGAGGAAGAGACAAGGACACGGCATGGACCTGATGGCATCTGAATGAAAAAAAATCGAGAGATTTTGTCCAAGGCCAAAGGTACAACCCAGTGATGTAACAACAATTGGCACTGTCAAGGAGAAAGTCCTTCACATCCCAGGCCAACAGGATGGAATTATTGGGGAAAGCTTGAGAAAGGAATAAGGCTTGCAGACATAGGCTAAACACATCAAAGAAATGACAACTCCTCGGATAATAGTAATTATTGTATATATAACAATAATATGTATTGTTATTGTATATTAACACAATAAGAATAGACTATTTATACTTTGTTATATTTCTAATTCTTATATAATCATATTAATTACTATTCCTATATAGTGCTTTAGGTTTGTAAAGCCCTTTCAATATTTTATCTCATTAATCCTCCCAAGAATACTGAAGTGGGTGCTAGTTTTACAGATGGGGAAACTGAGGGTCAGAGACTAGCAAGTGTGAGGTTGCTGGCCTAACTGGAAAATGTTCTAATGGACTGATCCCTTCTGGATACCAGACCTCCAGTGCTCTGAGATCACATTCCCTTTTTGCCTTACATTTAGTTTTCAGTTCACTGAAATTCTCACGTCTTTTCCAAATGAATTTTTTTCTAACCACATGCATTGAAGCCAATTGCAGGACCTTACGTTTATTTCTATGAAATTTCGCTCTATTCACTGTGGTCTGTTATTCTTCCACCGTTTCTGCAGAAGCAAAGTCTCCACAGAACCATCCAAAGTGACCATTTTAAGCATGGTATGCCAGACAGCAGAGTCGCCCTGTGGTTGGCCCAGATCTTTGCTTCCTTCCTCCTCATCAGAAGAAAGGTTATTCTAAGTGTCAATAACAGTCTCTGAGGCTCTCCAACACTGGTGCTGGAGTCATCACTTCCCCCAAAACCTTCAGCCTTTAATGATGACCAGTTGCCAATGCCCATCCACTTTGCCTCTATGTTCCTTCTATGAATTTCATCATAACTGGAGCTAGAAGGGGCCTCAGAAATCATCGAGCTCTACCTGCTCCTTGTACAGATGAGAAAACTGAGGTTCACACAAGTACAAAGGGTTGGGGCTGAGATTCCTACCCAAATCCTCCATCTCCAAATCCAATGCTCTATCCATCAAACCACAGTCTATTTCTTCTTGGGGCAGAAAGTGTCACAAAGAGGAAAGAACACTAGGCTGGACACCAAGACACCTGGATTCAAGTCCTAGCTCTGAGACTTGCTATGGACCACCATGGACAAACCACCGAACTTCTCTAGGCTGAAGGTTCCTCATTTGTAAAGTGGGAATTTTGCAGGGTTGCTGTGAGGAAAAAGCCTTATGACCTTGACAGTGCAAATTATTCTTTATCAAACCAACCTTGGTGGGACTTTTTACAATGACTACAGGCAGATACGCAATGGCAGCCTCTCTGAGAGGCTCTCTCTCAGGTCCCACTGATCAGCAATATCATAAGATGCCACCTTTTGAAAAGAGGGACTGGAGATGGAATTTCATCAGCATACAGAACTGCCAGGTGAGGAAATGCTCTCCAGTAATGCAGGTCAGCACCTTCTCTGCAGCGTATAGTCTTAGAAAGTTACCTAGAACACTATCCTGGCCAGTGCATGTGTCAGTGATTGGACTTGAACCCAGGGCTCTATCTGCCATGCCAGGCTGTCTCTCAGTCACCCACTAGACAGCAGGTAACCCTGAAGAAGGTGCTGGTGATTCTGTGGCTATCTGGCTCCCTCTCAGAGCAGGAAGAGACCCCTACTAGCATTTCAGCAAGCCCGTGAGTGCTCGTGATTTTTCTCCAATGAGTCATCCCTCCTTCCGTGGGCATTTTCCTTCTAACATATCAGCTCATCAGCAGCTCTCAAAGCTTGAATGATTCCCCTTCATTGCTAAACACTGTTCCCATTCCTGGAAATAAATACGCCCCGACTCAGCAAAGGCCTTCTGAACGATTATGCATTCAGTATTTATTTACTGAGTGCTTAGTATGTGGAAGAACATATATTCGCTCCAGCCAATATCTCCCGCACCCCTGAGTATGAGAACCAGCACACTAACCTTTCCCGCTGATTCTAGAGAAGGGCCTGGCAAAGGTGAAGAGATTGGGCACGATCGGCCTGGAGAGAAGACTTGGCGGGGGCAGGTTTCTTTTCTTTTTGTATTTACATTCTCGGTGCTTGATACACAGTAGGTGCTTAATAGATGCCTGTTGGTTGATCCATTGGATTGGTTGACTGGCATAACTCTTCAAGAGTTTGAAAGACTATCACCTGGACAAGACATTGGACTTGGTCTGTCTGGTCCCAAGGGGCTGAACTAGGGGTAGTTGGCTACAAGTTGCAAAGAGCAAAAGTTAGTTTTTGTGTCAGGAAAAAACCTCTGGACAATGATAGCTGTCCAGAAGCTGAGCAGATTGGGTTGTCTTAGAGGGAACACCACTGGCCTCTCCCCACCAGCAGCCTTCAAGACAAGGTCCGATGACCACTTGCTCAGTGTGTGGTAGTGAGGATTCATTTGGGGAGAAGGCGCCTGGGGCAGATTCAGTTGGGTCTGAGGAACCCTGGAACTCTGAAATTCGGGTATTCTAAGATTCTCTAACAAAATCATAGCCTTTAAGTTGGCTGGAAAGGCTATGGGTAAGAGATTTGATTTCTTCAGCTCAGCCTCAAAGGCCAGTACTGGAAATGGGGTGGGGGGAGTTGGCAAGAGACAGATGGAGGCTTGAGGGCAGAAAGAACTCCCGTCCCCAAGACCAGTGGGTACCTGGGGAGGCAAAGGCCTGACTGACCACTTGCCAAAGACATCATCAATGGGGTTTCTGCTCAGGCATACACTGGATTGTATGATGGTGAAGGATTTTTGAGTCTGAGATTCTCTGATGCCGACAGGCATCCTTCTGAAGAACTCAGTGAGCACTCTGTGACTGTGCTTGGCATCGAACTCCACACTGGGAGAATACAGAACCAGTGGGAAGGAAGCGGGGCCTCTCTCCTTGAAGAGTTGACAGTTTGATTAGGAAGAAAATGCAACATGAGAACAAATTAGAAGGTAACACCTAAAGATGTGAAGTCTAATGTGATATAAATTTAATGCAAAGTGAAAAAAGAATGAGAATGGAGTTGGGTTGGTTGTCATGGGCAACTGGTCCTGCCCTCCCCCTCCCAACCTGGCATTCTATTCCCGGGCATTCACAAGATGAGATCATATAGCATTGCTTCTGAGATTCGCATCTACTCAAGTCAGTCAACTAGCACGTATTAAGTGCCTATGGTATGAGATACAAGAAAAAGCACACGATATCCCTGCCCTCAAAGCTCTTCCCAGGCTATTGGCCCTGTCCTGCCTTGGATTAAGCCCAGCTCTGGTCTTGTCAGCCCATCTGCTCCAAAGTCATCAGTGGCGACTTGATAACAATCAATGAACTTGTCTCTGGCATTCAATGCCCCCCACGACCCCACCCTTCCCTGCCTTCCCAGTCTTGTCCCATATTCCTCCCCTCCGATTGCTCTTCAGGTTTCTACTCCCCTGGTTGCTCCTTGACCAGGCTCTTCCCACCACACTGAAGGATCCATTTTCATTCCAAGTGATGAGGTCCTCCGTGAGGGTGTTAGCTGTGGAAAAGGAGAGGAAGGAGAGAGAATCTGGGGGAGTACTTGGCAGCACTGTCCCACTCTGAAATCCTAACTAAGAAATTCCGTTTGCTCGCCTACGCACTTTTCCCATTTCTTCCCACTTCAATTAAGAAACTGGCTACAGTATTCGTGCGGATGGAAGTCGGGTCCGTGACAGGCTGAGCTCACTTCCTTTCAAAGAGCCTCTGAATCAGGGCATCCCGTAAGAGGTCGGCGGCGACAGCTCCTAACTGAAAGGCCGTGTCCCTCTCAGGCTGGCCCCGGGCCCAGGCTTGTGTTGGATGAGAACAGGGGCTCACAACACAGCCCCTCAGGCACGGCGAGGCACCCAGGAGGACCATGTGTTTGCTATTAGTGATCTGAAAACAGCCCAGAGAAGGAGAGGGGTGTTGGGCTCTTTCTGGTCACATTGCAAAGCCCACACAGCTCAGAAGGAACAAAAATAACCATCATTGTGCTGACAGAGACCAGGGATCGCCATTACTTTCTAATGGGGATGGCTGGAGCAATAAATCCCCCATCCCTGGAGAGGCAGAACATGGCCTATGATTCAGCCAGAACTCCCCCCACCCTTCATTGGCCCTTGGCAGGGACCTAGTCTTAGAGCTCAAAGGCCAGCAAGTCCAACCATTTCATTTTACAAATGAGGAAACTGAGGTCCAGAAAAGTTAAGTGACTTGTCCAAAGTCACATAATGAGTACCTGGTGCTTTTTCCACTGTACCCTTCCTCCTGGTTCTCTCCTAAGCTTCTTGGACAGTGTAGGATTGCTTTGCCCAGTCACAGAAGTCAAAGTTCATGGCCGTGGTGGTCAAAGGAGGCTCACCAAGAGGCAGGAGAACAGCTGGGGCGACAGCTGGCAGGTCTGACTTCTCCCCTCTTTGACACCCCCACCCCCTTTGCCAGGGCAGCAGCCACATCACTGGTTGGCTATGTCTTGGCAAGAGCCAAGTCTTCCAAGCTCAGTCTTCCAAAAACCCATTAGCCCTCTGCCAGAGGAGGCATGGAGGAAGATGAGCGCCGGCTTTCAGAGCGGCCAATGCTACACGGGGAAACGTTACAGATGCTCTGCACCATGTGAGCGGGATGAAGGGTCTGAGATAGACTTGTGGACGTCAGAGACCACTGGCCTTGAAGGCAGGAAGGCCTGTGTTTGAATTCCAGCTCTGCCATTCACTACCTTGGTGTGACCCTGGGCAAATCACAGCTCCTCCCCACTGCCTCAGTCTCCTCATCTATAAAAGGAGAAGCAGCATAGTTCATTGGTAAGCAAAGGGCTTGGGTTCAAATCCCAGTTCTGATGCTTATTGCCATGTGACTTCAGGAGAGTCTAGGCCTCAATTTCCTCATCTGGAGAAGGAGATTGGACTCCTTGGCCCTTAAGGTCAGCCCCTCTGGTCCTTTGTGTTTCCCTCCAGGATCACTGAGGAGGGGGGGCAGCGCTTTGCCCCAGCAGAAGGTCAGAGTTTTCTTTCATGTGCCCTGGCACAATTGCTAGTTATAGCTTGGGGGTAACCAGAGTGTCCTTTGGGCCCCCAGGATCTTTTCTTCCTTCATGTCAGTTAAACCAGTACATGTCATGGGACTGATCTTTCTCCCTCCTGAACAAAGATTCCAATTCATGCTCACAATGATCCATCATTGGCCTCACAGCCGCAAGCGGCCACAGAAATTGCCTCGGCCAAGCCCCGTTTTACAGGTGAGAAAAATAAGGAAATGAAGAGACTTGTCCAAGGTCATACAGATGGTTGTTAGTAAAGGAAAGTATGGAATCAAGCTCATTGCTTTCCCAGCCCATAGTATCCTCACTGACTGAGATCAAGTGAGAATGCTTGAGACTTTGCTCTCGGGCCAGCCTGTCTGAGAACTGACCAGCATGCCCTGCCTAAGCTCAGAGTCTATTTTAATTCCAACCTTATTATGCATTATTATTTTCTTTTTAAAAAATATTAAGTTAGTTTTATTGTTAAATTTTTTTAAATTAAGCTAAAAGACCTACATTTTGTCAAAACACATTCATTTTGTTAATGAAATAATGATTATTAAGTTAAGAAAATGAAGTTAATTTTAAAAGACTTGAGTAAAAAAAACAGGACACTTTTATTACTGCCATCATTTTTAACTCTTCCTTTGAAAAGAAGCAAATTGAAAATGGGGCAAATGATCCCTTGTGGACCAGAATAACTATCTCAGAATCCCAGAATTTGAGAACCAGAAGGGAGCTATGGAGTCCAACCCACACACATGAAATGAATCCCCCTCAAACATGCCTGACAAGTGGTTGTTGACATTTGGCTTGAGGATTTCAGGTGAAATGTATTACGTGTGGATACACTCACATATATGTAACTACGTCAGAGGCAGCATTATCATGGTGGCCACTATTGAGCTGCAAAGACTCATCTTCCTGAGTTCAGATCTGGCCTCAGACCTTTACTAGCTGTATGACCCAGGGCAAGTCACTTCACTCTGTTTACCTCAGTTTCCTCATCTGTCAAATGAGCTGGAGAAGGAGATGGCCAACCCCTCCAGTGACTCGGCCAAGAAGACTCCAGATGGGGTCATGGAGAGTCAGATGTGACTAAACACCAATGACATAATGAGTATATGGAAGATAGACACACACACTAACTCCGAGATCAGTGGGGGGCCATGGAAGAGGGGAGGAGTCACAAAGGACTTCACTTGGAAGGCACTGGTTCATCAATGGGCAGAATACTGTGTTTGGGGCATGTATGAAGAGGAGCAGTCAATTAAAATCAATTTAATATTGCCTTGAACTTCACTGTAATTAGGCAGTCACATTTGCTACTGGAAACAGGTTCTCACTTGGGCCCTAAAAACACATTTCTGCCACCCAGCCTCTGCAGCCTTATCTCACTTTGTCCACCCCCGTGCCCACACTCTCTGGGCAAATCTGAACACTCTCTTTCTGACGCCAGCCTTGCAATTCTCTGGCCATCAAGACTTTGCTCACACTGGTCCGCTGACTGACATGGCGGCCTGCTGGGTTTTCACTCTGCCAACTCCTACCCACCAGCCTTCCCTGAGCCTCCTTCTCAGTCATGACCTTCCCCCTCAGACTTCCATAGCATCGACTCCCTTGCATTTGGTTTTACATCCTCCTAACGCATTTCCTAAATAACATGATGGACTTTTTTCCATAGAACTGTGGGTCTAGAGCCTGAGGGACCTCATTAGCCACAAAGGCTGCTCAACCTATCTTACATATGAGGAAACTGAGGCACAGAGAGTGAACGGATTTGTCAAATGTCATACAGGTAGCAAGCATCTAAGGTTTAAATCTGAACCCAGAGCTGCTCTCTCCACACAGCCTCCCTGAGAACTGGGTTCATGACTTATGGGCCCATTAGACTGTGAGCTCCATGAGAGAAGGACTGGACATTATTCAAGCCTTAAAACAAAAAACAAAGTCTGCCCTCCCCTCCAGCTTGGCTCAGACAGCTGTAACCCCCAGGCCACCCAAACACTGTCTAACAGCTGCAGATGCAAGTGGAACCCTTCCAGCCCAGGGATCTCATCCTTATCCCATCATTTTGAGGAGGAATGGGTACAGGGTCTCTATGTCCTGGGCTTTCTTCCAGAATGGCTGCCTAGGTGGAAGCCTTCCGGGGATGAGGCAGAGAAAGGTTTCTGTATCCAGCCCACCTTGTCCGCCTTTGGTTTCCCATCTTAGGGAGGGCAGGGCCGTCTCTCATTTCATGAACTAAAACTGGGCCCCCTCGCTGGGCGCAGCCTCCCCTCCCTGTCACTCTCCGTCTACCTGCGTGGCCCGAGAGGGGTGTTGAAATTGGCAGATTCGTCACTTTCTAAAAAGTCTAATTAAATGGTTCTTTCACAGGCAAGCCTTGAGTGGGCAGAAGTCGGGGCTCTAGGACACATGCGTATTTTATAACTTCTTTGTGTGGCAAATGGCAAAAATCAGCGGTTTCCCCCAAAGCCGGTCTTGGCCAAGCAGAGCAGCAAAGGCTGCGGCCTCACTGGTCTGCGTATCCATCTGCCTGACAGCCAGCAGCCTCCGGTGGAGTCAGGGCCAGGGGAAGAATGTCCACAGTAAGTCACAGGCAATAAAGTCGGGAGGTACAGAACAGCCCCGAAACACATGCTGTCGAGCGAGTCTGAAACCGTGCCCGGATGCAGACCCAGGGGCGCGAGGGAAGACAGCCCGAGGTCGCCAGCCTGGAGGCGTCGGCTCAGATCTAGCTCTTACCTCCCGGGTCTTCGATTCCGGAAGCTTTGTCTTTGTCCGCTGTGTCCCATTAACACTTGGTTTCCGAAGTCCCTACTGTGTGTCCATCTCTGAAGTGGACGCAATGGGGATGAAGATACTAAAGGAACCTCCTTGCCCATGGAGCCACGAGGACCAGGTTAGACAGGTTAACCTGGGGACCAGGGGGTTAACAGTCAGAGCCCAAAGCCCCAAAACAGCTAGAGTAGAGGAGCCCTGGTTTGGAGATGAGAAAGGCACGAAACCAACACCCATTAAACTATTGGGTTTTCAGATGAAAATTTGTGAGGTCACCATTGACAAGGTGAAAGTTCCTGAGGCTGTGAATGCTGTGAAGTTTGGGGTGAAATTTCTTAAGGCCTCAGGGCCTACTATTTGTTGATCCAGTTGAGTCCCCCTAGAGGTGTTTACACTTTACACTTCACTCAGACCGAACTCAGCCCCCTGGAGTCTTCTCTGAGGTCCTCTCCAGATGTCTTAGGAGGACAACTGCTTTACCCCTTTATTTTTGCTGCTCTGTGTTCATTTTGTGGAGATTTTCTGTCTGTCTGTGAAGGGAATCTGAAGAGCCTGGAAATGTCTGACCTACTCCGACATCTTCCAACACGCTTTTCTATTAAAAAACACTTCAAAGTATTAGAATAAATGGATGTTTCCTTAAATTGATTTTTTTTAAAAGCCATTTATCTAAACCCATCAGCAAGTATTATTTGTAATGGGTATAAACTAGAGGCCTTCCCAGTAAGACCAGGTGTGAAACAAGGATGCTCATTGTCACCAATATTATTCAATATTGTATTGGAAATCCTAGCAATAGCAATAAGAAAAAAAAAAGAAATTGAAAGAATCAGAATAGGGAATGAGGTGATAAGACTATCTCTTTTTGCAGATAACATGATGATATTCTTGGCAAATCCCAAAGATTCAACTAAAAAGTCAGTTGAAACAATTAATAAGTTTAGCAAAGTGGCAGAATATAGGGTAAATCCACATAAATCATCAGCATTCCTATGTATCACAAACAAAACTCCACAAAGAGATAGTTTTTTTAATCCCACTTAAAATAACTTTAGACATTATAAAATGCCTATGAGTATACCTGTCAAAAGGAACTACATAAGAAAATTATTTTTAAAAAAACTTTTTATACAAATAAAATCAGATTTAAATAATTGGAGAGACATTAATCATTCATGGGTAGGCAGGGCCAATACAACAAAAATGACAATTTTATCCAAACTAATTTATATATTCAACACCATCCTAATTAAATTACCAAAAAATGATTTTACTGAATTAGAAAAAATAATAACAAAATTAATTTGGAAAAACAAGAAGTCAATAATATCAAAGGAAAAAGGGGGGAAAGTGTAAAAGAAGGAGGTTTAGCAGTACCAGATATTAAACTGTATTATAAGGCAGTAATTATCGAAACTGTCTAGTTCCGGATAAGAGACAAAAAGGTAGATCAATGGAATAGAATAGATATACAATTTACAGCAGCAAATAAACAAAACAACCTTATATTTGACAAGTGTAAAGACTTAAGATTTTGGGATAAGAATTCATTATTTGATAAAAAAAATTAAAAATGTTGGGAAAACTGGAAAGCAGTATGGCAGAAACTGGACATGAACCAATATTTCACACCATTTACCAAGATAACGTCAAAATAGATGCATGACCTAAGTATAAAGAGAGATTTTACAAGAAAACTAGAAGAATGTGGAACATATTACTTATCAGACTTATGGATAGGTGAATAATTTATGAATAAACAAGAGACAGAGAACAAAGTTAGGTATAAAATGGACAATATTCATTACATTAAATTAAAAAGGTTTTGTTTAAATAAAACAAATATAGCCAAGATTAGAAGGAAAGAAGAAAACTGAGGGTGAGGGTGAATTTATAGACAGTTAATCAGATAAAGGTGTCATATCTAAAATACATAAAGAACTTTGTCAGATCTATAAGAATATGAGTCATTCCCCAATTGATAAATTGTCAAAGGATATGAATAGTCAGCTTCCCAATGAAGAAATCAAAACAATTTGTAGTCACATAAAAATGCCCTAAATCATTATTAATTAGAGAAATGCAGATTAAAACAACTTCAAGATATCATTTTATACCTACCAGATTGGCTAAAATGATAGAAGGGGAAAGTGACAAATGTTGGAGGGGATGTGGAAAAATTGAGACACTAATTCATTGTTGGTGGAATTGTAAAATGATCCCATCATTTTGGGGGCCAATCTGGAATTATACCCAAAGAGTTATTAAACTACCTATACTCTGACTCAGCAATACCACTACTTGGTCTTTTTCCAAAGATGATTAGAGAAAAAGGAAAAGAACTCAAATTTCTAAAATGTTTACAGCAGCTTTCTTTGTGGTAGCAAAGAACTGGAAATTGCAAGGATGCCCATCAACTGGGGAATGGCTGAATAAGTTATGGTATATGATTGTGAAGGAATCCTACTGTGCTACAAAAAATGATGAGCTCAGTGATCTCGGAAAAAATATGGAAAGACTTGCATGAAATGATGAAAAGTGAAATAAGCAGAATCGAGAAAATATTGTACACAGTAACAGCAATATTGTTTTAAGAACGACTTTGAGAGAATAATTTATCTCTTATAAATACCCAAATTAACTACAAAGGATGTATGAAGAAAGATGCTATCAGCATCCAGAGAAAAACTGATAAAGTATGTATATAATAATTATATATATATATGTATGTATATATATGTATATATGTATGTATATATATGTATATATGTATGTATATATATAGGCATATAGACATATCTCTCTATATACACCTATTTGGGTCTAATGGTAACCATCTCTAGAGTGGGGGGGAGGAAAGAAATTTACATGACAATTTTGTCATATATTTGAAAGGAATAGCAAGTTGTACATAGTAGATTTGCAGTTTCATGTGCAATCATTTTTTATTGTACTGTTATGAAAATACTTATTATTCCATAAATTAAAAAGGAAATTTTTTAAAACTTATTGGGTCAATGGAGTAACACAGCAGCCAACAAGTCAAATAGGATCTTGGGCTTCACTATGAAGTGTGGAGCTTCCAGGACTGGTCCCACTCTCCTCTGTCCTGGTCAGACCACATGGTATTTCATTCAGCTCTGGACGACTCATTTGAGGAAGGACAAGGACAACAGAGAGAGCCTCCAGCATGGAATGGGCTGCCTTGGAGGCGATGGGCTCTCCCTTGCTTGGGTAGGGGTGGTGATCTCTAAGCAGATGCTGTCCAGGCACTTGTTGGGGAGATCAGAGAGAGGATTCTTGGTCAGATTCAGGTCAGACCCAGTGTTCTCTGTGGTCCCTCCCAGCTCAACAATCCTGTGACTCAATAGGCCTTGAAAGAGGTCAGTGAACAGCATGAGTCAGAAAAGTGGGAAGAGGCTCCCCAGAGGAGATGTGGCTTAAGCTGGAGCTTCAATGGGCAGGATTTGGAGGATATGAAGCAGGGGAAGGCTGGAGTTTCTGCCCAGCCTGGGGACACAATCCTATGGGCCAAAGTCAGGAGCTATGGATGTGGGGCATGTGAGGGCTCAGACTTTTTCTCCCACCTTCTCTTGCGCTCAGTCGCAGGTGCGCATGCACACACGCACACACACACACACACACACACACACACACACACACACACAGACATACAGAGTCAGATACACACATGCACACATATGCATACATGCACACATATACACGTACACACACACACACACACACACACACACACACACCCCTATTCACAACACACAGTGTTAGGGTCTTGGGCCAGGAAGCACCTGCTACAATAGAGGACAGAGGGCCACCTTTCTTTTGTCTTTGTACCCCCAGCACCCAGCGCAGTTCAAAGTACAGAGAGGAAAATAATAAGTTCCAGAAGAGGCTTTAAAAGGTGAAGATGGAATTGAGGACAATTATTTTTTGTGTGTGTGCCTGTGCACCCCAAGACAGAGAATAATAAAAGCCAGGGAAGAGGGAACAGACTTGGAAGAACAGTTTACATAGCAACCTCAGGAACCTTCTCAACAGAGAACAGCCCTGAGAGCCTTCAGAACTCTGGTCAGGGCGCCCAAAGCCTGAGGGTGCAGTGCTGCCTCCTCCCTCAGGGCAGAGAGGTGACGGCTGGCCAGAGCTGCCAAAAAGATGGAGGTTTTCAGATGCGGCCAATGGGCCCCTTTGTGTTACTTGACTCTGCTTCTTGGGCACAAGGGAGGGCTCCTATTTTATGGGCAAAGGGGGTGTAGAGACTGAGTCAGTGGGTAAGGATAGAAATACAAAGATTAAAATAAGAAAGAGAAAAGAACAAGGCTCAAACACATCAAATAGCCAAAAGAAAAAGAAATTCAAAAGGGGACACAGACTGATCCTGTTTACCTTCTTAAATTTAACATTCATTTTTAAAATCTATAACAGAAGCTTGTCCTTTTTTGTATGTTAAAATGTTGTGTGTTGATTACTGTTAAAATCATTAAAAGGTTGACCTCTTTCTACTTCTCCCAGTTGCCTCAATGTAGTGCTTACTATCTCTAATCCTATTCGGCCTGCCCCCTCCCCGCATCCCCTTCTGGCACCCTTCCCAAAGACCAACAGCTCCCCTTCCTCTGAAGAAGGTGCTGTCCCAGCCAAACTCCATGTTCCTTTTTTCTCCTTCCAGGCTAGAACTTTGTCTGCTGCCCCCAACCCATTGCTGGCCAGGCTGAGGATGCCAGGCGTGACTTGGGTGCCATCAGACATTTTCTACCCACCCCAGCTTCACTGGGCACCCAACCACATCCTGATGTGTCCTTTAATAGCTCCTCATAGTTCATAATCCCATCACAATGAATAAACAGTAATGATAGCATACCCCTGGTGGTATGGTGGGAAGGAATTTGAATCAATAACTCACCAGGCATTTATTTTTATTTTTTTAATATTTTATTTTTTCCAATTACACGTAAAAACTCTTTTTAACATTCCTTTTTTAGAATTTTGAGTTCCGAATTTTCTCCCTCCCTCTCCTTTTCCCTCATTGAGAAGGCAAGCAATTTGATATAGGTTATACACGTGCAAACATGCAAAATGTGTTTCCATGTTGGTCATGCTGTGAAAGAAAACACAGACAAAAAAAATTTTAAATAAAGATTAAAAAACAGATTCAGGAGGACCTGAGTTCAAATCTGGCCTCAGACACACAACACTTTACTAGCTGTGTGACCCTGGGCAAGGCACTTAACCCCATTGCCCAGCCCAAAAAAAAAAAGTATGCTTCAATAATCTGCAGTCAGAGTCCATCAGTTATTTCTCTGAAGGTGGATAGCATTTTTCATCATGAGTCCTCTGGAATTGTCTTGGGTCACTGTATTGCTGAGAATGGTTGCCATTCACTGCTGATTATCATACATTATCGCTGTTTCTGTTTACAGTATTCTCCTGGTTCTGCTCACTTCACTTTGCAATTAGTTCATATAAGTCTTCCCAGGTTTTCCTGAAAGCATCCTGCTCATCATTTCTCATAGCACAATAGTATTTCATCACAGTCATAAACCATTTCCCAATGGATGGACATCCCCTCACTTTCCAATTATTTGCTACCACAAAAAGAGCTACTATAAATATTTTTGTATATATAGGTATTTTTCCTTTTCTTTATCTCTTTGGGATAGAGACCTAGTAGTGGTATTGCTAGGTTAAAGGGTATGTATACACAGTTCTATAGTCCTTTGGACATAGTTTGAAATGGCGCTCCAGAATCGTTGGATCAGTTCACAACTCCACCAACAATGCATCAGTTTCCCAATTTCCCACATCCCCCCCAATGTTTCTCATTTTCCTGTTCTGTTTCATCAGCCAATCTTACAGGTGTGAGGTGGTACTTCAGAGTTGTTTTTATTTGCCTTTCTCTAACCAATAATAATTTGGAGTATTTTTTCATATGACTATAGATAGCTTTGATTTCTTTTTCTGAAAACAGCCTTCAACAAGCATTTATTAAATACCTACTGTGTGCCAGATACTTGTGCTAAGCAGAAAAGACTAGGCTTAGTCACCCACCTATTCATTCACTAAGCATTTATTAAATGCCTGCTGAGTGTAGGGCTCTGTGCTGGTATCTGGGGATAAGATAAAGTTTAGATAAGATTCTGGGCTTTCATTCCCCCATCCATAAAAATGAAAGGTGTGATTGATTCATATGGTACGAAGAAATGATTGGAGACAAAGACCCAGGTTCCAAGTCCAGTTCTGTGACTTACTGCAGTGTGCCTCTGGGTAACTCAAAGAATCATTGATAACCTTAAAGTCTACCTACTCCAACCCAAGATAGGCAATATGAAATGCTGAAGGTGGCGGAGCCTGGATAGTCCTCCGCTATAAGTACACTTCACTTTCCTGGCCTCAGTTTCCTTCTCTGTAAAAGAAGAGAGTCAGACTACATGATCTTTACCATCTCCATCGATGTTCATCTTACTAAATAATCTCTAAGGAATCTTCCAGCTCTAATGTTCTTCAATTCTGAAGTTTCCATCATTCCATCACAAGACACCCTTCAGTACTCCACTCCAGGCTTCTGTCTGTCATCCCCAAACACCGATCCATGCATCCTGGTCCTCCTTCCTGATGCCCTGAGTCCTCAAGGTGGAAGTGGGGTATACTGGGATAACCTGGTGTCAGATGAAACCTGAGTTAGAATCAAGGCTCTGATGGTCCCTAAGTGTGTGGCCTTTGGCAAATGATCACCTCTCAGAGCTTCTGTTTCTGTATCTTCGAAATGCAGACAGTAATACCTGTGGCACCTGCCCCACAGGGGTGTCAGGAAGCTCAGATATGCAGGTATCTTCTACCTCCCCTACCTCAACTAAAGAATTAAAGAATGCTTCTTTGAATTACAGACATTGTCTATGCCCTGAGATACAAACTTCCTTGGATCAGAAAGGGGAAGGAATGATTGGCCAATCAAAAAAGCTAACTATGCCTCTGGGATCTTTAAATAACTGAGGAATTTCAGTATTTCTCCAGTCTGGAGCTGAACATGGCAGGGGTGGAGTTGAGGATTCTCATTAGAGCCTAGCCCCAAAAAGGACTTGCTTTTGGTGGAAAGGAGAAAGTTTCCTTCTCTTCTTCTCCACCTTTGCTTCCATTAGTCACTGGAGAGAAGGGATCAAAAGGAGACAATGTATCTAACCAGTATCCAACGTATCCAACCAATAAATAAATAAATAAACAAATATTTATATTAAAAAAAACACTCTGAGGACAGACACAAACAAGGACAGACAGAGAGATACAGCAGAATCCTTTTTTAAAAGCTAATTAAGGGGGCAGCTGGGTGGTGCAGTGGACAGCGCACCGGCCTTGGAGTCAGAGGGACCCGAGTTCAAATTCAGCCTCAGACACATACCACTCACTAGCTGTGTGACCCTGGGCAAGTCACTTAACCCCATTGCCTAGCAAAAAAAATTTTTTTAAAATTTTTTTAAAGCTAATTAAGGCTACTGGCTGATAACCAATGGGAAGAACAACAGAACTGTAAACCCAGACCCTCAGAGTTACCTCCCAAAGCGCTGAGAGTAGGCAGTCAACCAGTCCCTTGAGAACTCCTACTCGTGAGTGTGAGTGAGGGTGGGGAGGTAGCGCCGGGGGGTGCAGCCTATGGAAGTGCTGTATAAATGCCAGCTGTTATGAAGGGGTGGTCAAGGGAGAAATGGGGGGCAGCTTGTTGGTGGTCTCTAGCAGAGTGTCTGGCAGAGCTTTGACCCCCAAAGTCAGCCGGACACAATTTCGAAGAAGAGCAAGCTCTCCCCCATTCTGAGTAGCAGAGTCAAGCCCACACTCTGTGCTGTGGGAAGCTGGAGGAACGCCCGAGCCCTGCACAGGTGACCTTCAGGAACGAGGCAAGAGCAACCAGAGAAGACGTCAAAGACTCCTTCAAACCCCCAGGGAAGGGGCAGAGGAGCTGGAACTTGCATTGACACTAGTTTGGTTCAGGCACTCATCACCTCTGGCCAGGACGGTTCCCATACCCTCCTCCCTCACTGGGCTCCCTGCCTCTGGAGGGTCTCTCCTTCTGCAACTCCACGAAACTGCCAACACGATGCTCCTAAAAGGAGATCTAGCCCTGTGGCTCCCCTGCTCATGAAACACCAGTGGCTCCCCATTCCCTCTAGGATAAAATACCAAAATCCTCAGACTGACACCTGGAATCTGGCTCCCACCTACTTTCCCAGTTATTCCATATTATTTCCCTTCACACATTCTCCATCCAAATCAAACTGGGCCATCGTAGGGCCCCCACCAAGGGCTCTGCACAGACTGTCCCCCAGGCCTAAAATTCACTCCCTTTTCAGCTCTGCCTCTCCGCATCCCAAGCTCCCTTCAAAGGCCAGTCATCATCCCATCACACATAGAAGCTGATCCTGGCCCAGAAGAGCAGGGCCTTAGGAGCACGTCCGCCTCTCAGGGTCTGGTTTTCTTTGGTCTGGGTCAGTACTGGCCTTTTGCTTCTCTCCTCAAACGGTGTTTAGCTTGTGTTGATTTGGGGATGGAGCACCAGATAAGACAAAGAAGCAAACATGTTGAACACCACCCCCAACACACTCACACCATACACACACACACACACACACACACACACACACACACACACACACACACACACACTCATACACCTACAAGATCCATACATTTGAAATCTCAGCCAGACACAGTAGCTCAGTCTCTCTGGGCACCAAGGTGACTGGTTAGATCATTTAGGGTTTTTTTCATTCTAAGTCTTTCCTTCCCTCCTTCCCTCTCATCCTCTCTTTGCTTTTCTTCCTTCTATTCTTTTCTTTTCTCTTTCTTTCCTTTTCTGTCTGCCTTTTCTTTTTTCATGCTTTCTTTGTCTCTCTTTTTTTCTTTCTTTTTGACTTTTTCATTTGTCTTTCTGACTTCTTTCTGCCTGCCTCAATCTTTCTTTCTGCCTTATTCTTTCTTCTCTCTGCCTCTTTTTTCTTTCTACCTTTATTCCTGTCTCTCTTTTTCTCTTTCTGCCTCTCGATTTTTCTCTTTACCTTTCCTTCATAAGAGAATTGGTCAAAACAGTGTACCATCATCGAGTCTGATTTGTTGTTACATTCTTGAAGAGGCACCTTGGCATAAATAGTAGGAGAATTGACCCTGGAGTCAAGAAAGACTTAGGACAATCTTTCCTTTGGCACTTCCTAGCTGCATGACCATGGGAAAGTTGTTTGCTTAACCTCTCTGGGCCTCAGTCGCTTCATCTTTAAAATGGAAACAAAAATACTGAGGATCAGATGATCTGTGTTAAGAGCTTCATGAACCTTAAATTGCTCTCTGGATAACAGCCATCTCTGGAAGAGCTAGGATTGCAGACTGTCTCAGACAATTACTAGCTATGAAACCATAAGCAAGTCCTTCCACCTCTGGACCTTCCATTTTTTTTTCATCATTGGGAATGGGAACAGACTTGTGATTTCTTTAGTATAGGGATCTTCCAGTGAGCTTCTCCATACAGGTGACTCTTCTGGTGACAGCATACTTCATCAGAATGAACTCTATCTGCAGAAGCTGGAGACTTTCCAATTCTGCCCTCCCTATCTGTGTGTCCTTAGGCCAGTCATTCTTCCTCCCTATGTTTCGCTTACTTTCTGGAAAATAATGAGACTGCCTATCCCCTCCCTCCAGAGGTCAACAATAGAAAGAAAAGAATAAATATGACAAAATATTCCACCTGGGTAAATTGTGGCATATGAAAGTTTGGGGATGTTATTGTGAGAAATAACAAAGAAGTAGAATTCAGAGAAGCATGGAAGATGTCTTTGGACTGATGCAGAGTGATGTCAGCAAAGCCAGAGGGTGAAATGGACACTCATTACACTCATGTAAGTCCAAACAATGCCAAAAGGCAGCTGGATGTCTATCGACTATAATGACCAGACAATGAAACACACTTTCCTTTTGTTGGGAAAGCGATGGGGGACTCCAGGAACAGAGTGCTAACAGATTCTCTCTGAGACAGTCACTGGAATCTCTCAGTTTTATTTAGATGTTTTTCTTTGTTCAAAGGAAGGGTTTAGTGGGAGGAGATGATTATATCAAGTAATTACTGTGGGATAAAAATCAAAAGGCAGCAATAAAATGTTTCTAATTAAACAACAAGTTACAAGCATTTATTAAAGACCTATGTGCCAGCCACTATGTTAAGTGCTAGGGATACAAAGAAACTCCAAAACAAAACCAAAAAAAGGTCCCTGCTCTCAAGGAGGCCACAGTCGAATGGATACAGTCAGATATACAAAATATAGTCAGGATAAACTAGGATAATCCCAAAGGAAAGGTAATAAACAAAATAAAGTTGGGGGACTGGGCTAGATGATTTGTGAGTCCCCTTCCAGCACTAAGCCTTAGGATCCTAAGAGGACATAATGTGCGAACCTGACTTCAAAGACAATAACATATGAGCAAGTCAAAATTCATCTCAAAAGTGTGGCTTCGAATGCTGTTTTAACTTCTGTTTGTCCCTCAGCAGGGAGGGGCAATATGAAAAAAGCAAAGTTAATTCGCTGCTCAATGGGTGCTCTTTGTTCTGTCTTGGATCAGGACCCGTTGTGCAGGAAATAAATGTGGCCGTGGTGGTACTAGTAGGGCAGTGGCTGAGTACAGTGGGTTAAGGGAGAGACAGAAGATCTAGGTGTGAATCTCAACTCTGCACCCTGCTACCTTTGGGACCTGGGGCTCAGCACATATTCACACATCTCCTCCCTTTAGAGTGTAAGCTCCCAGTGGACAGGGGCTGTTTCTCTTTTGTCTTCGCATCCCAAAGGCTTAGCACAGTGCCTGACAGAGTAAACAAGTGGCTGATCATCCTTCCCTCTCCAAGGCTGTTTCCTTTTTAAAATAAGAAGGTTGTACAGGATGGCCTCTAAGCCTCTAAGACTAGCTCAACAGCATTGCCGCTCCTAGGCCGCTAGCTACCATCTCCTCCCTGTATTTGTCGGGCCTTTTTTTCTCACAGACCCTGGGTCTTGGGGGATTCTTCGGGGGTCACCTTCTTACCCCACAGTCTCCACTCTCAATGCCCCCCAGTGGGCCCCACTCATGACTCTGCGAACCAGTTCTCAGCCCAAATGTCGATTTTTCTTTCCCTCTGTCTGCACACACAGCCCTGCGGTTTGGCTGTTCTCACTTCCCTGCTTGCTCTGATGGCAATTACCAAATACCCAGGACCAACTCGATGTTCACTTCAGCCTCCATTAAAACAAGAAAAGAGAAAAGGAGGAAAACAGCCCAGATGATATTTAATCCTCCCAATTAGCATTTTGTAAGAGCAGACACTCCCTGCCTCCAGACTGTGGCCAGCCTACAGAAATAACAAAGGGCCGGTTACATCACCCAGTGGCTGAAGGAAGCCCTTTGAGCCTGGCCACTGGGGACAGGCCAGCCCTGGAAAGCCAATACATTCAGTCACTTTGACCTACAGCAAAAAGGATCCAACAGCCAGAGTGGGTGGTGGGCAGGCTGGACAGGCCACACCACCAACCTCATCCAGCCCAATGGGCGGACCCAGAAGTTACAGCGGGGGTCCAGGGAAAAGAGCGCCTTGTGTCTGTAGAGAATGGGGCTGCTGAGATAAATAATACATATCCCATAGCAGCTGGAGCAGGATTCTGCTGAGAGATCATAAAACTGAAAGTTAGAAGGGAAAATAGAGCTCATCTAGCCCGACTCCAGCAAATGACATATGGAGAAACTGAGGCCCAGAGAGGGCAGACAATGTGTAGCAAGCGAGAGCACTGGATCTGGAGTCAGATGGCCTGGATTCAAATCCCTGCCTTGATACTGTCCTTGGGATTTCTCTCTGCCTCAGTTTCTCTGCAAAATGAGGTTAGACCAGGTGACCCCTAAGGTCTGCTCCTGTAAAGTGATTTCAGGATTTTGTACCAGACCTGTGATCTCATTGCTATAGAGAACTGACAAGGACACTCCCATAACAATGCAGAGAGCCATCTTCTCTGACAGCCGTGAAAAGGACCCCGGGGTCACCCAGCCAGGGCTTCCTCTCTAGCCACTGCACTATACTGCCTCTCTCAAAGGGCCCGAGTCATGGCTACATGATGCCCTGACTTCAGATCCCAGGATCTCATGCCTGGAAGGGACTTCAGGAAGTCCCTGAGATGTCTCCAAACCCAGGGAGCTGCCCACTGGGCCACCCTCCTCCCTCCCCTTTTTCATCTCTAAGGGAGCCCAGGATAGAGCCTGCAATCTTTTGGGTGGGTTCTGTGATGTCAGTGTGTGAATGGCCCGAGTGTTCACAGTCGGGTAGGGAGGAGGAGGGAACAGGGTCAGGGGAGGAGTTGACCTCTCTGGGCAGCTTCCTAATCTGCCTTTCTTGTATTTTGGGCCTTCTGGACTCTGCCTCTTTCTGCTTTTCACAGGCAGCACCCACCTTCCAGCCCAGGCAAGCTCCCAAGCCTGGAATGCATCCCCTCCTTAGCTCTACCTTACGAAGTCCCTGTTAGCTTCCAAAGCTCAGCTCAAGAATTGAATGCGGGCCACCCTGATCCCCCGGCTAATGGTGTCTCCCTGAGGAAATGACTCATCTTGTATATACTTACATGTACATGTATTGTCTCCCTGAGAGAATAGAAACTCAGGGACTATGTTTTTGCCGGTCTTTGTATCCCTACTGATTGGCACATAGCAAGGATTCAATTAATGTTTGTTGATTGACTGGGTGATCCAGATTCAGCTCCCCCAGTCTTCCCACCCTTTCCCCATTTTTCTCCCCAAGTAAGATCAAACTGTTCCTGACTGTCCTGGGTCCCTCTCTCCCCCAAGAGCTGGATTCTGGGCAACCTCTTGGGAGAGACGGTTCACTTAAGAAAAGGAGAGTCTTTGTGGAGAAAAGGGGAGAAGCTCATTGGTCAGTCTTTGAGCCCTCTCTCAGCTGCCTGATATGAGAGACCCCTAAATCAGTCAGCCTCATGAAGAGAGATCATCAGAGCCCATTGCAAACATCAGAGATTAAGGATGGGGTTAAACCATGGACAAGTAGAACATCAGGGAAAAGAGACATTTCCTTGAACCTATTACATCTCTGGGAAGCGATTTCAGAGCGTTGGGGCCAATTTTGCCAAAAATTCTAGATGGAGCAGCTGGGATGGTTAGAAACACTGCTTGGGCCTGGGCAGAGAGAGTGCCAGCCCTGGTCTGTGGTTTCTTAATGTACTTTCCCTCTCCCAGCTGAAAGTTCAGACGATGTTTCCCTTCTTCCTAATGGCTGGACTCAGAGGCTGACTGTGTCTGGAGGGCTGCTCTTTGGAAGATGACTTCTCCAAAGCCGACCATTGGCTCAATGGCTTAGTCACCCACTGGAGCTGTCAAAGGCCTCAGGATAAACCCCCCGAGCTCAAAGAATCATTGAACAGGAGAACTGGAGCGACATGAAGTGAATCCTCACTAGAATATTCTCAATGAGAGACCCCCAGTGAAGAGGAGCCCGCCGCCATCTTCTTCTGCAAGGAAAGCCTACTTCAACAGAGGGGTGCAATGAGGATTTGGTGGGAGTGGCAGAGAAAACATGTTGGGAACCCGACAACCAGGCTTCAGATCCTGGCTCTGCCCCAGTGGGACTTCAGGCAAGGTACTCTCCGGAGGGCCTCAGTTTCCTCATTTGAAAATGGGGGAGGGGAGGGGTGGGCAAAGGATCTCTAAAGTCCCTTCCAGTTCTAGATTCTCAGATCTGAAGCTGGAAAGAAAAAGACCAAGAGAAAAACCTGGTTTGCAAAGAGACAAGAGGGCACTCCCTGTCAGCCGTGGAGGCACATCTGCAACAGGGGCGTTAACATGTTTTTAAAGATTAGAATGTACAATAAAGGGTAAGAGAGGCAGTATAGCACAGTACTTAGGGAACCAGCCTCCTCACATGGAAGAACTGAGTTCTAGTCCTGCCTTTGATAAACAGACTGGCGGTGTGACTGTGAGCAAGCCCCTTACCCTCTCCATGCTCAAAGCTACTCTCTAAGATGATGGGTTGGAGAGGGACTAACCCACACTGGTAGAGGGTATCTCCTCACTTGCGAGTTCCCTAGCCAGTGAAGCCACTGTGGTCCAAAATAATATAGATGAAGGTTAGAAATGATGAACACCTTAGCAAACAACTCATTAGAAGAAAGATGGCCTGATTCAGTATTTGCAGGGGGTCTGTGATTCCAGCAGCATCGGTATTTCTCCGCCAGTGAAGCTGGTGGCCCCTCCAGGACCAAAGTCTTCTCAAAGTGTCGAGGCCCCCCCCAACAAGTGCATGACCAGGTGGCCCAGCCACCAGGAATAGGGCTTTCTCACTCACCAAGTTCCAGCCTATCACTGGACCTTCTCAGCTCGGAAGGGCCCACCCTAGAATGCTTGGGCCCTAGCCTAGAATGACGGGTGTGGGGCTTAGGAAATCTTTGGGGGCCACACAGATATCCTGTACATGGTAGAAGTGCTAGATGTTTACTGCTGCTGCTGCTGCTGCTATTATTACTACTACTGGTGTTGCTGTTGCTAATTGTTGTTTCAGCCCACACAAGCAAGCCCAGAGGCATCAGAGAGAATTTCAGTGAAGGCATCTGCCTAACCCAGAGGAACTCACTACAGGGGATGACCACCAACCAGCATTTATTCAGCACTTACAATGTGCCAGGCATTGGGCCAAGCACCAGGGATACAAAGAAAGGCAAAAATGGCCCTCAGGGAGCTTACATTCTAATGGGACAAATAAGCGTGAAGATAAGGGGAAACCAGAGAGAGTCATGCTTTTAGATTTCAAACAAAAGTTTGATCACCACTCACGTATCACAAATTGTCCAGCCATTCCCTGATCCCCAGCACCTACTTTTTTTTTTCCAGGTCTTTGCTTCCACAAAAAGCACTTCTATGCCAACCCCTTTACAGGAGTGGGGGACTGTGAGTGTGAATAAAACCTCAGGCTGTTTCAACATCTGTCCTAGGGGACTTTGGCCTGTTGGTGCCTGCCTACCCTCATGCTTGGCGCTGGCCTCTCAGTCTCCTAATTTTACAAAAACGGTGGGCTGTCATTTGACCTTGTTCTAGGACTGACCCTGCACCTTTTCCCAGAAGCTCTCTGGTGATTCTTCTTTGTGCATAAGCTCTGACTGGTAATGTGCCATCAGCCATTCAGAATTACTATGAGTCTCTCCTTTGCCCTTTGGTTGACCCTAAATCTTTAGTCGTCAGAACTTGTGGCACTCCATGGTCAATGGTTATTTAGCATCACTGAATTATTTGTGCTGTTAAAGATTTCTTTTTGTTTTGTTTCAGGGAGAAGCTTGGGGGTCATTAAAAACATCATTCAATTTACCAAATGTAATCCATACCTCTCTTCATCCTTCCTCTTATTAAATTCTGGGTTTATTCATTTTCCACCTTCAATTCCTGTCCAAGATGTTGGAGTCAGGGAAACTTGAGTTCAGACCTTGCCTCAGACAGTTACTAGCTGTGACTCTGGATAAGTCATTTAACCTCTTCCAGCCTCATTTTCTCTATCTGTAAAATGGGGGTAAAATAGCACCTACTTCCCAGGGTTGTTGTGAGGATCAAATGAGGTTTTTACATTGTAAAATGCTTTGCCCACTTTGAATAGCTACATCCTAGCTACTACTACTACTACTACTACTACTACTACTACTACTACTACTACTACTACTATTACTACTACTCACAGACCAATTCTGTAGTCAATCCATTCAACTGCATGGCATAGTCTGAACAATAGACAGTCTTCATCCGCCTAGGTTTTTCTAGTGGATCGTTAGGTTCATCTCCTTTAAGCAGGGCCAATGAATTTCACTGAAGAAACCTGTTCTACTCTGAGGCTTGATACGAACAACACAGTATCATCCACACACAGGAGCGTCCAAAGGACGTCACCACCTCCAGTGGATTCCTCTTGCATCTTCACTCTGTTCGGGGCGCTCCTACCTCCCACAGGAGATCACAGTCTCAGAGGAGCCAAGATTTAAAGCACATTTCCTTCTCTATGGTTGCCTCATGATTTTCCCCAAGAAGGAAGAGTTTCTGTATTCATTTCTCAAGCTAATTCCTCAACTCACCAAACCAATATGGTGGCACATTGAGTCCCATTCTGCATAAGCCTAAGGCACTAACTAACTTCTTTCTTCCTCCTAGTGCTTTCTCCACACCACGTCTTCTAGGAAGACACTCATTTCCTAGCCCATGGGTGATACTTCTTTGATGCATATAAGCTCAAGTTTCAATAGTGGGAGCTCAATGATAAGCCAGTCCTCAAACTGAGGATTTATGAAGTAAAATAAGGCTTAAGTGGACTCAGGTAAAGAAACACATTGAAACAGCAAACACTAAATTAAATTAATATTAATTGGTTGATTGATCTGGTTTGATTAATATGGAAGTAATGAACACATTCTCAAAGACATAGCATCTTTCCACTCCACTCCAATCCTAGTCTGGGACACTGGCTCCCCTAAACTCACAACCCCAGTAGTGAAAGCATGGGCTTAGTGGCCCTTTGTAGCCAAAAGGGACTGCTGAATGGTCCCTGACCTAAAAACTTCAAGGAACGGGCCAATCCAGGCTAGGACTGTCTGCTTCCCCCACTCCTTTCAAGGCACCCAGGCTGGAACCAGTCACTCCCCATATGCCTCCCAGATGTGGTGTCTCCATATGGGTCCCCAGCTCATTCCTTCACTCCCTGAGCAAAGAATACTCTTCCAGTATATGGCAGGAAGATCTCTTCAAGCCTTCCCCATGCATGTCAGCCTTGAGTCTCTCTCCTTTCTGGGCTAGAAGGGAGAAGGAAGAGAAGGAAGGGGCTGCCCTGAGGTCAGACACCCGCTCCACGCATGAGAGCCTGAGTGTGAAAACCACCTGCGATTATCTGAAGGCAGGGTGGGGGAGGAGGAGGAGAGCTGCTCTAGAAAACCAAATGAAATTGAGAACGACATTTGGGAGGCACTAACTAGCCTTCCTGAGCAGTCGCCACGCCCAAGGAGGTTCAAAGCCCTCTGACTTGTAATGTGGAGCTGTTCCAGCTGACGTGGCCATGCAAGAACCTCTTCTGTGCCTGGCATGTCGGTTTGTGTGGGATTCTCATTGCAAGGACACAGTGAGGAAACCCACTGGTGTTTGGCACAAAACCAGGATGAGACAGGGGTACCATCTTGTCACCTACCACATGGGCTGAGGATTTCCTTAGCCTCTTCTTTCTCCTGCAGCCCAGCGCACTAGGGCATGAATGGCGACTAGCCCTTGTTGGTAGAAGGAGCCTTGGGCACAGCAATGGAGCACTGGGGAAGAGGAGGCCCTGGAGGCGACAGAAGCTGTTGGTTTGGGCCTTCACTGGGGGTTTCTTCATCCAAACAGCCTCTCAGCTCCTGTGGGGATGGACCCTGAACAGCAGCCCAGAAGCAGCATGACCAGGAGAGGGCCGTGGCAAAGTGACCCCAGAACATGTCTCTGGGCCCAGATGGTGAACAGGCAGAAATCCCTGAAGGTGGGAAGGAAACCCAGGCTCCTGTGTCTTTGCTTGGGCTGCTCGATGTAAATACTGCTAACTTTACTGCCCCAAACAGCTTGTACATTAGCATAATGATGGGCTTGGGAGGCTTTCCAACACCTCTGCTAGCCGGGAGATAGTTTTAGTTCTCCTCCTGAAACCTGTCAGAATTTGTTTTGCTAAAGCTAACAGAATGATGCAGGTCAGATCAATTATTCCGAACAATTCAATTAAGATGGAGCCATATGCAGCGCTATAAAGTCAGCTACTGCACATATGGCCAGGGCCAAGGTGGTTGGCTGAGGGACAAGGGCCCCCGCACCACACCCACCCATGACAACAAGTCCTTAAAAAGGCTTTTGTCTCTTCTCTCTTCTCCTCTCCTCTCCTTTTTTTCTCTCCTTCGTTTTTTTGATCTCTTTCCCTCTTGTTTCTTCCCTTCTCTCCTTCCCTCTGTCTCTGTCTTCTCTGCTTTCCTCTCCTGTCTCCTCATCTCTTCTCTCCTCTCCCATTATTCTCTCTTCTCACCTCTTCCCTTTTTTCTCTTTTCTTCTCTCCTCTCTCCCTTTATCTCTTTCCACCTTTTGTCTTCTGTCCTCCTTTCGTCTTCTCTACTTTGCTCCTCCTCTCTTTCCCTTTCTTTGTTTCTTATCATCTCTTCTCTCCTGTCTTCTTTCCTTTCCTGAGTTCTCTCTGCCCTCCTTTATCACCTCTCCTATTCTCTTTTCTCTTCCTTTTTCTTCTTGTCTTAATAAGGAAAGAAATCACTCTACCTAGATTGACCAGAAAAGTATTTGTTTACTTTCCCCTGGTAATAATAGCCGACATTTTCAGAGTACTTCAGGGCTTTCAAAGCACTTTAAATTTTCCCATTTGACCTTCATGACAATCCTGGAGATAAGTAATACAAGTATTATCTTCATCTCACAAAAGGGTGGACAGCCATTTTGCAGGTCTGTTATAATGGGATTCCTTTTACTTAGGGCTTGAGCTAGACTGTCACTGTCTGTGGTCTGTTCCATCTCTCAAATTCTGTGATCTCTATTTTACAGATAAGGAAACTGAGGCTTATGAAAGTGGGGGGACTCAGTGGCAGTAACCCAGCCAGCAGGCATCAGAGTAGGGCTCACTTACCCCTACACACCCTGACACTCAGGAAGCATGAAGGATGACTGCCAAGTCCGCTCTTCCATGGCAAGGCCCTGCCAAGCACAAGCTCTGACCTTTCCAAGGACAGGCCCAATGGCGGGCCTGCCCTGCTATGTGCAAAGAGGCTCATGCCACTATCTTGGCCACGTGCTTGGAAAGCCACACCCACACTGAGGACCTTGAGGTCTATTCTGAAGAAGTCCCCAAAAGCCTGGTATAGGGGAAAGAGGATCAGATTTGGCCTGCTGGGGAACTCTGGCTCTGCATCTAGTCCCTGAGAGATGTTGGGCGAATCACTTCCCCACGGCAGCCTGAGTTTGGTCCTGTGCGAGATGAGGGGCGTGAATTAAATGGCCTCTGAGTTCCTTCCTCTGATCTTAAGTTCCAGGTGTAGGGCAGCAGGCAGGGTACTGGCCTTGGATTCAGAGGACCTAAATTTCCAACCATGACTCACCTACTCACCTGATCTGTGTGCCTTCTCCTCTCTGGGCCCTAACTTCTCAATCTCCAAGGTCCCTGCTGGTTCTTAATCCTGTTATTCAATTGGGATTCCCCACAGACAGACAATCAGACTTTGGGGTCTAGAATGTTGGTGCTGGAAGAGACCTTGGATGTCATGTAATCCAACCCCTTCACTTTATTGATGAGAAAATGGAGGCTTCAGAGGGGAAAGGACTTATTCAAGGTCACACGGCTAGTAGAGCGCAGATCCAGTATCATAGCAACATCGATTGCAAAGCCCTGAAGAAGATAGGGAAACATTGGGGAAAGACACTGTTCCTGCTTCACCAAGTATCCCGGAGCTCAGGTCCAAAGACGTCAGTCCTAAAAGCAGAAGGAGACCTCAGGGAGCATCAGTCCCTGAGGCCTTTGTCTGATAACCAGAACCATTGAAAGATCCTCTGGAAAGAAGCCTGAAGGTCTTGAAGCAGTGAAGCAAAAGAGAGAGTGCTCCAGAGCCAGAGGACTTGGATTCAAATTCTGCTATCAATTGGACAATTAAGGTTGGGGGGGGGGAACAGTAACACTGGAAGGAATCTTGGCTTAAAAACCTAATGAAGCAAAGGAAACAGAGGCTGGGTCTTCCCAGCCAAGAAGCTGAGATTCCTGGGTATCAGAAGCTCTACAATAGATCCAAGCACTGTCTTCTGGAAGAAATTTTCCAGCTGAAGCTTACTAGCACGCCTCCTTTCAAATGCACTGGTCATAAAAACAAGGCTAAAGGGGTTTAATGGGTTTTGTTAGTGGAAACAAAACCTAAGAGAGAAGCTGGCCTGACACGCCTGAGTCAGGGAGGAAGGGCAGTCATCTCTAGCCCAGCCCTAGCCATCAGGGCTGAGGTTTTGCTGATGGAAGAAGTACCCTCCTCATTCTCCACCTATGGCCTTTCCTGACTTCCAGAAGTCCCAGATAAAATCCCTCTTTTTACAGGAAGCCTTTCCCGATCCCTCTCAGACCTCATGCTTTCCTCTCTTATTAGCCTCCTTTTTATCCTAGACATAGCTTGTGTGAACATACATGTCTGTGGACTCTCTGTGTCTCCCATTAGGAATGAAAGTTATCAAGATGGTAATTGAACCCCAAGATAAAAAGGTCTGGAGGAATGAGAAGAGGGCCCAGGACACAGTCTGGGGGTGCCCACAGTTGGCAGGTAGGAGGAGGACAATGATCTATCAAGACCGAGGAGCTGTCAGGCCAGCACAGAAGTAAAGTGATAGAGACTTTAGCCTCTCACGAGAGCAAGGACTGGGGCTCAAGGCCCGTCTCTGATGCCTGCTACCTGCACACCCTGAGGGAACTCATCAGCCTCCCTGGCCCACAATTTCCTCATCTGTATATTGAGAGGCTGGACTGGATGGCCTCTGGGCTCCATCCATGATCTGGAGAGCTAAGGGAGCAGGGTCCAGAAGTATCCAGGTGTCAGAGAGGCTAAACAGAATGCAGCCTCAGGAAAGGCTGTGGAATCTGGCAGTCAGGCAGGAGGTCATCAGCAAGCCTGACAGAGCAGCCCCCTTCCCGCTCTGTGCCTCAGTTTCCCTCTCTGTGAGGGGGTTGCACTGAACCCTCTCTAAGAGCTGAGGCAGCTCTGAGTCAGCCCGAGCTGATCTTTAGCAAAGAGGCCAGATTAACTTTGATCAGCCCACCCCCCACCCACCCACCTCCAGGAAGAAGTCACATCTTTGGGCATCTTCTGCCTGAATTGCCTACATTCTCACGTTCTGCAGAGTAGAATAAGGAGAGGGGGAAGTGAGGCAAAGGAAACCCAAAAAGGGGAAGGAGAGAGGCTGTGGGGGTGAAATGGCTTGGCTGATACTTCCTCAGGTGAAGAAGAAGGAAGCCCTGGGGCCGATGTTGCATCAGAAAGCTTCTAAGGAGGAAGTGAGATGGGGAAGCAGCCTCTTAAGAAGCCCAGGGGATCTGTCAAGATGGGCTGCAAATTCTCCTACAAGGAAGCTGCCCAAGGGTGGGAGAGGGGTCTCCCACCTGCTCTCAGCCTCTCTCACAGCAGCTTGCCCAGAGCTCTCTGGGTTCCCAGCTTTCTCTGCTTTAGATCACTCTTATCCGCCTATGTGGTATATCCCCCCAGGACACGGGAAGCTCTGTTCTGTAGGGACTGCGCCATCTTTTCATCTTTATTCCCTCCACCCCCCATGTCTAGCACAGGACCTGAATGTTGTGAGCTCTCTTGTTGCTGCAGGATAGCAGACTGGTCACTGAGGAGCTAAGGAGAAGCAAGGGCCGACACTTGAAGTGGTCTGTAGGGCCACTTCCCCCTCTAACATCTCCCTGGCCTCGTCTCTTTCTAGTCCTGGAGCTCAGTGGGGTCATCAAGGACAATCAGATGAAAGGGCTGAATCGATTCTGCTTGTCCTCAGAAGGAAGGACAGGCAGCAAAAGGTGGACATGCACAGAGGCAGCTCTAGGCTCAATGTCAGACATGACAAGGAGAACCAGTGTGGCGAGGGCTGCGGACGTCTCTAAGCAAAGTCCCAAGAAGTAGACTCAGGATTCATTGGCGGTACAGAGTGGACCAGACGGACCCTCAGCTCCCTTCTGGCACTAAATCTCATGATCCTATTGGCTCATCAAGAGAGTAAATTTCATGTTCCCCCATGCCCAAAGGTCTATCAAACTGTGCATATGATTTGATCCAGCAATATCACTCCTAGGGCTGTGTCCCAAAGAGATCATACAAATGGGAAAAGGAGCCACATGTGAAAAAAAATATTTATAGCAGCTCTTTCTGTAGTGGCAAAGAACTGGAAATTGAGGGCTGCCCATCCACTGGGGACTGGCTGAACAAGTTGTGGTATATGGATGTAATGGAACACTATTATGCTACAAGAAATGATGAGGAAGCAAACTTCAGAAAAACCTGGAAAGACTTGTATGGACTGATGCTGAGTGAAGTGAGCAGAACCAGGAGAATGTTGTACACAGTAACAGCCACAATGTGAGATGGCTAACTTTGATAGACTTAGCGCTTCTCAGCAATGCAAAGATCTAAGACAAATCCAAGGGACTCATGATGAAAAATGCTTTCCACATCCAGTGAAAGAACTGTGGAGTGTGAATGCAGAGGGAGGCAGGCTATTTGCTCTCTTTTTTATTGTCATTGTTTTGTTTTGTTTCTCCTTCCTTATAGTTCCTCCCATTAGTTCTAATTCTTCTGTAGAACATGACTAATGTAAAAATATGTTTAATATGAATAGAGCCTGTATCAGATTGCACGCCATCTTGGGGAGGGGGAGCGGGGGGAAAAGGAGAAAACTGAAAACTCAAAAGCTTATGGAAGTGAATAGTGAAAACTAAAAATAAATTTAATAATTAATATTTTTTTAAAAAAGGAAAAAAATTCCATGTTCCCAGAAATCAATGGGCAGGTGGCTTTTTAGAACACAGAATGGTCTTAAGTTGGGAACGCACTGCTCTCAGTTCCACCACCACAGCTAGCAATATGGAGCAATGGATGGGCCACTAAACTTGACCTGGGTTCAAATTTAATTCAAACTCTTATTAGCTGTGTGATCTTGGCCATGTCACTTTACCATTCTGGTCCTCTTCAATAAGCTGAGATGGCATTGGAGGCAGGTCAGCCAGGAGTCAGATTGGAGACTTCAGCCACAAGGTTGAGGCACGGGGCAAGAGTCCAGTCTCTTGGCTCCTCAGCCCAGTCGCACAAGGACTGAAAGCCTGGGAAGGGGGTCCAGAGGAGGCGTACCCCTGTGCAGCCTGGCTTACAGAATCATGAAATCGCTAAACTGAGAAAAGTCTTCAAGATCACCTAGTCCAACCCCACCCCATTTTACAGCAACCAGAACTGGGGCCCACAAAGATGAAGTGATTCATCAGGGTCACCCAGGAATGAAGTGTCAGAGTCAGGATTTGAACCCAGGTTCTGTGATTCTGTCTATGCCATCAACGTCTGGGCCTGTGCCTGAGACTCTGTACTTGATAGGGGGGCTGGGCAAACCAGGCCTTCGAAGGGCCTCATAGCAGGGCAGAAGAGACAGCATGCACATTCCAAACCACACAATTCCCTGGCAACTGAGGCATGCAAATAGCTCGTCTCCTGACTAGTGTGAGCTCTGAGACTACATCTTCTCCACCCCAGGACCCCTCGATGCTTCCAAGCTGAAAAGCTCATCCATGTCGAAGGTCACAGCTACAGGAAATCACACAAGTAGATGAAAAAAAAATAATTTTTTAAATTAACCTTTAAAGATGTTTTAATTTAAACTTTTAAAAATAATAACAATTCAATATACAGAGAGAAAAGGCCAAGTAATCCCTAGAACAAAGACAGGCCCCATAAAAGGATGGCTGAGCCCAGGGAAGCCAGCCTTGGGAGTTAGCCTTCAGGTTGATGCACTGGCCTTCCTCTACCCAGAGCCAAACCTGAATAGCCGAGCAGGAGCGGGGGAAGGTGAGGAGACCCCTTCTCCTCCCCCTTGGGCGGCATCTTTTCCTGGCTGCCTCATGAAGTGGACACAAAGCTCATTCTCCAACTGTGACCCAGGTGCCCTTGCCAGCCCCGGCGGCAGTGCTGTCCTTCACTGGCCAGCCCAGCCTGCCCTGGCCCACAGAGCAGAGTTTGGGGCAGAGGGATGCCTGATCTTACCTGATCCCGGAGATGCCCCTGGTCAAATGAAGTCGGGGCACCCAGGAGCCTCTGCTTATTGCCCCGGGGAGCTGGACCAGTCATCAAAGCCAGAGAAGATGGCTGGGGAAAGAGTGAGCCCTGACCTACCCGGCATGCAGAGCCAGCCAGGGCTGCCTTCTCCAGGAGGTCCTCCCTGATGGCTCCAGTCCCTCCACATGCCACAGGAGGCAGAGACCTGGGTTCAGATCCAGCTCCGACAGTTCCCACCTGCATGTTCCATCTCTGGGTCTCTGTGCCCTCATCTGTGGAAGGAGGGGGTTGGAGTGAATGACCTTTAAAGGTCACTTCCAGCTCTAAATCACTGTTCCTTCGTTAATTTCATCAAAGTCTGGAAGAGACCAGCTAATCCAAACCCTTCTTTTTACACACAAGGAAACTGGGGCACAGAGAGGTCTGGCGACCTGCCTAAGCGTACACGTCTGCGATTTGAACCCAGACCCTCTGATTCCAAATCCAGGACTCTTTCTCACTCTACCACACTGCCGCCTGCATTTTAGTTATTAGCATATGGGTTTTATCCTTCCCCAGGTCCCTAACAGTAAATGTCAACTCCCAGATGGTAGGGAATGGGACACTTTTCCATCTTTGTGTTTCTCGTTGCCAAGCTCAGGACTCTGCACACAGCAGGTGCTTAATAAATGTTTACTCCTTGCATTGGGCCACTGGTTCTTCGCAGGCTCCAAACTCCAGCCAAGCTAGACTTCTAACCACCCACAAGCCTGCCCTGTCTCATACCCCAGTGAGAAGAGCCCTCGGTGGTCACATCAGAAGACCTGGATTCCACCCGGCCACGAGGGGTCAAGATGGCGGCTCCTCAGAACACCCAGAACAGGGAGGGAACACCGAGGAGTCCAGATTCCAGAAGAGCTTAGCAGGGCAGAGCATAGAGCCAAATCAGGAACATGAAAACTAATAGGGACAGTGTAACGTCTCACAACCAACCAGCTTCTCCAGTTGGGGGAGGAGTGGTCACCCAGCGCTGTGCCCTGTGAGTGGGAGGACCAGAGAGGGAGCACGCTGCCCACCTGCTGGCAGACAGGGCATGGATATGGATGTACAATGAGACAGCCCCTGGAGGCCAGGCCAGCCAGGGCTTTGTTTTACTGGACTATGCACGTCTGTCAGAAGGGCATCTTGTTTGGTCCCCTACTGGAATGTAAGCACGTTGAGGGCAGGGATTATTATTTGATTTTATACTGTATCTACTGTAGCACAGCCAGGGGATACGCCTGGTAAGCAACTGGCAAATGTCTTTTCATCCATTCATTTCATTTCATCCATTCATTCATTCACACATTCATTCATTCACTGGTTCATCCATTCATCCATTCACCCATTCATTCATAAGCAGGAAAGTGTCCAGAGGAGGGCTTTGGGTCCGCACCATGTGACAATGAATGGAAGCACTATAATGGACCAGAGAAGGCCCAGGGGGGACTGTTACCCTCAATTATTTGAAGAACTATCACAGGGACACAGGATTCAGCCCTTGAGGACAGAACCAGGAGTGGGGGGAGGAAGTTGTAAAGAGGTGATTTAAACTTCATGTCAGAGGATCCTGCCAGTTAGGGGTGCCATAGTGCACAGAGCACTGGGCCTGGAGTCAGGAAGACTCAAATCCAACCTCAGGCACTTAGCCGTGTGACCCTGGGCAAGTCACTTCACCCTGTTTGCCTCAGTTTCCTCATCTGTAAAATGAGGAGGAAATAGCAAACTGCATCAGTATCTCTGCCAAGAAAACTCCAAATGGGGTCATGACTGAAACAGCCAAACAACAGAGCCCTCCTATGAAGATCTGTCCCAGAGCAGAACGGGCTTCTACAAGACCTCATGCGCATTCAATCTCTACAGGTCTTCAAGCAAACATTGATTCGTTATGAATCTGGTTTAGTTGCTTCCTCCTTGCTGGCCTCAGTTTCTTCTGAAACACCAGGAGGATGGGTTCAATAATCCGCAAGGTCCTTTCCCTGCAGAATGGGCAGTGTCACACCCTGGCCGGACAGTGGGCTCCGGGCTGGCCCAGAGCGATGAGCAGCCAGGACTGCCTGAGGAAAGGCCGGGCAGGTTGCTTTGACGTAGCCATAGCCTCTGAAGGCTATCTCCTTCGGAGCTCACAGGAAGTCTTGTGTCCCTGGTGCCTAGACCAGTGTCTGGCATTTGGTTGAGAGCTGGGAGATGCCTTAGACGCCGTCTAGCCCAACTCCCTCATTTTCCAGGGAAGGAAACTAAGGCCCAGAGGGGGAACGCAATAACTAACCCACAGGGCCACAGGGAGTAAGTGGCAATGCTGGGATTGGGCCCATCTTCTCCGGCTCCAAGTCCAAGATCCTCCCCACAATGCCATATTTGCCATCTCTGCTTAGGCTACTTCCTGTTCTCTGAGAGAAATCTTCTATTCCCCCGCTGGCAGGAAGCTTCCTCCAGCAAACATCCAGGCCCTCTCACAAATGGAGGCCTTGGGCCCCTGCCCTCTGGCAGGCCCATAGCGCTGGTCACCAGCCTCTCTACAGAGTCCCATTTGCCCAAGAGGGCAAATGCCATCCCATTAGCAAGAAGTGGGTGTCGCCATTGACCCATTCCAAGAGCTCGTATTCCAAATACTGTGCTCGCTCCACATGGTAGGAGGAGGGGTGAGATAAGCCAAGCAGAGCTCTCTGATAGGCTCCAAAGGAGCCTGTAGACTCACTTTGTCCTAGCAGATGGAAGGCACGGGGTCACAGACCATTGGATCAGAATGGGACCTAGAGACTAATTACTCCAACCCTTTCATTACAGAGAGGCACATCACTGAGGCACACAGAAGGGAAGGAACCTGCCCAAAGTCAGATAGTAGTAGATGGAGGAATCAGGATTTGAACTCAAGGCCCCTAGGCTGCAGGTCCAGGACACTCTCCAATGGGCCACCTAGCTGCCTCACTAACAACTAGGGAAGAGGCAGGGATGGCTCCATGTTGAAGAATCTGGATACCTGGAAGGATGCTGGTAGCCTCAACAGAAGCCAAAGGAGAAATAAGGAAGTGGGGGTGGGGGCTACAGGGGATGCATGAACAGTGAGTTCTGGAGATTTTGAAATTGAAGGGAAGTCATTTACTTAAGATTAAAAAAAACCACAAGTATTAAGTAGCAGAGTCGAGGTTTGAACTGAGGTCTTCTGACTCCCAGCCCAGGATTCTTCTTCTGTTTGCCTGTGGTAACGAAGAGGACCTTGGTGTGGAACGAAGCTGGACCAGTGACTCCAAGCCCCTCTCTCTACAGATTGGAAAGTTAGACCCCAGAAGCGATTTCACTGGGCCACGGCTACATAGCCAGTTAGCTGAAAGAGCCAAGATTTGAATCCAGGTCACCTCTCTCTCTCAATCCAGGGCTCCTTAGATGGCACCACGAGGAAGTTTTGTAGAGAAAGAACCTGGACCTGGAAACTCATTAGGAGGTAGGCCAGTAGCCAGGGGACCTAGGTTCAAATGCTGACTTCTGACCTACCACACTGCCTTCTGAGATGATGGTCAGTGGGTGACTTTCATTGGTGTTCTCTCATCCCCTTCCTCCCCAGATGTCTAGTGCAGTTAAAGTTTTGGTCAAAATTCAGAGCTTCCCCACTGCACCTCCTCCACCCACATCCCCCGGCAAACTGAGTAGCACAGCATGGTTTGGTGGCGAGAACACTGAGTGAGCTCAGGAGTTGGGGGATCTGGGTTGGAATCCTAGCTCTCCCAGAAGATGAGCCAAGCTTAGAGCCAAGGACCCAAGTTCATAAATGACCTCAGAGACCATGCCCCTACAGAATTTGACAGGAAGCTCTGGGGGCCCTCCCCTAGTGCCTAAACAAGGGTCCTGCCCAGGGTGCCTCTGACAAAGGTCTGTCCGACCTCTGCTTGAAGACCTCCATGGTGCAAGAGGACCCAACACCTCCCCAGGTATAGTATCCATTCCAGGCCGGCACATCTCTGATTGTTCTCCTGATTGTTAGGGGAAAAGAAAAATGTGGTGCCCCTTTTAGCCAATCACAGGACTGGAAATATGTGTTCTGCTATCACATATCTCTCATGACAGCCTGTCCATGCCCTGCTTGTACCTTCATTAAGGATGCCCTCGACACATGGGGAGGTCATTCCCATGGCTGAGAATACAAACTCAGAGTGAGTGCTATTAAGAAGGCAAAAAGGCCATCTGTCCAAAGTCATTTAGAGCAACATTATATGTCAGTACCAAAAATAAAAACCCTGGAAGCACCATGAGTGTCCAGCAGGATAGAATGGGTGAGTAAATTGTTGTACATCGGTGCAATGGAATGAAGACAGACGAGGAGGAGGGACATGAAGAAAGAAAGACCTTTACAGAACAGTGCAAAGACACAAGAACCCAACCAGGGAGAGTACACACTGCCCCGAGCCGGGAAAAGGCAACAGCCTGGGAATGGACATGCCCCAAATTTGTTCCACTTCACTCAAAAAGGGCATGTTATGCTGTGTTATGTTATATCATATCCTACCATGCATATCATGTCACATCATACCGTGTCACATCCCATTACATCATATTTATTGTTATTAGATTATGTTGTGTTATTTATATTAATTGTAGTGTTGTCATATCATATCACACCATACATATTATATAATATCACATTATATCACATCTCATTACACTATATAGCATTATGCTATGTTATATTATGTTATGATGTGCTGTGGTATGCTTTATTATATTAGATTTTGTTACATTTTTGTTAGATTGTGCTTATTATATTATATTATTATGTTATAAAATATCATATCACACTATACATATTATATATCACATCCCATTGTGTCATATTGTATTATGTTATTATATTGTGTTATACTATATTGTATTATACTATTATGCATATTATGTTATAGTGTGTTATTTCATATTATAAAATACCATACATATTACATCACATGTTATTTCATATTATAATATACCATACATATTACATCACATACTATAGGATGTGATGTGATATTAATTATATTAGTGTTGTGTTATATTATGTCATGTTTCATGCATTATGTTACATTACATTATTAATGTTCCCAGCACTGTGTTAAGTACTGAAGAAGACAAAAATGAAACCATCTTTCAAAGAGCTTATATTTTACAGAGAAAAATGGGCTATCAAGTGTGTAAATACAGAGTATTTGTTTGCAGGACAGAGGGGAAGCACTAATAACTCAGGGAATCCTGGTGGGCCTCTTAGAAGAAGTGGTCCTTCTACCAAGTCTTGAAGTCAAGAAGGGGCTCTAGGAGTTGGAAGTAAGGATGAAGGGGGGGGGGTTGCAGCAAAGGCAGGAGGTGCGAGGTGGAACACACTGAGTGGGGAATGTCAAGTGAATCAGTTCCAGGGAGCTGGCCATAGCATGTGATGAGAGGCATAAATGTGTTGTCCAAGTGAGAAGACTTGGCCATTGATTAGATAGAGGAGATCAATGAAAATGAAGAGTCCAACATGACTCCAAGGTTGCAAACCTGGGGAAATGAGAGGAGGGTGGTATCTTCCACAGAGGAGTTAAATTGGGAGGTCAGGTAGTCTTAGGAGGAAATATAAAGGGTTCTCCGTGGAGCACGTTAAGTTCAAGAAGCAAACAGAACATCCTGATGGAGATGTCCATTAGACAGTTGGTCTCCTGGAGCTCAGGAAAGAGACAAGGGCTAGATACAGAGATCTGGGCACCATCTGCATGAAGATGATAATCAAACCTGTGGGGACAGATGTCATCACTGAGAGGGGGCGGCTATGGTGGGTACCTCTGGGGTATTCTGATGGAGACACAGAAGAACTGGAGGAATTGTTGTGGCATTTTATGCACTGTGATTCATTGATCTAAATGTAAGTCATTACAAAGCAAATTTATCTGGTAGAATTGATGCTTAATGTTATGTTCATAATAAATATTTTAAGACTACATGAAAAAACTTAAAGTGAATATCAGTAAGAAAAGTGAGATTTTGGAAGTCTTTCAAGGAAGCTCCCTTCCCAAAGACCATAAGAACTTTATCATTAGAAGGCTCTAAAGACAAGTTCAATGAAGCATTTGCGATTACTCAGCAAAAACAAGCCTTCTCATTGAAATGATGTATGTAATAACTTTTCCACCTTTACTAAGATTCCATCATGCAGGGGCTAGCTATTATTTTAATGAAAACTCATTAAAAAATACAACTGATTACCAAAGAGAAAAGCCTCCTACCCCAAGTGTAAAGAGCTGATTTTGTCTCTGGGGTTAATTTATACTGGATCCCTTTGGGTCCGCCCCATTCCTCTGTTAGCCTAATTGTTCATAAAGAGAAAACAAAGTCAGCTTCGTGTTGGTGTCTCCAAACAGGGATGCTCCCAAGCTGAAAATCCACAAAGTATCGGCTAGCCACCGATCCTGGTCTATTAAATCCTTCTAAGTCACGAGATCATTCTCGACAAGTAGGTCCTGGGTGATTCTTCACCATGCAGGGAGTGATAGAATGGAAGCTCCTTGAGGGGCAGGAACTGCTTTTGTCTTTCTTTTACAGGGAATGTGTGTTGTCTACGAGGGTTGTGTACGAGTCCACTTGGGTTTGTCTAAAAATGGCTTACAGAGATCTCTCCCTGAAGAAACCCTGGAACCTTGTGTGCCCTCTCCCCAAGCTGGAAGCCAGAAAAAGAAGCTCTCTTGAGCTCTTGCTAACTCCACCCCTCACACAGGTACTGAGCAATAGTAATTATCCTTTCTGCCAATGAAAAGTCTCATGCCAGTGCTCTGGCTCGAGCCCAGGGTTACGCTTTAAAAAAACAATAGCTAACATTTACATAACACCTGCTACATGCTGAGCACTATGCTAAGCACTTAATAATTATTATCCCATTTGAACCTCAACAATCCTGGGAGCTGCTGTTATTAGCCCCATTTTACAGTTGAGGAAACTGAGGCAGACACAGGTTCAGTGACTAGCCTGGCGTCATACAGCTAGTAAGTGTCTGAGGCCAGATTTGACCCCAGGCCTTCCTGACTCCAGGCCCAGGGTTCTGTCCCTGTACCCCCAGCTGCTCCTATGTAGCGTTGATATCCCAACATCTAGCCCAGTGCCTGGCACATAGGTCCTTAACAAATGCATCTTGATTAATTACTTGACCTATTACCATTGGGGAATCCAGGATTTCTGGCAGTTTGCAAAGTCATCTCCTCCACCACCCATCATGAAGCCTCCAAGCACCATGACTTTGTCCAAGGTGCAGAACAAATTACTCTCCACCAAAATGCAGCCCGCGCCATTCTTCCTTTCCAGTAGGAAAACCTCTGCCCTGTCTTCCTGACAGAACAAACAAAGCCAGAGGTCATTTAATCCAGCTACACCTAAGTAAGATTCTCCATGTAACATACTCGACAAGAAGTAATCAATTTCTCTCCCTCTCCCCCCCTTTTCCTCCCTCCCTCCCTCCCTCTTCCACCCTCCCTCTGCCTCTCCCTCTCTTCTTCTCTCCCCTCCTCCTCTCCCCTCCTCCATCCCTCCCCCCTCTTTCTCTCTCTTCCCTCTCCTTCTCTCCCTCCTTCCCTCTCCCTCTCTCCTTCTCTCCCCTCCTCCTACCCTCCCCCCCTTTCTCTCTCTTCTCTCTCTCTCTATCTCCCTCATTCTCTCTCCCTCTCCAGGCAATTCATTCCACTTTGAGATAACCCTAGGTTACAGAAAGTCTATCCTTATAGAAATCTACTTCTACCCATTGCTGCTATTTGCAAAGAGCCTTAGCAGGATGAATTTAATGCCCTCCCCACCCCATTCTGCAAAAGTGATTTTTCTAAAAGTTAAATCTGACCTTGTCCCCACAATCCCCCTGCTCAGCAAGCTTCAATGGCTCCCTAGTCCCTCCAGGACCAATTATACACTCCATTTGACATTGAAAACCCCTCCTAACCTGGCCACTTCATATCTTCCAGTCTTCTAAATCATTAATCCTTGTTATATACAGTGTATAAATATATGTGTGTGTGCACACATACATATACACATACATGTCCACATACATGTATATATATGTTTTAAATCTCTCATTCTTTCTACACGTGTGTATATATATGTATGCACATGTTATGTGTACACGGCTGTTTGCATGTTGCCTTCCCCAGTAGGATGTAAACTCCCTGAAGGCAGGGGCTGCTCATGCTGTTTTTATGCCCTCTGCTTACCACAGCGCCTGGCACACAGTGAGCTCTTAGTAAATGACTGAATGTTGCTGACTCTCCCACACTGTCAGCCAGTCCTTCAGATCCCTGGCACGTCCCACCTCAATGTTCTCTTTTTCCAGGCTTATAATCCCCAGTTCCTTGACCATATCCTCATGAGGCCTGAGCTCAGGCCTTTTGCCCTCCTGGCTGCCTGTCCAGCTTATCATCCTCCTTCCTCCCCCACCACTGACCACACATTCTCCTGGCTGTTATCAAAGGCTGTCCTGTAAGGATAGAATGGGGGGAATGACCCAGCAAGAGTTATTTTAAATACTTTCCAGCCTGTTGTAGCTAAAAATTGTTTTAACAGAAACTTTTTCTCTTTGAAATAACCTCCATGTCATCTTGAAAATTCCCCAAGGAGCAATGACCCAAAGGGGGAACTTCCAGACATATGGAGAGTTCACTGAAAAACTAGGGAGACCAGGAGATTCCTCGGCGAGCATCGCCCCTCATGCCTGGCCGAGCAGACTCCCCTCAGAGTGGAAGCATGGAAGATTCCATGCCCACCTCTTGGCATCCCTAGCTGCCTTCCCAGCACAGATCAGGGCTGCCCACACAAAACCTTTCCCAGTTTCCTCCCTGTGAAATTACTCTGTATTAACATCTCTCTCCACACACTAGGCACCAAAGAATCATAAGAGTTGGAAAGACCTCCGATGCCATCAAGTCCAAATCCCTCTCCCATTCTACAGATGACAAAACTGAGGTCACATAGATAGTATCAAAAATTAGGATGTGAACCTGTTGTCTGACTGCAGAACCAGTGACTGCCACAGGGGCATGCAGACTCCCTACAGCCTGCGCGAGCCTCGGGGGAAAGGGTGGCCTTGTCTGTGCATGCTCCACAGCCAGTACAGCACCATACATGTGGTAGGTGTTCAATCAACATTTTCTGAATTGAACTGAATCCCTTACCTTCTCCGAGGCACTGAGCCTTTTGAACCTGGACTGATTCCATTGCATCAAAGATTCACAACTGTCCCTCTAAGTTCACTCTCTCAAATATATCCCCTTTGCCACAGAGGAGGGGATCATTGTGATATGTTTTGGATGAACAACACAGACCACTTATAACCAGTCTCCCTGACCCTAGCAAGGCTGGTCCTCAGACTACAGCCACTCATGCAAGGTTGTGTCAGGTCAGGATTAGAAACCCTTTCAGTACCTCCCAGAGGGGCCGTTCTGCTGGAGTTGGCCTCAAAACCCAGGACTATTGCCGTCCAAGTGAATGAGGACTGGATTTGGGAGTTGGAGGATCTAATCCTGGCTCTTTCTAGGCCTCAGTCTCCCCTTCTGTAAAATGAGTGAAAGGAAGGAAGGAATGGAGGGAGGGAGGAAAGGAGGCAGGGAAAGAGGGAGGTGGGGAGGAAAGAATTAAGAGAAAGAGGAAGGCAGGAAGGAAGAGAGGGAGGGGGAGAGAAGAAGAGGAAAAGAGGAAAAGGGAAAGAGAGAGAAAGATACAGAGCCAGAGCCAGAGTGAGGGAGAGACAGAGACAGAGACAGAAAGGGGGGTGGGGAGAGAGAGAGAGAGAGAGAGAGAGAGAGAGAGAGAGAGAGAGAGAGAGAGAGCAGAGTCAGAATTTTGAAAGGTCTAGGCTAAATCAAGGGTCCAATCTAATAAGCTCAATTGTAATAAGCAACAAGTCTCACACTTGAGGTCAGGAAATTGATTTCACAAGTACAACATGAAGGAAGTAGTGGCTTGACAGTAATAGCCTGAAAAAGATCTGTGGGTGTTAGTGGACCACAAGGTCAATACCAACCAACAGTGTGTGAAATGACTACCCTAAATCCTAACGGTTACCTTTGACTCCACTGAGAAATGCTAGGAACCTGGCCCTAGGGAAGGGATCTTCCACTGTCTCTGCCCTGATCAGACCCCCACGGGAGTGTCTCTTCAGTGTGAGTACCGTATTTGGGGAAGGACACTGCTGAACCGCAGCACATGCAGCAGGAGACAATGAGGATGAGCCTCGTTGAGGGGCCATGACAGCTATCCTCAAGTACTTGCAGGGCCCACGTGTGGAGGTGGGACTACATTCTTTCCTGGACCCAAAGGAGAGAATCCAAAGCAAAGAGCTGAAGTTCCAGAGGGGCTCACATGCCCTTGATGTCAGGAAGAAAATCCTAAAAGCATCCCTTTTAGGCAGGGAGTGGGCCTCTTCCTGCGTTAGTGAGCTCCCTGTCACTGGAGGATTCCCCCAGAGGCTGGGAACACCATGGAGGGTGTTCAGGTGCAGGCCATGATACACCCGCGCCCCTGCCCTCTCTAAGATTCCAGAGTCCTGGGCTTGGAGACCAAGACAGAGCAGAGCAGGGAGAAAGCAAAGAAGAGGCTCGGACCCGCGGAGGAGCCTCGGGAGGGAGCTCCGCGGGGGGAGAACAGGAAGAGTCCTGCGTTGGTCGGGTCACATCTGAGGCCGTGGCAGGACGTCCAAGAGGAAATCAGCCCCAGCTTTGCGCGCCGTCCAAAAAGAGGCGCTGGGAGCCGGGCCTTCTGGGAAGGAGGACGCTGCGTCACTTTCCAAAAGTGACGGTCTGGGTCATTTTTTTTTTCCCGCTGAGCACAAATTCTCCTAAAACTATTTTGTCTCGTGCATACTAAGTTGCCTGAAAAACAGTGATGGAGAAACCAAAGCTGATCTATTTTGTGTGTGTGTGAGTCATTGTGGGGGATTTAGCAGGTTCTGGGGTTAAGGCTGGAAACGTCCCCGGAGGTCTTGGGGCCCAAACCCCTCCTTGTACAGCTTAGGAAGCCGAGGAAAAGAGAGGAAAGTGGGCAAGGTCCCACGGAAACTAAGAGCCAGGATTAGAACCCAGCTCATCTCACTCTTACACCCTGGGATACCTCCAGGCTCAGTTTTGCCTTCCTTGGGCAGGGGAAGGGGTTCTGAGGAGCAGGCCCATGTTTCGCTTTGGGGGAGGGAGGAGTAGAAAAAAGAAACAATTCTCCCTCTGCTCCGGCCCCTGCCAAGGTTCTTCAGTGGTCTAGCCTCCCTCCCTGGATGCTAAAAGGCCACACTCATTTTGGGGTCCACACCACCACCCAAATGGCCATCTACTCCGTTGTAAGCCTGCGCTTCAAAACCCTTCCTGTCTCTGCCAGCTAAATGTGAGACACTGCGGAACTGACCAGCTTCCACCCTCTTTCGTCGAGGGCCCGCATGACATGATGAGGCCCCCTTCCCCTAGATCCTGGCTCAAAGAGACCTCGGTTCTCTGTCCGCTTCCCTCTGGTCCTCTGGAACTCTGGCAGAAAAGGAAAGGTGGTGGGATGTAAAGGAGTGGGTGGGGCCCTCAGAGTGACGCCTTTGGGGCAACTCTACTTGAGGAACTGCAGCCTGGGTTCTGGAATGCCTTTCCAGCCTTCAGTCTCCCTCCCCGGTGTCTTCCTGCTGAAATTCACCCGTGCCTCCTCCCTCCCCGGCCTGACTCCTTCAGCCCAACTCCCTTGGGTCCCTTGAAGCCTTCCCTATCTCCCTTCCTCATCTGCTCCCTTAAGGCACTGGTTTGCACCAGGCTAAGATACCCACCGGTTCGACTCTTTATTATACTGATTCGGAGGCTGGATCCGCCTCATCCTACCTCAACGACTTTGGCCAAGTCACTGATTTCTCTCCGGGCTTCGTCGGAGGATTGAGGGGATGGAGTAGGCAGGCTCAACGTCTCTTCCTCCTCTAGACCTGGCTAGGGCTTCCATGGTAGCCTAAGATTTACAGAGCACTTTACAAACAACATCTCATTTTATCCTCCAGGCAACCCCGGGAGGGAGGTGCTATTCTTATCCCCACTTTACAGGTGAAGAAACTGAGGCAGACAGCGGTCAACTGACTTGCCCAGGGTCACACAGCTAGTAAGTATGTGGTCTTCTTGACTCAAGTCCAGCACTCTGTTCTCTGAACCACATTGCTGCCTCCAAGAAAGGAGCCCCTGCCCCAGCTGGACCCCCCCCAACACTGTTATCTCCTCAAGGGCCGAACTTGAGACACAGCCAGAGGACCTGGGTTTGAATCCCAACTCAACCACTTAACCACCAGACTCCAAACCTTCATTTTCCGGTCCTCAGTTTCCTCATTTGTAAGATGGCAGTGTTGGACTGGAGAGTTCTTCCAGCTCATAAAATCTACAAGCCCATCTGTAATCTACCCATCGCCTTCACAGCCCAGCCTAGACCAGCAGAAGGTCGAGAAACGTTTGCTGAAGGAACAAGTGGATGGCAGTTTGCCACTGGCCCATGCAGTGAGAAAGGTGAGAGCTGGAGGCTTGAGCCCAAAGGGGCCTTGCCGGTCCAGCTTCCTCATATTGCAGATGAGGCCCAGAGAGGAGTATGGGGCTTTGAGGAAGGTGGCGACAGTGGGAAGACACAGGACTACACAAATAAAAACAACCCCGAATCAAACCTAACCCAACACCACGCCCTTATTTTTATTGAGGTCGCTGAAGGCTGAGGAAGCTGAGTGGTTTTGATCGGGGTCACACAAGTAGCAAATCCACTGGGCTTTTCCAATGTAGTACCACACTGGGTTTCCTGGCTAAGGCTGAAAAACAAATTTTCCCCACTTGTGACTGAACAGAATGGGGGGGGGGTTCATTCTGCTGCAGACAAGACGATTCAGACGAGCTCACTGTCCCCAAAGAACGCTAGGCACATCCTTCCTCTTAGACATGAGATGTCACCCCAAGTGCAGAACATCGGAAGCTGTGAAATAGGCCCTTTCAAAAGATAAGCTCCTGCCTAACCACACGACGGCTGATGGGTGTCCTTGCCTCACTTGAATCTGAACTTTCGGGCACCTGCATTTCCCGGGTGTGGTTGATGTGTCGTAAGTGCCTGAAAGGGGTGCTACGAGGACCCAAGGAGGCCCCAGCCACTCACATCACTTACCTGGAAGAGTTCAAAGAAATCCTCATGAGAAACAGTAAGAACCTTATTTGGGTTGCCTGGTTGGTTTTGTGATGTGTGTTAGCTTTCTTTTCTCCGCATCAGCACCATCTTCTCAACCTGGAAATGTCTTCATCTAACCATCATCTCATCAGAAGCTCATCAGAAACACATCTGTCCTTCCCCAGATTTGCATCTCCACATTGACCAACGAGACATTTTCTTAATCTCATGGTCTCCTGCTTCCCTCCCAGACCTCGATCCATCAGTTATCCCCTGTATCCTATATAACACCTCCTCCAGGGCCACTCCCCCACCTCCCACTCACATTGGCAATCCCAGTTCTCAGAGAGTGGCTGCTGCTACTTACCAGGGTTAGCCCTGAGAAAGGTAGGTTTCTAATACTGTCATTCACGAGCCCCCTTGGGTATGCTCTCCATTTATTATCCCCTAGTACCTTCAATACTCCTTTAGAGAGAGACTTTAATGAGAAGATAGAGTAGGCACTGTCTCTTTCCATCTGCCTCCCAACCAAATCTGCTCTCCCATAACCACCAGAGACAAGGCCCTTTTCTCAGTCCTGCTTTTGTGCACCATTCAATGTCATTAATATGCTTCTTCTTGAAATATTCTCTTTCCTTCTTTCTAGGATACAGCCTTCTTCAGGTTATCACCATTCTTTTCTCTTTCTTTCAATGGATCGAAGTCTTTCTTCTGACTTCTAAATCTGGGCAAATCACTCACATGCAGTCTTCTGAACCTTCTACCAAATTTCCTTAAAACTTCTTGAGGAAAATTCTCTCCAAAGGCTCAATAAATCATTTCTCATGGATTTCCCTAATAAAACACTCAATTTCTAAAAAAAAAAATTATCAAATGCATTTAAATTCACCTAAAGATGGGAAAGAGCACAGCACCACAGATCTGGAGCTTGAAGGCATCTCAGGGGCCATCCGATCCAACCCCTACATTTTACAGTTGAGGAAGCTAAAGCAAAAAGAAGTTAGAGTTGTACAGCTAGTCATTGTCAAAGGTAGGATTTGAACCCAGGTCCTCTGACTCTACAACCAGAGTTCTTTCCACAGTGAGACCTCAGGGGCTCTCTAGTCTGACCCCTCATTTTATAAATGACTCGCAGATTCCACAGGTATTCAGTGGCAGAGCCCAGATTTCAACCCAAGTTGTCTGCCTTCGACCCAGCACCTTTTCTACTCCACGAGGCTGCAGCTGTCTCTGTTCCCATTATACTTAGCACCAGAGGAGCCTCTCCGTGGCTCTCATTTACAAATTCAGCTGATCCTCAGACTACATCGAAGCTGGGGTAGACAACCCGGGTGATGAGAGGACCCATCAATAGATGGGTATTATATGGGTCAATAGACTCATCAATGAGATTGGCTGAGAGAACTAATATTTATCCCAGAGGAGAGAAAACCGAGCTGTCTTCAGGTATTAGAAGGGCTGCCCTATGAAGGAGGTCTTGGAATCAGGGGGGCAGAATGATAGGAGCAACTGGTGAAAGTCATAGAGAAGCAAAGTCATCAGCGATAGCTTCCTAACAATTAGCGCTGTCCAGAAGCTGAACGGGCTGCCTCATCAGATAGTGAGTTCCCCATCATCGGAGGTATGCAAGAAAAGGCTGAATGACCACATAACAGTGTGGAGGGGATTCTTGCTCAGATGTGGGCAGACTGGATGGACTTTGAAGCTCCTTCCCACTCTGAGATTCTGTGATTCTATGATTCATTCTAATACTGTTTGAAGATGATTTCTGGTGCTGTTTTTTTTTTAATTTTGTCACAATCCTTTAGGGCTGCTTCAATGGCCATTCTTTTTTCATTGTTTCCTAATGCCCATGGAGAAGAAACAACAGGATTTGGTTCCTAGGAGTTATATTCTCCGGAAGTTAAATTTTAGAAGAAAAATGTAGAAGAGAGCAAGATGTCACCAGTTGTGGTAACTCAGTGCTGGAAACTGAATGATGCATGGTGGCTCTCCAAGGGGTTCCTGAGAGAGGCTCCTGGACGAGGGTGTCCACAGAATCAGCCAATCAATAAGCATCTATTAAGCACCAACTGTGCACTAGGCACTGGGCATATGACAACAAAAGTGAAGCTGTTTTTGATGGAGAATTTGATACGGATTCTCATCTTGGAGTTAAGCCCTCTTGCTCCAAATGATCCTTATCTGACATGGCCCTAAACATCTGTAAAATTCCACAATCCAAAGGCCATGACAGTAGAACTAACTGACTTCTAAAGTCCTTTCTACCTCTAAATCCTGTGGGCCTTAAAAACTAGGGACTCAGCAAGTGATTCTGGAGGAAGACGAGCCGGTCTTGGCTGTCGTCTGGCCCATACGTCTCTAGAATGTTCACTCACATGAAAAGAAAGGTTAGTGATTAAAAATTACAAAAAACCTAGCTTCAGGTTTCTCTCTATCAACCCAGCGACATTTGGCTCCTGAGCCCCGAGAGATTCTGGGTACCTGCCAATGAGAAAAATGCCTGTGAACTGCTCTTTCCCCAGTTAAAAATAACCTTAAACCCAACATCAACATAAAAGAAGGTGTCTGCATCAGGTTACATGTTAATGGTGTTTAGGGAGGCCAGGGCAGGGCTGCAGCTGCACCTGGGACCCCTTACACACATCAGCATCCCTTCCTACCTTGGGCCAGTGTTCTGTCCTGAGGCTCACAAGAAGTACTTTGAAAAGAAGTGGGGAAATCACACACCACCCATTTCCTGGCAGTAAATTAAGCCAGTCTTTAAAACATGCCAGAGCTGTTCACTTGCCAGTCCCAGAGCCCAGACACCTGCAGTGGGCTGGGCTTTCAAGGTTGGGGTTTAAAGCATCATAACATCATTAACTCTTTTGAAAATACCTCCCCTCTGCCTGAGTTCATGCTGGACAAATTCAGCTTTTTCCACTTACAAAAGAAGAAAGAAAGAAAGAGAAGAAGAAAGAAAGAAAGAAAGAAAGAAGAAGAAAGAAAGAAAGAAAGAAAGAAAGAAAGAAAGAAAGAAAGAAAAGAAAGAAAGAAAGAAAGAAAGAAAGAGAAAAAGAAAGAAAGAAAGAAAGGAAGGAAGGAAGGAAGGAAGGAAGGAAGGAAGGAAGGAAGGAAGGAAGGAAGAAGAAAGAAAGAAAAAGAAAGAAAGAAAGAAAGAAAGAAAGAAGAAAGAAAGAAAGAAAGAAAGAAAGAAAGAAAGAAAGAAAGAAAGAAAGAAAGAAAGGAAGGAACGAAGGAAGGAAGGAAGGAAGGAAGGAAGAAAGAAAGAAAGAAAGAAAGAAAGAAAGAAAGAAAGAAAGAAAGAAAGAAAGAAAGAAAGAAAGAAAGAAAGAAAGAATGACTTAATCTCCTTGGTTGCCCCACCCAGAGAGAAAAAAAATCACTTCCCTCTCTCACAAGATCTCCTTCTTCACTGGGGAGCCTCTGGAGCCTCAGCCCCTTATTAGGGAGAATGTCCACAAAACTGAGTAGATTCAGATCTCAGAGCACAGAATGAATTTTTAGAATACACTGATTTTTTCAGAAGAAATTTCTCTAATAAGTGAACTCCCAGGATGGGGGAATGGACTTGGAGTCAAATCCCACCAGAGTCATGTACTGGCTGTGTTACCCTGGGCAACTCACTTACCTTCTCTGGGTCACCATTTCCTCAGCTATAAAATGGGGATAATAATCCTTGCAGGGTTGTTGTAAGGCTTAAGTAATAAAATGTCTGTAAAGTGCTTTGCAAACCTAGTTTTCTTACTTTCAATTTTATTAATCTCTCCTTTGATTTTCAGGATTTCTAATTTGGTATTTAATTGTTTTTTTTAAATTTGTTCTTTTTCTAGATTTTTAAGTTTTATGCCCAATCCATCAATATTTGGTCTTTCTCTATTTTATTGATGTGAGCATTTAGAGATATAAAATTTCCATAAGTACTGCTTTGGTTGCATCCCATAAATTTTGGAATGCTGTCGCATTATTATCATTCTCTTTGGTTAAACTATTGATTATTTCTATGATTTGTTGTTTGACCCACTCACTCTTCAGGATTAGATTATTTAGTTTCCAGTTAATTTTTAATCTATCTTTCCATGGCCCTTTATTACATGTAATTTTTATTGCGCCACGATCTGAAAAGAACGTATTTACTATTTCTGACTTTCTGCATCTTATCGAGAGGTTTTTATGCCCCGATATGTGTTCAGTTTTTGTGTAGGTACCATGTGCTGCTCAGAAAAAGGCACATTCCTTTCTATCCCCACTCAATTTTCTCCAGAGGTGTATCATATCTAATTTTTCTAATCTCCTAATTCGCCTCCTTAACTTCTTTCTTGTTTATTTTGTAGTTAGATTTATCTAGTTCTGAGAGGGAGAGGTTAAGGTCCCACGCCATTATAGTTTTATTGTCTATTTCCTCCTGTAGCTTATTTAATTTCTCCCTTAGAAATTCAGGTGCTATGTCATTTGGTGCATTCATGTTTAGTATTGATATAAATTTCATTGTCTACAGTATCTAGTAATCCATCGACAAACAAGTATTAAGCACCTACTCTGTGGCACACATCGTGTCAGGCATTGAGGTGCAAAGAGAAAAGTAAACCAACCCCTTCTGTCGTCTCCAATCCCTCCTCCACACAGATGCCAAGGTAGTGTCTCTAAGCAGGTACATGACTGCATCACTTCCCTGCTCAGAAAGTGTCCATGGCTCCCTATTACCGCTAGGAGCAAATACCAACCCCTCAGTTGGGCATTTAAAGCCCATCGCTGTCCGGCTGCCGATTACCTTCCAGCTTTATTACACCTTGTACTTTTATACTCCAACCAGACCTCCTGGCCAGTACCAGTATACAGCATTCCATCTCTCACTTCTGTCTTTGGATAAACTCTCCCCCACACATGGAACACCCTTCCTCCTCTTCTTGGCCTCCTGGAATTCCTCACTTCTTTCAAGGCTTAACTCAGGCACCACCCCCAGAAGATGCCATTTCCTGCTGCTGCTCTGGTCATCAATTGTCGCTCTGGCTGAAGGATTCACCCCCTCTTTACCCACTTCACCTCCCACCCCACGGCCAAGAGAAGCCTCTCTGAACTCATCCAGCCTGTTCCTCAGACAGTGGGCCTTAGGGTCCATCGTCCAGCCTGCACTCACAGACAGATTTTCAAGGCCAATGGGACCTTCCAGAGTTTGCCCTCCATCAGCACAACCTCTGAGAACCCAGGATCCGCTCCATGACTTGGTAAAGCATCTGTGGAAAGTTCTGTGTTTATTTGTTGAGATTTCTTTTTTCCTTTCAAAGAGGTTGGATTTTAGAGGGTGTGGTCTGTATGTGGGGGCAGCCTGCTCTTTCAGACCAATGTGGGAAAATTGAGACACATTTGTTGTTCTGGGCCCAAGATCATTAACCCTTCTGCTCCCCACCAGCAAGGTGGGAATCTTCTTGGGCCACATTGACCCATTGGGACCATACCAAGAAAAGGCCAATGAGTCAGAAACCGCCTGTGGGAAAGAATGCCAGCTCAGAGCCAGGCTTCTCAGCCTCTGCAGACCTTGCGTTTCCCCACTGGGTTTACTAGAAAGTTCCCCATTTAACAGATTAATTGACAACCTGTCTTGAGCTGCCAAATCATTGCCCAGTAGACTGTTCCTATTTCCCCTGTCCTGCTCATGGTGCGTGGTCTATGGCCTCCTCTGTGGAGAGAATCAAGAAGTCTCAATCCGGGCCCACGTTTGGACCCCCCAAACACAAATAATCTTCCTACTGCTCACTAGCCATATTTGGCAACTGGCAGGGACATCGTAGGGGGGAGGGGGAGGGTCATCAGATCATGACAGCAGGAGCTTGGCGGCTCCATTTATGAGGTCAAACATGAGCTCTTGCCAGAGAAAGGCTGAAACAGGAAATGGTTTATAGTAAATCAAAAGTCTTGGCAGTTAGTGGCAAGAGTAGAATGTAAGCCACCGGAGGGCAGGCTTTGTTTTTATTGTAGACTTTTTGGAGAGTGGTTCAGACCCGTAGCTTCATAGATGCAAGGAACCCCACCAAGGAACAACCGACCTATCCTGATGTAGTTTCTGGAGGCTGCTGGGGTATGGTGGAAAGAATGATGGGTTCAAAGTCAAATGATTTGGGTTTGAACCCTAGATGCTTCATCAACTACCAGGGAGACTTTGGGCAGGTCACTTAACTGCCCTGCGCCGCAGTGTCCTTGTCTGTTAAATGAGGATACTGAACTAGACAGCCTCCTAAGTCTCTTCCAGCTCTCAGGCTAGGATCCTATGAGCCCAGGTCTTCCTGAATCCAGAATCAGCCCTTTAATCAGTACAATTTCATGGTACACACCAGAAATGTTTGCTGGACTTGGAATCAAGGGACCTAGAAATGAAGCTTGACTTTGGCCTGAAATCCTGTTTTTAAAGTTTCCAGTGGGGCCTTCCAGAACCCAGGGAGCCCTCCATAGAAGGAGAGAGAGAGGATAGGGGACAGAGGGACATGGTAGCAGAATCTTAATGGATGAACTGCCTTTTTTTTTTTTTCATTTTTAAGCAGTCTTTTAGAAAATGTTCTTTACTCCCTTGCTCTCCTCCCCACCATCCACCCTCCCCTTCCTAAGCCTGCCCCCACCTCCCATGCCACCAGCCTGTAGAAGGGAGAAGAGCTGGCCCAGGCTCGTTTCCCGTGGCGGCCTGCTGCTCCAGCTCACGGTTCACAGGGACATTGGGGTCACTCAGTACCTGAAGACCCCAGAGATGAAAGTTCTCCCTTCACTTTTCATCCTCTTGTGTCTCAGACATCAGAGGCAGCCATGGAGACCACGAACAGATGTTGAGCTTGGCCTGGTTCCCTGGAGAAGCCACATCTGCTTGGCCCCCTCCCAAATCTGTTGCTTGGCTTCAGGGCTAACTCCGGGGAGATGGGGGAGCGGATTGCTGCAGGATGACCCGGCGGCTTCAGCAGGATTATCCAGATCCTGGATTGTCTCCCCTTCTGGCTTTCACTGGGCTCACTGTGTACGCTGCTGTGTTGTGAACATTTCTAGTTTCCCTCCCCAAGACAGGGGCATTGCCAACAGCCAGGGCAGACTGTGATGGGGGAAGGAAGTCCTGACATCCCTGAATGCAGGTGCCCAGAAGCTGAGGGCCCAAGGAGGCCAGCAACCTTGGGGGACTTGGAGCTAAAGGTAGATGGAAGCTTGGTTACAGCAGAAGAAGGCACCTGGAGAGAGGTTAAGGCAGGCAGCCCATGGCAGTAAGTGGCTTAACTGCCATGTTAAGGGTGGCTTGAGTTCGGAAGTAGGATGGAACTCAATTTTTAATTCAGCAAGCCTTTATTAAGCACCTACTATTTGCCAGGCACTGTGGTGGGTGCTGGGGAGCCCCCCTCCTTAAAAATGAAAGTTTGCCAGCCCTCAATAAACCTTCATCAAATACCTCCTATGTGCCAGGCACTACATTGGATATGAGGAGACAGAGAATGATGAAGCAGTCCCTGCACCCAAAGTGCTTACATTCTACAAATCAATCAATCAATAGGCTTTTATTAAGCACCTATTTTGAGCCAGACAGCTAGGCACTAAAGATAAATACAGATACAAAAATGAAATCATTCCTGCCCTCCTGGAGATTAAGTTCTCCCCAGAAAACAAAATGTACACAGATAATTAACTACAAATTATATACATCCGGGGGAAGGGGCGAGGGTGGGGGGTGGGGAATAGAAGGGCACTCCCAATTTGGGAGAGGAGAGGATCAAGGAAGACCTCCTGTAAGAGGCGGCCCCTCAGCTATGCCTTGAAAAAAGCCAGGAGTTCTACGAGGGAGAAGTGAAGAAGGTGGCCAGAAAATGAACCCCAAGGATAAGTAAGGGGTGTCAGCCAGACAGCCGGAGCTGGTACCCACAAAATTACTCGAGTCACCTTAGGAAGGTGTCCTCGGACGCATTGCCTGTGCAGGATTTGGAAGAAGAGGACAGGAATCGGACCAGACGAGGAAGCTTTCGAAGGGTAGCAATCTGCACTCAGGGAGGGTTCTTTACATTAATGAGATCCTTGATCCTTTAAAGTGGGGAAGTTCAAAGATAAGCCAGCCGATCTGATCATTCCCCTGAGAACAGCCCTTCCCTAGAGCCACCGGGTACGAGGAGGGTGGTGCTGGAGTCAAAGGGCTCAGCTGGGCCTTAGGATCCGGGAGGGAGAAGCCAACGACTGGAGTGGGCTGGGGGGGGGCATTTCTGTAGCTGCCCCTGGGAGCCCCTGGTCTCCTTCAGGGCTCAGCTCAAACGCCACCTTCCACACGAAGCCTTTCCGGATTCCTCCGGCTGATCTCTACAATTAGATATTCAGTCTGGACCAACTGAAGTCCATTAGAGTGTGAGCTGTCGGAGGACAGGGGCAGCTTTTGCTTTCCCTTCTTATCCCTAAGCTCGGTGCCTGGCGCGCAATAAACGTCCTAAGTGCTTGTGATTGATCTTTTTAAGCCCATTTTACCGGTAAGAAACATGAGGCTGAGCTAGCGAGAGAGAGAGAGAGACGAAGTGACAGCTCGCGCAGGACGGAGGCAGGATTGGAACCTTTCGTCTGCCCGACCTCAAGGCCGATGCTCGATCCACGGCGTGCCGCAGCCTCTCCAGAGACCCTCTGGGGCTGGCCAACGCCCAGGAGGAAACTGATGGCCAGAAATGCAAAATGCCTTCCATACAGTAAGCGCTTAATAAATGTGTGCTGGCTTGAACCAACAAGAGGAAGCATGGCGTAGTGGATAGAATGCTAGGCTCGGAGTCAGGGGGACCTGAGCTCAAATCCCAGCTCGGGCATTCACTAGCTGTGTGACCCGGGCGAGTCCAGGGACTCCTCTCCGCCTCAATTTCCTCATCTGTACAGTAAGGAGGTTGAAGTGGGTGACTTCTGGCTCTAAATCAACGATCCTGAGAATGGTCATACAGCTAGCGAATAGCAGGGAGGGCCAGGATTAGAACCCAGGCCCTCTGAGTCCAGACCCAGGGTTGGCTCCACTGCACCAGGCTGCCTCGGGAAGAGAATCGGCCGCTCGCGAACAAAGCCTCTGCTCCCGCCTCGCCGAGCTGCTCCGAGCAGCTTCCAGCTCCGTCCTGGGGTGTCACTGCTGAGCGCTCCGGTTTGGTCTGCACAAGACGCGCCGGGAACTCGCAGCCAAACAGATGCCGTCACCGCCCGCAGCCAACCCGCTGCTGGGGATCGCGAAGCGTTTCTCCCCGCGCGTGCACCGCAGGTGCGGGGAGTGGAGGGGGCACGCAGCCGGGGGGGGGGGTCGCCCTGGGGAGGCCACCGAGGAAACTGTCGGGGGGCATGCATTGCCCGTACAGCCCCGTAAAGGGGCTTGGCATGAGCTGGACTTCGGGGTAATAGATGAAGCCCCAGGGTGAGGGGGGCGCAATACACTGCAGACAGCCCTTGTGCCTCGCTCATGTCAGGTCCTAATCTATTAAACGTATGCCAAATGGAACTGGCGGAGTTGGGGGAAGAGACCTGGGTTGAAGTCGCTGCTTTGTCACGGAGGAGCCTCGAGACGTTGGGCAAGTCACTTGCTCTGGACCTCACGATAATTCTGTCAGGAAGGCAGGCACCAGACCTGGTATCTGATTTACGGCAGACTCGACAAGCAGCCATTCAGTCTTTGTTTAAAGACCCCTGCAGTGAGGGGGATCCCCTACTTGGAGATAGTTCTCCTGATGAGGAAGTCTTTCCTTACATGCAACCTACCTCTGCCTCCCAAATGCTCCATCCGAGACCGAAAAAGGGGGAGGGGGGGAGGAACCACAGAAAAGCCCTTTAAAAACTTCCATGCGGCTCTTTTATCCCCACCCACCCTATCTCCTCAGGCAGCTAGGTAGTGAAATGACCACTCGGACTTGGAGTCGGAATGATCTGAATTTGAATCCTGTCCCAGGCACTTACTGGCGGTGGGTTCTGTAGCAAGCAACAGCCTCTCAGCCTCAGCTCACCCATCTGTAAAATGGGACTGATGATAATAGTGTCTACTTCACAGAGATGTGAGGATCAAACGAGATAATACAAGCAAAGCATTTTGCAAACCTTAGAGCATTAGATAAACGCCGGCTCGTATAATGCTATTCCTCTTCAGGCTGAACGTCTCCGATTCCTTTGAACGAGCCTCACGCGGGGCTTTCACGGTGGTGGTGGTTGCCCAGCTCTGGATGTTTTCCAGACTACTAATGCCCTGCTTAGAAGACGGTGCCACGGCTCCTGGGGTGGGCTAACCAGGCAAGCTAGAAGACGCAGCTCAGCCCTGTCCCCGGCACCCTCCGCTCCTCCCGAGGGCTGCCCCAAACCTCATCGCTTTTGACCCGCTGAGCTTGGAGTCCACTAAAACCCACTGATCCTTTTCATACAAACTGTTATCTATCCAAGCTCTCTCATCTCGTACTCAGGCGATTGACTTTTTTTTTTTAACACAAATGGGAAACTTTATATTCATCTTAATTATATTTCATGCCTTTCAAGTTTAGCTCAAGGTACTTGTCTGCTGGGACCTTTTTAGATCTTGATTGTCTTCGAACCCATCAGCTACCCCTCTCAGATGTTTGTCATCTGCCTATTTGATGGCTGTGCCATTTACGCCCTTAACCGCATATATATACATACATGTCAGTACAGAAGCATTTATAGATCCCTGAGGCCCTCGAATGGAGGCACGACCTCGAGCCACTAAGGACTCTCTTCTCTTCTGTAAAAATGTAGACAACCTTTTGCCCTTCTCCAGCCCCAAAATTCACCACCAGTTCTCTATGAAGAGGGATTTCCCCATCAGTTGGGAGACCTATAGATGCTCTTGTTTGTGAATGGCGTTATACTGGTTGCATGAGGCCCTACAACCTTGCAGAATCTCCTTAATGAGATCCGTGATCGTTCAAAAGAGACCAGCCTAACAATCCACACAGAAAATGCTAAAAGGACAACAAATGCCTCTTTGTCCAGATGATGCTTAGATAACTGGATGGCTGGTCCATTGAATTAACCCATCAAGACAATGGGGCAAGCTCAGAATTGAAGATGAGGAAGAGATCAGTCGGGGTTTTCTTTGAGAAGTGGGACAGCACTTTCAATAACCCCCAGTGTCTCCCAGAACATAATCCTATCCTTGTGCCCCAAATATTCTCCCTGCGAATTTGGGCATGCCACAGCCTCTGAGAAATCAGCCGCAAGTGACCCAAAGGGCAACAGGGAGATGCGTATTGGATGCAAACAATGCACAGTCTCACTCCAGAGATGACCCGCATGCAGAAAGGGGAGTAAGGGACACTGAAGAAACATAAGTTTAGCCAAGGAGACCAGCCACTTCCACAGCAAGAACTCAAGCCCAGGGGCTGCCCTGGTGCCCATGAAATGCCCAGCACATCTGCACCATCCTCCATGGAGACTCTGTGGACCAACATGGACAAGAATCGTTCAGGAAGAGAAGGCATGGAGATATGGGCCCCAACAACCCAGCGAGGCGGGTGCTATTATTATCACTCCCATTGTACAAATGAGGAAACTGAGGCACAGGCATTTACCCTTCAGTAACTGTGGCCTCGGCTCCGAGCCTCAGTTTCTCCATCTGTAAAATGAGGGGGTTGGACTACGTTATCGCTGGGCTTCCTTCTAGCTCTCAATCCTATCCCTCTGATAGGATCATGACAACAATCATGAAAATCCAAGCTGGCGCCCATAAGACATTTGGAGGTTTGTAAAGCCCTTCCCCCAGTCCCCAGCCAGAACTGGCCTTTTCTTTCTTGTGTGAATTTCTCTTCTTCCTGGTTTGGGCCAGCCCCTTCAAACCAGAACAGTCTGTCTCAACGTTTCAGCCCTTCCGTTTCCAGGCCCAGGAAAGAGCAGGAAATGGGGGGGGGGGAGGCCCGTGTGAAAATTTGGAGAAAAGAAGACTTGACCGAGCCGTCCCAAAGACAGGCCTTGGCCTCAGAGGCTCCACTTCTGGCTTGTGGCCAGCTGGGTGTCCCATCTGTCACCTCCATGCCCTGGCCCCGGCAATCCTTCCTCCTGGGGAGGAGGGGAGATTGTTTCATTCATTGTACTTGTATCCCAGAGCCTGGCACACAGGAGGCACTTGGATGCCCCATCTGGGAATCCTTGGCTTCCTTAAAGGCTCACTGCGGAGGCCCCCACCCAGCCCAATCGTTGGTGATGTCTCCCTCCCCAAAGATTCCCTGTCTGAGCTCTTCCTTGACTTCTCCCTCCCTCCCTAGCTGGCATTTAGCTGGGCACCTGCTGGGTTGGGGACCCAATCAAATGTAAAGTCCCCGGAAGCTCATTCACCTCACATGCCAGTACCCAAGAAGACTGTCTAAGACTGTAAGGTATGAGCATTTGTATTTGGTAGAGGGAGTTCCCATGCTGGGAATTCTCAACACTGATGAAGTCACAGGTCTGGACCAAAGAAAAGTGTGAGGTATTTTGGGGGGCTCTCAGTGGCCACTTGGGATCTTTACTCCTTTGATGCCACAAACATTTGCTGAGCGTCTACCAGAATAGGTGAAGAAAGTTCAGATGAGATGTGGGACATAAAGACCAGGAGGGGAATAAGGGTCCCACACACATCTCAAGAACTCAAAAGATCATGCCTACAGAACTGCTATAGAGGGTACATTCCTTGAGGCCAGGACTACTTCCTTATTCTCTTTGGGTCCCAGAGGCCTAGCCCAGGGCCTAAAGCATAGTAGGTGTTTTATCAATGCTCATTACATGATTGGTTGATTGATTACAGGCTCAGTGAGGTCCTTAAAGAGTCATTACCTATGAGAGACCAGGGCAGGGTGAATGCAGGACAAAGCATTTGAGTTGGGCTTTAGTGGGTACATAGGTTTTCATCTGGGGAAAGGGAGGAGGGGGACAGTCCAGTTACAGGCTTCTAGATTTAGAGACAGATTAGGCCCCCAGAAATCATCTGGCCCAACCCCCCTCTTTTTGCCCAGGAGGAAACTGAGACCCAGAACCGCCCAAGCTCACACACATTTGTAGGAAGCAGAACCAGGATTGGAATCGGGGCCTTGGGACTCCAGATGCAGGGCTCTCTTCAGCCACGTCTCCAGCATAGGGAACACACTGTGGCCGACAGGAGGACCAGGCCTGCTCGGACGGCCTCCCGGACCCCAGACACAGCTACCTCGAGTGAGGGGGGGGCAGGACCAGCAGGTGGGGTTCTAGGCTGCTGGCTCCTCCATGCAGCATCCACCAGAAACTCTGGCAAGAGGAAGGATGTTTTCTCTCCCAGTTGTGGCCAAGGGGAGGGGGGTGGGCAGCAGAAGTGAATCAGGGTGAGTAAGCAACAGCAGACCAAGGTGTGCATGGACTGAGGCTCCTTGAGCCCAGGAGCACAAGGTAAAGACAAAGACAAATAGGGGAGGGAGGAGGCTGTTTCCTCTCCCTGCCTTCCCAAGCCAGGAAGGAGGGACCTTTGAGACCCCAAAAGACCTCAACGATCACTCAGGCCAAACTGAGGCCCAGAGAAAGGAAGTGACCTGAGTGGTCATATAGCTACTAAGCATTAGAGCCAGAATTTGAACTCCGGCCCTCTGACCCAAGGCTGCACCCATCATGCCTTCCGCTTTCCTTCTTTCCCCCAACTTAATCCCCCCCTTTCATAATGTGGGGTCTCTGCTTTTCCTTCAGTTAGGCCTTTCCTGGGGTCCAGTCCCACTTCTGAGCCCAGGAAATCCCCTGCCATCCCACAGCTAATGTGCCAGGGAAAGGCCCTCCCCCTTCACCCCACCTGGTCAATGCAGACACACCTGGGACCGAAAATGAGGAGGCTGGATTAAGAGGCCTTGAAGGTCCCCCTCCCCTTCTAAATCTATGACCCTCTGACCTCTGAGCCTCAGTGTCCTCATCTGGAAAACAAGGGAATTAGACACGGCACCCTCTGAAATCTGCTTTAGCTATCAACCGCACAGGCCTCTAATTGTGGAGAAAGAGGCATGAGGGCATGGGAGACAGCAAGAGTCACTGAAAAGAGAGCCCCAAGTAGAGGGCCACGGAGGGTTGGCACCTGGACACAGCACTTTCCTGTGGGAAGTCAGGGAAGAGTCTCTGGAGGAGGTGACATCAGCATGGAGCCTTGAAGGACAGTCAAGGCAGCAAGCATTTATTAAGTGCCTACTATATACCAGGCCTCAAGTAGAGGGCCAGAGAGGCTTGGCACCTGGACACAGCACTTTCCTGCAGGGAAGGCTCTCTGGAGGAGGTGACATCAACATGGAGCCCTGAAGGACAGTCAAGTCAATAAGCATTTATTAAGTGCCTACTATGTATCAGGTGCCATGCTAAATTCTGGTGATACAAAGAAAGATAAAAAAAAATACATGTCCCTCCTCTCAAGGAGCTTACAATCTAATGGGGAAGGAAATATGCAAACAGCTGTGTAGGAACAAGCTATCTTCAGGGTTCTGGAATGTGATCAAGAGAGGGAAGGCACTAGAACTAAGAGGGGCTGGGAAAGGCTTCTTGCCAGCACACCAGGCAGGTGGCACAGCCAGGGAAAATGCCTGGAGTCAGGAGATGAGGAACAGCCAGGATTCCATCCTACTAGAATGTGAAAGTCAGAGGGGACCTCAGGGACTGGACCCAGACACTAAAGGAATTCCCTCTACAACACTCTGGAGGAGTGGTCTTGCAGCCCAAGCTGATGACCTCCAAAGAGGGGAGCCTGCCAGCTCTCTGGGCAGCCTCAGACAGAATGCGCCCCCTTGGTTCCACAGACAGGCAGCCATCTGCCTAAGGTCCCCCAGCTGGGCTCCTCCTCGGACCTCCAGGCCTTCCCACAACCCTTCTGCATGAGATGCGCCCTAGCATCACACTAGCTAGTCACATTAGCACCGGCTGGCACACAACAATTCAATCGAGAGTTCACCCAGCCTCGGGTTTAGGAAGGAAATCGCTGTTAATCAATTGCAGTAAGCACATGGGCCTGAGCCAGCGTAGGGGAAATCACTTTAACGACCAAAGCAGATGTTGCTAAACTCATTGCAAAAGTCGAGCGAGCCCCAAGCCAGGCCTTGCATGAGGGACGCTGATCCGGCCTCCTGAATGGAGAAAACAGACCAACTTCAGAAACGGATCTCGGGGCAGGGCAGAGAGCCCAGGGCCAGCCAGGGAGGGAAGGAAGAGACTGACCTGGAGCTCAGACTCCTGCCTCGTCCTGGCTCTGAGCCCGTGACGGTGGCCGAAGGGCTCTGGAGGATCCGGCATGGCCGGCGCTTCTGGGAAGAGCCGCTGCAGACCCCAGATGGCCCATTCCACCCGTGCCTGCTCTGGCTGTGACACCTCTCTGAAACAGACATTCAGCAGCTTGAGTGGCAGGCAGCCCAGAGAACTGGGCTCAGAGTCAGGAAGGCCCAGGTTCAAGTGCTGCCTTTGACATACACTGGCAGTGTGACCCTGGACAAGTCACTGGTCTCTCAGTCCTTTAGTCAACTCTCTAAAACAATAAAGGACTGAGAAAGCACTGACTTGTATTAGTAGAGAGTTCCCTCACCCAGGAGTTCCCTAGCCAGTGAAATAACATGCCTGGTCCCAATCCCTGTTAGATTAATGTCTGGTACAGTAATAGGTCAGAAGTGGCTTCCAGAAGGTTCCAAGGACCACACAAGGCAGTGCAAAGACACCAGAAGACCTGGGTTCAAATCTCAGCTCTATGTGACTTTGGGTAAGTCACTTCCTTTCTCTGGGACTCGATTTCCATATCTGTCAAAAGTGGGCATTGAACAGGATCCTCTTTGAGGTTCCTTACAGTTCCAAATGGGAAACTCTATGACCCGTCTTCAGATAAAATCACAAAGCAGTTCTCACCTCCTGCTCTCCTGAGCCCTTCCAAACCCACTTCAAGTCCTGTGTCTCCAACACAGAGCCTTCTTCCCTGGCAGCTTCAGGCCTCACAAATCTCTTCCATCTCTGAGGACTTGGACTTCCCATGTAAGAGCTGGAAGGGGCCTCCATGCCACACAGTCTAATCCTCTTATTTTACAGATGAGAAACCTGAGGCACAGAAAAGTGAAATGACCTGTGCAGGGACACACCTGTAATAAAAGGCAGTCAGAATTTGAACTCAACTCCCCTGACTCCAAAGACGGGAAGCACCCTTTCTACTGTCCCACACTATTTCTATCACTTCATTGTACCTGAAAATCATGAAACGGATTGGTCTAGACCATCTCCATGGTTCCTTCAGACTTTCTTATGATTTCTGCCCTTTACATACCAAAGTCAAGTCATCCCCATCGTCCAGAGACCACGGGTCACTTCCTACGGAGAGCCCCTTGCTCAAAGCTGCAGCTGGGTGAGCCGGGCCAATGGGCTGGTGGGGGCTCTGGGAGTGCTGTGTTTACCAGTACTGAAAGTCAGAGCTCAACACGCAGGAAATTCTGGCCTTGCTCCACGGGGAAGGAGGTAGCCTCCTCAGCCTCAGCAGCAGCATTTTTATTTTTTTATTTTTTTATTTTTTTGTCCAGCGGCGGCTCCATGCTAATGTCCTGAAGTCAGAGTCGGAGAATAAACAAGCCTGCCAGAGTTCACATTTGTTTACTTTTGGCAAAATGCGAGTTCCTGTTTGAAAGCAAGGGGCAGCTAGGCTCTCTGGGAACCGCTGGGATACCGGCCTCCCCTCCCCACCACTGACCAGTGAGGCAGAAATGAATCAGACCCGGGCAGCGAGGGCTACCCCCTCCCTTCCAAAGTCCCATCATTTTAAGAATGGGACGTCTCAGCAAAGTCAAATCGAGTATTAGAAAAATGTTGGTCCGCTCCAGAAATCCCAAACAGGATCCCTGCTTTGTAGACTGTTGCTTGTTCTGGAAGCAGGAAAAAAAGACCTACCAGAGGCTGTGTGTGTGCGTACATGTGTGCGTGTGTAGTCTCCCCAAATCGGCCCTCATACTCTGTTAGAAGGCTGAGATTTCAGTTGCACAGAAAGCCAGAAATAGGCAGTTTTCCCACACTCCACTTTAACCATATCCCCTAGGAAAAAGATGGCAAAGCCCTGCTTTGGCTCGAAGGCTCGAAGGCTTCTCGGATGCCGATGTACCTGGCCCTCGCTCTCCCGAAGCTTTTTCCCAACGAAGCTCTGGTGCCTGACCGTGGAGGTCTCGGAGGAAGGAGGTACAGGCTGAGTCTGTCCCAGCCTTTACAAAGCACTGGAAGGAGGCAAGTAGCCATCAGCCACGAGCCAGGAAAAGATATGCGTGCCTCCGCCCTGACTGCCCAATGAGAATGTCAGCTGCTTGAGGGCAGGCCCCCGTCTCATAGTTCTTTATGTGCGGCATGTACATACAGCCGTGAGAAATGTGTATGTCTGTATGGGCTGGCTCCCCGGAAGGCATAGATAGATATGATCTGAGGTCTGGACCACGTCTCTGGAGAAGAGAGTCAGCTAGCAGCTGCAGGCTGGGGAAGGCAACGCCCAAGCCTGGGGGGCTGGGTGTTTGGTGCTCTCTGCCCTAGTTTCCAAGAGCAGGATGGACTAATATATCTATCTGCCACACTAAATACCGTTGGTCGAGGTTCAAAACAAAAAGCCGCTTTCCTGATCGATTTTAAGGGGAGGGGATGGCCCAAGCTTACACCTGAAGGTTTAACTCTTTCCCACCAAATAGTGAACAGCAATGAAAACTACTTATCCAACCAAAAAGCAGAGAGAAATCAGAGAATTTGAGTATTCCAGAAAATACACAGAATGAATGAGCTCTGTAGTAAAGAGTCTAGACTCAACCAAGAAAGAGGCCCCAATTTGGGTTATATTTGTGCCCCCCCATAGTGCCCCTATCTTGGTACTTTGACCTTAGTTAAGTTCTCCATAGCAATTCAACTAATTAATTGATTGAGTAAAACTGTATTAAGTCTGTACCATACACAATGAACTCTCTTCAACACTGAGAATGCAAAAGTTCGATTTGTTTCAACAAGTATGTGATTAACTGCATGAAAAGGCTCTTATTAATTTACTATTTGCCAAATATTTGTGTTAAGTGATGGCGATAAAAAAAAAGAAAAAGCCATACAGACCTTGGTCTCAAGGCATTCACAGTCACAAAATGGGGGGTACAATACATATTGAGTGTCTATTATGTTCCAAACACTATGACAAAAATTACGCAGTCCCACCCTCAGAAAGCATGGCCACAGAAATGTATACAGAATATTTAATCTGGGGGAGGAGGAACACGATCAACACAGGGGCTCAGGAACAGGTCTGACCATATCACTGCCTTTCTCAAGAAACTCCTCTGGCTCCCTAGCGCTTCTAAAAACAAGGGGACAGTCTTTTCCTTGTCTGTACCCTGAATTCTAATATGACGATGAACTTGACCTTGCCTCCAACCAGAGGATGATCTGACTGCCCACCAAGAGCTGATTGGGAAATGACCCAAGCACCAGGAACAGGTCACTTCCTCTGTTAAGACAGAGGGGATCCATTTTCAGGGATGCTATGTGGTGATCTTGCACTTGCAGACCTCACCTCCTAGATGCCACTTCTCCCTCCACGAGCTTTTTGGGCCGACTATTTTCATGCAGCTGGTGCTCCTGTCCAGTCCTCTGCCCACCCTGCTGCCACACTGCCTCCAGGCAGCAGAGCAGAGACATTTCCTGGTCGACTTCTCTCTCCCCTGGGCCCTCCCAGGCACATAGGCCATTCACAAATGTCTGTAGAGTCCCTGCAGGTCCAAAGGGGTTTATGACACAGTCCCTACCCTCAAGGGGCTTGCAGTCTCAGAAGGGTACTAGGTCAGACACGTGGAAGGATGGAATAATGATGCCAAGTAGCCAGTGAGAGGGCGGGACGGAGCAGCTGAAGTTTCGAGGAGGGAGAGCCTGTAGCTGGGGCAGGCAGGGAGCCGGGGTGGGGGGGGGAGAGGAGGATGTGACTTCTCAACAACCAAAAAGAAGTGAGAAAACAGAGGTAACAAGGTATGAATCCAGGTAGGGAGGAGGATGGGGATGAGAAAGGGGCTGAGGGGAGAAGGGGAGGAAGAGGAGGGAGAGAAGGGAGAGAAGGGGGGAGTAGGAGGAAGGGAGGAAATGTGCCAGGGAGGGGGAGGCGGAAGGGATGATTGGATCAGCCAGACTGAAGTGAAGGATTTGTGGAGGGGAGTGAATACACTTAGAGCTGCTAGGAACCTTAGACACACTGGTCTAACCCCATCCTTTTACAGAGGAGGAAACTCAGGCCTAGATGAGGTCACACAGGTAGTAATCAGCATCGGGGCTAAGATTTGTGGGCGATGTGGCCAGAGAGGCTGTGGAAACTTGGCGTCTGGCCTTGATTCTGTGGACATCAGGGAGCCATCGAGGGTCTTAGAGGGTTTGAGGAGAGAAGGCAGGGAGGATGCTATACCCAAAGCAAATCTTTCTAAGTGTTAGAAAAATCAACATGATCATGTGTTAGACAGATTACCTGCCACCCACTGCTGGGTCATGACAAAAATGACCTTGAATCCACTCACAAAACTCTATACAGTAAGGACTGTACGTATCATCATTCCCCCATTTTACAGATGAGGAAGCTGAGACTCAGAGGAGTTCAATGACAGTCACACAACAAATAGGCCTAGAGCCCTTGGGCCTGATGCTAGCGGACTTCACTCCTCTGTGCACAGATGCCCACAGAAACGCACCTATGGGAGGCATCCTTCAAATCGTTCCATGACGCAGCTCCCTGAGCTGTTCCATAGCCCTGCTTTATAGGGGGCCTAGTGGGGTGAAGGATCATGGTTCAACTTTCCAGCTCTGCCACTTACAAGCTCTCACCTAACTCCTCCGGGCTTTCATTCTCTCCTCTTTAAAATAGCAGGGTTGGACTCTCAGCTCTCAGCCATGAGCCCATGACCAGATCCCTTCAGTAGGTGGCGCAGTGGGTAGAGCACTGAATGCCAGGAACTAGGAAGACCTGAGTTTGAATTCTGATAGCTATGTGACCCTGGGCAAGTTATTTAAACTTTCTCACCTCCCAGGATTGTTGTGAGGCTCAAATGAGGTAACATTTCTTTTTCTTTTTCTTTTTTTTTGGCAATTGGGGTTAAGTGACTTGCCCAGGGTCACACAGCTAGTGTCAAGTGTTTGGTCTGAGGTCAGATTCGAACTCAGGTCCTCCTGACTTCAGGGCCAGTGCTCTATCCACTATGAGGTAACATTTATAAAAGTGCTTAGCACAGTAGCCAGCACACGGTAAGTGCTCAAGAAATCCGTTTCCATTCATTCACTCATTCATGGCACATTTCCTGACTGATTAATTAAAGAGAGCAAATAATGGAAAAGAGGTGGGGGGCTACTGGAGCACGGTGGCGTACACGCTGTCAGGTGACCTCTGATATATATCAGGTACTTCTTTTTCTCGTGCTACAGTAGAGGGTTTAGTACTGGGAGATCGTGTGGAGACATCCAGAAATGACAGAGATATTAAGACAAAAAGCATCCATCACACTACAAAAAAAAAATAAACATTCTTAGATCAAAGTGTGCCAGGACTCCCCAAGCATGAAGCTCAGACCCTCTGTCCTCTCCCAGAGATCTCTCCTGTCCTGTACCAAGCCTTGGGAGCCATTTTCCACTTCAGAAATTCCTCCCGAGGTTTTCGAGAGCTCCTTGGCATGAGCTGCTTCAACCACAGCTACGGCCATCGGTGCCTGCCTCTGCTGCTGCCCAAAGCCCAGGCAGGCTATCCCACAGGCCACTAACGTTCTCATTGTTTGGAGGCCTCAGAACAGCTGTTTAAACAGGCCCGACCATATCAAAGCCACACTAATTAACTTCCTGCTTCTCTGGGACTTCAAAGTCTTTTGAAAAAGTTTTAAAATGGGGGTTTACAGAGAATTTGACCTAATATTTGAAGAAAAATGTGCAAGCTTGCCTGAGAGATGCCCCTCTCTCCTCCCAGCCTCCCTCTTGCCCCCTAAAGCCCAAAGGACTGGAGGATTAGCCATGAGAATGCAGGAGGAACAGGGACTGCCCCCCTCCCCCTCCCCAAGATAAAACTCTCCAACCACAGTACTCTCGCTCAGCTCTGAGAGCCCCGCTGACGCCCCCAGGAGCACAGATTTAGAGGGGGGTGGGGGGCTCCGAGGCTGGCCAGTCCAACCCCTTGGTGTCTGAGGCAGGACGTGAGGCCAGCTCTTCCTGACCCAGAGTCCGCTTCGCATCCCTGCGTCCACGCCACGTCTGGGCTTTGGCCAATAGAGTCACGCTGGCTGCTGTGAGTTGGCGCTGACTGGCCTGTCCCGCTTGGTGCCAGGGTGCAGAAAGAAGAGCAACGGGAAAGCTTGAGAAAGGGGAGGATTCCTAACCAGCAGAGCTGCCCAAAGCTGAGTGGGCTGCGAGTGCCCCTCCACCGGAGGCACGTCAGCAAACGCAGGCTGACTGGGGATCTCGGAGAAACGGTCAGCGGTGGGCACTGGGCAGACTAGATGGCTTCTGAGGGCCGTTCACCGTCCTGTCATCGCACCGAACAGTAGTTAGAGGACTCTGCCTAGGGACCCAAGGTTCAAGCCCCTCTCGAGCTTAGACCCAGATGCAGAATCTCTGGGTGGGAAAGGACACGGGAGGCCGTTATGTCGGACCTGCGACTGACCAAGGACCCCTTCTAGGACGTGGCCCCGAGTGGTCATTGGGCATCTGCCCAGACAAGGGGAACCTGCATCTTTTGTGAACTCTTCTTACCATCTGGGGCCAAGGGACTCCCTCTCCCCCGTGGTTGCCCTTCAAATAATTGAACGAAGCCAGCCCATCCCAGCTCCTGGGTGAAACATCCAGAGCCCTTACCCAGTGCTAAAGAGCATATGCTCAGAGCCCGTCCGTGTCTGCTCCACGTGGCAGCCTGTCTGTGCTTTTCCTAAACCATAGTGCCCATCGCTGGACAATCCTCCATGCAAAAGCTGACCAGGGCAGAAACCAGTCAACAAATGTGACAACAGTCCCTTACTAAGCACTGTATATTAGGCACTATGCTGAGTTCTGGGGACACAAGGAATGACAAGAACCCAGGCCAGTCCCTGCCCTCCAGAGCCTCACATTCTAATGGAAGAGATAAGCACACAAGTAGCACAGACAAGACACGGACAGTGCAAACTGGGGGCGATTTCAGAGGGTAAGAAGTGGACCCGGGGGGACCAGAAAGGCCTGCTGCACAAGGTGGGATTTGAGCTAGGTTCTCAGGGAAGTGGGGGAAAGAAGGCAGGGGTGAGGAGGCATGGCGGATGGCCAGTGAAAAGGTATGAGGACCCACAGGAAGGCCGGTGCTGCTGGATTATAGAATGCAAACGCGGAGGGGAGAAAAGAAGACTGGAAAAGCAGGAAGAGAGCAGGCTCCACCCTGGCTCTGGACCTCCCTTCTGTCTTGAGGAAGCCTAAGATCAGGGAGCTTCTAGGTTGCTGCGGCTGAATGGCCCCCATCCGCCCAATCATGAATTGATGAAATTACTACTGCTTCTAAACCCAAACGGACAAATTGCCCTTATTCACTTATTTATTCTTATTCCAGTCAGCCCAACATTCCAGCGGACCAAGATGCTTTTGGATTTGGTCTCCCACACATTAGCTAGAATGACAACTGTGATTTTTGTCCCACTCTAAGGTCTGCAAATCACTTGTCAGGGGGATGGACCAGCCTTGAAGCATGGGTAGATATCCCCTGCCTTCCACGTGACAATGTGGAGCAAGTTTCTGGCCATAATGACTCAGGGGTTAGTACTTTGTGGTGACAAAAGTCTTCTAACTGTCCACAGGGCTGGAAGGAGTGATAACTAAAGCTGCTGAGCTAGAACTAAATGTGGATATGAAGGGGCAACTGTCCCCTTCATCACGCTCTTTCCTTTGTGGCTGCAAATGAGTCAGGACTACTTTGAGCTGGTGGAGGAGGGACATCAGCCCTCTTCTTACTCATCCATGGTGACTGGAAGATGTGGCCACTTGTGTCTTTTTGAGTTTTTTCTTTCCTAACATTGCACAAAAATCCTGAAATGGAAGTGCCCAAGACAGTAAAATTCCACTCGAGTTTCCTCTAATGGCTGAAGCTAAATTGTGGCAGCAACACTGGAGCACTGACTGGAGTCTGCTGGAGCACGCACGGCCAACTAAGGTGGGCAGGCGAGCGGCCTCGTTCCAAAGCAGGCTGGCCCACGCGAACAGTGGAACGACTTGTGTCTTCCTAACTTCACACCCCAAAACCAAGGGAACAGGTGAGGGCGGCTTCCAGAGCCACAAGCTGGGAGGTCTATCTGTGCTCCATATCATTTCTACACGGGTCCTCTCTCACTGGACTCTGTGAATACTATTGGGAAGATACAACACCAGGTTTTGGGGGAACATGTTTTGTACCAACTAGTCTTGCTAAACCTTCTTAGTAAATCCCTTTTCTAAAAGCAAATTGATGTCTATCGGCTCATTGTTAATGAGGGAACAAGGTGGCAGGGGCTCAGGAACAGCAGTGTGACGTCTGGGGACAAAGGCCCTGAGCTCTCCTCCGTGACCTCTGAGTCTCAGCTGGCAGACCAGCTTCCCCATTGCCTGACACTGAGAAGTGAAGGAACGACCAGGCAGGGAGACTTTGAAGGCCCAACTCGCTGCCCCTCAATGAAGCCATGTCTACACATCTCGGGTCTTTTTTTCTAGATCAACTCCAAGTTCATTCCTTGTACATTGACTCCTCCCCGCCTCGCCTGTTTTTAAAAGCTGTTCTCACCATGCACTGATGGCGAGCCTCAGTGATCACAGTGATTTCCAGAAGAGAGGGCCAAGTGGGACTGAACGGACCACTCATACTCCATTGGCTTATCACCAAAGTACTTATGAACTCAAGTCTGATCTAACTCTTCTGGACCTCAGTTTTTCAAATTGAAAATGGGCAGGTTAGACTAGATGAGCCCTAGGGTCCCTTCCAGCTCTGAACCTATGGCCCTACTGTAGGATAAGGAGCCAGGAGGGGCACTATCTAGTCCACCCCCTCATTTGCCAGCAGGGACGCCAAGCAAGAGGGCAAGTGACCTGGCCCCCGCCCAAGAGGCCGGCAGAGGAGCTGAGATTCAGACCCACAGACCCGACGGCCGGCGCAGGGCTCCTTATGCCCCATCATCCCCCACTGACTTCTCCTGGGAAAGCAGAAGCCAGCAAAGCCTGGCAAGCATTCGGGCAGGTTTGCATGTTGTCTCTCCCTGACATAATCCAAGCTCCTCGAGGTCAGGGGTGGTCTCTTTCTGTCTTTGCATCCATTCCCAGCACCTGGCACATAGTAGGTGCTTAACACAAGCTGACTGATGGACTGAGGGAGTGAGGAGGAGGGGCCCTAGGGCAGGGCAAGGGTTCCCCAGAAGCCTGTCTTAGGTTTCTTTCTCAGGCGTCTGTGTGTATGTTCAGTAATTCTCCCCTTCGACGGCTAAAAAGGCCTTTTCCCACATATACCAAATGGCTTCCAGTTGAATAGCAGGCAGCCTCCAAGCTGAGGGCCTTTCTTCCAGCCACAGTGGGAATCCAGAAGAATAATACCATGTTTTCCCTTATCTCCCTGAAACCACAGTCTCTGGAGACCACTCTCCATCCCCCAAAGTTGTCCTGAACGATCCCAAAACCAAACACACACACCATTGCTGTGCTTTGTTTCATGGGGAATTTTTCTCCCTCAGAAATATTCTTGCCACCAAAAATAGAACATTTTCCATTCCAAGGAACAAGCAGCATCCATGGGAATTAGAGCAGGGCTTCTTGCTTGTCCAGAGGCTCCTTGCCAAACGCCCCCACTCACTCTCAGCCAGCCTGAGAGGACTCCCAGGAGGTGCGGAGGCGGGCCACTGGGAACGAAGATCTGGCCAGTGCTTTCTGTCTAAGACGGCGAGCCAGGGAAGGCCACTGAGGTGCCTCCAGGAAGCTGGATGGGGAACCTCTACCACCCCTCCACTGGGGAAGAACCAACCAACCAGCCCTTCAGGCTTCCTCCTCATTCTCTCTCTGGAATTTCCCTGAAGTCTGAATGGTCTAAAATCCCGGAGCTTCCAGCAGTCCAAAGTTCACAGCCTCCATTCCAGTGAGCATGGCGGGTGCTCCAGGGGCAGCCTCATGGCTCAGAGCAGGGCAGATGGTCATGAAGTCGAGAGTCATCCCGGGATGTAAGGAGGCAGGGACCCTGAGTAAGGTCCACAGAACGGCAGAAAGCTTGTTGCTCCAGATGCACCCAGCCCATCCAGGCTCATTCCTCCCCATGACTTCGCCAGACAGAATGGCCCACTTCGATGTTCCTCATGGTGAACAGTCAATCTCCCATCTCCACGACTTTGCACAGGCTGTTTCCATCTTTTGACCAGACGCATCCTATCTTTTATGCAAAATTACAGGGTTGGTGAGTGGACTCTGACACACCCATCCAGAAGTAATGGCAGAGTTAATCTGATCAAGCTTCATGATTCCAGGACCGGGGAGAATTTGGGGGGGGGGAGTGGAGAGAAGGAAAGTAGAGAGAGACAGAGATGGGGAGAGAACATTTATTAAGTGATTACTACGTCCAGGCACAGTTAAGTGCTGGGGATACAACTACATGCAATAAAGATAGTCCCTACCCTCAAGAAGTTTACATTCTGACAAGGACAGACAAGACAGAAAAGCTGGGAATGGGGAGGGAAGAGAAGGCCATGGCTGCCACGGAGGAGGTAGCAGTCCATCGAGGCAGGAGTGGAGGTGGGACAGAAGTCCATACAACTGAGTGGTTGAGGGGCTAGCCTTCACGCCTTTGGGGGCTGCTCATTAGCCTTCTTATTTCCACCGAGTTGGCTGCTGTCCTTCTGTTCTCTAAGAGAACCAAAATAACACCACTACGTTGGGGTCAAGGTACAGTGTGGCCGACAGTGGCTGACCAAACCCATAGAGCTCCAAGGCTCCACCACAGGTCGGGCACAGACAGTTCGTGTGAGCATTTGAAGTGGAGATGGCTCTAAATCTGCGTGTCTCACGTTTCTTTTGAGCTACTGTTAATTCTGCTTCACTCACAGAGCACAGTGCCTTCTTTGAAGTGGGCATGCCATGCTGGGCAGTCCAATGCCAGTGTCTCCCGTGACCAGTCAGTACCACTGCCCCACCAAGTTCTATTTCTCTCTGTGGGCAAGTGTTCCTCTCTTGGGCCCTCTGACAGCCACGGTTTCCACTGTGGCTGCTCTAGTAGTCAATACTCCACTGCTTGGGTACCTGGGCCAGGAAAGATGTCAACAGCCTGTGCAGATCTCACAAGGCCCTGCATCAAAAGGCAAAAAGACACAAGCAGGAGGCATCCCAGACACAGGCTTGCCAGGAGGCCAACAGGAGGGAGAGACTGAGAAGTGAAGACTGGCCCTTTAGCATCTCCATGGAACCCCGGCTCAACAGCCAATTGAATGAATGCTCATGGTAGGCTAGAAGTGGTCAAAGGAGACAGACCCCCCCCTCCACCACATAAGCCCCGGCGGGGGGGGGGGGTGAGGTGCCATATGCTCTGTGGAACAAGAGGAACAGAGAGCTTCCTGAAGAAGGAACAGTTAGGAAGAAAACTGCAGAATTAAATTAAGGGGGGGGGAGACTCTGAGATAAGGGCATATGTTTGTGCGTGTGCACACATGTGGGGGGAGAAGAGAGAGGGGGAGAGAGAATGAAAGAAAATGAGAATGTTTAAAAACTCGCTACATTGTGCTAATAATTAGAAAGGCAGGATCTCCTGTGCTTCGGGCTCACAATCCAGGAAGAAGGTGGTAGATTTGAAAAAGAGAGTAATACCAGCAAAACGCTGTATCTACACATAAGAAAAAGAAAGCTCAGAAGAGGGCTGAAACAGGGCAAAGCTATTACTGCCGTGTGCGACTTAAAATGCTTTTTAGAGCACCACACATATGAGCTCCCAGATCCACAGAGGCTCCTCTCTTTTGTTCTCTGTACAGTGAAATGCTCCTCTTTGTTGTTGGTGGTGGTTTTTTGGTAAATTCTCAATGAAAAAGGAAACTTTAAAAACAAAGCAGATGCAGGTATGAGAAAGGAGGACAGAAACTAGTGAAAAGAGCGAAGCAGCGAGGGGCCAGTGATCAGGGGAGAGACTGGAGCCGAATCCCAAGTCCCATCAAAACTGGAAACTTTCCATGCCTTTCTATTTCATCAGCTGCCCTGAGTTCCCTTTCAAGAAAGCCACTTCTAAATGAGGGGAGGCTGCGCAGATGTGGGCCTTGTGAACCACGCACGGGCCCTCTCCTTGGTCTGTTTAAAAAGTCGTATTTTCTAGCATTTAAATAGAAGTGGTGAGAGTTCACCCATTCCTCACTCACTATATACAACTTGGATTTATGGAGTTTTGCTTAAATGGGTCATAGAAATTTGTCCTCCGCCCCCTTCCCCCCAGCCCACTCTCATTCCTCCATACAGCAGTCACCAGACACTGAGTGCAGAGAAAGGCACTGGAAGGCTTTCTGCCTTAGAGACAGCTTCAAAGGCAGATTTTGTCTATGCACAGAATTCTCCTCACCTACCAGTTCAGTAATCCCATCAGAAAAGGAAGCAATGTTGGTGTGTAATGAGGTGCTCTTGAGGAAGCCAGACTGGCTCTTGGCAGTCACCATTTCCCATCCTAGACACTGGGACTCCACCTGGAGAAGGGCATTTCTAGCCCCAGCCCCAAGCTTCCTTGGTCTCTGGATGAAAAGATCAAAGATTTAGACCTGAAGGTCATCATCTGGCAGGGTCTCTCAAGGACTGCTTCTTAAGAGCATAGATGGAATTAAAGAAGCTGGTGTGGTGGAAAGAACACCAGATTTACAAACAGGTGACCTGAGTTCAAATCTCAACTCTGATTTACACTTGAAATAACCCGGGACAGACAAGAAGATTGGATGGACTGAGCCCTAGACGGACTTCCAGATCATCATATCCTGTTGTTTTGTTTTTTGGCTTCTTTTTCTTCCAGTTAAGAGGCAAAGTGGTACAGTGGATAGACCTACAGACTTGGAGTCAAGAAGATCTGGGTTCAGATTCCACCACAGACCCTTTCTCGGCCAAGTGACCCAGAACAAGTCACTTCGGCTCCAGTGCCCCCATCATGAGGAGGCTGAACTCAAGGACCGTTGAGGTGCTTCCAGTTCTAATTTGATGGTCCTGCAATGGCAGCGGATGGCCCTTCTTCCCGAGATGACGTTGTCAGGAGCTCATGGCCTCTGGTGAGTTTTTCTTCTTGTGCTGGTGAATGCCACAGAATGTCTGGCTGGAGAAGGACCCAAGAGGTCGTCTGGTCCAACCCACACCCGAGCTGAAACCCCGAGATGGACAGAGCAGGAAGAGGGACCGGCCAGCCCAACCCACGCCTGACCATGCATCCCCACTTTCCCATCCCAACAGTGAGCAGCCACCTCGCCCCACCAGGTAGCCGTAGCTTCTTTCTACTTGTAGATCTCTGAAGATGGCAAATACTCTACTGAAAATGAGATAATGCATACAAAGTGCTTCCAGATAGCTCCCCCTTAGGCTGTTTCCAACTGGGAGGGTTTTCCAAATCCCCCAACCCCAAGTTGGTTGTGCCGCCCTTTGGGGCCAAGCAGAGGAAGCTGCCACCCTCTTCTCCATGAAAGCCCATCCTGTGGTTGGAGCCAGCCATCTAGCCACCCTTCAGGCTGCCTGTCTTCAGCTAACAATAGCCTCTCGGGCACAGTCCCTATTGTCTCCAGCTGGTCACTCTCTTCTGCATCCCTTCTAAAATGTGAAACGCAGAGCTGAATGATCTGGTTAGCCGCTCCACCTCCTGGTCTCCCTGTCTTCCTTCAAGTCTCAACTAAAATCCCACCAACCCTGGTCCTCCTTAACACTGGTACCTTCCCTCCAAGACCACCTCCCATTCACCCTGTACCTGTCCACGCATACATGTGTACAGGAGCTTGCATATTTTCTCCCCTACTAGAATACTATTCTTTGAAGGTATGGACTCTTTTTTTCCCACTTTCTTTGTACTGCCAGTGCTTAATATAGTGCCTGGAATATAGTAGGTGCTTAATAAATGCAAGGTGACTTGTGAACTAGTTGGCTAGCATCCTTCATTCGGACACTCTTTTTCTCTTGCTATTTCCCATCCACACACACATTCACCCCCGCCTCCTGGTGAACAATGCATTGAACATGCAGTGGTTGGCTGGGGTGGGAGGTCCCAGTGCAGTCCGCATGCACAGATTGCACCTCTACTAAACCCACCTCCATGGCCACAAGAGGCTAGCTAGAGTCATAAGCTGAGCCTCTCACTGAGCTAAGCAGTCATGAACAACATCTGATTGGTTCCTCTTCCTCTTTGCAAACTCAGCCTAGCAGAAAAAGAGGGGTACTCGATCTCACATAAGGTGCAAACTTACTCAGGGGATAGGTGATTTGAGGTTAAAACATGGCACACTTGACCTTTTCCTCTGATGCCACAACTCAGAAAAATAAGTTAGCTGAAGGATCTCTACTACTTTTCTTATCTTTATGTATAAGATCCACTGGGGACACAAAGCATTTCCATGTGTATTGCGTATCTCTCTTGTGAAGGCGGAGAAGTCTGATGTGTTTGTGGAAACTCTTCCAAATCAAAAAAATGCTGTAATAACACCATCATTTGCCTTGGAATTTCAGCAAACTGAAGCACAGAATGTGATCTGTTCTTAGACCACAGTTCTGCTGCTCTCTGGTCGAGCTCCGTATGGAGTCTCGTTTTCTGCTCTGGGAGCAGCTGCTTAAGGGGGTCCTATGGAGGGCAACCTGGAGTCTCTGTCACATGAGGATCGCCTCCCACCCCCAACCTACGACAATGAAAGACAATTCTCTTGGCGAGCACCTGTGTCAAGAGGAGACTGACTCACCCCACGCAGGGAGTTCGAGGAGCTGCTAGTGACCCTTAGGCTGGAGCAGAGAGCATAAAGGAGGACCAGGAGAAATTGGAAAGTGATAGCCCAAACATAGAAGGCTTGAAATGCCAGGAAACCCCAGGCTTCCCCATAATTAGGAACCTTGGGTCTTAGACATGGATGGTCTTCTGGCCCAGAATGGAAGAGCAGCTGGTCCAGGGTCACAAAGGCAACAGATGACGGAACGGGGATTAAAACTCGGGTCTTCTGGCTTGATCTATTGCTGTTCACTCTTAGGTCTCCTCAGCAGTGAACCAGCCAAGGAAACTCCAGGCCCACCCACCCCAAACCCTGCAAAGACTCCACCTGGCTCAAGCCTGGATGTGCCAAGCACGAAGCTTGACCCCTCAGGGAATCAGACCAGGGAAGCAGGGTCTTTGGGTCCATCTGGGTTCTCAAAACCCCCAACTCTCATAGACCAAGAATGCCAGCCCGTGCCCAGGTCACTGGGAAAGCAGGAAAAGGCTCCTCCCTTAGCCCGGAAGCATGCTTCACTTCGCATTCTCTTATAAGGAGAGAACTCAGTACCTCCTCGGGTCCCAAGCACTTCCTCTTCTTTACCCTCCAGTATTTGGGGGGTACTGCAGGCAAGAACTATACATGTTCCCATACCCAACTGACTGGCTACAACAGTGGCACCCACATAAGAATGAAACAAGACTGGAAACAATCACCCACCTGAAAAAGCATTTAAATTCACCAACGGCAAGAGAAGAGTGAACTGAAACCACTTATTACATAGCCCCTGACACCACTTAAACGGGCAAAAATAGACACAAACGGGAAAATCCAGCCCTGGCAAAGCAGGGAAGAAATAGGCACACCGGCACATTTTTGGTGTCGTGAGTTGGTAGAGTCATTTGGAAAGCAAAATGGTGACCTAGAGATTCAACTTCCTGGGATTATGGCCTGTGGACATCACTAAAAGGGTAAAAACCCAGAGCTATTTGTACAGAAGCCTTAATCAAAATAGCCTCAAATAACAATAACACAAACCACCCACACTGACTGGGGACTAGCTGTAAAAAAACCAAGGCTCTGGCACATCATGGATGGTATTACTTCATACAAAATAAGAAACAGGAATACAAAGAAACACAGGAAGACTTACATGAAGAGTGAAGAGGCCAGAAAGGAGAATCAGAACTTTGCCCACTTTGATAATGACCATGATAAATACCACCAGAAACAAATTTCCCTAAAAAAGCCAGAAGAAAAACAAGACACGCAAGCAACTAGGATGTTTCTATCAATTACTTAATCTATAACTTGGGAAGCTGTACGGGATGTGGAGTTTATGGCTTTATATGTGATCTTTTAACAGAGGGTTTGGGGTGATAGAATTAAAACAACGGTTAAAGAGCAATTTTTTTAAAGAGGAGCCACCACTGTCACGAGCGATCAGATGGTCACCCAGGATCTAACGGAATATTGGTAAAACACTAAGCACAGTGCCTGGCACATAGTAGGTGCTCAGCAAACGCGTGTTCTCTTCATTTCCTGACCACCTGCCCTGCCTATGACAGTACCAGGAGGTTCCCATTAGCCTTTTCCTCAGAGCTGAAGAGACCATCCTGACACCTCTAATGAAAGCATCTCAATGCTCCCACTCCTTCCTGGACCGAGGCCATTAAGTAATGGTCATATGTGCTTGGCCACTCAAGGTGGCTAGAACAGAAATAACTACCCAGGCATGCCTCCCCCTGACTTGTGACAAGTTGTCAAGAAAATAGTTTCTGTAAGTGCCATCAGACACGAACCCCGTCTTCCCCAGCCCTGGGAGCATTCTGCACATGCAGAGCAAGGGATCAGTTAAGATGACCTGTGGTCCCTTCGGTGGGGCGCTTCTCCCAGGGGTGGAGATGTCAGGGGATTCGTGCCCCGGCTGCCAGCACAGCATGGGACTCTCGTCCACGTCCTCCCATCACCTCTTGGGGTCCACCCAAGAAGCCTAGAGTGCCTTCTTTCTCTCTAAACATTACAGGCAGGGGGTACCAGAGCCTGTGGACCCCATCTGGTGAGCCTGACTTTCTCTACACAGCCATATCCACTTTCATCTGATACTTGAATATTGTTTCCTGCATATGCCCTTCAATATTGGTGCGCCTAATAACTCGCTGCAACTATGTTACGTCCGCCACCCATCTCTCCACGACCGCTGGTCATACTTCTGACTCCCTGGGAGATGGCATTCTATGATGGGCAGCCACGCCAATCAATCAACCAGCATCTGTTAAGTGGGTACTGTGTGCCATGCACTGAAGATGCAAAGGTCCTCGCCCTCAGGGAGAGTTCGCTTTCTAACCAGACATAAGAAGTAAATAACAGGTGCAAAAAGCCTCCCTGACAGATACCCCATCAACTTAAATGCTTCAGCAGCTGTGGGGATCGGGGAAGGACTCCCGCTGAAGGATTGGAGCCTTGGAGCATGGCCGGGGGGGAGGGGGGGGTCAGCAGGGGCGGAGAGGACAATGACCTTAGGCTGGAAATAAACAGGAGGAAGAGAACAGGTGGGACTGCATTTGGGAAAGTGTCCGGTGCATTTCCCCCAATAACCTTTATTAACATCCTTTATTTCTACATCACTTACATTTCTCAATGTATTCCCTCCCAGAGATCCATCCCACACACCCTAGAATTGAAGAAAAGAGGGAAAAAAACAATTCAGCAAATCTAACCAAGATACCAGAAAAGTCTGACATTATCTGCACATTATCTATGGGTATATGACAACACCCACAGGCCCCCACCTCATCCAGAAAGGGAGAACCACCTTCTCCCAAGTCATGGGGGGAGGGGCAAGCTAGATCATTCTAATTCCCCAGCTCTTCTGTTGTTTCCCATTTGCACGGTTATAGTGGTTACGGCTATTTACCGTCCAGCACTGTCAACCATCCCGTAAATCTCCTTAAACAGTCCCACTGTTAACACTGTTCTTCCTCTGCTCATAGACTCAGACACATATAATTGTATACATATACACACACACACACACACACACACACACACACACACACACACACACACACACACACACACACACATATATAGTCTACAAGCTTACAGACAAAAACAAATAAAACATACCCACAAGCAGGATTACTACCATTCCCAAGACAAACTTATCTCGGGAACAATATTCCAGTTCACTGAATTTACAAGTTAGATATCCAAATAATTCACAAACAGAATATACTGAGTGCAAAAGAGATATAAAATGCTATGTATGAGAAATCTGAGACAAGAGTATTTCACCGAGGTGACATCTAAAATAAGCCTTGAACTGAATTTACTGAGCATTTGTTTAGCACCTGCTGGGTGCCAGACATCGTGCTAAGCACCAGGCGTACAAACACAGAACAGTCCCTGACCTCAAGAAGGTTGAATTCTAGCAGGGGGAAACAGAGAAGTAAACACAAGGCAACTGGAAGAGAGAGAAAGAGCACAAACTGTGAGAGGTAATCAAGAAAGGCTTCCTGTAGGAGACAACACCTGGGCCGAAACTTGACCAAAAAAGGACTCCAGTGAGAGAGGGCCTCCTGAGCAAAGTCACAGACACAGGAGGGAAACAGTGACTTGGGGAAAAGGGAACGAGTCGGTTCGTTTGGCAGGACCGGAGAGCACATGATGGGAAGTAACAGGGAATAAACCTCGAAAGGCAGGCAGGCATCACAGGCGGGACAGCTTTCAGCACTGCCTGACTTTCTCGGATTAGAGGGAACAGGGAGCCACTAAGGACTTCTGAGCCGAGGAGTGACGCGGTCAGGGATGCCGTCGGCCGAACGGACAACAGCCCGAAGAGCAAGAAGCAACCAAACGCAATGAAACCGATGAGAAAAATACTGCAAAAGTCTCAGGAAGAGGCAGTCAGGTCCTGGAGAGGCCGTGAGAGAAAAGAAGAGGCACATGGAAAAGGCCGCACACGCAGGAGCAGAAGAGACAAGGTTTTATGAGTGAATACGTGGAGCGCGAGGGGGAAGTCGAGAATTAAAGTAACCAACAAGTATTTAGTGAGGGCTCACTATGTGCCAGGCCCTGAGTACAGAGGTAGAAAGGAGGAAGCAAACAAATGAGCTTACATTCTACAGGGGGAAGCAAGGACAAGGTCAAATACACAGCTCTTTTGGATGTTTTGATAATCTGAGGAGAATAATGGAAGAGGGGAAGAATATACTAGAGTAAACAGGGAGAGCAATGGTGGAGAAAATCACACATCCAGGGTTCCTCAACAAGTATCAAAGGAGGAAGGGGTAAGGGGCATCAGGCAACACTAGAGAACACACACACACACAGAGTCAGGCACAGAAACATGGCACGGAACTGGAGGAAAAAGGGGAAATGGAGTAGGTGTAAAATAAGATGGAAGGTAGATTAAGCGGGGAATTAGTTCTAAGCAAAACAAACTAATAAAAGAGGGTTAATTTTGAAGATGAATTTTAAAGAAAAGAAGGGATAACAACTTGGGATTAGGTGCCACTTTATGAAGGAAAGAGAAGAGGGGCAGGGGAGCAGAAGCAGATTTTACCCAATCTAAAGCCCCAGGGGTAGAAAATAAATAGAAAGGAAAAACATAAGAGGACAGAGGGAAACAAATTAAGAATAATCACTGTTGATGTCAACAGTGTGGACTCACCTACAAATCTGAAGACAGAATGGATTAAAAAGCAGAATTCAAAAATATGTTGTTTACAAGAAGCACATCTGAAGAAAAAAAGATTCATGCGGAAACAAAATAATGGGCTGGAACAAAATCTATTATGCCTCAGCTGAAGTTAAAAGAAAGGGGGGGCAGGTGTATTGATCATAGCCTCAAACAAGAGATAAGAAATAGGCTTAATTAAAAGAGATAAATAAGGGGTGCAGCTAGGTGGCACAGTGGATAGCGCACTGGCCCTGGATTCAGGAGAACCTGAGTTCAAATCTGGCCTCAGACACAAAACACTTAATAGCTGTGTGACCCTGGGCAAGTCACTTAACCCCTACTGCCCCCCCCAAAGAGATAAATAGCAAAATACATTTTGCTGAAAGGTACTGTAGACAACGAATACATGTCAATATTAAACACACACGCACCAGAATAAAAAAGGAAAAGTTAAATGAATTGCAAGGGAAAAAAATAAAACCATAATAGTGGGGGGCCTCAATTATTTCTCCCTCCTTTCAGATCTAGATAAAATGAACAAGAAATGAAGGAAGGAAGGGAGGAAGGAAGGAAGGAAGGAAGGAAGGAAGGAAGGAAGGAAGGAAGGAAGGAAGGAAGGAAGGAAGGAAGGAAGGAAGAGAAAGAAGAAGAAGAAGAAGAAGAAGGAAGAAGAAGAAAGGAAGGAAGAAAGGAAAAAGAAAGAAGAAAGAAAGAAAGAAAGAAAGAAAGAAAGAAGAAAGAAGAAAGAAGAAGAAAGAAAGAAAGAAAGGAAGAAAGAGAAAGAAAGAAAAAAGAAAGAGAGGAAGAGAGGAAGGAAGGAGAAGAAAGAAAGGAGGGGGAAAGAAAAGAAAGAACTTAACAATACAAAGAGAATTTTACAGAAGTTACACATGATAGCCCTCTAGGAATTTTTAAATGACAATAGGAATATGCATATTTCTCAGTGGTCCATGAAAGCTTAACAAAAATAGACCATATATTAAGGGTATAAAAATCTCACAAACACAGAAAAACAGAAATGCTAAACACATCTTTTACAGACCAGTGTAACAAAATAATTTTTGATAAAGAATCACTGAATAAATGATTAAAAATTAATTGGAAACTAAATAACTTAATCCTAAAGAACTGATAGGTGAAAGAACAAATCATAAGAAATAATGAATAATTTCATTAAAGACAATGACAAAAATTAGACAACTTACCAGGATTCAGGAAATGCAACCAAGCAGCCCTCAGGGGAAATTTTATATCTCTAAACACTTTTGTCAATAAAACAAAGAGCTGGCCATGCAACTTAAAAAACTAGAAAATCAATCAATTAATGACCCTCAATTAAACATCAAAATAGAAATCTTGAAAATCAAAGAAAACATTAACAAAACTGAAAGCAAAAAAAAAGCCTATTAACAAATAAAACTAGGAGCTGCTTAAAATATATATAATAGATTAACCATGATTTTTTAAAAAGAAACAAAACCAAATTACAAATATCAAAAATGAAAAAAATAAATTCACAACCAATGAAGATGAAATAAAAGAAATCATCAGAAACTATTTTCTAATTCCATTCCATTTCCAAGTATATGCCAATATAACTGATAAGGAAACTGATTAGGAAAACTAAGAACATAATTGACCATACTAATAATGAGAAAAACAAAAATCAAATTGCAAAACGCAAAAAAAGCTTTTGACAAGATACAACATCCATTCCTGTTTTCAAAAAAATAGAAAGTATGGGAATAACCAGATCATTCATTAATATGATAGATAATATCTATCTCAAGCCAAGAGCCAGAATGATCAGTCATGGAAAGTAGAGGATTTTTCAATAAGAACTGGGCAAAACAAGGATATCCATGATCACTGTTACTACTGCTACAGTGCTAGAAATGGGAGGTGTAAGTGATAATGGGAGTGATAAGAGAAGAAAAGAAATTGAGGAAATAAGCAGAGGCAAAGAAGAAACAAAATACAGCCTTTTGCAGATGATTTGATGGTTTGTTTAAAGAATCCTAGTCAACGAAAAATTAGTTGAAACAATAACTCAGCAAATTTTCAGGCTATAAAGTAAACCGACAAAAATCATGAGCATATCTATATTTCCAACAAGAAGAGAAATTCCACTTAAAAAACTACAAAAAGTATAAAATACTTGGGAATCCACTGGCCAAGACACACACATATACACAGGAACTATACGAATACAACTATAAAACTCTTCTATAAGGAAAAAGCATAGCGCTAAATAGTTGGAGAAATTTTAATTGTTCATTGTTAGGTTGAACCAATGTAACAAAAATGAAAATATTCCCTAAATCCATTTACTTATTCAGTATCATATCCCCCTCCCCCCACTTAGGGGGAAAACCCCCAAAGGACTGCTTAATAGTTAAAAAAAAAATAACAAAACTCATCTGGAGGACCACAAGTTCTGGGATCCCAAGGGAAATAAAAGAAGCAGAAAAGAAAAGGGTCCAGTAGTACATCTCAAACTATGCCACAAAACAGTACCTGTTAAGAAGCAGAGGCGGATCAGTGGGACAGATTTAACACGTATAACACGCAGAAGTCAATGAGCACTGTAACCTAACCTCTGATAAATCCAAAGACTGAACTTATTGGATCAAGAACTCAATCTGACAAAAATTGTTGGGAAAACTGGAACTCAGTCTGGCAGAAACTAGAAGGAGGTCAACATCTTACACCATATACCAAGACGAGCTCCAAATGGATGTATTTAAGTGAAGGAAGAGGAAAGAAATTATCTACCAGAGCCATGGATTGGGAAGAGTTTGCGACTAAACATGAGAGAATCCTAGGAGGTAAAGTGGACAGTTTTGATTATATAAAATTAAAGTTTTTGCAAAAATAAAACCAATGTGGCAAAAATCAGAAAAGCAGAAAACCGGGGGAAATCTTTTCAATAAGTTTCTCTGATAAAAGTCCCATTTCTAGACATGTAGGAAACTGGTTCAAAATTTTAAAGCTAAGAGCCATTCCCTAATTAAACAATGGTCCAAGGAAATGAATAGGCAGTTTTGAGAGGAAGAAATCTAATATATTAAGTCATATGGAAAAAATTCTTTAAGTCATCAATTAGAGAAATGCAAATTAATATTCTGAGGGACCACTTTCACATCCATCAGACTGCCAAAGCTGTCCAAAACAAAAAAAGAGGAAAATGACAAATACTTGGAGGGGTTGTGGGAAAACAAGTCCATTAATGTACTATCAGTGGAACCATGAACTAGTTCTGGAAAGCAATTTGGAATTATGCCCACAAAGCTATTAAATTGTGCATACCCTTCAACCCTGTGATACTAATACTAGGTTTATACACCGAAGAGTGCAAAGAGGAAAAGCACCCATACGTACAAAAATATTTGAGCAGCTCTTTTCACGGTCTCAAAGAATCAGGGAATGGCTGAACAAGTAAGTTGTGGTATATGAATATGATGGAATATATTTTTGTTCTGTAAGAAAGGAAGGGAGGTTCCAGAGAAACCTAAGACTTATATGAACTAATGCAAAGCAAAGTGAGCAGGAGAACAATTTATACAGTAACACCGATACTGCAAAGACAACTTCGAAATATTTAGGAACTCTGCTCAAAAAGATGAGCACCCACAATGCCAGGGAACTGACGATGAAACATGATCTCCACCTCCACAAAGAGGTGATGGATTTGAGACCTATTTTTGTGGCTGCTGTTTAGGCAGGAGGCTGGGGATTTATTTTACATGACTACATATGTTTGTAACATTTATTTTTTGCTTTCTAAATGGGGTTCCCTCCCAATTTCCCTTGTTCAGAAGGAATTCAGAACTGAAAGTGACTTTAAAAATAAAGCCATTCATTTCATTCACTGTATCATTTTTTTCTTCCCATGAGATCACAGATTTAGAGTAGAAGAGGATCTTAAAGGTCACTGAGTCCAAACCTCTCATTTTACAGATGAGGAAACTGAGGCCCAGAGATGTATGCCATCTTGCCCGGGGTCACACAACTGGCAGCGTCCGGCAGGATTTCAACCCAGGTCTTCCACACTCCATGCCTAGAACTCTTAAAAGGTTATACCACACCACACTGCTTCTCTCTTCAAAAATATCGCTTCTCTTTTAAATGCACAGTTTTAAGAAGTTTGCTCCATTTTAAAGGTCTTGGGGGGGAAATCTTTGTGGGAGTTTATTTACATTTTTATTCATCACCGGGAAAAATGAGACTGAACACACCATTTTAAAAATCACATTTTGGCTTTACTCAATTTTAAAAATGCATCGAATACATACATTCAACAACTCTAGATAAGAATCACCTAGCACTACCTCAAGCGTGTAGTATCTATGACCTGCAGTTCATAGGCCAACTAGGTTGGGCTAGCTTTACTTTTCATTTTTAAAAGTTTTTGTTAAAAATGTCAACTTTACCCGACTATGATACAATGCAGAGCATCAAGCTGGGAAGCAAAAGACCATGTTAAAATACCAGCTTCGTCTCTTGTGAATGCAGTCTTGGTTCAGTCACTTAACCCTGACAGGCCTCAGTCTCCTCAGGTGAAAATTAAAGGAGGTAGACTGAATGATCTCAGGTTTTCTTTTTGGGTCTAAATCTATAATCCTTGATCTGTGGAATTATAACTCAGCTAAAGAAGCCAAGTTCCTAGATTCAGTAGCTATCACAACTCAAGATAATCCTAAATCTAGTTCTCTAATCTTACTGCATGTCCTCTAGCAGTCATTGATTAATAAGAGAAAAATGAAAGGGTCTAGAAATTTTAATCTATGTGCATGGATAGAGGAGCCAAAACATCCTTATCAAAAAGAATTCCACAGTAGCAAACAGAAACACGTCTAAGACAAGCAGCATAGAATGAATATATGTCATGTCTAAACTTTAAAAAAAATGTGTAAATTCTGAACCAGCTTTATTAGGGAAGTCTGTCAAAGCTCAAAGACATTATGATACCTACGACATGGGCATTCAGGTATCACCTTTACCATAACAAAAAGTGTAATAAATTTGAGGGCTGGAGGAAAGTAATTCATTTGAAAAACATTTGTTAATGAAGTTTTAAAGTGAAATAGGAGAAGTCACTTAAATATTAGGATGACTGGAACTTAAGAATATCTCTAAAAATCAAGTTGTGTCAACTGATAATCAGGATGAAAATTTTTATTTCAGAGAAAAACTGTAGTATCACTTGTAAAGTCCATTTACACACAAAGAAAATATTTATCACCAAATACATTTCTTTTCCATTTGAGACACTTTGTCCTTCTAGCCTATTAGTGTGATAATCTAGCTTATACTAATTTCTTTTGAAGTTGTAGGAGGAAAAAAAACCTTCCTGTACATGAAATCGTTATATATTAAACAATTATTTGGGTTTTTAGAAAAGCAGAAGAGCTGAACTTTTATTTTTTCAAGTCCATGGAAAAAAAAGAAAGGTTGAAGTGAACTGTTAATCTAATACTTTCAAGTTTTCCATACTTACCTGGCTGAAAGTTTAATTTTTTGTTTAAAAATAAACTTCTAATCCCTAGCAATAGCTGTTAAAAATTCAAAAGCACAAATGATTTTGTTCTTAAAAAAATATTACATAAGATTGAAAAATTAAATGCAGAACCATTAAGCTTCATTTTAAATATCTAGTTTCTGGTACTAGCTGTCATCCCGACAGCATAGCAAAAAATCTTCACCAACTGCTCAAAATTAGCCTGTTTAAAATGCAAAAATCTCCAAACACAGCAAGATTTCCTTAGCTTCAATAACCAATAACGAAATCATCAAGTTTCTCATTACTCGCCCAACTAATCTGAGAAATCCCAATAACCCTGCAAGAACGAATATGAAGATCAGAAGGTCATGGGAAAGCATCCTTAAGACAGAAGCCAGCCACCCTAAGAACCAAGAGATCTCTCCTATTTATGATGAGCTGCCATCATTACACTGCTGTCCCATATAAACACCCAGACTCTGCCACTTCACTTTACCCACAGCTAGGATAATTCTGTTCTCAAGCGTTGGCCCCAGTTGTGAGAGTGTAAGAATACAACCAAATACGTGGGCATGTGTGGCACACACACATATACCTTTGTGGGAGGGGCCAGCAGAAGTCTGATAAGCTAACAAAAATATTTCTGGGCTAATGGAAAAATAGAAAAGCCATGGTAAAATGTGGATTTACATTCTAAACTTTAAAACTATGAATTAAACATTGTATTAGTCTTTCATTGGCTGTGAAGTAGGAAGGTGGTATCACAAATCTACATATTTCATTGTGTAATCAGCATCTAACTAGATTTCTATTACCAGTTTCATTTTAGGTCCTTAACCTCTCTAACCTAAGAATTGACTGGGGGAAGGGAGAGGGAGAACGGTGTGATTTCTGCATGCTTCTACCCTAAGTGAAATACAAATCAAAATAAACCAGAGATTTCACATCATTCTATACACACTGTCAAAAAGGATAAAGATAGGAACAGTCAATGTTGGAAAGGCTTCAGGAGGGTAACAATTGTGCCTTTTGCAAATAAAGTCACCAAAATGTCCATATTCTTTGACTTGGAGATGACATGACAACTTATAACCCAAACAGGTTATTCACTGATAAGTCCTCATATACAGCAAAGTTATCTATAGCAGCATTTTTTGGATAGCAATAAATTAGAAACGAAGTAGATTGCCCATCAAGTAGGGAAAGTCTAAACAAACCATGGTACATGAATGTAATGGAATTACTGTGCTATAATGACAAATGATGAAGAATACAGAGAGAAGCATACATGAACTAATGCAGAGCAAAGTAAGTAGACCAAGAAAACAACATGTGTGACTACAACAAAGTCAACTGAAAAACACTAAGAAAAATCAAGTGAATGTTGCAGAACTACAAAAAGTAAGTATGGTTCCACAGAAGAGATACAGATACCCCCACCCTACCCCTTCATAGAGATGGGAGGTCCAGGAGTGTGGCATCATGCCCAACTCCGGGTGACCCCATTTCGGATTTTCTTGGCAAAGATACTGGAGGGGTTCGCCGTTTCCTTTTCCAGTTCATTTTACAGATGAGGAAACTGAGACAAACAGGGTGAAGTGACTTGCCCAGGGTCACACAAGCTAGTGTCTGAGGCCAGATTTGGACTCAGGAAGTTAAGAGTGATACACACTGCACATACTTTCAGACTTCTTTCAATGTATTGCTTGTGCTTTTCTCTTTTTTTGCTTTTAAAAATACTGATATACAAGATGGCTAAAAGAGGGGAAGGAGGAGGGATACTGAGGAAAATTATGGTGATTTGAAAAAACATCATTAAGAACCGAAAAAAAAAAAAAAGGTCTCTGTCCATGTGTATGCATTATTCCTGCAGTGGCTACCAGACGGGGCCAGTCAGAAGTTGTAATGAAGCCACCTGTCCGCCGATTCAAGGTTAAGTAGCACAACCAACCAGAACACGGCTTGCTGCAGCCTTTTGGGCACAACACGGCCCAAAACCCGAAAGGGTCTCGCGACTCCAGCCACCTGAAATCGGCACCCGCTTGGTTTTCTGCCAACCTCGGCAAGCCTGCGTCTCCCTCACGATTCCTCAGTGCCCCCGGCGGGCTGAGGGCCCCTGAGGATCACGCAGTATCCGCACCAGCTCCCGTGCAGGCGCGTCCACCCCTATCTCGCCTCAAAGTCTGTAAAGCACCCTCCACGTTTTCTCACTTGAGCTTCCCCAGAGCCCTGTGAGGCAGGGACCACTATTACCTGATTTTGGGGACTTGCCTAGGGTCCCCCCAAGGGTCTGGGACAGGGACCTGAACTCAAGTCTTCCCAAGTCCGAGTTCAGTGCGTTCACCTCTGGGCTGCCACGTGAGCGGAGACGCACAAGGAGTCGGCAGTTTGCCAAGTGTCTATCCAAGAGGACAATTCTACTTCCACAGGTTCCTCGTCCCCCTCCCGTTCCCAAACCTAACAGCCGTCACTGTCCCTCTAGGCCAATCTCCTTATGTTTTTTAGAAAAGTTAAAAACAGAGGCCCGGAGTCGTGACTTGCCCAGGGTTACGTAATCTGCAGCAGGCAGAGCCTGCATTCAAACCCCGGTTCGGTTACTTGAACCAAAAACCACAGGCTCTACACAAATACTGGAAACTATCCGGCCCGACGCAAGCACACACACACACAGACAGTCCTTCAGACTCCCTCAGGACTGCCCACGTCGAAGCCTCGCGCATTCCTCCACCTTCACGGCTCCCTCCTCTGTGTCTCGGGGCTCTCCAAGACTCTCACACCAGGGGAATGCTCTGGGCCTGGGACCGGCGATCTCCTCCGACCCAGGGCAACACCAATGGTGTGTTCTGGACATTCCGAGGCCACTCCTGGAGCACAGAGAGTTCTGCTGGACACCAGCGGGATCGCAGATCACTCAAACCAGAAGTTTAAGCCCAGAGAGAGCTTTTTCTTTCCTGCTTTTACAGTAAAATTAAAATCTCAGGAGACTGATCCATTCTTGGGTTGAATGGCCTCAAAGGATAGAGGTGGGGAGTAGGGGAGAAAATCAAGACATAAATTGTAGTTTAAATACGACCCTCACTTTTTAAAAGTAACAGGACCTTTCCCAGGAGGCTGGTGTATTTAGATCCTTCTTTACCTTAAACAGAAAGAGCTCCTAGCTCAAGCCTCCTCCTCCACGCCTCTGTCCCTGTAAATACACACTACCCAATACATCAGCAACGTCAGTTCACAACGTTCGTTAATAAAACACCCACACAGTGACAAGAATGAGACTTTAATCAGTTTTAAGTGGAGTTTATAACACTAAGAGATAAAGGGTTAACAAACACAGTAACAAATGGACGTCTGATTGGTATGAGGCATTAATTATCCTGTACACATTGTATGGTGGTGGTGGTGTATCCTCAGTGCATCGCATTACACACGGAGCCACTGAGGCATAGCACTGGAGGATCTCAAGAGGCTGAATCCGAGTAAGGCTGTTGAACAGACTGGACTTTTTAGGATATATACTCTATAGGGAAACAGACTGAAAATGTGACTGGGCAGAGTCGAGGCCCTCGGAAGCCCCCGTGTCAGGGCCCAGCTCCACCCCTCCCATCTGCATGCAGGACACGCTCTAACAGTATTTAAAGGTGAACGAGGCACTTGGTGGCAACCACAGCCGTCGTTAACATATTGCACACGCTTTCTAGAACTAAAACACGGACCTTGCACCCTAATTTAATTTTTTAAAGCTGAACCATCTGAGGCTGCCTGTAAACTCCACTAAGGCTTACAGCCCACGCCACAGCAAATCATCTTTTACGCTCTCTGTTCAACTGCCCTTTGAGAATGGTGGCAAAAAGAGTCCGGGGAGGGGGGGAGGGGTGGGCGGGGCTCCAGGTGCCTGGGGAGGGCCCAGGGCCCAGCGGGGAGCTCTGTGGAAAGGGATGGATACCTTCAAGTCATTTCAGACATGGAAGCTGCTGCACATCCAGAAAGGTTAAGCATACAGTCCAGAAACTCAAAAGAGATGAGCTGCAGAATGCATCTCAGGCTACTTGTGAATACTGTCATAAATAAAGTTTTCATAAGGACTCAAAAAACCTTTCAGTCGTAGTAATTCTTGTCAAGTTCTATGGGGATGGTAACTGAAATAAAGTATAGGAGAGTATTATAATATATATTTATATATATAATATATATATATATATAATGCCATTTTTCCATTTCCAATGACTACACCATAAAATGTAAGCAAGGCTTCTCAAAAATGTGGAAACATTCAGAATTGAAACCCTCATTCAGACCTTCACATTCCAAAGGAAAAGGAAGTAGAGTGCAAAAGCCCATTAGAATGTCATTGCTTCCAACCCAGTCCTCAGTGGGACCTGTTGGCACGATACAAATGAAATTGTAATGTCTTGAGCCCAAAACTGGAGTGAACAGTGTCAATAACTGAAGTATTTAGAAGCTTGAACACTGAATTTAGTCAGCAATGCTTGTCTCTGTGAGTGGTGGGAGACACATTTCACGTGTCTATCTTAGGGGCGGCTATCTCCTGCTGGTCAGTTTCACCAGCATCACTTGTGAGCGCCAAAGCAGTATTTTTGGTGCATAAAAATCATTAAATATAAATGTGTAAATCATAAGAGCTGGGGGGAAAATTAATCATTAATTTGCTGAATGAAATTGACCACCAGATTTCAATAGCGTTGCATTACTGACCAAGCTTCTTTAGATGACATCCTGCCAAATCGAATCACCCTCCAAACTCCACAAATGCTGCTGAACTAGGCCGAATGCATTCTACATTCAATACATGAACGAGGTCAGAGCACAGCTGATGACCAATGTCAGCACCGATGAGTCAATCAAAATGGGATTTTACACCAGAAAGAAATGGGTAGTTGAATCCTGAAGATAAACGTATAGTTTGAAGTACACCAAATTTCTGGAAAATAAATGTCAACAGCATCCTCCCATCTGCTATAGCCTACCAGTGTGTTCCCTGCTGATCTCCTGGAGTCTGAGCACGCTCCTTCTGGGGCCACTTTCAAAAGGGGAGTGCGAGCCCTCCTTCCGACTACTGGCCCCCCGAATGAAGGATACAACACTGCCAGTTTAAACAGAAGCCTACAACAAACACTGTCTGATCGGGAGGAGACGAGACCCCTTCTCCTTACAGCTGGGCAGTGCCGAGAAGTTCCTTGTTTCCTGTTTACCGTGTGTCATGGTCTTTCTTAATATATAAATATTCTAGGTGCTAAGTATTCTTCAAGTAAAATTCCCTAACAGTTAATGACATTAAAAAAAGTGTGCAAAACTGCAAAACTCATGGTGATAGAATGTGTGCGGTCCAAGGGTGGAACAGCTGACAGCTAGGTGCCTGAATCAATGCATCATGAGTCTTCGGTCTCACTTACTGGGGAATCTCCCATGAAGTTTTCGGTGCAGCGTCACAACCGTGCTCCTGTTTAAGGAGGACGCAAAGCTTGCAGGCAGCACATGAAGCAGCCACAGCAGGGGGGGGGGGAGCTGGGGGCTGATGTGGGGACTAACAACCTCTGACCTTTAGCACTGGCCTCGATCACACGGGACAGGGAGCAGTCGGGACAAGTGAGAAAGCACATTTCAGAGAGCACTGTCAAGGTTTTAATCGCCGTGTTTGTCTCCAGCCTCCACATTTGTATGGTGAAGTCATTGTTGCTGTGTTTCTTCTTAGCTAAGACCCCCCTTCGGCTTAGACCCCTCGCCTGTGGGGCTCTAGGATGTTGTGGAAGGTTCATTCCTGTACCCCTAATACAGAATCACTCCTTCTAGCTGCCTTTTCTAGCACCAATATGCTTAAAAAAATAAAACGCACAAACAACAAGCAGTGAGAGCGGCCAATTTCTCCAAAGTCCAGGATTAATTACCGTAGCATGCTAAAGAAAGGTGCCTGTAGAACAGCTGGAGATGGTGCCTGGTCCAGAGTCCAGCATCAAAGAGACGCCTTTCTGAGCATTCTTTCCACTCCCCTGACCCCAATCCATGCAATATTACAATGGAGTCAAACCCTTGGGAAACTCCTCGCCACCAACTGCAGCCCTGTCTGTCGCCACGTGAGTGCAAAGGGGCAGGCTGTGAACCGGGACAGCTCGGGGAGCTCTGAAGCCACATCGGGAGGGGACAGAACACAAAGGGACATCCCTACGCATCACACACCAGGTCTGCCTCCACTTGTATAAAACTGGAAAAAGGGAAAGTGCCATCTTTATTTTTCCTAATTGAAACTTTAAGCGTCCTTTGAACACAAAAGGTATATACAGATGACAACGAGGCAGACTCCTTCCCACCGGACGGGACGAGCATCGCAAGCCTGCCACTGGGGAGAGGCCCCGACGGAACTGGTCAGGGAAAGGTCACTGTTCCTATCACTGGTCAGCTGATATACTGTCCTATTGCCATTTTAAAAAAAAGGTCCTTTTTCAGGTTCTTCAAGTTTGTCTCTGATATTTTTTCCCCTCTTGATAAAAAAAATATTCAGACTTTTGTGATCTGTGTGTGTTGATCTTCATCAAAAGGCTCGTTCTCTGGGTCAGAGTCAGTGGTGTCCGAGTATCTATAATGATCGGGTTCATTGTCACTAACATCCGGGGTGACCGAAGTGGAGCTGCTGGCCTCTGGGTTTGATGGTTCTTCTACGGTTTTTGTGAAGAAAAGCTTCACCTAGAGGACAAAAACACAAGCGCAAACCCTCCAGTGAAAACCCATAATAGGAGCAGCCAACAAGTCAGGTGGCACCCTGCTTGGGAGGGTTCCTGCCTCAGAGAAGAGGAACCAGGCCCAGAGGAGCAAGGGGCCTGCCCTGGCGAGTGCCTGCCTCAGTCACTCGCCCCCACTGCCATCTACACCGATGGAGACCGAGCACTTACACCCAGTGGCTGAAAGCAGCCCCAAAAGGCCTGCTTCAAGCATGACCCAGGAGAGGCGAGTGCCCAGAGATTGAAACAATCTTTCAGAGCAAATCCCTCGTTTTTCCAGAAGCTCATAATTCTAACGTTTTCATCAGCATTGGAATGTATTTCAATGAAAGATAACCAAATGGGCCGAGGTCCCAAGGCTCCTTCACAACCTGCTGATGTTCTATGGGGGAATTCAAAAGCGCCTTCCCATAAAGATAGTTATATATGATGCTTCCATTCCCAGCTTCACCAAATTAACCCATAACATATTTGGAATAATAAATTTTACAATAAACAAAAATAGCAGAATTACATTCTTAAAAAAAAAAACAGAAAAACAACACAATCACAAGTTTATTCTGAATGCTAGACTTGAAGGAGAAGTATCAGTGAATAAAGAGGTCAAGGGAGCTTTGTTATGGAGACACTGAAGGAGATGTTAAGAGAAGTAGGTGGTGTGGTGCAGCGGACTTCGTGATGACCCTGAAATCCTGCATCAGACCCCAACAAGCTGTGTGAGCAGAGGACGAGTCACTCAACCTTTCCACGCCTCAGGCTCTTCGTCTGTAAAGTGCTAAGGTCTAAGTCCATAAAGCTACGACTGGGGGAGAGGCGCCCTCCAGGATAGCCAACCTTCCTTAACATAGAGACCTCATTAACAATAAACATCCTTAACCCTTTTATGACTCAGAAGAAGGGAAAAGGAGTGTAGAGGAAACGAAAGAAGAAAAAGGACACAAGTGACAAGAAGCAAAAGGAAAGAGGAGGAGGAGGCTGAAAGCCTAGTGCAGCAGCCCTCCCTTGAGGAATCCGGGGGGACCACAAGGGGCGACCACAGCTCAAGGGACTGCTGGAAACAGAGTGCTGGGCACACAGGAGACCAGGGATTGACTTCAGTACTCAGGCAGCTGCCAAACTTTTTAACCTCAGGATCCCTCTGTAGTCACAAAAACTCAGAACCCTAAAAAGCTTCTGCTTATATAGGTGTTACCTACTGATGGAGCCCATGTTTGAATTAAAATGCCTTCTTACAATTACAAGTATGGTTCTGCTGCACACAGCAGGTTCCCCGAAAGTCTGCAGAATGGACGTTGTAAGAACCACTGATCCCAGAATGGCTGGGTCTGAGACAATGCATGATGGGGCTCCCCAGCGCCTGCAGCTCTCCCACCCTGGCCCTTCTGGCCTCTGTCTCAGGGATGCAGCTCACACAGTCCTTGATACACTTAGCATCAATGCTTCAAAAGGCCAGGACATTCACCCATGGATGCTCCCTTCACTGATGGCAGACTGCAAGGCACTCCTCTTACAACTTAAGCTGTTTCATGAGCTGCTATGGCTGGAAAAACATGACTTGCAATTACACAAGGACTTTTATAACTTAAGAATGATGTAGGGACCCGAATTCTTTCATCCCAGAAAAATATGAATTAGAGGGATCTTAAGGTAATGAGCAAAATCTAAGTCCAACAGTCCCAAAGGCATTCCTCACAGCAAGGTAGAGAGAAGGAGCCCTGGGTTTTGAGGCCAAAGCCTCAGGTTGGAGGCTGGCATTGCCACTTGCTCCACATGTGACCCCCGGCAGGTCCCTTCCCCTCCTCAGGCTCAGGGGCTGGACTGCTAACACCAGGATTCTAGGATCCCAATCACCAGCAGCTCAGAGAGAAAACAGACTGAAGTACTCTGATGAGCTAAAGTTGAAATGAAGTGAGATGGAGAGGGACAAATGGCCTGACTCCAGGACCCTGGCAAATATTGCATGGCAAAGGAAGTTTCTTGCATTTACAAACAAAATTCTGCTCCAGAATCAAGATGAAAACAAATGCTAACTCAAAGAGCGGCAAACGATTATTCTGATTTAGGGTTAAAATTCTGATTGTACTATTTATAGCCCAAATGCCATAGTGGACATGGGGTGAGCTGCTTGGCCTGTCTGGGACCATCTCAATCTGGGGATTAAATGACCTCAAAGGTCTCTCCGAGGCCCAGATTATGATCCTCCTCAACTATGGCTATGAGCTCGTGAAATGCTTGTCCTTTCTGAGATCTCTGTCCCCCACAAGACACGACAGTCACAAAAACCCTTAGATAACTAAAAAGCACTTCCCCTCCCCAGCATACTTTTCTTTGCATGCTACTACTTATTCAAGATGATGCAGCTAATTAACAAGATACCATCTTGATCAATTATTCACAGAACCACAGATTTAGGCTAGAAGAGACCTGAAGTCACCTAATCTAATCTGTTTGTTTTACAGATTAGGGAAAGTGAAGTCTGGCGAGGTTAAGTCACTTGCTGAAGTCACACAGTTATCAATGGATGAATCAGAATCCCAATTCAAGTTCTTAATCAAAATGGACCCCTCTTCTCCTCTGCACCACACACACACTACTTCTAATCTTAAATACAGGAAGTAAGCATATTAGGTAGTGGCTTAATGCTTACAGAACTAAAACTGAATTCATTGATAATTAACAGGTTTATGTTGCTTCTTTAGAAATTCCTCAGAAACCTGATATACATTATTTTTAGATAATTTCACATACCTCAATCTAAAAGGAACTGAAATAATTCCTTGTTTTATATCTAATTTTTAACATGAAAACCTCCACAAGGATTTACTAACCTTAAAGTTTGGAGAAAAGTATCTGTTGGCCTTGTCTTTATTCGCTTTGTCAAGATCGTTTTTGGATAATGTGAGTATGAGATATTCCTTGTCATTATCTGTTCGCTCGGCACTGCAAATACTATCAATCTCTTGATCACCACAAAGACTTCCATTTTCTACTTTGTCTGAGTTTTCCTCTGGTCCTGGTATGAAGAATGTATTTACCCAAAAGTGAAACATTTTGTCCTAAAAAAACCAAAAACAATTTATGAGCTTGTTCACCATCAACTGATGCAAAAAGAAAATGTCTCACACATCCACACCTGCCACCAGAGCATAGATAATATTTAGGATTAGGACAAAGGTTAAAAACACCAATGTCTTAGAACACATATATAGTAACACATCTTCACCCCTTAGCCATTTTCATGTCCAGGATTAGGATTTACAGTAACTTATTTTGGTTTAAAATATCAAGTCCCCTTTCTCCTTTCTAAGAAGATGTCAAAATGTGTTGGCCCTGGGCAGCTGCCATAAGTCGGCTGTTCCATGATGGCCTTGGATGGTAAGCTCTTTGTAGGGCAGAGCCCCTCAGGGCAGCCCAGCCTGAAAGGCAATTGCTCTCATTTCTGTCTCCCATTGACATTCCTGCCAGTACGATTCCCTGGGCAATCCATCCCACACAGGACTTTCTTCTATTTGCTGACCTGAACTTCTGCTGCCTTACTTTTTAAGCGCTTGTGTCTTTTTGGCCTCACCAGATTCCCCTTTGCAGACCCTCCTAGCCCGACAACACCGTCAGTTTTCAGAAAATGGTGGCCCAAGTTGCTCTACTTATGTATGTCATTAAGTTGGTGACTACAGTCTTAACTTACTAGCCTCTTGGTAAGAGAACAAGCCAATAATTCTTACAGATTTCCTGGATGTCCGTCTGGCCTTTCTACCGACCAAAGCGAAGTACTCCTCTATGCTGCTGTCCCCCTCTGCCCACCACAGCCAAACGCCAGCAGCAAGCAGGGAAGACTCATCCCAAAGAAGATCACGTGCCCACTTCATGAGGCAAAGTACAACAGTGTGCACAAAGAGATGGGATGTAAATACGTAATCCAATCTCCACTGGTCAATATTTAGAAGTGCTAATATCATGTAATCCTTCACACTCCCACAGTGGCTGCGAGGCCCACCTTCCCACGTCCTTCCCTATCAGACGAAGCCTTGTTAAAGGCCCTTGGCAACCCTTGGCTTACACATATTTCCTAGAAAAACTTCCTGGAGCCTCAAGAAAAGAAAAAGTATTGAAAAGTAAGATACAGTTTAACTTCTACTTAAGTCTTTAATGAAGAATGGGTGAAGAATGGCATGTTGTGTTCCAACTCTTCATGTTAATAAAGTTTCTCGAGAAAGCCCCTTGGGAACCCTTAAGGAGCTTACAGAAATGCTGATGATTTTATGGAGAGTCCCTGGCCAACTGGACTGATGTCTTTACCTCAGGACTCTGTAACACGCCCCAAGGACACCAACCAGCCGAAACATCCCCTATGTTCATCTAAGTTTTCTAGATGTTGGGAGTAAGTTCTCTATTGGTTTCTATGATTCATCAAGTGATAAAATCTGGGCTTAAATAAGCTAAATTTCACCTTTTGCTCTTACAAGGCGACAGTTCTAAAACAAGTTAAGGATTAAGATAAACTAAGTGCTGCTCTCTATCACGAGGTATCTCCAACTTCAATGCTACCAGCTATGAAAACACCCAAACAGGAATTGAAAAAAAAAATCTTGGAGAATCGCTAACATTACTCATTCTTGATCAGGGTCTAGATTTTAAAAGGCTCACTTAATGAACCAAGGTTCTACATGGGGGTCCATTTAAAATAGGCCTCTGCAATGCTCTTGTTGCTAGCGAGCCAGTCTGGTAAACCTCTCCACTCCTGCGTCTTCCCCTGCTCACCACACCTTTCTCCACCAGATAACACATCTCAAGCATTCATTGGGAAGCAGGAGTCAAGGTCAAATGCCTTAATCCCCAAAGCCTTTTCCCTAAAAAGAGGAAAGCATCAGAAGCAGGTAATTAATTACTTCTATCCCCTACCCTAAGGTCATTTAGAGTTATGAGGCCTCTCTCCACTCCTGCTCCTCCTCCACACCTCACTGCAGCTGGGGCAGAGCAAGGCCAGGTCCCCACTCCTGCCCAGCCTAGGGATGATCTCCTCCAAGAAAAGCAAAGTGCAAACCTTCTTGAGCATCTTGTTCTGCTTGTGGAAGAATTCCACTTTAATGTCACCGCACACCGGCAAAGGCTGAGGGAACTCAAAGTACATGTACTTGTCTTCCCGCCTTGTGGGTCCAGAAGGGGATGTGTAGATCTTCACCTTCAGCTGGCAGACCACGAACTGAGGATCTGTGAGGAGAAACACCCAGGCTTGTTACAGAGTGGCCAAACACACACCACATAACCCAAGCCTCCTGGCACGACCAAAACTAATCAGAAGACGAGCTTCCCCAACATGCTGCTTAATCCACACCTTTTTAAAAGCAGCTACAGATGGCAGCTGGTTATATTCCACCCTGGTGGATGTAGGGTATATTTCAATGCTTTGATTTAATTCAAGTTCACTCCACTAAAAACGATTCGTAGATTCAATGTTTCTAAAAATCTCCAAAATGTTTTCAATGCTCTAGAAGGTTTAATTTCACAAAACAAAAGCAGTGCAGTACCCTTAGGTCCCAGTTCAAGTCCTGCCTCTGAAACTCTGGCTATATCACCTGACCTTGCTGGGCATCACTCCTTCTGATAAACATTTTCCTCCCACAAAATAAAGAGTTTTTTAAGATGAAAGGAACCATAGCGATTAAGATTACTTAGTCTATAACCACAGCAAAAGGTGACAAATACCTTTTTTGAATGGCTGAAAGAAAATAACAATGAACACAATTACAAATTGCTATAGAATGAAGATATGAAATCTAGAATGTTCTAACAGCAGAAACATATGAGCCTTTTTTCTTCTTTTTTTCTTTTGGAAGCAATCAGGGTTAAGTGACTTGCCCTGGGTCACTGTGTGAGGGCGCATCTGAACTCACATCCTCCTGACTCCAGGGCCAATGCTCTGTCCATGGACACACCTAGCTGCCCCCATATAAGCATTTTCCAAAATGTTAGCCACATTTCATTTTAGCTCTAATACTATATTTTATTCTTATAAGGTATATAAAGCCAGAACCCAAGGGAAAACAAGAAAGGAAGAGGCATTAAGCAGAGAAAAAAAGGGGGGGAAAGTTAACAATGAACCACCAAAGAGCAAAAATTGCAAAGAATGTTTTGTTAAAATCTGCTGTAATTGTAACCCATTTTCTTAAGATCACTCTGGCAAAATTTAGCCTCTCAGCATACCATCACTCTTTACGTTATTTGAAGAAGAGCTTTGTAGGCTTATTTTTAAGGTATTTCTTATGCTTACATGCATATAGCAACAGGTGAATAGGCATACATTATTAAAAAGAAAATATAAAACAATATCAAATTAAAGTATGTAACTTTTTCAAACTTTTTTTCTTTTAGTATTCTGAGCTTGTTAAAAGTTAGCTTTTCTTCCTATTCTAGAATTTAAATTGTACTGTCAACAAAAAGAAAATGCCTGTGATTAGACAAACAGAAAGTTTCTCTAAAAATTAAATTTGAAAAAATGCCAAGTATATATAGCTATTCTCATGACAGAGGCATTTCAAACTAGATTATTTCTGAGAGGGAGACTCACAATTTAAGAAAGTAAAGGAGACAGAAGAGACGCAGAGACAGAAATGGTTTCTTTCTCTGCTGAAATCCAGGCTGGTAAAGTAGTTAGTTCCCATTGGTTTGGCCCTGTTTTAATTAACTTTTTTTTCCCCTTAAATAGTTTTCAAAAGAATACAAGGTCTTAAAAACAGGTTAGGGAAAACTGATTCATTTTGAAACAATTAAAGAGTGGAAAGAAAGTCAGTGCCCATCGATTTGAGGAATGAATGAATAAAAAGTAGCATATGAATTTAATGGAATGTTACTGAACCATGAGAAATTATGAATACGAACAGTTCAAATAAACATAGAAAGACTCATATAAACCAGTGTAGGCAAAGCAGGACCATTTAAACAATGACCACAATAACGTAAAAGCCAAACACTGAGAAGATTTCAGAAATCTCATCAATAAACTCCTCAAACTGATTAAAAATAGGTTAGGATTAGAGAGACTGATCTGACAATCATCAACACAGAAATAACTGGATCTGCAGGTGATGAAATCACCAAGTGAAATGGTATAGAGGGAGAAGAGCAGAGAATCCTGAAAGACACCTACTGTTGGAGGGGGAGGAGGATCCAGCAAAGGAGACTGAGACAGAGTGGTCAGAGAGGGAGGAGGAGAGCCAGAAAAGGTTGGGGGAGGACCCTGAAAACCTCGAGAGAAGAATGTCCAGGGCTGCAGAGAGGTCAGAAAGGACAAAGATAAAAGAATGAGAAAGGGCCACTGGATCTGGTGATTCAGATCACTGCTAACCTGAGGGCACGATTATTTGAATGAGGTCAGAATCCAGATCACAAAAAAGTTGAGAGGGAGAGGAAGGTGAGGGGAGGCATCGACTGTAGAGGGCCTTGGGAGAACAGATATGAGGCCACAGCTGGCAGGAGGGCATGGTTCAAGGGAGGGGCTTCTGAGGATGGGGCAGACAAGGGCTGGTTCAGAGACAGTGAGAGTAATCTGCTGGAAGAGAAGGGATAGAACACGTGTGCCTTGGAAAGTAGGGCCACCTCTCCATGTGTGATGGGCGAAGGAGAGAGACTGAAGTGAGATGAAGAGAGAAGAGGGAAGTCTTGGTGAATGGCATCCATTTCTTTGGCAAAACAGGAGGCAATGTCCTCGGCTGAGAAGGTGGCAGCAGAGGAGTAATGGGGGGTCAGAGGAGAGATGACAAGGTCTAGGAGAGCCACAGCGGTGGGTGGAAGGGGGCCAATTAGGGAGCTGTAAAAAAGGGTGCCCTGCTCCAGGGAGGGCCCACTTGGGATTACCAAACATGAATTTGTAGGGCATCCAATCAACATGGGCGGCGGCAGATTGTGGGAGTATCCAAGGCTGAGGCTTGGCAGGGCAAGTTTGATGAAAGAAAAGGATAGTGTGGAGTTGAAATGGCCCTCCAGGAGGTGGTCAGCACAAGGGCGAGGGCTGGGAAAGAACTGAGGGACAGAGGAAAGAAAGGTGATGGTGGGGAAAAAGAACAGGGTTTGGGGTTACAAGGCACAGGCTGACACAGAAGACACCAGCCTGGCATTAGAAGGGAGAGGTCCTGACATAAAAGTGAAACACTTGGAGGGGATGGTGAGAGCAACGACCCACCCCTAAAAACCCAATGACTGAACAATGGAGCAGAAATGAAGAAATGCAGACCTAAAGGGATTATCTGAGAAATCCAAGGAAGGAAGCACTGGTTACCAGGGAAATTGCAGAGAAAAATGGGAGCAAAGTCTTGGTTCAATATATTGAGTCTAAATTGTAAAAGCCTTCCAAATCAATAAGCATTATTAAATGCAAAGATGACCAATGATGAGAAGAATCAGTGTTGGGGGGGGGGAGAAACAGGCACACTAATACATTGTTGGTGGAGCTGTGAATTGGTACAACCATTCGGGAAAGCAATTTGGAACTATGCAAATAAAATGATGAGAATATATCCACACCCTTCGACCCAGAGATTCCACCTCTAGGCTTTTACTCAATCCCCAACACCTGCTCAAACAGGATCCTCCTTTCACCAAAATATTTGGAGCGGCATTTTTTGTGACTGCAAAGAACTGGAAAAAAAAAAAGTAGAAGCCCATCAATTGGGGAATGGCTAAACAAATTGTGGTATGGGAATATAATGGAAATTTACTGTGCTGTAAGAAATAATGGAGGATAACAACAAAACAACTAACATTCATGAAGCACCTATTAGGTGCTGAGGCTTGTACTAAGTGCTTTACAAATTTCATCTCATTAGACCCTCACAATCACCCTGGGAGGCAGTCGCTATCGTTATCCCCATTTTACACATGAGGAAACTGAGGCAGACTTGCCCAGTGTCACGCAGCCAGTCAGTGTCTGAGGCCGGACCTGAACTTGGGTCTTTTTGAATGCAGGCCCTGCCCTCTACATGAGCTGATGCAGAGTGTGAAGTCAGCAGAGCCAAGAAAACAGTACACACAGTGACAACAGGCCCCCACACAAGAATCAGAAACAAATGCTGCGAAACACCAAACCAAAGCTCAGCTCTAGAGAAGAGACGGAAGAAGATGCCACCCCGTGCCACCCTTCCGCAGCAAGGAGGGTAACAAGCACAGGCATCGCAAGTGAGCTCAGTCTTTCTTCGAGGCTGTGATTGGTTATGCTCATTTCTCCTACTGTCTTTAAAAAAAAATGATTTGTTACACAGGATGGCTCCCTGGGAGGAGAAGGAAGGAGGTAAGGGGCAGTAAGCAAGGGTGGGGTTTAACAAAATTAAAAGAAAATACAGTTTGCACAGAGACAGGCTTTTAAACACCAACTGAGGAGTCTGGAACGCTCCAGAAGCTTCCTGAGCAGTGGGGAGACGTGGCCAGGCCTTTGGGGGAGAGACCTCCGTCCTTGGCAGCTACGTGAACGCAAGGCTGGCTGGGCAGAGACGGGAGGAAAAGACCAACGGTGACGCAGGAACAAGGCCCGGCAGAGGCAACGAGTGCCAGGTGCCAGGGTGGTGGCCACACCAGGAGAAAAAAGGGGACAAACCCAGAAGACAGAAGAAGGTAGGAAGAAATCAGAAAGGCTTCGCAGCTGATCAGATCTAGGAGATGAACGAATGAGGGAAAGCAGCAAGGGTGTTTTCATAGGCCACAGTTCTCTTCAGACGATGAGCAACTGAGAACAACTGCGAAAGTTCTATCAAATTAAACGAGTTTCCAGATTTACTGGGTTGCTGACTCCAGGTTAACCGTGGTTCACTTATTCAGTCTTTCAGGAAGTAGGTGCCTTGAGCACAACTGTGTTTCTGACAAGCATGAGCTATTATCATTTGTATTAAGAGTCAATGCACTCAGAGAAGCCAGGTCCTCAGGCCGAGTTACACTGTGGGCATCTGCTTCTGCCATCGTTCCCCTCCTGGGCCACCCTAGAAGCGCTAAGTGTAACTGGACCCAAAGGATGATGAACGGTCTTACAAAGCCTACGGAGAACTCAAGTTTTAACGTAAAAATATAAAGTCTGTAATGAAAAGGAAGCTTTTGCTTTACTGCTCTGGTATAACACTGACATTCATAAGACACTTTAAAGTCTGCAAAGTACTTTCTATAAAGTTATGTCATAGCCTCTAGACATTTAAGAAAGATTTTGTGATGTCCCAGTAACCGAAGTAACGATAATTAGTCATGAGATCCAAAATATCTTGTCACTTAGTAGAAAGAGCCTCAGCTTGTCGTGGAAAGGAATACTCACTGCAGATGGAGAACAAGGACCGGGCCATGATCACCTCAAATAACTCCTGTAACTGAGCGCTGAAGGTACGGGGTCAGCCAGTGGGGGAAGGGGTGGGAGTGGGAGGGTCAGGATTGTGCGGCAGGCTCACACAGGTGAGAAGGAGGGGGTCGTGTGTAAAGAGACTGAAAAGGTAGGAGGGAGCAGATGTGAAGAAAACTAAATATCAAACACGGGATTCTATATTGATTTGAAATGTAATGGGGGCCCCTGGAGTTTACTAAGCAAGACCAGCTGGTGGCATGTGGAGGATGGACTGAGCCGAGGTAGCTTCAGACAGACCCTCCAGGCACCGACCGCAATGCTCCGGGCAATGGATGGTGAAGGCCAGAAATGGGGGTGGGGTGTCTATGCTAGTTGAGAAAAGGGGGCTGCATGCAAGATACTTTGTGGAGTGTCTACAGTGTCTACAATCCAGCATCTTTAGTCACCCAATGGACATTTTAAATTGAATACACGACAGCATCTCAAAACCACCACATCCAAGCCAGAACGCTTTCTCTTTCCTGACAACTCCACTGCTCTCACGACCTTTCCTTTTTCACCCGCGAATATTTATTACACACCTACTATGTGCCAGGCCCGGTGCTAAGCACCGGGGATACCAAGAGAGGAAAAACGAGTCTCTGCTCCCCAGGAGTCCACCATCTAATGGGGGGACAACACGTAACTAGCTACACACAAGATAGAGCGGAACACGACCGCGCAGGGAAGGCCCCGGAATGAGTCAATCGCCAAATTCTGCAACCTCCCCGGCATCCTCCACTCATCACTCTCACCCCAGAGGAACACGCTCACCAAGTCTCGTCATCACATAAACTGCTCAGCCAGACGAGGAGTGGTCAGAAGTGGGAGGCCACCTGTGTGCCAGGCTCCAGAGAAGACCAGCCCAACCCTGGGGAGCACTTTCAGGAGAGAACGAAGGAAGAGCAGGGAGACGAAGTGCTCTGCAGCCCGGCGGCCCGCAGCCCGCCTCCCATCTCCTCTGCGATGAAGGCACATACAGAGCCGTACGTGGCAGGCGTGGTGCGAGGCAGGTGCGGACGAGAGCAGGCCCAGGGCTAGAGGAGCCTGGGCTTCAGGAACAGAGGGAAGGGGAAAGAAAACGGGACTGGAGTTTGCTAGACACTGGAAACGAGTCGAGGCAGAGTGTCAGTCGATGGGAGCTGCTCCTTCCTCGATGACAGCAGGGGAGTAGGAGGTCTCCATCTGGACTCCCTTCAGACTCCCCATATGGATATCTGCAGTAGCACCCAATGGGGTGACCCCAGGAAGAAAGCAAATGACCCTGCAGGAGCAACAGCAGCTATAGAAGTCAGCTTATTAGTGTATCTTCTTTGTCTTGGTATCACCAGCACCCAGCACAGTGCCTAGAAAACAGGAGGCCCTTAGCCAACTTTTGTTGACTGACTGCACAGTGTGAAAACTGGACGAATATTGGGGGTGGGGTGGGATGACTTAAGGATGACTCACTTTGTGTACCTGAAGCCAGGTACCTGGCACCTGAAGGGTGGAGGGGCCTTAGCCAGAAAGAGGGAAGTCAGGCCTCAGGGTGGGTTTGGGAAAGCAGACAGGAAGCTAAGGACGAGGTGTCTGACCACATCCCAGTAGAGACGTCCAGGAGGAATAGCCTTTCTGGCACTGCATCGACCAGCTGCGACGTCTCAGGAAGGTTCCAGGGGGCCACAAGGAAAGGGGAGAACGTTTGTTCGTTATGAGCAACATAAAGGGAAGCAAAAAGCCTTGAGAAACTAATGTCTGATCATAATGTTCAAGTATTTTGACCGTGGCGAGCCTAAAAATACAAACCTACATAAAAGTGCCCCAAAAGCAGAACTTTTAAGGCTAAACTAAAAGTCTCTAAAAATCACAAACCATCACTGAAGCACAAGTACTAGCACACTAAAAGAAACAGTGCCGTGTAATCCATCAAGAAACAGGACTGTACTTCTAAGTACAAAAACTAATTAGATTTTCGAAGATAAAAACAGTCAACTTCGAACCCGCTGTAACAAATTCTGCTGGGTACTGAACCAAGTATCTCTGACTGAGAAATCACTACTATTACCTGTAGCAAAATGAAGGAGTCTACCAGAGCTGCCTGCTAATCGAGCCTCTCTCACACTCAGAACATTCTTGCTTGGCAATCAATATTTTCCAAAAGAGAAACAAGAAAGGGGCAGTGGCTCAGTGGATAGAGCTATGACCCTGGAGTCAGGAGTTCAAATCTAACCTCAGACACCTGACACTTATTAGCCGTGTGACCCTGGGCAAGTCACTTAACCCCGACTGCCTCACCAAAAAAAAAAAGAGAGAGAACAAGAACGAAAGAAACCCTCTTGGCAAGACTGGAGACAAGATTACTAAGCCAAAAATGTGGTTGTCTTTCGGCCAAGATCACTCCGGGGCCACAGGTGGTGAGCCTCCTCCAATTCAAGCAGGAATCTCGACCAAGGGAAGGAGACAAGGGCTCTAGGATATTCAAGACAAGACTATCAGGCATCACGGGGAGAGCAAGAAAATAAATGAGGAGCGAGCTCAGTTTCCCCACTTTTCAAGCACCAGGAGGTGCTCATTAATTGATTAATTTATTATAAGCACCAGACCGGGAGGGATGGGGAAAGCACAGGCGAGCCTACGACCTCCCGCAAATCACTGAAGCGGCCTTGACCGCAGTTTCCTTGTCTGCAAACCTTTCATCCCAGAGGGAAGTCAGCCCTCCACCCTTAAACAAGACTCCTGGCACTACCTCCTCTTCCTTTTCGCAGCCAAGCTCCTAGAGAAATCAGTCTACACCCCTCAACTCTCTGCCACCCTGTGGCAGCAGCAGACTGTGTCCACTGCACCTTCTCTTGGTGTCCTCCGCTCCCAGAATGCCCTTCTCCCCGCCCAGCCTTTAAGGCCCTGGTTTCTCCTCCGTGAAGCTTTCTGAGAAGGCTCTGGTCCGCACAGCTCACACCACTTACCGGACAATTAGTCACATCATGTTCTGCGGCACATCTCTCACAGCTTTTATATTTATGATTTAAACACTGTATTAGTTAACTTTTCATACATTTATGACTCGCCTTAAATCCTAAGCTGCCTGAGGCAAGAACACTCAGGCGCGCCTAGCCCAGCACCCTTCCACAAAGCAGCCACTCAGTTAAGTGGTGATGAAATAAATATTTCTAGCATCTTCACAGACATAACAGGAATTTCTGATCATGTACTTAAAAAACTTGGTTTTTTCTTGATCCCAGAGAATTGTAAGGAAAAAAAACAGGATGCTTCTGAGAAGCAGCTGTGGGTCTCAGTGTGCACATGGGACTGCAACACAAGGGACCCCGGAGATTCTCAGCTGCAACCTGCTCATTTCAGAGATAAGAAAACTGACGCCCCGGAAGGGAAATGACTAGCAAAGATTTGAACCCAGGTCTTAAACTCCAAATCCCCTACTTTTCCCACCACACCAGCCACTTTAGGAATGGAGAAACGTACAAAGTAAAGTGGACCACAATGAGACTGGTGTACCAAAAGAAAAAATCAAGTTTAAAAGGCGAAAAAATGTGTTCTAGTGATGTCATATTGCTCAAAGTCAGTTTTCAGTCATTTGTGTGTCTGTTTTCCCCAAGAAGAGTAATACAGACACAAAGACATCAAGAGAGTGAGAATGAGAACCTGAGGATGAATCCATGTAAAAGACAGAGAAAGATCTCCTCCCCAGGTTCCCTGGGGCCCTTCCCACTCTTCCTGATTCTGCCTTGTAACTCCACCCAGTGAAAGCCCCCAAAGGAAAGTGAGCACTGAGACCATCACTCCCGTGACTCTGGAGAAGGCCTTGCTGCCCAGACACTTCAGAAGCTGGGCTAGGCCTCGATCCTAACAAGATACCCAACCGCTTCATCTCAGACGGCCACCATGATTTTAATCTGGTCCACGGTTGATAATTCACATTTAGATGATGCTTCCTCACAACATCCCTGTGAGGCCAGCACAAATACATTCATCCTCACTTTATAGACACAAAACACGAAGCCCAGGGATGTGGTGATGCTCACTGACATGCTGGCCATCCACCTGCATTCTGTCTATTCCAAACCCTGCAAACACGAGGTCACTGGAAAAGGTACAAAAGAACAAAACCTTTTCATAATCATCACCCCCCCTTTTCCTACTTTCCCGAGTCATGTAAGAGATATCCCTAACAACTGATGATGGCAAAGCCCTCTCTCTGTAGCCCAGAAAAACACACCCACTCTATAGAATTGTCCATCTCGATAACGTCCTTTTCCAGACTTTTATGTGGCTTCCTAGTTCTGTAAAGCAAAAAGTTATAATAAATCAGAATAAGGTAAGTGCTCTTACTGCAAGTTCCACCACTGAACATTGGAATTGTTTCAAACATCATCTTGTGAAAAAGCAGGGCCACTGGTCTGTAATCCAAATGATGCTTTAACAGGTGGCTATAGTAATACACATAGCGCCTCTGGCTGGGTATAGTTACTCCCTGTAAAACAGAAAAAAGAGAAGATAATTGTAAAAAAAAGAAAAACTGTTAAGGTCTTCATCAGTCATTTCATTAAATGCACCAAAGTAATCACCTTCTAACCATCAAATAATACAACTGGCATTAAAAGAAGACAGTAGAAATGCTACCTTAATTATGACTTTTTTTAAAAGATCCAACTAATAAAATCTTGAAAATCAATATTGGACATTGGAAGGAGTAAGCTTAAGTTATCTAGAAAATTAGTTTCTTTATTAGACTTCACTTACTGGGTAAAGCCTGGCCAAATGAGGCATACTTAACCAAAATTACTGATCCATCTTGTTCAAATAAGCACAATGCCAAAGTCTACAAAACCAAACATGTAATTCAGAAAGAAACAAATCGACTGCCCCCAAGCATAGAGAAGGCAAGCTGCTAAAGAAGCTTTAATGAACCAGTCCCTGACTGATGAAAAAAGGCCTCACTGGTGACAGAGCAGAGGCAAAGGCCAGTAATTTCTAGGGAAAGGCCTCTGCAAGTCACCAGTGGGATCAAATTAAATCCAGGATATATTAGAATTAAGTAATAACCTTTCTTTTCAAAAACATCCTTCTGTTGTTACCTTTTAACTGACTTTTACCAATCACATTTATTTCAAACTTATTGCTCACCCACTCACAGAGGAACAGGGGAAAAAAGGCAGTTCAACAAAACGAATCATTTTATCAATTGTGCCTGACAGGGTATTCACTATTCCACATCCACAGCCCCCTCACCTCTCCAATGAAGAAAGAGGTACATTTTCTCACCTTCTCCTCTGCGGTTAAAGTTAGTCATTCTAATTACATGGTATGAAGTACCTGGGGTCCCACAGCTAGTAAGTGACTAAAGCCAGATTTGAGCTCAGGGCTTCCTTCCTGACTCCAGGCCCAGTGTTCTATCCACCGGAGCAACAACTTCCTCAGGTCCTCTTTAGTACATAGTAGGACTATGAGGGCTGTTATTGTTATTATTGTTGTGGGTTTCCATTTGCTCTTCTATAAAACGGGGGTGAGGGGGGTGGGAGGGTGTCAGACTGGATGGCTTCTACCCCATCTCTCAACTTTTTCTAGCGTTCTTACCATGTACTCAACCATTCTAGGACCCTGGCCTCCTGGCTTCGCCTCCTCGACAGCCCATCTCCACACCCTGGGAATTCTCTCTGGCTGTCTCTCAGGCCTGGAACTAACTCTCTCTCACTAACTCTGTCTCTCTCTCTTCATCATTATCCTCCTCCTCCTCTCCTCCTGATTTCTTCAGCTCCCTTCAAGGCTCACCTGCTGTAAGAAGCCTTGGCCCATTCCCCCTCTAAGAATCTCTCTAACTGAACCTGAATACGGCTTGCTTGTACCTCCTGGTGTGGATGCTGCCTCCCCCACTAAATGGGGAGCTCCCCAAGAGCAGGGACTGTCTTGTGGCTTTCTTTGTATCCCCAGGACTTAGCACCGTGCCTGGCACAGAGCAGGCACTTAACAAATGACTCCCAGCCCTAGATCCAGGACCCCACGACGTTGGGTATTAGGCACTAACGGAGTCAGCAGCACTGTGTTCAAGGAGATTAGGTTTAAATACAACCCCCCCCCACCCCCGAGCTCCCAGGTGAATGAAGGGCGCTTGCCCTGTAGGCACGCCTCACACAGCGCTCTCATAAACTAATTCAGCTTCTCCCCACGGAGGCTCTTCCAAAGCTTTTCATCTCACCTCAAACCTTCCATGGCCCCCCCCCAACTCTTTCAGCTGAGATCTTCGCCTCATATTTTAAAGGAAAAATTCACTGTGAGCCCCTTCTTCTCTCCTCTTCCTCATCTCCCATCACTGTGGGCCTTCTGCCCCTCTCCCCTCCTTCACCCTTGCCTCACGTGAAGAGGAAGCCTTACTCCTCACCAAGGCTAACCTCTACCTACTCAAGCGATCCCATTCCATCCTGGCTCCTCCAAGAGATCGACTCCTCCGTCATCCCCATGTCTCACTTCTTTTCAATCATTCCTCCCCTACTGGTTCACTCCTTACTGCCTATAAATATGTCCATGTCTCCCCCCATCCTCAAAGACCCCTCACTCGATCCTTCCACCCCCACCGTCCTCCTGTTTCTTCTGCCCTTTGTAGCTAAAACCTTCACAAAGACATCTACACCAGGTGTTTCCACCTCCTCTCCTCTCACTCTCTTCCTAACCCCTTGAAACCTCACCATTTCCATCAAGACTGCTCTCTCCAGAGTTACTAATGATCTCCTATCTGCCCAATCCAATAGCCTTTTCTCAGTCCTCATCCTTTCTGGCCTCTGCAACCACAGACACTGGTGAGCCCCCTTCTCCTTCTTGATACTCTCTTTTCTCTTCTCTTTCCTTTTTTTTGGCAAGGCAATGGGGTGAAGTGACTTGCCCAGGGTCACACAGCTAGTTAAGTGTCAAGTGTCTAAGGCCAGATTTGAATTCAGGTCTTCCTGAATCCAGGGCTGGTACCCTATCCACTGTGCCATCTAGCCGCCCCAAAGGTGTTCAATTTTCTTTTTCTTTCTTTCTTTTTTTTTTTTTGCAAGGCAATTGGGGTGAAGTGATTTGTCCAGGGTCACACAGCTAGTAAGTGTCAAGTGTCTGGTCTGAAACTGGATTTGAACTCAGGTCCTCCTGACTCCAGGGCCAGTGCTCTATCCCCTGAGCCACCTAGTGGCCCCCTGATACCCTCTTCTCTCTAGGTTTTCAGGACCATCCCCCTGGGCAGCATGCACCTGGCTGGGCTGGCATCAGGCGGCTCACACATGGAGCTAGTGACAGTTCTTAAACTGAAGCCATCATTTAAAAAGATCTTTTCTGCTCATAAACAGGTGACCAGGAAAGCACATTCTCTGAGAAACTGCTGAAGGAACTGGTTAACGCTTTTATTGGACTAGGAAAGGCTAACGGGAGAAGCAGCAGCCACCTCCACACACCTAAGGAGCTCTCCCAGGGAAACATGAGCGTTCTGGTCATCCAGGGGACCAAGTGAGGACAAAGGGGGAAGCAAAAACAGGCAGATTTTTGACTCAACACAAGAACACAGGTACTGAGGTGAAATCAATCTTAAGCAGTTTGGATGTGGCTAAGTTTTACTATGGTAAAATTTTTATTTTATGTCTGACACTTGAATGGGGCAAATAAAAACAAAATCAGAGATTATTTTCCTTCTCATCAGTAATTTGGAAAGAACCTGGATGAAACTTTCAAGAAAAATTGAAATCGTTTGTCCATTCTTTTTTTTTTTTTAAGGCAACTGGGGTTAAGTGACTTGCCCAGGGTCACACAGCTAGTAAGTGTCAAGTGTTTGGTCTGAGGCCGGATTTGAACTCAGGTCCGCCTGACTTCAACGCCACCTAGCTGCCCCCTCGTTTGTCCACTCTTAAGGCACTTAGAGAAGTACGGAAGAAACGCTGCTCCTTTACTGGGAGAGGTTGGTTTTTGCACTTTTTCTGATGTTGGTCTTTTTCACGAGAGGAGCTTCGAGTTATCAGACCATTGAAGGAGGCCATCCCTGCCCAGCACAGGTGTACCAAGAAGCAAGGAGGCCCAGACGCCCCAGGGGCTCCATGAGAACACGCCTGATGCCCAGGAGCGCTCCTGTCAACTCTTCCCCTTAAACAAATTCAATTCAGTTGTAACAGAAATTAACAGCAAGTTTAGGAGACAATCCTTAGGCTTGAAAAGACAAGTCATGGAATCATAAAGAAAATGTTCAGAACCAAGAAAATGCCAGTTTAATGTCAAAATAATGTCAAGCTTTCCTAAGAGCATGGGATGAGTGTTATCGATCAGCACTGTCAGACAAATGTAAATTAATTGGGGGAAGCCTAGTGGGAAGAACACTTGTCTCCTGCTCTGCCGCTTCTCTTGGGCCTTGTGTCCTGGGCAAGTCACACACTCACTCAGTCTGCTTTGTGATCTGTAAAATGCTATCTTAAAGGTGCTTCAAAAAAGGTATTTAATAAACTGTAACGTGTTTTATAAATGTGACTGTTCTATAAAAAGGTTATAACTTCAATTTTTTAATATAAGGCAGCAGATAGACAATTTCCGTATTTCAGTAGCTAAAGTTATATGAAAATGCCCCATCATGGCCTGGAGGTGACACAGGGGTTGTGAAGGCCATACACGCTGACAGAAGGCCAGCTAAGGGTCCAGGGCAGGGGTGGGGAACCTGCAGCCTCAAGGCCACATGTGACCCTCTAGGTCCTTAAGTGCAGCCCTTTGACTGAATCCAAACTTCACAGAATAAAACTCCTTAACAAAAGGATTTGTCCTGTAAAACTTGGACTCAGTCAAAAGGCCACACCCAAGGATCCAGAAGGCCACACGTGGCCTCGAGGCTACAGGTCCCCCCACCCCTGGTCCAGGGGTGAATGATTAGTTCAGGAATGGCAAGTGACACAGCCAATGTCCCCACTGACAAGGGGATAGACAACACACTGTGATCAATGAGAGAGGTATTAACTGGGCCAATGTTATCACGGATACCTATAGAAACCATCAGGGTTTTTAGGATACTCCTGCCCCACCTCCTTCTCTTGACATACTCAGAAAGGAAAAGTACCCACATTAATTAAATATGTTAACTGGTAGAAGGCCACATGCACCAGATTCTTAAGTCAGTTCTAGACTAATATCGCCTAAACATTCTCCAACAGTTTTAATGACAGAATAGAATGGCAACTTTTAACCTGAGAAATGGAATTCACAATTAGATGAAATAAAACAGGAGAGATTCAAGAAAGACTGTGGTGTGGAAGGATACTAAAGTTATATAATCCAATCTTTCAGCTAAGAAACTGAGGCCGGGACAGTGATGCTTGCCAAGATCACACAGGTAGCAAAACACCCGAACAGAATTTGACCTCTGGTTCTCTGCCCACATGTCCACTCACACCCCAATTCCTCTTATGTACCACAAGACAGATTTCACCAAGAGAAGCACCAAGGGTTATAACGGGCAGCAACAAGAGCTACCAACAAATTCTGCATTGGAAATACAGCCCAGTGCAACGAGCAATCTCGCCCTGCTCTAGAGAGACAAAGGAGGAAGGAAAAAAGGGTTCCTTGTCCTCCAGGAGCTCAGCATCTACTGGGGATGACAATGTGTTCATGCAGAAGGATGCACACACTAATCTAAGGAAGGAGAAAAGCGCCAGCAGGAGGATCCTGGGATTAACAAAAAACATCACCTGACATGGATGGCATGTTTTAGGGCCCACAGAAAATGAGACAGGGGCAGCAAGGTGGCACAGTGGATACAGCACTGGCCCTGGAGTCAGGAGGACCCGAGTTCAAATCCGGCCTCAGACACAGAACACTGAACTAGCTATGTGACTCTGGGCAAGTCACTTAACCCAACTGCCTTGCCAAAAAATAAAAAAAGTGAGATAGAAAATGTCAACAGGACAGTGTGTGTGTGGTGCCCTGAGTCCTAAGCCAGGGCCCACGTTGTCTTCTTCCAAACTCACCACTCACACTATTTATTTTACAGCCAAGGAAACTGTGGCTCAACATTAACTACATGCTCAAGGTTAGAGAATCCCTCCATGCCAGTCAGTCAATGTCTGGGCTCCTGACTCCCAAACAGAATGATCTCTGCGGCTGCACCTCTGTCTCCACTGCTACTGACTGCAGCTACCGTCCTGTCACTCCTAGAGAGACATGTCTATATCCTCATTCCTCCTGCGTTCCAATCGGACCATTCACCTGAAACTGCTCTAAGGTCACAACGGAACCCAATTTGCTTCATCTGAGGGTATTTTTTTCTGTCCTCCCTCCCCTCCGATTCTCATCTGCTCTACTCAGGCTCTCTTCTTCACTTTGTGACCACTCCTTTCTGGCATCCTAAGCAGCTGCTGCCTCGCCCCTTCACCACCTGCAGGCCCTGAGATGCGAGAGAACTTCATTTTTTCTTCCACCATTCTCTCCCTATGAGGTCTCATCCACTCCCAGGGGCTGTTATCACCTCTATTTGGATGACTACCAAATCTACGTAATTTCCAGAGATTTCTTTAGATAAATGTCAAGTCTGTACCACTAACATCTGCCAGATATGGCCACCTATCTGTAGGGCCCATCAGCACCTCAAAACTGACCTCAACGTGTCCCATCACCGCCCCTCCCACAACTTGCCCAGACTAGATAAGTCTTTCCCCTCTTCCTCACCTGGATTCTGTATCACAACCATCCTCTCCACTCAGCTCTTAGCTACCAACAGGCCTCACTGTCAAGTGTTTCCTCTCTCCAATCCATTCACACATTTCTCAAAATTATCTGACAGAGATCCACAGCTAGGAGTGCCCCCAGATGCCACCTACTTTAACCTATTTGTTTTACAAATTGAGGAAACAGAAGCCTAGAAAGACCAGGGAATCGTTTGAGTTTACAAAGGTAATTTTCATCCTGAGCAATATTAGAAGCCAGATCCTCTGACCTCGGCTAGTTCTTTTCCTTGTACTATGCTTCCTCCTGGAGCAAAGGTCACTCTTCTGATGACCTGAAGAGAGAATACAAGCCCTTTCCCTACGAGTCCCCTTCATGCACTAGGCATCAGCCAAGCTGGAACGCCAGCAATTCCCTGGATTCCAAAAAGAACATGGGAACAAACCTACAGCTTGGGTGATGAGTTTGGAACTCAGGGTTTCTAATAAAGCTCAGTTCAACTCCAGCCATTCTGGAAAGAAATTTGGAACTGCTGAATACTCAAAACACTGTTAAACTGTGCATACCTTTGGACCTATTAGTCATGATGTCACTACTATGCCTATACCACAGAGATCAAAGAAAACAGAAAAGGTCTCATTTACATATCAGGTTTTCTGCAGTGGCAAAGAACTAGAGACTAAAGGGACGCCCGTCATTTGGAGGATGACTGAACAAACAGCATACGAATGGAAGGGAATATTACTGTACTATAAGCAATAATGAGAGAGTTTCAGAGAAACTCGAGAAGACTAATATGAACAATGTATATAATAACATCAATGTAAAGAAAAAAAACCTTTGAAACACGTAAGAGCCAACCATGAATTCAGAGCATGGGACCTGCGGCCTGCCAAAGAAGCGATGCTCCAGATGCACAATGAGACACACCTACGTGGCCTTTGTGGAAATGCGAATTCTGCTTGATGGCGTGTTTGCTCGTGACCTCCTGCTATGCTCCTCTGTAAGGTTTTGCAAATCAGCTGTCATTCTAAAGTGATGTTACCCGTGCTTGCTACACCCCGGGACTTCTAACTCTTTTCCTAAAGTAATCCTATATTTAAACATGGAGTGAATCTACAAGCCTGTGATCTCATTCCTTAATCCTAAGCCACATTTCCCAACATATCTTTCCCTGTATGCCCGTATGCCCCATTATTCTTTGGCACGAAAGTAACCAATCATTAAAGCCCTATTGACTTAATTGGAAAAGGATTATCAAATGTTTAATGATGTTGCTATTGTTGGGTTGTGTCTGACTCTTCTGGACCCCATTTGGGATTTTCTTCACAGACAGACTGGAGTGATTTGCCACTTCCTTCTCCGGCTCATTTTACCGATGAGGAAACTGAGGCAAACAAGGTTGAAGTGACTTGCCCAGGGTCACACAGCTAGTAAGCGCTGAGTGCTCTACCTACTGCACCACGTGGCTGCAAACATTTAATAAGCACTACCTCTCCAGCTCCAGGAAGTATCACAAGCACGGTCTCTCTGCTTATGCTCCCCATGCATCACGTGAGGTGCCGCCGGCGCTTCTGTAATTCTACCTGTTCCTGGCCCAGAAAGAGCTCAGGAGCCGGCCCCCTGCTGGTCTGATTTCCCTTGTACCATTCGGGCCCTCCAGCAGTGTACATCGGCAGGGCCGCGGCTCTCAAACTGCAGCAGCACAGAGACAGTCCTTGAACATTGTTCATCGATGTGGACAATCTACCCAAAGCAGAGCACAGATGACCCATCTTTGCCTTCTTGGCCCAGGAGACATTTCCTCCTCTTAAGCTAATGCACCAGTGAGTGGGGTATGGAGGGGCTCTCATGCCAGGCCTGGAGTCAGGAAGACCTGAGTCCAAATCGTACCACAAACCTGAATAGCTGTGTGACCCAGGACAAGTCACTCAATCCTGTTTGCCTCAGTTTCCTCATCTGTAAAATGGAAATAATAAAACCTAACTCACAGGACCGCTGTGGGATCAAATGATACATACAAACCACTCTGCAAACCTCAAAGCACCATAAGAATGTTCACTATTATTATTATTCCTCTAACTCTGACGTGCCACAGACACCATCAGAGGCTGCAGGCTTGTCAGTTTCAGCATAACTGGCCCAAACCTTATCACACAAAGCTGAAACTAATAATTTAGTTATTGGAGTAGAATAATTCTTAATTCTAGGTGTACAACCATACAATCAATTTGTAGATCAAAATAAATACCAAATTAGCAGAATAATGAGAAGAAAGCCGTGCAACTGAAATAACACCAACTTCATGTTTTTAATAAGATTCTGACACTGAAAAAGGTGAAACGAGTTAAAAAAAAAACCCAGGCATCAATAAAATCACCATTGCTTAAGGAAGTTTAAGCAACGTAAATCAGTGGTCATAATAAGATCCGATGAGCCTAAAAAACCGATTCAGCCACAAACACAGAAAATGGTCTAAAACTCGTGAGGTTCTGGGCCTCATCTCCCGCTCTTCCCATCAACCTCACTCCATCACCGAATGCAACAGCCTACAGCCTAAGGATCCCTCAATACTGGGCTAGACTGGTTCTCAACAGCACTGATTACACCATGAAAAGCACAGAGGCCTTGTCTCTTGATCACACACACACACACACACACACACACACACACACACACACACACACACACACACACACAAAGGCCCTTTGTGGGTCTAGCTCCACACAGGGACCCCTTCTGTCAACACCGATCTTGGCCCACCAAAAACTTTTTCGACAAATCCTAGGAAGTTGCCGAAGGCACGGAAATTAAATGACATGCCTAGTATCACACAAGGTCGGGTGAGGCCTCAAAAGCCCTTCAATTCCATTCCCCCAGACTCCTCTCCAGCCCTGGGGCTTTGCCTTCTAATTGGCCAGCTGGGCCCAGAACCTCCAGTTTAAGGAAGCAGCCCTGGCCCAAGATATCTTCATCCCCCTCCAGGCTCTAACGCTGTCTCGTTGTCACTAGATTTTCTCTACCTTCCCAATCCCTCATGCTTTTCAGCTCCTTTCCAGGGCTTGTCTTTCCCCATGAAAATGGAAGCTACTCAAAGACAAGGCCTGTGCTTCTATTTCTACTCCCAGCCCTTAGTACAGCACCTAGGACGTGCTAAGCACTTAATAAATGCTTGCTGACGACTAGAATTCCACTGAGCACCACAGCTATGCCTCTCTCTTCAAGCACAATCCCTGGCACGTAGCGACTGTGCTTACTTAAATAAATTTGTAAATGTTTACTTAGTTGAATTGAAATAGAACACATGGCTGTCACTCACTGGGATGGCCAACTTGCTCCATGTCACAATCTGGGCCACAGGCATTTCCCATTTACTTTTCTTCTTCACTGTGAATGGTGAGCAATTCTCCTTCCTACCAGTATGAGACTCTGTCGTGTTCCCAGGTCAGATGCGATTAGTACAAATATGAATAACCAGAACAGCTTAGCCTCAATAAGGAATCCTCTCGCTCTGACTCTGAAGAGGACATGGGATTTAGACCTGCCAGGATCCTCAAAGCTCTTTCCTGACACTGGGGAACACATGAGGTGAGAGCGTGCGCTCCTGGTTTATGCCATATTTAACAACAGGAAGCACAAAGCTGAGTAAAGTTATTTCCACAGTGTTGTGTGCCCCCAAATTATGTATGACGTTAACAAATGCACCAGTAAGGAGAGCCTTCAAGGCTGCGTTGCGCTCCCGGGAGTCAGTTTTTTCTTAATTAGCAAACAGAAACAGGATCTGAAAGTCTCTCCACCTCTCAGTCAGTTGTGTGCCTGTAAGGATGGAGTCCACTACAGAAAGTAATCCACAAAAGGCTTTCCCTGTTCCCTTCTCACGCTTTTGTTAAGGAATCTCCAGTGTGTTAAGACTTTTTCAAGATTTTATAGAGATGAGAAGGTAGGTACAGGAGTTGTCAGCTGCTGACACCTTCTTGATTACACTTTTGGAGAAGGGTACCCTCTGGGGTCTCTTCTTTTCAAACTGCTTGTTCTTTCAGACTTCTTGAAAATCCTCAATGGTTTAAAATGATTTTGGCTACGGACAGATTTCTTCTGGGGTGATCTGGTCATGAGCTACAAGTATAAACAGGCTGCAGCATCTTACTAAGGACAGCTTCTGCATGAGAACTGGGCAGAAGAATAACCCAGGGCCATCACCAGAAAAGGAAGTGGGTGACTCACCTAAAAGGAAAAAGAAAAGACTGAAGCCCAAAAGCTGTTCCGGTACCACTGAAACCTCATAACCCCCAGAGACAGGCCCTGAGCACCTCGGGCAATCAGAGAAGATGAGCAGAATCTCAGCAAATGAGAAGGTGTGGGAGAGTCGATCCGGACTGGTGCAGGGAGTGAGCACAAGCAACTCAGCTCATCCTCACTTTATATTCCTAAGTGTCATCATCAGGAATTCCTCAAAGCACGTAACGTTTCAGCAGGGAGGCTCCAAAGGGGAATTCCATTTTCATCTCTCAGAAGAAGCGAGCACTCCCAAGATGGCTGTAGAAGCAGAATACTTCTGGTTTCGAATGCTCAGTGGTTTCAGGATGACCTAGCTTCACCAGGATCCCACACCCAACTCTGGCAAGCTCCTTTTCTTCTCAACAAGGTCTGTGGCAATGCTGCTCCCATTTCAGCATCTTGCTCCCCCCTCCAAGAGAACTGCAAATGGGCTCATATTCCCCACAGCAGCTGAGCTGCTGATCTCTTTACTCGACCAAAAATATAAGGCAGGTGATGGCACATCTTCAGCCATGACACGTTACAACTAAATTCTACTTAATCACCAACAGCGCATTTTCTGTGGTCCAAAGCAGGGGTCCTTTACTTTTGTATGTCCTGGGCCACTTCAGCAGACTGAAGAAGCCTTCTCAGAATCAGGTTTTTAAAAGAATAAAATAAAATACACAAGATTACAAAGGAAATCAATAATGTTGAAATGTAGTTATCAAAATACTTCTAAAAAGAGAAAAAAGCACGTTCACAGGCCGCAGGTTAAGAACCCTGACCTAAAGGAACCAGTGTGGACAGCACTAGAACCAAGTTTTAAAAAAAAAGTACAAAAGATTGGGCTAGGAAAGGATGCATACCAGTGAATTAGAGGTATTACAAAGAATAATGCCAAGAATGCTAACGAGAAGAAGCTAACATGACTGGTTGTGACCCCTAAGAACAAAATACTGTTATCATTTAGACGCAAGAAAACCAGGAGAGGCCAGAGTGGTTGTTCAGGGAGAATGGGATAAGAGAAGATGGAGAGAACCTCTTATTCTGCTTCCTTTTCCCTGCAAAGAAAATGACTGGAAGAACAAAAACACTTAACAGAGACTGAAAGGAAAAAGGAAAGGGAGGGAATGCGAAGAAGTAGCTCCCTGAATGTTCAGGGAATTTAAGAGCACAGTAGCCCAGGCCCCAGGGATGGCTGGGCTTCTGGGAGCTCGGGGGAATCACAAAGAGGGGGAGACATCCTACAGCACTAAGTAAAGGCAAATATTTTCCTTACTTTCAGAAACAGGAACAAGATGGAATCTGCCAACCACAGGCTGAGGAACTTGACTTCTACCTCTCTCCAGTTTCTACAATATGTTATTGAAGGGCTGATGTGTAAATATTTAGAAAGCAAAATGGTGATCATTAAAAGTCAGGCGGGATCTACCAGAGCAGCAGGTGGGGAGCACCGCAGATCTGGTTCACAAATCTCCCTGGCCTTCTTAACTGAGAGTTCCACGGGGGTAAGTGCCTTGGCGGGGTCACGTGAAACCTTCCTGGCTCACAGGCTGGTGCTCTCTCCACTCCACTTCAGTGTCTTTCATAGCATTGTGCTAATCAAACAGAACAGTGAATCTGAACCAAGTCTCTGGAGAAACACCAAAGTTAATGCTATCCAAGGAGACTTTTGCTTGGTGTGTATTACATTTTTAAATTCTCACAATAAAGTGAACTCTTTATCCACTGAAAGAAAAAAGTTCATGGAGAATTTATCATATGAGCAAACTTATCTTCCAAAGGCCCTTTATTTCCAAGCATACTTGACATGTCAGCCTGACTTGCCATTCACAGGCTTCGACATGTTATGCTTTATAAAGATTCAACAAGAAAGTTGCTATTGCATTTGTGGGCACAGAATGATATAGCTAGATATGCCTGAAGGCATTCGTGTGCTCTCAAAAAACTCAATGAACCAGACATTATCCACTTGCTCATTTGGAAGAAAACACCATCCAAGGGTTTAACACAAAATCTAAAGTAAAAGACACCATGCGATAAGCTACAAGCACACTACTACCCTCCCCACAAAACATTCGATGACTTTCTGTGGACTGGGCAAACGAAGGGAGTGTGATGTGGCTGTCCCAGGAGGGGGGTGTCTTCTAAAAATAAGGAGCTCCAGGCCCTGGGAAAAAAGGGAGCAAAAATGTCAACACACAACTCACCTTTTTGTCTCTGGTCCTTACTTCCCCATAGAAATCTAGAGCCTCTTGTGCCTTTAGAAACTTCCCTCGATGTAATAAATATGCACAGATCATTACACCAGTTCGTCCCTTTCCTGCTTTACAGTGAATTGCCGCAACATGATTGTCATCTTCACTCAGCCACTGGTCAAGATCCTCACAAAAGGGTTTGATGAGCTCTAGCTGGGGTGGGTTGTGGTCTTCAAAAGGATACTGTGCAACTGTGTCGAAAAAAGAAATGGTGCCATTAGACAAGATGCGTTTTATCAAACACTACTCTTACTCTGAACTGTTAAAACAGCCAGAGGTGGGTTAATTTTATATCTATGGCAATGATTTTCTAAGCAAGGAGTTTAATCAATGAATAGCAAAATTCTAGAGAAAATGTCTTCTGTCTCTCCATACACTAATCCATCATATTCCTCCACTTATGCTCCATCAGACTTCTAGCCTTGGCAAGCCAGGCATCATCCCCACCCCTGACCCCGGCCACAGAGAGCAGCACTGGGCTGAAGAGGTCAGCCAGTTGACTCTGACAAATGACGAAAGGTCTCTGGGTCCTTCTTTCCTCTTCCTCCACTTCTCTGACCTCCACTACAAAAAAGTGCCTCCCCTCAGGAGCAGGGGCATCCTCAAGCACGGTTCATCCTTTCAAAATATAAAGGAGACGTAGGCTCAGTTGAATGACAAAATCACACCCTTCTTTTTGATGCTACACAAATAACACCAGCTTTTTCAAGCTGTTCTTTCAGTTACTAATTTCTGTTTATGTGAGACAGAGAAATAACAAAGTGGTCTACCAGTAGCAAACACATAATGGTCACAAAAAAAAAAATTCAAAAATTCTCTACACAATTTTTTTTAAAAAGCATTACAGATGGATAGACAAGAGCCCAAGCCCAAGCCAACAGCAATGGCCTGTCTCCTAAATGGTGTTTCCCCAGCGCTCAGCAAGAACTGCAGGCAAGCCCCTGGAACCCCGCCCCACGGAAGCTCTAGAAGCGAATGATCTCAGGGTGACCAGGTTTCTAACAGCATCCAAGGGGGCCACTTTCTCTAACATTCTGAATTAGTCCTTGAGCAAAAGTTTGCCTCTTCATTTTTTAACTGCAAACCTGAGCCAATGGCAAGACCTGGTACTTACCTCTACAGTTAAATTTGGTGGCATCATAATGTCTTTCAGCACATCTAAAAGAAAAGTTAAAATGGTCACTTACACGTGTAAAAAATCTCCTTTCAAATTCTAAAATGATACCGAGACTACACATATCTGGGAGTTGTTCAGTCAAGCAACAGTACTAGAAGCAGCAAAGAGTTACTTCCTCACCACAATCCTGTGACACAGCAGATAACACAAGCATCACCACCCACTTTTAAAGATGAGGAAACTGAGGTTCGGTGAGTTTGCACCTGAAAATCATAGGATCCAAAGCTTGAAAGGATCCTGAGATTTTCTGGTCCAACCACACACATGTGCCACCCCCTTCCCACCCCTGTGGTGCAGGCAGGACAACCGAGGACCAGGAAGGGGAAATCACCTAAGGAAAAAGGAAAGACACAGTAAAGCATCACTCCTGAGTCAGGGCTGCTGACACCAAGAAATCCCTCGTTCTTCCCACCACACCAAACAGCCTAGACCAGCCCTACAGCAGTCTCAGAATCCTTCCTAGCCCTTTTCTTTTCGTAATAGCTTAGGAGGAGCTTGCTTGGGCAGGTGCCCATTTTTTATTTCAAAAGATACTGGGTCGCACTGTCATGCTCAAGTAGTTTTGTTATAAGCTATTCACATATTCTTTTAACACAGACTTCCCAAATCTTTGCCTCTAGAAAGAACTTGTTAACAGATCCACTTGGAGGGCAGAATTAACAAGAACTAATTTAAATGCAAGGCGGAAGGGCGCAGTATATGTAGAGAAGGCTGGTCTTGGATTCAAGTGCTACCTTTGACTAAGACATCCTCTGTGTGATCTTGGACAAGCTGATTCAGCCCCTTTAGTGTCCAAAGCAGGTCTCTAAGACCATGGAAGTTCCCATGCTGAGATCCCACTCACAAATGAGACCGCAGGTTAGAACAACACCTCCTCACACACAAAATAAAAAATAAAGTGTTTTTTTTTTAAAAAAAAAGAGGATTCTGGAAATTTTTTACTGCTTCATAACTTGCTCATTTTGACAACATCAAGGATTTTCAAATATTTACAAATATTTGAAACATATTGTTTGAAACATATCAAGTATTCTCAAAATCTTGTTTATTCCATATTATGAAGGAATGGGGCGCTCGACTTACATTTTCTGGCTGATTAAAATTATCCCTCTAAGCTCTAAAGCTCATTTTTGATGAACATTTTCCTAAAATATGCACCTCTATTACTATCCTTTTAAATAGTATAGTGTATAGACATGAAGAATTTCCTGATGACCAAGGCTCCTTTGCAGATTCCAGGGTTACAAAGCCAAGAAGAGCCAGGTTTCACCTTTGCTCAAGCTATAAAACTATAATCCCAGCACATTCCTTTCTCTGTCCTGAGCCTTGATCAAATAAAATCAGTATCTCCTTGTTCTTAACTGCTAGCTGCCGCTGCCAACATTCACTCAGCTGCTCAGACTTTAAGACAGAGAAGGTAAGAAGTAGCAGAAAAGGCACAATGGAAAATCACTTAACTGGAAGCCACATGGCCGGCTTTTGTCTATTTATCACCTGTATGGTCTTGGGCAAGTCCTTTCCCCTCTGGACCCCACAAGGCCTCAGAAGGGCCTTCCACCTTGAGGTCAATGATCCTATATCCTAAATCTGCCCCTCACAAGTCAAAAAGAAGTGACCCTAGAGCAAAGAAAACAAGAAACCTCCACAACAACTCACACTGAAATGATCCCTGGAGGCTCACAAAATACATTCCTTCTAACCACGCTGGAAGTCTCCATTTTCCCACTTTGCAGATGCAACAACTGAGCTACCTGCCGGCAGCCACACAGCCCAAGAGTCTGGGCAGGATCAGTTCTGGGTATCCGACCATCGAGTCTCTCGTTATTCTCTCTTGAAAATAACAAGTTACTACATCTTGCTCGAGATGTTGATTTATACAATACTTATCCACTCTACACAAGTATGGGGATCAAATGCTCAGAGTTAACAACAATCTCACTATGGCAGAGTGAGATAACAAAAATATTAGAACAAAGAAAAATAAAAATAAATCATTTAGGAATTATAGCAGGTTTTTAAAAAAAGCATAAACACCCAATCTTAAACATTTTTTCATCTAAATAAATTAGTACACAATTTTTGATGGATTTTTTTCCCCACAACTTTTCAGGAGGAAAAGTTATCAGAAAAACCTGCTCCCTTCCAAATGCAAGGGAACTAAAAATAGGAAAAATGTTTATTTTTCCCTGGGGCCCTCACATCACCACCAAGGAAAAAAAAAAGGAGACAAAGTTGTTTAGACATAGAAAATCCCTGTAATGCTGCCCTAGAAAACAGAAACCACCCAATCCAAGCATTCAAGCAACGTTTCTGAGTTCCATAAAGAGAGAGGCCAAAAGAGTGGTTTTGACGGCATCCCCGTGGAAGAGATGCCAAGGACAAAGAACCACCTCTAACTTCAAAGTACAGGTCCAGGGAAGACGGGCAGCCATCACCACTGCTTAGGAGAAGGCAGCTCTGCTGGGAATTACCCTTCCACTGACCACGTGGTCACAGGCTCTCAAGACCGGCAGGATGCCAAGCCATTTAAAGCAGATCAAGTAACAGAAATCCTTGCCAACACCCCAGTTCACCTCATCACTATACTTACTAAATGAGTTAATGATATTTTCAATCAGACTTCTTGAAGTAATTGTTTTACAAATACAATGCAGTAAAATAATATCTTTAACGCTACCTCACCCCAGAAAAGAAACAACTTTCACTTAAGAGCTGTTTTTAGAAGCAGGGAAACATACTTACAGATTGTATATCTTGTAATGATTTTTATGCTTTGAATCCAAAAACCTTCAAGTAAAGAAAAAAATCATCATTAACAAAAATAATTAACTTAATATTAACAATACTCAAGAAACTTAGAAGAATGAAGTTTTATTTTCTAACTTCAAGCAATATTTACATTCAGTGAGATAAAATTCCTGAAAACCCTTCCTTGGTATGTTTTACTGAGGAAGTATATATAGTTTATATCATATTAATATTATCCTTAAATGATGCTACTAGTCTTATCAATTTATGGTTGGGTGAGGAAAGCACTTGATTTAAAATCAGAAGACCTTCATCTGAATCTCAGCCCTGTTATTTACTAGGTGACTTCCTGTTTACTTAACTCTGGGAATTTGTTTTCTCATTTGTAAAGCTTATGGGGAAGGTACCTCACAGCTTTATGTCCTATGACATACAATCTAAAGGGGGGTTCTTAATGTGGGGTACGTTGCCTTGAATGCAGAAGAAGTTCCAACTTCATTTTCACTAATCTTCAGTTGTCTTTGTAACTCTATATAGCTTATCTTACGCATTTAAAAACATTCTGAAGAGATCCATCCATATGCTTAACCAGAGTGACTACAAAAGGGTCTATGACACAGAAAAGGTGAAGAACCCCTGATCTAAACAGAAGCCAAAGCAAGAGAAAGCAATAAATGACTATTCTGGTATTAATGATTTGATCTGAATTTTAAAATAATCTTATACCAGCATCAGATTTTGGTTTGAAAAGAATTCAGCTTATATATTCGTATTTTTTAAAGGATTGTATCCATATACACAAGTGTTCACATGTATAAACTCGAAACTGCACTGAAACCTTTGCCACTTCTGAGGAGCCAGGCTGTCCTAATTCAGTAAGATCAATCAGGTGACACACCACAAGTCTGACATCAAGTGATCTATGGTCCAGAACAGCACACTCGCACCTGGAGGAAGGCCCTGCTCCTGCAGCTCTCTCTTCTCCGGTCTTTTTTTTTTCCCACCCCTCCTCATACTTTCCCCTGGGTTTCATAGGAGTTCATATTTTGGAGTGACATTGACAATATTTTTTTTCCTGCAGGCATATTTTTTTGTTGTTAAGTCATTTTTCAGTCATGCCTGATTCTCTATGACCCCATTTGGGGTTTTCTTGGCAGCGATACTGGAGTGGTTTGCCATTTCTCTCTCCAGCTCATTTTATAGATGAGGAAACTGAGGCAAACAGGGTGAAGTTACTTGCCCAGGGTCACAGAGCTAGTAAATATCTGGGGCCAGATTTGAATTCAAGAAGATGTCTTCTTGACTTCAGGCCACGCATGAGGGCCAGAAGTGAGAAAGCAGAGGCTCAGCTTAGGAGGACTGAGCTCAAACAAGAAACACCAGAACAAGCTGGGCGAATAATGTGTCAAAAAGCATTTCAACCTTTCTATACAAATAAACATTTTTCCCCATGGTTGAACAGCATGGGGAGAGGAGAAAGGCATTAAACTGGGAGTGTTCACTGGATTACTCAAAACATCCCAGTATTACTCCAAAGGTTCAAGAGATCTCAACCAATAAGCAAAGCTGAGGGAGAGACCTCCAAGATCGCGGAGAGTCAGTTAATGGCAGAACTGAGACAACAGCTCCAATTTCATGAGTCATCATTCAACTCTTTCCATCCCATTCCATTACCTCCATGTTCTGTCTCTTGTTCATATACAATTTTCATTCAATGATTTCCAGATTTTCATTAGCACTCAAATACTTATAACATACAATAATGAATATTTGGGCCCTTAAAACAAGTCCAGGCAGCAGAAAAAGTCCTCTGAATTAGCCAAGAGCCAACTATGAAAGTCACTGATTACACTAAGGGCCAAGCCCAAGAATCCTCACCACTAAATAGTATCCTCTCAGAGCCAAGTACCATATAGGTATGCATTTAAAATACATACATATATATATATATATATATATATATATATATATATATATATATATATATATATATGTATATATATGTATATATTTTAAATCAACATAAGGAAAACTGAGAGATTTTTTACCAGAACAGATAAGCGCTCTAAAAACTATTCTTATCTACGATTGCCAAACTGTTCTTCAAATTTCTGCAAAACGTAAATAATTTCTACCTAGCTTTGTTTTACTACGTATACCATTCCCTCCTCTAAAAATAAGCAGATGAATGTAATTTTGGTGCAAAGGATACACTCTGAAAACTCAGGTCTGATTACCAAATCAAAACAAAATATTATAATTATGTAACGCATATGGTGATATTACACACACACAAATGCTAAGACTGGACATTAACAATACTGCACATTAGCCATGGAAGGACACGTTCAAATTCAATTCAAACATTTATGAAGGAAAGCCCTGATCTGTACAAGACACTGCACGAGTCCCCAGGAATACAAAGACAAAAAACAAACCACTCTCTGACCTCAAGGTTATACCCTACATTCAAAACGAAGGGAAGCAAGCTGCTCAATCTTGGAAAACTAAGCCAAAACAAATTCTAGTTATCAGTTACAGTACTCCAGAGGCATTAAGCTAAGATTTATATATATATATATATATATATATATATATATATATATATATACACACACACACATATATATACACACACACACATATATATACACACACACAAATATTTTTCAATAACAAAAAACCATATATCTTCATATTCTCTCTAGAAAAAAAAATCCACTGCTGCCTGGGAGATTCTGTTGTTCTCCCTGAGGAGACATCATATATTCTGTACTACTTCATATCTATAAGACAGCCTTTTCTTCTTTTTTCTTTTTTCTAATTTTATAAATTTGGCAATTTCCCTAAGGGCCTGGTATATGACAGAATTTCCCACCTTTTCCAAGTGGAAAATAAGAAAGGAAAAATAAGGCCATTCAAGGTTATATAGCTAACATCCTAAGTGCCTGGTTCAAACAAAACTGTCATCTACAAAATACTGTGTATGACAAACTAAAGATGATAGAGCGTTTATTAATAATAGTAATATCAACTACCTACCAGGAATTGTACTAAGGACTAGGGATACAAATACAAACAAGAAACACAGTCTCCACCCCCAAAGAGCCTACATTCTAATAGCAGAAAACACCAGAGAAACAGAGATAAGGCTAGGTAAGGGCCATCTGTCAATAAAGTAGCATATTCTCTCCAAGGTGAATACCAAAGAAAGATTCCATTTTGGCTTGGGAATCAATCATTCAATATTCAAGCTATCCACCCATCTTAACATGTACCTATATAGATCAAAGTTGACTTTAAAGTTTTTTACTTCTTTTTTTGGGGGGGGAGGGGCGCTAGGCAATGGGGTTAAGTGACTTGCCCAGGGTCATACAGCTAGTAAGTGTTATGTGTCTAAGGCTGGATTTGAACTCAGGTCCTTCTGAATCCAGAGCCAGTGCTCTTTTTCTTGAAACAAATAGTAGATATTTCTATAATACACCCTGTCATCCCTGCAGGATCAACATTCACTCGACTTAGGAGGATAATCATCTCTTCCCACATATTGTGCTTCTTCAAACAGAAATATGGAACCAAAACAAGAGGGCGTTTTGTTGTTGTCTTGGTTTTCCTACCACTCCTCTTTCCACTGAACCACACTGCCTGCCTCAAATTCTCTTCTTTTCCTTGCCCAGTAGAGAGCCTCTCTTCCTACATTTTGTTGTTGTTCCATTGGGTCCAACCTCATTCAGGGTTTTCTTGGCAAAGATGGCAGAGTGGTTTGCTATTTCCTTTTCCAGCTCATTTTACAGATGAAGAAACTAAGGCAAATAGGGTGAAGTGACTTGCCCAGGGTCAAGCAGCTAACAAGTGTCTGAAGTTGGATTTGAACTCATGAAGAGGAGTCTTCCTAACTCCAAGCACGGCATGCTACCCATTGCACCACCTAGCTAGCTGTCTCTTCCTCTTCCTATGTTAATAGGGATAAAAGGATCTTACAGCATTTACCTTGTTTAAGTCATTAACCCAAATCTACAGCATCCCTCAATGTCTTCCTTTTTGCTCTACTCAAAGCCTCTCTACTTGTGTCCTGACTCACCCTCGCACTCCACCCCCCATCATTCCCTCTCTTCCATCTTCAATCTGTTTATCTACTGAATCCACCTCAATGCCAATAAACCTGCCCAGGCTTCCATACCCTACCCCCAATCCTTTACTTAAACCAACTCACCAACCCTTCCTTTGACTCTGCCATCCCCACAATCTTTGGTTCTCTCTCTCCCTTTCAGAAATAAACTCTTATTTCCTCACCTCTCAACACTCGGCTATCCCCTTTCCGATCCCTCACTAAACACTCTCTCCAAGGTTACCAATGAGCTCTTATCTAGATCTGCAAAATCCAAAGGTCCTCTCTCACTCCACCATTCAGTTTGATTTCTACAGCTGTTTACACTGCTGGTCACATCCCTTCCCCAGGCCATCCTCCAAAGCTACCATTCCTTTTTAAGTCTCCTCTCCTGCCCACAATTTGTCCCAAATCCATGTACCTTCTGTCTATGCTTTCCCTCAGTGATTTCACCATTCCCCACGGATTAAATGATCTCTCTACAGAGAACATTCTGAAATCTATCTAATATCCAGTCTTAACCTCTCTTCTGAACTCCAGTCCTGCACAATCACTTGCCTGCAGAGCTGCTTTCCCTGAACTTCTACTGGCATTTCAAATTCAACATGTCTAAAATGGAATTCATCTCATCTTTCTCCCCAAATTCGCTTCTTCCCAGACCTTCCTATTTCTGTTAAGTGCATGTATCACCAACTCTCAAGTTACCCTGGTTCATGAACTCAGAAACACCCTTAACTCATCACTCTTCCTCAATCCCTCTAGCCAATTAATCGCCAAGTTTGATTGATGCTTCCTCCACATCTCTGACATCTGTGTCTCCCTCTCTACTCACACAGCTGTTGCTCCGGTTCAGGCCCTCATGACTTCTCTCTGAGACTATCACAACAGCTTCCTAATGAGTCCCACCCCTTCTAGTTTCTTCCTTCAATCCACACTCCACAAAGAAAGGAGTCTTCAGTCTGACTTCCATTCTCATAATCAAAGTCTTCTCTACTGCCTCTAAAATAAACAGAAACTCAACTCAACTAAGCATTTATGGCCCTCCCACAATCGAGTTTTCTACCTAATTTCCAGACATTGGTTCCCCTTCACACTCCACACTGCAGCCAAACTAGTCTTTGGTCTGGCCTCCAAACCTGCTATTTCATCTGCTATGTCCAACCCTGTATAGGCTCTCTCCCCTGCTAGAAACAAACTCTCCTCACTTCTATCTCTTAAGCTCCTTCAAAATACAAATGGATTGCTTCCTCCTATAGTAAGACTTTCATGATTTCCACAAAAATGAACATTCTTCTCCTTCCTCACATTATCTTGTATTTCTTATCTGTGAATGTATTTTATCTTCCCAGTTCAATATAAGCACCATGAAGGCAGAGACCATTTTGTTCATCTTTGTAGCCATCTCTTTTGCACATCGATAGCGGGTCTTTATGCGTGTTCAACATATTAAATTTAATATTAACCATTATAACGCCGAATGACTGGATTGTATTTGGAATAACGTACTGAAAACCCAGTCAGCTCACAGTGCAATACAAAACACCTCTCAGGCTAGTCTTTCACGAAAATAAACATTGTATAAACTGTTGTTACTAATGAGAAATCAGGTGTAGATCAGAGAAAAGCCAGCTTAGTTTTTTTTAAAACTGAGTAAATTTACCAAAGAAATTCAAAAGGGAATATTGAGAACACTGATTCCTTTCCTGCAGCAGAGAGGCTATAGCCAGCTCAGGAAAGTGCTGTCATAGTGGGCTTTCCTCAAGGTGATAAAGAACTCAGCTCTGCTTTAAGAGCTGAGTGTGCTGAGATACCGGGCTGCCTCACTTTTACTTACACTCCCCCAAAAGCACTGAGTATATCTAGAGCAATTCAGTGATTATAAGGCATTTTCCAAATCTCTACTTCACCTTTACTTTAGTCATGCATACTATGTTAGGGTCTACAGACAGCCATACAGTGTGCAAGGCATGCCTTTAGGAGTTAATGATTTCAAAAGCAACACAGCAAGGCTTCCTAATCACACCCTGTCCCAATCTTACAGAAGCCCAGGTCATTCTCTTTTATGTAACCATCAATGCCATTTTCACTATTTGCTGATACAGAATCTACCAAGTATGTAATTTAGGTAAGCAAAATTTCAAAATCCAATACAATGTAGTCATCTGTCTACTTTAACAATGGATTTCCAGTTAATAAGTTCAAATAAAACTGGTCAATGCTGAACCCTCATACTCACTAAAACGGGATGCTACTATAGCAATTAAGGCAGGAAAAAAATGGGAACAACTGAAAAACATGGTTGAGCTGTATAGGGAAATCAGACTGGCCAAAGCAGCAACAGCAGCAAAAACTAAGACAGAAAGTTTTTTATCTGAAATCAAAATATTCCGGACAAACAACTCTGAAGGACTTGAGAATTCTGATCAAGCAACGTCAATCAGGGCTCCAAAAACGATGCTGAGAGAAGTGAGGCCCCAGATGCATATTAAGATACACAGTCTCAGTCTTAGCTAAGGTAGTAATTTGTTTTGCTTAATTTTGCATATGCTTCCTTTTTTGAGTGTAAGTGGAGGAGGGAAAAGGGGAGGGAAGGGAAAGAGAAGAGAGGGGAGGAGAGGAAAGGAGTCACTCAGGTATCTCTCTTATAAAATGCACCAGAGAATGGTAAGCCTGAGAGAAGAAAAAACAAGGAGAACACTGAATTTATTATATATTTAAAATAATGCAAGCTGTACACAAGACAGCTTTGTAATTCCATGTCATCCCTTTCTTCTGTTATACTCTGGCTATGAAAACGCTCCTTTTTTGTCTGTTTAGATGAAGAGAAGAGAGGAGAAGAGAGAAGAGGAGAGGAGAGGGGGGAGAACAGGAGAGAAAACTTTTCTGGCCGATACAGAAAATTGACTCAGCACAACGGACAGCTCCCCAATCAGGGCCAAAACAAAGCATTGAAGCATAGAAAAGAGGAGGGGGGTTCTGAGAATTATGGCACCGTAGACTTAGAGCTGGAAAATAGCTCAGCCCTCCTCTGGTGAGGCCATTCCCTCACAGTACAGTTAATTAAACTGAGGCACTCTGGAGCCACTGCTAGGTCTCAAATCCAGAAGTAGGAGTTCAAATCCCGGCTCAGACACCGACTAAATGTGTGACTCTGGGCAAGTCACTTCACCTCTTTCAGCCTCACTTTCCTCATCTGTAAAATGGGGATAATAACAGTCCCTACTTCCTAGGGCATAGGGCAGCTAGGTAGTGAAATGGATAAAGTGTTGGTCCTGGAGTCTGGAAGACTCATGTTCTTACATTCAAATCTGGCCTCAGACACAAACTATATGACCCTAGTCAAGTCACTTAAACCTGTTCACCTTAGTTTCCTCATCTATAAAATGAGCTAGAGAAGGAAATGGCAAACTACTCCAGTATCTTTGCCAAGAAAACCTCAAATGGGGTCACAAAAAGTCAGGCACAACTGAAATAAATCAACACCACCACCACTTCCCAGAGCTGAGATATGATGTGTGAGATAATCTTTGTAAGGCACTTAGCATAATTCCTGGAACATAGTAGGTGCCTAATAAATGTCTGTTCCCTCTTCTCCTTTCTCTAAAGTTCAAACAAATAGTAAGAATCAGCATCCATTAAAATATCTCAAAGAAATAAAACACATCCCCTGATTTTTAGAAGTCTATTCATTACTCAGTAACCAGGATCCTTTTCTAAAATTTATATTAAAATGTTTTGCCTGAATTCAAGTTTTTTAAAGAATGTTAAAAACTGTTCTTATGTGTAATTGGAAAAATTTTTTCAAATAACATTTATAGAGTCAATCCTTGCATTTCAATATTTATGCTACCATCAAGAACTGCCTTTTCTCTTAAGTCAATTACAACAAACTCAAGCAATTCTAATCCTTAATGAATGGAATTATTTTGTATATTTCCAGGACAGAAAGGAAAAGCTAAGATAGATATATAAACAGACAGACACACTCTCTCTCTCTCTCTCTCTCTCTCTCTCACATGCGCATCCTGTGCCCCCAAGTGCAGTGTAAGCCATTAAAGCTTAAATTTGCACCAAGACTCTGGGACATCCTTTCTATTGGCCATCTACCACCACATCCCCTGCTTGCACAGAACCACTTTCTGCAGTCAGTCTGTTTCACTTCCATATTAAACAAACAGGAAAATACCAATCAATAATTACCTAGTCACTCTATTCCTACTCTTTAACAACAACAACAATAACACCTAACATTTATAGAGCATCTAATATGTGCCATGTTAAGCGCTTTACAATTATTCTCTCATTTGGTCTTCAAGATAACCCTGGTATGTGTTATCATCCCCATTTTATAGATCAGGAGACTGAGGTAAACAGGCTAATCACTTGCCCAGGGTCACAGAGCTATTGTCTGAGGCTGAATTTGAACTTGGGTCTTCCTGACTCCAGATGCTCTATCCACCTTCCCCACCTACCTGATAACTACGACTTTCCTTCAATCACTAGCGAAGATCTGATAAAATCGTAAAAATGTCTATCTTGTGAAAAGTATTTATTGTCCTCATACTTCATTTTCCCTTTTTTTCTACAAAACTCTTGGATTGAGATTTAGAGTTCCAATCTGGTCAGCTCCTTATTTCAGCAGGACCTTGGGGAAGTCTGAGCTGCAAAATCAAGGCACTGCCCTAGGTCCTTAAGATCAACATTCTATGCTCCTAGAGAAAAATCTTGACGACTTGGCACAGTATGATTTGTTTCTTTCTACATTTCATGATTTTTGTAACAAAATAGGATGTGTTCAGCAATTCATTTTGTCTGGTTTCCTTCAAGAAAAATCCATTCAGTTCAACTCAACTTCTTGGGTAGTTTACTATGGTGAACTTGAGATATTCTTTAAAAGTTTCATTTCATCAAAAATGACCCAAAAAGCCACAGAGAGAAAAGCGATCTGAAGAGAAAATGGCATTTGGTCTAGTTCCCTTTCCCTTGCCCCACAGGAGGCAGCATAGCACACTGACTCCAGGGTGGTTTCTAGTTTTCTTTAGAATTCACAGAGATGACCAAAAGGTTCCCCATCCCAATTAAAATTCACTGTCCTTCTGAAGCCACACATGCCAGCTGTCCCTTCTAGGGAACCGGAGGTGGAGGAGAAACCATACCGAGTCCAGCCAAGTTTGGAATCCTCTTGTTCCCACACAGTGTTCTCACTCTGCCCAGTTCCCTTTTCTTCACTCAGGTATTCCCTGGATAGGAAGAACTAATTAGGCATTGTTTTAAATGGCTCATGCTGGGTTGCAAGTTGGAAGGGAAAAAGAGAAAATAGGGTGTGTCTCCCCTTTATCATATACTCCGCTTATGTAGGAATTTGTTTTTTAATTAAAAAACAAATCTGTCAGAGATAACAGCACACAAATATCTGAATCGATTGTAACAAAGTCTGAAGGTAACAAACTCTTTAGGGATATTATGTTTCTAAATAATTTCTTTCTCATACTGTGGGTAATCAACAAATCATTTCCATTCCTATAATTTTAAGAAGGAATCTGTCACATCTAACTTGAAATGTTATCTATTCTAAAAAATACAATGCACCTTGTTGGGACAATGATTAATCTCTAATAAAAACTGAAGGTCCAACAGGTTATAAATTTTACATTATATTTATATATTTGAGGGGTAACATGCCAACTTCCACTTTAAAAAACCAAAACAACCACCTATGTCATTATCCCTTTATAAGCAAGTAGGCCAGACTGACAAACATCTCTTACAAACTGAAAACTTCTGTTGCTAATAATTAACAGTTCAATTCTGAAAATACCTCTTCTAACAGGAAAAATTAATTTTAAATAAAGGCATTCTCTATCTTGCATCCTGACTTTGACACAACTATGGGTGTAACAGACCAGAGGCTAATCTAACAAAGCTGGCAGGACCCTACATTTAGCGTGATGCGTTCACAAGCCAGAATACATCCGAGGTGCCAGGAACCCAGAGGCCGCATGTGAACCCAGCTCCTCTCGCTTCCTACTTCAGCATATTCTGACTATACCATGCGGCCTGCCTCGTGGTTTCACTGATAGGCCCACGGCTAGAGTCTCGAATTCCAAATCTGCACACCATGCTCATGTGTGGACAATGCCTAATAGTGGAGAGCCCCAAAATAATTAAACTTAAAACTGCCTTGGGCTCTCTGGACCTTGAGTAAATACAAATTCTCCTTTTAACAAATATGACAATTATTCTTCAGGCAAACTCTTTCCATTCCTTGGTGGATCATCTGCTTTCATCAGTCACAATGAATTCTCTACATGTTATCTTGAGTCTTTAACAAAACTATCTAATTATGAAACATTCAGTCAGCTCATCCTCCTCAAAAACCTTCAACAAACTCCCTGACAGTTCAAGCTTCTCAGGGCATTCCACCGAGGAGCTTCCCGAGGAGTGTGCCCTTAACTTTTTCCCTCCTCCAAATCCAAATTCCCAGCTCCTGCCAGGTCATCTGACTCATTTGGCACAGCTCAAGCGAAACTCAAAAGACTTGGGCTTGTCTAAACTGTCCTCCTCTGCTTTGCTTTTAGCCGTACTCTGCCACCCATCAGGGCAGATCGAGTACCATCTCTTTCCCAAAGGCTGCTCTCCTCCTTGTTGGAGCTATTTGCCTATCCTCCTTAACTCAGCACTGATGACTGTATTATTACTTTAAACATTACGTACGTTCCTCTCTCGTTCCTCCTGTTTCCTAACCAACACAGCCAATTAGATTATCAGCTCCTAGTAAGGGAAAAAACTGTTTTGGAAATTAGGAGGACACGGGTTCTCATTCTACTCCACTATAAAATGTTCATATGGCTTTCAAAAAGTCACTCCAACTTTCTGGGCCTGCTTCCTCATCCATTCAGCACAGTGTGGACTACTTAGGAGAAGGCACTACTTGAATGCTTTGTTATCGACTTGACTTGGAAAGGCAGGACCACGTGATGACCAAGGTTCCTTCCAGTGCTGGCTATAAATTCCATCACCACGTATTTACTTCCATGATTCTCTGACCGTGAATAATACCTCTTTTGTATATTCCACTGCACCCCAGCACTTCTCTGTTGCCCAATAAATATGCTCGAAGTAAATCTGGACATTTTCTTTTGCTCCCTTTTGATATTTGTCCTATCTGATACCTTATCTAGGACCAATGGGCAACAATGAGATTACTGAGGAAGCAAACAATTAGTTTAACAAAAAAAAATAATAATAATCTTGCACAAAAAAAGAGGTTATAATCAGGTCCTCCAAGAACCCGAGAGAATATTAGGAGAAATATTCGTCGCCAGTGCTGCCGCCTCAACCTCTTCCTCTTCTCCTCTCACCAGGATTTCATGCCCACAATTTGGCAGACTGCCTTAGCAGACGTAGACAATGGAAAGGCGGAAAAGGCAAGCTAACAGGGCTTTCTAAAGGGAAATGAGAAGGCCTGCCTCCACATTGTGGGGGGAAGATTATAAGAACTGAGGAAAAGAGACTATCCCCAACAAACACAGACAATCTGCAAGGTGAATCCATGCACAAATCATAAGCTGTAAAGCCAATCCAGCATAGGAAAACACGACTTTATAAAATAAAGATACGTGGGGCTGATTAACTCTATGAAAGCCTCTTCACTTTCCTGAAGGAGGGCCAATTGTATTACTAATAGTTCATCACTGCATAATCTAATTCTAAGAGCCCCAATTCCACATTCAGGAGTTTGGTTACCAGGCCATTCAGTTTCCCATTCTTGAATCTCAGTATCCTTATCTACAAAATAGGGGTAAGACCACCTAAAGAGTCCACACCACAACATTGGGAGGATCAAGAAATAGCACACTTGGCAATATTACCATGATCTATAGGCTTTATACAGATATTTGTCAGCTATTATTCTTAATTTCCCTTAAATAAGGGAATTTGATGAATTTCAAATGATTCTATTTATAGACAACTCTTCAAGGGCCCCAAATCACAGGATCACAGAGGTTTTCTACTGAAAAGGATCCCTGACCAGTAGTTCTACAGAATCACTTTCACAGATCCTGAGAGCAACTAGCCCATCTTCTAGGCAAACTGCATGTGAAAGTTCAGCCAAGAATCACCCTGAGGTTCTCTGGACCATACGGAACTGATATGTTCTGTTGCGTCCAGTCTTGGGATCTCCTCAGGTGAGTCACTGTCCAGGGCTCCCGTGTAGATCATCACCTGCTGTGCCAATCAGAGATCTCAGAAGGCTGCCTGGTAACCTAGCTCTTATATATGTACCAGACATATCAGAAGGGACTTGAACCCAGACCTTTCTGGGGTGGGACACTCTCTTTCTCCACTGAGTTCAGCTGCAGCTCATAAATACATTATTCAGTTAACACCAAAATGGTGGGAAATCCAACCCAAATTTTTCTCCATCACAAAGACAGAAAACATCAAGAGGTAAGTGGTACCCAGGGGGGAGAATAAATAAATTGGGGGAGGGGAAGGAGACATGATGACAAATTCTGAGACTCCTCTAACTCTAAAAACCTCATCGTTATCTAGCTGGTGGTCAGTAATAAACGATCTACTAAGAAGGCAAGTATAACCTTGATGAAGAACTTTCAAAACGAAGGTAATAAATATTATTTTAAAACCTTTCTTCTCTTACAATTCTTGTTCAGGGGCTACTAGAGCAGAAGGAGAGGCGGGTCACAGCCCCTTCAAGGTGGAAACTGAAGGACACAGCAACATTTTTAAACAGGATGAAGGATCAACCTAGGGAGACAAATGCTGCACAAAATTCATGGAGATGGAGCAGAGAATACCAGTTAACATACAGAGAATCTACTGAACTTCCATTCTTACTGGGTAGTCTTACCAAGAACATAACGTGATTGTTTGAATGTAACCGCTTCATGTTCAAAGGATCACAGGCCTTGGAAGGGGAAGGACCATAAGAAATCACCTAGCTCAACTCCTTCATTCTACAAATGAGGAAACTGAGGCCCTACAAGTTAAAATAACTTGTCTAAGCTGCTGAATGCCAGCACTGAAATTCAAACTTAGGTCTCTTCTATAGAGAAGGACGTGTTGGGGGGGGCAGGGTTTGGAGGCATAGAGGGAGGTGGAGAACAGAAACAAATGGGGTACGTGGAGGGGGGAGACAGGTTGGGAAGATTAATAAGGGATAAGAAAAAAAGATGAAAGTCAATCAAGGAACTTCTAAGTTGGTTGAACAAAATGCCAGGTTTTTTGCCGGTCGTGCTGTCTAAGAAAAGGAAGTGTAGCATGTGGAAAAGATCCCTGGGCTTGTACCTAGTGGGGCTGTGGGACCTGGACACCTCTCCACATTTTTCTCCCAGTTCTAAAATGCTCTCCAGTTACCAAAAGGCTCTACACCTAAATCTAAAGGCCTGGGAAAAGCTCCTAGACAGAGACAACAGGTCTGTCTCTGTCTCACACACACACACACACACACACACACACACACACACACACACAGCCAATGACCTTAATACAGGTTCTTTTATGTCTACACACAATGACATGCAAACAAATGTCATTCTGTAACTACATAAAAACCCTCAATGCTTTACTGAAACAGTATCAAATGAAAAAAGTTACAATTGCTCTTTTGTCCACAACAACTAAGTATTCAAAGAAACCTAAAACACACCAATACAGCAATGGACAGCTATAAAATAATTTGCTTATGAATGTGTTTATGTGCTGATTCTGAGCTCCTGAAACTAAAAAAGATTAGAATATTACAAAACAGTCCAACAGATATCACATGTTCACTGACATGTTCACTCCTAACAAAAAAATAATCGTTCATCCTGGGACGTTACATCAACATTCAAGGTCCCAGGATTTCTATTAAAGATTCTTAAATCATGAACAAGGACCTTGAGAAATACAGCCTGAACTGCCGAGTAAGAGAATTCAGTAGATCAAGTTTGTCTCTGACTCTCCTAATTAATCTCCTTTTTTTGCACTTGCTCCCTCGATCAGTAAGCCTTCAGGTCTCTTGCCCTGGTTGTCCCCATAACCCCCAATCCAAGTCTGCCCTCAGGAAAGCAGCCTCACCACAGCACCGACACTGCTACCAACTTCTGTTTTCTCGGAATTTTCAGGACAGGGCTCCCACTGTCAGCCCTCTAACATATCTGACAACTCATTTTCTCTTTGCTTTCCTTTGCTGGTCCATTGCTTCCATCCAACCACTCACTGTGAGTGCTTGGCTCAATCCTGGGCTCACTTAATCTCCTCAGCGGTCAAGGGTCTAATTACCATCTCTATGAAGAGAGCTCCTAAGTCTGTATTTCCAGCCTCTCTCTCTCTTCAGACAGACCCGTCACCATTTTGGTTAGGGCACCATCATCTTTCTATGAACAAGGTTTACAACCTCAGAAGTCGCCAGATCTGATTTCCACCTCCACATTTCTCATGTCACCCCCTCTCTCTACTCACACTGTCCCCATCCTAGTTCAAGTACTGTCAACAGCCTTCTCTTTGGTCTCACTACTCTTCAAATCCAGCCTGCATACAGAGGCCAAAGTAATTTCCCTAAAATTTAGGTCCTATCAAGTCATTCTCTTACTCAATAAAACCCAGTATTCCCAACTACCTCTAGAATGAAATATAAACTCATTTTGTATTTAAAGTTTTTCACAACCTGGCCCTATCCTGCTTTCCAGCCTTGATGCATACTTATTTAAAGTTGATCATACTTTAGTGAGATTGATTTGTATTAAGACAGTTATGTCTCCTAAGAACATCTGCATTTGAAGCCCCACAGTGGCTTGAATCCCCTTTGTAAAGGAATGTTAAGCATCAATTATCTAGACAAAGGGAGGTATTATCCAGACAAAGGTGGAGAGTCTTCTCATTGGCTCTGAAATCAGACTGCACCAAAGTGCACACATCCACTTAAAGGAGCTGTTTTCAACTTTATATAGGGAAAGATGAAATCACATTAAGTCCAAAACAAAAGTTCTCAATTACCACAAGTGTAAAACACGAACATATAAAGTAAAACAGTTTTTAAGTTGCAAAACTACTTTCAAAATTAAGAACACGGACGAAACACATATCCCACACTCTCCATAAAAGACAAGTATCCAAAAGGTTCTTACCTGACTACATCATCGATGTTGTTCCTGTAAACGCCTTCAAGTCTTTCTGCAGGAAACCCCATAGCAATGATGTTTGGATAAATATCTGAGCAGTTCAAAGTTAGGGAAATATTCAAGCTATATGTGTACTTAATCCTAAGACACTAGTTGCACTACTAAACATCTGTATCAAGTTTGTCAGTATCACTTATCAGAAGAGGAAAATTTTTAAAATATTAAACAAGCAAAATTAGCTCAGCACATGAAAACAAATTCTAAAAAGCATATTCAATCAATAGTTGCATATATAAACTATATACACATATAATTTCAATATACTGAAACCAAAAACATAAATTAACTGAACCATGGACAAATGGTTAAAATGACTAAAAAAAGCTTTCTTGTGCAAAAATCCCCCCCACCCTATCTTTTAATTACAGAAAGCCATCCCTGTCCTAATATGCAGTCATGATTGTTTTTACACATTCATTCCCATTCCACCTGACCTTACAATCTTTGAATTCCACCAACAGCCAAAAGAATAGGGGGTCAATACTTGTGCCCCTCCCTCCCATCCCAACGTGGGGAAGCACAAATCAGACAACATAAAACCCCTTGAAAACTGAAAGGCAGCTGCAATTATTACTGTTATATATCTCCCAGTAAAATAAACTTCAAAAGCACAGGAGAGAGGGTTAGCTAAACAACGGGCCCTTGGAAAAAGGAGCAGGGGCTTTAGTGTTGAAATAGAACCTCCATGAGTCATGGTGGCCCACAACAGCCCAAAAAGCTGCCAGGCTCTCAGGCAGCACTGAGAGAAATCCAGTGTATCCAGAACACGGGGGGGGGGGGGGGGGGGATTCCAGACCACATGTGAAATGGCCCAAGCTTTGGGCATGGCATTCAGGGAAGGACGCTTTGGCTGGAACCCACTTAGGGGCATGCTAAGCAGAGCAGAGAACCAGAGCCCTCGATGTACATGGACTGTTAAAGGGACCTTGAGAATACTTAGTTAGGAAAAGAAGTGACCCTAAGAGGCTGCCCACACCATCCTCACGCACAGAAGGGAGACCCAGGCCAGAACTGGCAGAGGGCACAACCACCAATAGGGAAAAGCCACCAAAAAGCAGCTTAGAGCCCAGTGAGCAAGAAAACCTTCCTAACAACGACTACCCCAAATAAAGGAACGTTTCTTAGGCACTGACAACGTGCCAACTGCTCTGCTGAGCACTAGGGATAGAAACACAAAATCCAGGTGGTCCAAGAAGCTCTATGAACAATGCTAAGAATTTCCTGCAAAATGCAAAGACCTAAGAGGCAGCCTGGTCCAGTGGAAAGGCAGTACAGCCTCTGGGGTCCACAGGCCTTAGTCGGAGAACAGGCATTTATTAAACATTCGGCACGCACCAGGAATTGTGCTAAGCACTGAGGAGACAGAGAAAGGCAAAGAACACAAGACACCTGCCTGCCTCCGAGGAGCTTACACTCTGATGGGGGAGACATCATGCAGAAAGTCACAAACATACATGCAGGAATGACGTAAATGAAAGGGAAGCCGGGAGGTAGAGTCAAGGAAGAGCTTTCCAGACCTGGGGAAAGCCAAAGAAAAGAGCGAGGGAGAGATGGAGCATCTTGTTCACATACTGGTCTAACTGGATCAAAGACCTGTGACGGCAAGGAACCCACAGTGTCCCAAAAAGCTTAGAGCAGTTTAAAGCTATTAAAGACATAAGAAAACTAGAAAACAGGAAGAGAAAAGGCCTGACTGGTTGGGAAGGACTTTTTAATGCCCAAGAGAGGAGTGTATCCTTGATCCTGGAGGGGAGGCACATGCTTTACGAAAATCCCCATGTTCATGAGCAGCTGATGGGCAGGAGGAGGGGGGAGAGAGGCCATCAGCAGGTGTGCAGGCAGGAAGGAAGGAGCGATTGGACCACGGTGGCCAAGTCAGTAGAGAAAGAGCACTTCACCCGAGTTCATTTCAGAATCCTCCTGAAGGAGTCTGTGTAGATGGCCTCTCGGGTTCCTGCCTGCTCTGAAATTCTGTCATCTTATCCTATTGACTGTTAGAATTCTCCCTTGAAGCCAGTCCCAGAGGCCTTTATTTCACACCTTGATAATTCATTACTTGTCATGAAGTTTGACTTTACTCACAAGAAGATAGGAATTCATATTTCCAAATAGAAAAGCTTATCAAAATGCAAATATATTTCAAAAGAAGTTTACCCAAAAAGGACTTAAGGAAATAACACATAAAAAGAGAAACCTATCCTTAAAAATCTACTGGCATTTAAGAGATATGAATTATCAGCAACTATTCTACTACAGTCTTTGTTTCACACCATCAGCAGCAATCCCTCAAAATATTTTTGGTGTAATTCTTTGTAGATTAAAACTTATACCCTAGACAATGTACGAGTTACTGACGAACCAAGAGCTACGTCTCCAGTATGGTGAAACCTCACAAAGTTGTATTCATCAAATAAATGACAAGTTTGCAATTCAACCTATCATCAAACATAGGTGACATTCAAACTAGGTTAACAAGAGGCTGCTAATGTAAATGGCGACTTTTTGACAAATCTAAAAAGTTTTGCAATTAGTATGCCAACTACATGTGAATTGGGCCTAGGGAATTAAAGAAATGGAATGAAATAAGTCAGACAGTTGCTTTCATACCGAACTTACAACATTAAGGTGCTTACTAAGTCCTCAGGCAGAGGTACCACACCATCAGGGCCCTGCCTCATAAATACGCCAAATGTATCGCCTGAAACATATCCAAGGCAGAAGCTCTGTCACTTCTCCCCTTCCTGAGTGGTCAGGGGTCCCAGGGGAGGGAGGGGAAAGGGCAGGGTGTGAATGAAGCACAGAGCCATGCCCGCTGACTACTTCCATTCACCACTAGACCCACTTCACCAAAGAAATCCTGCTCAAGAGTGTTTGAGTTCCCAGGGTGGTTGCTAACAGCCAAGGTTAACGCAGAATGGAGCTGAATTTTCTAGGACCCCAATGTTGCCGATAACAGACCCACAGCCTCACGGTTCAGTTAACATCATGAGCTTCAATGGGGGCAGGGGTGCCCCTCTGACTAAGCTCCTGACTACTGTTTAATATTATTCCTGAAAGAAAATATATCCCAAATCCCCAAATCTGGGAACATGGTTTTAAAGTCAGGAACAATTTCTGTAAGCCAGGAGAATCCTCGTCCCCCATGACACCCCACCAATGTCCCTGTCCAGCCTCTTTCTTTGAGAAATCCTGCTCTCCACTCTCACTGCTCCTCACATCCAAGAAGCACTCCCTGATATCCTCAAGTGAAAGGGACCACTCTGGATCTCTCCTCTGGCCTGTTGCATTCTGCTTCGTATCATGATTTTGTAGATCGCCCAGGGCCTCCTTAGATTTTTAACTCCTGGGCAACGACGAGAATTGTCACTTTTTTCATGGTGTATCAGCAGCACCTAGCACAGGACCTTGTAGATAGGAGGTGCTTAATAAATGTCTGAATTGCATTTATTGCCTACATTATGATAAAAATTTTAGAGACAGAATATTTCTATTACAAAGTAAGTTGGCTTTGTGGCTGTAAGTAAAAGAAGTCAGTCTCCAGTCTCCAATTAATTAAAATTGTGCATCACTTAGAGGGCAATGGAGAAAACGCTTAAAGAGCTTTCTAAAAAGATGAGGACTGGAGGAGACGGGCCAATGTGGAGCAGAAGCATGAGCAAGGAACACCAGGCACACAGGCTTCCAACTTCTTGGGTAGATCCATGCAATGCCAAGAGATGCAGAGGCAGTCCCCAGCATGTGAGGAGAGAGGACCCACATGAAGGATCTGTGGGAAGACAGAGTCCCTCAAGATGAAAAGACAAAGAATCGTTGTGTTCCACACCACGGAAAGGACTTGGACCAATGAAATGAGAGATCCAAGGAACCGACACCTCACATACCAAGAAGACAGCAAAATGAAACCAAGTCATCGAAAAATTTTATTTAATTCCAAATTAAGATTATGCTACAGACACCTGATTTTTAAATCATCTATACAGGAATACAGACTCAAAAAGAAATGGGTTCTGATCAAGAATTTGGCAGGAAAACAATGTCATGGACTTATGATCCAAGGACCCAGGTCTGAAGCCTGGGTCAGCTATGTGGTATCTCTGCAAACTCCCGCAAGTCCTTCAGTTGCCTGGGGTCTCAGTTTCCTCACCTATAAACCAGATGGCTTGGACCAGACAATCCCTAAGGGATTTTCCAGTTCTAAATTCTATGATAGCAATTTTACAAAAATCTACCTTTTTAATTCTGTAAATGGAATCAGAATACACTAGAGAAATGTTACCTGAATAAAAACCTATCGTAGGGGGATCCCTCTGTAAGCCAAATAATCATCTACTCTACTAGCTACGTTCCTATGTCTATAGAATTCATTTCTTTAAAACAAGGTAAACGTCTACGACCATAAACACATGGGTATCCCTATTCCAAAATCTTCCTATATCATACATACACACACACACATATATGTAACTTTTAAGAAATTATGTCTACTCTAATTCCAAAGGACCCATGACAAAAAAATGTTCTGTACCTCTGATGAACTCTGAATGCAGATTAGTTCTTTTTATTTTACTTTTCCTGGGTTTTTTTCGTCTGTGTTTTCTTTTGTAACATGGCTAACATGGAAATGTTTTGCATGACTGCCCATGTATAATCAATATCAAATTGCTTGCCTTCTCAAGGAGCAGAGGGAGTAGGAGGGAGAGAATTTGGAACTCAACATTTTTAAAATGAATGTTAAATACTTACATGTAACTGGGAAAGATTTAATGAAATAAGAAAAAAAGAATTACATCTACTCACCAATAATAATATTCCATCTTATTACACTATCACTTTGTTAAAGAAAACAAAATACCAATATTTATCAGGTTTCATAGTAAAATATTAATTACCCAAAATAAAGGCTATGAGTCAAAATTTGCAATTAACTGAGCAACCTTCAATGGTGAAAAAGTAAATGGATTCTCATAAGGAAGCTATAAAGCTCTTTTTAAAGGAACCAAACTTCAAGAAGAAGCAGCTAAGATAGAAATCTGAAGCAGTTCTGACTCTAGATCCAAGCTCCAGCTGGAGGCTGAAGCAAAGATGAGGAAAACAGGATTGACAACAGATGTCATGGCGAGTTAGCCAGTGGCCGGACTCAAGAGTTCCATAGGTTCTTCGATATTTTCATTTCTATCTTAAATCCAATTTCATAAGTATTTTCCAATCATCCCATTTTTTTAAAGCTACCTCTTGTATGTTTGTAATTTAATTCAAACATCTGTTAAGTGTATCTGTGAAGTTCAGGGCCTCACGCCAGGGATATAAAGGGGAAAAAAAAAACCAATAAAACTGACCCTAGGCAGCTAGGTGGACAGGAGAAAAAGCACTGGGCCTGGGGTCAGGAAGCCCTAGGTTCAAGTCGGACCTCAGACACTTGCTGGCTAGCTGTATGACCCTGGGAAAGTCATTTAACCTCTGTCTGCCTTAGTCTCCCCAAATGTAAAATGAGGTTAATAACAGCATCTCCCTCGAAGGTTGTTGTGAGGCTCAAACAAGACGCTATCTGTAAAATGCCGAGCACGGTGCCTGGCAAGTAGTACGTGCTACATAAAAACGCTTATTCCTATCCCCCTTCCTCCTCCCCTCCAGAAGCTGGGGGAGATGCAGATAACATAATCAGTTCCACAGTGGTCTGCCGATCATCACGCTTGACCTGGAGCACATCTCAGGTGCCATCTAGCTGGTCCAACCCCTCATTTTAGACAGGAGAGAATGGAGGCCTAGTTATGTTAAGTGATTCGCCCCAGGTCAGGTAGGTAAGAAACTGTGAGAAGGAGGATCTGAGTTCAGGTCTTCTGATGTCAAAGCCAGTGACCTTACCACTACACTAGGTTGTTCTCATGCCGAGCTGGGATGACCACCGAGTCAGATATAGGTAACACGCTGGAGCCCAAAAAGGAGATCAGATATGGGCATAGAGATTTGGCAACACTCATAGAGCTATGAGACATAAACACCAGGGTACAAAAGCACCACCTAACGACAGTGTAGAAGGTGAAGACGTCCTAGTTGAAAGCTTTGACAGATCCTCAACAACAGGGAGGTGAGAGCCACATGAGAATCCAACAAAGGTGAAGGAGCAGCTGCCAAACCTGCAGAGGTCAGGAAAAGCAGAGTGAGGAGGCTGGCGACTGGAAGAAAAGCACCAGAGACTTCCAATGAGACAAGGCTCGTTGGACAGGGCTGTTAACAGACTGGTAGCAGAACCCTTAAGACCACAATCTCAGGGAAAGTGATGGGGTCAAATGCCAGATTACAGGAGACTCAGAAATGACCAGTGGGGAAGGGATGGGGGCCACTATGTATTTTACCTCCTCCCACCCAGTTCCATTTCCCATCCCGAGAGCTCTCAAGGTTCTTTGTTTCTTCAAGATTCTACTTTCTCATGGGGCCAAAAGTATTTCTTCAGCTTTAGTCTCAAGAAGGGGAAAAAAAAAAGAAAAGAAAAAAACCCCACAACTTTGTCCTTATATTTGGACAAGGCACTTTCAAAACACACTAGATATGGAGTCACTGATCAGGAATGATTATTCTACTGAAGATCTGTATTGAAGGATGACAAATGTAGGTTCCTAGATGTTGCCAGTTGGTAAAGTACTCTATAACATAGCTTTTACTATTTGATAAATGATGTTTTCAGCTACCTAATATAAAACTCACACATGAAACAAACTGTTTACCAAAAAAAATTAGGATCTAAAAATGATTGGGGGAGAGAGGGTCCAAATACAAAACCAGTTTGGGGGTCTTTTCTTTTCTCTGTGACAATAGAAAAGCTGCTCCAAAACAGGAGTAAGAAACTAGGTAAGTAACTTAACAAAGCTCAAGAGGAATACAGGTGTTATTAACATAAGACAATATTCCTAAATGTTGCATTATTGCAATCCTAGTTCTGACACTGACTGTTGTCAACAATGAGCAAATCACTGAACTGTCCTGGGCCTCAGTTTCTTTATTTCAAAAATGAGAACACTACTTTTACTACCCACTTCATAGGAGTGTGATGAAAACACTTTGGCAAACCTAAATATGCCATTGAAATGAATGCTATTAATACTAAGCTACATAGCAGGGATCAAACATAAACAGGACTAGACATGTTCCTCGCCCTCCAGAAGCTTTTAATCTAAGATGGGAGATCTGACATGAACACAAATAAAGGTAACAGAAATAGTATCAAGTACAAAAGAGAAGTCCAAACAAAAATGTAATCAGAAATTTTAAAAGGTCTAACACTGACTTCCAGCTGAGGGAACCCGAGGAGACAGGCCCTCCAGATGGACAATAAATGTTTGCCAAATCACAATACCAGTTTACGTTCACGCTTCTATCGCTCCTTTGTCCCAGCTTAAAAAGCAGAAATCTCCAAGAAAATGTGAACAATCCCATAACTATCTGGTCTTAACAGACCGTCCACTTCTCCATAGCAAATTATAGGCTACTGTGCATTTGATCCCACGTTTGTCTGGACTGGAAAAATTAACTCAGTCTTGCAGAAGTTAGTTCTGAGTTCATACGGACGACAAGACGCCCACCAACAACTCCAGAACCAGAGTCAAGAGACTTTCTTGGCGTAACAACAGCCATTCAGACAAAGAACTAAGACTGAGCACCTGGCCTCAGCTCCTAGCCGTGCACCTCCCCCACTGGGGACCCCTGAGGACTCCGTGACCTAAGCACGCTGATCTCTCCAGTCGCTGTTTCTGTACCTCGGAAATGGGCCTACTAGCTACCCTGCCTAGGGGAAAGCACTTTGAAAGTTATAACGTCTGTGCAAACATGTGGTGTTTTAAACTACTTGTTTGTCTCAAAACTAAATTTGATTACAGAAATTCTTGCAAAACATACCTCACAGGGTTTCTGTGAGGAAAGAGTCCGATTTTAAAAAAAAATCACTGTATAAGATATTTGAAGGTAACCGTATTAAGGCAATATTATATTTGATGATGAAAGATGACATCAGCTCTGTGGATAAATTATTTTCCTCATCATCATCATCTCTATACTGAATTATCACAGAACAAACTGCCGTCCAACATCACCTGGTCCTAAATACATTTTTAATCGACACTGTCTCCATGCCAAATGCTCAAATCTCCAAGCTTCATACAATGAAATGCTTTCAAAATATGAGAAAATCAATTCAGGACTTAACCAAAAAGATACGAATCATGTAGTAACAGAATACTATACATGCCCGTCTCTGTTATTCCATCTGCTACTGGAGCTCTAAGGATGATTCCCCTCTGTAGATCACCGCCAATTAATCCGGACTCCAGCTTATTTGCACACCGCAGTTTTCATGTGGCCTCCTTCATTAGACTGTGAGCTCCCTGAGGGCATAGACTGGTTTTTGTTTTTCTTAGCAGTGTTCTGGCACCCAGTAACCAATCAGTAAAAGCTGACAGCACACATTCTAATAGGATCAGAGACCTAAAAGCTGGATGAGACGTCAGTGGCTGTCCAATCCAACCCCGTCATTTGACACATTTCTTCAGCTACAACATCCGTTTTTTTCCACTTGTACAGCAGTTCACTGAACACTGATCAAATAGAAAGGAATCACAGCAGGATAGCAGCTTGCCTCAGAACCATTTTAACCTGAACCTAATAAAAAAATGAGACCGAGATGACAATAAAATATTCTAACAAAATCCCATACAATGAAACATTGGGCCTATCACCATAAGGCAGCTACAAAAAAAATTAATACCTCCTAGTCAAAAAGGAGAAAAAGGATTGACAGATTCTTAAATCACATGCTGAACAGGTCAAAACCCTACTGAAAGACGTCTGCAAAAAACAGACGTCATCACTTCATCAAGCAATAGTAAAGGGGGATAACAGGTGCGATCCACTGGATATGGTGAATGTAATCAGAAATGGTTTACCTCCAAATGGGGGCTATGAAATGGGTGAAACCCAAGAATGGCACCAAAAGCCTTCCAAGAGTGACACGGATGTAAATTCAGCCAACCATGTTAATTTTTTTTTAAAAGCATCAAACTAACAGTGAAGTCACGTGGATTTGTTTGTAGAAATGGAAGGGCTTATAAAATAGATAGCTTTGACTACCTGAAACTGAAAACCTTCTCCAGAGACAACATTAATGCAACTAGGATAAGAAGGGAGGTGGTCGAATGGGGAAAAAACTTTTTGTCAAACTACTCTGATAAGAGGTTGGCATCCAAGATACATGAACAATTTACAGATACAGCTACTGATATGGATAAGACTAGCAGCCATTCCCCAATAGATAAACTGTCAAAGAATATGAACAGTTCTCAAAAGAACTGAAGAGCATTCACAACCATATGAAAAAAATGCTCCTAATCAATAATGACATGAGAAATGCAAATCAAAACAACCCTGAGCTTTTACCTCACACCCTGTAAAGTGGCAAAAATGAAAAAATGGCAACAGTCAATGTGGGAGGGGTTGCAGAATGATAAGCACACTAATACATTGCCAGTTCATTGCCAGTAGAAATGGTATAGGCATTTTGGAAAGCAATATGGGATTATGCAAAGAAAGTGACTAAAATGCCCATACCCTCTGGGCCAGAAACTCCTTTACTGCACTTTACACCCCAGGGAAGACAGCAATAAGAAAAAAAGTCCCCATAAAATTGCGAGATATTTATAGCAGAACTTTTTTCTGATAACTGAGAATTGCAAACAAAGTAAATGACCATCAATTGGGGAATGGCTAAACCAATTGTGGTCCACGAATGTGATGGACCTTTCTAACAGAGGCAAGTGCTGCTCCCAATCACCTGGACAAAGCACTGATCCACAGAAAGTTAAGGACGCTATTTTTAAGAAGCGTAAGTGTTACCATCTCAAATCCTTTTCCAAGCCACATGAAACAAAGAAATTCTGAGACAGAGAGAGACGGAGTGAGAGAGCAAGCAAGAGAGAGACAGAACTATCAGAAGAGACCAAAATGACACAAGGACAGCAAGAAATTCATCCACATCAGCCCTGTGTGACATCTGGCTGCTTCCAGAGCTAAACCAAGGGTACTTGGTGAGCCCACAGAAGAGACACTTACATCTTAACACTCTTACTCAACTATAAAGAGCCATTATTTTATCCACCTGGGAAGAACATCATAAAAGAATAATAGCAGGACAGCAATTTCTCTGAGGACCACTTCTATTGGAACCCCATAAAAAAAGGAGAAGACAATGATGATAAATAACCATAGCACTCTAGCAAGAAGATGAGCTTCCCTCACACTCTCTGAATCCCTACCCTCAGTGCCAACCCAAACAAGAAGCCAATTTATCCCCTCCAAATATCATTGCTCATTCATTTGACTTCCCCCGGAAGTCTCATTCGCATTCCTTCTTTCCCCATTTAACATGTTTACTGTCATCAGCTCTGCATTACAAAGATTCACAGGGGGCTCCCTGGCAGTCTTTTATACACCTAAGACTGCTCAATAAACTGATACTTAAAATGTAAACTAATTCTTCACAGGTAACATAAAGACCATCTATCTTTCTATTAATAAGCTCAATAGACATTTTAATATATGAAGTTATGTATTAAATATATACAAAGCATAAAAATTCACACATCATAAAGCATATTTCATTGCTGTTTTTCCCAACCGAAAAGATTTGCTTCCACTAAAGTCTTCCTCCAATGACTCATTGTGGAGGTGATGATGGGTTTTCAAAGGCTCTGATTCTACAGCCACAACTGACAGATACCATCAAGCAAGAAAGCGTTCAAGAACAGGCCAGCTGATAGTAGTAGTGTAAGAACCAGCCTGACCAGGCTGCCCCTAGCCCTAGGCTTTCTGGCCAAAGGAATTTCTAAAGCTATTAATACTCAAAAGGTTTTGATCTGCAACCATCAATGGAGTATCGCCCCCCCCCATGAAATCACTTTTCATCAAAATATTAACTATCGAATCAAAAAGAAATTAAATCTGCCTAGGACACCGCCAGCGCATTTTTAAGGGCAATGAAAGCAGACTGTACTCTATTTAACTAAATACAAGCTGAAAGAAATTAGAACTACAAAAAATTCATTAAGCAGGCCATTGAAAATGCTAGCAACCTTAACCTACTATCTACTAAGTACCCTAATAAGAGTTTGCTTCAACTAATTTAACGCTTTTTTTTTTACAGTAGGCATTGGTTAATTATGTAATAATACAACTACAACTGCTCACACTGCATCTGTGAACCATGAAATGTTCTGAGTTGCCCAACTAACTGGTTTTTAACGGGTACACCCAATAATTACCCTTTTCCTAGGGGTCTCTGGATGAATATGATAAGAATGGTTTCCTGTTTCAGAACAGTGCTATTGTTAAAAAGAGAGAGAGAGTGAGAGAGAGAGAGAGAGAGAGAGAGAGAGAGAGAGAGAGAGAGAGAGAGAGAGAGAAAGAAAGAAAGAAAGAAAGAAAGAAAGAAAGAAAGAAAGAAAGAAAGAAAGAAAGAAAGAAAGGAAGGAAGGAAGGAAGGAAAGGAAAGGAAACAAAAAGAAACCCCCTATGGTTTCTAGGTAGCATTTACCGCCATTGCCAAATAAACCAAAAGAGAGTTCTAACTTACGTCGCCGCTTTCATGACCATCAGTTTCAGCACAAGCATCAGCAATGAGCTGAATGAGACTGGAAAACTCAAAAGGAACCTCGGTGCGACGTCCACACCAAGGCGGCCAAAAAGCTTATCTGAAAGACACCAAACCACCAAAACCTGTTTCTAAGGCTCAGCCAGCCAGTCCAGATGGAGCGTACACAAGACTAAAAGCAGGCTCCACTGGAGCTTTTAAAACATTCTTCTGGGGCAGCTAGTGGGGCAGTGGAGAGAGCGCTGGCCCTGGAGTCAGGAAGACCTGAGTTCAAATCCAGACTCAGACACATAACACTCACCAGCTGTGTGACTCTGGGCAAGTCACTTAACCCCAACTGCCTCACCAAAAAAACCCAAAATCAAAAGCCATGCCTCACTCACCCTTACCCACAGCTAACTAAGATATTAGGTTGGGGGCTACCATATGATTAAGCCTCTAAATCCTATACTCAAAAATTCTCTAGGGGTGAGAGAGATGAGGCTGCATTAGTCCAAAGGGCAGGAGTTAGAGAACAAAGCTATGAAGAGAAGTAGCACTGAATGTACCTGGGTAGAAAATATTTTGCTTTTAATTTTCTGATACAAAGATTGTGGAGTCCTGAATTTCCAAGATAAAGCCTAAAAGAACCAAAATCAGATTTTTCGACAAATTCATGTTTTAAGAACATTTTTTTCTATATGTCATAACTTGAAAACACAATTTTAGACACCAAAACCTTCTCATGAGAACGTACTAGCTTATTTCATTCTGCATTTAATTTTAACACAATAAAGTCATAATCACTTTGTATATTTGTCTTTAATGAAGACTTAGGTTATGTCACACCTGCAAAATATTTTGTTCTCATTGTTTCCAGTGTCCCAGGGAGGTATATGGTCATTTTTTTTAGAGGGTTCAGGGTGGGGAAATGGACAAAGCAGACACCAGGTTGCTTTAAAAGCCCATCTATCTGTTTCCCCAGCACTGAGCATTGCCCTGATTCTAGGGTGACTGGCTGACATCTTAATACTAATATAGTAATTCCTAGTCACCCCATTTTAATCGTCCTGTGCACTTTAATGGAACAAAAACCAGTCAGTTCACTCAACTATAATTTATTGAGTACCTACTATGTGCCACAAACAGTTCAAAGCTCTGGGGATACAAAGAGCAGTCCTTCCCCCCCCCAAAAAAAGCCCCTGCTCTCAAGGAGCTCACCAATGAATGAGGAAGACGATATGCAAACAACCGTACAAGTTGGCCAAACTAGAAATAATCAACTAGAAATAAGAGGGATTGGGACTTAAAAGAAAGTGGGACTTTAGCTGGGACCTGAAGGACGTCAAGGAAGCCAGGAGGCAGAACTGAGTAAGGAGAAAGTTCTAGGTATGATGGACATGCCTGGAAACACCCAGAAGCAGGAAATGGGAGTGTCTCGTTTGAGGAACAAAAAGGGTACATGGAAGAGAGAAAGGTGTAAGAAGACTGGAAAGGTAGAAAGGGACCAGGTTATAAAGGCCTTTGAATACCAAACAGGATTTAGTCATTGATTCTGAGGGTCATAGTGAGTCTCTGTCACAGAGCAGTGATATGGTCAGACCTGCATTTTAGGAAGATCAAACTGACAGCTAAGTGGAGAATGGCTTGGTATGGGGAAGAGACCTGAGGCAGGGAGATCCACCGGTGACGCCTGAGGTCAGGAGAACATGGCTCAGGGCAGTGCTAACGCCAGAGGAGAGAGCGGGGAAATGAGAGACATTGCAAAAGTGGAATCAACAGGACTTGGCACTGACTGGATATGGGGGAGGGGGGTGTAAAGATGTACAAAACAAATTACTATTGGGTGGGAGAAGGCCATTAATTGACTGGGAGCATCTGGAAAAGCTTCATGGAGAAGTTCACACTGATGCAGGAATGAAAGAAGCAGAAAACAGCAGGGAGGCGCAGGAATGTAGAGGCAGTTCTACGGGAGAGCCAAGAAGAGAACCTCAGCACAAGGAGCGAGGGGTCAATGAGGATCTGAAGTCAGGAAGAACTGCCAATGATCCAGAAGCCCTTCCCAATTAGAGCCACCCCCCAGGAGAATGGTCTCCCTTCGAAAGGCTAGATGATGATCTATGGAACTTGTGGCAGAAGGGACTCTCGCTCAGTTACAAGCTGGATGAAAAGACGATGACCTTGGAGGCCTTTCCAACTCTAACGTGATTTGACCAATATCATGTGGCTTGGCGGAACCAGGACTAAAACACGGGATTTCTGACTCCAAATCTAGTAATCTTTCTGCTCTACCAAGATGACTGTCCACTACATTGGGCCCTAATAATTTCAGTGGTAAAGACTTTCACTCAAACACAAATGCTGTCCGGGTTTCTTCACTTTCCATTTTTTAAACAGAACTTCCTTTCCTCCCATCTTCCACATTTTCTATTAAGCAAAATCCAGCAGCGCCCACACAACTGTGCTACTACCAATCCCAACAGTAAGTGAAAGAGGCCTGGCCTTGCCTGCAGCCAGGAAGACCTGAGTTCTTTCACAGCCAGACCATGGGACTCTCCCCTACAACACTCTATGCCCAAGCAGCTTAAGTAAGATCCAAGTGCAGATGTACAAGGTAAGGAAGAGCTCCACTATCAAAGAAATCACTGATCCAGGACCTAGCTGTAGTCCTTCTCTTCTGCACAGTCACATCTGAACAAATGCATTAATAAAGAAAAATCAATAAAGTCAGTGTCCAAATCACTGCTAATGGCTTAGACTTCAAAAAACATAAAAAGAGACCGACATTTTTCACTTGGCAAATGCCAACATATTTATTGCAAGCGCATCTAATACAGCTAAAGTGCTATTTGCCTTAGGACAAATCTTGGAAATCTTGGTAAATAAAACCAGCCAACATATTCTCCAGCAAAAGATTATCTATCAAGTCTAAGTGAACACCAAAGGTTCACCAAAGAGGAGCAGAAATCCCCTTGGCAGTCATAAAAATCTGGAGGATTACATTACTTTCCAAGTACAAAAGTACAACGAACCAACCAACCTGTATTACTCAAGGAAAAAGAAAAGCAACAGAGAGTCAAAAATGAAAATTCCATTTGTCACTTCAGGACTAAATTGCAATTAATTGCTTGAACTGCTTGACAGTATAAAAATTATAAATTAGTAATAAGCAGATAAAAAATGAGGCTTTTTTTGTTTCTGCAGATATCATATAATAATTTCAACATACAATAAAAGTTAAGCCCACTTTGAGTTACGATGTGGTGCTACTTTTCTATAAGTGAATCAGCGAAAAAGGCGAACGAGTCCAATAATTCATCTCTTTTTTCAATATTTCAATGATCCACATTTTCAATGTAGGTCACCCTCCTCTAAAGCCTATCAAAACTCTCCAGGAGGCTGAGTCAATGGTTTCCAATTTCACAAGGCTGTCCTTTGAACAGACACACTGACTGCTTTTGGAGGTCCTAAGGAAGCCAGTGCTCCTTTATCCTTCCTAGTTTTTGAGGACCCAGGGTCAACTAACATCAGGCAAGACTGTGGGATCACAGCAGGAAGAACTGAGTGGAGAAATTCACTTACTATAGTTAACAAAAATATCTGCAGCAAAAGTCAAACATCTTCCAATAGTTAAATGAGCTTAATCCTACTTCTAAATACACATCATAAAGCGAAAGCATCAAAATTAGCTTCATATTTTTAATACTAAAATAAGACACAGTGAAACCTCAGTCACTCAAAATAACAGTGCTAAATGATAAGTCACTATTCAAACAAAAAAGTGAAGTGGCCATATACTTTAACATTATTTCCAATCTTGGTTTTGCAGTATCTACAATATACCCAGATTTTCTGATTATCAAACAGTATTAAATCCAATACAAAATGTTTGTTCCCTTTAACTTAAAAGTGCTCTCAGCTTTTTTTTTTTAAATAGAGAAAGGAGAAAAGAATAGGAAATAATCTGCAAAATCAAGTGAATTGTTATCATAACAAGCAACCTGGTCCTAGAATATTTTCTAGTCACAGTCTTCTGTCCTTAGAAACAAAAGAAACTAACAAAATATGAGCAGGAGTTACTTTTTGGCACCTCCAACATCGACCAAATGGAAATAGCATTCCATTAAAAATTTTAAGTTTTTAATTTAAATAGCACACTCTAAATCAAAGAGCTCACAACTGAATAAATATTTATGGCCCTACGACACTAACATGAAAAAGGTGTGAACCGCTTAAGATTCCTGATAGTCAATGTCACTGTCTCAAACTTAAAAGGCTTAAAAGCTACCTAAGAGAGGGCTTTTACAGGAAAGTCAAAAGAACTAATCAAAAAAAAAATTTAAAGCCCATTTCCAAATTGACAGTATTCATATTATTGGTGTCCATTGCTATGACAATAACTGTGTGGCCCTCAGGTTGTGAACCAGAAGAAGAAAAAAAATTATATTAGATGTATTCAGAAACATAATGAGATTTTACACCTTATACTTTCTATATTTTATATTTTTAACTTCATCTCATTCTGTTTTAATTTTCACCATTAAAAATATTCTGACAATAATATAAAACAATATTAGCAAAAAAAAAAATCAATTCTGATTCACCAGCCCAATGATTACATAGAGGGAAGTTAAGGATAACCCTTACCACCACCGACAAGAACATAGAATAGAGCTTTTTCTTTTAAAACAAATCAGACTGCAATTTCCAGGGAGACAGTAGGATGTGAGCCCGTGCACTCAATGTCCTCCTCCAACAGCCAAAGCAACACTAACATGAAACAACGCCGCCTTTAGAAACCCTCTGAAGAGCATTGTTAAGATCCCTTCAAGGAATGAGTGAACCAAGAAGAGCTCCAACGGGGGGGGGGGTTGGGGGAGGGGAAGACTACGGATTAAAAGAAAGAAAAGCAAAAAACCTGGACTGAGACAGCAAGAGTAACATCAGAAACAAGGCTAGAATCCTCACGACACATCTGATGTACAGCGAACCAATCCCTATCATGAGATAAAGTAAAAAAGAAACCAACTGCAAGAAGGAAAGCTCACAACGAAATGATGACTTCAAAACATCCAGAGAGAAGAAGACAAGGTTCAAAGGAAAGAGCTATCTCACAAGAGTTCAGGACTGGTGGAAGAGACAGTCAAAGCAGAACGGCCAAAAAGCTCAACGAGAAAGAGGCTCAAAAGCAACGGAGACACAAGCAACAGGTATGAAGTCTTCTCTCCTTGATCTATTCTTCTGCACAACCTGACCGCAGTATCTCATAAAATCACACCCAAAGTCTTTCAGCTTAAGGCCAGACAAGCCAAGCTCACAAGACACCAGGAGAGACATCCTTGAAATTCAACTCCTCCAAAAACGTCGAGCCCACGGCACGATCCTCAAACATACCCAAGGTCTCTGTGGGTAATGAATCATGTAGTCAGTTACACTTGCAAGATCACAGCTTTAAGCACGGCTCCAGCAGCACAATAGTGAGAGGCAGCTTCAGAAACCCCACACAAGCGAGGTCTGCTCTTTATTCCACTATTCACACCAGTCGGTAACGGCCCACGCATCTGCAGTCCGAGGTGTCAGAACAACACAAGGAGTCCCTTAGAGCCCTGCCTCGGAGAATACGCTGGCTCCACAGAACACCCACAACTAGCCACTCAAGACTCTTCTTCCACGACGGGCTTCATGGTGAAACAGAGGGATTGAGCGCCATCTTCGAGAAAAGGGAAAAGCATTTCACAAAGAAAGAGTCTGCAACTGGGCCACGAGAAAACTCTCAGGACAGCTAGATGGCGCAGTGCATAGAGCACTGGCCCTGGAGTCGGGAGGACCTGAGTTCAAATCCGGCCTTACGAGCTGCTGTGATCCTGGGCAAGACACTAACCCCGGTTGCCTCCTCACTTAAAAAGCCCACCCCCCCCGCCCCCAGAAAAGAAAGCGCTCTTCCCTTCAGGATACTCTGAATTGCTCAGGAAGAGATGCCTTGAGGACAAAGTCTGAGATCAGTTCTGGACCCTGCCTGTGCTGACCCCAGACAAGCCACATTCATCGCTCTGCTGTAAAATGAAGGGGATGAACGAACCACGCGACCCTGAAGGTCCCTCCCAATCGTGGATCCTCCTCTTGGATAACTCAGCAGAACTAGAGCCCAGAGATGCTCTCTTCTCCACTTACTCCATCTTGGTTCATCCTGCACACAGCCGCCCGAGAGGCACTGCTAAAGTGCAGCTCTGGCCATGTCACACACCTACTCAACAGACGCTGCAAACTGCCTCCCTCCCACCTCCATTTCCTTAATTCAGCAGGCCTCCCATAAAGACCTATCCTGACTGGTCTTCCAGATCTTTACGAGAAATGCTCTTCCAAGGTCCTCCCTCTCTCTCTCCATTCTCTCCTCCCCCTCGGCAATCTCGTTCACTCCCTGGGCTCCAACTAACACCTCTACAGAAATGAATCCTCCAGGCTAGATCTCCAGTACTACCCTCTCCTCCTTCTAGCTGCACCGGGGCATCTCCAAATGTCTTCCTATCAGTGCCCAGCTGTCTTAAATTCAATAATACATCCAAAACCGATCTTGACAGCTTTCCCTCAAAAGCAGGTGCACTTTCTGTGAGTAGCACCCCACTCAGGTTACTAGCTCCTCATATTAAAAATCTTGGTGTTATCTTTAGATAGGAGGAATGACAAAGATGGAAGAGTCCATTTGTTACCAAGTCCTGTCAGATCCACCTCTGAAAGGTCTCTTCCTTTCATTCATTCCCTCTCCTTTGGAGCCCCATTGCCACCTTCCTCATACAAGCCTTGCCTTCGTTATCATACTGGAATGCTTCCAGAGCCTCTGAACACCTACCTTCCCCTCTCCAATCTAGCTTTCACACTATCAGATGAATCTTCTTTACACTCAGCCTTGGTCATATTACTGCTCTGCTCAAAACCCTTTAACAGTGATTTGCCTAGCAAATAAAGTATCAACTCCTCTAACCTGACATTCAAGGTCCTCTCTGATGGAGAAGCTCCCTACCTCTCCAGGCTTATCTCACACTATGGCCTTTTACAGAACCTACAATCCAGCCAGACGGAACCATCATCATATATACGCTGCACTTTCCCACCTTCTATTTTCTGTGCTCAGTTCCCTGCCTGTTTTAGTTCCTATCCATCCTGTAAAGCCCAGATCAAACATCAACCCATCTATGAAAACTTTTTCCTGCCTTCCTCCTCCTCACCTCTCAAGGCAAGCCTGCACAACACAGGCCCACAGAGCAGGCCTGCCCAACGGTATGAGGCCTCTTGATCCCTCCTTCTTAAAGGGCCAGTGAGCCCTACTAGCTGTGGCTGAGAACAGCCTTGGGGCCTGAGGATGCCCAGAACCCTCCACCGGCGGCCTGCTCCAAGGCAATACTGCTAGAGTAGGGTAAGAGAGACGCATTTACATAGCACCTGCCACGAGCCATGAGCCACGAGCCACGAGCCACGAGCCACGCACGGTGCCTAAGCACTCTACAAACATCTCATTTGATCCTCCTAACAGTCCTGCTAAGAAAGTGCTGTTATTATCCCCATTTTACAGTTGAGGAAACTGGGGAAAACAGGTTATGAGATTTCCACAGGGTCACACAGCTAGTAAGCATCTGGGCAGCATTTGCACTCCGATCTTCCTAACTCCAGGTCCAGTCTCCATCCACTGTGCCACCTGGCGGCCTCCAGCACTGCGCCTTTCTTGCATGTGCGCTGTGTCATGACTACCTACTAAACTGAAAGCTCACTGAGAGCAGCGACCACATCTTTCCTAAAAATTCTATCTCCCCTGGCGTCACCCAGTGGAGGGATGCGCTAAAGAAGCAGTTAAATGAATGTTAAATTGAACTGAGCCAAAGTTTACTTTATGGGAAAGAGGCTAAACGACAGCATTTGACCATGTCTTAAAAGCAAAAATGATTAACAGAAATGAGTATCCAAAGAAGTGAGGTTCCACTTTATGCTTAGGAAAATTGGCAAAGTGACAAAAGGTGGGAATAGTCAGTTCTAGAGGGGTTGTGGTAACTAATAAGTTGTTAGTAGACTTGTAAATTGGTCTCCCCATTCTGGAAAATAATTGTAAAAAAAAAAGCGACTAAAACGTCTACCACCGCTGACCCAGAGATCTATGCTAAGCACACACCCAAAGAGGCCAATGACAGAAAGAAAAGCCCCATATACATGGCACTTTTTGTGAAGGAAAAAAGTGGAAACAAAGTAGATGCCCATCAATTGGGGGATGGCTAAACAAACTATGATACATGAATGTAACAGAATATTACTGGTAAGAAACAATGAACACAACCAAAACAGCAAAATATGCAAAGACTCAACGAACAGATGCAATGCGTACATAAGCAGAACCAGGCAAACAATATATACAATGACTACAGCATTGTAAGTGGAAAGGGCCAAGCAACATAATCGGAGCTGACCACCACCAAGATGCACTGACCACACCTGGTCCCAAAGTTCTTCTAGGGAGAAGACATCTACTCCCCACCACAGCTCCCTCACTAATGGCTAGGGAGCATGCTCCTAACATCAGACTTGTTTCAATTTATTGCTTGGTTTTGCTGAACTGTTCCCCCTCCACCACTAGGCCCACCCCATTTTTTAGTCTGTTTTATAAGGGTTGGTTTTCTGAGGGGGGGAGAGAGGGAAGGATCATTAGGGAAATGAGATGATTCAAAAACAAAAGGTATCTTTTTTTTTAATCTTAAGAAAAGCAGAAATATGCTTTTCATTACCTGAAAGTATAAATCCTATTTTATTTGTAACTCCTTCAGACTGCACCTGGTCCGAAGACAATTGGTTACCTGTATAATCAAACTGCTTCACCTCTATCTGGCATACATACTTTATCCAACTATCATGTCCTCCTTAAATAACAGATATTATACACAGAGAATTAGTCAACAATCCTTACTATCATCAAGGGAAATTATATTCATTGTTAACCCGAAAAATCAGGTACATAAAAATCAATCCTATCCTTTGTGATCCTTTCATCACTTTTCATCAACTTTTACTTTTAGTTACAGAGAACTCAGGGAGGGCCCATGGGACTCTATTAGTATCCCCTTTTAAAGATAAACTGGTGGGCAGAAACTATTTTTCATACAAGTCAACTTGACTCCAAAGGCAGGAAAGTAAATAAAGTTGTTCTGATGTCACAGTGTGAAGCTCAGACCCTTGACAAGAAATTTGGCTAGTTTTTATGATATATAGAAAATGCAAAGGTGCCCTGTTAATCATCTAATCGCATAGGTCCTTATGAGGATCAGAAAAAAGTTCTACAAATTCTATGCCTAAAAGAAACAAATCAGCAGAAGACAAGCTTCACTAGGATAGGTATCTACATCAAAGACGAAAACCAGTGCAGCCAATTAAAAGTTCACTTTTACATGGAAAGGCACCGAAATAAGGACTGACTCCTTAAAAGCAAGCTTCCCTTGACACTGACTACAAAACATCAGAGTTTACTTCCCAATTCCCTCTATCCATTACTTCTTGGATAATTTTTTTTAAATAAGCTTAGAAGGAAAACTGTTGCTCAATGATCAATCTTGATGTCTTCCTTTCCATCTCCAAGTTCCAGATTTCTGTTAACAAGCATGACAAAATACAAAATGCAGATCAAAATTATAGGACAAGGTTTTATACCAAATCTTAGATTCTCATACTAAATTAACATAGCCCTACATGATACAGGTCAAAATCCTCCCACAATCATTATGATTTTACATAAACATCTCTACTTAACACCTAAAAAAGTTTAGATTTCTGACATGTAATATTTACTATTTCAATATAAAAAATAATTTTCATTTTAAGAGAGAACTTACATGAGCTTTAATCAAAATAACCAAAGACTTTCTTGAAATAAGTTTATAGTCTTCCAGTTTACCTTCTACATTAACATAATTCTGTGTTTCCAGGGAACCTCTCAACTTAAATCTTAAGGTAACAGTTGGTTGTTTTATTCATGCACTAATCAGTGAAGTTTATTGAAGGCACTAAATTCAACCTGGAAGAAATTTTAAAAATTTAAAGGACAGGACACCAAATGAGTTATCAGACCTTTCTACAATAACATGGCACAGTAAATACAGGTAGTGCCCATATCGCAGTAATGTTAAATGAAAATTACATGTGCAAATCATTCATTTTTTTTAACCAAAAAAAGGGTCTACAGATTCTCTCTCTCCCTCTCTCTATCAATGCTATGAATGGCTTTCTTTAGAACCCTAAACTTTCCAGCTCATTTATGATAGATCAACAAAAAAGCAACAATCAGAACACAACACTCTATTAACTAAGAAGTACAAAAGGAATATTGATTAACATATGTGAAAATTCTGGCTTCATTCCTATAGTTTAGAAAAATCCACAAAGCTCACTTGTAATAAAATTTAAAATTTTCACATTTTCTAAATTAAAGAAATTCATTTCCAATGACTGTTTAAGATACTGATTCATGTTTTACCCAACTGAAAAGTTTTATATTTGTTATGAAAAATCCAGATTACTGACCAACTTCCAAACATGAGAATTTGTCTAAATATTAATATTTTCCAACAGTTAAGACTTATCTTGGCTCTGAAGAACTAGTTAGCATTACATGACACACGATTAACCCTTTTAGCAATCAGAGGGATTCAGAAGCAGGACTGACAAAAAAGCATTTTCTCCTTCCTATATGAAGGTACTAAACCACAGGTCGGAGTTATCATTTCTCCTTGAGCTGTCTGTCACTAGAGTCTTTCCCACACCAGGCACAGGTGAAGAACTGCTCTTTCCCAGATGCTAAAGTCACTGTTGTTGACCGGATGGCATTTCAGCCTTATTAAATGCTCCATCTCTAACTGTGGCATTTCAAGATCACTCAGTCAGCCTTTATACTGAAGTGAACCCAGTTGCTCTCACTAGTCAAAACACAGACTAATCCTTAGCATTTGTTAAATTTGTCCTCATATTTGAACTCAGATAATATACGATGCTCTTTAAAAAAAATTATTTCAAAGGAACTAAACAGTTGCTGTCTAACCTCTAAGTAATAAAGAGTGTGGGGGGGGGGGAATGGTAAATGGTCCAGTCCAATATATTTATTTACCATTTCCAATGTTTTTTATAGACTGAAAAGTACTTTGTAAAAACTGAGCAACTACTACGTTTAGATACACTGCATCTACAAAGAAAATCCCTATGAATAAAAACTTTTCTATGGTGACACGCAGGAAAGAAAGCATGTGGGAGCCATATAACCTTTATAAAAGTCAATGACCAAAGTCATCAATACTTGACATCACAAACTTTGACCATTTCATCGAATTCCAACACAACACCACATGTCACTTCTTCATGTCAAAAGTTTCGTGTCAAAGCTACCACCTACAAAGCCATTTGTAAACCAGAACTGAACACCAGCCACCAAAAGCACCACCAATCCCAGGAGCTCACTAGGAAGACATAGCATTAACATTTCTATCCCACTCTCCAAAAAGGAATCTTGCCTATTCCCTCTGGCTCTGTGACAAGACTAGGCCACAAGACTTTTCACTACAGATTTCACTGCAAGAGGAAAGAAAATAAAGGTAAGTAGAGAAGGATGCTATTTTGCACAACCATACAAACTATTCTTAGCCAGCCACATAAATATTACATAACTGTTTTTTATCAAGATGTTTTCTAGGTCCTAAATAATCACAAGAGTCATTGTGAAGGAACATTACGCATGTAGCACAAAAAAATTCATATGAAACAAAAATAAACTAATATCAATTTTTACCTAATTTTGTTTTCCATAAAAATTAAGACAAAACTATTCTGCACTGTTGTTTGCGCCAAGGAAAGTTTAAAAGCAAAAATACAAGATGGAATATTAGTATTTTAATAAAATGGATTATTTTCACACAGAATGCTACACACAGCTGCAAAGGGCCTTCAGAATTCCCAGCACCCACTTCTTTCCCACACTCAACACCTTCTCACATGAATTTGCTTTCTAGGGAAAAAGTTTTCTCATCAAATGCACATTAACCAAAAGTAGAGGCTACTAAAAAATAAGCACATCTTAAAAAAAAAAAAAACAAGGAATCAAAAGCCTGTGGAGGTTACTTTAAAATCAAGAGCAATTAACTGGCTTGTGCCTTTCATGGAAAAAAAATATATATTCTTAGTATACTATATAAAATGGCAATTCAAAACACTTACACTACCAGATTTCCTGCTATTTACAATCAAATTAGTACAAAACACAACAAAATCTGAAGTTAAAAAGTTTTCCTGTTGTCTAACCGTTAAAACTTGGCTCATCACTTCACAGTATATTATGATTTTTTATCACTTATTAATCTTTACACAGTATAAGTACTATAAAGTACAAATACTTTAAAACAGCTTAAATCTTATTTCATAAATGCCAAACAAAAGAATTAGAAATAAGTTGCAGCAAAACTCACTTCCCCTTTATGAAATATAACCATGTAAATGACAGCTCATCTACTTCTTAAATTATTCATTCTTGGATAAAGCTGGTAGGGCAAACTTGCTAAGTAATTATAAAAGGTTACTCGGCGGCGAAGATGGTGCCAGTAAAGCTTTAAAACTAGAAAGGGTTAGGCAGTCACCCAAAGACCACTGAAAAGTGAATCTGACAATCACTTCAGAGCCACGACTGTGGTCTAAGTATATGAATTCTTGTTCAGAGCTGATTTTTACAAGATGCAAATAAAGTCTTAAAATGTCATACTATTCTAAAGGGGCCTTTATTCTCTCACATTAAACTCTATACTCTATACTTCTGGATAACCTACAAGCCTGCTCAAGATGAATTGAATTTCAAAAAATTTAAATAACCACCAAAAAATTACTGCAATGCACACTTGTACAGCTGTCCTGCAGTGATGAGAAATCTTTTCATTAACGATTTACTTTTACTTAAAAACGCAATGCAATGTTCAGCCATGAACACTGAACATGAACATAGCCAGAGGTGCTATTATAAAGAATGGTAGCCACTTCCTGACAGAGAGCCATGATGGACTGGAGATGCAGAATGGTATAGGCAATTTTGGATAAAGCCAATAGGAAATATTTTGTTTGATTATACATACTTGTTACGAGGGTTTTGTCTTCCTTTTTTCTCCCCCGATGGAGAGAGAGTTGAAAGACAGAGAATACAAATGCTTTTTAACCAAAAATAAAATTTTGTTTTATTTTTTTCAGGAAATAAAGATTTTTCTACTTTTTTTTTAAAGCCACTACAATTGATCAGAGAGTGATAATGTCTTCCTTACTTCTCACTCTAATGTCTTCCCACAATAATCAGAAATAGCGATGGTCAAATGCAGACTTTGTCTGCTAAGGAGACAGGCTCTTACAGGACAGAGTCGGCTTCACTTGTATCTTTAAAACCCCAAACCACATACTGGGCAATCCTCAGAAATGCTCGTTGATCGACTGACAGTGAAATCAAGCATGTTTTTCTGGTGCATCAAAAATTTTTGAGAATGGAAGCTTTCAATGATCTTTTGCTTTAGTGACTGTTTTTAAGTTGCATAAATTTTATATACAGGTGCCAAAAGCGGCATAGGAAAGTTATATCCCATCCCCCCATCCCCCCCACCCCAGAATAGCATTTTACTGCTCACATAAGAACCTGGCAGAAGATTTGCAAAATGACTATATATTGATATAATTTAGATAGTCATTCAGAGGGTCATAATTTGTTAAATCAAGTTAAATTTTGCAGACATAACAATGTGAAAATTGACATCATTTTAGCCATTTTTAAGATGATCCTAAAAGCCCACTAAAAGCACTTAATTAGGAAAAGGTCTTCTACCTAGTTCTCAGATAACCGCTATTATAATTTGACTCCCAAAATGAAGTGCTGGTAAAATAAGTTATAAGACAAAACCTGCAAAGAGCCATCTCGTAGGCCATGCTGTCCAGTTCAAATGTGTCTATGACATTCAATCAATGCAGTCTCTTAAATTTCCAAAGCTACTCTAAAAATACTAAGTTAAGAACTTAACAGGAATATGTATTGTTTTCATCTATGTTTAGTAACTTCCTCTAACAAAACATGTGCCTACTGTTGTTAAGAAAAACAAAAACACCTGTATGCTTATGTTTAGTTGGCATAAATATTAATATAAAATTTTAATAAAGCAGTAGAAAAAGGCAAAAGTACAAATGTAACAAATACAAAAGGGAATCAAATTCTTTAGACACTAAATTCTGTTATGTTCTCCTCCAAACTTTTTCATGTAAGAGTAATTTAAATGTCACTCTCTCCACTTAATTGTTTTGCTGACCATTACTAAAGTGTTTTTGAGAAAGGATATTCTGTAGTCAAGTCTCATATGCCACCTTACAACTTTTCTATGGAAAGATACTAGCAAAGAGGCTGTTGCTTCCAAGGAAGAGATTGTCAAAACAAACTACTGATTTTTTATTTTAAAAAAGTCCATCTCATGCTCCACATCTGCTCAATTCTATCCATATGGTTTGCTACTGCATTTATGACACTGTATGTTCAAAATGCTCCAATCAGCTAAACACCAAAAATCTAATTACTTTAAATTCTGCTTCTTCATACGTGCATACCAACAGGACAATTAATTGTTAGGTATAAAAGTGCACCTTTCATGAGTTTGCAAATAAGGAAAATGAATATAATTACCAGGTTTGGTCAAAACCAAAACTACAGGGATGACAGTAAAGTGCTTTGATGGCCTTCCTCTTTAGAATTCGAAGGCCTAACCTTAATCCTTCCAGAGCAAAGTCCCGGCCAAAATTCTTGGTTTCTCTTAGTCAATAAATTGCTTCGGTAAATTTAAACATTAAAAGCCTTAACAATTAATCTACAATGTAACTCAATTCAAAATGGGTACACTGACACTCTTACCAGCTCTTCCAGGCCATGTTAAATGGTAAAAATATACCAGGTTTTTCATCTCACTAAAGGTGGAAATCAAATTTATTGAGACCCCTACCATGCCAGGAGACCCGAAAAATAAATACTGCCAATTATCAACCTGGCCTCACAATAACACTTCAAACTTGCAATGAACATTAAATTTAACCTTTACAATAACCATTCCAGACACAGAATGCCCACTGATCTCCTTGACATTATCGTTAGAGATCAAAGCCACTCAAGGTCCATTCCACTACATGTAGATGCGGCACAGAAAACGCTGTTAAGCAGTTAATTTCATGCCTTAACCGACATAACAGCCTACTATGAGGGGGAAAAAAAAGCACATTTAACAAAGACCTCAGATAAGCATAGGCCTCATAGGGTTGATCATAGCACTAATAATGTAAAACTTTGCAAAACTACTAAATCCGGCCCCCCAATGGTAATTAATCTGGTTCTCTGGCACAAATCTTGGGGCGTGGGGGGCATCTCCCCTTTGCCGCCAGGGTCGAAGGCTGGGCCCCTCGACTCACGGTTTATGGCATCTATCTATCAAGACAACCCTGGGCCCCAGAAACAATCCCTGCAAGATTCTGATGCAATCCTGGTACGTGCAAGCCTAATTCTCCGTCTCTTCTCCAGACCCTCGCTCTAGGTAGGGCCTACCCTAGGCCGAGGGCGCCCTGGCAGGCGGGCTCCCTGCTTCCCCGCTTGCTGCTCCCAGGTAGGTCCCCGGGGGAGCTCGCTAATCCGCTCCCTTCCGCACCGACCGAGGGACAATAACCCCCAGAGGAGGCCGCAGCGGGGACCCCGGCCTCGGAGCCCCTGAAGCTCGGGGGGAGGGGGCGCGCGGGGCCGGGATGCTCCGGGGAGGGGGAGGGGAGGGGCGCCGCAGCAGAGGATACAGGTCAAGTCCAAGTCGAATCCATCCTCTTGGTATCTCCTTTTGTTTCTGCTCACGATCTCCTTGATGATGGCTGTCATGTCTGGGGGCCGCGGGGGGAGGGAAGGAGGGAGCGGGCGGACGGAGGCGGCCCGCGCGGCGGCGGCGGCACTGGCGGCGGCGGGGCCTGCTCAGCAGCCGGGCGCCCGGCCTGGGCCTCTGCCCGCGGCGCGGCCCGGCGCCTGGGCCTGGGCCTGGGCCCGCGGGAGCGGGTGCTGCGGGTGCGGCAGGCGCGGCGGCGGGCCCGGCGGCGGCCCCGGAGGCTGCCCCGGCGCGCCCGGCGGAGGGCGCGGGCGCGGCGGGTGCGGCTCCTCGGGGCCCCGCGGGGGCCCGCGGCGCGGCCGGGGCCGGGCCCGCAGCCGCGGCAGGCCCGGGCGAGCGATCAGGCGGCGCGGCCCCCGCTGCAGGAGGCTGCCCCAGGGGCGGGGGGCCCGGCGGCCGCGGCCCCGGCGGCGGACGAGGACGACGGCGACGAGGAGGACGAGGCCGAGGCGCGGCTCCGGCGCGGCGGCCCGAGGCCCGGGGGGTGGCGCCGCCGGGGCCGCCGCCGCCGTGGTGGAGGAGGGGGGGGCCGGGGCTGCCGCCGCTCGGGGCCCCGCGGCGGGAGCGCCGGCCTAGGCCGGAGCCGGGGCCGGGGGCGCGGAGCGGGGCTCGGGGCCGCGGCCGCCGCCGTCTCGCATCGCCGCCGGGGCCGCCTCGCCTCGCCGCGCCCCGCCTCGCCTCGCCTCGCCGCGCCGCGCCTCGCTTCGCCTCGCCTCGCCCCGCCTCGTTCCGCCTCGTCCCGCCTCGCGTCGCCTCGCCGGCCGGGCCGGGCCTCGCAGGCGGCTTGCAGCGGCGGGCGCGGAGCTCACTCGGCTACCATCATGGCCGCGGCGGCCGCAGCTTCCGACGGGAGACACCAGGCAGCTCGCGCCCGGGAGGGAGCCGCGGCCGGCCCGCACACCTGCGCCTGCGCCTTGAGCCGCCCTGCGCCGGGACCCGGACCCCCCGCCCCCCGGAGGCGGAGGCCCGTCCCCTGGACCCGCCCCCTCGCCCGCGCGCCTGCGCCCGGCGCCGCTCGGCTACGCGCCACACCCCCCGCACCTCCGACTCAGCCCCCGGGGCCCCGCCCCGGCCTCTGCTCCCGCGCCCACGCGCCTGCGCCCCGCGTGGAACTCCGCCCCCGCGTCCCGATACCGCCCCCGGGGTGGGCTCCCCAGGCCGAGGCTCCGCCCTCAACCGCCTGCGCCCTGCTCCGACCCGAGGTGCCGGCGCCCCGCCCCCGTTCCGGGGCCCCGCCCCCGCTCGCCTAGCCAGCCGGGCAGAGCCTGTGGCCGGGCAGCAGGCAGCGAGCGCAGCGCAGAGCCCCGCCCTTCCCCGCCCTTCCCCTCCCTCGCCACTCCCACCGTGCAAGCGACACCGATACCACGTCGTATCCCACCGCCGCGCACAAAGAGTCCCGCCACATCACCTCCTGCCATGGGAAAAAGACGGGGAGAGAGAGCGAGAGACAGAGGGACGGAGACACGAGGGGAGGGCGAGGAGCTGACCCCGGAGAGAGCTGGAGCTAGGAGAATGTGGGGGAGGGAGAGCTCCTATGGAGGAAGGGAGAAAGACATAATGGGGGAGGAGAGGAAGAAGCGATGGGGAGGGGGGAGACTCGTTGTGAAAGGGAAGGAGATCTTCTGGGGAACGGGAGAGAGAGAAGTGATGGGGAAAGCGTGGGGGTGGGGAGGAAAGGGAGACGGGGAGAGAGAGAAATGGGGGAGGGGACGGGAGAGGAGAAGTGAAAGGTGCCCAGGGGAAGGGTTGGGGGGCTGGGCGGGCCTGGTGCCGTCAGGTGTCAGGCCGGCCTCGCAGACCGTGCCCCTGCGCATGCCCAGCGCCCAGGCCGGGCTCGGCCGCTCTCAGGTGTAGGGGCTCTGGCTGCTGAGGCTGCTGCAGCCGGCCTGGGGAAGTGTGAAGCCCCCAGCCCAGCACAGGGGCGGGACCTGGTCCGCTTGGAGCTCCGGCCCTCCCGGGGGGACCGTGGGGCGCCTGACCCCTCCGCCGCCCCGCTGCTTATTTCCGGAGTGCTTTGCAGCAAGTCTTCTGAACCATCGCGTGGAGTGAGACGACGGGGGGGCTGGTGCTGTCCTCCCTAATGGGGAGACCCCTCCCCCAAATCCCCGGAGGTGTGGCCAGGTTCCTTTCGTACCTTTCTTCAAATGGGCAGAAGTGAAGTGGGCAGAGACGCCACTGACGCTCTCCGTCCCCCTGCCCCACGTTTAGCCCCTGCTGTCTGCCTTTTCCCTTTTTTCCTTTCTCCACTCTTCCCACATACCCTAGGAATTGGGGGGGGGAAGAGATATACTTGCCCAGCCCCTCCGTTCCAGGACTAGGGGTGCCTTCTGAGCCTGCCCCCTCTTTCCCTCCACGTACTTTCCCCAGCCAGCGGGAGAACTGGGGCTCAGGAAGGACCTGCCCAGCAATCGCACCCCCGCCACCCCCAACGCGGGCCAGGCTGGGATATGGTGTCAGTCTTCTGGAGAACAGCCTCCCATTGTGTCTTCAGTCTGCGCCCCCTCCCATATAAGTAAGCTTTTCCTGTTGGGTGCCCTCCCACTTTAGCAGAGCATAGCCTCCTACCAAGTTCCCAGTTTGCCCTGCTTCCCCCAGTGCCCCCCGATAAAGGAGCTGTTCCCGATAAATAAGCTTCCCCTCCCGGTGGCTCCCCCCGATAAAGGAACTCTCCCCAGTAAAGATTTGCCACCAGTGCCCCCAGATAAAGGAGATGTCCCCTATAAATAAGCTTCTCCCCGGTTGTCCCCAATAAACTACCCCACCTAGAATAACAAAATTCTCCCCAAGGCTGTGCGAGCTGAACCCTGTCCTCCGTTTCTACCCCCATTGGAAGGAAGGTCTGCGCTAGTAGGTTAGAGATTGCCCCTGCCTCCCTTTCCACGCTAGGTCCCCGGGCTCGCGTCCAGTCTCCGTCTCCTTAGGCTGCTGGGAAAACCCGATCCAGATTAAGGTGAGGATACGCGCCAGTGCTAGGAGCCGGCTGTCTACAGTGCGCATGCTCTGCAGGAGGGCGGGCCTGTCCGGGTGGGCTGACTCGGGCCCTCCGAGGGGGCGGGGGCAGGTGGAGGAATACGCTAGTCTAGCCGAACTACTTTCGGAGCAGTGTCACGTGGGGGGGCGGATGTCTGCCCCTGCTTGAGGGCGGTGTTTAGGCTTCTCACTTCTTAAGGCCGGAGCATTGGCTGAGCAGGAGGACGTCGCGCCCGCCCCTTCCTCACCCGGGCGAAGGGGGTGGGGGATACGAAAGAGGCAGTTCATTAACGTAGGCTTGTAGAGGGAGGGAGAATGAGAGGAAGAGGCTCTTTTGTCTAGGCCGGAGCCCCGCATGCAGAAGGGGTTTAATAAATGCTTGTCGGTGGCTCCTTCCTTCGAGGTAGAGAACATACAGGCTAGACGTGGAGCACTGATCCAGCCCTTTTTACGGCTGAGGAAACTGAGGCCCACAGAGGTTGGGACTCGCCGGGTCACGCGGCGGAGCCTGGTCTCAGATCCAGCTGTCTGCCCTCCTCTTGGGCTCCCGAATGTCTTGCCGCCCCCCAGGAGCACTGAGTCCAGCGTCACTGCCCGGGCAGGGACCGGCCCCGCCTCTGTCCAGCCCCCCAGGAGGGCCGGAGCCGAGGCAGGCCGGATCGGTGCTGGATCGATGCCCCCGCGATGGGACTTTGGTGCCCACCTCGTGGGGGGCGGGGGGAGTGAGATGGTAGCTTTGTGTCGGCTCGCTCTCCCAAAGCCAGGACGGCCCTCTGCGCCCCCGGACTCGGGGTGGTTTGCGCTCGTTCTGACCTAATGCAGTGGGCTGCAGCCCCCGCGGGAGGCGTGCACACCCCCCCCCATCCTTAAGTGCTGGTGAGTGGTGTCCCAGGTCCACTCAACCAATGAACGTCAATTAGCTTTTTACTCGGGGATATTCAGCAATAATCGAAATACAAATATCCCAGTCTTCGGGAGCCGCTCTCCTCTGTACCAGGGAGGATGGATTCAAACTTCACTTAGTTCCTACACAACATTGATGCCAAGTTCATGCCCAGCTAACTGACCGGTAGTCCTCCTCTCTATTACGGGTAGTGAGTCCTGAGGCCACCCTGGAAGCCACTGCTTGCTAAATAGGCCCAGTGCGGAGCTGCAATGCTCTTCTCCCTACTCCTGAAACAAAACCCACTCCCAGGCAGGCAAAGAAAGTCCGCGTGTATCCAGAGAAGAGCTTGGTGGCCTGGGCCTAGGATGAGGGGGCCCCGGGCCTCTCTGGCAGGATTGCCTCTCACCAGATGCCATCAGCAAAGCAGTCCATAGGATCCCCAGAAGCACAGTGAGGAGAAAATGGCCCAAGAGCCCCAACTGAGGCACACTCTGGCCTCTGTGAACATGCCCCTAGTTCTGGTTATGCAGCCAGTCCAAAAAAACCCAAAACATGAGGAACCAAATGCCGAATATCTATGGCATGCCCCCCCCCCATGCAAAGCACTTCATGTCATCATTACTGTCCTAGAAGTAGAAGCCCTCTGTAGGGAGACACTGAGGCACCCTACATAAGAGCCAGACCCAAGTTACATTTGTAACGCACATTGCAGATCTGAACAAAATATTAATAAGCAAAAAAATTAAGCTTTTATTTTGTGCCAACAACCATAATAATGATTTGTTGTCAGGCATGTCTGACTCTTCATGACTCTGTTTGAGGTTTTTCTTGGCAAAGATACTGGAATGGTTTGCTATTTCCTTCTCCAGCTCATTATACGGATGAGGAAACTGAGGCATTTGTGACCTGCCCGGGGTCACACCAAATTTGAACTCAGGTCTTCCTGACTCCAGGCCCAGTTTGCTTTGTCTGCTTCAACACCTAGCTGCCCCGATAATAATAATAATAGCTAACATTTTTATAGCACTTAATATGTGCCAAGCCCTGTGCAAAGCCCTGCGATAACAAAAACAAAACGAGACAGTCCCTGCTGTCAAGGAGCTTATATTCTAGGAAGAGAAGGCCACACCTATTGGGGATTGGAGGTCTGCGAAGGGTACTTAGATCTAGGAAATCCATCCCCAAGATGGCAAGTGGAGTCACTTGTTAAAGCATCATAAAAACATCCATCATTATGCCTTGTTCTGTTGCTACAGTCCACCCTTCCCCCAGCAGCCATCAAATAAAACAAATTATTCAACCCAGCTTAGAAATCATAAACGAATCCTAAGAACCCACATTTACAAGGTCTTTTCTTCAGAATGACCCTGAAGGCTGGGGAGTGCTGGTTTTCCTACTTTTGTAAAATGAGCAGGGCCTGTCTAACTCTTAATCATTGTTATGCCCACTTTACAGATGAGGGAACAAAAGTAGGAAGAACTAAGTAACTTGGCCCAGGGTCATACAGTCAAGTGACAGCCAAGCAGAATTTGAACCCACGACTTCTGCCTCCATAGGCAGTGCCCTTTCCAGCATACCCCACTAGAATGGTCTTTTCTTCTAAGAAAAGAGAGGGAGTCTCCCAAGATTAGCAAAGTGACAGGTAGGGCTGCATCGCCTTGAAGCAGGGAGGGGAGACAGAAGTTGGATTGGTACTAGTGGCCAGGCAGGTTTTGAAGTTATCTGACTCCTCTAAATGATTCCAGAGAGCAGCTAGTGAAGATCTGGGCTCTGTATCCACATCGAAGGACAAGAGGCAGGGTCCTAAAGAAGCCCCCAGAAACCCAGGCTATCAGCCCTGGCTCTGGGACAACTTCTGGCCTGCTTATTAACCCAGGGATCCTCCTATTCCAGCCATTGCTCTTCTGGGCCCTGAACTTGTTCCCTGGTTCTGTGTCACTGCCCTGCCCAACACAGCTGTACATATCACCTACTGAGACTTTTAAAAATCAAAACCAAACCTACTTTAAAAAAATTTAATGGGGCAGGTAGGTGGCACAATGGATAGAGCACCAACTGTGAAGTCAGGAGACCCTGAGTTTAAATCCAGCCTCAGACCAAACACTTGTAGCTGTGTGACCCTGGGCAAGTCACTTAACCCCAATTACCAAAAAAAAAATTTTTTTAACGTTTTACTAGAAACTTAATAATGGACATCAATACAGTCAACTAGACTGCTTAGTGATATTTACCTTGAACTTAATTTCATTGCATAGAGTATCCTAAGGCTCTTCAGTCACTCTCACTCTGAGAGCTCTTATCATTTCTATTTCTGCCCAAGGTGAAGGTGAAGGAAGAAAAGGATTCCAGGGATCAGGAGCTTCAGGGCACCTCTTAGCCCCGTGGCCTCCCCCATACATGTGCCTCACCATGATGGGATTTTAAATTTGCATCCACTCTTCTCAGGGACCCTGGGTGTGCATGGGCAAGGGGAAAGAGTACCCCCAGTTTGTGGGGCTGTCTTCTAACTATTGTCCTTGCAACTCCTCAGCAAATTCTCCTTTGTGAAAGTCTCTCAGCTGGTTGACCACTCTTAGCAAGAGCAACACTGGATGAGCAATAGAACCCTACAGAGAAAAGTGGTCAATTGCTTCCTTCGGACCTAGCCCCTCATGGAGAGCTGGAGAGATACCAATGGAAGGAGGAGTCAAGGGAGGGTTTTCCTATATCCCACACATGGTCTTCCAGCCCAGTTGCCAGAGGCTTCAACCCCTTGACTCTCTGGATTCGAAGTATCCTCAGGAACAACCTCAATTCAATTTCATTAAATTCAACCAACATTTACCAAGCACTGTATGCCAAGCACTATGCTAGAAGTAGCTAGAAAGAGACAGTGGAACAGCTCCTGCCCTCAAGAAGCTTCTGTTCTAGAGAATTCTTCTAGCTGTAAGAAGCTACGTTGTAGTAAACTCAATATCCTAGAAAGCATGGGGGGAAGAGCTGACAAATATTCAATGCCAGGGATCAATATCCCTTCATTCTAGCGACACGCTTTCTATTTTCTGCTGCCATGTGGCCTTTTGAATGAACACTCCTTTCTCCTCTCCCACGCAATGACCTTTCAAGGAGAGGCCTGAATCAGTGGTTTTCATCTGGAGCATCTTTCTCAGTTTTTATCCCTTTCACTGATAATTCCCTAAGTAATCCAGAATGGTAACATGTAATGAAAAATGTTTGAATTGAAACAGAAACAAGCATTCTAAGGAGCCCGGAGTCCTTCCCTTAGCTATGTATCCAACCAACTGTCAGGCTGTGCTTCCTGAAGCCTACTCCCCCACTCAGACATCGTTAGCAACTCCCTATTGACTCCAGAATAAAATAGAGAATTCTCGGCCTGATTTAGAACCATCCACAATTTGTATTCCTTTGAATTTTCCACCCCTTTTATATTGCACCTCCTCACATATTTTCCATTCCATTCAAGCTGGCCTGTTAACTGTTCCTCTTACATGACATTCCATCCCCCACCCCCATGCCTTTGGACAGGTAGGTCTGCCATCCTTAGAATGCCCTCCTTCCTCGTCTCAGTCTTGTAGAATCCAGAGCTTGCTTCAAAACACAGCCCAAATGTCACTTCCTACGTGGGGTCTTCCCTGATCTCCCTTCCTAATCTCCCCAGTTCCTCCCCCTGGAAATGGCATTATCTTACTCTGTAGGTACCTTGCACTTACAAATCTCTGCCGGTCATAGCCTCCTAATAGAGTGTGAGCCTGTTGGTAGTTAGGATTGTTTCGTTCTTTGTTTCTGTAAAAGAGCACCAGCTAGCCAGAAGGTGATTAATAAAATGTCTTTGAAGACAGATGCTATGGAAGATTAAAGTCACCAGGCCTAGAAGAGACTTCTTCTGGGTTTCACTTCCTCAGTCTATAAAATGAAGAAGTTGAACTCCATGACCTCTAAGGTCCCCTCCATCTCTAAGGCTGGGATCCTATGGGGGGAAAAAAAAAGTCTTTTCTCTACCCTTTCACTCACTGAATCCCCACCCATCCTTTAAAACTCAACCCAAATGCCATTTCCTCCAAGAAGCCTTCTCTGATTGCAGCACCCCCCCCCCCAGTGATTAACCTCCTTCTGCCTTGGAGCTTCCAGAGCACTGTGATCTCGTGCATCATGGAGTCATGTGTATGTCACAGCCCCCAGTACGCTGTAAACCCTATGAAGAGGAGCCCTCACAAAATTTGGATCATGCCCAGGCCTCGCATCTGGCTGTGTGTTGTGTGCACGGGAGCTCAGTAAATAATGTTCAAATCGGAATAGCAGGAGAAAAAAAGAAAATACTAAACCAGTGCCCATTAGAATGAAAGATCAGGTGAAAAAATGGAAACAGTGCCATCTGCTGGAGAATGGGGATATAACGAGCGGGATTCTCTGCTTCTTAGGGATGGCCGACCCCACTTTGCTGGAGGTTGAACAAGCATGCCTTTGGGGAGTCTACCTAACAAAGATGGGCCAACAGACAGAGAAACTGTCAACTCAGTTGGTGGGAAGAGAGCTGGGCCCCCTGGAAGTTCCTCTGGTGAGACTGGAATAAGTCACACCCTCTCTGAGCCTCAGTTTTCTCATCTGTAGAATGAAAAGGTTGAAGCTATTCAGAGCAGCACTTTGGGGGGCAGGGGGGTGCCAATAGAAGCCAAGCAGGCGCCTAACGAATGGGGAAAGGACTGAAGGAGCCACGCTATGTGGAGTGGAACAGTATTTCTAAAACGATAAAAATGAGGTCCGCGAGTCTAAACAAATGTAGAGAGACAAGAGACAGTCATTACAGTGACTACGACGTCAGCCAAAACAACAAGGAAAAGCAGCCAAAACTAGCTGTCATGATTAATCTTGATCTAAGACAGTAGATGGTGAGCCCCTTCCTCTCTGTAGAGAAGCTGAGGGTCTAAGGTACGGAATGGTGCATGCCTTGTTGACGCACTCACTTTGTTCATGATCGTCTTTGTTTTTTTTTTTTTATAAGGGAGTGTTCAAAGGGGGAGGGACACGTGTCAGCCAATGGCATCAAACTTTTTAAAAATGAAGATTAAAAGGGATTCATGAGATCATAGACTGGCAACGGGAAGGGATGTAAAAGAGACTCAAGCCTAATCCCACCCTCATTTTTCAGATGAGTAAACCAAGGGCCAGGGGAAGCCAAGAGATTTTCCCAGGGTCACACAGCTAGGGAAAACAATGTGAGCAAAGATAGAGCAGAAGGCCAGTGTATAGGCAGGTTCTTCTTGCCCTTTGTCCATTCTGTTGGACTATCCCTAGCTTGGAGAGGGCATGCATTCCAAAGAACTAGCTAGTTCCCTTGGGGAGTGGCATTACCCGGGCTGGGCCTGGCCACAGAACTTTGGATAGGCGTGTGCCTCTCTATCATATCAGTTAGAATCGTAGGACTTCTGTGTTCCACTCAGAATATTCTGCCCTTTAGTGTTTTGGGTACCATTCACATAGGCCCATGGCACCCTTCTGTAAACTTCCTTGTGTAACAAGCAGAGTCAATGTCCTCTGACGGAAAGAGAACATCCCTCACTGGACCCTCTCCTCCCCTCCCCAGAAAGCAGCTCTGACCCCGTGATAGACTTGGACCAGGCTGTGATGAGCTCAGAATAGTTCCAGAGGGAATCGAGAAGGAGGAGGAGGAGGACACCTGTTCCTGTCTCCCACCATTGTCTGCGATGTCCTGTTACACTTGGATGTACATGACTCCTTCCTTATTCTGAGCTAATCAGAGAGGTTTTCTGTGCATCCATTTAGAGGGTCAGATCAGCGGTTTCGTGTACAAAGGGAATTCTGGTGAAGAAATTCCCTCTACCAGTGCAAATCAGCAACTATCTTATAGCTTTTAGTCTTGGATTAATGCCTGGGGCCTTATGAGGTTATGTGACTGATGCATTAGAGGTGGGGACTCAGAAAGGCAGTTTGGAGGATCAGATTGAAAGTATCCATATTCATGTCTCCTTCTATTTGAAAAAAAAAATGTATGGGCAATAAAGTAACAGAGCAAAGAAGAGGCAAACTCCAACTGTTGTTACTGGCATACAGAGACAGGCTGCCGTTAAGATCCCCTGGAAGGAGAAAGGGCAGTGGCTGACTAGTGCATCCTTGAGCTGGTCACAAACTTGTTACCAAGGCAGCAGCATAGCCAGCTGAAAGGGTCCACGTTCAAATCCTGCTTCTCTCTCCACATGGTCTTAGGCAAAGTCACTGAACTGCCATGGGCCTCAGTTTCCTCTTCTACAGAATGAGATGGCTTTCGAGGTCCCTTCTAGCTCTCTGATTCTATGAGTAAATTGAATGTCATAGATTTAGAGTTGTGAGACATTTTAGGTCCAGAGACATTAAGTAATTTGATCAAGGTCAGATAGGTAGTGAGAGCAGAGCTGGGATTTGCTCTAGGGGCCTCCTCAGACTCCAAATCTCACATTCCTTGTACTGTGTCATGCTGCCTCCCTAATGAGTTAGTTATTTGTACAGGAAGGTTTAGGCCCAGGTGAACACTGAGAGCTTGGCAAGGGTGTGGCTGCCTTGACAGGGCCCTCCAGAAGGGCTCCCCCACATGGTCACATTTCTGTTTATTCTCCCCATGCACAGTGCCTTATAGGAAAGCACCCTGGGAAATGGTGAGTTACAGCTACATTTCCTCTGCTGAACATCTTGTGTGACGAGGCTATGCTTGTCACCATCTTAGAGTTTGGGGGTGGGGGGGCAGGTCAATGTACCAGGACGAGAAAGTCTGCAACAATATGGCTATTCAGGGATAAATACATTTGCATACATTTTTTAGAGATCTAAATTTGTGCCTCATCACCCTAGCCCACCCCTCATATCTTCTTCTTCTTCTTCTAGACCAATCATGGTGATATTGTCAGATTTCATTTTTGAGAGCCCCCTTCCTTCTTGAGCTATCCTTCCTTTTAGCATGACAGACCATGATATTATACCTATCGTTTCTTTGAGCTTTTTAAAAAAAAGCTGCTATTCACAATATAACTCTTAGGCTGCAAAAGATGGCTACTTTTTCTACAGAGGTGCTCATTGCTTCCATTTTTAGCACTGTCCTCCTTGTTCTCAGAGTCAGATCCAGAAACAGTCCCTCTTGTTTATTTCTTTGCTTCCGAGAATTGAAACTTCTAGGACTTTTGTTCAAATATGTCCAATGACCCCAACCTTGTCATTTGCTACCTGGGTAACCTTGGGCAAGACTCTCTATTTCTCTGGACCTTAGTTTCCTCATCTGTAAAAGGAAGGGACTGGACTTAGCCTCTGAGCCAGCTCTAAATCTATGAGCCTATAAGACAAAGCGAGAGTTTGTAAATTTACCTTAAATAGAACCAACATAATATGCAGTAGAGAAAGATCAGAAGCATTCCCACTAAAAACAGGTATAAAGCAAGGGTGTCCAGTCACTACTTTTATAATACTGGAAATTCTAGTACTGCAATTACAATTAGATAGGATAAAGATATTAAAGAGATTAAATTATAAATTAAGAGGTCAAAATATCATAATTTTCAAAAGATAAAATGCTGTATCTATAAAATCCCACTATCTCCAAAATTAATGTAGACATTAAATTTCAACATTTTCAGAATACAAAGAACATGCATTCTTATTTTCTCGAATAAAGATCAAGAAAACAACAAAAACAACACCACCAAAATCTACCTGGCAATACATGCATATATAACTATAATGAACAAAATAAAGGAATCACAGAATCACATAATTTAAAGTTTGAAGGGACTTCAGTGGTCATCTGACTTACAATACATATTCTACAATACATAGGATATTCTACAATATGCTGTAGAATAATCTGCAGAAATTCTAACTATTATGTACCTTAAAAATGGCTAAAAAAAATGCAAACAGATTTGCAAACTTCAAGACTACCCATAAGTTTATTGGTATTGCTATTTATTCATTAACTTATTTTTTTTAACCTCCATTTTCATTGACATAGGTAATTCCCAGTAGAGAAACTCCCTCTACCAATACAGATGAGTAATTATTGTAGAGCATGTAGTCTTCAGAGAGCTGCCTGAGAAATTGAGAAGTTAATGACTTCGAGGGACAAACAGTAGGTATGTGTCAAAGGCATGACTTCAATCAAGACCTGACTAATTCCAAAGCCATCTCTCTTTCCAATATGCCACACTAACTCATCATTCTTGTTATTATCACATGGCATGTATTCAATGATCTTCACTGTCTTGTGTATTCTTCTCTGTATGTTCTCCAACTTAGCAATTTATTTCCTAAAATGTTCCAGCCAGAACTGAGCACAGTGTTCCATGTGTGTTCTGACCAGAGCAGAGTAGACAGCAGAGTACACTGTCCTATTCCTGGAAGCTATACCTCTCCTAATGCAACCCAAGATGGCGTTATTTTTTTTTTATCTGCTGTGCTCCACTCTAAAAGCCACACTATGGAGTTTATAGATCACTAGAACTCCCGTATCCTTTTCAGATAATTGCTGTCTGATCATACCTCTTCCATCTCATACTTGTAAAATTATTTTTCTGAATTCGAATGTAAGACAACATTTCTAACGTATTATATCTTTATGAACTCAACCTAATGTGCTTAGCCCAGCAAGATCATTGTGGATCCATAATCTTTCACCAATGTGCTAACTGTCCACTCCTGGCTAGGCTGCTAGGTGACACAGTGCACAGAGCCCTAGGCAAGCCACTCAACTCACAAATGAGGTAACTGAGGCAGACAGAGGTGAAGTCACTTGCCCAGGCTTCCACAACTGGTAAGTGTCTGAGGCAGGATTTGAACTCAGGTCTTCCTGACTCTAGGTCCAGTGCTCTGCGTGCTGCAGCACCCCCCCTCCCAGCATCATTCTACCTTCACAGTATCTCTCTCATCTATCTGCCCTTCATTCACTTCTCTCCTGGATTATTGCAAGGTATCTAACTGGGGTCCTCAACTCGAGTCTCTCCCCACTGAAATGGACCCCCCACACTGCCACTAAAGTGATTTTCCTAAAGCACACTTTCACCTTGTCACTGCCCTTCTCAGTAAACTCCACATGGCTCCCTATTATCTTTAGGACCAAACCTTAGTTCCTGTGTTTGGCATTTAGAACCTTTCACAGCTTGGCTCCCTCAGGCTGTCCAGCCTTCTCACTCCTCTCAGCCAAACTAGCCTTCCTTCTGCCCTTCACTGTCTCTGTGCCTTTCTCCCGGCTGTCCCCCATGCATAGAATGGCTCTCTCTCCCTTCCTCTGATTCTTAATATCACCTTCTCTATAGGGAGTCTTTGCCTTCCTCCCAAACCTAGCATCTGTCTATTTTTGTGTATTCCTGTACATGCCACCTTCCCCAGCTAAATCACAAGCTCCATGAGGGCAGAGATTGTCTTTATAGCCCTGGAGCCTTGCCCAGTGCCTGGTACACAGTAGGGGATTAATAAGTGCTTGTTGATGGATTGAACAATTGACTTAAATTCCTTGCTGGGTAAAAAGGTTCACAGTGAATGAAGGAGCAATGATGTGAAATACTGACACAGTAACCTCTTTCTGTAGCAGAGGCTCATGGTATAATGGGTCGCATGCTAGAACTTGGAATCTGGAATCAAATTCACGTTTCACCTCTGACAGAGACTCACTGTGTGATCGTGGGCAAGGCACTTGACCTCTCTCTTCCTCATCCATAAATGGGGATAATAAGAAGTGCGGTCCTTATTTTACAAGATTTTGGGAGGTTCAAATGAGTTCATGTTTGCAAAGCCATGGACAAATGTCCTTTATTCCCTAAGAGCAAGCAAAGGCAAGACTTAGGAGCTGTTCATGGGCGCTGTCCCAGGGAGAACTCCCCACTTGGCTGACGTGAGCTTCTGCCAGGATCCTTCAGGTAAAATTAGAACAAGAGTTAAACTTCCTGACCTTTCTACAGCCCTTCCCAACATGCAAAGTGCTCTGTAAACATTCTCATGAACATCCTTAAGACAATAAAAGCTCTGTTGTGAGGGTGGGGGGGGGGGATGGGCCCCCAAGGCTAGTTGATAGTGAAGGTCAAATGTCTGTCTTCCTTTAGAGAGACAAATAGCCAACCTTCAAGCCCTGCCTCTGTTTGTTCCATATTGACCGCATGGCCCGGGGCAAGTCACTGGACTTTTCTGCTGTCTGGACAAATCTCTGACTATAGGTTGCACCAGAGGTATCAGCCTGAATCAGCAGAGGGAGTTTCTTCATCTGGGAATTCCCCATCTCAGTGAAATCTGAGGTGGTCATTCTTTCCCTTTCTCTCTTGACTCGACCTCAGCTCTTGCCCGTACACCATCTATGATTAATTTCTCTTCCCAAGCTGGATGGGAGCCCACAGCCCCTCCAGCTGGGGCAGTTCTCATGATACATCAGTGAGATGGCACCCTGGCTTTTCCATCTATCTGGTGAGTGCATGAGTCAGTGCCCCAGCCTTATCAACTTTGGGGAGATGCAGATAAAATCAAGTTCCTGAGTCTGCAGAGTTGAAGACTAGACCTTTGGACTCTTGGCAACAACCCCACTTGAGGGCTGGCACTGTCAGAGACCCAGTCTGAGCAGTCTGGCTGTCTTCCTGTGCTGAATGTTATAATTCTGTAACATAGTAGATGAGGGAGAAGGAGAGAGAGAGAGAGAAACAGAGACAGAGACAGAGGCAAAGAGACTGAGATAGAGACAAAAAGAGACAGAAAGAGAACCTGCTAGAGACAGAGACAAAAGATAGAGAGACAGAGAAATCAACAGAAACAGAGAGACAGAGAGAAACAGAGACAGAGGTGGAGAGGCAGAAAGACAGAGACAGACAGAGAAACAGGGAGATAGCCACAGAGACAAAAGATAGAGGAAGAGAGAAACAGGGAAACTGACAGAGACAGACATAGAGAAACAAAGACAGAGGTGGTGACAGTACTACAGAACAGAGAGAGACAAGGAGAGACAGAGAGATAGTCACAGAGACCCAGAGACAAAAAAAGACAAGAAAAAGAGAAACAGAGACAGACAGATGGAGAAAGAAAGCCTGTGCACCTGTCAGACTTACCCAGTTTTGTATGAACTGTCTGGGTGCTTCACTACTTGCCACACAAGGTAAGCAAGCTTGAAGCGGGTCTCCAGTCCCTAGGGCGGACCCTTCATGGTGAACTTCTGGGAGGGCCTGGAGAACACACCACCAGGAGTGGTGACTGGCCCCTTCCCTCAGGAGGCTTTTGCAGCTCCTAATTAGGCTCACAGAAGGGACCTCAGGGGTCCTCTCCTCCAACTCCTTATTATACATCATTGAGAAAACAAGCCTTTATTGTGTGTAGAAAGACCCAAAGCCACCTAAGTCAGCAAAAGTCATGAAAGTCAGTGCCAGACACTGAAGGCACCATCCCAGCTCCGAAGGCAAAGCCAAGACTGTCTGCCCTCAAGGACCCCGCATTCTATGGGGAGGTCCCACCTGTGAAACGGCAAGGGTATACATGAAGGTTTGAAGGAGGGCCATTAGGAAAGGCTTCCCAGAGGAAGTGGCTCAGAACCTGAGCCTTTCATAAAGCCAGCCAGTCTAAGAAGCAGAGGGGAGGAAGGAGGGGCTTCCAGGCCCTGGGGGGCACAGAGTGTGTGAAGGAATGGAGCTGGGAGAAGGAATCCTAAGTGCAGGAAACAGTGAGTAGTCCAGTCTGTCTGGGACATAGATTGATGCCAAATGAGCCCAGAAGTTAAGCTGGGGCCAGACTGTAAAAAGCTGTACAGCAGAAAAGTCTGCGTTACCTCCCAGAAGAAACAGGGAACCACTGAAACTTCTAGAGGGGTGGAGGTCAGACTTGTGCTTTAGGAGGACTCTGTGAGAAGGGTGTGGTAAGAAGGCTCTGAGGGGTGGCCTGCTGAGCTGAGAGAAGGGACATAGCCTGAGCCCCTGGGGAAGTAGAACAGAGATCAGCCCCCATGACTGACTAGCTGTGGGGCAGAGGCAGAGGGCTGAGATAAAAGGCAGTGTCATAGAGTTGGGAGATGCTTAGGGCCCCCATTCTTCCTCTAGAAACCCTCCCGGAGGCTAGGCCTGTGGCTCAATGCTGTTATTGCAGTCCCTTCATGGACATACCACCCTTCAGTCCAGAAGTGTTCCCATGGCCCCATCCAGGGAAGCTGGGGAGATGCCCAATGATGTCAGTCTGGCCCCGGGCTTCTCTTGAGTCAGCGCCTCATATTGTGACATGGGCCTCGGGTCACACCCGCTGCTTCCCTCCCTCTTCAAAGTTCTCTGCTGCAGGGTGAACCAAGCTTAGGTGATGTCACTTCCTCCCTGGACTAGTTCCCTGCCATGTGGCCCCTAAACTGGAAAGATGACGGTGTGGGCAAAAGTCGTCAAAGAGCAAACCACTAGAGAGCTGCCCAAGAACCATCCCCCTCAAAGCTGCTCAAAGGTACAGTGACCCTTCCATCAAAGCCTCACCTGCTTGTCTGGCCTCGGCCTTGACACCCCCTCCCCACCTGTTCTTTCTTCCCATCTGTAAGGTCTCGGGGAGTACAGAGAAGAATGTGAGATTTGGAGTCAGAGGACTTGAGTTCAAATTCTGGCTAGACTATTTACTGTGTGACTATTGGCCTACTTTGACCACCTAAAAGATGAAGGAGTTGGACTCGGTCAATAGTCCTTCCAGCTCAAAATCTATTCTAATCAGACTCACGTTCACAGGGACTGTCCTGACTCTCAGTATGACTCTTCTCCACTTCTCACCTGCTTATGGGGCCTCCCACAGTGCTCTCCTGCCCCATGCATGCTCCTGCAACAAGGCCCTAACATGAGGTAGTCCGAGGGCATGATATAAGCTCTGCAGAATCCCCAGAAAGGATGCAGCAAGCTCTGATTCTTCCTAGACTTCCCTATGAGGCAACATCTGGACACATCTCCTACACCCCCCCCTTTCCCCTCCTCTCTCCAAAGGGCCCTCTTGGCTTAAATCTACTGAGAAGTCACAACATTTACATTCTAGGCCCTGGAACAAAACTCGTCTTCAAGGGTCCCTTGCCTTTGTTAACTGCGAAGCAAACAGCTCCAGCAGAGAAGGGGCCCTTTCCTTGCACGCTTCCCCACATTGTATCGTTCATGAGGTATTTTGTCTTAGGCACAGTAGGGTTTTTTCAAAGTTTCAAAAGCCAAAAATGCCTCCCCCCCCCCAACCAAACAGCATGGGACCTTTGGGTTATATTTTTAAAAGACAAAATATCTCTTCTAAACTAAGTTGTTTTCATTCAATTGAACCAACATTTATTGCTATGTGCATAGCATTGAGTGAAGGAAGGCAGAGTGATGGGAGATACATAGAGGGAATACAAAATTTAGATAAAATGTAGTTCCTGGCCTCATGACGTGTATAATCTAACTGGATAGTAGGTCTTACAGTCTTATAAATCTAGCATAACTGATAACACAATTTTAAAAATAAATATTTTATGAATTTTTTAAGTATCTCTCATTTCTGAACAGACCATCTTCCCCTCTCCTGCCAAGACACTTCCCTTATTAAAAAAATACAGTTAAGGGAAACAATGAACACCCTGGACACGTCTGAGATGTGCCTCCTTCTGCTTCCCCTGGATCAAGGAGGGGAAGGGAAGCTTAAATTTCCCCATCAGTCCTTTGAAGTGAAGCCAACAGCTGTCACTTGATCAGGCTAATCATACAATCGGTCAGCGATGTGTTCCTCCTGAAGTTCTTCTAAAATGAAAGTGCCTAAATTCCATCTGGGAATAGATTTCATCATTGACTAGTGTCATCTACAGGCCCTGGATTATTTTAATGGGAGAGACAGGGGCAGCAGCTCCTTCATCCTTGACTGTCAACAGTGGGTTGAAGAAGGGGTCACAAGTGCCTACAGCCAACCTAAGGCACAGCCCATGAGGAGACTGTAATTTCCTTGAGGGCAGGGACTGTTTCATTTTTCTTTGTATTCTCAGTGCCCAGCAGAGTGCCTGGCATACAGTAGGCATTTAATATTTATTGAATCGATTTGAGGAGAGAAGGAAAAGGGAGAGGACTGAAGAGAACAGAGAAGGAGAGAAAGCAGGGAGGAAGAAGAAGGGGATGGGGGAAAGAGAGTCACCAGCCTCTGTAGTCCTGGATCCCAGGCTGACCAAAGTGCATGGGGTCATTGTCACTACATCCTGAGAAATCAAAAAGAGAGAAAGCAAATGGGGAAGGGGAAAGAAAAGGGGCCCATCTTGGGGAGAGCAGTCAAGAGCTCTAAGAAATTACTGGGCAACCATTCATTGCCAACTATCATTCTGGAGTCCAGTCTGACAGTCACTTGGTTCTATTCTAGTTCCATTCCAGTGAAAGCCCCTTTTCTTTCCTAGATAACTGGTTTTTGGTCCAGACCAGTGACTTCATCAATATGGGGGAACTCCCAGTGTAGAAATTTCTTACACTGATGTATATTGACAACTCATTTGCAATCTCTGATAGTTGTCTTTGAAAGGCTAAGTCATTTGTCCATGGTCACACAGCTATTATGTGTCAGGACTTGAACTCAGGTTTTCCTGACTCCAAAACTGGTCCTCTGTCTACTTCTGATATGTTTCTATTCCTAGATGATAATTAAGATTTAATAACATATTGTTTCCAGAAGATCGCTTTTAAAACTTCTCAGTGGCATGGAGCTGTTAATACAATCGTAGTTCTGCAGTGTGAAGGGACCTCTGAGGTCATATAGTCCATCTCACTCCTTACACAGGTGAAGAAATGGCTCCCAGAGAGGTTAAGTGATTTGCCTAAAGTACCACAGGTAGCACAATCAGGATTTGAACTCGGACTCGGTGACTCCAAATTCAGCACTTCCTCCACTGCCTCAGACTACAAGCCTTGTAAGATTCCAGCGAGACAATGTATATAAAGCACTTTGAGTAGTGCTCCCCCTACTGGGGGGCGAAGGGGGAACAACTCTGCCAGCTGCACTTGAACTCATAAATTGGATCCCTAAAGCCAGTTTGCTTTGGGAAGATGCTATTACTCTTAGAGTCCTAGGGGGTGAACTTTGTTTTTAATGAGCCCCACTAGCGTGTCCCCCATTAACAATCATACAATTAACTTTAATGAAAGCATTTATTCAGCAAGTACAATATGAGTGATTGGTATAAAACCTGCCTCCCCAAACTGTGCCCTAGTACACACAAGGTCCCTGCAGAAAGTGAGTTCAAACTTCTAGCATGAGTATAATGAGGCACAGGAGTTGAGAACACATGTAACAAGGAGGTACTTCCCCATTTCTGGCCCTGTATCATTTTCTCCCTTCAGGGAGTCTTCAGGAAGTTCCTCCTAGGTTTCACTTTCTGTTGGGCTGCAAGGATCAGTAGTAACCTTCTTGCGTCCACAGTCAGTAAATATCTCTATTATGGGCAGGGGGTGGTGGGGTTCACTCTCCCTAAAGCTGTCATTGGATGATTTATCTTTCAACATTTGTCTGCGGCCACTGTTACCACCACCTGCCACTACTATTCCAATGGCCACTGCTACTGTTGTCTTTCAGCTCTGACCATCGATGGGACCTCAGATAAGGTCTCTGGACCTCCCAAACTCGCAAAGTCAACTGGACACTTCCATCTGGGAATACTAAAATCAAGAAATAATAAACACAAAGAGACAGAGGTGCATCACAGACACTGTGACCAGGTAGGAGATATGGCTACTGCCCCCTCTCCTACCCAACTCTCCAGGCCACTTCTAAGCTCAGCCCTGCTCCCTGTAACCATAAAGGGAAAGAGATAGGGCTCACCCCTTGTGCAGACCCACCAAATCCTGGCTTGGTTCTTCCAGCTCCCCAGCCAATCAGAATGTTTTTTATTGTCACATGGTACCAGCCCCTCAGTCACGCAAGGCCAGGTATAGGTCACCCCTAGCTTCCACATGGTTTTTTGAACTGAAGACGGTCAAGGAGTATCTCTGTAGGCTTCTCAGACTTCCCTCCCACCCTTCCTGGGTCGGTCCACCTTAATAGATGCATGTGGATTGATTCTGATTCAAGGCACGTCATTTAACTTCTCAGGGGAAGCACCTCAAACTATAAACTGGAGAGCAGGTGGTGATATGGGCGGATACAAGATGTTCTGTCTCTGGGAGCTCCTTACATTGATGTTCTTGTATGGACTTGTGTACACATGTCTACATACACATGCACATATATGTATAAAACACTGATGGTCACATATAACTGGCTGTATCTCTACACAAACACATCGATATGCACGTGTACGTACATGCGTGAATATGTATACAACATTGATATTCTCCTATTACTAGCCACACATACATACTACACACATACACACATACACACATAAATAAATAATGGAGTGTGCAAGATGTGGGGGAAGAGAAATAATAACAGATTGGGTTCTGGGAAAATAAAGTAGCATTTGGAGGAGAAGGTCACTGCCCACACGGAGCTAACCGTCTAACAGGGAACCATTCATTACCAACTATCATTCTGGAATCCCACCTGACAATCACTTGATTCTATGCTAGTTCCATTCCAACGATAGCCCCTAGTCACTTGGGAAGGTTCAAGGTCATGTTTTCCAGTGCTCCCAGCTGCTAATGCCTTCTTCTCTAAGGCCATCTTGTATGTACTCTATATGTATCTTGAATATTCTGATGTATGGATTTGTTGCCACCCCATCAGAATGTAAGCTCTTTGAGGGCAGGGGCTGTTTGGGCTTTTTCTTTGTTTCCCCAGTGCTTAGCACAGTGCCTGGCATACAGTAGGCATTTAATAAATGCTTGTTCATACATCACAGGATCATAGATTTACAGCTGGAAGGGATCTTAGAAACCACCACATTTACCTCCGTTCCCTTTGGCCGGACTTGGGCAGGGTCACACAGCCAGCAAGTGTCTGAGGCAGGCATTGAGCTCAGGGCCTCCTAACTCCAGGTCCAGTGCGCTACCCAACTGGCCACATGGCCTCTCTTGATTGACCGATTACAGGCAGGAAGCCCGATGAGGAAGCTCCTGCAATAATCCAGGCAGGTGGAAATTAGAGCTTGCATTGTGTTGGTGAGAGAGGACACAGCAGCTCTGAAGCACTACAGAGCTGGACGTGGCTGGACTCCGCAGTGCAGCATATGTGAAGGATCCGAGACGGTGCCAAGGCTTCGTCCGTGGGAGACCAGCCAATGGTGAAGCCACACACAGAGCCGGGAGGGCAGAAGGGGAGTAGGGTCAGCAGGACAGGTGAGGAGTGGTTTGGGCCATGTTGACTTCGAGGTCCCTGGTCTTGTGGCCACTGCAGTCCAGTAGGCGCGATAAGACATGCCCATATGTTGATACCAACATAATAAATGTCTAAGTACAAAGAACTCTGCGGTCAGAGGAGGAAGATATGGCTTCTAGTCGAAAAGGAATCAGGGAAGACTTCGCGGAAGCAGCCTGCTGCCATCTATCGGGCTGTGCCGGATTCGCTCTATTGAAAGGTTAAAACGCGAACGGGATGACCTGTATCTTTTCAGCTTTTTTTCTGAATCAGCCCCTCCCCCGCAAGTCACGTCCAGGCTGAGCTCTCCAGGCCAACGATTTTGTTTTCTTCAGGCCATTCCCCATTCCCCTATCATCAGTAGACGTTTTTCCAGGCTTTCTTGAGGCTGGGCAGGGGCATGCTGGCAAACATTTAAGAGCCAGCTCTCCCCCTCCGAAAATGTATTCACCCCACTTTTGAGTAGAATATGCGCCATGAACATTTTCCCCGTCACCTTCTTAAGTCCAGACAATCAGCTAAGGAAACAACAGAGCCAGCCCGCATTTGCCGCCTTCGGTGATTTCTGACTTGTAAACGTGCACACTGAAAATTTAACGATCAGTTCTTGGGAGGTGCTCAGGCACACCTCTAGAGGGTGGGGGTGAATAGGCGATTTTCCATTCCCGTCACGTCCCTAAAACATAATGCAGGCATCTTGCAAAGCAACTTAGAGCTTTAATGAGCTTCGGGGAGGCGCTCAGTAACGGTAAGTGTGAGGAGGGGGAGGACAGTGCTGGTGGCCTTTGTGAGCTGCGTTCCGGCTGCTGCTCGCCTTCCCCCCTACCCTACCACCCCCGCCGAAAACTGTCCCTGCAAGTCCCATCCAGCGCACGACCACCGTCTGTGGGTGCGTGTCAGCCAGCCATTACTACTCCTGGGGGGGGGGAGTAAGTATCACCCCAGATATAAGAGCACAGCTGTATGCACAGAGACCACATGTAGTAGACTCATCTCCTGGTGGGATCACGGACGCAGGAAACAATCCTCACGAAACTGCTGGGCGCCTCTGCCCACGTCTTCACGCATTTTCACGGGAGCGTAATCTATCAGCCTGGCCCTAGTTAGTTCTGGCTCTTCTAGGGAAGTCTGTCCCTCACCCCCTTCCCCCGCAGCTGCCCCTTAGAATCCAAGATTTACGAACTGGCAAGGTTTCAGCTCAAGAGGAGAAGAGTTCAGGGGGCACACGGGCATCTTGGAAGGGCTGTCACGTGGAAGAGGAATAGCTGCTTGGCCCCAGTGCGCTGGACTAGGGGGAATTGCAAAGAAGCCAAATCGGACTTCCTGTCACTTTCAGTCATTAAACAGAGGCTGAACGAGCACCTGTCACCTATACCACAGAGGGGATTTTGTTCAGCACCACGTCAGTCTCCGTGACCCCAGAGGTGCTTTCTAATGGTGAGGCTGGGCAATTGAGGGCTAGAAGGAGCCAGGAGAGGTCATCAAGTCTAACCCATTTTATGGATGAGGAAACTGAGGGTAGTGAAGTGAGTCTGGCACTGCTAGAATTTGAACCCAGCACCTCTGGCTCTAATTCTAGATCTGTCCGCTGCATTGTCCGTAGTCCATGGGATGTGGGTTTGCTCACTCCCATGTTGCTTCAATAACATTTTATTCCTTCTGTTATAAGTTTTTAAAACCTGGGATGACATCCAGGTGAACTCTTGGTATAGCACTTGTATTAAGGATATTAATGGCTAAATAAATTCTGGATGAATATAACAGATCTGAAGAAGTCTGAGTTTTTCCTGCCCTCACCAACATTCTGTGGAAACTATTATTCATTCAACAAGCATTTATTAACCTATATGAAGATAGTAGGGAGGGGGCAGCGAGGTGGTACAGTGGATAGAGCTCCGGGCCTTGGAGTCAGAAGGACCTGAGTTCAAATCCTGTCTCAGACACATAATACTTACTAGCTGTGTGACCCTGGGCAAGTCACTTAACCCCATTGCCTAGCCTGGGCCTGTGATTGCGCTGATATAAGGAACTCCCAGGTAAGGAACTTCCTCTCACAAAGCAGCCAGCGCCTTCTCTGCATCTTATCCCTGGAAAGTTGCCTTGGGCGTTGAGAGATTAAGTGACTTGCCCAGAGTACTATGGCCTGTATGGGTCAGAGTAGCACTTGACCTCAGGCCTTCCTAGCTCCTAGGAAGCTATGTCAAGTATAGAATCAATGGAAAATATTATGGACGAAAGAGGAGAAACAAGTAGAGGGATTAGGATGGGCCTCTAGTAAGATGGCACTCTGGGTGAGACTTGGAGAAAGACAGGTATGCTGGGAGGCAGAGGGAATGAGGTGAGAGAAAACCTGGCAAAGGTGTGGAGGTGGGAGATAGGATGGTGCATTACAAGGAGGACAGTCTGGCTGAACCATCAAGCGAATACAGAGAAGTAAGGTGAGGGGAGCCTTGAAAGGTGGGTCGGAGCCAGATTTCCAAGGGCTGTAAATGCCAAACAGCGGATTTTGTATTTGAATCCAGAGGCAATAGAAAACTACTGACGTTTCTAGGGCAGAGGAATGCTAAGATTGACCTCAGGCTTTGGGAGTATCACCTTTTCAGCTGCATGGAGGCTAGGTCAGCCGAATGGGGGAGAGAGAAGAGCGGAGCAGCAGGAGGCTGAGCCTAATCCAGGATGTTGAATGGTAGGAAACATCCACGAGGAAGTCCGACAGCTATTTCTGTCTCACTGGAGGATGATTTTTTAATCCGTGTTCATCATTTCTCACAGCATAGTAACATTCTGTTATGTTCATGTACCAGTTTGTTTAGCCGTTCCCCAGTCAAAGGGCATCTACTTTGTTTCTAGTTCTTTGCTACCATGAAAACAGCTACTATTTTGTAGGGACATTCTTCTTATCGGTGGCCTTCCTGGGATATAAGCTTAGTGGTAAGATCTCGAGGTCAAAGGGTCTGGACAATGTAGTCACTTTATTTGCATAATTCTAAATTATGCTCACACCATACTTCTAAATGTTAACTGAACATTTTGACACCCACTCACAAAATCTTCATCAATGCTTCCTGTACAATCCTAAAGGCTGCACCTGGCTGAGTGTGGCGAGTTTGAATAGAGGGCTTGAACCAGGGCTTCTGCTTTCTATTTTTATGATGTCATGCCACCGTCCTGGGATTTTTTTTTAAAGCCCTGGCTAATTGGCAAAGCTGCCTTAATTCCTTTGCTATCGAGTGATGGCTTTTGAGTGAAACTGTTTGGCTCAGATGGTTTTCCAGGCATGCCTTGAGTACCAGCCTAGCAGAAACAAAGGCCAGGGCCAGGTAGCAGAGACTCTGGTGAAGCTGAAATGAAAGTGCATGTAGTGATGGCTCAGGCTGTGTGGCTGGGAGAAGGTGGGTCTGGTCCAACCACAAGCTTTTCTCAAGGAAATACCTACCTCCCTGCTTGTCATGAGGATTAAATATTTGTAAAGTGCTTTGAAAATCTTAAAGCACTATATAAATGCTAGCTATTAAAAGGGGGGGGGCAGTTAGATGGCACAGTAGATAGACTGGCAGGCCTAGAGTCAGGAAGACTCCTCTTCCTGAGTTCAAATCCAGCCTCAGACACGTACTAGCTCTGTGACCCTGGCTAAGTCACTTCACTCTGTTTGCCTCAGTTCCTCATCTGTAAAATGGGCTGGAGAAGGAAATAACAAACCCCTCCAGTATCGTCAAGAAAACCCCAACTGGGGTCATAAAGAGTCAGACACATTTGAAACAACTGAACAACAAAATAATAATAATAATAATAATAATAATAATAATAAAAAATACCCTAACCTAGCAGAAGCACCAAATTCTTATTAGAGCTCCTCCCGGGACACAGAGCTGAAGAAGACTTTTACTTTGTTCATCATTTCTTATCCCACAGGGAAGTCCCATGACATTCATGAACCACAGCTCGGTTAGCCCAACTGATGGGCATCTGCTTGGTTTCCAGTTCTTTGCTATACAAAGAACACCACTACAAATGGTGGATATCAGGCCTTTCTTTTCATCACTGACATTCCTTAGTATTTTTAATTTAATAAAAAATGACTCCAGGATAATTCAAGCCTAAATATTATAGATTCACAGACTTAGAGTTGGAGGTAGGTGGGAGGGGAAGTTAGAGGCCTTCTATTCTAACCTTCTCATTTTGCAAATGAGGAAACTGAGGTCTAGAAAGAGTGTGACTTGCTGAGGGTCATACAAGTGGTAACTGCTACGATTTGAACCCAGGTCATTTGATTCCAGATGTAGAACTCTATCCACTGTACTATACTGTTGATAGGTTTAGGGAAAGGCTCTGGTCCAGGAGTTCTTAAACTGGGCTCTGTGAATTTGTTTGAAAAAAATTGCTAACTGTATCTAATATAATTGGTTCCTTATAATCTACTATGAATTTTATTTTATGCATTCAAAAAACATTCTTCTGAGAAGGGGTCTATAGCTTTCAAAGAGGTCCATGACACAAAACCAGGTTAAGAACCTCTGCTTTTATAAGTGTTTCCTAACCAGAAAAGCTCTTTCCCATGTTGGCCTATGTGATTCTTGGAATTATCAACTAGAGCACCTTAGTTGATAAATAGAGAAACAGGTCTGGTGCCATCTTAAAGTCACAGGACCATAATATAGTACCTGACACATAGTAAGCACTTAATAAATGCTCAATCTAAAGCATACTAGTGCATTGTTGGTGGACCTGTGAATCAGTAGAACTATTTTGGAAAGCAATTTAGAATTATGCAAATAAAGTGACTACACTGTCCATACCCTCTGACCCAGAGATCCTACCACTAAGCTTATATTTCAGGAAAGCCACTGATAAGAATGTCCCTACAAAATAGTAGCCCTTTTCATAGTAGCAAAGAACTAGAAACAAACTGGTACATGGATATAATAGAATGTTACTGTGCTGTGAGAAATAATGAACACGGAGGAGCAGGGAGAGATCTATAAGAACTGATGCAGAATAGGGCACGTTGCTCATATTTTTAATGAACTGATCAGTTAGATTGATTTTTGTGGGCTATTTTTTTTGTCTTTAAATAATAGTATTTGTAATATAAAATGGTTCTCTGGGAAGAGGAATATATGGTAATGTAAAAAAAGGTCAATAAAACTCATTTTAAAAAGTAATTTAATGTTCATTCTATCTATCTGTCTGTCTGTCTGTCTGTCTGTCTGTCTGTCTGTCTATCTATCTATCTATGTATCGGAGACTGAAAGCCAGAAGGGAGCTTACAGGTTACGTAGTTCCATCTCCTCATTTTTCCAAGGAGGCCCAGATGAAGTGATTTGTCCAAATTCACACAGTTGTAGACTCGAGAATGGAGCCCAGGTCTTCTCATCCCAGATTACCTCTCTTGCCCCTCAGTCCACTGAAAGCACAATTCACTAAATACCAAGTTCTGACACATGTTTTTTGCCAAGACTCTCAAGGACATTTTTTTTTCCTGGAGTCACATAAATCAGAGTATAAGATTAGCCAATTTACAGAGAAATCCTTTGGAGGATACAGAGGAAGGGCATATTAGGAACCAGAACATCCTGGCCCTGTTGGGGCCCCATTGATCAATCTGCTTTCATGAGAATTGAGAACGAACAGCTCATGCTTGCTCTTCTTCCATTTAGATGACAAGTCTCAGATCTGCGTTCATGCTAAAGTCCCACCACAGAGCTCGAAAGTCACTCTGCAGAGCCTCAGCTGAGCCCAGGGCCCTCCTCCCCAAAGCTTACAGCTTTGTTCAGGCATGCACACTTAGAGGCAGCTTGCAAGCCTTAAAACCCTAAGGAAATGTTAGCTCTGGTTACTACTGGGGCTGAGACACTCCCCAGGGTGACTCCCATTCATTTACCAATCTGAATCTTCTCCCCCAATAATAATAATAATAATAATAATTTGACTTATCGTGATTAATCTAAAGCCAATGTTAATGCACCTATTTTTTTCAGTAGCAGGAATTGAAAAAAAAAGAGAAACACAGGATCCTATTTTACAATAACCTGTTATATAAAAATATCAAACTTCATATTGAAGCATTTAAGGAGGTTGTTGAATGGTTTCAGTCACATCCAACTCTTTGTGACCCCTTTTGGGGTTTTCTTGGCAAAGACGCTGGAGTGGTTTGCTATTTCCTTCTCCAGCCCATTTTACAGATAAGGAACCGAGGCAAACGGGATGGCATGACTTGCCCAGGGTCCCACATCTTGTAATTATCTGAGGCCAGATTTGAACTCAGATAAGTCTTCCCAAATCTAGGCCTGGTGCTCTATGCACTGTGGTGCCACCTAGTGTTCATTTAAGGATGACGTAGTTTTAAAAAGTTACACAAACTCTTGACTGGTGGACCATATGGTCCACATGCATATATGTCTATATAAGCACCCAGGTATAAGAGACAGAGAGGCCAGTTCCTTAACACACTAGCCGTATGTGATCCTGGGGAAATTATTTCATATCCCAAGGCCCTAGGCAACTCACTAAAACAAAATATACTGTATTATTATTGTCGTTACTTGTTCCTGAGGGCAGGAAGTCTTTTCTGTTTTCTCTTTACATCCTAGTATAATGCATGGAACACAGAAGAAACTCAATAAATTCTTGTTGACTGACTGAGATTCTGAGGGTGGCTCCAAGCCCTGATCTTAGCAGAGGGGAAGCACTGGGGCCCTTGAACTCTCACCAAACGTTCTCCTCAGAACGTTATTAGAAGAAAGGTGAGAGGAAAACCAAGGTTCACAATAGGAAATCAGCTAGATGGCCATGAAGAAGGTAGGGAGGAGGAGTAAAGGGAAGGGACCAGAAGTGGAGAGGAAGGAAACTACATATCTAAAACACATAAGCGCATGAGTCCCCACTAGTAAGCTTACCTTTAGTAGTCAGCCTATAGACATAATTAGTTCAGAGCAAAAGCATTTAATTAGGTGACAAAAAAATAGCAACTATAACACTATATAACATAATATAATATAATTAATATATATTTGCCCCCATAAATCACAGGCACACTTTTCCACAAATACAAATGGCTTCTGAAGAGGAGTAAGCACAGACAGTTGTAATGAGGAATACACATAAGGAATACAAGTGGCCAAGGCAACTCATGCATGGGACTGTAGGGTCCAAATGTCTTTTCTCTTCTTGTAATATCCTCCCCACTGGGTATAGTGTCCCTTCCTGCTAAGTTGTTCAGCTGCACTCCACAGATATACTCCTCTCAATTTCCAGGGCATGCTCTCTCTTGAATCTATGGTGGGCTCTTCTCTCTGCTGCCAGAGTTCGTGCTTCCTGTAAAGGTATTTCTTGCTTCTATATCTGTCTCTTTCTGCTGCCTTACGTTTGTAGGTTCTCCCAATAGGTGAGAGGTCCTACTCAGCGAGTTTATGATCTCATCTATGTGAACAGGTCACTGATCATGATCCACCCACCACTTTTCATCCTTTGTAACTCTGCCTTTACGTCTATCTTTGCTGAAGCCTTCATCTGTGTGCCAATGCTGCCTTTGGACTGTCCATCTATGACTCTTGGCTAGGTGGCCTTCCCACCTTTTCCCTTTCCAGCCCCCTTTGTCCTTGATAACATATTTCCCCTATACCTTGTTTGAAAGTAATCACCAGTAATATGGTACTTGCCCCCTTCTCCTGACCACAAGTCATCTTTAATTTTCATTCTTCAGAGAATGTAGGGCTCTACAATTTGCAGCCATGTAGCATCACCAGAGGGATTACGGGGTTATAGAGTTATAGGATTTAGAGCTGAAAGGGACCTTAGATATCATTTAGTCCAACCATCACATACAAAGTTACTTGGTGCAAAGGTAGGAAAAGATGAGGCTGGAGAGAAAGTGTAAGCGTCTAAACTGAGCCACTGGGACCCCGGTGGTTTGTTCCAAGCATTTATTCAGATAGATATGATCTAGGATCTGGCCCACCCTTTCTCAAGTGAGACTATAATTTCCACCTCTGGGAAGAGATAGGGAATTGGAATTTAAGAGGTTTGGAATCATCACCTCTCAGTTATATTTCCATCCGGTTGTTAAAATGAGATAACATTCCTAAAGTACTTAGCACATGGTAGGTGCTTAATTAATGTGTTCTCTTCCTCCTCCCTCTCTGAGTATCATAGATTGCTCTAACACTTTCTTCTGGTATCACCCAAACTCTAGTACTTTCTGGTATTCTGGGAAAAGTATCTGGATCCACATTAGTCTTAACAGACCTCTAACTTATTTGGAACTGCCCTATCACAAGCCCTAGCCACGCTGCTCCCAGTTCACCCTCTGATCTGCTCCACCTACACCGTGGCTACTTTGTCCCCTCTCTATTTCCTGCACCCCTTTCTCTGTTGTCCTCCCTCATTCGACTGTGAGCTCCTTCACAGTGGGTGCCATCTTGTTTTTGCATCCTCAGTCCTGGCACATAGCGAGTGCTTCACAAATACTTTTATCTATCCCCATCTATCTATCTATCCATCTATCTATGCATCCACCCACCATCTATCAATCGAGCTAGCTATCTCAAATCATAATTGGCCAAGGCTGCCGCCCTCCTCTGGCAAGCAGCATCCAACATGATACTGGCCAAAATACGGCAACAGATTATTATCAGTCCATTCCCGGGGGGAGGGGAGGAAGGGAATAAGCATTTTTATGATGCCTACTATGTGCCAGGAACTGCACTAAATGTCTTACAGATATCATGTTGTTTGAGTCTTACTAGGAGTTTTGCTCTTGGCCTTCGCAGTAATAACCCACTTCAAAGCTCAGATCTCAAGACTGCGGACAGGGTAACGAGATTCACTGACAGTCAAGCCTCTGCTGGCCAATGCAGTTGGCCTCTGGCGCAGACTGCTTTCTTGGTACAGGACAGCTCCCAAATCTTCCAGGCCGGCCTCTGTGTGGAGAATCCATGTTTTTCTTGGGTCTGCACAAGCCAATGCTGGTACATGGGTAAAGAATCTGATGAAGTCCTTGAAGGCTTTTTCACATTTTTTCGTCTGCCCATCTCCAAAAGGCAATTTTACCTTTCTTGCCTTTTTGGTTCTGGCTCTCTTCAGTCATGTGTGCACAGATGTGGTCATTTGATGATTTAGCCATGCCAGCATAGCTCTTAACAAACTTGAGATAATAACCATCAAATCCCAGAAAACGAAAGTCTCTAAGATTCTATGGGCATACACATGTCAGAAGGGCTTCTCCCTCCTCTAGGTCAGTGCTCACACCTTGCTGGAATATGGACCAAATATTTATTTCATAGAAGCTCTGAAAAATTGGCACGTGTCAGTTGGCTGCTTCACACCAGCTTCCTCCAGCCAACAGGATGCACTACTCAGGCCCTCCTCATAGTCCTTCAGTGCCTTACCAAAGACAATGACAAAGGTATACATACACTTCTATGCCGGGTGTGCCAGAACCCCCAAACCCCACAATGAGAGCTGATTATTACATTTTCATTGCGAGCATGCACACCTCAGAAATCAGCAAACACTATAACCTGCAGCTTCATTTGTTATTTTGTTGATGGCTGGATTTAAGATAATGCAGATGAAACTTAAAAGAGCCATTTGTTAAACATTTACCAGGGTACCCCTCCTTCTTCTAGATGAAGCAACAAACATTTACTGCATTAAGTAATTACTACATGCCAGGCACTGTGCTAAACAGCTGGGGCTACAAATACAAAGAAAAAGACAGTCCCTGACTTAAAGGAGCTCACATTCTAATGGCGGAAGACACACAAGGACGTTAGAAAAGGGGGGAGCAGAAATTATGTTGACGTCCAGAAAGCCAGAAACACAGGCAAGAAGGGAATGAAGGGTGGCCAGCCTGGGCCTCTCCCCCAAATGGAGGCCCCAGAAGGAACCCACCAATGGGAGAACGGGACCGACATAGCAGAGGGACATTCCAGGGCAGATGAGGCATGATATCCAAGTCTGCTAAAGCAGAGGCACAGCCAGGGAGGAGGATGAAGATTGGTCTAGGTGGTTCATAGCCCCAACTTCTTTCATCATTAGCAATCAGAACATGGTTGGTGCCCCCCAAGATCCTCTGGGGCACACACTCAAACTGGGAAAAACCAGATGAAAGCAGTCTTTCCCTTGTCTTCCTTGGACATAGAGAACTGGCAGTACTCATTACATAAGTCCGAGATGCAAAAGGACTGGCTGCCTAGTGGACAGTCCAGGGTATCTCGTACCTGTGATATAGTATTTGCTCCTTTTGTTCAAATTTTGACAATCTGCACATATCCATAACTTTCTGTTCATTCTCTGGCACCACCACAATGGGAGATGCCTAAGGGCTGCTAGATTCTGTGATTATGTCATTGACCAGCATATTTTTTTGAGACGGTTTCTGTGGTTTTCCATGAGAGACAGAAGCTTCTAGATCTTTCTCTGAGTGGTTGGGAGTCAGTAAGCTGGATTCTATGGGGCACACCTTGATCACATCCTGATTGTGCAATGAGTTTCAGGCTCGACCTACTCTTCCACTCATTTGGTCCTAGGAAATTCCCAAATACATCGAGATCCAGTTTCAAGGTTGAAAAGTTAGAATGCTCATGATGTCCCCTGATGGCTCTTACCTCTGTCCCTTTGTAAGCATCTGAATGGTCAGCATGGATGACAATTTGTGAAGAAGTTGGTGCCAGCTTACTGCATGAAAACTCCAAAAAGCCTAGTATGAGTTTTAATCAGTGCTGATACCCTAGTGAGCATTAGAGGCTCTGGACATATCAGAGCCACAGTGCCCACTTTCCTGCCAACACTAACAACCGCCTTGGGAAATCTCAAACTCACCTTAATGCACATAGAAAGGCTTTTGCATTCAACCCACCAAGTCCAAGCCTTGTCATAAGTTTTGAAGGATTTTTTCCCCCCAAAAGTGTCAAAAGAGATTGGAAAGTGAGGTTAACTTTTTTTTTTGCTTGTGAGGCAATCGGGGTTAAGTGACTTGCTCAAGGTCACATAGCTATTAAGTGTCAAGTGTCTGAAGTCACATTTGAACTCAGGTCCTCCTGACTCCAAGGCCAGAGTTCTATCCACTGCACCACCTAGCTGTCCCAAGTGAGCTTAACTTGAGATTTACTATCCAGGACAATATAGTCCACATTCACAATTTTTACCATTGCTTCTGCACGAAGTCTTATGAGTTCAGGTGGAATAGGCCATAAGGAATTGATGAGGACATCAATGTGACTCTTCTCATGGACCAAAGAGAGCTCCTTCCCTGGCCATGCCTCAGTTTCTTGAAGCAGGAAAAGAAGACAGCAGGTTTTGTACAATCAATTCAACATTTCTGGCACTAGTATACTCAATAGTTGAATGGAGGATGAATTGGAGTGGAAAGAGACTTGAGGCAAGCAGATTCACCAGCAGGCTATTGCAACAGTCCAGGTGTGAGATGAGGATAACCTTCACCAGGGTAGAGCAGCATCAGAAGAGAGAAGGGGGTGTATTTTAGAGATGTTGCAAAGGTGATATCAACATATCTTGGCAACAGGTTGGAATAGGGAAGGGGGTGGGGCATGGAGATGAGAGACTGAGGAGTCCGAGATGATTCCTAGGTTGAGATCTTGAAGGACTGGGAGAATAGTGGGAACATTTGTAAGTTCTGCATTTAAATTTTGCAAGAGGGGAAAATTTGGGAGGGAAAATAATGAGTTCAGTTTTGGACATGTTGAGCTTAAGATATCTATAAGGCACCTGGTGCAGGATGTCCAATACACTGTGTTTAAACAATACAGTGTCACAGCAATAGACATTAATTTGAGTCATAAAAACACTACCAATAACTTTCATGTTTTAATAGAGCAATAAATTATGCACACAGTAGCATTTAGAACTTTTAAGAGATATAGCCTATCAATAAATTTAGCAATCACATAACAATATTTTCATGCTAATATCAGGTAGAGATGGAGCCAAGCTAGTTTAGATGAGATCATTACACCCTCACAAAATAAAAATAAAATAAATTAAAAGTACATAAGAAACAATTCCAAGATACTACCAGAAAGAAAAAAAAATTTGGGCTTCAAAAGAAAATCTACTCACTAGGAAAAGGAAGGAAAAAATTCAAACAAAATGTCTTTCAGAATGAGAATGCAAAAATCCCCCCTTAAACATCTGACACTTTTCTTCACTCAGTTTCCTCCCACTCAAATGGCTAGTTTGAGGCAACATCTGGTCACAGGCAAAGCAAAGGTTAACAGGATTCACCATCCCTTAAAAAAAAAAATTAAAAAAAGACTGACAGATATCTTTCCTTCAAAGTTGCCTCAGAGAGCAAAGAATGAAGAAAAGGACCCATATGTTAAACAATATTTATAGCAACTCTTTTTGTGGAGTCAAAAGGGTACCATGCTTAAGAAGAACTTTTAAAGCATCCATGAATGGGAGAAAAAAACTTCCAGTAATCAAGAGCTGTGTCTTACCTCTTTGCCACATATGTCCTTTAAGCTGTCTGACTTCAGAGCTCTAGACTCTGAACTGATTTGTGGGAAAGTATGTGTCACAGGCCTTTGGGGAAGATGTTATGTAAATCCCTTTTCAAAAAGCTATTTAAATCTGGTTGACTAAAATGATTCTCAATTTATAACCCTAAGTGGAAAACACAGGTGGGGGCTCAAGCCAACGGCATTTGAAAACCACTCCCAAATCTATACCAAACAACACAAAACCATTACAAAAATATTTATAACAGCTCTTTTTGTGGTGCTAAAGAACCTTGGAAACTAAAGGGGTATCCATCAGTTCAGGAATGGATAAACAAATTAGTGTGTGTAGATTTAATGGAATACTAGTATGCTATAAGAAGTTATGAAGGGGACGGTAGCCAGAGAAGACTTTCAAAAATTAATGCAAAATGAAATGACAAAAGCAAGAATAATTTATATAAAAATATTGCAAAGACAAACTACTTAGAAAGACTTAAGAACTCTGACTGACACAATGACCTACCACAATTCCACAGGACTTATGAAAAAGTTCGCCACCTTCTGGCAGGGGTGTAATGGACTCAAGATGTAGAATGAGATCTTTTTCCTGAACATGGCCAATGCAGGAATTTGTTTTGCTTGACTATGCATATTTACTAAAAGGATTTTTCCTTTCCTTTTTTTTTTCGTAATGGGAAGGAAGAGGCAGGAAGGAGAGAAAATACATTTTTGTTCATTTAAAAGAATAACATTTAATTTAAAAAACCCACAAAGTAGCTCTCAGAAAGCAGGTGGGAGACAAAATGTAACTATAACCCCAACCTTTTTTTGGAGAAAATTTTTCTATTTAATCTCACTCTAGGCCAGTTTGAACAAACCTTGGTACCTAGAACAATAGGCCTTTTAGGAATGAAGCTTTGAGTTCCTTCAGTACTGACAGCCTGAGGTGTAAATGCTCACAATGAAAATGTAATAATTAGAGACAGCTAGGTAGGGCAGTGGAGTCAGGAGGACCTGAGTTCAAATCCAGACTCAGGACACTTGACACTAGCTGTGTGACCCTGGGCAAGTCACTTAACCCTGATTGCCTCACCCCAAAAAAAAAAAAGCAATGACCAGCTCTGGTTATCGGGTTTGGGGGTTCTGGAACACCCCTGCACAGAAGTGTATGTATACCTTGATGTCATCATTGCCTTTGTTAAGGCGCTGGAGGAGTATGAGAGACGGATTAATGCATCCTGTTGGCTGGAGGAGGCTGGTGTGAAGTAGCCAACTGACATGTGCCAATTTTCCAGAGCTTCTGAGAAATAAATATCCGGTCCATATCCCAACAAGGTGTGAGCACTCACCCAGAGGGGGGAGAAACCTTTCTAATTTATGTATGTTCATAAAATCTTAGAGACTTTTGTTTTCTGGGATTTGGTGGTTATTATATCATTTTTTCAGTGAAATGTTTTATCCCTCCGGGTGGAAGGCTGCTCCTTGAGGTCAGGGATCACTGTATCCACCATACCTAGCACGTAGTAGTAGACACACTTGACATTTATACCATGAAGTTTGCACATTACCAATATTTCATTTGATTCTCAGGACAGCTCTTTGCAGTGGAGACACTTATCACCATTTTACAAAAGAGGAAACTGAGAATGAGCAACGAAGTTACTTTTCCAAGGTTAGTTACACAATAGGAAATACGAGGCAGGCTTCAAACCTAGGTCTTCTGCCTTTAACCCTGGAATATTATCCAGTTTCCGCGCTACCTTTCCATTAACAAGCCCTTCTTGAATTTGAGCTCCTCCTAACTCTGCCCCCCTTCATTTTGTTGGTGCTCTAGTTTCTAAAAGCCAGTCCCTTTAGAAACAGGAACGAAGCGGAAACAGTTACATTGTAGCATTTTGAGGTTGGCCTGAAACAGAACTTGTGAGCCTCGAGGTTGGAGGGGGGCGGCACTGTGAGAGTACACGGAAACCCGGGGCTTCGGGCTCCCTCCTCCCAGGAAGGAGAGTGGCTGCGGCGTTCAGTGCTAGGGCTCCGGCGTCCCAACTAGAACTCCAGCCGGGGGGAGGGGGGCTTGGTTTCGAAAGCCCAGCGTCCGCAGCTGGCCACCGCCAGCCGAGGAGACAGCAAGGCACTCCGCTAGTTCCCTAACCTCATCGCCCGCTGGAGCCGCGCCAAGCCTACCGTGGGAGCCGGAGCACTGGAAAGGAAATTCAAAAGCCGGTGACCTTCTGGACCCTACGGGTCGGAGGCGGGCTCTTCGGGGGAGGACCTCCGCCTTTTCTTAAAGCGCCCCTTACACGAATCTCTCAAACTTCCAAAGGGGAGGGAAGAGGGCGAGCTCGGCTTCGGAACCGAAAGGATTAAAGGAGTATCGCCCTGGGAGAGAGAAGAAGCCAGGGTCAGAGCTGGGCAGGGCGTGAGCCAGGTTGGTGCTTTGCAGTGGTGGAGTCGAGGCTGGGAGGGCATGTAGGGGGCCACGTGTGGGAGTTTCTTTGCCTTGGGTCAAGGGTGGAGGGGCACTCTGCAAGTGATTGCTGCTTTTTAAGTTCCAGTCTTGACTTGTCGCCATGTGCTCTAGGCTAGGTCTCTATGTTGGTATGACTCGTGGCTTCCTGCGGAGAAATAGTCCTCAAAACAGTGAGTCTGGAGTCTGAAACAGTATGCATATGTACACGAGAGTGTATATGAACACGTGTATACTTGTACGCATACACATATGTACACGAACTTAGATATGTATATTGAATAATCTGGTTTGGGCCTGCTCTGGATATTAATAGGAATCACTCGCTTACATTTTTTGTAGCTTTACAGTTTATAAAGTGTTTTCTTCAGAAAGCTTTGAGGTAGGCAGTGCCAGTTCAGCTAACCCAAGGTCACAGGAAGTAGCCGATTCTGGACCTCAAGTAAGATCTGCCATTAGATAAACTCTCTCCGGTCTTATCTCTTTGAGCCCCAGGCTCCAAAAGGTTAAATGACTGTCCCTGAGTGACATAGCATTTGTCTGAGTTATTCACTACACCCAGGTCTAACGGAATTGAAATCCAGCACAAGAGATGGGGACTTGGAGTCAGGAAGAATTGGGTTCTAATTCCATCTTTAGCATGTACTGTATGACCTTGGCTCACCTAGCACAGATGGAGAGTTTTTCAACTTCTTCAGGAGGTTTCAAATCCAGGCTCATTTTATAGAGGAGGAAACAGGCTCAGTGAAGTTGGTTACCTTGTTCAAGGTCACACAGGTAGTAAGTACCAGAGGTGACATTTAAAGCCAGGGCCTTGGACTTCAAAAAGTAGCTTAATCTCCCCCATTTTACCTGTAAAATTGAGGATGAAAATAGTACCTACTTCCTTGAGTGATCTAATGAGGTAATGTAAGGAAGATGTTTTGCAAGCATGGAAGGGCTATATAAATGTTCATTATTATCATTGACTGATTGCAGTTTGGGGTGGGTCACTTGCCCTTTCTGAACTTCAGTTTCTCCATCTGTAAAATGAAGGAACTGGACTTAATATAGTACCCTGAGCCTTTATTAAGAGCCTGCCAGGGGGCAGCCAGGGGACAGGTAGGTGGGGAAGTGGATAGAACACCAACGTTGGAGTCAAGAGGACCCGAGTTCAAATCCAGCCTCAAATACTTACTATCCCCCTGACCCCTAGGCAAGTTACTTAACCCCGATTTCCTAAAAAAAAAAAAAGCCTGCCAGGCTTCTAATAGGAATCAAGGATAGGCTGGGCTTGAGATAGGTACCAGAGTTGTGATTTCGCTTGTGTAGTGCATCTCCCAGATGTGACAATAGCCTCCACCAGTGCTGTAGGGACATAAAATTCAGCTGTGATTAGGGATAAGGGACTGGACCTGTCATTTCTTGGGCATAGGGTCCTCCCGAAGGAGGAAGTTTCCTCTCCCTGCAGGTTCTTAGAAAAGACAGGGCTGGGGATGCAAAACCAGAAATGAAACCAGAAAGGAAGCTGAGGCTTCCCAGAAAATCCATCAAGCCTCTTCCAGTTTTGAATTCCGTGATCCTCTGACTTTATTGAAAGGCCCTTTCCTCTGGGACCTCAGTTTCCCTGTACGTGAAGAGAGGAGGTTGCCCCCCCACACCCCAGACCTCCACTAAGGTCCCTTCCAACACTAAGTGCCATACCTCTATCGCTGCTCCGCTCCGGAAAGGACTTTCTTCTCCGGGCTTTCAGGCACGCCAGCTGGTGCCCCGCCCCTTCAGGGGGGCCGCCGGGGTTCTCGGGTCCATCTCCAGGAGCTCCTTCCTGCACCGCCCCCCTACCTCCGTCGGTGGTGGCGAAGACCCGGCGCGGAACATGCGGGGGCGGGGTGGCGCATGCGCCATGCGTGCCGCGGCCTCCGTTCCCTGGTTGGCTCCGCAGCGCAGCGGCAGCGGCGGGTCCGTATCCGGAGGTTCCGCTGCGGGCTCCGGGCTCCGGGCGAGACTCGGGCCGGGCTCGGCGGCTTCCGCGCGGCCAGGTGAGCGTGGGGCGGAAGGAAGGAGGGAAGGTCAGGGGCTGCTGCGGGCGGGCCCCGTGCCTCGGACCCTGGGCCGGGCCCCCCTCGGGCCTGGGTCTCCGGGCCCCGGGCCCGCCGCGCGGACGAGCCTGGCAGCCCCGCGGCGCCCTGGGGACTCCGAGGCCGAGCTCGCGGGGCCGCCCAAGGTCACGGCCCGACGGGGGGCGCCCTGCCCCGGGCGCTCGAGGCCTCGTGGGCCCCATTCTACGGCGGGGGAAACTGAGGCCCCCAGGCCCGCCGGGCCCGCCCTGGGCCCCAGAGAGGCCATCGAGGCCGGCCCTCCCATGGTACTGCTAGGGAAACTGAGGAACAGGCGGGAAGGCGACAAGGCCAGGGTCACCCCGCTCAGGAATGGCCTTCCTGATCGCACGAGGTCGTATTTGCAGAGCACTTAGGCACACAGTAGGTGCTTACTAAGTGTTCGTCCCTGGGCCTCTAAGGTATAAGAAAGATGAGCAAGAAGGGGCGCCTCGAACCCCCGGTGGCCGAAGGCCCCCTCCCCTGGGAGGGGGCGCTGGAGACCCTCCCACCCCATCTGCCCTGGAACCTGGTGCTTTCTTATCCCTCAGGATTTCTTTGGCACACGCTGGCCCTGGTTCCCTATCAGTAATAATCATAATAATATTAGCTGATGCATAGTTAGATTTAGGGCCTTGACTGGATCCTGATTGACTCTTGTGACAACCTTGTGGGACAAGAAGACTCCAGGTATGAATTATTCTAAGGCCCTAAGTTACAGAGTGGGAGAGGGGCTTTCCTCACTTGGGACCTCCCCCCTCCTTGCTAAATAAATCACTGGTCCAGGCTCCCTCCAAAATTATGTCCCTATTTTATAGATGAGGAAACTGAAGCATAGAGAAGGAAAGGGACTTGCCTAGGATATCCTCACTAGTAAGTGCTGGGTCTCTCTGCTATGCTAACCTTCCTTTCTTCATCAGTAGAATGGGGAGAATACTAAGGCCTCCTTGACAGGGTTGTCCTAAGGACCAGTGTTTATTAAGCTCGTGGGCTGGGCTGGGCGCTGGGTCTGTGAAGCTTTCCTTGCCCTCCAGGAGCTGACCTTCATTTGGAGGAGATGTTGTGTGCACAGAGATGTGTGCAAAACAGAAGATAGATACAAGGTGGTTATGGGGGGCGGGGGGGGGGGAGGCAGCCGGAAGGGTGAGAAAAGCTTCCTAGAGAACTTAGATGAGCCTGGGAGGTGAAGGGACTGGGCAGGGTGGGAGGTCCCTGGCATGAGGCACAGTTACTCTAGAGGAGGAGTGGTAGTGTGTGTGTTTGTGTCTGTGTGTATCTGTGTGTGTGTCTGTGTGTACATGTACATGTGCACACACACATGCATGTGCAGGTTCATGCCCGTCTTTCACTTTGCTCTCCATGGGAGTCGTGGTTAGGATTCATCAATGCTCCTGGAATGAATAGGGGAGGTGGCTCTCTCCTGCCCTCTGGGGTGGAAATAAAATCAGGGAGTTTTCACAGGGTGACTTCAGCTTCAGAATAGGCCTGAGGCTTTCCTGAGCAGCGGACCCCCCACCCCACTCCCACCCACATCCCCTGCTGTACCTCTGTCTGAAGACAGGACGATCAGAGGTGGACGGCTTTTGTGAAGGGGACCATATCCATAGAAGTTTTGCACTAGAGTCTCCTTTGCCCCACCCCACCCCCAGATACCCCCACAGGACCCTCAAGGCAGGGAGGGATCCCCAGAAAGGGACTCACTCCACCACCTCCCCACCCTCAGAACCTGGCAGTCCACCTCTCCTGTGACAGTCAGACAGCTTGAGGCACACAGTAGGTCTGCTCTTGGCAGAACATTATTTCACTGCATTTTTACAGACCAAATTGGGGAGGTGGCTTCCAGAGGTCACCTAGCTCAATCCAGGACTGGAGTCCTGATCCTTCCTCTGACCCCCAAAGGACACTTACTGTGGAGAGAGGGCCCCTTAAAAGGATTTGTTCTGTAAAACTTGGACTCAGTCAAAAAGCCGCACCTGAGTACCTAGAAGGCCATATGTGGCCTCAAGGCCCCAGGTTCCCCACCTCTGGACTAGGCACTATGGAAGAGTCTCATCTTTAGGTTATGAACCAGCTGTAATGGATGGCCCACTGTGGAGTCCCAGGACCAGGTGTCAGTCATGGCTCTGCTTCATCCCTAGGTGACCCTGGCATACTTATAAGCCTCAGCGATCTCACCTGTAGAGAGGTGGGCTCCTGGCCTTGGAGCTCCTTCCCCTGGTAGGGTCCTGTGGCTAAGCATAGGCATCATCCAGGCCGAGCTCCTTTGACAGAGGGAGGAGCAACCTCAGCCCTGCAATCGGGAGCATTGGCTCACCCGAGGTCATGGCGGTCATGGCCCATCAGTGCAGGAGCAGGGGCTAACACAGGGCTTTCCTTGCTCCCTGTCGGCTGAGGCCTGGAGCCCAGAACGAGATGGGCCTTGGGGTGGCAGGTGTCCAAGGTAGACCTAGAGAGGGCCGTGGAGGACGTCCAGCCTGTGCTGCCCTGCCAGGCATCTCCTCAACACACTGCCTCCACCTCCACCCTGGCCCTGAGGAAGCTTGTGTCTCTCATGCCCTGTCTTCTCTGGGAGAATAGGGGCTGTGCTGGTGTTCACACTCACCCCCTATTCTTAGCACAGGAAGTACTAGGGTGAATGTTCTATCACATTGTGCAATTGGAGAACCGGCCCTACCAGTGTCTCATGCCAGGCAGCATGAGGAAGAGCTGTCTCTCGAGCCCTGTGTCCTCCTACCACAGTGTAGATGTGGGCAGGCTTTGGCTTCGGGTACAGTGATCCCTCTCCCCACTGAACTGCCAGCTTCTCAGAGACAGGAACCAGCTGAGCCCCCTCTTTGTATCTCCAAGGACCTAGATCTTTGCCTTGATTTAGGATGTCAGACTTGGAAATACCTCAGGGAGACCAGATGGTCCAACGCCCTCTTTTGAAACAGGATCTGTCAAGTGATTTCCAAGTAATGTGACCTCGAAGTACCACATGAAGGGTTCAGAGAGGGCCCCCTGAGTCTCCTTCCAAGCAGCTTCCCGCCATTTGAAGGAGCAGCCTTCACACAGAGCTGAGCACCTGAGGCCTGTCCAGGCCCCTTCCTCATGCAGTCACTGAGTGTTGGACCTTGGGGAACTTTGGCTTTCATAATTCACTTGCCTTATTGGGGAGTTCCTTGTATGTGGCCAAAGCATGTTCTGCCCTGGGGGAAAAAAAAAGATTTCATTGAGCTGTGGAAGTGACCACCTGTGCCTTCCTTACTGAGGCCTTTGAAAGAGGCGCTAATTGTTCAATGTCTCAACAGATTCACAAGCTGCCATCTTAGAAGGCCGAAAGTTCTTTGTGAGTCTTAGCAAAGGTTCTTATTGTAAGTTAATTCCCTGCGTCCTCTGAATCGTCACCATGTTATCTGAAGAGTTTGTAGGCTAAGACTGTTGAAGGTTCCTGGGACCCTAACTCACTGTGGCCCTAAGAGTTTGACCTTTACTTTCCTTAGTTGGGGGTGGAAGGGTTGCGTAGACTTCACATACATTTTTGTACCATTGTAGATGGGCACCGCCGCTTTAATTCAACTCCTACCTACCATCAAAGTCACTCTTTGTGTAAAGGTAATTGAGAAATTGGCTAACATGTATAATTTAAAGATGTGACAAGTTTTGGGTTTTTTCTGATTCACCAAGAGAACCAAACCTAGGCTTTCAAGTGTAGAACAGTTGGGAAGTAACTAGGACTTTGCTTATAATTAAATTCAAGCATTTTCCAACTTGGATTCGCTTCTCAACTTCAGATTTAAAATTTGAAACACATTTTCTCATAAAAACAATGTTTTGAATGATGGCAATTGGATTCTCTTAATAGCTCTCTAAAACCTTTTGGGAGAGATAGAAAACGGGAACCTGTGAGGGAGAAGGAGGGAAAAAAAGCATTCATTAAGCAACTACTATGTGCTAAGTACTGTCTAAGTTCTGTATTTCATTTAACTTTACAACAGCTTTAGGAGGTGGGTGCTATTCTGGGCTCTATTTGAGGAAACTGAGGTAGACAGGTTAAATGTCCAGGGTTACACAGCTAGTGAGTGTCCGAGGTCGGATTTGAATTCAGGTCTTCCTGACTCCGGCCCCAGTGCTCTGTCCAGTGTGCCACCTAGCTGCCCCATCAGTAACTTTAGGAATGCTGTTTGCAGGTTGTAAATGGAGTGTGGTGGGTCGAGGGCTTTTAGTGTGAAGGCCAGGGGAGGAGGAGCTTGAAGGTGGTTATAATAAAGTAGTGTAAGTCATTGCATAGTAAGATAAGGTCGTGAGAGTTGGTTGGCAGCTTTGCACTCGTCTCTTTGTTTCTCTCTTCCCATGTTGGTGGGCCTGCACACCAAGAGTCTTAATTCTTTTCTAACTTGGGCCGCTTGTCTCAGGGTAAGAGCGGGCCAGATAGAAGTGGACTTGCGTTGCAGGAAGGTGGGCAGACCTCCATGCTGAGTGGGTTAATTACCCAATAAAACACTGGCCAGTTGTGACTTTTCTGTTTTTGTTTCTGGTCATTGAGGAAGGTCTGTTTCTGCTTCAGAAGTGATTAGGCTTATGCCTTGAAGAGAAGCTTATGAAGAGTTGGATCAAAGCAGGAAAATGGCAGTTTGGAGGTCTGTATCTTCATACTTAGACATGGGAGATCCGTTGTATTGGTCATAGAGAATAGCATGTGCCCTTTGTAGATTGAGAGCTGGAGGGGCTGGAGAGGTCATCTAGGCCCAGAGAGGCTCAGGCCTTGCCAGGTAGCAAGGAGCAGAGCCAGATTTGGTCTCCGATGGCCGGACTCTAGTTCCAGCGTTCTTCCCACAGCAGCAGAGACCAGAGTCTCTAGTTTGGAGTGATGGAAAGCGATGAACTCAGTCAGAGGAAGATTCTTTTGCCAACAACTTGGAGGACAAATTGGAGAAAGAAGTGGCCACTGATTGGGATTTGGGGGTGGTGGGGTGGGAGGGTGAAGTTAACCAGGATGTAGTAAGCACTTTGTATTTATTTACTATGATGCCAGTGTTACCGACCTAGGTGTGACTAGGACGATAACGATATCATCAGTAGAAGTCAGGGCTTTGGGAAAAGGGGCAGGTCCATTTTGGGTATGTTGAGTATGAGGTATCAATGGAACATCCAGCTGAGGAGGGACAGCAGGTAGTTGGCAGTGATGCATTGCAGTTCAGGAGACAGATTGGGGTCGTCTGGCATCTGTCTATCCATCTGTCCTTAAGACTCATCTTCTTTGTAGAGAAAATTGAATTGGGTATGGCAGGTAGGCTATAGAGGACAAAGAGAGAGAAGAGGTTGGAGGAGTCGCAGCATATGGGGGGAGGGATGTGGCAGATGTTTCAGTGGAGGAGAGCAAGGAAACAGGAGGCAAACCAGAAGGGAGCAGGGTCCCAGGAGATAAGGAGAAAAGTGGATCTGGACAAGGGGGCAGTCAGTAGCGTCAAAAGCCGTAGAGACGTAATGGAGAATGGCATTGGAGTTAGCAGCCGAGATCCCTGTTCCCTGGAGAGGGCTGCTCAGGTGGTCGTGTGGGAGTGGAGGAAAGGGGAGACCCAGGGGTGGAGGGATCCCTAAGAAGAGTTTGGCCCTGACTGGGAGAAGAGAGATGCACCTGGAGACACAGATTGGGAAAAAAAATGGCTTCCAGGGCCATTTTGAATAGTGTCATGAGGCAGGCATGCCCTCACACGAGTTGGGGATTGGCAGGCTTTGGTGGGCGTGTTGTGCCTGAGACTGAGCTCTCCGTGCTCCAGTCCAGCCTCTCCAGAGCTGCTTGACCAACCTTCCTAAAGTGAAAAACCCTGGAGTCCTCTCTGGACTTTGCTGCCTCAGTGACGTTGGCCTCGACCCCTCTGAACACCAGTTTCCTTGGTTATAAAATCAGGGACTTGGACTGTCTGGCCTCTAAGGCAGGGCTTCTGAGCCTGGGGTTCATCAGCCCGTGGTGTCCTTGGACATTTTAAGGCTTCCGTAAGCTTGGATGGGGTAACCTTGCCCGTCTTCATTTTTGCTTGCCTCTAGCTGAATCCTAGCGTTTCCTTCGGTTCTAAAGGGATCCTCGGCCTCCGCCATGCATGGCACGCACATACGAGGGCTCTGTGGGCAGAGGCAGTCGAGCATCAGTTTCTGAGCCTGGGAATGTGTCCCCAGCCGCCCTTTGTAGGCAGGAGGCCGAGGTCTGCCGGCTTCTCTCAACTCTTGTACGGCCATTGATTCTGTCTGTGAGCGCCACCTGTGCTCCTGGCCATCTCCGCCGGATCTGGGTCCTCTTCATCCTGTTCTCTTCAGGTGGGATCGCTCCAGGAAGCCTTCCCACAGCAGGGCCCTTTCTGCTCCTCCTGGTCTGTTTCATGACTGGGCACTTCCCCACGGCCCCACGTCCATGGGAGACTTCTCCATCCTCTGATTCTTAGTGTGTTCCCTCCTCCACCGCCCCATCACGTATATCCGGCTAAGTTGTTGAGCGGATGAATTCCTGATCATGGGGTCTTTCCCTTGGCAAAGACAGAATTCAGAGCATCGGATCATCCCTGGTGGCTTCCCCTCTGGGAACGATGGGCATGTTGTTTGTCAGCTGAGCTCATCTCAGGGGGGAGTCCTTCACCCATTGCTGGCATTTCCCTCTTGACCCAGGTGACAGTCTCCTTGTGACTCGGTAGACCATTTGTGAGAATCACGCTGGCCCAAGGCTGCGTCGTTCTTTAGCCTCTGAACTAGCTTAGCGGCCCCTCGGACAGCAGACGGACCCAGGTGTGTCTGTACTCAGCCGTTCCGGTTTGACATGGGCCCTGCTAGATAGAATGATTTTATAAAATTTTAAACCAACCTTGGTGTCGTGATTCAAATAAATGATCTCGTCTGGCCTCTGACCACAGCGTGCTGGGAAGTCTGCCCGCCTGCCAGCTCTCCCTGCTCCACCTATGCTCAGCTCAGCTGACCTCCCGAAGCGCGGTCTGACCACATCACACTCCTTCCTTCTCAGACTCTAGCGGCTACTTTTGTCTCCAGCCCATTTGGAGCTGGTGCCTTCCCGCCTCTCTGACCCTGCATGTCACTGGTTCTGTTCATTGATGGTCCAACATCAATGGCCTTTTCGCAGTTTTTTGCCAGGAAACCCCTCCTGATCCGGTCTTTCCCTGGGTGTCCCTTCCCTTCTGTGCCTCCTGGCCCCCCGGCTTCCTTCAAGGCTCCCTCCTGCAGGAGACCTTTCTCGTGTCCCTCCCCACTGGTGCCTTCCTGCTGAGATTATCTCCCCTGTGCACTGTCTAGATCTCGTATGCGTGGTTGCTGTGCACCATTGGGTGATGAGCTCCTGGAGGCAGGGGCCGTGTTGGCCTCTCTTGGTCGTCCCAGAACTTAGTGAGCATTTAATAAGTGAATGGCCAGTGACCAACTTCATCGTGCTCGTCCGTCGCATTCACAGGCCTGGATCTGTTTAGGTGCCTCCCATCCTTGGGCGCCAGCTCTGCTCCTAGGTCTGTGCTCCCACAAAAAGTGCTGCCGTGGCTATTTGGGGGCATTGGAGTCCTCTTCTCGTTGACCTCGTTGAGGGATGTGCCTAGCAGCGGGCAAAGGGGGTGAAGCTTTCTCCATTCTTCGTCCCGCGTGCATTCTGTGCCTGTCTTTCTACGATCCCTCCAATATCGATTCATCTATCTTTTGTCTGAGCATGCTGAACCTGGAGTCAGCAAGACCTGGATTCAAATCTGGCTGCATGACCCTGCGCAAGTCACTTAATCTCTGTCTGTTCTCTGTTATATGGGGGTAACAATAGCACCTGCCCCACAGGATTGTCGGGAGGATCAAACGAGACCCTGTTTGTAAAGTGCTTTGTTCACTGGTTTTTCGGCTGTGTCCGACTCTTCGTGACTTCATTGGGAGTCTTCTTGGCAAACATGTTGGTGTGGTTTGTCATTTCCTTCTCCAGCTCAGTGCTGATGGAGGAGGAGGAGTTGAGGCAAACTGGGTTAAGTGACTTGCCCAGGGTCACACAGCTAGTGAGGGTCTGAAGGCAGATTTGAACTCAGATCTTCTTGACTCTGGGTCCAGCACTCTGGCCACTGCCACTGGCTGCCCTGTAAAGTGCTTAGCAGGCGATGAAAACAGCGTGTAGGTGTTAGCTGTTAATCAGGTGGGTGTGAGGTGGGCCTCAGGGGGGTTTTGATTGGCATTGCTCTTGATGTTGGTGGGTTGGTTTTTATGTGGTCAGTGGTTCCCAATTCTGTTGAGAATCGCTTGTTTCTGTCCTTTGCTTCTGTATTGGGGCGTAGCTTCTGCTTCCAAGGAGTTCTTTAAATTGGTAAACTTTCTAGGTGAAAATCTATTACTTTAACACATTTGGTCATTTTACAAACAAATTTAAGGAACAGTGACTCTGTGGCGGAAAGTAAAAATTCCACTTTGCTTCTCCGCAGGCCAAAATCAAATTTACCTGTTGGCCTTGTTGTCATTACATTGAGGTTTTTTCCATTTGTTTCCAGGTTAATAATCAAGATGGTACATACTGAAGCCTTCTCTCGTCCCTTGAGTCGGAACGAAGTTGTTGGTTTGATTTTCCGTCTGACGATATTTGGTGCTGTGACGTATTTTACCATAAAGTGGATGGTAGATGCAATTGATCCGACCAGGAAGCAGAAAGTCGAAGCTCAGAAACAGGTAAGGCTTGTGGATATTGGATGGGCCTTCTTCTCATTGTGTTTAAAACAAGCTGTGCACCCCTTTGGGCCAGGCGTGACTTGAAGCCAATGGGCCCCATTGGGTAGTCTCATTTATTTCTTTTTAGACATTTTTATTGTTGTCTTTTGTTTTTATGTCTCTTCATTTCCAGAGATGTCCCTACCCACCCCCATTCCTCTGCCTGGGGAAAGACGAGTCTGGGCATCACATTTAACCAGCATGTAAATGTAAACCTGGTAGACATCAGCAGGCCTCCACCTCCGCACGCCTGAGGTCCAGGACCCTTCCTCCTTCCTCCTTCAGGGTCAGCCCTAGTTGTTTCACTGCATTCAGTTGTGTTTTCTCCTCCCATTGCTCTCCTAGTTTTCCTTACCTCACTCAGCACCAGCTTATATAAGTCTTGCCATGCTTCTCCGAATTCTGCAGAGGATTCATTTCTTACCTTGCAGCAGTATTCTGTTACATGCAGGGACCACAATGTACTCATTCCCCAGTTGATGGACACCTACTTTGTTTCCCATTCAATGCCCTCACAAGAAGTTGTGACTGTGTTGGTGTATGTGGGACCTTTCTTTGTGTCTTTGACAACATTTGTGACAGTGGGACCTTTGGATTAGAGAGTATGGACATTTATTCAGTTTCTAAAAAGCATAATTCCAGATTGATTTCAGGAATGGTTATTGGCCATTTCTCCCTCAGGTGTTCACAGTTCCTCCCATAGTACCTTACCGTGCCTGCTTTTCTGTAATCCTTCCAGCACTGCTTTCCTCCTCCCTCTCTCCCTCCCTTCCTTCCTCCCTCTCAGACTTCCTTCCTTCCTCCCTCCCTCCCTTCCTTCCTTCCTCCCTCCCACCCTTTCCTCCCTTCCTCCCACCTTTCTTTTCTCCCTTCCTTCCTTTGTCATTTGTGCGCGGGCTTTGAGTGTGAGGTGAAACCTTAGAGTTGTTTGGATTTGCATTTCTCTTCTTAGTGAATTGACGCAATCTTTCACATGATTGTTAGAGCTTGTGATTCCTCCTTTGAAAGTTGTTACTATTTTTTGACCATTTACCCATTGTTGAAAGGCTCTTGGTCTGAAGAATCTGTGTTAATTCCCAATAAGGAAACAGTGATTATGCAGAATCCTGGGACTCTGGGAACCTCTATCTGAGAGATCTTCTAGGAAGCATCCCAGCTGATAGGGTCTCTTGGTGTATTTGAATTGATTTTGTTCATGCAAAATGCTTTTCAAAGTCCTGAGATGGAAATGATGGTTTTTAATTTTTGTCTCATTGCTTTGTAATTGATGTCTTATATTTTACTTGATCTTTCACTGAAAAGCCAGGGGAAGGAAGAGAAAGGCAAAAAGATCAGAAGGCTAAACATGGGAGATTCTGATTAGGATGCTCTTCCCAGTCAGCCTGGAGGGAATTATTGACGAGGTTGGACAGCCAGCTTGTCTTAGTCAATATTACTCCTATTTAAGTTGTTGTTATAGTGGATGTGATTGAGGTTGAAAGTCTGTTTTGAAAAGCTTCTGGAAATAAACCTTTGTAGTTTGCAGTTCTGTGGCTGATTTTTGGGTATAACCAATAAACCTAATTTTGTGATTTAGTTTTAATGTACTGTAGCAAGGAGGGATTTTTAACCTGGGATCTGTGGAGAGATTTTTTGCGGGGGGGGGGGAGTCTATGAACTTGGGTTTGAAATTTAGCATTTCCCCAATTATTTAAAAATACTGTTCTGAGAAAGGGTCAGAAATGTCTTTCAGCTGATGACCAAAGGAGCCTTTTTTTAATTTAAAAAAATATTTATTTTTGTTCTGAATTGCATGTAAAAACAATTTTATCATACTTTTTTTCAAATTTCCAGTTCAAAATTCTCTCCCTCCTCCCATTGAGAAGGCAAGCAATGTGACATAGATTATACATGTGTAGTCAGGAAAGATACATTTCCATGTAAATCTTGCTGTGAAAGCAAACACAGACAAAAAACAAAAACGAGAAAAATAAAGTAAAGAAAAAGTATCTTTGATCTGCGTTCAGGCTCCACCAGTTCTTTCTCTGGAGAGGGACAGCAGCTTTCATTACAGGTCTTTCAGAATCATCTTGGATCACTGTATTGCTGAGAATAGCTAAGTCATTCACACTTAATCGTCATACAGTGTTACTGTTACTGTGTACACTGTCTCCTGGTTCTGCTCATTTCACTTTGCATCAGTTCATATAAGCCTTTCCAGGTTTTTCTAAGCTCAGTCCGCTCATCATTTCTTACAGCACAATAGTATTCCATCACATTCATATACAGCAACTAGTTCAGACATTCCCCAGTTGATGGATGTAAAGGGTCCATTCTTCATCAGAAAGATGAAGGCCCCTGGTCTTGAGTCCAGATAGATTTATCCCAAACAGTAGTTTTCCTCTGGCCATTTGAGGGTGTGGACGCTGGCATCTGGGGGTTTTAGGCCTCTCTGCAGTGAATTGTGGCTTAACTTAAATGCAGCTGTTTTTCTAATCGGATAAAGAAATGAGTCTGTGCTTCCCTGCAGCCTGAAGAATAGGCAGCCAGAATGCACCTCAAGTGCTGTTTTGAATGTTCATAGACCCTTCATTTAAGTATAAAGCAAATCACCTGAAAGCCCAGGGTGTCAAGTCAGTCAGTGTTCTTCAGCCACTGCTATGTGCCAGGCATTGTGCCAAGTGCTAGGAATCAGAGAGAGGGAAAAACAGCCCCTGCCCTCCAGGAGCACCTCCTCTCACGGGGGAGACAGCATCCACCTAACTGTACAAACAGGCCAGAGACAGGATGAAGGGAGCTAAGCCCAGAGGGGAAGGGGCTCCAGAAAGTCTTCGTGCAGAAGCTGGAACAGAGACAAGGCGGGAGTGGACAGAGTCGGCCGAGGTGTGGATGAGGAGTGCCTGTGGAGGAGTCCGGGAGAAAGCAAGGAAGGGGCCGGGCCAGGCTCAGCAGCTGAGTGCAGGGCTTTATATTCCTTTATTCGTGGAGGGAACCTGAGGCTCTTGTACTTTAGGGAGGTCGGTTTGATGCCGCTCCGATCAGTTAATTCATAAATAGGCAGCTTTCCTCCTGTGCAGTGACTCTACTGTCTCCCCTTACCAGGAGAGTCTGATGAGTATTTTGAAATAACTTGAGCTTCAGTTACCTGTTTCTTGAGCCATTTACATTGTCTGGTCATTAGCTTTGTGTTTATTTATTTTATAAGTGTTTCATCTTAGGGCCTGAGTTGCCATAAGGGCTGTTTGAACAGGGTGACCTGAGTCTGTTAACATTTGAGTCATACGATCATCAGAATATAGGCTTAGCATTTCCTTTATTTTGGCCCAGATGGGTGATTTCATGGGTGGAGAGAACTCCTGGGCAGGAGATTCCCTCTGCCAGTGAATGCCGAGCTGCATGTGAGTATGGCCTCAGGCACTGAGAGGTGAAGCCCCTTGGGGCTAGAACCCAGCTCCTGCCTCTGAGGCATCCCCAGCGTCTGATGTTTCTCAGATGATGTGTGTCTCGGAAATGATGACTCAGAAAATATCTTTAGGCCTGTGACTTGTTAGGCCTCAGTGCCAAGCCCTGCCTGGGCAGGGATGATATGGCCAGGCCTGGGCTGCGGGGAAGGCACGCGGGCAGCCGAGTGGGCAGTGGACCCGGGAGAAGGTTATTTCTGGTGAGAGGCAGGATCGGTCCAGACCTTTGCACAAGGACAGTTTGTCCAACTGTGTATACTTTGGATTTTATCCCCTTTTGTGCGTTGTTCACGTGTGGTTGGCAAGCCTGCGGAGGGGAGTTCAGTAGAAACATCATCAGCCACGTGTAGCCCCTCCTCAGACCCAGAAAGATGTGGCCTTGGCACTCTTAGCTCAGTGCTTTTGTCTCTATAATCCTCTCTAAGTGGTTCTCTCCACTAAAGTCTAAGCTTCCTGAGACACACCGTTTCATTTTGGTCAGCATGGTACTTGGCGCCTAGGAGAATGCGTAATAACTGCTTGGTGAGGGAGGGCTGGGCTGGTCCTTTGGGGTTGCCCAGAGCAGGGACTGAGCCAGGCATCCTCCCAACAAAGCTTTGTGCTCATAGATTTGCTCCTCCTTCCCTCAGTTCCACCTGGAGCTCTCTCTTGTTACTGTTTTCATCCTGGGTTACTTGCATCTGCTTTCAATTTCTTGGGTCTGGGATGGTGAAAGGCTGAGGAAGGCCAGATTGAAACAGGGACCTTCTGTATTAACCTTTCTTTTGCCCTGGGGGCTCACCAGGGGAGGGTGAGGGAGAGGGCCTGGGAAAGCCACCCAGCCCTTTGTGCCTTCTGAGGTGTCTCACCCACAACCCACATTTCTGACTTATTTAGAAGAAAAGATGGGAGGAAATCATTTAATGTCTATGTCTGTACTCTTTGTTTTCCAGGCTGAAAAACTAATGAAGCAAATTGGTGTGAAAAATGTAAAACTTTCCGAGTATGAAATGAGCATCGCAGCACACCTGGTGGACCCCCTTAACATGCACGTAAGGGCCTCTCATTTCATTCTAGAGTCTCCATTCAGTTTGGCATAGCAAGGAATTTCAAAAACAATTTGTAATGGAAATATCTGAGGCATAACAAACCATTAGAAACTTAGGGCGTTATTTTTCCTTTTTATAACAGGAGAGATGACTCTCCCTGTTTGAGTTGGAACGCATTCCTGTGTTCTTGTGGTAACTTATTTTAAATAGTAGCATAATAACCATAAGACTCTCGCCTTCACCTGTCTGAAAGAACAGACGTCTGCGAAGTTTGCGGCCAAACGAGTCTGCATTTGAGTTTGCTTAGATAAGGTCAGGAGAGCTCCTTGTTGAGTTCCCCTTTGATTGGCCTGGGTCTCTGATCAAGAGAGGTGAGAGTCTGGTCTTCCAACAGAGCCTGTGCCCCGAAACAAAGTGGGAGTCAGGCAGTGGGCGGCAGTCTCCTGGTGCCTCCTCCTTCATCTCACTGTCTCTGTGTCCATGAGCTTCCCTCTTCCCTCTCCGCATAGAATTTTAGCCACACAATAGGAATGTTAAAATCCCTTGAAGTTGCACGGAGTTGGATAAATAGCTTAGACAGATTTAGTTGTAAATATGGGGGGGGAATACATTTGTGAATGCTACCATCAAAGTGTCCTTTAGATACTGCCACAAACCTCCCCGGCTCTGCATACTGTATAGCTGTGTTTAGCAACACCCTCTCCCCCCAAAAAAACCTCCTGAAACACCCCAAGTTTGTTCCTTTGGACCAAGTTAAATGTAGGTCCACAAGGCTTTTCTTGTAAGAGGTGGTACTTTCCAAAATGCTTTGCTTTGCTCTTTTTTAGGGTATTTAATTACGTAGAGAGTCTCTAGTTTAGTGCTTGGAGGTCCTCGGTCCACTGATGCAGGGTGCAGCTTCTGCGCCTTACCGTGAGTTGCTGCAGTCTGCCCCAGGGCCAGCCTCTCCAAGCCTGGCCCCCGTACAAAGGAGCGGCTGTATCCCAAGGCTTCTGCCTTCACTCAGCTTCTGCCAAAGTCTGTTCTCCATTGATAGATCCTTGGAGACCGGGGGGTTGTCTGTGAGCCAGGAAGCAGCGCTGGAGTAGGATGTCAGTGGAGGTCTGGGGTCCGCGCCCCATGTTTGCGCTCCTTGTGGCGTGTTCCAGGTGACCCCTGGCCCCGCCAGCTCTGGAAGCTGCTGTCACGTTGGACTTTGTGCTCCCAGCCTCAGATTGCACCTGCCTTCCAAGAACGAGCCTCGCCACCAGCGAAAGAAAGCAGATGCAGTCTGGGTTGTCCCTGTTAGCTACTGCAGGGACTGAAGCAGTCAGTGGTGGAAATGGGGCAGAGCCTGCTAGCGACCACGTGGCTTTTTGCCCGTCTCTAGACCTGGATGACACTGTCAGTACCCAGATGGGAGAGCCTTGTCCAGTGATGGACAAGAGGGTCTCATCCTGGAGGGCCTGAACCAGTCACAGAGCCCCCTGGATCTCCCCACCCTAAACTCACTCTAAACAACATTAGGAAACAGGGACATACTGGGTCAGCAGAAAGGTAGCTCTCCAGCTTTCCTTGGAGAGGCGAATAAAGGAGGAGATGAAGGTGGTGAGGCAGTAGGAAGCTTGTTGTGGGACCTTCCCCCCTCTCGTACGCAGTGTCTGTGATGTGCATTTGCAGAAAAGCCACCGAACCAAGGATGGTAACCTAGGAGCCAGCCACTGTTTACAGAAGACGAGGCCCTAGACTTGGTCGCTTCAGTGCCGAGTGGGCGTGGGGGAGGGGCAGACGGCACCATTCGGGAGGATGCTTCGGACGTCCTTCATGCTTCCTTCAAGAAGGGAGTTGGGAGGCGGGAGGGATGGTGAGCCCAGAAAAGCAGAACAAAGCCATGGACTCTGTTTTCACTGATTAGAGATGATCCATTACTGGTGGGGTGTCATCCATTCTGACCCAGCTGGCTGTGTAGAGTCAAACCGCCGACTGGTGAGAGCAGAGATCGAAGTCTCAGAGTCAAACTAAGAGAAGAAGAGCGAGAGGGTGATGGGAGCAAAGTTCAGGCCACGGCTGCATCAGCACAGGCTGCCACTTCTTCACTGCTGTCAGTCAGTAATAATGGGCCCAGAGAGCCCAGGAGCTGCCTTAGCCAGCCAATGCTGGCTCTCTTTTCTAGAGGAAGAAGGCAGCAGAGGAGCACTCTGTGCTGAAAGCACAGAGACGTGGGGCACGACTTGCTTTGCACCGTAGTCGTGTGGCGTGTGGGTCTGTGGAAGAGTGTACAAAAGGCTGGCCTCAGCTTCTGCTGCCCTGGCCCTTCCCGGCTTTGTGACCAGGTGCAGGCTTCCTAAACTCTCTGAGCCTCAGGCAGCTCTCCAAGGCTCGGAGAGTAACTGTGAGGTGGGCGATGGTGGGCAGACGATGGACCCCAGACCCTGGCCACGCCCCGTGGTCAGGACTCTCTGGGGGCCTTGGTGCATCCATGGACGTCCTTCTGGCCACCTTAGATCTCAGGCCCTTCATTTCCATGATGAGGGCATCAAGGCCAGTGTACCCCCACAGGCAGAGCCCCTCTAGGGCACACCTGACTGATGGTCGTCTGGCCTCTATGCCTTGCTGCTAATTAGGAGGAGGGGCTTCCTTGGGCCCTGCCTGAGTTAGCAGCTTTTTCCCCCCACATCACTCCTTCCCTCTGGCATTTTCCCTCCTGTGGCACAGCCCTCGATGCATGTTACATGCACCACCATGTTCCTTTGGAGTGTTCCCTTTTTGAGGCTAGATTGTCCCCGGTCTCTTCCCTGGGCCTTCCTGCAGCATGAGCTGGAGGCGTTTCCTCCCCAGGTGGCCTTCCAGCTCATCTGCGCCCCTCAGACTCTGTCGAACACCTGAGCCCAGGGGTTCAGAGGTCACCAGATGAGGGCAGAGTGCAGCGGGACTGTACCGGCCACTTCCACAGCCTCCTCTGTGCTGAGCACACAAGAAGAGGCAGGAGACAGTCCCTGCCCTCAGGGAGCTCACAGTCTAAGGGAGGAGACCACAGCTGGTACAAACAAGCTCCTTACGGAATCAATAGGAAATAAGTAGCAGAAGAAAGGCATTGACCTTGAGGGTTTTAGAACAGATTTCCTGGAGAAGGCGGGACTTTAGTTGGGACTTCAGGGAAGCCAAGAGGCGGATCGAGGAGGGAGACGGCCAGAGAACATGCCCAGAGCTGAGAGAGGGAGGGTCTTGTTCATGGAACAGACAGCAGGCCGGAGGCACTGCATCAGAGAGTATCGGGGAGGGGGTGGAAGAACCCTGGAGAGGTGGGAGGCGGACTGGCCCGTGAAGGACTCTGAGCACCAAAGGACAGAAGGAAAAGATACAGGCTGCAGAGAAGCTTGTTGTCCATGGAACGGGCATTCCAGGAGGCGCCTGGCAGGCACGGATAGCGTTCGTTTGGGACTCCGGACTGGGAGGGGAATAAGGAGTCGGGGGAAGGGGGAATGGGGCCTGAGTGGTAACTAGGATAGGTAGAGGGATGGTGTTAGTCGTTGACGGGAAGCTGCCACTCCTCTTCCCAGACGGGGCTGGAGGCTGGGCAGGAGACCCTTACAGCCTGGGATGGAAGAACATGGTCAGATGGAAGGCCCCTGCCTCCACCCCCCATTCCCTTTCCAGGAGGCGTCAAAGCCGGAGATGGACGGTTGGTGCCCCTTCATCTTCCCTCCTGGGACGGGCATTGCAGCAGCAGTTTCTCACCTCTTTATTTAATCTTGTAATAGAATTGTGAGATGTAATGAGAGTCTAGTGGTCCAGTGAAGGACCTGTGTTCAAATCCTGCTGCAGATGCCTAGAATCTTGTGACTTTGGGAAGACCACTCCGCCTCTGAACCTCGAGTTCCTCATCTGTCGAATGAGAGGGCTGGTTTAGCCTTCAAGGGCCCATCTGTCTCTGGAGCATTGCTCTTACACTCTTACTACGAACTTTTTCCCTAATAAAGTTTCATTTGATTACATTTGACTCAGGGCTCCTGTCTGTCAAGAGAATTTTGATTCCTGACTCTGCATCTGCACGGTTTTGTGTCATGTTCAGATTTGATTAAGTGGTCATTAAAATGTTCCGCAGCTGGGTCCAAGCACAGGTCTCTGGAGCATTGCAGTAGAGACCTCCTTCCCACCTGATGAACTGAGGTTGGCCCTTTACCCAGGTCTGAATCCATCCAGCCCACGTGTTTCTGTCTTTTCCACAAGATTTGCTTGGTGAAAGTCCAGGCAAACTATTTTTAGATCTCCCCTGATTTGCCCTCATCGGTCAGCGGAACAAGGTGACGTCAGTTGGGATGGCACCGTGCTGAATCGGTGACCCGGCTTCCTCTTCTGAATGCACTTTTGAAACAACACATTCTAGCATTTTTCCGTGGTCTCATCCCGCAAATCCCCGGGGCCGTGCTCAGTGATCCCTCCTCCAGCTCTTTCTGCACCCCAGGACGGACTTCCTAGGGGTGGTCATTGTCTGGGTATTAGATGGTTCTTGTATCCCAGCAAGACACATCAGTATTGTAGGGAAAAAGTATTCCTGACCCATGGACTAGAAGCTTTCGCTTCCTGATCCAGAACCTTGTAATGGATGAGCAGAGCTCTGGTTTGATTGGTATGGCCACTGATTACAGGAAATCCTTCTGAACATGGATGCCACTTCCCGCATCTTAGCTGTGGGTCATCTCCCTTTTCCCACAGCACAGTATCTTTTATCCTAAGTGGGCCCACGGGCCATCTGATCTGATCATGGTGTTCATTGCCTCATTTAATTGTCGAACTAATGGTAAAATGAGCTGCTATAAAACTGGATTGCATCAGAAGCCTGGGGTTGTGTCCTGGCTGTTTCACTCCATGTATGCCCTTGGGCAAGTCATTGTCGTTGAACCCTGGGGCCTCAGTTTCCCCATCTGTCAAATGAAGGGGATCAGATTGATGACCTCAGAAGTCTCTTGTAGCCTTTAGGGCTAGAATGCCCTGGAGTTAGAATTCCTAACGATTCTGTCTCTCTGCCTAATTCTTTGTTCACATACCATGCTAGAAAGACCTTCCTCCCCTCCCAGACTCACAAGTGCCCTGAATTTATTACTTGATTGGGTTAGTGCTTACCGGCTGTTCGTCTCTCCCTCGTCTGACCTTTTGTGTCTCTGCTGCTTCTCACCTCAGGTTACTTGGAGCGACATCGCAGGTCTGGACGACGTCATCACAGACCTCAAAGACACCGTCATCTTGCCTATCAAGAAGAAGCACTTGTTTGAAAATTCCAGGCTCCTCCAGCCTCCGAAAGGTAGGGAGGGAGTACAGAAGCTTGACGTTGCCGCCGAGACATTCAGCAGCAGCAAGTAATCAGGTTCCCAAAGGTCGCTGCATTCTTGTTATGCCGCTGTCAGGTTATTTTCTAAATAAAAATTGTTTAATTGCATTTATTACCCAAGTATTTAAATAAATACTTTTTTCACTGGGATAGTTAGTCAAATCATAAGTCCGGTTTGTATATTTCAAAGTGAATTAAAATTTGAGAGACAGTGGTGGTGGACATTGCAGAGATCTAAGCCAAATTATTTCAAAATACCTAATATCTGGGGTAGCCAGTAGTTTACGATCATTTTTCTCATTCCAGAGTTTTAAGTATCCGGGTTTTGGCCTACTTTTTAGACTATAACCATTCTTTACACAGGCAGTGGCAAACTGCAAGTGACCTAGAACCTAGATAGTGGAGGTAGGCTAATGTTGAGACTAAGGAATAGGGAAAGAACATCCTTCTGATCTGGGACCGAGTTGGTTAATATGCCAACGCCCAGCAGTCTGCTTGACCCAGGAGCTTGTCTCTCTGATTTTGTATTAAGTTCATAGGCATGAGCTTAATTAATTGTACATTGTTAACCGTGGAGGGAAACTAGTCCCTCTTTTCACCAGGAAGTTGCTTTAAGCCTCGTAACTGAAGAGTTGAGAGGGTTGATTTAGGCTTCAGGGTGGATGTACATTTTTTTAGCTTTGATTTTTTAAATTTTGCTCTTAAAGAGCATTTCCATATATAAAATAGAGCAGAAGAAAGAGGATTGCACACAAAACTAGCCATCTGCGTGCTTACTTTTAAAAGTCCATGTAAGGCATTGGTTGTCCTGTTTGGCTAGCTCTCCCACACGGCGGGGGCAGTGCCTACATCTTGGAAACACGTCGTTGGCCCTCTTTCAGCGACGCTCTGGACAACGGTATTCTGACTCACTCACTCTGGTTAGTTGTTTTGGAGTTTGTCAGGGTTCTGTTACAAAGAGCAGAAAATGAAGAGTGACCCAGAGGAGCTGTCCTTAGCCAGGAGCAGGCAACCTGACCCTGGCTTTAGGACTGCAGGCCAGGCCCCAGGAAGAGATGTTCCCCAGGGGCTGTATTGGCACTGTGGGTGGAGAAATGTAGGCTTTGGTCCCCCTGGCTTGCCAGGTAGAGTCAGTCTGGAAAACAGACTTTCTTTGTAACTGTCACATCAGGTACTCATTTGTGTTGTGCCCCAGCACCCCTGCTTTCTCTCTGTGCCCCACTCTCACCTATGGCTCCAAGAAGCTGTAGCATGAGAAGCAACCCCACCCCAGTAAAACCGTCCTGGCAGATGGGCTGAACCAGGTTGAGGGTAACCGACAGGGCCTCAGACCCATCCGTGAGTTAGGGAGATGTGTGCCCCCAGCAGAATGGGCAGATGAGAACAGTTTGTTCCAACAGCCACGAAGAGGCTGAAGCGGGCACTGGGGAGCGCTTAGAGCTTGCTCAGACGTCAAAAACACCAAGGTCGTCCGCTGCGTCCCGCATTGTGCAGCTCTGCCTCACTTAAATCCGGCTCACACACGAGTCGAGACATTGTGATGCTGTTGGTGCTCTTCGAAAACGAAGGCCGAACTGCCCCCACCTTCTGGAAATGTGCCATTGCTGTCTTGGGTCTGCTCTAGAAAGATGTTTTATGAACGGATAATCTTAGTGCCTCAGAAATAGTTCAAACCACTTGGACCAAAAAACTGCGTTTCAAATACTTATTAAACCATTAATGGAGCAAAGCAGTCAGGTACAATTATACAGTGCTAATTCATCAGCAAGGAGAATAGCAGCGCGTTTAAGCACAATGTTTATATCATGCTTAAAGGTGTTTGTGCCATGCAGGTGTTTGCACCGTGCTGGGACAGATGATTCGTGTTTCTCAGACATGTCTGAGCCAGGATTCACACATCCGTCTTGGGATCTAGCCCTTCTCACTCACTATACTCTGTGGCCAGAATTCCATTTGAGAGGTCACATATGATCTTACTGGTTAAAATCAGTTAAAGATATGTTGAGACTTTGTCAAATCTAGTAAACAGAATATTGTAGCTGACCATTCACAGATGGAAACTTCACTTCTAACTCAATTTACAGTGCTTTTTTTGGCATTGGACGTGAAAGGTTTGCAAAAATTGCTATAACAAGCTCTTCATCAAGGACAGGGAAGTCACTAGCACGTATGGACACTAAGATCAGGCCTTGGTGCATTTCTCTGAGCAAGTAGAAATGAATGGCCTTGGAAAAAAAACAGTGATGGGAAAGCAGCTTCCAGTCAAGAACCATTTATGAAGTGTGCCTGCTGTGTGCCAATCCCTGTGCTAGGAAAGGTGACGGGTAGTCCCTACCCTCCAGCTAAGAGGAAGGTGGTGGGGAGAGTGTACAGAAACTTTGTGTAGACAAGCTATAGACAGGGTAAGTTGGAGAGAATCCACAGGGGGAGGGCATTAGCATTCAGGGGACTTGGGAAAGGCTTCCTGCAAAAGGTAGGCTTTTAGTTGGGACTTAAAGGAAGTCAGGGAGGTCAGTAGTCAGTGTAGAGGGGGAAGAGCATTCCAGGCACGGGGGACAGCTGGAGAAAATGCCCAGAGCTCAGAGAGGGAGGGTCATGGTAGGACAACCAGGACACTGGTGTCACTGGATCAGGGAGTGTGTGCTGGGGTAGGGAGAGGTCCAAGGTGTAAGAAGACTGTAGAGAGGAGTGCCGTGTTGGGGGAGGGGCTTGAAGCATCAATTCCCAAGGGGTCTGAAGGAGGGGAGAATGCTAAAGGCTGGAGTGCTCTAGAGGTCAGTGGGGCACCGGGCATGGTGAGCACGAGCAGGCTGTCTCCCATTACAAATAAGGACCTCATCAGAAATGTACGCTTGGGGAAAAGACCAAGAGAATGTCGGTAGTGCCTGCTCGGAAGCCTCCTCCGTCTGTGTGTACAGTTTTTAACAGTAGTGTGCGCATGCATTGTGAGTGTCCTTGAGGAGAGAACTGCCAGTCTTTCACAGTCTGTGTCTCAGAGCATGTCCTCTTTACCACACAAGTAATGAATGATTGAGAAAGCGAGGACCCTGGGCTGCACTGTGTGTGGGGACTTCATAAAGGGATTTGATTTGTCAGAGCGAAATTCCATCTTCACGGCCCTCCTTAATTAAGCAAAGTGTCTCCCATGCTGGCATCCACGGTGGACAGTGCTCCTTGAAAGGTGCCTCGGAGGATGAGCCTTAATGTCAAACCGGGTAGAGAGGAGCAGGAAGTGTGGCACTGGAGAAAGAGCTCCGTCTGTCCCTGAATTCTCTGGAAATGAGGGGCGTGGACTAACTAGCCTTTGACACACCTTCCAGCTCCGAGTCTAACTGAGGAGATGAATACTCCCCTAAGTGTCCTCAGCCGTCACAGGAAGCTGTTTTGTCCAGAGACTGCCAAGTACAAGAGTCTCTTTAGATGGCAGGGTCTTCCAGATGCTTCTTCCCATGATATGATGCTGATTTTATTCAGGGAGCAGAGCCTCCTCAATGAGATAATCACTCAAGATAACTGTCCACACAAGAAGAAACAGATGGATGAAGAGTGCTTATTGTAGAGGCTGTGAGCATCGAATGGATGGCCTGTGGGACTCGGACATCAGTGTATATGCCTGGGACAGTGAGGAGGAGAGAAGACGGAAGACTGTTCTTTTGTTGACCCCCCGCTTTTCCCTGAGAAAAGAGGCCATCTTTTTAACACCAGTACTCTTCCAGTGATGATGTACCCCCCAAAGGAGCGGTGGAGAAGTGTGTGATGGGCACAAATGAGATGTAACACATCGCAAGGGTATTATTACATAAGGAAATGTGTCATAAGGATGCCATCAGAGAACACAGATGGAGCAGCCTCTACTGGACAGCCCGCATGCTTTCTTGGTGTTCTTAGGAAGTCAGGAGGAATTGAGAAAGGCCCCCCCCAGCATGTTGGCATCTCTGATGAGCCCATGGGATGACGTGGAGAAGGGTCCGAGGGATGGGTAGACATAGATGGGTTGAAATCTGCCTTATTGGAGGGTTCATCCCATGGAAGGTCACGGCTCCTTTGGCATGTTGGAATATCTTACACTCACTGGAATAAAGAAATCCACAAAGAGACTTAAGACTCAAAGTATTTAGGATTTTGCATACAAAAATAACTTACCTTATATTAAGAAGTCAGTTTTGCCAACTCCTGGTGAGATAGGATAGAGTATGCCCTTGGAAGTTCCAGTCATGATCTATGTTGGAGGAGACCCTGCTCTCTGCAGCACTCAGAGAAGCCTCTTGGAGGGAGAGCTTTGTTGGCCACTGTCCTTCTAATTGCTCTCCTTACTCTTATCTGTTCTAGGTCATCAGAATAGCTTGGTGACCTGTGAGAGAGTGGTGTTGATTTCAGTGTGTCAGCAGGAATGACCGATATCTCAGTGGGCATTAACGTGAGAAAATGTTAATTTTCATTTAGCCCGCTGATCGGGTACTAGCGTCATCTGTACAGAATGACCCATTTAATCCAAAGGGTTCAGGACAATTATTACATCTCCTTGGACAGAAGTTTCATGAATGGGCACATAGAGAGATGTTATATGTGTTTACTTAAACACAGACAAACACACCACTTGAGTCTACTTGGAAACTTTACATTAGATGTTTTGTCTTCATTTCTAGCAGTGACGTATCACATACCACAATGCGAGTGAGTAAAAGCAGGATTAGACTGTTGTTCATCACCTAGACCTTGGGTGACGAGCAGCGACAGTTGGACGTCACGTAGAAGGGAGCCCGTGGTAGACACTCTGCGGGACAATCAGACCATACTTATCTGCGTGTTCCTTTTTCAGGCGTTCTACTCTACGGACCTCCAGGCTGTGGTAAGACATTGATTGCCAAGGCCACTGCCAAGGAGGCGGGGTGCCGATTCATCAACCTCCAGCCGTCCACCCTGACAGATAAGTGGTATGGGGAGTCGCAGAAGTTGGCCGCTGCCGTGTTCTCCCTCGCCATCAAGCTCCAGCCTTCTATCATCTTTATCGATGAAATAGGTACAGCCACCCAACACGCAGCCGCAAATAGACTGAACATTTCTGTGTGCCAGATGATGCAGAGGGATTCCAGAGTAATATAGGTGTCTGATACTGTGACACGTCTGCCCACTTTCACGTTCAATAGGATTTTAAAATGTTATGTTCTGTCTTTTTAATGTTAATATTTTAGCATCCAGAGAAGTTTTGTAGGCATAGCTTGGAAATTTTTTTAAAAAATCTGTGTTAACATGAGGACAGAGGTTTTTTAATTATGATTTCCTGACTTCTGTCTTCCATTCTTAAAAAGCAAATCACAAGACCTCATTTCTCTTCTCATCAGAGAATAAAAGTGTTCTGGGTCAGTGAATTTACCGGGCAGTGGAAGCTTCCTCTTTAAACACCTTCGCTATTTAACTGTGGTTATTGTGAAAATGGCCCTTTTTTTTTAACCTAATTTTTGCAGTCCCTGCCTTGAGCAGAGTAGACTGGATGCAGTCTGTCTCTCTCTGGATTCAGGGGTGTGGCCCTGAGGGGCAGTTCGCATTCGGGGCTTGAAGTGTGGTGATGCCCAGTGCAGCAGTGATTGAGGATGCTAGGACTACCCCACCCTGTCCGCAGTGACACCACATGTTCTGAGAGTGGTCGCTTTCGCCTCTTGGATGTCCCTTGACACTCGTGGTTGTCACTTTGGGGTAGTTGAGTTTCTCACGGCTCTGTGGGCTGTTTCGAGACTGCTGTCCATCATCACCTGTGGGGAAGCCAAGTCACTGAATTGATAAAATTAAGTTTCTGAGTTAAAAGCCGGCCCATTCAGCGCAGTCCCCGGAGCCTGGGAGATACTGGCATCCTCACTGATTCCGATGTTGAACTCCAAGCCCCACTGCCACCTTGTCATCGCTGTTCCCTGAAAGAGTTGAGCTAAACTCTGTAACACCCAGCAGGGAAGGCGGGACGGGACGTCACTGGTCAGAATGGCGGAGCTCAGAAAGTCAAAAAGATGTTAGGCGTGTGGTGAAATTAATTAAGGAGCAGTGTAGCAGAAACCAAGCTGGCCTGAAAAACCAGAGGACCCAAGGTCATGTTGTGCTTCTGCGTTCTCTGGATTTGATGATCGTGGGAGTGAAGCAGTGCCTTCACCTCTGGGGCCTGGGCAGCTTAAAGCTGGCCCCAGTGGAAGGGGCTTCCACACTGCTGATCCCCACACCGACTGGGGCACCTTCCTCTCCTCCCCTCCACTGCTGTTCAAGGGGAGGAGAGGTTGTTGACATTTCATGCAAACGAGCCTGTTTCTACCTCAGAACTTCTTCAGATTACTTTCATGGAAATTCGGAATTTGTTTGACTTGATTACACTTAGCATTTAGTTGCATGTGTACTTTGGAAGCTCTTGGGAAGGATCTTCTTTTCCTTTTCTTTTTTTCCCCCTCAAGGAGCTGACTTTGTAAATTAAATTTTGCTTTCAAAGAACACCAGCCCACCTTCTCTCCCTCCCATCTCCCCCTCCCCACTGAAAAAGAGAGAAAAATTTAAACTGTTGCAGTAAATATGTATAGTCAAACAAATAATTCAAACAAATTTGGCATCATCTATTTCTACAATTAATATGTCTCAATATACACTGAGTCCCTCACCTCTTTGTTAGGAGGTGAGTGGCATGTTTCATTATGAGTCCTCTAGAATTATGGTTGGTCATTGCATAGATCAGAGTTGTTACATCTTTCAAAGTTGTTTGTCTTTAAATATTATTATATGATTTGATTTTCTGATTTTGTTCACTGCCCTCAGCATCATTTCATGTTTCTTCTGAAATAATCATCTTCATCCTTTAAAAAAAAGTTATTAATTTATTTTTAACATTTTTAAAATTTTTTGAGTTCTAAATTCTCTTTCTCTAACCCCTCCCTCACTCACTGAGAAGACAAATAATGCGATATTAATTACATATGTAAAATCATGCAAAACATTTCCACATTAGCCATGTTGCCTCCCCCCCCCAAAAAAAAATAAAAACAAGAAAAGGTGAAAGCGTGTACTTCAGTTTGCACTCAGAGCTGATCAGTTCCTGCTCTGGAGGTAGAGAGCGTTTTTCAGCATGGGTCCTTTGGAAGTGTCTTGGATCATTATATTGATCAGAGTCGCTAAGTCTTTCACCGTTGCTCATCCTTACAATATTGCTAATAACTGTGTATGATGATCTGGTTCTGCTCACTTCACTTTGCATCAGTTCATATAAATCTTCCCAAGCTTTTCTGAGACCATCTTGCATGTCATTTCTATTGGCACAGTAGCATTCCATCACAATCATATAACACAACTTGTTCAGCCATTCCCCAGTTAATGAGCATCCCCTCCATTTCCAGTCTTTGCCACCATAAAAAGAGCTGCTATAAATATTTTAGTACATGTGGGTCTTTTTCTTTGATCTCTTTGTGATAATAACCTAGTAGTGGTATTGCTGGGCCAAAGAGTATCCATAGTTTTGTAGCCCTTTGGGTATAGTTCCCAGTTGTTCTCCAGAATGGTTGGACCGGTTCACAACTCCACCAACAGTGCATTAATGTACCAATTTACAACATCCCCTCCAGCAGTTGTCATTTTCCTTTTCTGTCACATTTACCAGTCTGATGATAGGTGTGAAGTGGTACCTCAGAATTGTTTTAATTTGCGTTTCTCTAACCGTTAGTGATGTAGAGCATTTTTTCATGTGACTATATCTACTTTTCAGTAATGAAAATCTTTAGCAGTCATCAAGAGGACTGGGGGTGTAATGGGCTCGTTCCATTGCTCACCGTTGTATTATAGGCATTGAGTTATGTCTCACCTGTTGCCCTCCCTCTACCTTCTTAGCACCTCAGATTTTCTAAGGTGAAGCTTGTTGTGTTATATGTAGAGGTCTAGGAGTGCAACGTGAAGCAGATCTCCATTTGTTAGCAAAAATGAGTATGTGTGGGTAGTAACAGAGAGACAGCAAGGCCCTAATCTTGAATGGGAAGCAGTCAAGGAAAAGTGCTTGGGAAAATAGGGCCAAGGGCATAGCCATCTCCTCTGGCGTCTCTCCCTTAGCCTCTCTGCCCTTTGGGATCTGTTCTCCATTTATATCAGCTGGCCAGTGAACTTTTAAAAGATATTTTCATGATCTGTTTCAAAACAATTGGTTTACTTTGTAATCCTCTGTTCTATGTATTTAAAAATTTGATTCTGAGAAGGTGTCCATAGGCTTCCCCAGCCTGCCAAAGAAGTCTGGAGCACACAGAAGGCTAAGAGCCCTTCATCTAGACCAGACTGATGGAGCTTTTCTGAGGGGTCTTAGCCCTTGTTGGTGGGTAGGGAGGAGGTGGGGTGACTATAAATGATCTCCCTGGCCATTTGTAGGCATCACTTTTCCCTGTGTTTAACAAATCATCGCAGAATACGAAAGTAGTCTGAGAAAGCATAAGTGGATGACTTTTTCCCTTTAATTCTCCAATGACTGTTTATTGAATGATTTTAAAAATGCATTTTTACATCATCTAGCAGTTTTTACAAAGGGCCTTCCTTGCAGTAGCTCCATGGGTTGCTTCATATAGGTAGTATTCATTTCATTTCACAGATGAGGATAACTGAGGCTCTTGAGGTGGGATGATTGTCCTGTGGAGACACACATTTGAGTGTCCAGGGCAGAGTGGGAGCTCATGCCTCCTCACTCCCATAAGCTTTCCTATGCCATGATAGCTTTTTTTTTAGGCAGTTGGGGTTAAGTGACTTGCCCAGGTTCACACAGCTATTAAGTGTCAAGTGTTTGGGCTGAGGCCGGATTTGAACTCAGGTCCTCCTTGTTTCAGGGCTGGTGCTCTCTCCACTGCGCCACCCAGCTCCCCCAGCCATGAGAGCTTTGAGTTAGATTTCATAACGAGTAAAGAATGGGTTCTGCATTCCTGTGATGAACGTATTCTTCTATTCCTTTTAGACTCTTTCCTTCGAAGCCGATCGAGTTCAGATCATGAAGCTACCGCCATGATGAAAGCTCAGTTCATGAGCCTCTGGGATGGGCTGGACACAGACTACAGCTGTCAGGTGGGTGAGGAGCTGGGTTGACTGTTGGGAAGCATTCATTTCTTAGAACATGTGTCTAAAGGCAGTTGTGTTTGATTCTTCGAGGTGACCCTGTTCACAAAATACGAATGGATTGCATTTGTTTCAGGTATTTAGCAGCAGGCAGAACTGTCTTCCAGAGATTTTCAAAACCACGGTTTATAAAGGAATGAAGTGACCAGTTGCACCGGGCCCTTCGAGGATTGGCCTTCTTACCTGGTCTTTTTTTTTCTTTCACCACCTTCTGCTGCTTGTAGATTTTTTTCATCTTACTCATTTTTTCCATCTTCTCTGTTTCCTTCCAAAATTCCTCTGTACTTTTGACTCACCATATCCCTTCTCACCTTTCCCCAGCATTTCTTCTTTCCTTCGCTCTCTCCCCCCGCTCCCCCCAAAATAAAAGGGAACAATTTGGGTTTTTTTGTTTGTTTTGTTTTGGGAAAACAAATCCTCCTGTTCTCTTCTCTCTTACATTCTATAGTCAGTGCAGATGGACAAGTGCAGGGGGGAAGAGAATCCTTAAATATAATTCACTTGTTTGGGTGGGAAATACAGCGTGGCCAAGAGAGAGTTTCATTAAAGGTGTCTGAAGATACCAGTTACTGGTTCTGAAAGGTCTTCCTAACTGAACCAATCTTTTGCTCTTTTGAGGGGTTTCTGATCTCGGTGTGAGCCCATCCACACCTTCTCCTCCTCTCCAGTCTTTGTGCCTGTCCTCCTTTAGTGCTTTCCTAGAGGATCAGCCTGGCGCTGGAGGCTGCCTCTTAGCCCTTCTCGCCCTCTGCAGGGCCCATGGAGCCCTGGCACTGTGGAGCTGTCCTCCTGGCCCCACGAACAGCCTCCCTTCTCTCGGCCTCTTGCAGATCAGTCAGTCCTCCCTGGGAATTGGTCAGTCCTTTGTGCTTTGGGTCTCCCTGTGGACCTCCATGCCTTTGCTCTCCCATTTCCCACTCCTGAAATGTTTTCCACGTCCTTGAGTGTCTCAGAGAGTTGTTGGGACACAAGCTGCACTTCTGCAGAAAGCCTTTCCCAAGCCCCTTCACTGCCAGGCTCTTCCCTCTGTCAGTCACCCCCAGGTCATCCTGCCCACATGTCACTTATCCAGAGTTTGCATGTTGTCTCCCCCATCAGACCGCAGGCTCCTCCAGCAGCTCCCCATGCTTGGCACAGAGCCTGACACCTGGCAGGTGTGACGTAAATGCCTCTTGCCCTGATGGTTTTTGTGCTGGCATTCTCATGGACGCCACTGTGCCAGGTGACCCGAGTGCCGCGTTAACATGGTCAGCCCCAAGCCTGGCTCCTCTTCACAGTGGACCTGTGCGCGGGCCTTCTGGTTACTGGGGTTTCTTCTGCCTTTGTTTCCCTTGAGAATGTTGGGATTGATGGGATGCTGTCTTTCCTGCCTAATGCCCGCTTGTTCAAGTGGTCCATTTCCCTCTGTCTGTGGGGAGATTCCTTATGGAGATTGCCCCTGCATTTGGGCTCGTGGTCTGTGCTCTCTGTGACGTGCCAGCTTGAGCATTTCCTGTTTGTCTGCGTTCTCGTTGGCGAACAGGAAATGCTCCCTGGACATTTGAACAGTAGGCTGCCTGCGTCTCTGTGTGCTGTCTTCTCGGTCTTCGTCCATTTGTCCACCCTTCTCTTTTTTATGTATTTATTTCCAGGTAGTTTGGGCGGTGACGCTCTGCATTTGTGTTCTAGATCAGGGAACACCAAGCCTGCTTCAAGACTACTCTTTTTTTTCATTATTTCCCTTGATATTCTCAACCCTTTTGTTCTTCCATACGCATTATGTTTTGTCTGTTTCTTTGAAGCCTCCGTTGGTAATTTGGTTGGCTCTGAAGATTAATTTGGAAAGTCTCATTTCTGTTGTATCAGCCCAAACACGAATAGTGAGAATCTCTCCAGTTGTTTCCTTTATCTCTGTGAAAATTATTTTCTGGCAGTATTTATGAAAGTTCTTATTTTCTTAGTACCAGAGCTCCCAGAAGTTTAACCCATTTGGTTGTTATTTTAAGTGGATTTTATCTTTCTGTCTCTTAATTTGGGTGTTGGGGTTTTTTTTTCAGCATCATAAATACTGATAATTTAGGGTTATTTGGCATTTCTGCTGCTTTACTGAAGCTTTTATTTCTTGATCCATTTGTTGATTCCTGCAGGTTTTCTAAGTAAACTTTCATCTCCTTAGTAAAGAGGTGATTTTTCCCTCTCTGTTTTTCTTTTCAACGTAACTTGCATATGTAGTGTTGGGTCGGGTGATAACAGACTGATGTCTTTGTGAAGGGCCTGTAAGAAGGAGGCTGTTGCCAACAAGGCTCCACTGAAGTCTTTCCATTGGTAACGGGACAGTCAGCCACTGGTTGAAGCAGCAGTGTTAATGAATCCCTTCTATTTGTTGGTTTTATTTTCTTTTAAAATAAAGCAGAAAAACATAACTGTTCTTATTCAGATGCTATGAGCATTACTGACTGTTGAAAAGGAGGTGCCATTGCAGAGGGACTTTGCCTAACGTGGACGCTGGGTTCCTTTTCTGCCTCTAGGTGGCAGCCTTGCTCAGCTCCTGGAAGGTAGTGTGCTGGGTGCTGGGCTCAGGGGCCCAGAGGCTCAGGCCCCAGGGTAAGGTGTGTCGTGGCGTGGAGCAGTTTATCTTCGGTTTCTGAAATGCCAGTGCTCCTAGAGGCATCTCTTGAAAGGACAGAGAGGAGGTTTTTGTGGAATTTCCAGTCGGTTCTAAAACAGTGTGCTGTGCTTTGATAGTGATGAGGATGATAATGGCGAGATCCTGGGGTCCTCGGGAGCTTGCACAGGATTACGTTCATTTTTCTTGTCTTTTCCTGCTCTTGCTTTTAAAATGGGGGGTGGGGGCTTAGGGACCAGCTCCTTCTGTGTGAGCCCCCAGCAGGTGCAGGCTCAAAGATCATCTCGGGATAGTGGGCATCTGCCCACAGCTACGATGGGAATGGAGGGAGAGCTTGAGTTCAAACCGTGGGGCTCCCCTCGTTTTCTGTCTCACCGCTGCACTGGGGCAGCTTCGGCCGCCCCAGGTTGCTGGGTGGCCAGTGTTTCTCAAGCACTTACAGAGTCAGAGCCTAATAATTTAGAGTCTATCTGACCTCGTCTTTTAAGCAGCGTGCACCCTCCTGTGATGTCCCTGGATTATTGCAGACTTAGAACAGGGGTACTCCGTAGCCCAAACACTCATCTTTATCTTAGCTCTGGGACTTAGTACTTTTTTAAGAGGAATGTCAGTGAGGCAGCTAGGTGGTACAGTGGATAGAGCTCTGACCATGTAGTCAAGAGGACCTGAGTTCAAATCTGGCCTCAGACCCTTGACACTTACTAGCTGTGTGACCCTGGGCAAGTCACTTAATCCTAATTGCCTGACCAAAAAGCAAAAAAAAAATATCATCATACATGGAGCTTTAAATATCAAGAAGATTTAGTAAACCCTCCATTGGGTAGAAGCGATATTATTAGGATATTTAATACGTCTTTCCTTTTACATATGTAGGTCATAGTGATGGGAGCAACCAACCGTCCTCAGGATCTCGATTCTGCTATTATGAGAAGAATGCCTACGAGATTTCACGTCAACCAGCCAGTAAGTTGCGGGGAGTGCCGTGGAGGGCCAGGAGCTGGCTTGTGGACCGTTCCGCTTGTCTTTGCTGGGCTTGGCTCAGCTTTCTTCCCTCCCCGCCCCACTGTGCTCTCCAGTGCCCTGCCTAGAGCAGGGACTTGGGAATGTGCAGGCGGCGAGAGGGCGAGGGCGAGAATCCCCTGCCTGGCCTCATGTCCTTCCCCTCAGCTCCTCTGCTCTTCAGCTGTTGTGGGGCTCCATGTCCATCAGGCCCTCGGCTTGTTCCTCTAGCCTTCGGCGGATGGGCATTTCTTTGTTTTCTTTTCTGTACAAAATGTTTAACTGCCGTGGGAAGAGGCTGTGATTTTGCAGCTTAAACGTTTCCCCTCTTAGATCTGACTGCCAGCAGCTCAGCACTTGCAGAAATGACGATTGCCAAGGTTCGTACGTGGTATTGGCAGCCCGGCCCGAGAGGCTCATTGTGAACTTGGCGTCATCCTCTTTCACTCGTCTCCTTTGGCTGCACCATTTTCTCCAGCCAAGGCAGTTGAGTGTGGCAGCTCAGTGATGGTCAGGAGGTCTGTGACAGACATGAGGAGGTGCTCCAGTGGCCAAGGGACTCTCCAGCCCCACTTTGAGAGGTGCCTCAAGCTCTTGCCCCACTCATTTTGTCTGTAAACAAGAATGCGGACAAGTGACTGATAGTCCATGATTTGCCAAGTGCGTAGATCATGACAGCACCTGTCTCTGGAGCAGCCTGAGGGCCCAGAAGGGGCTGTTACGAGGGTGAAGGGCAGTCAGATAGATGGGAATAGACCTCGGAGAGTGGCAGAATTGGGGCTAACCAGCTGGCAGAGAGCCACCAAGAGTCCTTCTAGTGGAGCTTTGAGGATGGGGGACCAGAGGGTAGCGATGACACACGACCTCCTCTTTAGAGTAGCCAAGGTCAGCAGATTCACACGGACTAAGGTTTTTTAAACTTTGAAGAAACTGGAAATAGAGTTTTCTTCAACTTTGCATCTTTTAATTTTTGTGTGGGGGGTGGGAAAGAAAATTGGCTGGTTCATTCATGAAGCTCTCTACAACCCCCTCACCTTTTCTGCTTCCTGAACAAGTTTCTTCAGGGTGACGAAAGCAGGCGGGAAATTTGATTTGATCCGTTAATTGCAGCCATTTTTAAAGCTCAGGGATTCATTTTGGTCTTCTCTGGCTGCCTGAAATTCCTAAGTGTTTCCTCCTGGTTTCAGTACTATAAAAAACATGAGACTTTCCCCTCTTCTATTTGAATGGACTCTTGGTTGGTTCCAAAAGAAAACAAAGCACTTTGATGGCAGTGATGTGGAAAGCGCTTGGCTCCTCCACGTAAGCAGAGAAGGAAGCTCGGGGCAAAGTTGCAAGTTGGGTTTCAGGCTTTGAGAACAAGGTCCAGAAGCCAGTTTGGGACTTTGATCAAAAACTCTCTTTTCATAGGTGACCCTTGGAGAGCTTTAATGAATGTTCCACCATTTTCCCAGTGGATTCATATGTCCATTTCCTAATTAAACAAGGTCGTTAAGTGTGTTCTTAGTGCATAGCTAGGGGAAAGAGTGGGTGAGTAAATGTACTTAAAAACCCCTCCCAGGGCCAAAGGTTTCTTTGGTTTTTTTACTCAAACTCCAGTGGAGTTCTTTGCTGCCTTCCTGAAGAAGTGGTTTTTACAGCTCCTTTAATTTCATAGTTACTGCAACTAATTCTGTCCTCAGTGATAATGAGGATAAGAGATGAATTATTACTGAGAAAAAACCATTTGTGCTCCCTGCTTCTGCCAGATGCTGCACAGGGGAGTTAACAGATAATTCCCTACTAATAATTGACGTTGTTGAGATGCAAAATCCTTGGTCGATTTCCACACACACACTGCTCTAATGCTGTAAAGAGAAGATTCGCGTCAGGACTTGGGGAGGCCTGGGAGCTGTGGGTTCACATCGGGGTGTCAGGGGATGTTTGCTGCTCTTTTCATGGCTGAGGATTTCTTGAAGGAGGTGAGAGAGATGACAGAAGGTTCCTCAATGGAAGGCTTGCTTTCAGAAGTTCCCCAAGCAGTGGGTCCCCTCCTTTTGAGAATGGGAACCCCATTTTAACGTCAGCAAACTTCAAAGACTCCCTCATGTTGTAACTCCCTAATATGGCTGCACACACATGTGGAAGACATGCCGACAAAAAGCTACTGCGACTTTGCGTTTGATAAGTCGGACATCCTGCATTGGGTGTACAACATTGATTCAGCCCCGTCTCCCTGAGGCACGTGGCATACTTTGTGGGTTATAGATAAAGGTCAAAATGGCCAACTTTGGTGCATGTCTGGACTTGCGGTAGCTCTGGGGCTCCCCTCGAGTCCTCAGCTCACAGGCTGGGCACCATTTTTCAAGGGGAAAGGAGTTTTTAGTGTGGACGTTGTCAGAGCTTACTTGTTTGGTTTCAGCCAACAAAATGTTTTACTAGAGCTGCTAACGAGTACTAAAACAGATTGGAGTTTCATCTTTTTCTTGGGACTCACCTTTTTGAGGTGCTAATTGGCAGTGTCCAAATCACAGGAAATTTGGAGGAAAGAAAAGAATGTTAGACCATCTCGTTGGCGCTTTATAAAATACGGTAACTGAATTATCCCATCTTTGTTACCAGGCTTTAAAACAGAGAGAAGCCATCCTGAAGCTGATTTTGAAGAATGAAAATGTAAGTAGAGAACTGTTCCCTTTTTTCGAATGGGCCGCTGTAGGATTTTATTTGCAGAGGGCTCAGGCCTTCGTGACTGTTCTCTTGAAGGCAGCTGGGGCGGGGGGGGGGGGGGGGGGGGGGCTGTGTACAGAAACACCAGCCTCCTCTTCATTGAAGGAGCTGGTTTTGATGGCTGGATAGATTGCCACCCAGAATCTGAAAGGGTTGAGGATCAAGCTGCAGGTTTCTTTCCTTTGAACCCCACGAGGTCCTCGGAAGCCTCGAGAGGCTGGTGGCTGGGAAGGCCCTGAATGGAAGGCCAACAAGGGCTTCTGTTCTTTGGCTCATGGCTGCGAGTCAGGAAGAGTGGGCAACACCAATGTGTTCCAGCAGAAGCGTCAAAGACCATGGGGCAGAGAGCTCACGTCTTGTCTCTGCCACATCCTGGCTGCACACCCAGGCATGAAGCACTAGCCTTCTCATCCCCACCCCCACCAGCTCTGTAATAGTCCAGTTACCGAGGACCTCCTGGCCATCCTACCCCAGTGACATCATGGCTTGGATGACACCCCCAGGGTAAGTGTTGCTCTAGATGAAGCTGCTTCAGGACCGAAGGAGAGGTGATGGTGCCATGGTACGAGCAGGGGACGTGGAATCAGGACGACTCAGGTTCAGATTCAGCTCTTAACAGTGTGTGATCCTGGGCAAGTCCTTTCCATCTCGGGGCCCTCATTCCCCTCTGAAACGGGATAATAATACCATCACTGAGAGTGATGGGGATCATGCTCTGGGGCGCTTGGAGGGCTTGTCAAGGCTTTGGCAGGAAGAGTGATTTAGATACCATTAGGGAAGGGCTCACCTTCTGTGAATCTGAGGATTTCTTCCTGATGGCATCATGTTGATGGATTATGTCCATGTCCTTCAGTAAGGAACTTAATGGAGATGAAAGCTACGGTGTTCCCCGTGGACAGAAATCTGCTGGTGCCCAAATTGGCCGACCTTTGTATTTTAAGGTACGTGAGGCCCTCTCTGGCCACTGCTGGCATTGGGCAGAATGGAGGATGGATGTAGCTGACCCCACGTGGCTACTGTCAGCTCCGGTGAAAGCCCTGCCCACTGTGTTCTCCTGTCTACCTTTTCTGATGCGAGATGCTGTCTGGAAATCCTCGGCATGATTCCATTTGTAGAGGGCCCGAGAGAATCCCAGTCGTCTCTTGGTTTTGACATATACAAGTACAAGGGATAAGCTTACAGCTTCACAGTATGAGACAGTCACACCCTCTGCATGATGGTTTACCACGGGTCGTGTCTTCTCACTGCTGACTAATGAGCCAAGGCACATCACAGCCTCAGAGTACTGGGCCTAATTGTTACAGGAGCCTGAAGGCTCCAGCCCATCCCTTCAGATAAGGGATGAGAGAGAAATCTCCCAGTTATGTGATGCTTTGCACACTCTGTCCGGATGTGGGGTGTGAGCTGACTGCCAGATTTTGTGTGTATTTCTTGTCCAAGAGAAGAATCAGCTTTGTGTGATGATGTTTTCTGTCGCTGATTCTTCACTGCTGGATATCTGATGGGGAGATAAAGCAGCCTGTCAGCCAAAGTGCTGCTGTTTAACTATTGTTCTTCAAACACAGTTTTAAGAGCAAACTTTGGGGGGGGGGGGGGGCGGAAGCCTGACATCTTTTTCCTTTTCGAAGTTTTAAACCAAAGCTACAGCCTGAAGTTTCTGCCTGGCTCACCTTTGAACTGTGATTGTAAAGTAAAGACACCGTTTTATTCAAACAGATCTATCAGAATAGCTCCATCCAAATACATGCTTTTCTGTAGAGAAAAAACCTCGGGAGGCTCTATCCTTATTCCAGGAGTGTCGCCCATGGCCAGTGCATGGGCCATTTCTGGAATTCCGGAGGTGCCGTCAGAACCAGTTTACAAGCAATTGATGAGCTTGATCATTAATCAGCCGGAGTTTTCCCTGTTACGTGACTCTGGGTTATGAACAAGCACTTTGATTCGTGGTGGGTGGGCCCCCTGCCCCTCCCTTGTCTGCCAGAGTCTCCTCCAGGCCAAGGTCGTCTCCTCCTTCTGTGTGCTTATGCTGTCATACCCAGGGCTTGGGGGAGAGGGGGGAGGACGACCCCGTCAAGGCCAGGCAGAGAGGGGCGAGGGAACAAAATGGCACCGGGTGTGTCCCAGCTCTCACATCAGGCATGGTCTCACAGGTGCTGATTGCCCCTCAGCCCTGCCTGTCTCCCAGTGTGACTTTTGCCAGCTGCTTCTGAGTTCATTCTAGCCGTCACTCGACTGTGTCTCTTTGCTGATGTGATGAAGATACTGGAGGGCTGCCCAGTCATCCCACACCCTCATTGTGTGACCAGCCCACCAAATTGTCCTGTCCTGCATTTCTTCGATGACATCTTTAACTTTGGTTCTTCTCACCACAGATTGCAGCCTGCCTCCCCATGGACCTCTCCATCGCCCTGTTGTATAAATTCATTATGAATTCTACAGATTGTTGCATTAATATTTTGCTATTTCCTTGGGAGGCTTGAGGTCATTAAAAGAGCTTTGGAATTTCCTGGTCTAGCCTGCCCTCCCCCTGTCCAGCTTGGGGTCCAGCCCATGGTCCACCCTCACTGTCACACACAAGCTTCTCACATGGGTTTCATCCACTCGGTGTTTCCCTTGTGGATGGTTAGGCCAGGCTCTTTTGGTGCTTCTAGGTCTCTCACAGGGAGTTTTGCACTGCTCTGGCACTTGGTGCAGCCGACACGATGTTACCTGCTGATGAGACCGTTGGGAGGAATCTGTCCTCCACCTGGATCCTGGCCTGGATCACCGCCCTGGACCCGTAGATGTCGCTTCTCAATGCCTCACTCGGTGTCTGATCAGAGGCTGCTGAATGTGGTCTCTGGGTCTCTGACCTGTTCACTGTGTGCGCCCCTTGCTTTCTCCCAAAGACCAGAAAGGACGATTCTGCCTTTGGAAAATGGCGTCCAAGAAGGAAGGCTGCAGCCCCTGACCTACGGGCTGCAGGGATATGTTGGGATTGAGGTTTGTAAGTCGTGGATCAGAATGGGAGTTGGCCTTCCCCAACTCCAGCCGAGTGCCAGAGACAGCAGCAGCTCCGCTCTCAGCAAGAGAAGGCCCCATTAGTCATCTGGTCCAGTGCCCTCATCTGGTAGACAAGGAGACCACGACGGGCCTGGGCCTGGGGGCCCCTTCCGTGATGGCCTGCTGCCCCTCAGCGCACACTGGGTTCTGTCTTCTGCTCTTTGCCATCTGCCTGAATGATGAAGTGGTCCGCACTCTCAGGCTGCAGTCTTGGGGTGTCAGCCTTTGGTGCGGCTCAGTGGCTGGCCTGCCGAGCCCGCCTTTCCTCTGTGTAATTCTCCATGTAGCAGGGTGACTTCTCCCCCTGTACCCTATCCCTCATCAGAACTCTCTGGCCTTAGTTTCAGAATGCAGACTCTGGCTCTTGGAGTGATGTAATTTATAGTAGTCTGTGACAGGGTCCTGGGGTACTGATGTTTTAAACAAGGTGTTCATTAACTGAAACACAGCTTTGACTGGTGGAATATGGGGGAGGCAGGGAAATTGTGCCTCCCTGCCCTGCCCTCAGGTTTCCCCAGAGCAGAATGGGGATGGGGTGGCCTGGGCTTTGGAGCTGCCTTTCCTCTTGGACTTGGTTCTCCAGAGGTAGAAAAGCTTATCGCCCCCTGTCTGTGCAGTGAGGCAGTGGGGCAGGGCAGTAGATAGAGAACAGCTAGACCTGGCATCAGAAGGACCCACGTTCAAATCCTGCCTCAGGCGTTTGATAGCTTTGGGACCCTGGGCAGGTCACTTAACCTTTGTCTGCCTCAGTTTCCTCATTTATAAAATGGGAGTGATAATAGCACCTGCCTCACCTCCAGGACTGTTGTGAGATCACACGAAATACTCTTTGTAAAATGCTTTACAGACCTCAGAGCTCTGCATAAACGCTGGCTGCAGCTGTCATGATTATTACCAAGGCCAAGAGAATAATGAAGCTTTCAGATATTGAAGTAACCTTTACCTTCTGACCAGGAAACATCCCATCTCCTAGACTTCCTTCTTCCTCCATTAGAACAGTTTACATTGGCATCATTTCTGACCCCGGGGGGCTGCAGAGGGAGGGCGTTTTTGGTCACATCACTCTTGAAGGTTGTCTAGCAAACCCCAGATGGGTGGCAGCTTGCCTTGGGGGAGGGCTGTGCCTACAGCAGTGACCTCTGGGTGATGTCAGAGCCAATCCCAATTCATCCCAAATCCGGCTTCTGAACTGGACTAGAGAAGAGGCGCTGACCCCGTGACCGCATCAGCAGCAAACAGCCAAGTGGGAGGAGAGGCCCAGCTGGCCTTGTTACAGGGGCTGCAGTCTTGATGCGGACGGTGGGGCCTCAGGCGCGCTGGGTACCTGAGTGCCTGCCACACCCCGCCGCTTCTCAGAGCTGGGTTTGTTTACGACGCTTGGGAAGGTTCTCTTCATCCATGGGCTGAGTCGTTCCTGCAAACAGCAAACCTGTAAAACAGGAGCAGTCGTGTTCCTCCCCACTGGCATCCTGTTTATTTATTGGCATTTTTACCCTGGTTCAGGTGGACAGGCGCGTGGACCTGCTAGAAGTCGCCAAAGAAACCGATGGGTTCTCAGGAAGTGATTTGAAAGAAATGTGTCGGGACGCTGCCCTCCTGTGTGTCCGGGAATATGTGAATTCTGCTTCAGAAGAAAGGTATGTTTGCAGGCGTCTAGCGGCCCGGCACTGGGCAGCGGCAGCTTGCTCACTGTGTATGTAATGGGGCTCTTCTGTTGAGCAAAAGACATGCCATCACCCCATCACCCTGGGGAGCTGGTATGTATGGCCGCGGAGCTGCTTCTGCTGCCAGGTGCCCAGGCTAACTTAAGAGAGTGAAGGGGTGACGCTAGGCTGAACTTTGGTACCATGAGCCAGGTAATCACAGGACCGAGGAGTGACCAGATGGGAGTCGGGCCCTGAGGATAGATAGTTTAAGCCAGCACAGCAGGGCAATGAAGCACTGGACCTTCCGTGCCAGGGAATCGGAGCCGGGCGTTCTGTCTGATGGCCAGGGTGCTGACCGGCACTGATTCTCTGAGCTTTGTGAAGCCTGAGGCTGAGGTCACTTCTGTTAGCAGCTCCTGTTATGGGGTTTTAAAGAGCGAAGGGTGGGAGCAGGCTTCTAGACCTCCTCTCAATGAGTCTTCTGTTGTGATTGACCTAAAGGCTGTTTTTGTTTTGTTTTTTTAACAAAATGATTGGGCACTCCTCAGAAGAGCGAAGATGGTCAAAGCTGACCCTTCTGTGCTCGCAGCCCACAGGAGAATGAGCCTGTCCCACCTAGGCCCCTTCACCATCCGTCAGCATCCTCCCACCACTCTCCATGAGGTTTCAAGCCTTGGGGTGTGGGGCACGTCAGCACAGTAGCAGGCTCAATGTGACTATGAGCTTGTGCAGAGCTTATCGGGGCAATTCCCCGGGCTTGGCCCTAGTGAGCTGCCTGTTCCTGGCCTGCTGGTGGAGTCCAGCCCCGTGTGCAAGCCCTTCCAAGGAGAATTTCTGGGGTGCGGTAGGCTTATTGTGGTCCCTGCAGGAAGGCTGCCAGAGTGACTTGCGGTGTCTGGGGCTCATTCCAGCTGATCCCGATTTGCTGACCGTGTGCAGTCACTAAACTTGCTTCCTGCTCTCCCAAAGCTCAGAATGTTCAGGAAAGCCGCCCACTGCTCCCAGCGGCAGTTTAGCCCATGCCAGCTTGGGCACCAGTGGCCTAACCACTGAGGAAGCCAGGAGGGGAGGCATTAGCACCATTTATTTCTTGCCGGATTAATGGAGTAATTGTGCTGAGTAGCTGAATCCTTAGCAGCTGTGGTGTGGTCTTCGTGTCTCTGTAACTCATATCCTAGGGGAACCTTGATATTGTGTGAGGTTGCACTTTTCTCAGAATTAAATAATGAACAAGAGAAACCCTTGTACTCTAAGCAATAGCATTAATTACTCATTGAGATTTGTCCTTGGTTAAACTAGAAAAGGAAGAAGAAAACCACCACAAACAATGTGTATTGAAATCCATACCCAGAATTCTAGGTTCTTTTCAGTTTAATCAGCATGTTTTAAAATTCAGGCAGTTCTTCATGGGAACAATGTTTTTGACTTGTCAGTTGGAATTTTATTTCCATTTGGGTGAATTAACTTTCTAACGTTGTGGTGGGGAAGACTAGTCGTATGGGAGTAAAGTGGGTGGCCTCAGTTGGGTCTTCTGCACCCCAGAAGCTCTTAGCCCAGGGTGTGTGGGGGCATCTCCTTGGTAGCACCCATAAACCACAGCCTGAATGTTTTGGGTTTTTGTTTGGATTTTAGCCGTGATGAAGATGAAATTCGGCCAGTGCAACAGCAGGACCTGCATCGAGCGATCGAGAAGATGAAGAAATCAAAGGATGCCGCTTTTCAGAATGTTCTAACCCACGTTTGTTTAGATTAAGAGTAAAGTCCCTTGTTTGTATGGTTCACGCGGCGTGTCCCCTTGTCACTGAGCGGGGGGAAGAGGGGAGGAGGAGTGGGCTTGGGGCAGCAGGAGGTGATGATTGCCCTGTGGCCTTGGGCTTAGTGAACAGAGGTAGGTGGGTGAATGAGGGGACCTCTGCCCAAGATCCCCTGAGAGGGAGGGGTGCTTGTCTTGGGCCCCTCCAGCTCCCAGTGGTAGCCTCTTGGGTCATTGGAAAGGAAGGGGACAGATTAAGTGCTTGTGCCTGTATATAGGTATGAGTGTGTGAGTGTGTGTGTGTGTGTGTGTGTGTGTGTGTGCGCGCGCACATTTTATATTGACTTTCTTTTGGAGAGGTTTGAATACAGAACCTTTTTTTTTTAAAATCCAGCCACTGATTCAAATGGCACCAAATTCTGTAGAGAGGAGTGAGGTTTCGAGGTGGGTCTTCAGGGCGCCCCCCATCCGTTGTTTTCCAGTTCAGTTTCTCCATGGTTTTAGCTGTTGTTGCTTGAGCAGAGAGAAGTTGGGTGAAAGGACTCACAACCTGACCAGCCCATGTGGCCAGATGTGACCCCGGGATGCACTGTCAGGATGGCCAGATGTAACCCATTGCCCTGCGACCTGCGGGCAGAACCGCTGCGTCCACGTGGCCCTCTGAGCTCCGTGATGGGGAGATCACTTTGAGTCTCAGCTTCACATAAACGCGGGGGTCAGCCAGGTTTCTCCCACATGAGCTTGTTAGAAATCTTCAGTGCCATTTAACACAAATCTCCCATTAAAGTGCAGTTCTTCGGACACTTTTTCATTCAGTGCAGCATTTTTCCATTGCAAAACAATGAATTTTTTTAATGGTTTCAAGTTATGTTTTCTTTGATTATGGGCAAATACAACTTACTGAATTTAAAGGGCTTTGCATAAGTCTAAAATAGGGAGAAATGTAAAATTACAGGATGTTAAATATTATGCTGAAAGATTTCCTTTTGTAACTTTAATTTTTTTTCAGTATTCTTAGAGCATTGTTATAAATTGTGCATTTGGGCAAGTGTGGACACACTTAGGAAGATTTCCAAATATCTCTGGAGTCTGCTTTGATCTTAAGTGGATTATTTCTATAGCAAACTCTCTGTTCTCCAGAGTTCTGTTAGGCCCAGTGTTTTTAGCTTCTCTTCATGCATTGACAATTACTGCGAGCATTCGACCCTAATTATGGCATTGCCCAGCCCTGAAGCACCTTCCCAAATATCCAAGAGTAAATGTGTGGGGTCTTGAGGTTTGTGTGGAGAAAATGATGGAGAGCAAAGCCAGTTCTAAAGAGTTAGTTATGAACATGCGATGGATAATCCATCACGTGACACTAGACACCAAAAATAAGGCGTTTCATCTCAAGTTGATGAGCACTGTGCTACACTCTAATTTTGTAAATGTGTAATAAAGGGGTCCCTGATCACTGAGACTTTCTCCACCCACTGTGTGGTCTCTTGTATTAGTTCTTCAGAAGCTGTCGCAGGCGGTCACTTTGAGCCTGGGGCGTCGAGGGTTCAAACCTGTAGCCTGGAGGATACGGCCTTAGAACCTTCTCCCATAGTGCAGGATTCGAATAAGCCACTTGGGCATAAATCCTGTCCCAAAGGGGAGCAGCTTCTGCACTGAGCCCCATGGTCATCTTGATTCCCTTTGAGCAGACAGGCCAGGGGCCTGGCAGACATCCACACTCCTTGTTAATGGGGGGCTTCTGGACCACTGCACATGTGGTACATGCTCTGGGTCTTCCTGAGGGAGACAGCTCAGGAGGATCCTGCACATTTTGCAGTTGCCTCACAAGGTCAGGGATGGGCTTCTGTGTTATCTGTGTTATCTGTTCCAGAGAGGTCGGGTCCAGAGTCACCCAAAGCCTGACTGTCCAGAGACCCCTCACTTAACTCTGAAACTTGAATACCCCAGCCCTGAATGGCCCCCAAAGCCCCCGAGGGCGTGTGCCCCCCAGGGCTGGCCCTGAAGGAAGATGCTGAGCTCAGGGTGTGCCTCGGTGAAGGGCGTGGCGGGCCCTTCCTGGAACAGTGCTGTGGGGGGCTGGCTGCGGTGGAGGCTGGCTGGCCACTCTCCGGGCTGACCACTGGGCTTCTTGTTCTTCGATGGTGCAAGTCACATGCCCATCACCCTTGTTTTTCAGCTGCTCTTAAGAAACACTAAATAGATGGACTTGAGGAATGGAGAGATGGCCATCTTGAAGTGGGGAAGACCTGGGTTCTAATCCTGCCTTAGATCCACCATAGCCAAGTGGTCATGGCCCAGTAACTTAACCCCTCGGTGCCCCAGGCCACTCCGTGTCTGCATCAGTAGACAGAGCTTCCATTCCCGAATGACCTTCCAGCCTAGACCCAAGCAGAATGTTCACATGCTGGTTATGTTTGGATCCGTGCCTGAGAGACTATCCTACTGCCACCGAGGCTCTGCTGTCAGAGCTAAAGAATTTTAGGGTTGGGGGTTCCAGACTATTGGGTCCAACCCCTTCATTTTACAGGTGAAGAAAAGTGGCCATAGCAACAAGAGCAGCCGTTAGGTTCAGAAGGCCCGCTCCTCGGCCTCTGTTTGCTCGGCTGTAAAGGGAAGGGATTGGACTCGGTGATGTATAAGGCCCCACAGCCCTCACGCGTATACACTCGAGGCCTTGGCCGTGGTGTTGCAGAGAGCTAATGGCACGAAGGCGCAGGGAGAAATGGGACCCACCCAGACCTTCTCTGGTGGCTTGAGGGGCAGGCCGAGCAACACCCAGATGGCCTGAAGTCGGCAATCTGGCGGGTTTTTAACTTTTAACCCCCACCTTGGCCATCAAAGCAGGAGAGCCTGGTGGGCCAAGTGCTGTGTGGACATGAGGACACGAGGCCTTCGCTGACCCTCTGTTCAGGCATTTATGAGCCCCTGCTATGTGACGGGCACTGTGCCACCTCCGGGACCATCTGCCCAGTGGTTGGAGAGGAGCTTGGGTCTGCGAGTGTGCGAGCATGTGAGCCAGCCCGTCCCCTGCATCTGCCCGACACCACAGCTCTTGGCCTCGCGTTTGGGGCCTTCTCCTTTGGGTCAGAAATTGATGCTTCAGGGCTGGAGCCCCCACTTCTCTCTTTGAAATCAAACGGCTTCCTTCGTGCAGGTGAAGCCTGGGATTTGGCCGAGGACCCGCTCCAGGCTCAGCTGCTCCTCCTTCCTCAGCAGCCTCTGGAGAGCCAGGTGAGGGGTCTGGGCGGCCTCCGAGGTGACTTGGGTTCCCTTTTCTGCAGTCCCATAATGCTCCCCCCTCGGCGGCTCTCAGGCACGCTTCCGGCTGAGGCTGCGCCCGACAGAATGGTTTTTACCCCCACTCACGATGGGGAGTTTGTTGGGAGGAGAAGGCTTCACTGCCAGCTTCCTGGACCCTGAAATGTTTACAAATGCCCATAAGGCAAACAGAAACCTTGTCAGTTAAGTTCCATGTGTATTGTACTCAGCACGTTGTTTCTGGTCTGCTTTGTGTCAGAGCCCACTGTTTTAATAGCATCCCCAGGGCCCCACATGACCTGAGTGGGCCCCCCCCTCATAGGAGTCGTCTTCTCAGGATCAGTGCTGGTGGGACGGGGCGAGGCTACAACCTCAGCGTCCTGTCTTCCTCACCCGTCAATGGAGGGGTTTGTGCCACCCAGATGATCTCTGAAATCCTCTGCACAACAGTTTAGTGAATGCCTGGAATTTTGTAAATCTCAGTCAAGAGAGATGTGACTAAGCCAGGCTTGACCTACCAAATTCCCAACAGGAGGTCACACAACCCAAAGTGGGAAGGGAATGGAAAGTGAAAAAGCATTTATTAAACACCTGCTATATGCCAGGCACTGTGCTACATTTGATCCTTACAACCCAGGGAAGTGGGTGCAATTATTATCCCCATTTTACAGTTGAGGAAACTGAGGCAAGCAGCAGTGAAGTGACTTGCCCAGGGTCACACAGCTAGTGAGTGTGTGAGGTTGGGTTTGAACTCAGATCTCTCTCCTTCCAAGGCCAGCACTCAATCTATTGTGTTACTGCATGGAGAAATCCATTTCACTTTTGAACCGCTCTGGTCCTTAGTACATTTTTCCTTACCTCGAGCCTAGATCTGTGCTCTGAAGCTTCCACCCTCCATTGCTCCTGGCTTTGCCCTGTGGGACCCCAGCTTGCCACCCACTGCCCCTGAGTCTTCCCTCATCCGCACCAAACAAGCCTGGTTCTTTTTTTTTTTTTTTTTTGGCTAGGCAGTGGGGTTAAGTGACTTGCCCAGGGTCACACAGCTCATGAGTGTTATGTGTCTGAGGCAGAATGTGCACTCAGCTCCTCCTGAATCCAGGACCGGTGCTCTCTCCGCTGCGCCACCTAGCTGCCCCACAAGCCCAGTTCTTGATGCCCATCTACGTATAGCAGGAAGTCCCTTCTTCCTGGCTACCTTTCCTCTGGGCTCTCTGGAACATCCTCCCAAACTGAGGTGGGCTCTGAGAAGGGAACAGGACATTCCACGTATGGTCTGACCTCGGTGGAGTGCAGTAGTGTCTGCCATCCCCCTCATCGTTTGTGGTCCTGTAGCTGCCATCCTCCCTAGACTCAGTGACCTTGTCATCCACTTACACTGCTAGAGTTTTTCCAGCCAAATCGCTTCCTAGCCACAACGCCTCTGTCTTGTCATTAGGAAGATGTTGGTTTAAACCCAAACATTGGATTACATTTATTCTATCTGTGCTTTGGTCCAGGTTCTTGATGAAAGTACCATGGCGGGTCAAGGGCAGATCCCAAGGGCGTTCCACTCTAGACTGCTCCTGAAATGTGGCGTCAGGCTCCTTATGGTGACTCCTGAGGTCCTCCCATTTAATCAGCTACCCATCCACCCAACCTTTCTACTCTTTCACTCACATGTCTCTGTGTTTGTCAAATACTTGGCTGAAGTCCAGGTAGGCAAGCTGTTTGTTATCTGTGGCATTCCCCAGATCTACCCATTTGCCAACTCTTCCAGAAAAAGAAGTGTAGTGAATTAGGCTTGACCTATGTTTTGTTTTTTTCCCAGTCCAAGTAGTGAATTTTTTAAGACGCTGGTTGGGTGGGTGAGATCTCTGGTGAGTCTGCGGTATTTGTGATGCCAGTACAAGCAGCCAGATTCTTCAGGAATCTGCACCTTGACCATGCTGACTCACTGCTTCCCTAGTTCTTGGCTCTTGAACCCTCCATGGTTGTCCTACATTTCAGGGCTTTCAGGCAGAGGTTCTTAACCTGCAGTCTGGGAAATTGTTTTGAAAACCATTTGGTGAACTGTCCTTCCATGTAATTGGGTTCTTTTGTCATCCATGCATTTTATCTTAGGCATTCCAAAGGGGTCTAGAGATTTCACCAGAGATGGCCAGACGGGTCCAGCAGAGGTGCTCAAGAGCATGTCATCTCCCAGAAGTGTTCCTTCAGCACATACCACAACCCCTCAATTAAGTCAAATTGTTGATAAGCATTTATTAAGCACCTGCTGGATGCCATACCCCGTGGGAATACCAAGAAAAGAAATGTTTCTAAAATTTAGTTCATGATCTTAAAGAAGGCCCTTCCAATTCCTGAATTTCTGTGATAAAATCTCCTTTGGGCCTTGGGGTCAAATTCCTGTGCCAAAGTTTCCAGCTAATCGGCATATGTGGCTTATCAAGATTAGGCTCTTCCAAGTCCTTTCAAAAGTCAAGCTTGAAATTCAACTCTCTGCAGCTGTGTAGTCCTCATCCATTTAGTGCACACTGCTTACCTGTTATATTCACTGTTTGGTGTGCTTTCCACAGGGAAACACAAGCCAGGTCAAGATGAGGTCGAGCTCTTTAAATGGAAGCGAATCGACTGGCACCATCTTGTTGGGGATGGACCAGGCAGCCCTGAGACCCCTTCCCATTCAGACCGGTGGCTCACTGCTCCCAGGCAAAGGAACCGCCTGGACCTCCCAGAAGGGTTGACCCAGCTGCCCTGAAGCTGCTGTGTTTTCTCCATAATTAAAGCTCAGGTCTGCCGACAGTGACTCAGATCTCTTTGATGTGCGTGAACATGCCTCCCCACATGTTCTACCACATGTGTTGCTCGTAGACTCCCTAGCCCCGGGAGGTCGGGCCATCAGCAGAAGTGTTGAAGTCCTTGGCTGTCCCTGAACTCTGTCCCAAGGTGGGTTCCTCTGCCTTCGGCCAAGGGATGGCTATCAAGGCTCCAGCTTTTGTGGCCATCTGTCTAAAGTGCGGAATGTGTACTGACATCAAATAGAAATACTCAGAGCTTCTGATAGCGCCATTCTTGGTCAGCTCGAGGAGCTCCAGGGCAGGCCTCTACCCCTTCCCCTCTCCGCAGCCTCCCCAGCTCCCTTGAAGGAACAACTCTCAGTTTAGTGACGGAGATTCATGACGCATGAGTATTCCCCACTCTTCACTCCCTCCTCCCTCCACTCAGGTGCTGGGTCTTATTGACTCTAACTGCGGGTCTCGCTTATCCTTCATGCGTCTTCGCCACCGCCCTCTTTCAGGTGCTCATCCCCTCTCCTGAAGTCTCACTTCTCACTGGTCCATCCTTGCCATTCCTGCCAAAGCAGCATCCCTAGAGCTCCGGCCTGACCACGTCACACCCTGTTCAAGAAGATCCAGTGGTTCCCTATGCCTCTAGGAGAGGGGTCTTAACCGTTTTTGTGGAATGGGTCCTTCTGGCAGCCTGGACCTTATCTCAAAATCGTGTTTATAAGTGTAAAAAAAAATACATAGGATTATAAAGGCAGCCAGTTATAGTGAAATCAATTAGCAAAGTAATTATTTTTGTAATGTTCCCAGACCCCAGATGAAGAACCCCTGTTCTCGGTTAAAATATAGACTCTTTTCTTTGGCGCTAAAGCCTTTTCTGGTCTGGCTTCAGCCTCTCATTCCAGGCTGTGGAATGAGGCTCCTTTACAGGCTGTGTTCTAGGCTTATTGGCAAGGAGGCCGCTGTGTCAGGTTTTTGCCGGGCTCTCCCTCCTGCTTGGAACATATTCCCTCTTTGGGGCCCTCCCCCTCTTCTGTCATCCCCTTGGAATGCCTAGCATCTTTGAAATGTCTAGCTCATCACCATATCCTGCATGAGGCCCATCCCCATCCCAGAAGCTTGTGTCCTCCCTAGATTGAAAAGTACTTTGTAGGTGGGTTTTGTGGGGGTGTGGGTTCTCCCTTAATGGAACTGGAAGCTCTGAGTGCAGACATTTCATGTTTTTGTATCCCCAGCATCTGCTCCCGTCAGAGGCTTGACTCTTTGTAAAATGTGGGTGTTTGCCCCTGGCTTCCTGTACACAGGAGCATGGGCTGCTAGGGAGTGGGCCCTGTTTGTCCAGATCAGAGGAGCTGGGCTTGAATCCTGTCTCACTCAGTCATTGACCGCCTGGGTGACCTCAGGGCCTGCACCTGTAAAGTGAGCTGGATCTTCATGACCTCCCAGGATCCTTTCTGTCCACGAAATCTCCATTCAGAGATCCTGCTCTAACAGCCAAGTTCTCTCTGCCAGCCGTCCACCCCACTGTGGCCTTCCCAGCTCTTCTGGCTTGTGGGAATGGGAGGTGGAGGGAAGAAGGAGAATTTACTGGGCTTTCAGCAGAGTTGCCCTGGCTGCCACAAGCCTGTGGATCAGGCTTTCCACTCTTAGTCCCACATGGTGAGAACAGTTAATTAGAGGGTGACACACTTTCTGACACCAACTAGGGAAAGCCCGTTCAGCGGGAAGTCAGGTGGCTTCCTGGCTCCCTCTTGTGACCAGGAGCTCTGGGTCAGTGATTATGCCCTGCACTCACACAGAGCTGGGCCTTGTGGGCTTCTCTCTGGGCTTATCCGGGGCCTGCGGTCCTCCCAAGCCACAAGGTGCTCAAGCTGCTAGAGGAGTTTACCTCTCCCCTCCAGGATGGGGTCTTCTCGGTGCAAAACAGCTTGCCAAGGTCATAGTGTCTAGAGAATCTCAGCAGTATTTCTGCATATGAAGTGAATTATTAATATAGGCTATTAAGGTGATTAATTTAAGCTGAGCTCAGCAGAACTTTACCACGGTGTTATCTCTGGGACGGGTTGGCTAAATTAATGGGGTGGAAAGCCCGATTTGGGGTGGGGGGTGTTTAATCTACTGAAAAGAGCCCTAAGGAGTTTAGCAGATTTGTTTACTTGTATGCAAATGGTGCTAGACAGTTAATTACTTGAGGTTTCTTCTTCCCAGCCACAAGCCCACACCCCTACTCAGTCCCGCATCACCTGGGGAACCTGGGAGCTTTTAAGTAACCAAGGCTTTTGACTACTCCTCCCTCCTGGCCCTTCCCATGAGTCAAGTTTAACCCCATTATGATAAATGTGACAATAAAAGCTCCCCCTGCTCTCATTTAATTTCTACATATCCTGAATTAGACGGGAGAGTGGAGGCGGGGGAAGACGCCTAACAGGAAGGTAGACTTGAAAAAAGGTGACGGGAAAACCGATGGATGCCCTCCTGTTAGGTTGGGCTGGGATCCTGGCTGTTGTTAGGGGGCCGTGCCTCCTTGGGAAGCCCAGACCCATCAAGTGACCTGCCTAGAGCCACCCAGCTCATAAATGTGTGGGTAGGATTCGAAACAGCATCTTCCTAATGACGTGTCTACTCCCCTATCCAGGTTGCCACAGTGCTTCTCACTGGAGGTGTCAGGACAACCGGAGGAAGGCCCTCAGCACGTTGGGTGGACGTCCAGCAAAGATTTATGGGAAGATGCAGGAGGGGCATCAGTCTGCCTTGTGGAAAGGAGTTGAAATCAGTGTTTGAGAATGGGAAGAGATCTCGGGGGCCATTCACTGGAAACCACACCCAACAGGAATTAAAAAAGGAACCAATCCTTCGTCCTTGCAGGGATGGAAGCAGCCCCGTCCCCTTGTCCACCCAGAAAGGCAGCTGCACAGGTCGGGATGGAGAGCCCCGCTCTGCTCTTCACATCCGGTGCAGCTCGGGAGAGGCTCCCCACTCTGGGGCTCAGTTTCCCCAATGTTCCTCCCAGCTCTCAACGCGGTGCTTCCATGGTATTTGATCAGCTGCCGCCCACTCCTGAGCGTCCACCCCAAACCCCCTGTGCGCTGGGTGACCGCGCACACATGAGGCCAGTGTCGGCATTTTCCCCATCCAGGCCCTGGCCCTTTGCTTTGTGCTTCGAGACCTGGTGCTTTGCAGAATAGAAGGTGTATCTGTGGGAGCAAGGCTGAGCGTGGGGAGAAGGTTGCCTCTGCTGGGGGGGAGAGGACCCAGGACCAGGGGGGCAGGACTGCACGTGGTCCTCTGAGAGGGAGGGAAGGAGGGAGGAGGGGACCACAGGCAGCTGAGGAATGGAAGCTGCCCATGCGTCTGTTTGGGTGGCAAGATGGCAGAAACCAAGGTCCTCATTTTTAAGGAGCAAGGGGTAGCCAGGGCTGGAGGTTCTAATCTTGCCTCTGGCACTTGGCATTCTGAAGCAGTCTCTCTTTTAATGAAGAGAAAGGGGGCATGTGTGCGAGATGTTGGGAAGACAGAAACAGCAGGATGTGGCAGCTGATTTACACGTGGTGATTTGAGGCTCACGCAGAGGCTGGGAATGAAGAAGGACGGTGGCACCTTCTTCAGTAAATGGGGGAAAAACTAGAAATCAAGGGGATGTTTTTTGGTTGATAGAACAAAAATATGCAAAACAATTTCCCTCATCTTCTTGTCTGGCTCAGTACAGAGGCATGACTTTATGCAGTGTGCTCTAATGCTAAAGGGAAGTCTGGGATGTGTGCCATCTTGGATAGCTGTCCACTAAAGCAGTAGCAGAAGCCTGCCATCCCAAGAGCCTTCTCCCTGAAGGGTTCAACATTCCACAAAGAAGCATAAATTTTAAAAAGCAGACATTGCGCTTGGACTAGCCACAGATAAAACATAAGGTTCCATTACAGGATGTTTATTAAAATATGAAAAGGCAATCGTTTGCACATAGAAATATTCATTTGCATTGAGTATTGCAAGAGCAGCTTAACACCTACTTCTGAACATCTTCTAAGCCATGAGCTACTTTAGCTAAGGCACTCAACCCATTCTCATGTTTTTAATAAATATGCTACCAAAAAAAAAAAAAAGCAAGCAAGCGGCTTTTTCTAGAGAGACGAATCATGTGGTATTAAAGAAAGACCAGGCCAGCCAGGCTTTGCTATGTTTGCAATGAGGCACATAATGGTGAGAATTTTAATAGGCAAAAGGCTAAAATTTTTAAAAGAAACACTAAAAATGGGAGAAGTCTCGATATTCCCTTTCTTGCCCCCATCTCTGCTAAAGAGACGGAGTCCATTAAAAAGTGCTGCTTTCCTTAACAGCAGCAAAGGAATGAATTCCTGCTCTCTGAGCCAAAAGGATGCTTTAGTTTCCATGAAACATGGACTTCCTGGAATGGACATCATGAGATGAGCAGGACATATAGGGTACATGCAAACGGGTCCCTCTGAAGAAAGTGGACCTCCTGCCCCTGTGACCTTGGACTTCTTCCCCTGTGACCTTGGACTCCTGCCCTCTGGGGGCCTGCTGCCTGACTGTTCCCATTGGCCCAGGGGGCAGGGAGGAGGGTGGGGAGGCTAACCTACTGGTGAAGGCTGTATTGTGGGGGTAGCAGGGGTTCACTTTGGCCAGGCCTCCTTTGCCACAGAGTTGTAACCTTGCACGACGTGTGGAAACTGTTGGACTGGGAGTCCAGAAGATGTTGTTCTAGCCAGAGCTTTCCCACTTATCAGCTGTGTGACCCTGGACAGGTACCTCACCTCTTCCATTCTTCAGCCACACAATGAGGGGGTACAGGCTCAGTGCCCTCGGGTTCCTTTCCAGCTAAAATATTCTAGGACCTGATGGCCTCACTCCAGCTCTCATATCACAGAGAAAGAAACTGCAGCCCAGGAAGGAATGCTCAGCCCAAGGCCCCCCAGAACTGGCAGTGCCCAAGACTTTTCATCACACAGGATGGCCTGGAGCCGCCATCTCCACGGGCCTTCCTTCTTAACACAGAGACTTTTCCCCCAATGCTGCAGTAGCGGGCAAGTTTTCATTTGTCTGTGGAAACCCTTCTGTTCTGAGGCAGTTCAGGGAGAGGCACAGCAGGGCAAAGCTCTGTCATTAGGGATTTCTGTGCTGTGACCTTTAAGCAAGTCCCTTCTCCTTTCTGAGCCTCAGTTTCCTTCTCTGTACAAGTAATGGCATGGAAGACCACAACAGAGTTGTCAGATTTGCCAGACTCGCTGCTTACATGTGGTGCGCCTGTCCGGAATAAAATATAGTTGGGAAATATTTAACAAAATAAATAAAAATACAATGCAACCTAGATAATGGTAATTTGTGGTTTTCTAAGCCCATAGGGGGCCACAGGGATCCATTTCCATTTGAGGTTGACCCCACTGCACAGCATGGCCCAGAAGCTGCCTTCCAATATGGCACCTTTGCTCTGACATTCGCCTTCTGACCTTGGGTGAATCCCTTCTCAGGCCTCAGTTTCCTCATCTGTAAAATGAGGGATTTGGATCAGGTGACCTTTAGGCAGCTGAAAGACCTCAGGGCAGTCATAGCTGTTTTCAGGGTCTGATGACCTGTAAGGGCCCCTGTATGCTTTAGTCCTAGAAATGATGGCAGTCACATCTGAGACCAAGATGCATATTAGGGTTGGGGCTGGAGGTTGGGGTTTTCTTTTACCACCAACACACACACACACACACACACACACACACACACACACACACACACACACACACACACTGTGCCCTTTGGTCTCGCTGGCAGCTGGGCTACGGCTCTTCTCCGGGTCAGTGTCACTAGGATGCTCGGCAGAATGCTGCTCATCTAGGCTGGTTCTTGGTTGTGGGCCCTGATCAGCCCCCAGGATAGTGCCTGAGCATCCTGGGGAGGGGGCTCAGCCTTCTCTGGCTCTGGTCCTCAGTGTAACAAAAGAGGAGAGATACAGACAACAGTCTTCTGAACTGGATGAACACAGCCTTCCTGCCTGCTGGGGCCACCCTCGCGGACGCTGTTCTTCCGAGTCTCAGAGTTGATTCCGAATTTAGGCCTACTTTGGGCCTCGTTAGTAAGTGTTCCCTTAAAATCAGGAAGCTACACAATTCCTAAGCTTCTAATCACAAAAGCAGAAAGATGAAGAGCAGAGCACGGGGTGCAGGGAGGAGGGAGCCCCCAGGGGCCCTAGTTACTCTTCTCCAGGGACCTGTAATAGTCCATCAGCACTTTCCAGGCTTTGGGGGCCATGAAGCCATCGGGCGGATTCTCTCCTTCCCGGGCAAGCTTCCTCATCCGTGTTCCCGAGATGAAATCAAACTCATTGTGTCTGAAACAGAATCAATAGAGAGAAGTTGGGCAGGCCAGCAGTCAATTCTGAACTTGGCAGTCCTTGCCCTCAGGGGGCTTACAGTCAGCCAGGGAAATGCTTTTTTTTGGTTTTGTTTTTTGTTTGGCTAGGCAATGGGGTTAAGTGACTTGCCCAGGGTCACACAGCTAGTAAGTGTTACGTGCAGGGCCAGTGCTCTATCCACTGCACCACCCAGCTGCCCCTCACGGAAATGCTTTGTGAGGGCTGAGGAGAAGGCCCCGGTGGAGAAGGGGCCAGAGCGTGGAATTCTGGGTGAGAAAGGGCATTCCATCAACTGAGGAAAGAGAATACAGCGAGTTTAGGGTCAGGGAGTGAGTCAGGAAGGCAGACTGACTAGCCTAGCACAAGGGATTGTAGGATCAGAGAGAGGGGAGAAGACCACAGGGGCCACCTAGTCTGATCCCTCATTTACTGAGAAGTGACTTGTCCAAGGTCACCCAGAAAGTGAGTGACATGCTAGGATTTGAAACCAGGCCCTCTGACTCCAAATCCTGGGCTCTTTCCACTGGACTCTGATGGGAGAGCCATGAAATAAAGCTGGAGAGGTGTAGTGCTTTCTGATTCTGGAGGGCCCTCAGGGCCAGGCAGAGGAACCAGAACTTTGCTTGGGAGGTAATAGGAAGCCACTGGGCATTTCTGGGCAGAGGGAAAGTGCACATCTTCTGGATGTGCAAACAGAAGCAACAGGTGTTAGGGGAAGGTAATTTAGACTGAGAAGGTCTTGGTCAAACACCTCTTCCTCTCTGTAGCTCTTAAAGTCAGGAGGGTGAGTGGGAGGAAGGGGGGGCCCTGCAGAGAATAAGGAGAACCCTGAGGCACTGACATGTTTCTCACATGCTTGTCACCATGATCTCATTTGGGTTTCCTGGTACCCTATGAAAAGGGTGCTTGCCAGTCAATACATGCCCAGCACCAGGCTAAGCGCTGGGGAGACAAGAGAAGGCAGAAGACCATTTGAGGACTGAGGCGTGGAGGGTCAGAGAGGCAAAGCACTCTGCCCAGGGCCTCATTGCTGCCAGAGGAGAGACTAAAAGCCAGTCTCCCTGGCTCCAGCAGACCACCCCCCCCCCCCCCCCCGGCCTCTCCTGTCTGTCTGGTGGAGGACTCAGGCCTCTGTCTGGTGGAGGACTCAGGCCTCTGGAGCAGGCCAGCACTGAGGCCCCTCCCTTCCTTGGCCGCTGGTTCCGGAGCTGGGGACTCACCTTGCCGGGTCATAGAAGGCCATGGCTTTCTGGACCTTGTTGTAGGCAGCCACACGGAAAGGGATAATTTCCACAGACGTGAGGCCAGGAGCCATGCTCAGGACCTTTCCCCCGTGAGTGGGCTCATACAGGTCTTTCTTGGATTCAGGATGGGGCATTCCCGCAGGGTCCCGGCCTACGATGTAGAAATTGGCCCCTGCTATCATTCGGGACCGGCAGTGCCACTGGACCTAGAGAGACAGCCCAGACCAGAGAGGGCGGTTACTTATCCCCCACGGACAGAAAAGACTCCTCCTCATGGGAGGCCAGGCAGCGATCAGGGCTGAAGAAACGCCTCACCTCTGTGGGGCCAGCATAGAGCATTGGCGAGGGGAAGATGGCCACGATGGTGGACTTGGGGTCCAGGACCCCCTCCTCCAGCACGGCCGCGTGTTGCTTCATGCGCCACTGCAAGGGAACATCGTCGTCCTTGGTCCAGCCGCCCAGCGGATGCAGCAAGAGGACAGGATGCTTGTAGCCTCTCTCCAGAAGGCGGCGGCGCGTGTCCTGCATGAGCAGCGCGTGGCCGTTGTGGACAGGATTGCGCAGCTGGAACGCAAACACCGCGTCTGCAAGAGGGCGGTGCGCAAGCCGTGTCAGAGAGCAGCTGGAGGGTCGTGCTCTGCGTGCCAGTCTCAAGATCGGGACCGAGATGGCTTGTTTACAGCTAGCCAGTGAGGACAAATGAAGTCCCCGGGCCCTGAGGACCCAGACACCCATGCCAGCTTTAGACAGCTTCATACAGACGAGGGGGCAGGAGGCGGCGGACAGAGCCAGCCGCGAGACCAAAACCAACCCACACGCAGGCAGAGGCAGCACCACCCAGAGAGCCACACCGCCTGGCTCGGGGGCCACACGCTTCTCCAAAGGGCAGAGGGAGGCCGAGAGCCCAGACAGGGGCCGCCTCTGGAACCCCCCAACCCCACACCCCTGAGGGCTTCCCTCCTGAGGACCGAGGAGGGAGTGAGGCAGACCTAACGGGGGGCGGGAGGCGGGGGGCGGGCCTGACCACAGCGGAGGGACACAACGAACCTGCGTTCATTTCTTTAAATCGCTGCTTGAGCTCCAAGGGCGTGAGGCGGTACTGGTCCAGGCCATCATTCCACCGGACCCTCTCCAGGACCAGGAGGTCTCCACCAACCAGCCAGTCTCCACTTCCCATCACCATCTTCAAAGGAAATCAGGCATTTGAATGCAGTACAAGCCAGGCAGGGAACATTTGTTAAGCACCTACTGCCGACGCCAGGGAATGTCCGAGGCTGCTCTCAGGGAGCTCACAGTCTAAGAGACAACGCACACCTCCCCACAGACAAGATGTATGCAGGAGAGTGAAGCGCCAGCCTCCAAGGGGATCTGGCTTCCTGCAGAGGGGGTGCCTTGCAGGAGACCAGGGAAGCCAGGGAGTGGGGATGAGGAGGGAGAGGGCTCCAGGCCCTGCGGGCCCTGACGCTGCTAACAAGGGCTGGCTGGGAACAGAATCTCGTTGGATCCGGGATGCCTGGGAGACAGCAGCGTTCTAGCCATTTCATTGATAAGAAGCCAAAGCCCCTTGTCCTTGGCCCCGCAGCTGGAAGTGTGTGTCTGTTGGGGGGCCGGGGTGGAGTTGGGTTTGAACACAGGCCTTTATGCCTCTCACGTGTGCTCTGCCCACCACATGCCATTCAATGGAGAGTGGCAGAGCTATGCAGAAAGGTCTGAGACGGTATGTCCTAGCGGGCTTCCTGGCCAGCAAACATTTGGGCTGGGCAGGAATTCCGGGCTTGGATCATGGGCGGATTTCTGTTTGTTTTAACCTAATGTTTGCACACCCTTAAAGGGGCCACCAGTCCAACCTGCTCACTTTGCAGAAGAGGAAACTGAGGCCAGGAGATGGGCAGTCACTGGCCAGAGGTCCCCAGGAGTGGGCCTCCTCATCCAGGACTCATTCCACTGCCCCCGCCTCTTACAGTGGGGTGTCATGAACAGCTGCCATCAATAAGCCTGTGCTCCCCATGGACCCCCTTCCTCAGCTACCCAAAGAGCCTGATCTGGATCACCCTCCTGCCAACTCCTGTTTAAATCTGAACTGTTTGCTTTATCCGCTTTTTGTCATTAAGCTGCTATGTTCAGGAAAACTCCCCAAATACTTTTCTTCTAAATGAGGTGGGGGAAGGAGTTCAGTGAGAGCTGGAGTGGGCCCAGATCACATCCAGGCAGCCTGGACCATGATTATGTCCAAAACAAAGAGAGGGCTGCCAGGGAAGCCCCCACTTTCCCCGACATCCGCTTTCCAAAGTTATGGTTTTCAGTTCCATCTGGCCCCAGTGGTAAAGTGGGGTACGGAAGTTGGGAGGAGCAGAAAACCTCACATTTCTAGTGTGCTTTTCTGGCAATGACCTTGGGAGGTAGGTGTTATTATCCCATTTCACTGATGGCACAACCGAGTCCCATACCCCTGGGGCAGGTCTTCCCATCACCAAGCCTAGCACTCTCTCTAGGTTATTCTCCTAGTCTCTGCTGGCCTCTCCTGAGCTCCTGCTCTCACCGGGGAGCATCTTGTCTTCCAGGGGGCCTGCAAAAGGATCATGGTCCCCTTAGAGGCACCACAACTAGAGAGTACGGGGAATGTCCCTCTCAGTCCCCACCCTACTCCTGACTCCTCCTGGGGCCACCTGGTGCTGCCTCAGCTTTTAAAATGCAGAAAATCATACTTCATCACTTTATGAGGAGACGGAATGAGTGGTTTGGCAAAGTTTGCAGAGTCCCAGATGAAAAGCAGCCGAGATCCCGCGTGCTTTGTGATGACAGAAGCATTTCCAGCTCCACCTGCTCCCTCCCCTGAACTCTGGGGCCTTATTGCACCTTTGGGGGTGGGAGGGAACACGGGCTGGTTCCAGCCTTAAGGGGGAGCCTTTCTCTAAAGTCGCTCTTGTGTCCACTGCCAAGGCTTCCTTGGGGACATCGGACCGCACAGTGAGAGGAAGGCCCTGGGGGAGACTGCTCCTGGCCCACCCCAGCACAGGGGATTTTTTGGAAGCAGTGGAAGCCGTAGCCTGGGGAGTCCTGACCGTGGTTCCAAAGTGAGGAAAGAAGAGGTGTGGGATTCGAATTCTTACCTGGTCACTTACTGTGTTGCCTTAGACAAGTCACTTCACCCAGCTGGAGCTGAAGGGGGCCTCTAAATTCCCTTCCAGCTTAGTCCACGGGTCCTCACTAGCTGTGTGATCCTGGGTATGTCACCCCATGGGTCTGGAGTCAGGGGACTTGGCTTGCAATTTACCGGCTGTGTGACCCTAGGCAAATGCTCCTAGGTTCTATCAAATACGGGGGTTGAACGAGATGCTGTTTAAGGTTTCTTATGGCCTTGGATCTGTGACCACGAAGGAAGGAGAAGGACTTGTCCAAGGTCACATGGCCGGGTTAACTTAAAGGGGGGAATGATGACACCAGCTGCTAATTGGGATCCCACAGACCATGGCACGACCGGCCTCCTTGGGATGTTCTGGGTAAAGAGCTCTGGAAACCGTCCAGAGCATCGGCGATCACCACGCCTGCCTGCCTCTTCCCATCTCCCCAGCACCCCAGTCCAGTGAAGTGAAAGGTGCAATTACTCCTTTGCCTTCCTTCCTCATCCTTCTCAGAGAGGTTACAGATTCCTTCTTGGGGGCGTGTTCACGCAAGCCTGTCATGGCCTGGGTGGGATGGTCCTTGAAGGACCAAACCATTATTGGCTGCATTTCAGAGACCCCAGGAAAGACTGGCCCTGGCTCCATTGTGCTGGAGCTCCATAATACAGAACCATTGGAGTCATGAGAGATTTGGGCCCAAAACCTGAGTTATACTTCTAAACCTGTCAAATGACCATGGGCAAGTCACATCTCTCTGAGCCTCAGTTTGCTCCTCTGTAAAATGGGGGGTCAGCACTAGAACAGAGACTTCTTTGGCAGTTGGCAAAGGCAAATGTGGATGGACCCTTCTTAGAATCATGTTTTCAAACACAAAGTATGTGGTATTACAGAGGAAAGTGATTATATCGAAATATAGGGACAATTTTTTTTCAGTTCCTCAAGACCCCAGGCTAAGAATCCCTCAATTAGAGCATCTCAAAAATCCCTCCTAGCTCTGAACACCTCGAAGACACAAACCTCTAAAACAATGCAGCCAGTTTAAATGAAAGCCTTCTTCTTTATGTCTCTGGGTGGAGGGAAAATCACCAGCTTGTATAATTACAACCAGGGAAGGGATGAAAAAGATGCCTGATTAAGGTGATTAGAGCATATGGCTTTGCTCATATGGGTGCCCAAGACTGAGAGTTATGTCTGGCTAAGGCTGACTCCCCCATCCTTCCCACTGCCTGAAATCTGCACGTGTCATTTAGTTTCAAAGAGGAATATGCTGAGAGTGAGGGTTTGCAGGCAACAAGCTAGCTCTTGCTTTCTGTCCATTGATTGGCTCTTAGATGGGAAAGGAAAGCAGAGGCAGAAAAGTGTTTTGTGAAAAGCACGGGAAGGCAAAAAGATGGGCATCGTCGATGGTGGTGGGGCTGGGGGAAGGAAGGCTTACTAACATTGAATGGGCCCAGCGATTCTGGAAAGCAATTTTAAATTATGCTTTAAAAAAAAAAAGTGACCAAAATGCCCGTGCTTTTTAATCCAGAGCTCTCCCTACAAGGAGGTCAAAGGCAAAAAGAAAGAGCCCAGAGACTCCTCCCCCGCGGTAACGTCTTTATTATCCTGAGCTGGTGATGATGGCAGGGCTCCAAAGTCCCAGTTCGCCCTTACCCTCCATACTGAAACCAGTCGATCAGCAGCTTTTGCCCTTTCTCTGCAGTGTGGTTCCTCTCTCTAGAGTCCTAGATTCACGTCTGAGGCTGATTCTTCCCCAGCGGAGGACAGTGAGATTCAAGGCCCAATGTAATCTGGCTTCTATCCTATCTTTTCTTTCTAAATTCTGAACTTAGCAAACACTCCATATAACAAGGCTTTATTTCCATATACATTGTGGACCAGGAGAGGACTGTACATGAAGCTGCCAATCTCTTACATAGATCTCATTTTTCTTGAGTACACAATAAATCCAGCGTAACACTTACCAAGCTGCCTCATCTGTCTGTGATTCTTTCTCTTTCTGTTTGTGTGTATTTGGGGGGAGGGTAAGGTAGGAAACACCCTGGTAAAGGGATAGGGAGGAAACGCTATCCCTCCTATCTCCTCTCCCCATTAAAACAACAAAACCTTTCATAGCAAACATGCCCGTTGAAGCAAAACAAATCCCCACATTGGCCACATCCCAAAATGTATGTGTCATTCTGCATTCTGAGCCCTTCCCTTCTGTCTTGGGGGCAGGGCACGCACTTCCTCATGGGTCTCTGGCTGGCCCCTGCCTGGGTCAGAGACCCCAAGTCATCCAAAGTTGCTGCCTCTACAGGGTGGGTGATATTCTATTACTGTCTCTGCCTTGGTGCACACCGGTCTTCCCAGGTTTCTTTGGAACCGTCACTTCCATCATTTCTCACAGAGCACACAATTTGCTCCGCCATTCCCTAACCGACGGGTACCCCCCTCCATACTCTTCAAGCCAGTGACGTCAGCCTCCTTGCTGTTCCTCAGACAAGACAATCCATTTCTCAGCCGCCTCAAACCCTTACTAGCTGTGTGATCTTGGCCAAGTCCCTTCTCTCCTTTGCCTTGGCTACCTCAGGTACAAAATGAGGGGAGGGAGGGTTGGACTCTTGGTCCCTTCCAGCTCCAAATCTAGAATTCTGTGTCCATCACATGCTGCTTCCTTCCATCTTCCAACCAACTGATGCTGTGAATACTGGCCTCTCTCCATACAGTGCTTCCCTGCTCTCGTTCCCACAGTTCCCTGAGCCTAGAATGCCCTCCTTCCCCTTCTTTGCCTGTTGGATTCCTATGTGGCCTTCAGTGTTCTCATCTGTAGAATGGGGCCAACCTTAGAGCACTCTGGAGCTAAGTGGACACGGGCTTTTCTGGACGTACCTTGATGTGAGGGTGCTGGGCACAGGTGGTCCCCCAGACGCGGGCGCACCGCTCTTCCTTCCTGTGCTCGTAGAATTCTGGATCTCTCAGGATGGCCACCTTCCGTCCATCGTATTCCAAGGCGAACTCACCACAGCCCTGGAGGCATTTCTTGTCATCCTCAGAGACAGGGAGGACTATGGGGATGCTGAGGTTGAGGACGCCATCTGTGGGAAGAACCCAGGGAGGCATCAGTACGTGGCGCCTCTCACCCCTGATGGGCCATCCCTGGGATGGAAGTAGACAGAGCTGGGAGGAACCTCAGCGGTGATCTGGTCCTACTCCCTCATTTTACAGATGGGGAAACTGAGGGCCAAGCTCACGCGAAGATCACCCTCGTGACCCAGGAGAATCCCAAAGAAGGGACTCTACCACTTCCAACCTGGGTGACCTTGGGAAAGTCCCCTGGCCTCCTTGGGCCTCAGTTTTCTCATCTGCAAAATGGGGGGTTGGACTCACAGGCCTCCTCGGTCTGAAGATGTTGACTCAAGCTGCACTTGCCTTGTTCCCAACCAGCCCTGTACTAGAACCGCCGCTTCTTCCTCGTCTGACTGGTCCTCCCCAGGCCTCTGCCAGCGTGACCCTGGGCAGGCCTCGGAATCTTCGTTTCCAGCTCTGTAACACAGGGTTTGTGCTCCCTGTCTTCCTGACAAGTCAGGATGGCGCAGGTTCTTTGGAAGCCTTACAGCTTTGTAACGATGGGGAGGGGTGATCATTTCAATCATACAAGAAATAGTTTCCAAAAAATCAGCTGACTTTGGCCGATCAACATGGCCCCCAGCACCCAATCTGACTTTTTGGACTGGTGATTGGATGGAATTTTAGCACCAAGGATATTCTAGCACTTTGAAGACCTTTTCCAATGACAGAGAGCCTTCATTGATCCAACTTACCCAAACCAAACCGCCACAAAAACTCCAGTGTGGTCCCAAGGGTGGATTGCAAGAGGCCACATGGGACTCGAGGCCAAGCATCACAGGACATGGACCTGGGAGGTCACTAGTCCAACCTGTCATTTTCCAATTATCTGGAAAACTCCTTTACCCAGAATACCATGGTCTCCAAGGGTGCTAGATGATGCCTTGGTGTGTATCCCCCTTCCTGATCCAGTCTGCCACCCTTTCCTCCATGCCTGGTACGTGAACAAGAGCTTCTTGAGTTGCTCATGCTTTGAGGGGTGATTTCCTCATCTATAAAATGGGAGTTGGAGTGGATAACTTCCTTCCAGCTCCAAATCTATGGTTCTCATTACTACCCATATGACTATGTCTCTTTCCCTCTCTGGGCCTCAGTTTCCCCACATGGAGCAGGTGGTCCCTAAGGTCACATACATCAATAATCTATGATGAAGTTGTGGAAAGAACACTAGCTTTTGAGTGGAGGCCTGGGTTTGTATCCTGGCAAGGGTGCTGACCAGCTGTGTTACCTTGGGAAAGTCAAATTCCTTCTCCAGGCCTGTTGTCTTCTCTGTAAAATGGATTATCAGGGATGGCAAACCACAGCCTGAGGGCAAAATCTGACCCAAATTTGCTTCTGTGTGCCAGAGAGCGAAGAATGGTTCTTCCATTTTAAAAACACAATAAAACTTTATTTTCATATATAAAAGCCAGTCTTGGTGTTACTACTGCCCTCCAGCCCCCCAGCCCCTGCTCAGAGGGAAGTGTGTAGGCCAGTGTGGGGATCACCAGCCATACTCTGGAAACTGGCTCCAAGATGGAACAGGGCCCAAAAGGACAGGACAGATGTGGGGAGCAGTGTGGTGGCCCCCCAAACCCAGATAAGATGCCAGGGGGCTGGAGCTGAAAGCCTCCTGCAGAAGGCCATTAACAAGGTCTCCTTACTCAGTAAAGGCCTTCATCACCCCAGAGTCCCCAGAAAATGGTGTCCAGGGGATGGGGCTGGGCCCTTTCTCCTCCTCCTCCTCTTGCAGGGGCAGGGACCGGACAATGCCACGCACATTCCCCATTATGATATGGGTGATCTAATCCAGTCACCCAAGACAGTCTTCAGGACTTCTATGATTTCAGGGTCATAGATTCAGCTAAGTAAATTAAAGGTGATCCAGATCTGCCCTTCACTATATAGTGACTCTCCAAGGGCTCACAGTGATAAGGGGCAGAGTCAGGATTTGAACCCAGCTCTTTGCTGTCCAAATTCATCTCTATGTTCTATGCTAAGGTCCTTTTCAGAGACTTGCCCACGGTCCCACGGGTGATATGGGTAGTACAGAGCCAAGGTCTGAACCCCATCTCCCAATCCTGCTCTCTTTCCTCCTCGCCCCTGCTAACTACAAGAGGAAACCCAAGGTCAAGGACATTTTCCATGTTCATCCTTGCTCCCTTGGAGCATGTGCACCCCTCCCATTTGGGACCATCCCCGAAGCCTCCATTGGCTTCCAGTTCTATCATTGTCTATCAGTTGATGGTTTGAAATTACTTTCATGCAAAATCACACGTCTGCCGCAGAAGCAGCCCCATAGTTCATGCAGAATCCAACCAGATGTGCCCACTTCAACTCCCATCTAAAACCCACTCGACCTTAAAGGTCTGGAAAAGCACAAGAAAAAGAGTTCTTGGGTTCAGTGACCTGAGAGGAACACGGGCCAACATTCAAAGGCAATATGGCTGACAGCAGACAAAAAACACTCATCAAATCATTAAGGACCCACAGGTCTTCTTCTGCTGGCCAGAGATGGCAGGGTAAATCACAGCTACATGGATCCACTAATTCCCTGAATTTGGCTGGCCCAGTTCTTTGGCCTCCCCACCCATATTGCCTTTACTCTTCCATAACTGGTTGGATCATGAACTCCAATCAATTACCACTGGTTAATTTAGATTCTTTTTTTTTTTTGCTATTAAAAAACTCTAGTTCCAATTAATGTAAAATATCTAATCATAATAATTTGATTACTTGGAAAGTTATTAAAGTACATACCAAGACAGGCCATGCCTAGGGAAACATAAACACAATTAACAAACATGTTTTCAGCCCCCTTTGGAATCATCTCAGAGTCATTTCAAGGTGGTGGAAGCTCACTGGGAACTTCCCCCACATATCTATCACATATAACAATATCTGGAAGCCTAATTGCTCTCCAGGACATTGAACTTGATGCACCCCAGTGTAGTTTGGGGAGACGTGACCAGGGGAGGACTTTATGCCCCAAGGGTGGCCATCTGGCTGAATACGATGGCAGCCCACAGTAAGTGGCCCCATTTCATCTCAATGGAGGAGCTGAGGTGGCTGCTTCTGAACTCTGATTTGGGGACGTAGGTGTGGCAACACTCTAACCAGAGCATCCTGGAGAGGCCCTCCCCCCCCCACCAAAACACTAGCAGCAGCGTAAACATCATGGCTCAGTGTTGGAAGCTCCCAACCCCCTCACCAAGCGCTGACCCTGCTCACAATCCTTTACTTGAGCTGGAGGTTACCATTGCTGACTCTCATCTCACTGCATCTACATAACCTTCCCCTCGGGCAGGTAGGATGGGTCTAGTTATATCACTTTTCAGGAGACTGAGGCTCAGAGAGGTGAAGGATCTTGTGACAGTTTGGGGACAGGATCTGACCCAGGTCCTCCTGCCCTTTCCCTCTCTGCCAGTGCTAACAGACTATGTGGACAAGTTGCTTCTTCACGCGGCACCACAGCCTCGAGGGGCTGCTAGGTCTTCATTGTTGCTCTTTTCTCAATCAAGCCGTGGTTTTTCCAAGGTGAGGCATGCTTTCTCTCCACTGAGACCAGGGGACCAAAAAAATCTCCCTTCCTGTTTTTCTCCTACGTTTGTTGGTCATTCATGGTGGTGCCACGAATGCGCCCTTCATGGGGGATGCAGAGATATCTCAGGAAGGCAGGTCTGAGTGAGGCGCAGCTGCCCTCTAGCTCAGACTGACCTTTCCCCCCCGGTAGCCACTGGCCCCTCTGTTCCAGGAATGGGGCTAGTGTCAGGGAGGTCCCCTGAGCACCGGGAATGGAGTCTCTGCCACAGGGCAGCCAGTGGTGGAAGGAAACCATCTTATGGGCAATAGAATGGCCTGGACCTCGGCATGTTTCTGAGAGCTTGACCATGGGGCTTTGTCCAGGAACTTAGGTTTCCTCTGTCCAGGGCTCAGGCAGCTAGTTTCAGGGTGAGAGTTTCACCTACATATACATACACGTACACACAGACATCCATATATGTGCATGGCACATATATGTTCATGTGTATGTGTGTCTATGCGTGTGTATAAGAGAGGTTCCAAGGCCCTGGGGTCAAGGGCACAAGCCCAGAGTAGCCAAATGGTCGTTCTCAGCCTGCTCTGGGATGTCGCCCCCACAGCATCCACAGGAGGTGCTGAGCCTCTCCCAGCCTTGGCAGGAGGCGATGCCCCAGCGGCCCTCAGCCTTGCGGGCAGGCAGGCAGGGTGGGCAAAACAAAGCAGGGGAAGGAAAACTAACTAACGACTTCTCTGCTGGGTACAGAGGGCAGAGTGCGCTTCATCTTCAGCTCACAGTCCTTATGACTTGGGGAAGATGGCAGCACCTGCTGGCAGCTTCATCTGGCAGAAGGAGCTTGGGATTTGGGGGCAGAAGACCCGCGTTTGAGTCTTGCTCTCTAGCCAGGCGCTGTGGGCAAGACAGCCTCCTCCACCGGGCCCCCAACAAGGGGCTTCCCTGCCGGCCCTCAGTCCTGTGATCTTGTACCTAACCAAGTCCAAAGCTTGGAAGACTGTGGTAAAGCAAATCAGACTGGCCCTAACCAAGACATTTTTCTGCCTCACAATGCTTCCAGCTCAGGCCTCTGTAGGCTTGGAAGGAAAGGATTCCCCTCTTCACTCCAAGCCCCCATGATAAGAAAGAGTGTGAAAGAAGAAATCCTACCATCCAGCAAAGTGTCAAAGTGCATCACTTGCAGAAACTCCTTCTCCCGCATGAAGCCTTTGAGGGGTGTGGCCCAACCTTCGCTCAACACTTGGACCCACTGCAGATCCAGCTGCAAAACAGAAAGAGGTGGGTGAATGGGGGTGGGGTGACAGGTCTATCCCTGGGACAGCCCCCCACCCTGGGCTGTTTCCCTGGGGGTCAAGTCTGTCCTTGGGGCAGCCCCACCATCCTGGCTGTTTCAAGGCACTTTCCTGGTCCCAATGGGCTCTGAGCTCACTTCTATCTTAGAGGCCCAGGCTTAGGATAGACTCATTCCCATGATCTTTCTTTTGTATTCTGGGTAATTAATAATCAATTTATTAATTAGGTCAGCAAATAATCAATAAATTGATAGTGGTTTCTCTCCAGTAACCAAAGACCTCATGATCTTTCTAAGGATGGTGGTGAAAAAGGGTTGGGGTTATTCCTCATCTCAGCCTCCTCTGACCCCTGCCCAGATGATAAGGGGGCTCAGAGACCTCCTGATCTACCTGACTGAGAAACCCCTCCCCTAACCAACCACCTGGTAGCTAGCAGCCAACCTCATTCCAAGGCGAAGCTTCAGGAGTAGGCTTCAGTCTGTTTGAACCTCCCACCACCTACCGGATGGGACATCACCTGTCTGAAGCCTCCCTTCCTCCCCCAAGAGGCTGGGGCTGTGCCTCACACATTTGTTGTTATTGTGAGGCACACACACACACACACACACACACACACTCACACTTACACAATACACATTCACACACACACACTCACAACCCACACACACATATACACACACTCACATGCACTCATTCACACACACATTCTCACATATGTACACACACACACACACTCACACACAAACACACACACCATGTGATGATGCTTCTGTGAGTGGGAGTAGGATCCCCTCCTAGACTGTCAGCATTATGAGGGCAGGAGCCCATCTTACCTGAACTTTGTCTCTGCCCTAACTCTTCGCATAGTCAGTCAGGGTTCAAAATAAATGTGTGGTGAATGAAAGAATGAAAGAATGAATGAATAAATGAATGAATGAATGAATGAATGAGTGGAACAAAGTCTTTGACATGAGGCAGAAACAGCCTGAGGTCCGGGATGTTGGCAGGGAACAGAGGGAGGAATGTGAGCTAACAAGGAGACAGGTTGGGAGAAGACAAGAAGAGGGCAGGCCCAATTACTTGCTAGCTCTGGGACCCTGGGAGAGTCTTGGTTTGATGAAAAGAGCAAACAACTTGGAGTCAGAGAGCCTGGAATCAAACCCCTCCTCTGCCACTGATTAGGATGGGTGACCCTGGACAGGTCACATTACTTCACTTGGTCTCAGTTTCCCCATCTGTCAAATGAGGGAGTTGGGCCACATGGCTTCTGAGGTCCTTTCCAGGTCCAGCTCAATGATCTTAGGTCTGACCTCTGAGGTCTCTTCCGGTCTAAATCCTAAGATTCTTTTGGTCTTCTCTACCCAGCACTCAGCACAGTGCCTGGCACACAGGAGGTGCTTAATAAATGCTTGCTGACCTACTGCTTTAATCAGAAGGGAAGCTCTAAGTGAGCAGTCAGACAGGAGGAAATTGGCTTTGGCGCTCTGAGGCATCTCTGGGATAAGATACTCCAGCGAAAAGCTCTTGGCTTCTCCCAGAGCCGTGTTCCCTCCCCCCCCTTCCCACCTCATCGAGAACTAGGAAGGGCAGTCACCTTGGTGATCAGCAGGGAGGGCAGCTTCTCGGCTTCAGCCCGGGCCGCGTCCACTTTGTTTTCAGGTACGAAAAGTTCATGGATGCCTTGAATCGCCGAATGGGGCACGATAGTCTGAGGCCAAAGGGAACACAGACACCCGCCGTGAAACACGATGATCTCAAGCTGGACGTCCGCAGGGCCAGGACAGACCCTCCCCCCTCCCCTCTGCCCCTCCCCCAGCTTGTCTCTGTTAAGGGGGCGCCCCCACCTACCTGCTCCTGAAGTAAGTCCACCACCTGCTGCACACAGTCGCTCACGGTCGACAGGTTGGTTTTCACAACCAGCTCAGGGGTTTCCGGTTTTTCATATTCAGAGTCGATTCCCGTAAACCCTGGAAGCAGGACACATGAAAATGGCTTTCACCAGGAGGTGATAATTAGCTTAATCGAAGGGGGAGCCCTTGCCCGGGTAATGGACCAGAAATAAGTTCCACTGACGATTCTTGATCTGCAGTCAATACACTTAGGAGGAGAGAGACAGTATCTGTGCCACCTCCCTCCTCTCTACTCTCAAGCAGAATGTAAGCTCCTTGGGGGCAGGCACCATTTTTTAAAATTGGGGTAGTGAGGTGGTACAGTGGGTAGAGTACTGGGCTTGAAGGCAGCAAAATCTGAGTTCAGATCTGGCCTTATTGAACCACTGCTTGCCTCAGTTTCCTTATCTGTAAAATGGAATAATACCATCTACCTCCCCAGGTGGTTGTGAAGATCAGATGAGATCATACTTATAAAGTGCTTAGTACAGTGCCTGGCACATAGTAGGCACCATATGAAAATTCCAGCTATTATTATTATCATTGTCATTATTGTTACTCTTATCCCAGATTTGTTAAATGCCTCACGTGTGCCAGGTGTTCTGGCTAAACAGGCAAAATCAAATCACTTTCCTCCTCCCCCCCCCCTTTGATTTTTAACTGTTTTGGCCTGGAACTGAGAGTTTCAAACCCAGGAATTTCTCAATAAATGATATGAGAATACAGGAAGCAAATTTTCTTCTGGAGGGCCGAGAGTTTCCTGGGCACAAGGATATCCCTCCACCCCACAGACTGGCACCCACTCTGTGACCTAAGAGTCAGCTCACGTCCTGCGCTTCTGGGAGGTGAGGGATGTCAGGGTCCCTCAGAGGTAGGATTTGAACCCAGATCTCCCAGACTCCATCTCTATTCCCTCTGACATGCCACTTCACATAGCGTTTAAAATGTGGGTGATGTCTTTCCTTCCACCTGGGAAATAGCTCTTTTCCTTCTCTCTAAGAACGCCCAAGTATCTGAGCAGGAATGTGCCAGGGAGGACCCCCAGCCCAGCCCATTCTCGAAGGATGGGAATTTATGTTGATGGCCATATTAACATCATTATCGTCATTAGATTTGGAGTTAGAAGGGACTTTGATATAAGAGAAAACTGAGAGAAACCCACCGTCACAAGTGGCAAGTAACCTAGGCAGAATTCGAACCCCAAACCCCTGACTTCCGATCTGTGATTACATTATGGGATCACCGTTTCAGAGCAGGAAGGGAGCTCAGAGGCCATCTATTCCCACCCCTCATTTTACAGATGAGTAAACCGAGGCCCAGAGGAGAGGTGACTCTCAAAGTGGCGTGTTTGTCTCCCTGATGCCTAGAGCAGCGTCTAGCAGACAGGAGGCACCCGAGGGCTGTAATCCAACCCGGTTGGTGGTTGGACACTAGGTCTGCCATCCGTGCCAAAGCACCACGATGTATGACTAACCCCTGCTTCCACCTTATACAACCTGGGGAGAGGCCATTGGTCACTTCTTCAAGGGTGAGGAGAAGAGAGAAGGAGACGCTAGGAAAACTCCCCCGCGCGGGCCTCCCTACCTTTGATTTCCCCAGCCCGGGCTTTCTTGTAGAGGCCTTTCACGTCTCGGCTCTCACAGATGTTCAGAGGGGCATCGACAAAGATTTCAAAGAAGGGGAGTCCTGCGGTCTCGTGAATTTTACGAGCATTCTCCCGGTCCTGTGAACAACAAAAGAAGATCACCGGCTTCGCAGTGAGAGGCATTTGACGTCACCAGGGCCAACTTGGCTTCGTTTTTCCTTTTGTTTGTTTTAAAGTGAAAGTCAAGCAGATAGCAACAAACCCCTATTGAGCAAAGCGCTGGGGGGCGGAGGGGGGGAGAGACACGGAAGGCTACACAAAAGGGAATGGGTCACAGTCCCTGCACTCAAAGGGCTTATACTCTAGCAGGCTGGGAACCACGGAGGAAAACTGCCCGTGATGCGTTCATAAGAAAGCTCCCAGACCTGCCCCAGGAGCCACGCGCCTCGTCCCCCCCTGGAGGTTTACGAGGCTGCCGCTTATCGACTTCCGGCAGCGCTCAACAACCCCAGAGGCTGGCAGGGCTCCTGGAACGTCTCCTTTCATAGAGGAAGGAGAAACTGGGCTGCTTGGGAGCACCTCCTTTGGGGCAGAGAACGTAGAAGAGCGGACTCTGGCATGGGGAGCCAGAGGCCCTGGCGTCGGGCACCCAGGACTCAAAGAGGGAAAGTGAAGGAGATTGTGGCCTGAGAAGAAAACAGGAGAGAGACCGAAAGGCCAGGTGGCCACTCCAGGCGCCTCCCAACCAGACGCCTCCTCCGAGTCAGGGGCCAAGCACCCCTTTGTCACAACTCCTGGAACCCAAGAATCCCAGCGAAGGTTAAAAAAAAAAAGGCTTGGGCACTCTTTCTGCTCCTCCTTTCTTCTGGAAGAATGAGTTAATCCTCCAGGGGCAGAGGTGTGAAGTGCTCAGGTCTGAAGACCTCAGCTTCCAGGGTGTGCTGCTGCAGAGATGGACGGCTGCTTTATTTTTCTGGAGACATTGGGGGTGGGAGCACACTCCTCATGTCTACCTTTCAGAAATTTTCTCCTCTAGGGCCGCGGGGAAGGTGGGAGGACGCCGCCACTGATAGGAAGGGGGGCAGAGGAAGATAAAGACAGAGGTCATTGACCAAGTGCAAGGAGAGAAGGGAAGACATCTGGTTTCTGACCCTTCCTCCAGTTGCTGGAGTCCTCTCCACCAAACTCGCATTCACTCCTCTGTGTAATATGGTAACCACCCACAGAGAATTTAAGTTTCTTCAGGGCTGGGGCTATAATAAAACCAGAGACGGAAAGCCAGAAGAGACCCTAGAAGCCATTCTTGTCTGTTTTCCCCGTGCTTGGAACACGATGGGCATTTACTAAATGATGGCAGGACTGCATAGCCACCGCCCTGCCAGCTCCTTGAAGCCAGTCCACTTCCCACCTGTGAGCCTTTGTCTGAAATGCACTCCTGCCTGAATTGCACCACACAGAATCTCTACTTTTCTCCAAAGCACAGCTCTGGGGCTACCTCTTACACAAGACCTCTTATTACCCTCGCTTCCTCTTGAGATAATTTTTTTTATTACTTTGCATTATGTTCTGAGTCTGCATCCTTAGCAAAGACACAGAGTGTTGCACATAGTAGGCGCTTTGTCTATTGTCATCAAATGAACCCATTGCAGTGAATGAATCCCAAGCCAATTCACCTTCGCAAATGGAGAGATGAAGCTGGTGATGCAAACCAGTCCGGCGTCGGCAAAAAGCTTGGCCACCTCCGCTATCCGGCGAATGTTTTCTTCCCGATCCCCGGCTGAGAAGCCAAGGTTTTTGTTGAGGCCATGGCGCACGTTGTCCCCGTCCAGGGAATAGCAAGGGATGGCGTGGGACACCAGGTACTCTTCCAGGGCAAAGCTGATGGTTGTTTTTCCAGCGCCAGAGAGACCTGTTCGGGAGTAGACGTGGGTTAGTTAGTTGGAAGCCTCTCCTGGGTACCAAAAGATGAGATTGTGACCTAATAAAATGAGCTGGAGAAAGAAATGGCAAACTTCCACAGCATCTCTGCCAAGACAGCCCTCACTGGAGTCACAAAGAGTTACACGCCACTGCCACAATTCAACGTCAACTCAAAGCAAATGTACGCGGCTGAAGTTTTGGACGGACGGGCTTTCAGGTGCCTCTGAATAGGCACAAATCCCGTTTCTAGGCGTGCTTCAAGCCTTTTCATCGCCACAAGCCCCAAGTCTTTGAGGTAGTAGCATCACCTGTTGGTTCGGCTGTCACCTGCGAGCCGGAGCCACCATCGCTGTGGGAAGGCTTGGGCAAAATGGAGACGGGTGCTGGGGGAGGAGGAGGCAAGAAGCTGCCCTGGGGATGAAAGGACTGGGTAAAGAAATGGCGAAACAGGGGAAGGGGGAGGATAGGCTCCTAGCAGCTGTATGCTGTAGAATGGCCCTGAGGATTGTGGCCGCATACCAGACAGGTCTACTAAGTAGAGAACATAGTAACTTGAATCATCAGATTTTGACACATTGGCTTGGATCCACTTGATAATCTGGGTACAGAAAGGAGCCTGGATCTCTCCTTTGCACCAGGGAACTCACATTCCTGGGGCTCCAAGGAAACTCTTTTCCTTCCTCAGACACATTGTTGTTTAGTTATTCCAGTCATGTCCAATGGTTTGCCATTTCCTTCTCCAGCTCATTTTGCAGATGAGGAACCTGAGGCAAACAGGGGTAAGTGACTTGCCTAGGGTCACACAGCTACTGGCAGAGGCCAGATTTGAACTTGGGTCTTCTTGACTCCAAGCCTGGCACTCTATCCACTTCACCACCTAGCTGCTCTCTTGGACCCATTGCATCATGGTAAAGAGAACCAGACGGGAGTCCTGGATTCAAGCCTTAGCAGTGCCCAAACCCCCCTACATGAGCTCAGGAAGGTGCATTTCCTCTCTGGGATTCGGTTTCCTCAAGAGATAGACTCCAGGATCCTGAGGGTCGTTTTTGGCTCTAACATTCAGAGATTCTCTGAAAACCACTAAAGCAGAGGGTATGAGCAGTGGCTGCTGCCACCAGGAGCCATGCACTTCCCAGGAGAGTGGAAGCTTCTTGAGGGCAGGGACTATTTTCTTGGATTTGTCTTTGTATCTCCAGTGCTTTTCACAATGCCTTGACACACAGTGGTCAATTCAGTTCAACTCAACAAGCATTTAAGTGCCTACTACATGCTAGGCAATCAGGAAACAAGAAGAAAAATGAAACCCTCTCTGCCTTCCAGGAGTTTCTATTCATGGGCCCTGGGTTTGAATCCTGGCTCTGTGACTTACTGCTTGTATTGCTTAATAAATATTTGTTGAACTGAACTGAAGAATGTGACATACATACATACAAAGAGAGAGAGTTGGGTAAAATTTAAGCCACTGGTACATTTCTTGTGTGTAAATCATTTCATCCTAACTGTAACATACTTTTACGTCTTCGATATGAATGTCTTTCAGACCACTGGGCACAACAGTGTACCAGCATATTAGATCATCAGAAAAATGACCACAAGAATATCCCTTGCCATCCCAAACGGCATGGACTGGATTCTGGAATATTGGGGCAGGAAAGAAGACCAAAGAGTATCTAGTTCAGCCCCCTCAGCACACCCCAAGAGGTAGAGGCTATCTTTTTGAAGGCTCGCCATGAAGAGCCCCCACCACTCCCCAGGCGGACCACTACTGCTTTGGACAGCTCTCAGTGCTGACGAGTTGGCTCTTCTCTAAATCAAGCCTAACTCTGTCTCCCTACAATTTTTCTCCGTTGTTCTTAGTTCTACCCTCAGAAGCCCAATGGCTGAGTCCAGGTTGACATCCCCCTTCCCCCGCCCCAGTTAGCATGGAGTTTATCTGAGCCAACATCTCCAGGCATTTTTAACTGAACTGAACAAATGACCACACCACCTTCCGATAACAAGACTGGCCGACGACGTACCTGTCAACCATACTGTACAGCCCCGAAATCCTCCTCTGGTCCCGACAACCTGGCCTCTCTTATTCCTGCTCACATGGTGAGCCTGGTAGACCACATTGGTGGATTTCTGTTCGACATCCTACAAGATGAAATATCACATTGTTTTGGTTAATGAAACATGGTTTTTTTTTTCCTTCATGGAAACACAGCAAAACATAATACAATCGAAATTCAGTGATGGGATTTGGTGATCTCCTCTCCTGTCTGTGTACTGACCAGCTGACCTGCAGCTGGTGCGAGACATATGACTAACTCCCTTTGTAAGGGAAGAGACATCTTGGAGAAGACAGCTCTAAGCAGTCTCATGTCTTGGGTACCATATTGCCATCTGGGGTCAAGGTCATGTCTGGGGTTTGTTTGCCTAAGCCACGATGAGCACTGGGGGTTCTTTGTTCCTTCTGTGTGTATGTACTCAATTCACATGACTTTGCAAAGTCTGGAGAAAGTGAAATAAGAAAGAGCTGCTGCTGCTGCTTGGCGGCCCTTAGTACAGAGCTAAGATGTTGTCCTTTGGAGATGGATGCACCACTGTCTTGAGCATAGCTGGAAGAACCACCGTGAGCTGCAGCTAAGGTCATCCTAATTAAAGGATTGGAGTCAGTGACAGGGTCCTAGTCAGGAACAGGACAAGGAAGATTATGAAATTGGGGGGGGGGGAGTTCATTCTTGAAAGAAGCACCATATTAAAACACGTAAATAACCCCTAAAGGAAAATGAGCTCAGGTGAATCACTATGAACAATCTTGATTGTAGGGAATATGAAATGAAATGCACATCTCTCCTTTTGTTAGAAACATGGGGGCCATAGGATCAGGGTACTGCAGATACAGTCAAATCCTAGTGGCTTTGTCAATCAGTTTTGCTTAACTGCTTTTCTTGGTTACTATGGAGGGTTCAATGAGGGCGGGGAGGGGGTAGAATATCAGAAGATACAACGGTATTAAAATTTAAAAAAAGTATTCTGAAAAAAAAAGAAGAGAGGAAAAAAGGAAGGAAAGAAGGAAGGAAAATCTCCCAGTGGCCCTTTGTGCTCTGGGTAGGGTATTGTCCTTCCTAAAGGAGGTCTACGTCAGAGGTGTCAAACTCAAATAGAAACAAGGCCACCAAATCATGCACAAGGATACCCGTGGGCAGCATTTGGACTTAGAAAACCATATGTTCACACTAGCCTCTAGCTCTGGGATCCCCAGCTCACTGGTGAGCTCTTGCTTCATCTTGCCCAGCTCTGGGCCTCCCTCTCACTTCCCAGGTCTTTCCACATCATGCTGCCATGTTCTATGCTTGGAACTGTCCAGTTGCCCCTTACATGTTGTCTTCTGCATGAGAAGATAAGCTCTTTGCACTGGCTGGAGCATAGTAAGCACTTGATAAATGCTCTATCATGTCTCCTTACGTCTTCTGTCTGTCTTCTTAGCTATCAATCATCTATCTAGCCTTTTTTTTTAAAAATCTAGACAATGGGGTTAAGTGACTTGCCCAGGCTCATACAGCTAGTAAGCGTTATATGTCTGAGGTTGGATTTGAACTCAGGTCCTCCTGATTTCAGGGCCAGTGCTCTATCCACTGCACCACCCAGCTGCCCCCCCTTCTTTTTCTTTATCTGCCTTCCTATTTCTAAAAATATCTTTCATGGCTTCCTATTCCCTTTTGGACGAACTAGGAATCCCTTGGCTTGGAATCTAAAGCCCCCTGCCATAGCTCTCGTCTCCAGGATCATTTCATATCACTACCCTTCAGGCACTTTATGTTCCAGCATACACACCTGTTTGCTCTTCCCTTACCCATGTGTTCTGTCTTCCACCTTAGGCCTCTGGTTAGGCCAGCGCTTATGCCTGGAATGCACCTTCTCCCCTGTTCCTTTGTTCTGTTCACAACTTCATGACTGGGGAGCCATGTCCTCTGAGAAGCTGCTCCTCATCTCTCTAGTGGGCTCTCCTGCCTGAAGGGACTTTGTATTTACTTCTCTGTGTTACCTCAATGATGTTACCCTCATGGAGTGTTTGCTCTCTGAGGGCAGAGACTGTTCCTTTTTAGTGTCCCTGGTGCCTAGCTGGGGACCTAGCTCACGGTTGATAACTAAATCGTGTTTATAGAACTGCACTGAACACTAGCTGACCTGCACAGGGGATGGGAAGCATGGGAAAGTGCTTTTCATCCATTCTCTAAATTCCCTCTCTGCTCTCAGACACCTGAGATCCCCTGTTGGCATTTCATTCTCATCACCAGCCTATGGTGCAAGGACTAGAGAGACTAGAACAGAAACAGTCCTTCTCTCCTCTTTGTTGCTTATAGATTGGAGACTACACAGGTGGATAAGGTCAATGCTTTCTGAATTGAATAAAAGCATTGGGGTGCCAGCCCGTTCTCTGGAGGCTCATTTGCTGAGACTGTTCTCAGGACAACTTCAGGAGGCAGACAGGACCTTGTCCCGCACGGATCTGGATTATAAATATTATTATTATTATTTATTTATTATTATCCTAGAGCTACAAAAAGAATAAGGGAAAGGCCAAAGATTGGTGGGCAGGTCCTCCATGGAGGGCTTATAATAAGATGTGGACAAGGGTTTTGATGGGACCAGCCATGGGTGGTGGAGGGGGTGTCCCCTCATGGATCACACAGAGTCTGTGATCAGTTTTATAAACCCCAGGTGGCAGCATTGGTGGCTGCTCCAGAGGAGAAGGAGGGGATTGTTCAGTCAGCTTCTTTTCTTTTCTTTCTTTTCACTTTTTTCTTTCCTTTTTTAGGCAAACTATTTGGTTCCTCATCTACAGCCAGCTGGGCCACAAGACAGGCTGATCTCTGCACAGTGTCCTGTCTGACAAGGGTCATGGCTGCCAGAAACGTTCTGTTTCTCGCTGAAGCCTTGCCCTCTGGGTACATATCCTGTTGTGAATTAGAACAGAAAGGTCAGCAAAAGAATGCCGTTTCCCAATGGAGGATCAAACCCTGGCCATTAAAGCCTCACAGACAGCCTTCTTTGTCCCCTTGTGGCCTTGGGGCTGTAATGGGAACAGCATGGCTCACTGGGAGGAGGACGACATTTACAAGTGCTTATCAGGCACTGGGCATGTGCCTGGCATTGTGTGTGCTAGGGCTGGTCCCTCCCTCAAGGAGCTCACATTCTAATGGGGGAAGAGACAGCGTGCAACAGCTGTGTATGCAGAGAATCTGCACAGTATGGATGGGGAAGGGCACCGGCAGCGGGGGGGGGGGGGGGAGGTGCCTCCTGCACAGGGCAGATTGGGGTAGAGTCTCCACGGAAGCCAAGAGGCAGAGGTGGGGACGGAGGGCACACCAAGCATGGGGCGTGAAGAGGGGAAAAGGCATGGACTCAGGAAATAGAGAAGCATGTGTAGCAAACAGCCAGGAGACCTGTGTAGCTCGATCGGAGAATGTGTTGGGAATAGAGGGAAGCCAAGTATGAGAAGACCAGCAAAGGAGGAAGAAGGGCAGAAACCACTAAGCTTGGCAAAGGGATTGAGTGAAAATCAGGAGCTGTGAGGTGGCACCTTGGTGGCAGCTGGCACCCATGAGCTCTTCCCTGGCCTCTCTCCACTCAGATTTATCAAAGCCCAGTTCTTCTGGGACCAGCAGTTACTCTGTGTTCTGGGATCTCTCTGCCTCACCTCAAATAAATGAGGGGGCAATACGGGCTTCTTGTCTGAGATTTGCACAGTTATATTACATGGGCATTACTGCAGGAACAGGGGACCACAGGGGAGTCCTGTGGAGAAGCAACTGTCTCCTAGGATGCTGTAGCCACAGCCACTGGAGACCCAGAACAGGGGAGTTCTGGGCATTTTCAAATGCTTCAACATCTGAAACAGACACGGCTTTCTTAATGGGAAGAATATGTATTACCATTGGCTTTGCCACCTCTGACTGGCAGCTGAAACCCCCTAGATGTGTCAGCAGCTGGGCTCAAAGGCTTGGTTGTCTAGGTTAGCTCTCTATGCACAACATCACTCTGAAACTCCAGGAACATCTATTATCTATCTGTCTATCTGTCTATCTATCTATCTATCTATCTATCTATCTATCTATCTATCTATCTATCTATCTATTGACCTATCGATCTATTATCTATCTGCTGTCTAGCATTCTATCAATCATCTATCATCTATCCTCTATCTGTTATTCTGGCAGTCTGTCCATTTGTCTATTTATCTGTCTGTCAGTCTGTCTTCCTGTGTGTCTATCTAGCTATGTCAATATTTAAGCATTAAGAAATGCAGAGCTTTTCTATCCTCAGTCAACATCTTTAAGCTGTTTCCTTGCTCCTTTACAAACGTGACTCTCTGTCTGAATGCCAAGGCCCACTTAGGGACCTGCCCTGGGTTAGCCCAACACAATCCCCAGAGGACATGCTCCACAAATCTCTTTTGCAGCCTCCAGTTAATCCTCTGAGCTCTCTTGAGTCACATCCCAGATGTCCCATGCTGGTGATGAGTCTTACTGCCTAAGGTCCTAGGCCTGAAACCTAGAGATCCCTCTTTCCCTCCACCCCCAGACTGCCCAGTGGCTAGAAGCTCCCTGCTCTGCCTGAAATGCTCATGTGTTGTTTGGCTGTCCTATTCCATCGGCTGACCCTCCTCTCAGCTCTTAAATGAGAAGGAGGAAGTGTGCTCTTCTATGCCCTCACATTCCCAGGAGGCCTGAGACACAGAGCTTAGCCCTCTGAGCTGTTGTCAGGCAGCTGAAGAGACCAGCAGATGCTGGAAGAAGACCAAATTTTTTCTACAAGTTCAGATGGACAAAAGGGCCTCCCTCCCACCAAGAAAATACCAAATTCCCAATGGGCTTGGGATTTAAGCTTGCCAAGGAATGACAATGCATCTAGAGTAAGAAGAAAGACTGAGAAAAGGTAGAAAACCCATCCCAAACCACAGAAACACTTGAGACATTTTGAGAACAAATTTGGAAAGGATATAGACATACATAGCCAGCGACTCTAACTCTAACCCTAAGGGGAAAACACAGTTCTCATTTTTCTTCCAAGAAAATAATGTGTCTGTGCCAAAGATGTTACGATACCTGCACACTGGCATTATGGACCAGGAGGGCTAGGGCCCTCTCCCCTCCCAGCCACTTAACTTTTCTACCTCTAACAGCAGATCCTTTTGAAAAAATAATAAACGTTTTACTCACTTTTTTAAACATTGTCATCACTGCTGAGTGGAAGCTCCACCTCTCTGAAAAGACTTGTTTCTCACAAAAAAGAACAGCCAAGAAAAACAAGCCCCCAGAAGAGTGGTTGCCATGCCTGAAGGCACCCTCAGTCTGCACCTGTATTCCAGCACCCCAATTCTGGTAGATTTTCTGACTGGTGCAACTTGGGGTGGAGGGGGGGTTGGAAAGGATTTTTTGAGGAAGTTCTTGAGGGGGAGAGAAGAAGAAGAAGAAGAAGAAGAAGAAGAAGAAGAAGAAGAAGAAGAAGAAGAAGAAGAAGAAGAAGAAGAAGAGAAGAAGAAGAAGAAGAAAGAAGAAGAAGAAGGAGAAGAAGAAGAAGGAGAAGAAGAAGAAGAAGAAGAAGAAGAAGAAGAAGAAGAAAAGAGGAAGAAGAAGAAGAAGGAGAAGAAGAAGAAAAGAGGAAGAAGAAGAAGAAGAAAAGAGGAAGAAGAAGAAGAAGGAGAAGAAGAAGAAAAGAGGAAGAAGAAGAAGAAGAAGAAGAAGAAGGAAGAAGAAGAAGAAGGAGAAGAAGAAGAAAAGAGGAAGAAGAAGAAGAAAAGAGGAAGAAGAAGAAGAAGGAGAAGAAGAAGAAAAGAGGAAGAAGAAGAAGAAGGAGAAGAAGAAGAAAAGAGGAAGAAGGAGAAGAAGAAGAAGAGGAAGAAGAAGAAGAAGAAAAGAGGAAGAAAAGAGGAAGAGGAAAAGGAAGGAGAAGGAGAAGGAGGAGAAGGAGAAGGAGAAGAAGGAGGAGGAGGGTTTTCCACCATCTCAGAAGGCATGGTGTCCATCCGGCTCTATATTTAAGCCCTCCTCCCAGCTGATGGGCCTGCAGGCACGGATCAGCTATTTGAGGCCAGGTTTGGCTTGGTTTCTGGAGGCCAGTGAAGTTCTTTGACTTATTGTGAGGCCAGAGGCTCTCTCTGGTGGGGCTCGCCATACAAAAAGCACGTCTCAAAGCCTGGGTTATAAAATGATGCTGTGAGTGGCTTTTTTGGGGGGGAGGCTCAAGGAGTCAGACTGGTAGACTAATCTCATTCTGTGCGCCCTGGTACAGGACTCGATTTGATTAAATAGGTGATGAGGCAGCAGCGACACTCAGTCAAAGAAAACAGATGGCCTCTTTCAGGACACGCTGAAATCTGATAGTCATTTGTGTACAATCACCTCTGGGTGATGAGGTGATGAGGAGGCCACTCTGGTGTGGAGGCAGCTGGCTCCTCCATCCTCTCCCACCAGGCTGAGCTTCATGGACTGACTGATTCTACTCTCTGCACTTCCTCCGTCTTTGTGTTTCTCTGCCTCCTCAGTTCAACTCCATGTAACTCAATTCCAAAGACTTTCTTAGCTGTCCGTGGGCAAGGTTCTTTCTGCCTAGAAGAGTATCCTCACCTCTTTGCCTGCTGAATTCCTTAACCATCCCACAAGGCCCAGCTCACCTGTCAGTAATGTCCTTCTTCCTCCCACCTCTCACCCAGAGTCTTTCAGCCGTACTCTATTGGGTACCACTGTGACAGGCCTAGGACTGCAGCCCACATCTCTCAGAATTTTCCCTATGGGCCTGGATGATGCGGATGATGATGAAAACGATTTAAAACGACCAACTGGTAACTCAAGGATGCTGAGAATCACCCTTGTCCCCCTCATCATCAGTCTGATCTATCTCCCGTGTTTGGAACTCTCTCCTCATCGCCATCTTCTGGCGTCCTTCACGTCCCAGATGAAATCCCACCATCTTCTGCAAGAAGCCCTTCCTAATTCCCATTAATGTTAGTGCCTTCCCTTTCTTAATGATCTCCAACTTATCCTGTCCATATCTTCTTTCTATATAATCATACACAAGGTATCTCCCCCATTTGGTGGTGAGACGGAAAACAGGGGCTGTTTCTTGCCTCTCTTTGTATCCACAATACCTAGGACGGTGTCTGGCACATGCATTTCCTCCTAATAAATGCTTGCTGACTTGTTGATCTTTAACTATTTCCATCTCCCCCACCCCCATCCAGGCAAGAGACCAAGGGAAAGGATAGAGCAGTGATGAACAGGACATGGGTGTAGCAAAGTGGACATCCTCCTCCTGTTTGCATTTGCCCTTAAGATTTAACCTTTTTCCCCCTTCTCATGAGGCTCCTGCCAGGAGAAGCCTGGGAGCCAGGCAGTTGGGTGGCAAATGATTCGTTGGGAACCATTGGGTCCTACTAGCTGCTATGGTCATGATCCAAGGGAGACGATGTTTCCTAAATACCGTGGTCACAGCAGAGTTGAGTACTTCCATAATGTGAGCATAAAGGGTCAAGACTGAGCTAGGAAATTCCCAAAGAGCAGGCAGGGATGGAGGAATGGACCAGACATCATCCTGTTTCTATAATCTGAAACAATCACTTTGTAGCAGAGCCTAGTTTTAGACAGAAGTCAACAATCATTTCCCCCGTCCAGGTCTTTTGAAGACAATGCTTGGCACAGCACACACACACACACACACACACACACACACACACACACACAATCTTCTGAGGAGGCATCAAGGGGCCATAGATGAAACCAGAGGTGGTCGCTGGAGCAAAGCGCCACCTGGTGGGCAATATTATAAACTCTCCTTCCAGGCTGCTTAAGGCTAGGGAGGAATCCAGTCTTTCTGTGGGCCTAAGGAAGGCAGGATGGCAATTAGTGACCACTGTCAACGCTGCTGTAGCACCTTAAGCATCACCTGGGATGCCCTCCACGTGTACGCACAGCACAGACCTGTGTCACAGACATTTATGTAATGTTTTCAAAAATACATTTTTAAATTCATTGTTTCTCAATTACATGTAAAAACAATTTTTAACATTCTTTTTAAAATTTTCAGTTTATATAATGTTTTAAGGCGTACAAGGAGCTGCATATACATTATGTCATTTGAGACTCACAAAAACTCTGAGAAGTAAGTAGTATATGTATTATTATCCTCATTTTACCAATGAAGAAACTGAGGCCCAAGGAGGCAAAAGGACTGATCTGTAGTCAGGTAGCCAGAAGGTATCATTGTCACCAGTATTATTTGAAAATAGTGTTAGAAATGCTCTTATAACAAGACAACAAGAAAAAGAAACTGAGGAAACAAATATTGGCAAAGAAGAAATAAAATGATCAATTTTTTTCAGATGACATTACAGTCTACCTAGATGAACCCTAGAGAGTCAGCTCAAATCATTGAAATAATTAACAAGTTAGTACAAAATTTACTTACACAAATCATGAGTCTTCCTATATTCTACCAGCAAAATCCAGAATTTCGAGATAGAAAGAAAAACTTCATTCAAAAGCATTACAAAATATATGAAATATTTGGAAGTCTGTCTATAAAGACATGCACACACTATGTGAACAGAGGTCAAGTCAATAAGCGTTTATAAGTGCCTGTCATGTGCTATGCACTGTGTTGAGGGATGTGAATACAAAGAAAAGGAAACCAAAGTGCCTGCTTTCAAGGAGCTGACAGTCTAATAGAGGAAACACAACACCAGAAAACAACTACGTACAAACAAGCTGGATTCAGGCTAAACTGGAGATCATCTCAGAGGGAAGGTACTCACTAGCACCAAAGAGAATCAGGAAAGGCTCCTTGCAGAAGGCAGGATTTTAGCTGGGGAGTGAAGGAAGCCACAGAAGACAGGTATGTGGAGGCGAAAGACTGCAGGCATAAGAGACAGCCAGGAATATGCACAAAGCTGGGAGACGCAGCATTGTGTATGAGGGACAGCAAAGAGGTCAATGTCACTAGATGCCAAGGGGAGGAATGTATAAAAAGACTGGAAAGATATAAAAGGGCCAGGAATGAAACTATAAAACATTCTTTACAGAAAAGACATCTAAATAATTGGACAGGTATTAATTGCTTATGGTTGGGCTGTGCCAATATAATTAAAATGATGTTATTGCTTATATTGATTTATTTATTCAGTATTATACCAATCAAATTACCAAAGGATCATTTTAGAAAGCTGGAAAAAATAATAACAAAATTAATCTGGAAGAACAAAAAGCCAAGAGAAATAATGAAAAAAAGTGGTAAGGAAGGAAGTCTAGCGGTAGTAGATCTCATTATATCCTACAAATCAGTAATTACCAAGATTATTTGGTTCTGGTTAAAAAGTAGAAAAGTCAACCAGTTGAACAGAGTAGGTGCACAACACCAGAAGCAATTGAATGTAGTAGCTCTGGAGCGACAAAGCAAAGGCTAAAATAACTCCTGCCCTCAGGGAGCTCCCATTCCAATTCGGGAAACAACAGGCAGACAAGGAAGTAAGTACAAGTTACATGCGGCCACCTCAGATTCCCAGCCCCTTCTTAGCTCACATCTGCACCCTTGAAATCGCTGCAGAACAATCCCCCAAGCCTCCATCCTGCTTGGCTGACTCGAGCCTTCCCCCTTTCTGATCCATCCTGCCCCAGCTGCAACCTCAAGCATCACTAAATAACCTGGCAGTGTGTGACTTCATGCTTTCCAAACAGGCAGTGGGGAAGAAGCTGTCAAAGATAGACTTATCCTTCTAGGCTTTAGCACGCATTTTAAAGGGCTGGGGCCCCAAAATCAAAAGCAAAATTAGAGAGAGTAGAGAACCCAGAAAGAACCCAAAGAGATAAATAGACAGACCAACATGTGTGTGATTGTGTGCAGTTGTGTGTATGTGTGTGTAAATCACAACAAACGCCACTTGGATTCATGGGTCAAATAAATTTTAAAAATATTTTTCAGATGAAAACATGAAGGAGGGGAGGAGAAGCACAGTATGTCTTTACTATTGAAACAACAGAACTTAGGAGTTATACTGAGATAAAGAGAATAAACAGAGTGAGGATGTGAGTGTGTCCTTAAAAAGTCCCCCTGATCTATGTGTACAGTGTCCAGTCTCTAATGGGCACACAGGCAGAAACTGTTAACTCATACACTCAGCAAAAACTCAAAAAATGTCCCACCTCATTAATCATTAACAAAATTCAAAATAAAACAAGCAGCACATGCTCATTCACACCCATTAATTTGTCCAAACTAAATCAAAATGATAAACAAGGTCCCTGTTGGCATGGTGATGGCATCCACTTTTGGCTACAACATTGATTGAAGCTACCTTTCTGGAAAGAAGTACTAAGAAAGTACCTTCTGCTTTGGGAGCCAGGAATCTTCCTAGTATAAAGATACCAAAGGAAATCATTACTTGGGGGGGGGGGGAGACAGACAGACAAATACAGAGAGGAGAGACACAGAGAGAGGGGAGAGAGAGAAAGAGAGGGAGAGAGAGAGAGAGAGAGAGAGAGAGAGAGAGAGAGAGAGAGAGAGAGAGAGAGAGAGAGAGAGAGAGATGGAAGAGGGAAAGGTAGAGAGACAGAAACACAGAGAAAGAGAGAGAGAGAGAGAGAGAGAGAGAGAGAGAGAGAGAGAGAGAGAGAGGAATGACTTGTTTGAAGATATTTCCAGCTGTGTTATATGCAACGTCAAAAACAAAAGAAAGCAAAACAGGAAATAATCCAACAGCTAGGAGATGGCTAAATGGATTATGGGCTATATGAAATAACAAAAATGAAAACTATAAAGAAATCTGGATATATCTATTTGAAAAAAAAAACCAAGAGTGCTGAAGATATAGATTACAAACTACTTTTATTACTTTTTCCATAATGGTTTATATTTGTATTTTATGTATGTATATATTTATTTTATTTTTGTGTATGTACACACACATATAAATAAACATAGGCATGTGTCTATCTATCTCTCTTAAGGATTAGAAGGGGTTATAGAGCACGTTTGTAAAGCTAGTCACTGATATCCGTACATTTATGTTTTGCTATAAAATTGATTAAACAAACAGTTAAAAAGGAATCCACAAAATGAACCTCAGACTTACATGGCTGGCTCCTCATTGCCTGGTTAACGTGCCTGGGAGGCTACTTGAGACCTTCTAACATCTGACTTCACAATTCTAAAAAGCACAGGGATGTTTCTCAGAAAATGCAGCCTAATTTTTTTTTTAATTCCACAAGTGAGAAATCTGATGATCATTGAAGACATGAGACTTTGCCCTGCTGATTCACTCTGCAGTGGCTCAAAGCAGGTATTTAGAGGTAGGGGGTTAAAGTTGGATAGAAGTAATGAATTGGGCAGAGGAGGGGGGAAAAAAACCCAATCGTTTGCCCACCTCATTTCTCATTACTCCCCAACGTGAATTCTCTGCCCTTGCATGGTTGGTCTACTCATTGTTTTCTGAATAGCACTGCCACCTTCCAGCTTCTAAGTCTTTGCTTACCTTGTGCCTCTTGCCAAGAATTCCTTCATTCTTACTTTCTCCCCTCTCCAAATCCACTGATGCCCAGCCTAGCCTTCACCTCCATGAAGACCACCACAGTCCACCATGATCTCTCCTGTGGGACTTAGTGGACAGAGATCACATTACTGGTATTTTATCATTTCCTTAATTATATTGTTATTTAACACTTGTTATTTTATGTAACAGCTTCTTTTTGATTGTGAGCTTATTCACCTACAGACACAAAGATTTCAGCAAAGATGATAGTATAGGGAACTGTGTACAGCTGATGAAGGTGGTTTGTTTTTTAAGAAATAGATGTTTGCGACATTTTCTGTACTTTTTGTTTTCTTCTAAAAATGTTTTATTGGCACTTTCTCCCCACATACTGATTACTACCTGCTACCTCAGCTGACATTCCTTCTGGTCCTCACATAGGATGTTTTGTCTCCAGCCTCCAGACCTTTGCCCTGGCAGTCCCACACACCTGGAATGGGTTGTCACCTCAAACCTGCTTCACTCCTGGGCCATTGCTAGTCGTCTTGACTTTTGTACTGCCACTGAACTTCAATGACTCAGGAAGAGAGAGTGAGAGTGACTTTGTACACCTCTGCCTCACTTAAATTCAACTGATGTGCCAGGTAAGACATCACCCATGATGTCACTGGTCTTCCTTGAAAATGAAGGGCCAGGGGCAGCTAGGTGGCACAGTGGATAGAGCACCGGCCTTGAAGTCAGGAGGACCTGAGTTCAAATCTGGCCGCAGACCAAACACTTCACATTTACTAGCTGTGTGACCCTGAGCAAGTCACTTAACCCCAATTGCCTAAAAATAAAAAAAAAATTTAAAAAGAAAATGAAGGGCCAACAACACAGAACTCCTGTCTTCCTTTAGACATTACTCACACACTGCCTACACAAAGTCTTCCCTGATCCCTCCCGCTGCCAGCACCCTCCCTCCCAAACTGCCTTCTATAGAACTATTTTTAGATTTGCATTCATTAGCTTTATATCTGTGCTGTATTATACACATACACACACACACACACACACACACACTTGTATCTATACTTGTTTTTCCTCCATTAGAATGGAAGCTCCCTGCAAGTAGGGGTTGGCTGATGCTTTGTACTTGTAACTCCAGTACCTGGCACATGGTAGGAGCTTAATACACACTTGTTGACTGATGGGTCACAATGCAGCAGGCACAGTGCTAGGAGCTGGGATTAAAAGACACACAAAACAGAAAACAGCTCTCCGACTTTGAGGATGGGATGGGGCAGGGCGGAGGTGCCTCTGGAGAGATCAATACAAAGACCATACGAAGTGATTTCAAAGGGGAATGACGACTAAGAGTTCAGGGCTGGGGGTGCAGTGAGAGGATCAGGAAAGGCCTCTGAGCGGTGCTTGGGAGGAAGCGTCTTTCTGAATGACGTCTGCCATGACTCCCCTTGGATCCAAACCATTACTAGCAAGGTGCCACAGCCTGCTTCCTGCTGCCATTCTAGGATTTCCTCTCCCGTTGCAGTCACTTAGAATTTCTGAGGCTTGCAATCCACATCCCCGACCACGCCAGCGAGTTTTGTTTCAAACCAAGTCACTTTCTCTGACTAGCACGTACCATCTCAGCACGATCAGTGTCTCAGCTGCAGCAGTTTTTAAGAGTAATGGCACAAAGCTGTCCAACCCTTGTGCCTTGGTGGAAGGGTCACATCATTAAAGGGCCATGTGATCATTTAGAAAAGAAGCCAGCCAACTGCCAGTTCTCATTTTTGTGAAATAATCTCTTAAAATCACATCAAGGCAGAGAAAAGGGTTCAGCCTTGATTGGCAAGTCTCCCAGCACCAAGGCAGCCTTTGACAATTGGCCAAGATGGAAAGCTTTGCCAGCACTGCCAGCACAAGCTTCACTTCTTGGAGAATGTCAAAGATGACCTCCCTCACCAAGACCCAAGTCAAACAATGAACTTCGAGGCTATTGTTGAAGTCTACTGTTCTCAAGACAATACGCAGGGCAGTATGGTGCAGTGGGAAAGAAGGAAGGAAGGTCCAAGTATTTATTAAGCACTTATGCTGCCATACACTGTGCCCAAAAGAAGAGCAGCCTGCCCTTCAGGAGGTTCCACTCTAATGGAAAAAGACAATAAACAAAAGAGACCCACAAAGGTGAGGGCACACCCAATAGTTTGGAAGTCCAGAAAATGAAGATGGGGTTGGATTTGGAGTCAGAGAACCTGGGTTCAAATCCCAGCTCCACCACTTACTAGGTATGAGGCCATAGAGAAATCCCTTCCCCTGTGTGGGTTTCCAACTCTTTCTCTGTACAATGAGAGAGTTGGAAATGGAGGATCTTTAAAGTCCTTCTCAGCCCTAGGTCTCTGATCACATGAACTTCACTCCTCTGGGTCTCAGTTTCCTTAACTGTAAAGGACAGGATTGAGTTAGATGACCTGCCAAATCCCTTCTGGCTCTAAATTAGCGATCCTGTGTGATTCCTCTGTCCACTTCTTGGATCAGTCTTGTCCTCTCTGCTTTATTCATTGCTTTAAATGCAAAAGTGATAGCTTTACATGATTCTCTGCTTCCATGAATGGAGCCTAGGTTTCAAGGAACCAGAGGTGGTTTAGGAAACTAGCTGAAAAAAAGACGAGGGTTCCCTGACACAAGGAATCTTGCATCTTGGAAAGGGCTTGATGTCAGTGCACATTCTGAGGTTTCCTCAAGTAGAAAGAAGATAGTTGTCAGTGTTTTCCATCCTTTTCTGGGACTCTGAGGAGCTAAACATTGAGGTAAAGCTCCCAAGTGCATGACTTGGGGATTCCCCAAGCCCTCCCTTCTTGTACTTGACTATTGCTGTCCAGGGTACTGCCATCCTCTCTGTTCCTCAGGCTCACCAGCTCCTCACTAACTCTGCCTACATAATTTGGTATCAAATCTTGTCATTTCTGCCTTTGCAGCATTTTTCATTTATGCCACCTTCTCTCCTCTGGCACTGCCACCCTTACAGTGCAGGCCTCCATCACCTTGTGCCTGAACTCTTCCAACAGGCTCCCAGGTGGTTTCCAGGGCTCAGGTCTCCTCACTGCAGTCTATCCTCCACCCAGCTGCCAAAGAGACCTTCTCCAATCACAGGTCTGATCACCATGTCATCCCTCTACTCAATTATCTCCCATGGCTCCCTATTAGCTTCAGGATCAAATAGAAAATCCCATTTGGCGTTATGAGTCCTTCCTTACCTGGCCCCTGACACCTTTCCAGTTTTCTCCTTATACTTCCCTCCTCCCACATGCCTTAAGGGACACTGGCCTCCTTGCTGTTCCTTACACGATACACTCCATCTCTGGACCATGGGCATCTTCCACTAGCTATCCCCATTTCTGGAATACTCTTTCTTCTTTTCTTTGCTTCCTGGCCTCTCTGGCTTCCTTCCAGTCTCAGCTGAAACCTCACCTTCTGCAAGAAGACTCCCCTGGGTCCCCCCAACAATGCTTACACCTTCCTTCTCGGATTCCCTACCATTCACATGGACGGGTCTTGTGAATATGTAGTGGTTTACATGTTGTGAGCTCTTTGAGAGCTGGGACTTGGTTTTTTGCCTTCCTTTGCATCCCTAGTGCTTGGCACAGCATCTGGCACACAGTAGGTGCTTAATCAATGCTTGTGAAGGAGGAGGAGGAGGGTTAGGGTTAGTGCTTCAGTGAGGGACAGTGATCAGGCAGTGTCAGAGGCAGGAATAAAACCCAGCTTGCTCCAGACTGAGCTCCATCACTCTTCCCAGGCTGTTTCTTGTTGCTAACAGGATGTCTTTTTCTTTTGGTCACTTCTGGTACTAATTAGAAATACCACTCATTTGATTAAAATTTATTTAAAAAAACTAATAATAACTACTCATGTGACCCTGGAGAAGGTATTTCTACTCATTGAGTCTCTGTTTCTTCATCTTTAAAATGAGCACACTGGACTAGAAGATGAATGAAAAAGCATTTGTTAAATCCTTATTATGTGCCATGGATTGTGTTAAGAACTGAGGATACAGGGGGAAGCTAGGCGGCACAGTGGATAGAGCACTGGCCCCAGAGTCAGGAGGACCCTGGGTTCAAATCCAGCCTCGGACACTTACTAGCTAGCTGTGTGACCCTAGGCAAGTCACTTAACCCCCATTGCCTCCAAAACAATAAATTAAAATTAAAAAAGAACTGGGGATACAAATGGAAAGCAGCTAATCCCTTGCCTTTGAGGTGATTGTATCCTATGAGGATAGACATTACAGACAGGGATGTTGAGGCTGGAGAGGGCTGTTTTGGTCTGGGAAGTCTCGTGAGTGGCACCATTGGGAAGGCAACTAATGTACCCTTTCCTGGTAGGCCAGTGGTAGTACTGACTACATGAAAGAGGGAAGAAGGCTTGGGGGCATCAGCTGGCTGAAATGTTTGATCCCCCTTCCCATTCCTAGGCCATGTGTTCCACAAGTGCACAAGTGATATTTGTGAATGCTGAAGGGGAAAATCCCATCCAAGCCTTCTGGCCAGTTTTCACAAGTTAAGGAGAAGCGTCTCATGGGACACAGGATAAGGCACAGATGGGCTGCAATCTGAACCTGGGGAAGAATACCTATGTTGGTGAGATCATGGATCTCTTAATGTTGTAAAGTAATTCCAGCCAGTTAAGGACCAAAATAAGAATAGCCACAACTTAGCTTCTCATTTGTTTATGTCCTCAAGAGTGGTAATGTGACAAAATGGATAGATTTGGGGGTCAGGAAGCCCTGAGTTCAAACCCTAACCCTGACACTTAATAGCTATGTGACCTGAACAAGGCATTTTCCTCTCCTCCTCTGGGTCCTGTTACAATTGCCTACAGTACAGTGTCGTACAGTGGGAAGAAGGCTCAAGTTGGAGTCAAAGATCCTGGGTTCAAATCCTGACTCTGCTACTTACAACCTGTGTGATCTGCAGGCCTTAGTCCTTCATCTGTTAAAAGGAAGGGGTCAGACTCTGGCCAGGCTGCTAAAATCCCTTCTAGCTCTGAGTCTCGGACTCTCTTGTAGTTGCCAGGTTACGCTGTTACATTTCTTTCTTTACATGTTTGTGGTCTATTTGTAGCACAGCAGTATCGATTTGTTGTCTACGAACCATTTTGCTCACTGCGGACATGCCTGTGATTGCGTGGAAGTCTGTTCTTGATAAGACGGTTGGTAGTGCTGCCACTGGCCAGCTAGCTTCTGTTTTTGCTGTTGAGGATGGTCTCATCATGACTCATGGAGGTGCATGTCCTCTTAGACGGGAGCGCCCTCGGCCCCTCGAAGCATTTAGATACTGAGTTGCTGAAACACCCTGTCAAATGATGCTCTGCATAGCGCTATGTCAATGGCAGCTGCTATTGGTAATGGGACTTTGTTTTCAAAAGTAACGTGGTGTCCTGGGATGCCAGAATATTCTTCTTTCTTATTGCCAACTGTTGCTGTGTGCTTTCTTATTTGTGCTGTGTCATTCTGACTTTCCAGTATATCCTGGTTGACTATTGCAAGGGACTGCAAAATTTCTGGACCTGGGAATGAGAAACTAGCCCTCGTGTTGTGAGTGACCCTGTGGAGACAGGAGACTCAAGCAAGTATCATCCCTGAGTTCACCAGCTGGTGATGTGTTTGAACATGCATTTCTAGGACTTTTTTGAAGCATTTCTGGGAGAGAGAAACCAGAAGCAAACGATCAGTCTTTCTTCCTGTTCCCCATAACACAGAAAGGAAAAGAGGAAGTTCAAGAAGTGTGCCAAAAATCTTGGGGCAGGGGCAGCTAGGTGGCACAGAGGATAGAGCACCAGCCCTGAAGTCAGGAGGACCTGAGTTCAAATCCGGCCTCAGACCAAACACTTGACACTTACTAGCTATGTGACCCTGGGCAAGTCACTTAACTCCAATTGCCTAAAACAAACACAAAATAAAACAAAAAATCTTGGTTCAGCTCCCCCCTCCATCCCCTTGGAACTCCATGGGTAAACAATGGTGTCAGACACTTAGAAGCCAAAGCTGCTCTTACTCAACCAGAGAGCTGATGAATGAGCACTGTTGAGACTGCAGAGAAGCCAGAGGAAGCTGTACGTTTCCTCTCCCTGGCCTATTAAAGAGACACTAGCTCAAAGCTCATCTCCCCATTAAGCTGGTAGATGATTTTCCCTCCATTTGGGACCAGGCAAGGGCCCAGGAGGAAAAGCTTCTGCAGCCAGACTTGTTCAGCCACTGGCTTCTTCCTACCCAATGAACCACTCTCTCCCATTGCTTACTATTCTTTAACTGCTATTAAATTATTTTATTTTCACTTTTACATAAAAGAAATATGATGGTTAATAAACCTTGTTTTTGTGATCGATGCAGGCACAGGTAGAGATTTAGGAAAAGGCTTGGATCTCAGTAGAGAGAAAAACATCTCTTCCGCCCTGCTCCCCCTATCCCCCACCCACCCCTGGGAAGGACAAACAGACTCCAATCACAAATCTAAGTGAGGTACATTGAAAGAGTACCTCTAAGAAAGCACAAGTTTCCACAAGTGGAGTGAGATGAATAATAAAAATGCAAAGATTCCTAACCCTACTACAGATAAGCTCTTGAAAAAAAAAAGTGAGTCAAACCCAGAAAAGGGGGGGGGTGTCTACATTACTGGTGGGATACCCACAATGCTGCCTCTTAAAGGGAAATACACCCTCTAAGTGCCACAAAGAACACAGACTCCTACAAATGGGAACTCAACAACCTCAGTACACATGGAAACCAAAGGTTATGCCAGGTGACTGTCCATGTCACAGATAGGTTGCAATAGGGCTTGGTGGGGGGACTTTCCCGTTCTGGGAGTCCAGTAGCAGAAAGAAGGCAGCATTTAGAGAAAGAAGACGTGAGTTCAAATCCCTGTTCTGCCACTGTGGCCAAATTCCTGAGCCTTTCTTGGCCTTAGGTTTGTCTGTAAAATGGTGTGTGTGGGAGTGTGGGGGGATGATAGCTGGCCTCTAAGGTCCTTCCAGCTCCCCTTCCAGCTCCACTTCTAGGATCCTGATGACTCCTCGTGGTCCCAGATCCTTTCCCTATTCCTGAACATCTTACAAAGTGCTTAAACATAGGGCCTATGCCTTCAAGTCAATGTAATTCAGTTCCATGAGTATTTCACTGAAGCCTCCTTTGCAAGGGACTGTCCTGGGTCCTCTGGAGATGCAGCAAAGCACAGGAAACAGCTCTCAAGGACCTTGGCTCTAATAGGATAATAGCTGCAATCCCAGGCCAGCTGGGATGAGTGACGCGATGAGAATGAAGGCTTCAGTGCCTAGGACTGGGTTCTGTCCTTGGCGAGTGCTCAACAAAGCTTACAGCCTGACTGCAAATGTGTCCCAATAGCATTGAACTTGGGAAAGTCTGAGTACCAAGGGGCGTGTTTCTACCTTGGCTGCGGTCCCGCCTGAGTAAACAATCTGAGCCCTGCGGAGGGGGAGTTTGCTGGGCTTCCCTTCCAAAGCACCAACGTTCAGTGAAATGCTTCTCCGGCCCATTCACCCCATGCTCAGCTCTAAATCGGCAGCAATTGAAAGGCGCTGCGTTAACTTACAAACTCTCCTCTTTCTAACAATAACACAGTTTTTCCCTGCAAAGGCAGGGGCAACCATTCAGAAGACCCAGATTCTAGTCCCAGCTCAGCCATTAGCCAGACCCTCACTAAATGCCTGCCCTTCTCTAGGCCTCAGTTTCTTCATCTATCAAATGAAGGCATTAGACAATGTGATCTCTAAGGTCCATTTCCAGCTCCAATAAGTCTATGATCTAACGTCCAAGTATCTGGAGCTGTTTGTGACTCTTAGGAAACGTCCAACATGTCGCGAGCTCTTCTAGAAATGGGGGGGGGGTCTTCCTAGGCCAGCTCTTATCCATCATAAGAAAATCCCTGCTGCTGACTCCACTGGCAAACTGAGGAGCAAGACAGCAACAGAAAGGCCTGAAGAATTGTAGAATGGTGAGAGCCAGTGACAGAGACAGGGAGAGGAGGGGAGGGAGACAGAGACAGAGACAGACAGAGAGAGAGAGCCAGTGACAGAGGCAGGGAGAGAGGGGGAAGGAGAGAGAGACAGAGACAGACAGAGAGAGAGAGACAGAGAGAGAGCCAGTGACAGAGGCAGGGAGAAGGGGGAGGGAGAGAGACATAGAGAGAGAGTGAATGACAGACAGAGACACAGAGAAAAAGAGAAAGAGAAGAAAAGAGAAGAAGAGAGGAGAGGAGGAGAGGGGAGGAGAGAGACTGAAAGAGAGAGACAGAGTGAGAGAGGACTACAATTCCAAAAACAACAAAGATGAATTCAGACTTTCTTCGAAGCAGCTATGCCATCATTTCAGGCAATGAATAAAGCGAAGCAGTCTCATGCTGGGAGCTGGACACTCATCTTCCTCTGGGCCTGGCAGAAAGGAATGTCTGGAAGAAAAATGTCAGGTTCTGTAGACAGAGGACCAGCTGAGGTGAGGGAAAATTAACATCCAGGGAGAAACTTTGGGAATCTCGGGGGGGGGGGGGGGGGGGGAGAGCTTGCTCAATGCTTCATTTGTTTGTTTGTTTTAAATTCAAATGTTCAGCTCTTTAAAGCACACACACACACACACACACACACACACACACACACACTTTATTTTTAAAAATACACAGACAGTAAGTGGCAGAGGTAGGGTTCAGACTCAGAGCCTGCACCTCCCAGGTCAGTGTCCAGGATCACAGATCACAAGATCACTGATCTCAGATAGCAGGGGCTTGGCGGCCGCTGAGTTGATCCCCCACATTTCACAGATGAGGAAAGTGAGACCCAGAAAGTTTAAGTGACTTGGCCAGGGTCACCCAGTTGATAAGTGTCTGAAGTGGGATCTCAGCTCAGTTCTTCCTGCCTTCAAGCCTTCATACGACCTTCATTGTGACTCTTCAAGCTCAGCACTTATTCCATAAACTCAGAGGCCAAAGTCTCCGGGGCAGGAGTCCAACCCAGGTGTTTCTGACTTCAAATCCCTTCATTATTTTATCAGCGTGAACCTCCCATGGGCTCGGCCGTGTCTGGCCGGCAGACCTTTTCCTCTTCCTATTATTTGCATTTGCTACATTAACCTCTGCACGTGGCCCGCCTGAGAATCTTGGGCAGCAGCAGGAGAAAAAAACTGAACACTTTGCCTAAAAAGACCTCAAAAACCTGGAACTTGGCTAACATTTTTCCTAGCAACAGTGTGTGTGTGATCAGAGAAGACTGATTTCAGGCCAGGCCAAAATAAAAGAAAAATTTGCAGGTTTTAAAATGTCTTCTCCAAGAGCAATGAGGCCCCATGTGTCCTTGTACATTGCTCGATCTTGGATTTCTCTGTAGACTGGTACACGTGATAGATAGAATGGAAGCTTCTTAAGGTCAGGGACCGTGTCACTCTTGAATGTGTATGCCCAATACCCAGCACAGTGCCTGGCATTAGGAAGGCACTCAATAAACATTTAGTCATTGATAAACCTTGACTCGGCTCTAGTGGGGATGATGAAATTGACTCAAGTAACATTTTACGAGATATCTAAGAGATATCTCGTCTGGAACTGGAATGCCACCTCACTGGAAAACAGACAATAACTGACATTTCAAATAGTGCCTTTCCGTTTGCAAAGAACACATCTGTTCTTTCCTTTGTACCTCACAGCCACCCTGGAAGGGTGCTGGCATTATCCCCATTTTTGGATCGAGAAACTGAGGCTCAGAGACATTAAGTGATTTGCCCAGGGTCATACAGAGAGTATATAGAAAAGATAGATTTGGAATGTGGGGCTTCCCGGCTTGGCACCCAGTGCACTGTCCACAGCATCACCTGGAGCTGCCTCCAACTTGGCTAAATAAACAATGTCCGTCCATTGGTTCTGCCTGGCCTGGTGCCCCCTCTGAAGTCTCCTGATGCTTTCTTGGTTTATGCAGATCATCCTGGTTCTAGTAGAGCTCAAAGCCTGGCAGACCTTGGAGTAGGGGCCCAAGGCTATCTGTTACCCAGAGCAATGACTGGCCTTGTTCAGTCTAGAGAGCTTACGTGGCAAGGGGCAATCAATGGATGTCTCTCTTTCAGTTACAGCAGTTCCAGATGCCCACCTAGGAAGGGGAGGACATATGTGTTACATTGGCAGAAGAAGGATGCCCAGCAACACAGGTCCATTGAGTGCCTTGGGGAAATGTGGCTTTTTTCTAACAGGTCATTCTGGATATAGGGCAAAGGACTTGGAGTCAGAGAGACCTGGGTTCACAGCCTACCTCAGATGTTTGTGAGATGTGTGACCTCCAGCAGTGAGTAAATGAACTTTTCTGGGCCTCAGTTTCATCACCTCCCAAATGAAGGGATTAGATGGGGTCATCTCCTTATAGCTCTAAATCTCTGAACCTGGGCTATAGGGCAATGGGGTAACCAAGTCGCTGAATGGGATGCTGGCTTTAGTGCTGCACAGGATCAGCCAGTTCATCTGGCCCAACCCGTTCCTTTAACAGAGGAACGAGCTGAACTCCAGGAAAAGGAGTGGCTAATGCACATCCTATAATCAATGACACCGTGTAGGGTTTACACTGGGAAGGATCTTCCAGATATTCTTGTCCATGCCTCTCACTTTACAGATGGAGCAACTGTCTATTGCTTGACATATCAATGACATTTAGCTGGCACATTATTGTTCATCTGAAAACCTAAAAAGTGGGCTTCAGTTTTCCCATCTATAAAATGAGGGAGCCAGGCTGTGGGGATCTCCAAGAGCCTTTCCACCGAATCATGAACATTTCAAGGTGGGAAAGGACCTTGGTGGCATTGAGTCCAACCTACAATTACAAAAGAATTCTCCCCATAACATGCCTGGCAAGTGAGTTGTCTGGCCCCTTCTGGAAGCCCTCCAGTGAGGGCAGCAGCAGCATCTCCAGACTGTCCATCCCGTTTTAGAACCAGCTCTCACTGTTAGAAGTTTTTCATGACACTGAGCCTCAATTTACCTCTTTGTAATACTTCTCCCCCAATTCCTCCTGGTCCTTTGGGGCCAAACAGTGGGGCCTCCCCTACATGACAGTCCTTCAAATGCTTTAAGCTCCCCCTCACTCCCAAGTGTTCTATTCTAGAGACTACACATGCCACCTTCCTTCAACCCAAGGCCTTTCCTCATCCACCTGCCTTTTTCTGGGTCATCTTCAGCTCATCAATATCCTTTCTAAGATGGTGCCCAGACCTGACCAGCATCCTCCAGAGGGGCATGGCCAGGGCAGAGGACAGTGGAGTCGATACCTCCTTATTTCTGCCCCTTATCCTCTTACTGAAGCAGCGCTGACATTTTTTGGGTCTATGGCTTCCAAACAAGGGCTGCTCCAAAGCGTGGTTGTGTAAATCTTCAAAGAGAAGCTTCACACAGGGGAAAGAAGCCCTTTCAGGGTCACATTGCCATTCTAGCTGGCAGCACCATGAGGAGACACCGGGCAGGCCACACACACATCCACAATGTCGAATCTGGGGGAGGTAAAGCAGCCGACGATGACTGGCAGAGTCCTGGGTACTTTCTTAAACATTCAACTACCCCTCAGTAAACTCTTATGGAGCTGAGGGCTGGCTCTGGGCAATGCCTGCGGGGGGGTGGCACGCTTCAGAGAGCAGACTGTACAATGTCTCACCCACAAGGAATCAAGGTGTTCCATGAGGTGACTGGCCAGTCAGGCCTATCCAAGGGCCTGGATCTGAAGTCACAAGATCTGACTTCAAAATCTAGCACTGATGCTTACTCCCAGTGTGACCTTGGGCCACTCAGGCCACTCCTCTTGGCCTTAGTTTCCTGATCCGCAAAATGAGGGGTTTGGGAGAGAAGACTTCTAAAGTCCCTGCTGGCTCCAAATCTCAGGTCTTACAGACAGAGGAGGAAACGGGTCCCTCAGTCACGGGGACTTTCCAGGAAAACGCCCCTGAATCTTCTGCTGGCTTCCTTCCCGCAGCACCCTTGGCATGTATCTTGTTACACAGAGAGGGGTGAACGAGAGAACTGGGCCCACTGCCCCTCATCTGCTTTCCACACTGGGAGATCTTCGCCAGTGCCTTCCCTCTGAGATTATGCACCGTCTACACTATCTGGGCTGGGGCTCCACGTGCACAGCTCCTAGCCCATCGCCTCTCCCATTAGATGGCAAGCACCTTAAAGGCAGGGACTGTGTTTTACCCTCTTTGTGTCCTCAGCACCTTGTGTAGTGTGCACGACATATAGTAGGCTTTTTAATAAATGCTTGCTGACTCATTCATCGATAAAGGCCTGGCACTGTCTCATTTTTGTCTTTTCATCCACAGTATTCCCTTAGCACGGTGCCTGGCACATAGCAGGCACTTTATGGATGCTTGCTGACTTTTGGTTGATTGGGGGCCCATGCTGTCTCATTTTGGTCTCTGCATACCCAGTGTCCTCCTTCAGTGTCTGGCACACAATGCCTGCTACCTGGCTGATTGGCACAGGTGGGTCTCCATTACTTGGTGACATTTGGCTTTTCTGGATCTTTCCCATGTTTCTCCTCTAACACAAGAATTTTGTGGCCTTCTCAAAGAGCTCCTCTAATTTAACCACTTTGTCAGCTCAGTGACTCAGGTCAGACTCTTACTAGCTCAGATGGTAACTACTGCCTGAGGAAAATAATACACATACCTTCTTCTTCTCTTTCCCCCTTCTCCCTTGAGCACATGTTTTGGGAAAAGAGGTTTGACTGTGTCAGAGAAGAGAGCCTTCCTGGCTTGCTGGCCCAGAAGCAGCCTTTGGGCCCCCCTGCCCAGATTCCACGTAAGCTTTCTTACACAGATGTCACTCATAGGCCCAGAGCATTGTCATGAACACTCCTGTGGGAGAGCCTTCTCTCAGCAAGCCTGGATGTCAGGTGGGTTTAGCCGCCAAACTGGGGTCCACAGGAATTCACTGTGGAATCCCTGACAGAGTCAATCATTGCCCTCACAAAGCTGCGGTCGCTGTGGGTTGCGTTTTGGCTGCTGGATTTTTTCTCCCAAAGGTGAATTTTTAAAAGATACGGGGCGTTACCATGATTCTTGAGCAAATATAAACCTGCATGCATGGATGTGCCTATGAGAAACCTGCCCTTTTCATGGTGCTGGACAGTGGTGATCTGCCTTTTGACCCCAGACAAACAGAATGGCAGCAATACTTGTCTTCATATGCCCTGAGAAAACTGTGGATCATCATAGGGAAAGTCAAAAGGTACTGAGATTCCGATTGGCTCAAGAATAACACACAGGTGGCTCAAGGGGCAGCAGGAAACCACCGGAGGGAAGGGGCATAAGCAGGCTGTGACATTTGGCCAAGGTAGCAGTGGGGGATTGGCAGGCAAAAAGGAGCAGAAAGACATTGGCCACAACAGACACGACCAGAAAATGAGGCAGGCCAGTCCTTTCACAAGAGTGAAGAAGCATAGAGGGCCTGCTCTGGTATGCAGAAACAGTCAAAGAGACAGACAAAGGCCATGAGTCAGGGAGAGGTACTAGGAAAGGAGCACATGTGGATCTGGACTCTATGAAAGAATCCTGCGCCTCAGTGTCTTCAACTGTAAAATGGCGAAATTGGACTAGATGGATTCCGTTTCCCTTCAGGCTTCAGACGTTTGAGCCTGTGACCGTGCAGGTGCTTAACTATTTACATGTGGCCTGTAAACTTGCTGGGAGTGTGGCCATTTCTTCCATTTTTCTTTATGTTTCCAGAACTTAGAATAACGTCTTGTGCAGAGTAGGTGCCTTTTAAATGTTTGTCGATCTGACCTGGAGGTCAAGACGCATATGAATTGTGACCTGAGGATATGCTTCTATCTGTGGTCCACATATGAAAATACTTCACAATGCTCACATTAGTTTTCTGTGTTTTATTTCACATGCATTGACCATTTCAACTGCAGCCAGCATGCCCCATATTTACATATGGCTCACATATGCCCTGACAACAGCAGATGTCTGTTAGCTACTAAGTCACTAAAACACTGATGACAAAATTTCATGCCACCTCTTGGTCAATGTAAAATTGAATGCATTTGGCATGAGATGAGATAAAGTGATATCATTTAGACAGCGACCTTCCATAGTGTGTGTCCATCCTGACATCTAAGTGTCAAATTCCAATGCCAACTATAATGTCACAAGAGTATTATCATTTATCTTTCAAGGGAATGAATTCCAATTCATTATTTAGTGAGAAGGAATCGGTGCTTTAAAAATATTCATCCTGTTCAATGATCTTCCTCCTCTCCAAAATGAGGGGTCTACATTGCTTGGCACGTTCCCCAAAATGATCAAAGAATGAAAGGTCTTACATACACCAAAATATTCACAGCAATGGTTTTTGGGGGCAGCAAGGAACTAGAAACAGAATAGGTGCCTATCAGCTGAGGAATGGTTAAACAAAGTGTTACACATGGATGTAAAGGGAGTCATGCTTACTGAGCCATAAGAAAGGATCATGACAAAGAACTCAGAGGAGTGTGAGAAGATTTGCATGAACTGATGTAGAGTGAAGTGAGCAGAACCCAGAAAAGATATTGATTCTGACAATGTAAATGAAAAGATGACTAATCTTTGTCATGGAGAAAAGTTGAGAAAAATCTCCTTCCTCATCTTTGCAGGGATGAAGGCTATGGGTGTAGAATACTATATATTGTATCAGATATGGCTGATGTGTTCACTGGTTTTGACAAATTGCTCTTTTTTTTCTTCTTCTTTGTTTTCTTACCAGTTTGCCTGGTAAGGGGCAATGCAGGGATCTATTCAGAAAATGGGGATGTAAAACATGGTAAGCAATAAACTGTTTTAAAATTAAAAACAAAATCAGCAATAGCTAAAATTCTGTCCCTGCATAAGTCCTGGGATTCTGGGATTCCGGAACCAAAGGCAAGTGGGCAGAAATGCCCTATGAGAATAGTGACTCTGGGTGGGTGGGTGGGGACTGGAAAGCAGCTGGTAGATAGAGAGGTTTTGAAATTATCTGTGTATAATAACCATCTTTGAAGGCCACATGATTTTTCAGGCTTGAGGATGACCCCTCAGTGAAACAGATTACAGAGCAGTTGGCCTGGAGCTGCCAGGACTGATCGATTTGTCCCTGGGTGGCCAATCATAAGTGAGGAGCTTTGGGGAACTGAGCTAGGCAGGTCTGTGGATGACAAAGGAAGACCCACTCCATGAGTGGGCCTGGCCTTAAGGCCCGTTTCAGCTCTGCAGGACATGCCTGGACTCTGGCCCTGCTGGCGTAACTTCAACAAGCCCAAGGAAACCTCCATACCCCACTGAGGCATGAGGTTCTTGGACACCCAGGCTCGTGGTTTCCTTAGGGTGGGGAATCTTGGTGGTGCACGCCAGCATCTTGTCATCTGCAACTTGTCACCTTAGAAAATGCACGGTTCTTTTTAGTCACAGAGGAGAAACAGGCTGGCTATGAGTAGTGGATATACCTTACCCTGTTTTAACAAATGGAGTCCCTGCCTGGAGCACTGTGGGGGCACACCCATCCCTCACTGACACATTATGAGTGTGCCTTGGTAGTCCAGCTGGTGCATTCTGTTTGAAACTAACTACTCCTAGTTTCTCCTGGGCTGGCTAGTTTCTGGAAAGAGAAGAGTGCCCGACCAAGGCAGAAATAAAATGAAAAACCTGCTTACAGAAATCTACTGGGACCATTGGGAGAAAAATGCAGAGGGGGCCCCTAGACTCTTAGAGAGTGATAAGATGACAGACTGAAAGCTGGAAGGGACCCCAGGGAGCATGTGGCCCTACTTCCCCCACTTTGAGACAAGAAAACTGAGGCCCAGGAAAGGGAACAAGTTAGCTAAGGCCACCCAGCCAACGGCAGAGCAGGATTTGGGTCCACATCGCTCGGGCGACGTTTACTGCCTGGGTGACCTTGGCAGTGTCCCTACCTCTTCAGGTCCATTTCCTCCTCGATAAAATAAGGAGGCTCAGTTAGATGGTCCCGGGGATCCTGCCAGCGCAGAGTCAACGATCCCTGACTTCAGGGCCAGGGTTCTTCCTTCTACTCCAATGTCCCAAACAGGAATCTCTTCTCCAATATCACAGAGAGACGCTGTCCAGCATGGGCTGGAGAGCATCTGGCACTTAATGGGCACTTAATAAATGTTTGTTGATTGACTGGAGAAAATATTTATAGTGACAGGAAGCTCATTACCTAAGGACATAGTCAATCCCATTATTGAACAGTAATGATCAGAAAACTCTTCCTTCTTTTAAAGTAAAATCTTTATCCTCATAAATTTTTAATTTCCCCACATTTCATTTTCTTATGCGTGGGTCCATTGGTTACACGTAGAGTAACAGACTACATGAACAATCTCACATCATTCTTCTCATTTTTTAGAGTCCCCTCTCTTCCTGCCCCCTCTTTCCATTTCCACAAGACACTCTGGCCACATCTACAGCCACATCCACGGAATGCATCAGCTGCTCCAACACTGCATTAGTCTTATTCACAGAGGCTGAGTGGTATAAAGGGATGCCAGGGGTGTGCAGGAAAGGGCTGTGGTGTAAAAGGAGGCCAGGGGTATACAGGGAAGGGCTCTGGACTTTGGAGTCCAATGGTTTGGCTTTCAGTTGTGGCTGGGTCACTTGCTATGCAGGTGACTTTGGGCAGATCATGGACCATCCCTGCATCTCAGTCCCTCATTTGTACAAGAGGAAGAAGCGTGTCTGCCCTACCCAATCCAGGGCCCAATCCTGGGAGGAAAGGGGGTTGCAGGTGGTGAAACACTCCAGAAACATGAGCTCTGAAGAAGGGGCAGATGAAATCACAGGTCCAAGCCCTTTGCTCAGCCTCTTTGACTTTTAGAGGTGCAGCATGGTGGTACAGTGGGTAGAGTCCCCCTTGGAGTTGGAGGGTCTGTGCTCACATGGAACTCCTTACCCATCCTGGCTCTCTGACCCTGGCACATCAGTGAAGCTCCAGGTGCCAGAAGGGACAGTCCCTAGGAGGACCTTTAAGAGGAGTGCAGATCTGACTTGGTGGAAGGAGTGGAAATGCCCAACTCTGATGAAATCACAGGTCCACCTTCCAGCCCCTCCCCTAAAAGTTATGACCTCCAAAGCCTGCCCTGTTTTACTCCAGGGCTTCCCTACCTTCTCCCTCCCATGGGGCATCATAGATCCCCTTCAGTGTGCACCCCACTCCATCCAACCTGTTTATCTTCCCTTTCCACTGTGCGTTTTGCTTTGGGTGAAATCCTACCTGCTGTTCTGGACAACCCCTGCAACGGAATGTTGTCAAGTCTTAAAACTTATTTTGAGCAATGTCAGTGGCCTCCACATCTATTCCACCCAACAAGCATTTATTAATCACCTACTGTGTGCAGAGCACAGAGCTGGGGATGCAACAACAAAATACAACTGTCCCTGATTCCTAGAGATGGAGTCCCAACCAGCACAGAGCAGTAAAAGCAGGGTCACTGAGTTGTGGGGGATGGGGAGGGGAGTCAGGGAGGACTTCGGGTGATGTCTGAGCTGGCTCCCTCTGGCTAGCTAATCCCCTCTGTGTTCTTCCTTTAGTCCATCCTTCTTCCTGTCATGTTTCTTTAAAACACGCTCCAAGTGGAGCAAAGGAGGATCCCAAAGGCATGTCCCTCCAGCCAGAAGTCAGTTATGTCACCGAGCCACTCTGGAGCCACCACTTGGCCAGCCTTCACTTGGGCATCTGGGATAAAAGGCCTGGGTCAGTTCATTTCCCTCCACCCTGCCCACCCCTTTCTGTACCTTCCCTAGCTCTTGACACGGCTTCCAGAACCCCAATTTCCCACTTGGACCCAAGCCCATGAACACTGATCCTTTTCGGCCCTGGGGCCCCACCAAAGACAAGAGCACATATCTTCCCCAGGTAAAAGCAGTTCCAGTCTTGTGGTCTCCCTGTCTCTGGTGTGTCTGTAACAAGCCTTCACTCACTCCCCAACCATCTGGGCCTTCCCCAGGCAGGGCCAGGCTGTGCGGTGACTGTCTCTCCATGGGGAAGAAGAACTCTCTCTTTCAGACCAAGGCAGGCGGGCCAAGATGAGCATTTCCAATTCCCAGGTGAAGAAAATGGGAGGCAGCACCCTCAATCCCTCCCCACCAGGGCCGCGACTCCTCATTCACCCCTCCTGACTGTAAGGGACTAGTGTCAGGCTGATGAATGGAGCCTTTGTCCAGGGCTCTCAAAGACCTGGGCGCCAACAGCAAGACTGTCTGCTGTCTCCCACAGTTCACACTTGCCTACATTAGACTCCAATGGATTTCAGAAGGGAGACAGCAGAGAACGAGAGGGAGTCAACACAGGTTCCCCACCCACAAGGCTAAAGAAAGCTGAGCCAATATTACTATATAATAATGCCATCTTTCATAGGAGAAGATGAGGGAGGCAGAGAGGTCCAGGGGAAACACTGTGAGCTTTGGAATCACACTTGGCTTGGTCACCTACTTGGGAGACTTGGGTAAGTCTCCATGTCATCTTGGGCCTCAGTTTCCTCTTCTGTAAGAGGACGGAGTGGGACTGGATGATCTCAAAGGTCCCTTGCAATTCTGGCTTTAGGATCTTACACCATGTGTTGAGTTGTTTTTCTAGCACTGGTCATCTGTACGAGTTTTGTATTGAGCTGGTCCCAAAAATAATTTCCAAGAGGTGGAGGGCATGGCAAAGAGCACCAGTCACCATCCATCTTTCCAACAGGGTTACTGGTTGGCTGAGGGGATGGTTGATGTGCACCAGGCCAGCTAGTAATGGTTTTTGTTAGCTGTCATACCATACTGACTAGCCAAGCAGAGCTCCCCCAAGAAATCTACTTCCCATTCAATCCTGAGCCCAGCTCAGAGCCCATCTGCTCTGCCATGCCTGTCCAGGATGGATGCACTGAATCTGGGAGGTCTTTGGGCAGAGGCTTGGCAGTCATTTAGCAGGGATGCTGGTGAAGGGATTTTTTTTTTGTCATGTGAGTGCCAATGAGGTCTTTTCCAAATCTGAAATCCTATGATTCTGGGTCCCTCAGGCACCCAATGACAAGAGACATGGGGCTGCCAGAGACTGGGACTCTCTTAATGTAGCCTAATGTAGGAGCTACCTTGGCTGCCTTAAATTGCCTGTGTTCCTTTAAAGTCCTCAGGCCTTTTTTCAAATACACCACTGCCATCTTGCACTTAGGATGTCATTTTTTTTTAAAAACCCAGATTTAAAGACTTCATATTTACTTCCATTAAATTTCATTTTATTGTATTGACCTCATAATCTAGACCATTAAGATCTTTGGTCATCCAATATGTTAACTATCCCTCCCAGTTTGGTGTCGTAGGCAATTGTGAGGACCATGATTACTCATGCCTTTATCCAAATCCTTGATCAAAATGTTCAACAGCACAGGACCAAGCCAAGTCCCCACGACACAACTGGAGACCTCCTTTCACACTGACATCAAACGACTCCTGACAACTCTGGCCATCCAAACAGTTTGAACCTCCCTGACCTTGTGGCCCTCTGGTTCCCTTCTCTCCAACTGTTCCACAAGATTAGTTATGGGAGACTGGGTCAAATGCTTTGCCAAAGTCTAACTAAACTATATCGATGGCATCTTTCTGCCCCACAGAAGTGTCTAGTCTGGCATGATGCATTCTTGGCAAAGTCATACTGGTTTTCTGTAATGATCGCTGCTTCCTTTTCTGGCTGGTCACTAACTATCCCTTTAGCAAAAATCTAGAATTTTTCCAGGAATCCAAGTTTAGCTTCCCAACCAAATGGGCTATAGATTCTGCTCTCTTCCTTTTTTCTTCTTTCTTTTTTAAAACAGGGAAAGTACCATCCCGTGGCACACACACCTCTCATTCTCTTTGAGTTTTCAAACATCCCTACCAGTGGGCTGTTTTGACAATCCCATCTATCAGGTCTTGGTGTACTCCAGGGTACAATTCATCTGGACCAGATGACCCAATCTCATCAAGTGCAGTTAGGTGACCTCCCTACTTTACCTAGGTATTCATCCCCTGTCTGTTAGTTTTTGTCTGTCCTTCTTGGGCAAAATTCCCTGAAACAAGATGGGACCTCCAAGCTCTGCCTTTTCCTGGACATGCATCATAATCCCAAAAGCCAGCCCAATCCCCCTACCTTTGATCCTCCCCTTTTCATACCTAACAAACAAAAACCACAGTCACCTCCCAACCCCTTTCCTGTTCTGAAGTTTCTTTGCCAGCCTCAGCTCACTCTGAGCTTTATCACTCCTGACTCTCGTTCCAGGATTCTGTTATGCACCCTCCTTTACCTACTATTGCTCCCATCTTCCATTGGCACAGAACTTCAGTTAAATGTCACAGCTCACTAGAGAGCCTTCTCCTTCCGTACCACACAACAGAAATCTCTCCAAAAGATCAGGAGTTGCTATCAACAGTTAAACCTTACTCTATCTCTTAATTACTATCAACAGGCTTATTTTTAGCTAACGCAAGGCCGGCAGCAGTGACCAAAAAAAGATTAGATTTAAAAAAATGTGGTGACAGCTAGCTAGCAAAGTGGCCTCTAGAAATCCACTAGTAACAAAGAAACGGTCAGCCAGGAAACAAGAATTGATGAATTGTTTGCTGTGTTGGGCTCTACTTGTGTGCACGTAGTTCTCCTTTTGTATGTCCAGCACTGAGCACAGTGCCTGGCACATGGTAGACTCTTCGTTAATGTTTGCTGACTGACTATGCTAGGTGCTAGGGATATACAAAGACCTAAATGTGCTAGGCCCTGCCTTCAAAGAGCTTACATTCTAACGAGGAGACATGTAGAGAAATGGATTTACGCAAGAGTAAGGGGAAAGTAACTTTAGAAGTCTCCTTATTATATGAATTCAGATTTGCAGTGGGTCAGATCTACCCTCACAGAAGTATACCCAGTAAAAGCCTGGTATAACTCAATTACCCAATATTAATTAACCAATTAACACTGCCAAAGGCCAGTTCACTAACCCTCTAAATTATATATATGGACATCTAGCAGGTTTGGCAATGAGATTCATGGGTTCCCAGAGTAGAAACACACTTAGAAATAAGCTGGCCCAGGTGGGGCAGCTAGATGGCGCAGTGGATAGAGCACTGACCCTGAAGTCAGGAGGACCTGAGTTCAAATCAGACCTCAGACCAAATACTTGACACTTACTAGCTGTGTGACCCTGGGCAAGTCACTTAACCCCAATTGCCTAAAAAAAAGAAAGAAGCTGGTCCAGTGATGTCAAACAGGGGCCACTAAACTGTACTTGAGGATCCCTCTGGGCTCTATATTGACTTAGAAAACCAAGTATTAACATTATCTCTGTTCTATTGCATTTCTCTATATTTTGTTAACTATTTCCCAATTACATCTTAATGTAGTTCTGGCAGCAAGGCCATGTGTTTGACGCCTCCAAACTAGTCTCAAATTTATTTTACAGCTAGTGAGAAGACAAGCTGGGTTAGGAACCCCAAATCCCAGGCTGTCTGCCCCAAGGTAGGCCAGGATTTCTCCAGAGAAGGGAATGGGCCCTGCCCATCTTAGCTTCTTAACCTTGTGTCCCAGTCCACAAGCCAAGAGAGGAAGTCAGTAATTGTAGTCTTGTGGGGGAGGCTGCGCTGTTGGCTTCTCTGACTGGGCTGCTTAATGGTCACACCGGCCAGTGAGATCAGCCAAGCCCACTACTATTTACACTAGGTATTATTAACAGCTGATACCTCTACTATGTTTACCAACATGGTTTACAAAACACTTTACTTCCACCATCTCATTTGAACCTCACAGCCACCTGTTTGGGGTAGGCATTGCAGGGCTTGCTAATCTTATTTCACAGAGGGGGAAATGAAGGCTCAAAAGTTAAAAAAAAACTTGCCCAAGGTCACAATACTGTCAAGTACTATTGGTTGGATTTGAACCTGGGTCTCTCCTGAATCCAACTCCACTACCCCTGTTCAGTCATTTTGGCTGTGTCTGACTCTTTGTGACCCCATTTGGGGTTTTCTTGGCAAAGATACTGGTTTGCCATTTTCTTCTCCAGCTCATTTTACAGATGAGAAAACTGAGGCAAAAAGGATTAAGTGAGTTACTGAGGGTCACACAGGTAGTAACTGTCTGAGGCTAAATTTGAACTCAAGTCTTCCTGGCTCCAGGCCTGCTCTATCCACTGCATCACCTAGCTGCCCACCCTGCCTCTTTACCAAACCACGCTGGCTCTGAAACTGGAGAAGAGAAAAGATAAGTTACATATACAACTATCCTTCCTTCCGTTGGGACATTGGAATTGAGCCAACTGTTATCCCAGCCAAGAAAGGCTTGCCAACTGTTTGAAGTCACAGAGGTCTCCAAATCCTGCCAGATTTATTCTGGGCAGATGCAAGGGCTGCCTGTTGGTTGGGTGTTCAGCACATGCCATCCTGAGCATGCCAACCACTAAAGCTTTGGTAGGAAGACTTAGATTGGCATTCCATCAGATACAACAAGGAATGTGAGTTCCCACTGAAGCCTACATTACTCAGTATGTGAGATGGGTTCCAGAAGGAGGAAGCAGAGGTAGGAAGCAGCCCAGTAAGGTGCAAAGAAGGTTAGGTTTGGAGTCAGAAGTCCCTGGTTCAAATCTCTGTGCCTCCGTTCTTTCATCTGTGAAAAAAAAGTGACTTACAATCCCTTCCAGCTAGAGGGGCTTCTGTTGTGAGAAGGACCGCTGGATCTGAAGCCTACCCCTGCCACTCTGTGGTCAGGAAGACCTGAGTTCAGATCCCACCTCTGACCCTTGCTAGCTGGGCGACCCTAAACAAGTCACTTAAATGTTGTCTGGAAAATGGAGATTGTAATACTTGTGCCTTACAGAGTTGCCAGAAAATGAGTACAAGAAACTTCAGAATTTTAGTGTGCTAAGTAAATGTCAGTTATGATTCTTTTTCCTTAGGTCTGCTTCTTCCAACAGATGAACCTCGAAAATCCTTTCTGTGAAATCGTAACTTATTATGCATGGATGTGAACAGAGAACTCCATCTGAAGCTGCATCTGGCATTGCCCAAGTCCACAAGTGGTGACTGTCCAAGCCCTGTCCTTGACTGTTCCTGGGCACAGAACATCAAAAGGGATATAGCCTTGCAGGGGAACCAATGGCCCTTTTGCCTTGAATTTTTTTTTTTTAACCCAAGCAGGGCACAAAACTACAAATGAAACTCTATTAGCTTCTTTAAAAAACAACAATAAAACACTTTGTTCCTTCTAAAATCAGGGAGTATTTCTGCTGAGTCACAGTGAAGTGGAAAGTTTGAAATTTCCTACCAAAAAGTAAACCCATAGATGATTTATGTTGGGAAAGGAATTGAGTAAGAGGGGTTAAGTCATAGGGGTGGGGAACTTGCAGCCTTAAGGCCACATGTGACCTTCCAGGTCTTTGGGGGTGGCCTTTTGAATGAGTACAAGTTGTATAGAACAAATCCTTTTCGTAAGGGGAGCTGGAAGGGACCCTGAGGTAATCTGGCTGGGGAGGAAGCTCTGAGCCATCCCAGAGGAGGCGTGAACATCTAGTGCTTCAAGCAGGATGGCAAGGAGAATGAAGCCGCCAAAGAGCACCCATGTCCCCATTCTGAGGGTTTGGCGGCATCAGGATAATTGTTACATGGTTTGGGTTTTACCCAAAAGGGGAGACTGCTGCTACACAACGTGTCTACGACAAAACCGGGTAGGGATAAGGCTAGCAACTTCAATTCTAACCCGAGTTTCTCTTAATAAGGGGCCCAATCCAGGATGAGTAAGGAAGCTAATTAGTAAAGCTCCTTGCCAACTGCTAAGATTTCTAATTACAAGATGTCATCAGATCCTAGGCCAGAGTGGTATCGGCTGGAAGCAGATCTCAATGGAATTTAAGGACATTCCTGATGTTGCAGGTACATTTTTTGTGTTCAGCCTGGCACTGGGGAAAAGAGAAACACAGGAAAACACAGAAGGCCTTATTGCATTAACTTCTCAAGGCCCCCCCCCCAACCTCTTAAATATGAATGGTGAGAAAAGCAAGTTAAACAATTCAAAAGCTGGAAGGAGGCACTCAGAATCTCTGAATTGGATTCAATTTAGCTTATTGAATGGACCTGAATTTGGCTTCCCAAAATGGGACTATGTCCTTAACAAAAAAAAAAAAGGAATCATCAGTGATGCTTGAATGGGGGAGGGTAATTTGGACCATAGTGAAGTGGAAAGAGTCCTTGGTATGGAGTCAGAGGCCTGGGGTCCAAATCCCAGCTCCAGCCCTTTACTTTGGGACTGTGGGTCACTTTACTTGTCCATGTTTCAGGTTCCTCATTGCAAAATAGTAACACCAACTTCACAAGGCTCCAAGGACACAATGCAGAATTAGTAGCCAATCTTAAAGTAACATGCAGATGGAAGCTCCCACTGCAGAACAGCAGAGCCAGGAAGGGCCGAGGTCATTTCCAGGCGCCTCTCTCATTTTTCTGGATGAGCTCACTGAAGGCCAGGCCTGTCCTCTAGCACTAGCCCGGTATGGGAGGCCCAGAGCACAGAGGGCAAATTGTAGGGTGTTTGGGGGTAAATCTGTGTCCTTTCTGAATACCTTGCCTGTTCTATCACTGCTGGTTTCAGTCCCTCCATTGTGCATCTGACCCAGGACGCCGGACTCTGAGCTAAAGAAATGCCGAGGAAGCCTCTGGCCCACCCAGAGAACAGGCCTGGAGCTCCTGAGGCTCTGGGACCTCCTAAGTCATGAATGCCTGGCTGTGCAAAGCCCCAGGGGACAGGCAGGGCGAGGCCTCAAGTTTCATGGAAGGTTCTGAGGAGTCTTCTCCAGGGGCCGATTCAGGGCTCTAACAAGGAGGCTTTGTACTGGAAAAATGAGAACAGCTCACTCGCTGCTCTCCAAAACCATGGCTCCTGGGGGAGGCTAAAGGGCCCTGTTAAGGCTTGCCCAAAGAGGACAGGCCCTGGAAGGTCCTGGAGGTGGCACAGGGCAAGGGAAGTGGCCCTCCATAGCATGTCGGAAAGTTCCATAACCAAGCTGGGCTGCCAAATTCACAGTCACATTCACCTTCTCATGACTAGGGGACTTGGGGGGAGTGACTGGCCAGAGCTCTCCAGCTCTTCACCGTGCCATAGCACTGACCAGGGGGATGGGAGAAATGATTACCATGTGGTAATGACTACCAATGGTGCCAATGGGCGCCATCCTCAGTGGATCTGAAGTCTTAGAGAGACTCCAGTCTCTGAGGGGCATGGACAGGGCCTAGAGAGACCTCAGAGGCCATCTGGGTCAAGGCTCTCTTCTTCCAAGAGGGAAACTGAAGCCCAGAAAGGGACAGAACCTGCCTCAAGTAAAACATGTGGTTTGGGATCCCGAGCCACATCTTCTGATTCCAAATCTGGCGCTCCCCCCGTCTTATCACCATGCCTCATTAGGTGATTAATTCTTTTTTAATCTAACAAACAAACAAAAAACAGGGGCCATTTCCTTCCTCAGCTCAGCACAGTGATCCCTACACAGGAGGCATCTGTCAAGTCAGTGAAAATCAACAGCAACCGTTTACAATTCCACGGTGCTTTTAAAACTGTGATACAAAGCAAATGTTATTATCCCCATTCTACAGACCAGAAAACTGAGGCAGGGAAAGATTAAGTAAGGGGCCCAAAATGACCTAACTAGTAAATGCATGTTACTTTTCAAAATGATTGTGTTTATACCAAGTCCAGCCTTCTCATGGTGTGAAGGAGGAGACTGAGGCCTTGGGAGGGAAAGTGATCCCATACAGCCTTACAAGGAAAAAGCAGGAGAGTCAGGATTCAAACCCAGGTCTTTGAATTGCAAATCCAGGGCTCAATCCCTCACACTGCCTCTCACTGTCTAAAGGCTTATTTCTCTATGTGTTGATTTGAGGAAAGTTATTCTGGGCCACTTCCCAGGCTGACAAAAGTTCAGGTAGGGTGACCCTGGCAGCCCTGAGACACCCACAGTGACTGGCTGGGGGACTTTGCTCATGGTCCCCTTCCCCTTCCTAGCCAAACCCGGTATGGCTGAGCTCAGGCAGCAGTGGGACCCTTGGCAAAGGGGGACCCCCAGGGAGCAATGCTGGTGGCCTGGCCTGGCCTAGATGTGGGCACAGCTCATGCTGGTCTGCTTCCCACATGATGAAATGTTCTTTGCAAACTCAGAATTTCATCACCTCTCCCAACACAGCACAGAGAAAGGAGTGGCAGGGCAGGCAAGGGAAGAAGGAGGCCAGTGTGACTCTCCAGCCAAGCAAGTGTGAATTCAGGGCTCCCTCTAAATTCAATGGGCCATTATCACCTGGAGATATTAGGGGAAGGGAGCTGGCAAGACAGGTACCCAGTAAAGGAGGCATCTCTGCCAGGTGCCAGATGGGCTCTGTGTGTGTGTGTGTGTGTATGTGTGTGTGTGTGTGTGGGTGGGTGGGTGGTATGTGTGTGTGTGGTGTGGCGTGTGTGCATGGTATGTGTGTGTGTGGGGGGGTGTATGTGTGTGTGTGTGTGTGGTATGTGTGTGTGTGTGTGATGTGTGTATGTGTGTGTGGTGTGTGTATGTGTGTGTATGGTGTGGTGTGTGTGTGTGGACATGTTCCCTTTCCAGTGCTGAAGGTCTCTTCCACTTCTACAGAAACAAACAACCTACCTAGTCCCAGGGGAGGGAGCTCAGGAGAGATCAGTCGCAAATACCGGGGCTCCTTCCCCTCCCTAAAGGCGGCCCGTTTAGTTTAATGAGGTCCCTTCTGACTGTCTGCTGGCAAACAACAGGCTGGGAGTAGGAGCAGGGAGAGGCTTCCATCAGGCAGCCGCAAAGCCCTGAGCTGCCATCAGGTCCCACCAGACTCCTCCCAACAACACACTGGCCGGGGGGGCGGGGGGAAGGGGGGAAGCAGGGGAGGGGGCTGGCTTCTGCTGGGGGACGGCCACCCCCTCCCCCAGCAACCCCTCCACTTTGGGACCGCTCACCTTGCTGTGAAGTCTGTCCTGGCCCCCACCCTCAATCACATGCATTGCTCCTAGTTTGGCCCTCTAGGGCAAAGCGGATCAGACCAAAGCCCTCTTTCATGGGCTAGCCTTCAAAAGCTCGGGGACAGCCTCACTTCCCTCCTCTTGTTTTCCAGGTTAAATACTGTCAATAATGGTGGAGGACAGCAGTATCTCAGAATTAGAGAAAGGCGGATGTCTCAATTAAAAAAAATAGAGAAAATGGCATCTGCCAGCTGAGGCTAGTGAACTTGATTTGGATTCTGGGCAAAATTCTAGATTATCTAATTAAACGGATGGTTAGTGAACACTTAGAGAGGGAGGCAGCGATCCCAAGAGCCTGCCCGGCTTCAGCAAGCACTGGTCAGGCCGAGAGCCCCTTATTTCTTTTGTTGCCACAGTCACCAAACTGGTAGACCAAGGGAATTCAGAGGAGAGTTTACCTCAATTTTGGCAAAGTACCCTTTAACCAAAAGTCTTAGTCAACAGGCAAATACAGCCTAGTGTCTGGGTTTACTTTGCTTTCCTTCCTTCCTGTTTGGGTGGACATTTCATCTGAAAACAGATGAATACTGAAAAGCAGATTTCTGAAATCTTGCGTTTCAAATGCACAACTCACTGGGGGCAGGGGGCAGTGTCTTGGAACAGCCGGAATCGTTCAGAGTTTCCTCAAAGGGTCCTTCTCTGGGGATTCTGGTCTCCAGGAAGTCCTGACATGACCGTCGCTCCATCCTGTTCAATTCTATTCAATTCCATAGGCTTTCATGAAGTACCTACTGTATGCCCAGGCAGACTTGAAGCTGAAATTTGGGAGAAATTCGAAAGGTGGCAGTGAGGAGGAAGGGCACTCCAGGCAGCAGAGACAACAGACTGATTAGACAAACGAGGAAAACGAAGAAAGCTAGTGCTTTTGGGAGGGGGGGTTCTGCTTAGAACTGCCAACTGGATTGCATCTGGTCCAACCTGCGGTACTGGGCTTTTGATCACCATTACTGATAACCTGGCATGTGACCGCCACTAGCCTGCGGGTGCAGGTCAGCACACCCTGCCTTGGGGTCATCCCTGCGAGCTGGCTTCTGACAGAAGGAGAGGCCAGCGGAGAGTGCAGAGGGAAGGACCGGAAGCTCGGTGCCATGGGATTTCTCTACACCGAAACAGACCAAGAAAAGTTTTACAAGAACAAATTCATCGTACATTTTGGAGACAAAAACACGAAACCAACTGATCTTGTTATTTTATCTAAATCATAGGACCATAAATTCATGGATTGAAAGTGAGAAGGCTCATCAGGTCCAAGGCCTGCCTTTTACAGAGAAGGTAATTGAGGCCTGGGGGGGGGGGGAAGGCACTTTTATAGCACAAATCTCTCATTTGATCAACACAACAGCCCTGGGAAGTAGGTGCTATTATTATAATACCCATTTACAATGGAGGAAACTGAGGCAGACTGCGGTTAAGTGACGTGCCCAGGGTCACAGAGCTTGTGTCTGAGGTCCAATTTGAACTCAGGTCTTCCTGAGGCCAGGCCCAGAGCTCTACCCACTGCACAGCCTACCTCAGGGCCTTGGCTAGAATCCTACCAGCAGTGAGCAGCAGAAGGGTAGGTACATGGTATGGAGAAACAAGATGTAAACCGATCACAGTGAGAGGACAGCACCCGATTGTCTGGGGCTAAGTGAAGTGTGAAATGGTAAGCACATTAGCCAAAACACGAAACGAGGCTTAAGGAAATGGGCGGAGGCACCGATGGCCAACGTGGCTCCCGGTCATGAGAAAGGTCCCCAAGGGGGCCGTGGGATCGGATCCAGAGCAAGCTGGTGGCCATGTAGTCATGTGTAGGGTCACTGAATACAGAAACACACACAACCAGCTGGGGACAGGGACAAATCCTCACATTCAGAAAGCAAATGGAACCCAGATCCTCAACCTCCAGAATCTGATGCTCCTTCCACACCAACGCTCCCTGCCTCGCTAAGGACAAAATACAGAAAAGAAGTATGAGCAAACACTTCAATGATGTGCTGGCCTGGAAGGGAGAAAGGAAACCCGGACCCACCAGAGACACAGCAATTCAGATGAATCCAGTTCAAGAATCATTTACTACTGTTAAGCTCCTACTATGTGCTAGGCTTTGGGAATACAGAGATAAAAAGACGGAAGTCCCTGCCCTCGAGATGCTTCCATTCTCCTGCGATCTTCACACAAGCCTCTAAAAGATAATGGGCCCTGGTCCAGCAGACCCCACTCTCTGAGGAGTTCCTCACATCTACTGCAGAGTGCCCGTCTGCCACTTGCAGCCACAGTGCAAGTGAGCTTTCTGCCCTGTCTCCCTTCCCCAGCCTCCACTCCCACAAGTGGAGCAAGAGGTCAGGGAGGTCCTCCTCACCACCTGGTCTTGGAAAACTTTCCAGAATCCTAACCAAAATGACTCAGCGAGTGCCCATGACAGCATGGTGATGGAGTCTGAGATAAACAGCATCCTCTCTGAGGATCCAGATGGAGATCAACGATTCCTTCCATAGACTTGCCTCCCTTCAAAGGCTCCGGCTCTCATGCTAATCATTCTAATACGAAGAACACCTCAGCCAAAGAGGAGACAGCAGAGTGGGAAGCAGCATGATGTCATGTCGTGGGAGAGACGCTTGGCCTGGGAGTTAGAGACCTAGAGTCAGAGACATTCCACTCTCACCTCCCCTGACAATTAGCCCCATGCCTTTGACTGGGCTGATGGGTTTCAGCCCCTTTGTCAGAAAAATGAGGCAGCTGGGCCCAGCCAGGTAAGGTCCTTTCAGTTCTATTCAAAAATCCAATGCAGCAGGTGCCTCTTCTGGGAAGAGCAGAGAAAGCCCCCCAGGGAGCCAAGACAACCTGGGTCCAAGCCTTTCTTCTGGCAGAGACACCCTTAAATGTTAAAAATCAACATTTGACTTTTCCATGTCCAAGCAGCTCTAAGACGAAAAGCTATAAGAGAAAGTGCCAACCTGAAGGGACAGAGGGACTTCCCTCACTTGGTGTTCCCTATACAGATGGAATTGCAAGTCCAGGCTCCCCTCGTTGTCCCTGGATTAGGCAAGGACTGTGCTAGGTGCTGGGGATACAAAATTAAAAAGAAATGATTCAGGACTCCCGAGAGCTGACATTCTGCTGGGAGGGAGGTTACAACATCATCCACACTGAAGTCAGTGAGAGGTAACTCTTACTGAAGAGGGGGGAATCCTGATGCCCAGGGTGGGTGGGGGGACAGGAGAGGCTTCATAGAGGAAGGGCCCCTGTGCTGCACCTTGAAGGATGATAAAGGCTTCTCAGAGCTGGACATGGGGACAGTTAGGTGGAGATGGAATGGCAGGTTTGGGGTCACATTAAGTATTTCCGTTTTTCTGTAATATAGAGGTTGTGATGAAGAGAAATGGCTGGAAAACCAGGTTGGAGCCAGATTGTGGAGTACCTTGAATGTTGGCCTGAGGTTTCATCTTTTTTTTTTTTATTGTAGTGGCAAGAGGGAGGCACCAAAGGTACTTGAGCAGGGAAGTAACACAGTCTAACCTCTGCCTCGGGAAAATTGTTTTGTGACTATACAGAAGAAAGCTGGGGAGGGCAGGGACCGGAAGTTCAGGGTGGTGGCCGTGTGAAAGGACAGCCCTACAAGACCACGTGGAGACAGATTTGGAAACTGATTGGTTATAGCAGGTAAGAGAGAGGGAAGCGTGGAAGATGACTCCGAGGTGGAGAACTTGAACTTTGAACTTTGAAGACTGGCAGTGACCTCTACGGAAATGGGCCAGTGTGGAGGAGGGTGGGGCTAGGGAAGAGGTTGACAAGGTCCTTGGTGGACATACCAAATTTGAGATGGTGATCGAGATGGAGATGGCCAGCACTCAAGTGTCTTCGCAGAACTGGGGTTTGGGGGAGATATCAGGGATGGACTTCAGAATGTGAGAGTCATCTGCACAAAAATGAGCACGGAAGCTGACGAACTCCCTACAGGAGAGGAGGTAGAGAAGAGAGAAGGTCCAGGACATTGCTTTGGGGGACACCTGCCCTTAGGGCAGAAGATGAATGATGCTGGGAATTCAGCAAAGGGAGCAGAGGAGTGGTCAGAGGGGCAGGAGAATGACCAAGAGGGAGCAGCATCCCAGTGGCCAGAAAGGACCCAGGAGAAGGTCTGGGTCAGCTGTGTCCTAAGCAGCAGGAATGAGATGAAGCAGCCAACTCTCCTGGAGAGAAGAGCTTTGATAAAGTGATGGGGCTGAAAGCTGGTTTGTACTGGGTTCAAAAATTAGTGAGTAGAGAGGATACAGGGGTGGTAGGTATAGAGCATTTTTATTGAGAGGCACATAGGCTGATGATCTGGGTCAAGTGTCCGGGGCATCTTAAGGAAGGTGCAGACTTGAGCATCCAGGAAACTGCCAATAAAGGAATACTGAGGATAGCGGAAGGGGGAAGACCAAATGGGCAAGGTCCTGGAAGAGACTGGAGGGAATGAGATTGCAGGCACGGGAAGAGGAACTAGCCTTGGCAAGAAGAAGGACCACTTCTTCCTCAGAGTCTGGAGCAAAACTTGGGTGGGATGTAAATGGGATGGTGGAGGGAGATGAGGGAGTTCATGATGGATGGCCTTGATTGTTTCAGTAATGTAGGATGAGAGGTTATGTGAGGGAGATGGAGGTGGGTATGGTAAACTGGGCACTTGAGAGAGATGAAGCTGATCTAGCCATCCTGTAAAGCAATGTCCCCAAAGTTACTAAACTGTGCACACTCTTTGACTGAGCAGTACTACTAGGAGGCAAATACCCCAAAGAGGTCAAGACCCATAAGAGGAAAAGTACTCACACATGCCAAAATGATTATAAGAGCTCTTTTTCATGGTGGCAAAGAACTGGGAACTAAGCGTGTGCCCATCTACTGGGGAACGGCTGAATTAACTGTGGTATAGAGATGTGGCAGAACGTCATAGCTCCATAAGAAAATGATGAAAGGGTTTCAAAGAAACCTGGGAAGAATTGCATGGACTGACGTAGAGTGATGTGAGCAGCGCACAACGGCAACATCCACACATAAAACCACCTTGAAAGACTTTATAACTGATCAATGCAATGACAGAGGCCCAGTGATGAAGCATGTTACCCACCTCCTGTCTCCTCATCCCATTTTACAGAACAGGACAATGAAGGGCAGAGAAAGGAGGTGTCACGCAAGGACTTTGCCTCTTCCCTCCACAAAGGGGAGGGTCATTTCTGGACGTGATCATTGCACTGACCCTTCTTCTTGAACCTCTCGTGAGGATGCAGTAACAGAACCTGAGGTCTAGGAGACGTCACGCCCCTCCTTTTGTCATGTTCCGCTTGGTTTAAAAGGGCAAAAGCACGATACACTAACGGGCAATGATCTGAAGTCAAACCTAAGACCTGAAGGAGAGTCTTTGTTCATTTAGAGCATGCAAGCGGCTTGTCGAATTTGGGAAGGTCAGAAGCCAGTCGCCAGGATCCCAGGCTTAGGGCAGTTAGGGTCCCGAGAGGCCATCCGGTCTGAGCACCAATGCCTTTTACACCATCCCTATTCAGTGGTAGTTGACTGTTCCTAAGTTAGAGGACTGACCGAATGGACACGTGGACAGGATTGTCTGGAAATGCTGAAAATTCCGTGAATTTTTTCTGGCCATAAAAGATTCCCGAGAAGACACACCTAGCTTCCAGTCCTGGGCTGGCCATGTGCAGAGTTAGCCCTAAACTACTCCTGCTACTTGCCCCAGGAAGGAGCGGCCAGCTTATCTCTGCCCTTTGGCTATTCCTCAATTAACTGAAATGTTGATGAGAATTTTATGGATTTAAATATATATGCATGTACATTTTGTGGATCTCGTGTTCATTTAGTGTCAGCTTTTTTGTGTGTGTTTGTTAAATTTTAACCTTATTCAAAACAAAAAAAAAAAAAACAGGTTAAGGTCTAGAAATAAAGGATCCAAAGACCAGCCAGTTGGCCTTCAAATCGCTCCTGAGCAGAGAAGCCAATGCTGTCTGGTCCAAACGTCCGGCAGCACAAATGCTCTGCACACGCTGGAGTGGGAACAGGCTTTGGGAGGGGATGAATAGAACTTCCTCAGTGATAAGAAGAAGTTCACCTGGATCTCCAGGTGGTGTTTAGGAGAGACCATGTGATGCTGAGGGCCAGATGCTGGCTTTGGAGGGAGGGGAAGGCAGCCTGTGTTAGGAAGCACTTAGGATGTGCCAGGTACTGGGCTAAGTGCTGAAATACAAACAGAAGAATCCCTGCCCACAAGGAGCTTCAGCACACAAGAGGGAGCTGGGGGGGGGGTTGAGGATGCAGGGACCTAGTATGGGAGCCTGGCATTGAGGTCCGAAGGCTGGGGACGGGGCCAAGAAGAAAAGAAAGAACAGCCTGGGCCCTTGCACAGAATCCCTGAGGAATTTCTAAATGGGAGCAGTGGGCCTCACAAAAGGAAGGAGGCCCCAGGCCCCAGGCCCCAGGCCCCAGGGGAAGGTCCAGGAGGGGAGAGATGATGATGAAGGCTTTCTGGGCCTCATTTTCCTTATCGGTCCAAATGAAGAAGCGAGACCAGCCAATTCCCCATGTCCTGTCCAGCTCCATATCTTATGATCCCATGGAATACAAGCAAAGTGTTTGCAGAATATTTGTAGATTAAAAAAACAAATTACATGGACAGTCTCCAGTTTATAAGTCTTTACCCTACTGTCCCATCTCCACCCAAGCCCCCATTCTCTCTAATGCTTAAGCCCTTCCCAGGAACGGGCCTCACTCCTAAAAGCCCTCAGCGAGGAGTCCCAAACTGCCAACCCAACTCTCCTCTCCACCCCCAACCCGGATTGAAGCTGCCGCCTCAGGGCTTGTTCAGCTCAGCCCGGCCAGAGGGACTCTCCTCTCCGGGGCCTATCATTACTCCATCCTCACCTGAGGGCAGGGTTAGGAACCACTGTTTAGTGACAGAGTCCATGGAAAGCCTCAGACCCACAGGCCATACAAGGGAGCATTTGGAGCGCATACTGTGATGTCGAATTCTAGGGGGGAAAGCCTGGGTTTGGAGCCCCGGGGAGGCCACCCCTGCTCAGGTGACTTGGGACAAGGCCTCCCAGGTCCTGGCCAAAATCTAAGATTCTGTAACCATTAGGTGTCTTTTCATTTAGCAATCACAAGCACCAATAACCCATGCCTTTTTTTTTTTAATCATATTTCACATTTAAGCAGGTCATGCACAATTCTTGAGCGAGCAAGCTTTGCTCTGGCTGTATCCCTTCTTTCCTGCACGTTGTGGAAACTGGAGCTACCTCTCACAGGAAGCCTGCCCTGATCTCATTTGCTATCACCATTCCCTCATCCTCACCACCATTACTTTGTCTTCACTTCTGGGAGTATGTGCTACATTCCCTATTTGAGTGGGCCAAGACTGTTCCATTTGGGTCTGTGTATCCTCGGAACTCGGCATAATAGGGGCCTAATAAATGCTTATTAAATTGAATCTAAATGAGTATGGGCTGGAAAAATTATCTGTCCAAGCAAGAAGCAGTAAATTCAAATCTCTGTGTTTCTCTCCCCTCTCTTTGTCTCCCTCTATCTCTGGGTCAGTCTGTCTCCCCCCCTCTCTCTTTTCTCTCTCTCTGTCTGTCTGTCTCTGTCTCTGTCTCTCCCCCCCACCCCTTTCTCTCTGTCTCCTCCCTCTCTCTCTGTCTGTCTCTGGGTCTCTCTATCTCTGTGTCTGTCTCTCCCTCCATCCCTCCATTCCTCCTCTGGGGCTGTCTTTGAATTCCTGCTGTCATTTAAAATACAATGACCTCAGCAAAGAAATGGACCAGAGTAGGAGAAGAACAAGGCCCAGCTCCCCCACAGTCTATTTTTCTACTTAGGAGCAGGAGATAATCTAAGACCAGTCCCCTATTAAGCCTCCAATGAAATCATGAAAAATAAGAGGGTTAGAAAGGTCCCTTGGCATTCCAGCATAACACAGTGGATAACAGAGTGCCAGCCTGAAAGCCAAGTTTGGCATTCGATGGCCGAGTGATCCTGGATGAGTCACCTTAAACCTCTCAATGTTCTAGACCAGAGTGTTATGTAAACTTGTGGCCTTGGGTTGCACACGGCCCAAACCAGATGAAAACATAATTGTGAAACATACTAAAAAATAAATAAACAGAAAATACAACACAGTTGTGTGGTTTTCTAAGTCAATTTGCACCAGCAAAGAGCCTCGTGTGCGATTTGGTGACCCCATTTCCATTTGAGCTTGACACCCATGTGATCTAGCCAATTCTAAACCTTTAAATCACAGGGGAGGTGCTGCTGGCCTGTGTTGGTGGAGGGACTTTCCTCACCTGGGAGTTCCCTGTGAGAGTGAAATCTCAGGCCCAGTCCCTAGCCCTAGAACTTTTCAGAAAGATCCTTTGAAAAGATCAGCCACAGCTGTGTGCAGAAGCCCCTCAGTACTCAGTATGAACTCCAGCAAAACAAGGGGAACCCGACAATTCAGGACAAAGTGCTGTTTGGGGCGTCTTTAGTGTGCAGGCAGAGCTCGGTGTGAGCAGGTCCCCTGGAAGAGATGGGGCTTCAAGGGTCTGCTCTTCACCTAGGGGAGCCAGCCCCTCATCCGGGCCCATCCATGTCCCAACCAGCGGCCTGGCCCCACTCCAGCCTGTCGGCTGGACTCTTCCCGCAAGTTAGCTGCCCAAACCTTGGTTCCGCTAAGTGAAGGGGATTTTTCTTCTCGAGGCAACTTAAACAGGCTTCCTAGGCTCCAGAGAAAGAGCACCAGACTGGAAGGCAGAAGCCCGGGATTGGGTTAACTCCCCTCTCTGACCCGCTTCCTCGCTGTGGAACTTTGGCTGTCACGTCCCTTCTCTGGGCCTCAGTTTCTTCCTCTGAAAACTGAGGGGTCTGGTGAGGAGGAAGATGAGGACAGCAAGTTGATGAAAACGAGCGAGAGAACTCACAAAACCTTTCCCTGGAAAACCTGCCTAACGAACCTGGGCGCCTCGCTGCCTCCCTCCCTCTCTCCCTCTCCGCCTACTCTGCCGGGCAGAGTCGGGAAGCCCAAGAAGAGCGCCCGCGAGGAAGGAGTTGGGGGAGCTGCTGGCGGGGGGCACGAGGTGCCTGGGGAGGAAGGAATTGGTGGGAGCCGTTGGCAGGGGGGCGGGGCGTGGGAAGGGGCCCGGGCCCGGACAGCCCTGCTCAGCTCGCCTCAAGCCGGCCCCGATCCTGGCCCAGGGCTGCCCAAGGGGTGGCTGTGCCAGGTCCTACCGTCTTTTGCTTCTTGATCCCAGACATGCTGCGGGTGGTCAAGGGAGGCGGCGGCAGCGGAGACGGAGGGACGGGCACAGAGCGGGCTGGCAGGACCGGCGGCCGGACTCTCGGTCCCCGAAGAGGGAAGGACTGGCGAACCGACGGAAGGAAGCCGGGCAGGCGGCGGGGAAGGAGCTTTAAAAAGGCTGGGGAGACACGTCGCACTTCCCTTGACCAACCCCCAAAGGCTTCCCTCCTCCGCCGCTGCTTCCTCCTCCTTCTCCTTCCCTTCTTCCCCCCCCCTTCTCCTCCCTCCTGCCTCTCCTGCGACGCCCTCCTCTCCACCCGCCCGGGGGCGTCCCGGGCGTGGTCCCCGGGCTAAGGGGAAGGAGACTAGGGGGGAGTTAGAGGGTGGGGACTGTGGGGCGGCGCCCAACCAGGCTTCGGCCCCTCAGCTCCAGCGCGGACTATCAGCTCACTGACCCTTCGGCGCTGGCATCATAGGGGTCACACTAGAGAGTCCCTAGGCCAGCCCTTTTCCTTTACTGCTGGGGAAACTGAGGCACCCAATACCACCAATTACGGGACCGACGAACCACCTAGTCCAATACTGTCATTTTGTACAGTGGAAAACTGAGCTCCATCCCCGCTTAAGAAACCAGGGATGGAAAAACCAGCTGGTCGATCCCCCTCATGTTGCAGATTGGGAAAGTGAGACCTATCAAGGTTAAGGAGCTTGGGATCCTCGGATTTCTGAGCTAGAGGGGACCTAACAGATCATCTAGTCCAACCTGATCGTTTCAAAGACGAAGGAAAAGAGGCCCAGAGAGGTCTGGCGATCTGCCAAAGGTCACCCAGGCAGTCAGCCGATGAGCGAAAACAGGTACCAGACGTCATTGGAAAGAACCAGGTCTTCTGAAAGAATCCTGAATTTGGAGTCAGAGCTCTGGGTTCCGATTCTGTCTGCTGCCTTATGTCTGTGTGACTTTGAGCAAGTCACTTGGCCTCATCAGGCCTCGGTTTCCTCAACTGTAAAATGAGAGGGCTAAATTAGGTGACCTTCGAAGCCTCTCTAAATTTAAGTTCTCTAAGCTAAGGCTCTTTCCTTCCACTCTTCTCGTCCCTGAGGACTTCCCAAACACCTCCTGTGGAGAGAGTCTTCCGACCATTAAAGAATTCTTTAAGATGGAACACTTGGCATTTACTAGTACTAACTGCTAATACCACACCTCCAAAGCCCGGGCATCTTTTCACTACCCCTCCTGCTACCCCAGGGGGTGGAAACCCCTGATTGGAAGAAAAATCAAGGCACAGGCTGTGGTTCCGCTCAACAGCGACACTCTGCAGTGGGTTAGGCCCTGTGGCTGATTCAGAAAAAGGACAAGATGTCCTGCCCTCCAGAAACTTACTTCAGTTGGAAAGAGAATACAAAAACACGTCGGAAACAAAATCTAAGTAGGCTGAAATGTCTGATGTCAGGGCAGTTCAGAAAGGATCCTGGTTTTCTAGTTCTCAGGCCCCTGAGGGCAGAGCCTCTCTGAGTCACTGTCTCAGAGCAGAGTACTAGGCTGTGTCCCTGAGGGAAGGGTGCTTGGCGGTCCTTAGTGGGTAAATGGTTGTCTTGGCCGGCCAGCCAGCCAGCCCCTTCTTGAATCGGATAGCTTTATGAGACCTTTACGAGGAAATTGCTGAGCAGGTATGGAGTTGTGTTGGTGGAGGGACTTTCCTTACCGGGAGTTCTATAGATCAATGAAACCACAAGTCCAAGCTCCCCTACCCCCCAACTCCTACCCCATGCAGTGTATTTAAGTGATTTTTTTTCTTTTTTTCCCCAGGAAGTAATTGGGAGGGAGAAAATAGGTTTTCATTCATTAAGAAATAAAGTTTAATTTTAAAAAAGAAAAACAGGCAATGCAAGGCTCTGTGTTAAACATTTGCAGGGATGCCTGTGGCTCTACCCTAGAGAACTTGTCTTCCAGGCTGGTGACACAGTCCCCTCATTGGTTCTTTGGGGCCATGATGGTGCCTACGGGCTCCCTGAGTCAAAGAGGGAGGAAAGGGCCCAGAGGGAAGAAGAACAAAGCCCTTGGGGACTCCAATGGGAGAGGTCCCTAGTGCTCCCCTTGACTTCCTCTCTACAGAATGGGAGGGGAAGAACCCCCTCAGCCCCCGATGCCTATGCGAAGGCTGCTCCCCTGTGGCATGCTTAGCTAGGAGAGGCTCAGTCCTGTTCTAAAGGCCATCTCTTCTGCTTTGCTTTCCCTTTTGTTCCCAGCCAGGATGCCAATCGCATGATCTCATGAGCGTGGGAGCTCCTGGGTCCTAAGCAAGGTCTCCCTATGCTGAGGAAGGGGCTCCAGACTGTTACCATGACACTTCTCGGCAGACAGGATGAGCCCGAGGCTTAGACAACCTAGTTGTTTGGACAGTGCAGAGCTGAGGTGAAGAAGCGATTCTTCAATGGTCCCACTGAGTATCTCGGGTTTTAATCTTTTGAGTGTCTTTAGAAGAGTATAATGGAAGCTTGGGTTCATGTTTCATGTTCCAAGTCAGTACATATTCACGAGTCTTTTGTATTTTAAGCATTTCTTGTAGGAAGGAAATAAATGACTGTCCTATTTCTGATCTATATTGTACATTGACTACCTTTTTACTCTCTTTTGGGGAGACCCAAGATAGAAGCCTTGAGTGATTTTAGACAAGGAGCCGGAGCCCTCTCTTTACAGGCCAAGGGCTCCTCAGTAAGTGCCCAGCCCCTCTGGCCCAGACATTTTATTGTTAATGGGGGAGGGTAGAGAATCAAACATTTATGTAGGAAAGTCTGACAGAAGGAAAATGAAGAAAGGAGAAAATTAATAATGGTGGGGACGAGGGAAGGCTTAAAGGAAGAAAGGGCACCTGAACTGAACTTTGAACGAAGACAGGGATTTGGGAAACAGTGATGGGAAAGGAGTGAATCCTAGGTGTGGGGGATGGTCCGTACAAATGGATAGAGGTGGGAAACAGAGTGTCCAATTCAGGGAATCGTAAGTAGACTGTCAGTTTGGTTGGAATGTAGACTGTAGGAAGTAGAGGGTGAGAAACAGACCATGGAGGGCCTTAAAACACTCATGGGCTGGGGTGTGTGTATGTGTGTGTGTGTGTGTGTGTGTGTGGCACGTGTGTGTATGTGTGTGTGCACGTGTGTGTGTTAGATCCATTGCAAATATGTCAGACTTACCCACACACTATACACACCCAGAGTCCTATACCTTTGAACCTTCAAAGCAATCTTTAAAATGCAAACTAGTCAATCCATATCCCACAGGGGTGGGGAGGAGGGGGCGCGGGTTGGGCCTTCTCTCCTACTAAGAAGACCCGGCTCTGGCCTCCCATTGACTGGGCTCATTCTTAGAGGAATCTGGCTTCTAAAGAGGGTGACCCTATTTTTCTCACTGTCCCTGGCTCATTGCACCCCAGCCCCCACCACACATCCCTAAGGTCAGTCTCTTAAATGAAGCTCAGGTTTGGGCTCATGGGGAGGGTTTCCCCAAAAGGGGCCCTTCCAGAGATGTCCTCAATGTTTCTTTCCCCGGCAGCAGGATGCCTCTCAAGAAGGCTGGAGGGTACTCTGGGTGACCAGCCTGACTGCTAGGTCTGCCCTAGCTCTACTGGCTCTAGTGCCAGCTGGGCAAACCGTCAGGAAAGGCAAATGAGGGCGGAAGGGAGAGCCAAGAATTTGCATAGTGCTTTGGGAAGCTTCGAGCTATCTCCTCAGTGAGGAGGAAGGGAAGGGCCTGATCGCCACACAAGAGCAAAATTATAGAACTTTACACATTCCCTACATAAGATGTTAGAGAGGAAAGCACTGCTAGCAAAACTCTTTTCTTAGGGTGCTTCCATTCCTAACGTGTACAGTACAAAGACCTCATGAAGCAGTGCACAAAATGCTACTCCTGAATCTTCTTTGGGCGATGTCCCAACATTTTATCTCTCAAACTTATTTACTTAGCATTAGTTGGAAGCACGCCAAGACAGAAGACAGGAGAAGGAAACATGAGTTCACCTTTGCTTACATAGGGCTGAGTTTCTTTTGTTGGGATTTTTTTTCCTACCAGGAACTAGCCAGGCTTGGAAAGTCTCAATGAGAGGTGAGGGGCCAAGAGCTCGCCTCCCAAGTGTTATGAAAGATGAGGCTCAGTTCCTGTCACCCCATGCTAATGACTCTATTCCTCCGACCAAAAAATATACAACTATAGACAAAAGTCAAGGTAATGAGAGCACAGATGCAGAAGCACATATATTGATAGGGATTTCAACACCTTTTTTCTAGACCAACAGACCTTCAAATGGATGGGCTTCCCTGGTTTCAAGTGTATTCTCCTGCATTGCCCTCTGATTGTCGCCTTTCAGAAATGCTCCATGGCTACTACTAGTAGTTGTAATAATGGAGGAAGAGGCCCCTTGACCTGAAGGTGACCTTAGATTCTAGAAGGCTATGACCCATGTTTCGCAAGCTACAGAAGATGTGACCAGTCCTTAAAGGCCCTGAGTGCAGACCCTGTAGTTATCTATCTAAGGATCACCTGAGCTAAGGGCAAAGTGGGCCCAAAAGGGGAGGAATGATGAGTCTGTCTGCTCCTGAGTGGAAGAGCTGTTGTCTCTTCGGCCTTCCAGAGGGATGGCCTTCCTCGGTGCAGTCACAGATCTTTTAAAGCTTTGATGGAAGTGGATGAGTTGTTCATCCTTCACTTCAAAGAGGACCAATGACATCACACCTTGACTTGTGCATGAACTAGATTTAAGTGAAGTAGAGCTGTGAACAGTCCTCAGCCTCACTCTCTCTTCTAGTCATCAAAGTCAATGCAGCCTGGGATACAGGGGATGACTTTGGCATCTTTAATGTCTAACCAAGCTCTAACTGCTCCACAGTGCCCGCTTCAGACGCCTCCGCGGCCGTCGGAACAAACTGTTCTCATCCGCCATTCTGTCTTCACATGCTTGGGGTAGGTGTCCCTCTAACTCACTGATGGATCTGAAGCCTGTCGGTTCTCCTTACTTGGTTTGGCCCATCTGCTGAGACGGTTTTACCAGGGTGTGACTGCTGTGCATGCTACAGCTTCTTGGAGTCATAGGTGAAAGGCAAAAGGTGGACGCCAAAGGCGGATGAGCAGCCCTCACATCAGAGGCGCTCGTCCTCCCTGAACACCCCACGTACCCCAAAGAGTAAGGAGGTGTTGTTGCTCAGACACTTCAGTTGTGTCCAGCTCTTCACGACTCTGTTTGGGGTTTTCTTGGCAGAGACACTGGAGTGGTTGGCCATTTCCTTCTCCAGCTCATTTTACACGAGGAAACTGAGGCAAACAGGGTGAAGTGACTTGCCCAGGGTCACACAGCTAGTAAGTGTCTGAGGATGGATTTGAACTGACTTTAGGCCCCATGCTCTATGTGCTATGGCACCACCTAGCTGCCCAGGAAAGGCAAGAAAGGCACCGTTTTATGCCTTTTCCAGACTGTGCATGATTTTATAGACTATGCAGATGCTTTTGTCCTTCTCTTCTGACTCAGGCGCAGTAGCTGGTTAGGGAACAGAATCAAGCTCACTGCCCTCCGAAGGAATTCCTGTCACTCAGTCTTTATTTATGAAACTCTCTAAAGACCTAAACGCAGTAGGTCTGGGGAAAGACCTAGGAGAAGAGGCCAAACTGCTACTGACACACTAACACATTGTTGACGGTTCTGTGACTTGGTCTGGCTTCCCTGGAAAACAATGTGGACTGACAGAAAATGCTTTATTATATTGTTCAGAAAACTTATTGGTTATTATGCTGTTTAAATCTAAATGGAGATTGTTTGAACCCAGAATGTTGCCCTGACCTCGGTAACTCTCCAGGAATATGAGAGATGGATACAAGGAATTTTGGGTTCCCCCAGGTCCCGGATCCACTGAAAACCACACTCAGGTCTTCTTTTGGGTTCACCCAAGCTTGTGTTTTGGATTCACCCAAATTTTATGAAGTATTTACACTTGTTCATGTCCATCTCAATCTACCTTGCTTTCAGGTTGCCTTCTGGGCAAGATTGCTCAACTGTGTATGTGTGATCTGTGTGCTGATGCCCTCGTCTAAATCCTATATCATGTAAACTTTCCAGAGCCTGGATGAGAGAGGGCCACACCTCCTTGCCAGCTTGTTCTTCTTTACCAAATGACCGAACAAATTTCCTTCTAAAACTATTTCAGATTTTGGGGTTTGTTCTCATGGACAACAAGGACCCATGCTAGAATAGTGACTAACCTGTCTATTCCCTTTGATTTACCAATCCCACTGAGCACGACCCAACAAAGTCAAAGTCAGAAGGAAAGGTCCCAGATAGACCAAAATACTGGTAGCAGCACTTTTTTAAGGTAATTTTTTTTTCAATTGACAACAAATCTATCCTCTCTCCCTCCAACTTCCTCCCTCCCCATGGAGAAAGAAAGAAAAACAAAACCCTTGTTACAAATATGCATACAAAACAAATTCTTCCTGTGACCATGTTTAAAAAAATGTTTCAGTCATCACTCTTGAGTCCATCACCTCTTTGTCAGGAGGTGGGCAGCATGCTTCCTTATAAGTCCTCTAGAACTGTGGTTCATCATGGTTTTGATCAGAGTTCCTAAGTCTTTCAAAATTCTTTTACCAGACCAAATTGATGTCTTTACCACATTGTCCTTCCTGTATACACCATTCTCCTGGTTCTACTCACTTTCGCCAGCCTCTGTTCATACAGATCTTCCCAGGTTTCTCTAAAACCATTCCCTTCATCATTTCTTACAGCCAGGGGCATTCCGTAGCATTCACAAACCACTACTTGTTCAGCCATTCCCCAGTTGACAGGCATTCCTCCTCAGCTTCCAGTTCTTTGCTTGAAAAAAGAACTGTGGGGCATCATTCTTGTGATAACAAAGAACTGGAAACAAAGTGGGTGCCCACTGATTGGATAATGGCTAAAAAAGTTGAGGCACAGGAATGTAATCTAAGATTGCACTCTGAAAGATAACGAATAGGGAGATTTCAAAGAAACACAAGAATTTGTATGAAGTGACAGAGTAAATTAACAAGCTATATATTGACCACAACAAGGTAAAGAAAAACAACTAGAAATGATATCAAGATTTCAATGCATGCAGTGACTGGTCTCGTACCCAGAGGAGTGATGGAGAACAAACACATTAAAAAAAAAAAAGATGCCGGAGGAGTGATGGAGAAACCCAGCATCTTCTCAGTGCAGAGGTGGAGGTTTACAAGCACAGAACGGGCTACACAGCATCACATGTGGTTATTGTGTCAGCTTAGTATGTTACTTGTATCTCTGCCTTACAAGGGAGGGTGCTTTTGGGGAAGGGAATGGTACTGAAAGTTATAGCAATGTAAAAAAAAAGTCAAAAAGTATGAAACAAGGTAAAATATTATTAAAATTAACTTGGGATTATTCAAAATTGTTGGAAGTTCAAATTACTAGGATTTTCTTTTTTGAGTCCAGACCAGAATTTTCCTTCTTTTACTGATAACTGTGTTAAAAGTCCCAGTGTTTGTTAATCAGGATGTTCCCGGTGAATCTAGGGCTCTGGCTGGTCATTCCAGGGAAATTCGGTGGAAACAACCAGCTGTGCCTGTTGGATGCTATATAAACAGAACAGGCACTGTCTATGGCTTTCCACCTCCAGGGAGTTTCTGGGGGGTCCAACCCATGGGTCCTGAGCCCATCCTGAGTCCAAATATCTGCCAGAACCCAGGTAGAAGGAGAGGTCAATTCAAAAGTTTTCCTCATTAATCTCCAATGTGCTATGCACAGGCTCTGAGAAATTGTGACTGGGGGAGCCAGGAAAAGAAAAAAATCCTCACTAAGAAGTCTTTAAAATGAAGGCAAACAGGAGCCTAGCTGAAAAGTCAAGGCAGATAGTACAGTGGATGGAGTACTGGGCCTGGAATCAGGAAGACGCGAGTTAAAGCAAGCCTCAGATGCTTACCAGCTATGAGACCCTGGACAAGTCACTTACTGTTGTTTACCTCAGTTTCCTTATCTGTAAAATGAGCTGGAGAAGGAAATGGCAAACTACTCCAGCATATTTGCCAAGAAAACCTCAAATAGGGCCATGAAGAGTTGGACACAACTGAAATAATAACAAAATTATTGTCAAGGGCACCACCATCCTCTGGTTCCCCAGGTTCAAAACCTAGGTATCATCTTTTCGTACTATCTGCCCTCCCAGGCATATTTTACACACACACGTACATACATGTGCATTATAATCTTTTCATCTCTGTGACTTTCCAACTCAGTGTCAAGTCAAGTGCTATTTGCAGCTTTCTTAGAAAGAAGTTTAAGTAAATGCCCATAAACGTAAGGCTAGCTAAACAAATAGCGGTAAGTGAGGGTAATGGGATATTACTGTAATCTAACAAAGTCATAATATGAGGGATACACAGAATCACAGGAAGATGGATGTGCATTGATGCAGAAGGAAGCCAAACCAGAAGAATCCTATTCACAATGAATGCAACCTTCAGAACAGCAGAAAACCAAACCCTGCCTGAGCACTAGACAGCTCTGATGACCAAACTCAACCCCAGAGAGGAGTGGAGGCAATACCTCCCCACCCCTCCCCCCTTCTGAATGCAGGATGTTACTTAAATACTGTCAGTCACAGCTAATGTAGTGAACAGCCTCTTCCCACTTTAATCTGTGGGTTGTTTTTTTTTTTATATACTACCACTTTGATTTATTTGTTTTTGAACAGGCTAGAACAATTTGTCATTTCTTTTTGTCTTTTCTTTTTTTAGTTTTTAAATTTATTTTAAACTTAAATACAAAATAAGAAAAGAGAAAAACATTGCCATGTACACAGTCCCATTCATAATAAAGCCCTAGATGAGTGGAGTAAATGAAAGCCTAATTGAAGCCCTATATAAATGGCAGCTATTATAATTCAGAATTCCTCTAATTTCATGATAACTCATTTTTTAAAAAATAGCTTTTGGTGCAGAACTCTTGACATCGTTCTGAAAGTTTAAATGAATGGAGCAGGAAAGTCCCTAATTCTTTCCACTGTCTCCTTGACAAGGCATGAGTTTAGACAAGCCCAGATTGCTGAGTTCACCTTGACAAGGAAGTTCATGCTCCACCCCGAGTTGACATGTCACTCAATTAATCCTGAAAACTTCTATTACCACATTGTGGGACAGGAACCATATTAGGCCAGGAGAACCAATCAGTTCAACTCAGTTAACAGGCTTCAACTGAGTATTTGTTATGGGCTAGGTTTGTGCTCACTGGGGAGACAAAGTCAGAAGTGAGACAATATCTGCCCTCAAGGATTTTACCTTTTTTTTTTTTTGGTGAGGCAATTGGGTTAAATGACTTGCCCAGGGTCACACAGCTAGTAAGTGTCAAGTGTTTGGTCTGAGGCTGCATTTGAACTCAGGTCCTCCTGACTCCAGGGCTGGTGCTCTATCCATTGTGCCACTGAGCTGCCCCAGATTTTACCTTCTTTTAAAAAATAATTTTTAAAAATTCAAAAAACAATGAAATACCTGTTACAAACATGCACAGTCAAGCAAAAAAAAAAATCCCTCTTTGGCTATGTTTCAAAAATATGCCTCAGTTTGCCCCTCTTTATCAAGAGGTCAGTAGCATCCTTTGTCTTGAGTCCTAAGAAATCAACGTTGGTGACTGGGTCCCAAGCCTTTCAAAGATGTTTGTCTTCACAATATTGTTGCTATTATATTGTCTCCTGGTCCTTAAGCGATTACATGCTACAGGGCAGGTGTTATAATAGAACCAGAGAAGGCAACACAAAGAAAGTTGGTCAAGAGGAGCCTGGACAACTGCAGGGATGAAGAAAGACCTTCTTCAGGGAGGCGACCCCTGAGCTGAGCCTCAATAATTTAGAGATTCCGCAGGGAAAGAAGAGGGAGGAAGGGCATTCCCTGGGCCAAGGCCCAGAGGGAGGTCATAGGGTGGCCAGTTCAGGGAGCAGCGAGGAGGCTGATGCGGCAAGATTGTGCGTGAGGGCCAATAAATACTAAATAAAATGATAAATCAGAAAGAGGGAGGAAGACTCTATAGGTTCTGAATGTCAAGCTGAGAAGTTTGCATTTTATCTGAACACTAGAGAGCTCCTGAGTAAGGTGTCATGGGGTGGTGCCCTGATACTTGTGCGGAAGGGGCCCCTCATGGCATGCAGAGGCCACAGAGCTGAACAGGCGATGCAGAGAGGAGAGGAGCTGTGCACGACACAAGTGCCTGCCCAGGGCTGCCACACGTGCCATAGACAGAATTGGATCTTTGGTTTTGCAACCTTCAGCTCCGAAGCTCTTTCTGCTACTCCACTGAATTGCCTGTCTTTCATGCTTTTCAAGCTCTCGGGTCGATGAAGCTGCTGTGAAATGATTCCATCCATTTGTCCATCAGATCCAGGATATCCTCTGCAGTTATCACTCCGATGCTGTGTGACCATGGACAAGTCAGGGCCTCAGCTTCCCCTCCTGTAAAGTGAAGGAGAGGTTCTAGAGCTCTTAGACAATCTCCAGACAGAATGTGATTGTGTTGGAATATGGCTGAGGTGTAAGGAATGATGAGCTGGTGGATTTAGAAAAATAGGGAAAGACTTGGACTTATGAAGGAAGATGCTACAGTCTTACATATATGTGTTTGAGTGTACATGCATATGTTTATGGATACATATGTAAGTATATACATATATATCCACCCTTAATAGCAACCTTCTTGGGGGAGGGTGAGAAGAAGGGGAAAAATAAAATAAAAAGTGCACAAAGTGGTTTGGCTTCCTTCTGCACCAATGCACATCCATCTTCCCATGATTCTGTGTATCCCTCATATTATGACTTTGTTAGATTACAGTAATATCCCATTACCTCATTTACTGCTATTTGTTTAGCTAGCCTTAAATTTATGGGCATTTACTTAAACTTCTTTCTAAGAAAGCTGCAAAAAAAAATAAAGTAAAAAGGATAAAAGAAAACCTACAAGAAAGCAAAGGAAAGCTGGACAGTTTTGAAAATAATGTGCAGTATTCATTCTATAGGTTTTCTGGAGATGGAAATTTATTGCTTTATATTGAATCCTGTCATGCTCTGCTGTGTACATGACAATGTTTTTCTCTTTTCTTATTTTGTATTTAAGTTTAAAATAAATTTAAAAACTAAAAAAAGAAAAGACAAAAAGAAATGACAAATTGTTCTAGCCTGTTCAAAAACAAATAAATCAAAGTGGTAGTATATAAAAAAAAAAAAACAACCCACAGATTAAAGTGGGAAGAGGCTGTTCACTACATTAGCTGTGACTGACAGTATTTAAGTAACATCCTGCATTCAGAAGGGGGGAGGGGTGGGGAGGTATTGCCTCCACTCCTCTCTGGGGTTGAGTTTGGTCATCAGAGCTGTCTAGTGCTCAGGCAGGGTTTGGTTTTCTGCTGTTCTGAAGGTTGCATTCATTGTGAATAGGATTCTTCTGGTTTGGCTTCCTTCTGCATCAATGCACATCCATCTTCCTGTGATTCTGTGTATCCCTCATATTATGACTTTGTTAGATTACAGTAATATCCCATTACCCTCACTTACCGCTATTTGTTTAGCTAGCCTTACGTTTATGGGCATTTACTTAAACTTCTTTCTAAGAAAGCTGCAAATAGCACTTGACTTGACACTGAGTTGGAAAGTCACAGAGATGAAAAGATTATAATGCATATATATGTATGTGTGTGTGTAAAATATGCCTGGGAGGGCAGATAGTACAGTAGATAGAGTACTGGGCCTGGAATCAGGAAGACCTGAGCTAAATCAAGCCTCAGACACTTACCAGCCATGTGACCCTGGATAAGTCACTTACCCTTGTTTGCCTCAGTTTCCTCATCTGTAAAATGAGCTGGAGAAGGAAATGGCAAACCACTCTAGTATCTTTGCCAAGAAAACCTCAAATGAGGCCACGAAGAGTTGGACACAACTGAAATAATAACAAAATTATTGTTAAGGGCACCACCATCCTCCCGTTCTCCAGGTTCAAAACCTAGGTATCATCCTTGACTCCTCACTCCCTCTCACCCTCTCATTTCCAATCTATTGTAACACCTCTTATATAATAGCCCCTTCTCTCCTCGGACACCACCTCACCCTCATCACCTCACACCTAGATGCTGTACAGGCAGGCTCAGGGTTGGCCTTGAAGAAAATGGGAGAAAATGCTTTGCAGAGGGAATGATGGGGGGGGGGGCAGACAAGGGACAGTATGCAGGGTCAGGGGCACTTAGTGGGTTGTTTACCTTGGCTGAAATGTTTTTCTTTTCTTCGTCCTTTTTTCCCTTTGTTACTAGGGAGGCACACGTGTGATGATGAAGATGGTATCAAAACAAAAGATATCCCTGTAATTAAAAAAGGTTTCCATAAAATAATCTTCATATCGGTTTTCATTCCCAGCCCCTATGCCAGCTGGGCAGGGAAAGAAAGTGGTCAGCGTTAAGAAATAATGAGGAAGAATTGAGAGAAATAGGAGAAGATTTAAATAATCCGATTAGTGAATGAGGTAAGTAGAAGCAGGGAAAATGTGCGAAATGACCATAATAATAAAAAGGAAAAGGAAATCATAAGGGCACCTTCTCCTACATCTATGCACAGAGCCCATGGGGAGCGGGGAGGGGAGAGAGTGGGTATAAGCATAAGGGTAGTGCCAAGCAGATGGAGGAAGGAGCTGCTGGGCCAGGAGAGTCCTCCCAAAGTCTGTCTGGGGCATAGTCCTTGGGATAGATGGTTGCTCTGATTCTCATCTGGGCTTGTTCCTTGTAGGGCATAGCATCTCAGCTGGGTGAGGCAATCTGCTGCTGAGCTGGCTCCTCACCAGGCTGGGCTGCCACAGGCTGGGTCAGGCTCTTCCCAGGGTGGAGCATTTCTGGATGGATCAATGAGTGGAACTCACTGAACATCTACAGCCTTTCACCACCTTCAGCCACTGGCTTGGCTAGGTGGGACTGTGCTCTCTTCACCTGGAGAGAGTGTTACAGCCCTCTTTTCAGCTGTCGCAATAATAGGCAGAACTGCCTCCTAGCTGAGAAGTAGGGGAAATGGAACCTCCTTGGTTTAATAGTTCTTTCTGGTTCAAGGTCAGTTTTCAGACTTTCTTTCTTTCTTTCTTTCTTTCTTTCTTTCTTTCTTTCTTTCTTTCTAAGAGTAAATTGTATTTTATTTTTTCCAATTACATGTAAAGATAAATTTTCAACATTCATTTTTATAAGATTTTGAGTTCTAAATTTTTCTCTCTCCCTCTCCTCCCCAAGATGGCAAACAATCTGATAAAAGTTATATATGTGCTATCATGTAAACATATTTCCACATTAGTTATGTTGTGAAAGAAGAAACAGAACAAAAGGGAAAAGCCACCAAAAAGTGAGAATAGTATGCTTCAATCTGCATCAGACTCCATCAGTTCTTTCTCTGGAGGTGGATAGCATTTTCCATCATGAGTCTTATGGTACTGTCTTGGATCATTGTATTGCTGAGAAGAGCTAAGTCTATCATAGTTGATCATCACACAATGTTGCTGTTACTGTATACAATGTTAGACTTGTTTTGCTCACTTCACTCAGCATCAGTTCATGTAAGTCTTTCCAGCTTTTTCTGAAATCTGACTGCTCATCATTTCTTATGGAACAATAGTATTCCACTACAATCATATACCACAACTTGTTCAACCATTCCCCAATTGATGGGCATCCCCTCAATTTCCAATTCTTTGCCACTACAAAAAGAGGTGCTATAAATATGTGGGTCCTTTTCCCATTTTTATGATCTCTTTGGGATACAGCCCTAGTAGTGCTATTGCTGGGTCAAAGGGTATGCACATTTTTATAATCTTTTGGGCATAGTTCCAAATTGTTCTCCAAAATGGTTGGATCATTTCACAACTCCACCAACCACACATTAGTGTTCCAATTTTCCCACATCTTCTCCAACATTTATCATTTTCCTGTTTTGTCATGTTGGCCAATCTGATAGGTATGAGGTGGTACCTTAGAGTTGTTTTAATTTGAATTTCTCTAATCAGTAGTGATTTAGAGCATTTTTTCATATGACTATAGATAGCTTTAATTTCTTCATCTGAAAACTTCCTGTTCATATCCTTTGACCATTTGTCAAGTGGGGAATGACTTGTATTCTTATAAATTTGACTCATTTCTCTAGACATTGAGAAATGGGGCCTTTATCAGAGACACTGGTTATAAAAACTTTCCCATCTTTCTGCTTTCCTTCTAATCTTGGTTGCATTGGTTTTGTTTGGGCAAAAACTTTTAAATTTAATGTAATAAAATTATCCATTTTGCAATTGTGTAATGTTCTATATCTTTTGCTTGGTCATAAATTCTTCCCTTCTCCATAGGTCTGACAGGTAAACTATTCCTTGCTCTCCTAATTTGCTTATATTCTCACCCTTTACATCTAAATCATGTACCCATTTTGACTTTATCTTGGTATATGGTATAAGATGTTGGCCTATGCCTAGTTTCTGCCTTACTGTTTTGCAGTTTTCCCATCAGTTTTTGGCAAATAATAAGCTCTTATCCCAGAAGCTGGAGTCTTTGGGTTTATCAAACAGTAGATTACTATAGTCATTTACTATTGTGTCTTGTGTACCTAACCTATTCCACTGATCTATTTCTTAGCCAGTACCAAATAGTTTTGATGGTTCCTCCTTTATAACATAGCTTTATATCTGGTACAGTTAGGCCACCTTCCTTCACATTTTGTTTTCATTATTTCCCTTTTGTTCTTCCAGATGAATTTTCTTATTATTTTTTCTCTACAAAATAATTTTTGGTAGTTTTTAATAGGAATGGGTGCTGTATTTTGTCAAAAGCTTTTTCTGCATCTATTGATATAATCACAGGATTTTTCTTGGTTTTGTTATTGATATGATCAATTATGCTGAGTTTTCCTGATATTGAACCAGCCCTGCATTCCTGGTATAACTCCCTCCTGGTCATCGTGTATTATCCTCATAATAAATTGCTGTAATCTCTTTGCTAATATTTTATTTAAATTTTTTTTTTGCATCACTATTCATTAAAGAAATTGGTCTACAATTTTCTTTCTCTGCTTTGGCCCTTCCTGGTTTAGATATCAGCAGTATATTTATGTTATAAAAGGAATTTGGTAGGATTCCTTCTTTGCCTATTTTTCCAAATAGTTTATATAGAATTGGAATTAATTATTCTTTTAATGTTTGGTAGAATTCACTTGTAAATCCATCTGGCCCTAGATCAGACTCTTTCTAGGCTTATGGTGATCAGGCATGATTCAAACACCTTCATACTTGCCAGGATCTTGTAGTCTAAAGTAGCAGGGGGCTAGACAAAGGAATGAATTTAATGTGTGCCCTAGAGTCAAATTCACCGTCTAGCTGCCATCTTCACATGCAATAGAGCTATTCAATCCTCAGACTCAGAAATTTCTAAGCCTCTTTATTTTGCACCTGAAAGGATAACCACCTTTATATTTCTATTCACTCCATCTTTACCTGAAATTTTTATAACTCCTTGCTTCCTTCAAAGTTCAGCTGAAGTGCAACCTTTTATGAGAAGTCTTTCCTGATAGAACTGGTGGCTAGTGCCCTCTCCCTCTGATGGAGATCAGGTTCACGGAATCATACGTTTAGAGCTAGAAAGGATTTCTGAGGTCCATCCATCCACCCCCCTCCTTTCACAGATGACAAAAGTGAGTCCAGAGAGGAAAAGTTACCCACCCGAAGTTACACAGGTAGTAATGAATAGTTAGACTCAAGCCCAAGGCCTCTGGCTCTAAAGTCGGTGCTCTTTTCACTATATCACAAAGCTTTTCCTACTTTGTATATTTTGAAAATATTTCTATGTATTACGTATGTGACAATATCTTGTATATGTTAGAAAAATCTGAAACAAAAATCTACTGCAGTGAGTGAGTGAAGGAAAATCTTTATTATGCTTCTCTAACGGGCACAACGCACTTTAGTAGCACGTGGGCACTGGTTCAGTGGTAGAATCAATTTTTAAACCCTTAGTAATCCATACTCCATCCACCAGGGCTCCTATTGGTTTAGTTCATCTGAGTTACACCCTGCCTGGACAGCCCATCGCATGTTTGTCCATGTTCTGTTCACTCCACCCACTTCATAGGTCCCATGCTCAAAAACGGGGGTTATCTCTGCCCTTGGGGTGTGTCGGTTCATATTCAACAAGCTTATTAAGCAAGCCCAGGAGAGAAAAGCCTTTGCCAGGTCGAAGCCCCTTCCTTGAACCTGGCTGGTTGCAACCGGTTTAGCCCCTAGGGCTCTTTCTTAAGAACTAGTTGCTTATAGAAAAGTATGGAGCACTTTCTGATTGGTTCAGGGACTACCCACAAGATCGTGGAATTTCTTATCCTGCTGTGGAAGCCCAGCCCCCTAAAATCTTCCTTACAATTCCCCCCTTTTCTTTCTAGTAAAGGTTTGGCTTCCACACATTACCGATTTCCTTCTCCTCTAATCTCTTTAACATGATTTCACATTCTCCGTCACTAGGGAAAGTCTCATTGGTGCTCTCAGTCATCATCCTTATATTGCCAGAGCCTGCCCTCTGAACTCCCACTGTGGGTTCTACTGGGATCATCTTATTGAGGGACATCTCTATCAATCGTTGTACCAGTCCTCTTATGCATGGAACTATACAACATCCCACAACATTTCAGCCACAGTTAGGTTGTCGATAACAGATACATTCCTCTCCCATTTGCCAAACCAGGATTCTAACCATTCCTTTAATCAATGATCTATTAGAGAGTTTTCCGCCAACTCCTCAGCTAAAGTCCTTAAACCTCGCAATGCCTTAGTGATGGTCCTCTCTGGGGCTGTGCTGCTGGGCAACATTTCATCAAGGGATTTTGGGGAACATTATAGGGGAAGGAAGGGAGAAATTGACTGATGCATTGATGAAATTTAAAAGGGGGCAGTCCCCTTATTAAGTGCAGATACAGAGACCCAAAGTAACGATAAATTATCCATTTAAAGCTTCAGAAGCCTCTTCTCATACAGCTGTCTGACACTCTGGACATCATCTGGTGAAGTCCTCTGGTCTAAGTGCCGTTCAAACAGCATCCAGCAGACTCTCTCCTTGTAGAGCTCCTCCTTCTTGTGTCCACTCTCCTACAAGATTGATCTCAACACAATTTTAACTTGCCTTGCCAATAACCAGGACAAATAATGAAAAGTTAACTCAACCCCCATGTCTCCACTATTACAAGGTCAAAATTGGAACCTTGGCCAATTGCCAGATTTTAAGAAACTCAAATTGGAAAAAAATTAGAACTTAGCCTTATATCCTGCATTACTTCTAGTTTTATACCTTGCATTTATTCATTATTCATTCCTATTCATATTCCCCCATCAAGAGGATGCGATTCCATTAAGGAATTAATAACAGACTCCAACACAAAGTAGTTAATTTAAAACCAGTACATATCAGATACTAAAACAATCCCAACTTCTGGTCATGTACAAATAAATAATCCTTAATTAAAATGAATGCTTCTTTCAAACAACATAAGTCACAAGCTGTTCTTTTAACATTAATTAATTGTAACAAACTGAGACAACTTTAGCATTAACTAAGTAACAGAATAATATCCTAGTTTCACAGTCTCATGGCCTAATTATCCCCATGATGACACATTATGGGCCCAAGCCCCCCAAGGGCCCTTGCCTCTTGACCCAAAATGAATCGGGTTCCCATTTGTCTATAGGCCCCAGAAAACCCTTATACTTCACTCAACTGGTCTATGTGGTTTATCTCCAACAAACTTCCCCCCTGGCTGAAAGACTGGGCTGAATTCCTGCAGGTAGGGCCCTCATGATGTGACCTTGGAGTCCCAGCACTCCCAAACCTCTAGACCTCATCATAACCATTGAGAAATTGAAGGATCCTGACTTATACAGGACTATACTAGTAACAGATGTCAACAATGAATACTTTATTCTGAAATTCTAGGCCAAATAACTCAATCTTATACTTGCATCTTACTATAATAACCTCAGATGTTCCCAAATCAATCTATTATTTAATAGATTCGATTTTTATACTTACAAAACTTAGGAATTTGCCATGAAAGAACCGGGACACAACTAAAGTAAGGGAACAACGCTTCCCTAGGTTCATGTCAATTCCAAGCAGAAGTTATACAATAACCAACTGCACTGAGCCAGGTTTACAGTCTGCCAGGTGTCATAGTGGGGAAATTCAGTCACGAGACTCCTACCTCAGCCGTGCAGAAAAGTCATTCTCCCAACCTTCCCATGAGAACACCCCCTTGCAGCTCGCAGATACAGCTCACAAACCTCTTTGCAGGTTGCTGACGTAATGGGTCAGTAGCTCAAGCAGTCCCTTGTTAACCATACCCAGAACTGGACTCAAAATAATAGTTCATTAACAGTTCCCAAGGTCTTAGATAGCAAATTCCCCTTATCAGGGTTTCAGGTGGGACTATAGTTTCACATTAATTAGGGAACATACCTGAAGTGAGCTCTAAGTAGTTTGCATAACTTCCTACACATGTTCTAGTTCCTAATAACACCCTGAGTAAAATCAAACTTCCATTAAGATCATAAGTTGCTACTCTAAATAGATTTGCTTCTCTGTTTCTCAAGCTTATTTATCCCTCTGTAATCTTAATCTAAAAGAATGAGACACTTTCAGGACTTGAATCCTATACATATGATAAGTTCAAACAGTAATTTTAACTCTTGCTGGGCCATGGAATCAATTCAGATCAAAACAGTAAGACCTTTCCTACTTATAGCTTATATGCTTTAGTATTAATCACTAGCCTTAGATCTCTGATGCTGCTTCCCTTGAGACTAGTTCTCTAAAAGCACCCAGTTAAGTCCAATCCAAGGACACAACAAACCCAGTAATGAAAATCTTAAAAGTTCATAGTAGGTTTGGACATAATTTTCTTACAAATAGACATTGAGTAGGCCCTTTAAAAGAATATCAAAGATTTCATCAAAACTTTTTTTCATAAAAGTATCTCCCTTTCTTAAAAACAGCTTACAATTTCCTAATTACCAGAAAATTCCTAGTTACCTGAATTCTCTAGTCAAAATGTATCTGTATAAGAATTATGAGATTTTACAAAATCTATTTTTTTTTTGCATAATGACCACGTTTCTTTTCACACCCACACCCACACATGCAAAATACTTTTACCAGTGCTTGACTTAAACGATAACTCCAAATAGCTTAGTTAACAATTTTAAATTTCATAAGTGAGAGCCAAATAATCCCAGCTAAAACTTCTCTTTAAACATAGACAAAACTTGGAAGTTCTCATTTCTTAAATTACAGTACTTAAAAGGAAATGTTACAAAACAGGACCGTATAGAATGTCCCAACAGCCCCGATTCATTCTTTTTTCTCTTTTCTCTGAAGGCACAATTAATTTAACAACATTCTAGATTATAAAAGAAATTGCCCTTCTAACAACATAACTAATACAACTGCTTACCAGATTACATCACATGAGAAAATTCAGAACTATGTAAGCGGTATATTAAAAACTTGAAACAGAACCAATTAATTATTATCAGGAAAGAAAACCTTCCTTTCTTCCTTTCTGAACCCTTTCACCAGGTCCAACAGTCTCGTGGGGCCACTCCCACCCCTATAGACTGGCTTTTTTCCCCCATTAGCTATGCTAGCCCATCATTGTCTTTTACTTGGCTGATAGCCTCGTGCAAATCCAGATTCCTGATTCAACCTCAATGCCACTCCCAATCAAGGCACTCGGTCTATGGTGGCCTAGACTTCCCCACTACCACTAGTCCCTGCCCTAAGAGCCTGACCTGTACCGCCCATACCCAACAAATCCTGACTTTAGCCTAAAGAAGGTGTGGGTTGAAAAAAGAAAAATTGTTTTTTAAATTTCTAATTACAGCCCTGATATATGAGAGAATACCTCATTAATTCCAAACCAATACATATCAATAAGTTTTTCACAATAAAATGCTTGTACCATAGGGCATACATTATAAAATTATTTCCACAATTGTAATAAACTTTGAAACAACCGATTAGCAATTTACATGAATGTACTCCCAAATCACTTTGCACAGAGAATCATTCATCTCATCATTAATATGTTAAAACTACAACTTTAAACCACCATATATTTTTATAATAGTCAAGATTTTAAATGAAAATCTGCTATCATAGTCTTATAACCAAATATACCTTACTAGGTATTTAACAGTTTCAGATTATGTCATCTTTATCACTAAAAGACCCATTCCAGGTCAAGAGTTACCTTAACACCATTTCTACCTCACAATGGTCCCTCAAATTTTACATCTAAGAGTTTTAGAAATACAGTAATAAGCTGAACAATAAACTTCAGATAACATCAATTGCATTTCCAGATTATCACATATAGAAATTATTGATCTTATTACTCTTAGTACTTTTCCACTTCTAACATATGCCATTGTATTAAACATTTTACAATCATACATTTTTTTTTCCATAACCACCATCCAAGGGTGGGGAACTTAAGAGCACAAGGTTTAACTCTAAACTCTGTACCCCCTCCCAAATTACACTTACCAAGGCTCGGCAGCTTTGCTTGGTGATTCTGAAATCTGAAGGAAGGTAAGAATTGCAAATCCAGAAAACAGCACTCTCCTTTTCTCTCTCTTTTCCCAAATAGCTTTTACACCTTTACTATGCATTTTAAACAAATCACTGAAATCTTATCACATTAAAAGACAGAAAAACCCTTATTTTTACAACTCTAAACACATTGCCCCCATACCATATATATTGGTGGGAGGGATACAAAAACAGCAATTTAAACTCTTAGCCTTGGGATCCCTTTAAACCTAAATTCAAATCCTTGGCCTTTTTTCTTCTCTTTTGGCCCTAGCCATCTTGGGCTGCATGCTCCAAGTCCTAATCAGTAAAGGCTGCTTGCTGTGCCTTCCACTAACTTCTGAGAGATTCTCTCTCTCCCTGCATTTTGATTCTAATCTCAATTTCCCACTAAAAGCCTTAGACTGGAGTTCTTTCCCACCATTCCTTCTCCAATATCAGACCTCAAAAGTTACTCAAAAATTTTTATGGCAGATACAAAACACCCACAGAGAGACAGACAGACAGACAATGTGCACACAATTCAAATTCTAACCTTGACCGGTCAAAAGAAACTCATTTTGTCCCAGGATCCCTTTTGAATGGGTCCCAAGATTTTTCCATAGTCTGACTCCCCCTGCTAATAGGGGTTCTAGCATTTTCATCTTATTATTATTATCCCAGATAGACTAACTAACTTTCTCCCCACTGAATTGTTTTGGGGAATCTGGGGGGGGGGGCGTGTTTTGTTCCCTTTAGGTACCTTCATTCTAGAGTCCTTTCCCCCTGAATGGGATGTCCCCGTGAAGACTCCTCAGTGTAATTAAGGTTTGGGATAAGGCTGAGTGGGATAAGGGGTCCTGTGAAGACTTCTTAGAAGAATAAATAAAAATTGTATTAGACTCAAGGCAGGTATAGCAGCCTGACAGGCCTAAGTTTCAGTTTACTAGAAATCACCTGAGTCACAGGAGTCCAGTCCCAAGCCCCCCCCCCCCTTTTAGGCCACTGTTATATCAGTAGTTAAAGTTTGCCAAGCCTGAAACTCCTGAAGAAGCACCCTCCCCCCCCCCGTATCTTGTTGTACCTGCTATATTTCAGTCATGGTGTCCTGGCTATACAGTGCAGTGTCTAGCTTGACTACACATCTTTAATCGCTTCAGCAAACTAAGGGGCTAAATACAGACATGTATATTGTTCTCTTTGTTTTGTTTTCTGTTTCCATAGATTGTGAGCCAGAACATTGGTCAGTTGGTGGGAGGGGGATTTGCCCGTTAGGGCTATTTAATCTGGTTCTTAGCTCCTGTGCTCTGTCTCCCCTCATCAGAACATACTGGTGGAGGGACACTTGAATCTCGAGATTTGAAATAATAAATTAACTTTCTGTTTCTCCTTGGATACCTCTGTGGTTTTTTTTTAAAATTTGAGTGGCATCCCACACACTCTCATCTTAGAACTTCTACTGCGACAGTCCTATAGACTGGCCTCGCCTAAGATCTAGGACTTATAGTCTGACTGTCCTTTTGAACTGGTCTTGCCTAGAACCCCTGAAACCTCACTCTGAGAACCCAAACTAGGGTTGCCCTGGTTAGAGGGGGTGGGTTACCTGGCTAACAAGGGCAGACAGTCATTCACTCATTCCTTCTCAATTGGAGGCTCCAGAGTCTTTGGTCAATCTGGACACAAGCATGGAGGGAAGACAGAGGCTGCTCAAACGGAGCAGGAGCCCTCTCCTCTGGGTTCCTTCTTTTCCTGGTCCAGTATCATTGTGGATTCCTGGCCAATGCACCAAATTGTTAGAAAAATCTGAAAAAAAAATCTACTGCAGTGAGTGAGTGAAGGAAAATCTTTATCACGCTTCTCTAATGGGCACAATGCACGTTAGTATTTAGTATATAAATACAGTATATATTTTACTTTGCCATGTGTAACCCCAATCCCAAAGCCCACTGGCATGGGACACTCTCCTTAGTGGTGGAGATCATTGCCCTCTCCTAGACGAGAGTTGGAGGGAGGGGGAGAGAACAGACCTCTTTAGCCTTTCTCTTCAAGCCTGAAGTCACTCTGGGCACTTCTGGCTTCCAGGTTTGAGAGAGAAGGTGGATGAGCCCAATACCACCTCAGATTGCTGTCCAGTGCACCAGAGGAGCTGGCAGCCTCCATCACGTCCCTAGTCCTAGTTAACTGCACTAAAGACTAGAAGTTGGGATTGTTTTAGTATCTGATCTGTACTGGTTTTAAATTAACTATTAGGTATTGGAGTCCATTACTAATTCCTTAGTGGAATCTCACCCTCCTGATGGAGGAATAGGAATGAATACTGAATTAATGCAAGGTATAAAACTAGAAGTAATGCAGAGCATAAGGCTAGATTCTAACTTTTCTAATTTGAGTTTCTTAAAATATGACAATTGGCCAAGGTTCCAATTTTGACCTTGTAATAGTGGAGACATGGGGGTTGAGTTAACTTTTCATTATTTGTCCTGGTTATTGGCAAGGTAACTTAAAAATTGTGTTGAGACCAATCTTGTAGGAGGGTGGACACAAGAAGGAGGATCTCTACAAGAGGAGAGTCTGCTGGACACTGTTTGAACAGCACTTGGACCAGGGGACTTCACCAGATGATGTCCAGAGTGTCAGACAGCTGTATGAGAAAAGACTTCTGAGGCTTTAAATGGACAATGGATTGTTACTTTCGGGTCTCTGTATCTGCACTTAATAAGAGTGCCCCCTTTTTACTTTGTCAATGCATCAGTCAATTCCTCCCTTCCTTCTCCCATATTGTTTTAAGTCCCCAAGATCCCTTGATGAAATGTTGCCCAGCAGTAGATAGAACCATCACTACGGCACTGCAAGGTTTAACAGACTCTTGGATAGACGGTTAGAATCCTGGTTTGGTAAATGGAAGGAAGGGCTGTATCCATTCAGGAGTATTAACTGCGGTAGGATGTTGGATAGCTCCATGCACTAGGGGACTGGTACAACAATTGCTAGAGCCATCCCTCACTAAAGATTATCCCCGTAGGACCCACAAGGGGAGTTCAGAGGGCAGGCTCTGCAAATATAAAGATGCTGATACCTTATGTGTCAGTGAGACTTTTCCCCAGTGATGGAGAATGCGAAATCATGTTAAGGAGATTAGAGGAAATTGGGAAGGTGTGGAAACCAAATCTTTACTTTAAAAATATTAGGAATTATGAGAAAGGAAAGAGTTAATTTTCCACATAAGTAGCACAGACAGGCTAACTTCTCCGGGGGGGGGGGGAGTGATAACGCAATTCTAGGCACTTAATGTATGTTAGGGGTGGGGCATATAAGGAAGATTGTAACCCAGAAGGATCAGGACCAATCCTGATCCAGAAGGGAGGAGTTAGGCAATTACTAACTATAAAGCTTGCTCTGACCTCTGTTACCACGTGCATTCCTCTCCTCCCAAGGAATTACACCCGCTTCTCTCGAGAATAGAAAAGTCTTTGAGACACCAGTCTTTGGAACTGAGTCTGGGGTCATCTTTATAACAAGTGGGATCTAGGACCCTCCCTTGGTTGAGCTGAGTTACCTCGATTCCAGTGAAAAAGCCCCTTTACTCTGCACTGTCTGGTGCACACATTTTCCTACGTGTACTCTCTTTGACTTCCATTTCCTACTCATTGGGATAAGCGGGTTTCTTGGCTAAGTGTTAGTTGTGTTCACTGTGGAACTGATATTTGGTGGGAAGAGGGTCAGGCTCTGAATATAAAGCTTGGGGTCCATCTTTCCCCAGTTAATAAAGTTAGCTTGAACCTGAAAACCACATCCCCCAGACTAATAATATTTAAGGGATCAGATATAATTCTAGCCCAGTCCCCCTTTTCTCTGAGGAGAGCAGAGCAGGCTCCCGCCCAAACTTCCTGCTTCCCTTTCTGGCCAGAATTAAAGTCTTCCTTGGAGAAGGGTGGGAGGAAAAAAGGCTGGAGATGTCTATTCCGCCTCCCTTCTAGCCACAAAATAACACCCCCATAATACTGTAGTGGGGGAAAGCCTCGCTACATGTACATGTACATGCCTCACCACACATGTACATGCTGTTTCCTTCCATTAAAGGATAATTTCCTGAGTCAGGAGGACCTGAGTTTAAATCCAGCCTCAGACACATAATGCTCACTAACTGTGTGACTCTGGGCAAGTCACTTAACCCCAATTGCCTCACTTCTCAAAAAAATAAATAAATAAAAGGTAATTTCCTTGAGAGTCAGGACTGTTTTGTTTTTGCATTTGTATCTCTAAAGCTTAATACAGTGCCTAGGTGTTGTAGGTATTTAATAAATGATGAATAACTGAATGAAACTAAGGGCTGGTTGAGTGTGCCTGTGAGAAGTCCAGGATTCCAAAATGATGGGAGAATCCAGTCTAAGAATATAGGAAGCCTTCATCAGATTTTTTTTTAGAAAGAAAGGAAAAAAAAAAACATTTGAAATCAGCAAATTTAGAAAGATGTTTCAAAAGTCAGGCAATTCCCAAGTCCAGCTTGAGGATTCTGCCATTGCCTTGAGAAACGAATTTATAATTTTCATATTAATTGACATGATATGTGCGATGAATATACCAATAACTCAGTTTTCTCAAGAGCTGACTCTGGCTAGGGATTCAGAACTCCCAGTGCAGCTTGAACTGATTAATCTAAACTCTGACAACCCTCACAATCACTGCACCTTAACTTAAGTGAAGCTTGCCAAAAATTGAAGAACCTGTTCCCCGTCACAGAGCCTTGGTTCTGTACGTCAGGGGAAGTGGTCACAACACCCAAAGACTTGGCTCCAGAATTGTTGTGAGACTTACGGTTTTCTCGTGGGAAACCTCTAAATGATTGTTTGTAATCCCCCCCGCCCCTTCCTTCCCCAGTTGTGATTTAGGTATATAACCTGCGCTCTTATTTCAGCAAAGGGAACATTCCTCACTCTGAAACTAATTAAACGACTAATTAAACTACAGACTCCCTCCCGTCTCTAGGCCTGTTTTGTGAGGCGCTGAGCATTCTCAGTAAAAATCCCGTTAACAGCCTTTAATTCCATGAAGCTGTTTCCTGAGTGCAGAAGTCCCTTGTGAGAAACACTGGACTGGCCAATAGCTTTGCTTCTGACCCAGGTCGGGAGATCGAGTGCTTCGGGCAGATGGATGAGGCGTGCCCTGAACTGAAAAAGCGAAGTGTGGAGGCTACGGGGCTTTTCCCGAAAAGATAACGAGCTATTTTTGACGTGTTGAGTTTGAGATACCCAGGGCTGTCTTCTAAAATCCACACACACCCCCTCCCCCCTCCCCACCTCCCCGACAGTCTGGCGGTTCAGCTGAAACTGCTCTCTTCACGGTTCCCAACGATCCCAATTTAGGGTTAGCTTTGATGCCCCCAACCAAATGGTCTTTTCTCAATCTTTATACTTAATTGCCTCTCTTCAGCCTCTTCTGAATGCTCTCTCCCCTCTGAGCCTTCCCAGTCTCCTTTTCATTCTCTTCTACCTGGGTGCCTACTCCTTCTCAGTCTCCTTTGTTGGGTTGTCAGCCATTTAATGCCCCCAAGTTTCTCTCTATGCTCTCCCACCTGGTGATCTATCTCATCAAGCCCTGTGGCTTCAACGATCATCTCTATGAAGATGACTCCAGATCCAGAGCTCTCTGAAGCCCAATCCATCAGTCAACCAACAATCATTTATTAAGCGCCACCCACGTGCGGGGATTATGCTGGGCACTGGGGATTTCAAGTCAGTGAATCCACCGATCAGCAAACATCTGTTAAGCACCTGCTATGTGCCAGGTACTAACCTAGGCTCAGGGGGTGCAAAGACAGACATGAAACTGACCCTGTCCTCAAGAAGTTTACGTTTTATTGGAGGAGACAACACGTACGGAAAGCTGTCAGAGGTCTTTACTGCTTTTTAAGCTACAGAAAATGAGGCCTGCTCACTCAGTCCTGCCCTGCCTGGCTGGTCTGTGTGAAATGAAAGGGCCCTTACTGGTTTCTGACCACATTATTAGGAGCACTCAGCTATATTCTCCACAGTTTCCTTTTTTTTTAAAAAGAAAATCCAATTTTATTTTATTTTCAGTTCTGAATTATCTCCCAACCCCATCCTTCTTCCTCACCCATTGAGAAAGCAAGAAAAACAAAACCCATTACAAATAATTATAGTCATACAAAAACATTTCTACATTAGCTTTGTCTCACTCCCCACCTCCAAAAGAAAGAATGAAAAAGAAAGAGAAAAACATTTCCTTCAGTTTGCTCTGTGAATCTATGAGTTCTTCTGGAGGTAGGCAGCATATTTCATCATGAGTCCTTTGGAACTGTAATTGGTCATTTTGTTGATCGGTTTCTAAGTCCTCTCAAGTTGATCATCTTTTACAAAAATGTTGTCATTGTATAAATTTTTCTCCTGGTTCTGCTCATTTCACTTTGCATCAGTTCATACAAGTTTTCCCCAGATTTTCCTGAAATCATCTCCTTTATCATTTATTATATAGCACAACAGTATTCCATCACATATGCCACAACTTGTTCAGCCATTCCCCAATTGATGAGCATCCTCTCAGTTTCCAGTTCTTTGCCCTCACAAAAAAAAAAAGTTACTATAAATGTTTTTACATATAGGTCCTTTTTCTCTTTCTTTGATCCCTCTGAGGTATAGACCTAGCAGTGTTATTGCTGGGTCAAAGGTGTTCACAGTTCAATAGCTGTCTAGACATAGTTTCACATTTTTTCCAAAATAGTTGTCCAGCTCACAATTCTATTAGTAGTGCCCGTTTTCCCACAGCCTCTCTGGCATTTGTCATTTCCTACCTTTATGAACCTAGCCAATCTGATGGGTATGAGGTGGTGCCTCAGAGTTGTTTTAATTTGCATTCCTCTAATTATGTGATTTAGAGCATTCTTCCATATGTTTATCAATGGTTTTGATTTCTTCCTCTGAAAACTGCCTGTTCCTATCCTTTGACCATTTGTCAATTGGGCAATGCCTTTTTTTTTTTTAATATATTTGACTCAGTTCTCTATATGTTTGAGAAATGAGACACTTATCAGAGAAACTTGCTGTAATTTTCCCCCGTTTCCTGCTTTTCTTCTAATTTTGGCTGAATTTATTTTGTTTGTATGAAACCTTCTTAATTTTATATAACCAAAATTAACCATTTTAGCTCCTGTAAACCTCTCTATTTCTTGTTTAATCATGAACTCTTCACCTAATCACAGATTTAACAAATAGTTTCTTCTATGCTCCACTAATTTGCTTATGATGTCACCCTCTATGCCTAAATCATGTGCTCATGTATATGTTTTGCTATATGGTGAGATATTGGTCTATGCCTACTTTTAGCCAGACTGCGTTTTCAGTTTTCCCAACAGTTTTTGTTGAATAATGAGTTCTTGCCCTACCAGCTGGGATCTTTGGGTTCATCAAACATTAGATTACTGTGCTCAACCACTGATCAGCCTCTCTGTTTCTTACCCAGTCCCAAATTGTTTTGATGATTACAGCGTTGTAGTAGTTTGAGATTTAGTTAGGGTCCCCTTCCTTCCATTTTTTTCATTGATTTCCTTGATATTCTTGACTTTTTGTTCCTCCAGATGAATTTTTAAAATTATTTTTGTAGCTCTCTAAAGCAATTCTTTGGTAGTTTTATTGGTCTGGCACTGAATAAGTAAATTAATTTAGGCATTTTGTCACTTTTATTCCATTGGCTCAGCCTACATGTGAGGCATTACTGTTGCTCTGGTTATTTAGATTTGTCTTTATTGGTGTGAAGTGTTTTGTAATCGTATTCATATAGGTCCTATGTGTTTTTGTCAGGTAGACTCCCAAGTACATTTTATGCTGTTTTCAGTTATTTTAAATGGAATTTCTCTTTCTGTCTCTTCCTACTGGATTTTGTTGGTGATATAGAGAAAATGTAAATTATTCATGTGGGTTTATTTTATATCCTGCAACTATGCTGAAGTTGTTAATTGTTTCAATTAATTGTTTTTTTTTAGCTGACTCTAGGGTTCTCTAAGTAAACCATTATATTATTTCCCAATTCTTTATTCCCATTCCCCTCAACCCTCCCACCCCAAAGATTCAACCAAACACCACCCAGCCCTTCCATTGTGCCCTATGGAACACCCTTTATCCTAAATCTTTTCCTGTTCCACTCCCTCCATCTGTTAGCTATTACTGAAACCTGATGACATGGTCCCCTTGGCTACTCTTTCCAGTCCTGAATCTTGCATCTTCAACTTCCTTTCAGACATTTCAAACTGGATGTCCAGTAGACATCTTGAATGTAACACGTCCAAAACAGAACTCCTCACAAGCTCCCCACACCACCACTGCCCCACTTCCCTATTATTAAGGAGGTACCAGGACAACTAAAAGCCCATCTTCTACAGGAAACCTTTCCCAATGCTTTTTAATTCCAATGTCTTCTCTCTTTTATTTCCTATTTATCCTGTGACCTGTTTGTATATATTTGTTTTTGTCTGCCTTGTTATATTGTGAGGTCCTTGAGGACAGGGACTGTCTTGTGCCTTTTTCTATTCCCAGTGCTTGATGGCACATTGCCTGGCATATAATAGGTGCTTAATGAATGTTAATTGATTGAGATCACCTGTAAAAAGTGACAGTTTTGTTTCCTTTTTGCCTATGCTAATTCCTTCCCTTTCTTTTTCTTGTCTTATTGCTAGCATTTCTGGTACAATACTGAATAGTAATGATTATAATGGGCACCACTGCTTCATCTCTGATCTTATTCCTGTCTCATATCCATTGCAGATGCTTGCTCTTAGAAAGACACTGCTAATCATTTTAAGGAAAGCTCCACTGTGTTTTCTAGTGGTTTTTTTCTTTTTCTTTTTTTTTTTAACAAGAATAGGGATTGGAATAATTGTAAGATCTTTGTTGTTTTTGTTATTAATATTGTTAATTATGTTTATAGTTTTCCTATATATATGTGTATATATATATATATATATATATATATATATATATGTTGATATTTGACTTTCACCTCTTTGTATCCTCAGGGTTTAGCATGGTCCTAGCACATAGTAGGCTCTTAATAAATGCTTATTGATCAATTGATTGATTAGCTTGGGAACACCTCCTAATGAGATAACATCACTCAGTCAAAGAAGTGACTTCAGCAGTATATTACAAAGACCGTACATTATGACCAGGCTGATTTATACCAGGAATGCAGGGCTGGGTATTTTGAATTTGAAATAAATTTATTATATGCTGTGCTAGGTGCCAGAGAAGACAACAAAGACAAAAAGACGTCATTTCTGCCTTCCAGGACCTTGTGTTTTGCAGGGTTTTTAATCTTGTTCAAGTCATTCCCCCTTTCAGTTTACTTACTTATAAAATAAAAGTGTTGGACTCTAACCACTAAGGCTGGAAAGTTACCCAGTTCTTTGACTGAGTGCCACGATCTGGTTAGGAGGTGTTCCCAAGCTAGTCAATCAATTGATCAATAAGCATTTATTAAGAACTTACTAGGTGCTAGCACTGTGCTAAAACCCTGAGTATATAAAGAGGTAAAAGTCAATCTTTGCCCCCAGGGAGCTCACAGTGCAGTGGGGGAGACAATGCAAGCAAACACATACAAAGAAAACTGTCTACAGGAAAAATGGCAAGTAATTAACAGGGGGAAGGCACTAGGATTGCTGTGGGGGGTTGTGGTTTGTCCTTTGTTCTTGAAGAGGACCATGACATCAGGGAGATGAGGATATGACTTGCAACTGACTGTGATTTGAGGGAGGGAGGGCTGTGCAAGGTCACCAGCCTCATTTTTTCCTCCAGAGCCATCTGGTCCAGTGGCCAGATGTTGATCAGGATGACAGGAGATGGCCCAGGATGTAGTAGGGGACCTTGGCACTTTTAAGCTGAGGTCTTTTCAGGTTTTCACTTGGGCAGGGACAATGTACAATGGAATTGAGAGGGATTGAGGAAGGCTTCCTATAGGAGTTACGATTTTAGTTGTGATTCGAAAGAAGCCAGGGAAGCCAGGAGGCAAAGATGAGGACAAAGAGCTTTCCAGGCATGGGGGAGAGCCTGAGAAAATGCCTGAAGCCCAGAGACCGAGTATCCTGTTTATTATGGAACAGCCAGGAAGTCAATGTCACTGAATCAAAGAATATGACTTACAAAGGAGTAAGGTCTAAGAAGACTGGCAAGATAGGAGGTGGCCAGGTTATGAAGGACTTTGAATGACAAACAGAGATTTTCTATTTGATCTTGGAGGTAATAGGGAACCACTGAAATTTAGGGGGTGTGCGTGTGTGTGTGTGTGTGTGTGTGTGTGTGTGTGTGTGTGTGTGTGTGACACAATCAGACCTGTTCTTTAGGAAAATCACTTTCGTGGCTAAATTTGGATTGGAGGGATGGCAGTGGGGAGAGACTTGAGGCAGGCAGCCCAGCAGCATGAGGGGATGAGGGCCTGCCCCAGGGTGGGGGCAGGGTAGGAGGAGAGAAGGGGGTACATTCCAGAGATGCTGCAAAGGTAACAGACCTTAACACCATATTGGATATGCAAAATGAGAGATGGTGAGGAATCCAGGTTGTGAGCCTAAGGGACTGGGAGGACAATGTTGTCCTCAACAAGGATAAGGAAAGTAGGAAGTGGGGGAGGGTTTAAAGTAAAAGATAAGTTTGGTTTTGGACATGTGGAGTTTAAGGTGTCTACTGGATAGTCACATCGAGGTGTCTGAAAGGCAGGGGGAGATGTGAGACCAGACCTCAGCAGAGGGACTGGGGCAGGAAAGGTAGAATTTGAGAATCATCCAAATGGTCATTAAATGTGTGGAGTTCACTTCAACAATCTGGTAAGCGTCCCCTGTGATTAACAGCAATTCCTTTACCAAGAAGCCCGGTTTATGTTCTAGACAACCTCAAAACTAAGAAGTAGCTGAAATACAGATTTACTTAGGTGAATACTTATGGAAATTTGTTACTGGAAGTCCTAGATACATACATCTCGTTTACACTACAAATTTGCTTAGCAAATTCTTTCTTCCTGCATAGGCAGCAAGTGAGCCACCAGCAGAGCCCAGGAAAGTACCTGAACTCCCCAAGAGACCATGGAGTCTGAGTTTCTCCTACAGATGGACTATAAATACCAGGTTTTATTACTGAGAGTGGCCCCTACCCCATGTTCTAGTGTAGAGCGGGACTCCATTCTACTCCACAAGAGTTGCATCTGAGAGTGATGATCCCAAACACAGAGAGAAGACGCCAGGGAACAATGTATACAATAACTACAAACGCATAAAAGAAAGCAGCACTTCAAGGCAGAGGAACGGAGGTTAATTAAATGACCAGCTGTGGTCCAGGACAGGAGAAAAGAAAGCACATTTCCTTCTTCCCAGAGAGGTGAGGGACTGTGGAGAGGTCTGGAATGCTCTATATGCATTCAGAAGTAGTGACTTTGTGGATTATTTTGCTTGTTTTCCTTTGTTACGAGGATGGATTCAAACTAGGGTGTTCGGTGGTAGGATGGGGTGGTGGTGGAATACGTCAGATGACCAATGCATAAAAGACCAGCTAGTGGATAAGCACAGTGGGTAGAGTACTGGACCTGGAGTCAGGAAGACCCTAGCTGTGTGACCCTGAACAAGTAACTTAACCTCTGCCTCACTTACCTCATCTGTAAAAGGAGACAATAAGAGTGTCTGCCTTTCAGGGTTGTAACTAGATAATATTAGTAAATCTCTCTGCAAACCTTAAAGTGCTATATAAGTACTAGCTATAACAATTATCTTATCATTACTATTAATAAAATAACATGCTCACCTGCTTACATGTTATATTTGCCCTGCCCCCTCTCATTTAAATTCTTTGGGGGCAAAGGCTATTTTTTTTTCATTCTTACATCCTCAGTGGCTATCACACAGTATATACACACTTATTAAATGCTTGTTGAAATCCAATCTCAAAAGGACAATTCAAATCAGTCATGAATGAATTCTCAAAAGGGAAAGAAAAGAAACTCTGGTTCAACAAGATTTATAAGTAAATTTTGTCTCAAACGTTCAAAGACAAATTAATAACTATGTTATAAAAATCATTCTCAATAATTAAGAAAGAAGACATTCTACCTAACCCTTTCAGTGAGCCAAATATGGTTCTAATACTCCAAACAGAGAAGGATAAAGCAGGGGGAAATGTAGACAAATCTCAGTAATGAATATTAGTTTAAAAAAAAGTTAAACATGGAAATACATTTTGCATGACTGTACATGTATCAAAGTGTAACCTATATCAAATTGCTTGCCTTCTTAATGGGGGGGGGGGAGAGGACGGAGGGAGAGAATCTGGAACTAAAAAAACATTCTGAAAAGAATGCTAATAATTATTTTTACTTTGGGGGGAAATAAAAAATTAAATTTAAAAAAACAAAAAAGTTAAAATCTGAGCAAAGAGAATATACCAATATAAACAATAAAATAATCACTGTGACCAATCTCAACTTATACTAGGGATGCAAGGGTGATAACATTAAGAACACAGTTAACACAACTAATTATGAAAACAACAGGATTATATACATAGATGTAGAAGATTTTGTTTTCTTTTTGGTGAGGCAATTGGGCTTAAGTGACTAGCCCAGGGTCACACAGCTAATAAGTGTCATGATGTAGAAGTTTTTGACAAAACAAAACACTCATTGTGTTAAAAACCCTAACCCTAAAAATCACAGGCCTAATAGGGCCTTTCTTTCATAAGATCAAAAGCACATTTTCTAGGTTTAGCCACCATGCCTCTGCCTAGGTACCTCTTCTCCACCTCCTCTTCAGCTCCCCTTTTCTGTGTTCTTGAATGTAAGCAACTTGAGGACCAGGGCTGCCTTTCTTTTTCCTTGTATTTCTGTCCCTGGACTCAGTCCAATGCCTGGCACATATAAGCACTAAAGCACATATAAGCTTGTTGACTGACTGACTAGATGTGGCCATGCTTCCTGAGACTGTTGATTTGAAATAGAGAGGACCAGTTCCTTTCTTAGGGCAGAACTTAGGATCTCCCAGGTGCAAGGCCAGTATTCCATACACCTGAGAATCTAAGCTACTGTCAAAGAAAGATTCTGTACTCTGTGTTTTGGGTAAACTGAAGGTCTACAGAGCCTTTGTCGTATGCCTGTGAAACCTGGACAGTCTACCAGTGCCATGCCAGGAAACTGAATCACTTCTATTTGAATTGTCCTAGGAAGATTCTGAAGATCACCCGGCAGGATAAGATACCAGACAATGAGGTCCTTCTCAAACTGAACTGCCAAGCATTCAAACTCTACTGCAGACAGCACAACTCCGATGGGCTGGCCATGTTGTTGGAACACCAAACGTGGGCTTGCCAAAAGCACTATTTTATGGAGAACTCACCCAGGGCAAGCATTCATATGACGATCAGAAGAAGCGATACAAGGACACTCTCAAGGTCTCTCTGAAGAACTTTGGAATGGGTTGTGTGACATGGCAGACACTGGCACAGGAGTGCCCAGCATGGCATGACCTCGTCAGAGAAGGTGCTGAGCTCTAGGAGCAAAGCCAAATGGAAGTAGCTCAGAGGAGACTTGAGATGCCCAAACTTAGAGAACCCACTCCAAATGTTCCTACGGACTATCTGTGCCTGCCCTACAGGAGAGCACTCTGAGCTCTTCTTGCTCTGGTGAGCCACAGTTGGACACACTGAAACTTGACTCTAGCACAATGATGTCACTTTGGTCCTCTTTGAGAAGGAGGGACAACAACCAGCTAGCCAAGCAGCCTGCCAGCTAAAGTAGTCAAATTCTAAGCCTTCTACTTAGAGACAGAAATCCATCCTGCCTTTGAGAATCTCTGCTGGACACCAGATGATCTCCCCAATGAGATAACACTCAGTTACACAGCTCAGGTGAAAGTTAGGTTGACATTTTGCTTTATCAGACAGAACAAAAGTCACTTAAAATGTCAAGAGAATCATTTTCCTGAAACCATTCAAGCTTTCTTCAACCACTCCCCATTCCCAGGATTCTCCTTCCCATCTGCTAACCTAATTCTGTCCTCTGGGAGAATAGAGCTGCACCTCCCCCAAGCCCTTGCCCTCCAACTTTTAACCAATTTCTTCAAAACAAGCGGCTGGTCTTTTGTAAAAAAAAAAAAAAAAAAGGTGGAGGAGGATTGTTTCCCTAGAAGTTTGATTAAATACTGGGGAAGTTATTTTTATTCAAGGTAGTCACAAAACAACTGGGGAAATATTTGTGTTATTTCTTAGTATTTCTAAAAGAGGGAGGGAACTGCATGTGATGAGGACGGGATCTGGACCCCAGAAAGGAAAAACCCTAGACTTTCCCACATGGCCAAATCTCTGGCGTTAGCCTGAGGCTGTAATCCCATCAACTGGCCTTTCATTGTGGCTATGCCCAATCTCCCAACTAGCCCTCTCTATGGCCCCCAGCTATTTCCCATCCTTAATCCAAGCTAGGCTCCATTCTCCCTGGCCACGAGGTCCAAGTACCAGGCATTCTGTTCACCCCAGCTTACTGGCCACTGCCACTCAGATCTTCCTTAGACCCCTCCTCCAGTCACCCCAAACTACTTGGACACTCCTAGATCCCTCCCACAGTCTTTCTGTGCATAAGGTCCATCTCGTCTCCATTAAGATGCTCAGATTCTTACAATCTAGCCAATGGCTCACTAATGTTCAGGCTCCTTCAGAGTCTGCCCAATATGATGGATGTTCTAATATACCTTGTCTTTGGCTGAAAGAAGGCTTGGGTCACATTCTTTCATGCAGGACGCATGGGGTGCTTTCTTGCTGTTGAGGAAAAAGGCTCTCTATTGAACAAGAACGTTGGGGAAACTGGACAGTAGGTTGGCAGAAATTCTATTTAGTCCAGCATCTTAGAGCACAAATGACGATAAACTCCAAGTGGATAAATGACCTAAATACAAAAGGTCATATCATTTTAAAAAAAATAGTGGAGAAGGAGAGGTACCTTTCACAACTGGAGTTAGACGGGATTCTTAACCACACAAGAGAAAAAACAAAAGGGATTGAGAAGAATATGAGATAATTCTAAATGAATATAATTTAAAGTTTTGCTTAAAACATGCAGTTTTGAACAAAACATGCAGCATGGAGGGGAAAGTATTCATTAAGTATCTATGATTAAAATTTGATATTCAAAATATACATGGAATTTACACAAATGGTAGAGACCAGGAGCCATTTCCCAAATGGTTGTCAAAGAATGTAAACCAATAAACAGTTCTCAGAAGAAAAGCTGTGAACTGCAAACAATCATAAGAAAGTCAGCTCCACATCATTATTAAGAAATGAAATAGATGGGCAGCTAGATGGTTCTCTGGCCTTAAAGTCAAGAGGACCTGAGTTCAAATCTGACCTCAGACACTTGACACTTACTACCTGTGTGACCCTGGGCAAGTCACTTAATCCTGATTGCCTCACCAAAAAGCAAAAAAATATATAGAATATTAAAAAGAACAACTCAGGTTTCACTTCACACTCAGCAAACTGACAATAATGACAAAAAATAAAAGTGGTCAGTGTTGGGGCTACCAAAAGACAGACACACTAAGATGCTGCTGCGGCAGCTGGGAGTTGGCTCACCTATTCTGCAAAGCCATTTAGAATTATGCTTTTTTAAAAAAAGTGACTAAAAGTAGGACCCAGATCCCATCGCTGGGCATCTACAATATGTTTGGCACTGTGCTGGGCACCAGGGATACAAAGACAAAAAATATTTCCTGGCCTCAAAGGTCTTTTGTTTTACAGAGAAACAACATATGCACAAATAAACAAATACAGGAATTGCTAAAGTGCTTCAACATTTGCAAATATCTATTTATATCAATATATGTGACCTCATTTTCTCTTCACCACAGCTCTGTGAAGTATGTCCATTGGCTAAGCACTGAGAACAACAAACAGAAGAAAAAGAAAGACACTGTCTCCTCTTGAGAAAGTGGGCAATGTGGGAAGACAACATGCAAAAGGAAGCTGGAAAGATGGGGGAGTGGAGTGAGAAGGGGAGAGGACGGTAGAGAGGTGAGTGCCAGGAGCCGGGAGCAGAGCCCAGCAAATGGCAAGGCAAATGGCTGGCCTACTGATCAGTCAAGGGAAGGGGACACAGGTCTGGAAGACTCTTCCAGGGTAAGAAGCCACAGGACCAAATGTGAGATGAATGCAACGGAACATTATGGTGCCTTAGGGAATGGTCAAAGGGAAGGTTCCAAAAAAAACCCCCGGGAAGACTTGTATGACCTGATGCAGAGTGAAGGATGCAGAACCAGGAAAGGCCTTAGAAGCCTTATTAATGCAGTGACCAAGCAGGACTCCAGAGGGCTGATGTTGGACTAAGCTCCTCATCTCCTGATGGACCCAAGACAAAGAATGACATGAATATTTTGGACACAACCAATGAAGGAATTTGTTTTGCTGAACTATACATATCTGCTATAAGGGTGTTTTCTATTTCTTTTCAATGGGGTCAGGGGTAAAAATTGGAGAGAGAGAAAATAGGTATTTGCTATTAAAAATAAAATACTAAGTTTGAAAAAACAAAGTAAAGTGTAAGATATAGGGGATGAGACAGCCTCTATTCTCTCCATCACAGCAAATGCAGCAAATGCAAAAGATTCATCCATGAATGAGAATGGAAAAAGCAAAGCTCTTCAAGATACTCTCAGAAAAACCTGGCAAGGCCTACATGAACTGATGTAAAGTGAGATGAGCAGAACCTGGAGAACTGTACAATGCTCATCTATGATTGACATAGCCCTTCTCAGCAGTTCAATGATCCAAGACAATTCTGAAGGACTCATGATGAAAAATGTTATCTGCTGCAAAAATTTTAAATAAAATATTAGCAAAGAGATTACAGCAACTTATCATGGAATAATACACTATGACCAGGTGGGATATATACCAGGAATGCAGGACTGGTTTAATATTAGAAAATCTATCAGCATAATTGATCATATGAACAACAAAACTAACAGAAACCACATGATCATCTCAATAGATACAGAAAAAGTTTCTGACAAAATACAACACCCATTCCTATTAAAAACACTAGTGAGCACAGGAATAAATGGAGTCTTCCTTAAAATGATAAGTAGTATCTACCTAAAACCTTCAGCAAGCATTATACATAATGGGGATAAGCTAGAAGCATTTCCAATAAGATCAGGGGTGAAACAAGGATGTCCATTATCACCACTGTTGTTCAATATGGTACCAGAAATGTTAGCTTTAGCAAAAAGAGAAGAAAAAGAAATTGATGGAATTAGAATAGGCAAAGAAGAAACAAAGTTATCACTCTTTGCAGATGACATGATGATATACTTAGAAAATCCTAGAGAATCAAGTGAAAAACTACTTGAAATAATAAACAACTTTTGCAAAGTTGAAGGTTATAAAATAAACCCACATAAAGCATTGGCATTTCTATACATTACCAACAAAGTCCAACAGTAAGAGATAGAAAGAGAAATTCTATTTAAAGTTGCTGTAGCAGCAGAGCCAAGATGGTGGAGTAAAAGCAATAACTTGCCTGAGCTCTCCCCCAAACCCCTCAAATAGCTATAAAAAATGACTCTAAACAAATTCTAAAGCAGCAGAACCCACAAAAACACAGAGTGAAACAAATCTCCAGCCCAAGACAACCTGGATGGTTGATCAGAAAGGTAGATCGTGCTAGGTGGGGAGAGGAGTGCAGTTTGGCATGGGCACACAGGCTGCAGCGAACCTGGAGTAGGCCTCAGAGGACTGAATCCTGGGCACCTCTGGCGGTTTCCAGACCTCTCAACCCACGCATGCCAAAGACAACTTAGAAGGTCAGTGGGAAAGGGCTGTGATGGTAGTGAGAGAGAGAAACTCAGTCCCAGCCTCAGTCCCCAAATGTGGCCTTAGGGCAGTGGTTGCCTCTGGAGCTTCTAGCCCACAGACTAAGGGGGAATCAGGTGGCTGATCTGAGGGGGACTGCGGATCTCTTGCTTTGCCTGTGCTTGGATATGGGTCATAGTTCTGGGTGGTGGTCCTGGGGCGAGAAGGAGTACTGGTATGGTGAAGCTTGTAGTTGTGGTACAGAGAAAATCCTCCTCACAGTTCCAAGGCAGAAAAGAATGCTTGTGGTCACTCATAGACCAGAGCACAGGCCAGGAAAGGAGTAAACACTTTGCCCCTTACCATACCACCTTGGAAGAACTGAAAATTTACAGGTCCTTAGAAGTATCTCTGAAAACAGCTGCACAAAACCCCCAAAGCTTGGGACAGTATATTTTCCACACTGGAAGCAGACCCTTAACTTAACAAAGAGTTTAAAACTCAAGTAATTGGCTGGGATCATGACCAAGCCTCGTAAAAAAAGTCAGACCATAGAATTTTACTTTGGTGACAAAGAAGATCAAAACATACAACCAGAAGAGGACAACAGAGTCAAAGCTCCTACTATCAAAGCCTCCAAGAAAAAAATATAATCAGTCCCAGGTCTTGGAAGAGCTCAAAAAAGATTTTGAGAAACAAGTAAGAGAAGTAGAGGAAAAACTGGGAAGAGAAATGAGAGTGATGCAAGAAAATCATGAAAAACAGTCAACAGCTTGCTAAAGGAGACCTAAAAAAATACTGAAGAAAATAACACCTTAAAAAATAGCCTAACCCACATGGCAAAAGGGTCCAAAAAACCAATGAGGAGAAGAATGCCTTAAAAAGCAAAAGTGACCAAATGGAAAAGGAAGTCCAAAAGCTTACTGAAGAAAATACTTCCTTAAAAATTAGAATAGACCAACTGGAAGCTAGTGACTTTATGAGAAATCAAGACATTGTAAAACAAATCCAAAAGAATGAAAAAATAGAAAACAATGTGAAATATCTCACTGGAAAATCAACTAACCTGGAAAATAGATCCAAGAGAGATAATTTAAAAATTATTGGACTATCTGAAAGCCATGATCAAAAAAAGAGTTTAGACATCATCTTTCAAAAAATTACCAAGGAAAACTGCCCTGATATTTTAGAATCAGAGGGCAAAATAGAAATGGAAAGAATCCACTGATCACCTCCTGAAAGAGATCCCCAAAGGAAAACTCCTAGGAATATTGTAGCCAAATTCCAGAGTTCCCACATCAAGGAGAAAACATTGCAAGCAGCCAGAAAGAGACAATTCAAGTATTGTGGAAACACAATCAGGATAGCACAATATTTAGCAGCTTCTACATTAAGGGACCATAGGGCATGGAATATAATATTCCAGAGGTCAAAGGAGATAGGATTATAACCAAGAATCACCTATCCAGCAAAACTGAGTATAATCCTTCAAGGGGAAAAAATGGACATCCCTCAAAATAGAGGATTTTCAAGCATTCTTGATGAAAAGACCAGCTGAATAGAAAATTTGACTTTCAAATACAAGACTCAAGTGCAACATGAAGAGGTAAACAGGAAAGAGAAATCATAAGAGACTTATTAAGGTTGAACCATTTACATTCCTGCATGGAAAGATGATATTTGTAACTCATGAGACCTTTGTCAGTATTAGGGTAGTTGGAGGGAAAAAATTATATATAGTAGATAGATAGATAGATAGATAGATAGATAGATAGATAGATAGATAGATAGATAGATGGAACAGGGTGAGTTGAAGATGAAGGGGTGATATCTGGAGAATAAAATTAAGGGGTGAGAGAGGATTATACTGGGAGAAGTAGAAAGGGAGAGGTAGAATGGGTATATTATCTCACATAAAACAGAGAAGAAAAGGCTTTTACAGTGGAAGGGAAGTGGGGGAAGGTGAGAGGGAATGAGTGAATCTTATTCTCATAGGATTTGGCTTAAGGAGGGAATAATATAAACACTCAGTTGGGTATGGAAATCTATCTTACCCTACAGGAAAATGGTGGGGGGGGGGGGAAGGGGACAAGAAAGCAGGGGGATGATAGAGGGAAGAACAGACTGGGGGAGGGGGTAATCAAAAGCAAACACCTCTGAGGAGGGACAGGGTCAAAAGAGAGAATAGAATAAAGGGGGCGCAGGATAGGATTAAGGGAAATATAGTTAGTTTTTCACAACATGACTACTATGGAAGTGTTTTGCATAACTACACATGTATAACCTACAGGTTATAGGTTGTCTACAGACAAGTTGCTTGCCTTTTCAATGAGGGTGGATGGAGGGAGGAAGGGAGAAAATTTGGAACCCAAAGTTTTAAAAACACAAGTTAAAAAAATTGTTTTCATATGCAACTGGGAAATAAGAAATACAGGAAATGGGGTATAGAAATCTATTCTGCCCTATAGGAAAATGGAAGGGGAAGGGGTTAAAAAAAGGGGGGGAGAGATAGAAGTGAGGGAAGATTAGGGAAAGGAGTATTCAGACTGTATGCCATCTTGAGGTGGGGGAGGGGCGACATGTGGAGAAAATTTGGAACTTTTCAAAATCTTATGGAAGTGAATGTTAAAAACTAAAAATAAATTAAAAAAAAACAAAGTTACTGTAGACATTGTAAAATATTTTGGAGTCTACCTACCAAAACAAACCTAGGAACTATACGAACACAATTACAAAACACTTTTCACACAAATAAAGTCAGATTTAAATAACTGGAAAAACATCAGTTACTCATGAGTAAGACGAGCTAATGTAATAAAAATGACAATCCTACCTAAGCTAATTTACTTATTCAGTGCCATACCAACCAAATTACCAAAAGTTATTTTATAGAGCTAGAAAAAATAATAACAAGATTCATTTGGAAAAACAAAAGGTCAGAATATCAAGGGAACTAATGAAAAGAAATGCAGGGGAAGGTGGCCTAGCAATTCCAGGTCTTACATTGTATTATAAAGCAGCAATCATCAAAACTACTTAGTAGTGGCTAAGAAATAGAGTGATGGATCAGTGGAATAGGTTAGGCATGCAAGACATAGTGGTCAATGACTATAGTAATCTACTATTTGATAAACCCAAAGATCCCAGCTTCTGGGATAAGAACTCACTCTTTGACAAAAACTGCTGGGAAAACTGGAAAAGAGCATGGCAGAAATTAGGCATAGACCAAAATCTCACACCATATATCAAAATAAAGTCAAAATGAGTTCATGATTTAGATATAAAGGCTGATACTGTAAGGAAATGGGGAGAGCAAAGAATAGCTTACGTGTCAGATTTATGGAGAACAGAAGAGTTTATGACCAAACAAAAGATAGAGAACATTATGAAATGCAAAATGGACAAATTTGATTACATTAAATTGAAAAGTTTTTGCACAAACAAAGCCAGTACAACCAAGATTAGGAGGGAAGCAGAAAAGTGGGAAAGAATTTTTACAACCAGTCTCTAATGAGGGCCTCATTTCTAAAATATATAGAGAGCTAAGTCAAATTTATAAGAATACAAGTCATTCCCCAATTGATAAATGGTCAAAGGATATGAACAGGCAGTTTTCAGACGAAGAAATTAAAGCTATCTATAGTCACATGAAAAAATGCTCTAAATCACTCTTGATTAGAGAAATGCAAATCAAAATAACTGTGAGGTACCATATCACATTTGTCAGATTGGTCAACATGACAAAACAGGAAAATGATAAAAGTTGGAGAAGATGTGGGAAAATTGGAACACTAATGCATTGTTGGTGGAGTTGTGAAATGATCCAACCATTTTGAAGAACAATTTGGAGCTATGCCCAAAGGGCTATAAAAATGTGCATACCTTTTGACCCAGCAATAGCACTTCTAGGGCTGTATCCCAAAGAGATCATACAAATGGGAAAAGGACTCACATGTACAAAAATATTCATAGCAGCTCTTTTTGTGGTGGCAAAGAATTGGAAACTGAGAGGATGCCCATCAATTGGGGAATGGCTGAACCAGTTGTGGTGTATGAACACAATGGAATACTATTGTGCTATAAGAAATGATGAACAGGCTGACTTCAGAAAAACCTGGAAAGACTTGTATGGTCTGATGCTTAGTGAAGTGAGCAGAACCAGGAGAATGTTGTACACTACAACAGTCATGTTGTGAAATGACTAATATTGATAGACTTAACCCTTCTTAGCAATACAAGGATCTAAGACATCTACAAAGGCCTCATGATGGAAAATGCTATCCACATCCAAAGAAAGAACTATGGAGTTTGAATGCAGATCAAAGCATACTAGTTGATCTTTTTTTCTTCCATTTTGTTTTGTTTTCTCTTTCTTGTGGTTCCTCCTATTAGTTCTAATTTTTCCTTACAACATGACAATGTGAAAATATGTTTAATAGGAATGTATATGTAGAGCCTATATCAGATTGCACACCATCTTGGGGAGGGAGGTGGGGAGGGAGGAGCAGAAAAATTTAAAACTCAAAAGCTCATGGAAATGATTGTTGAAAACTAAAAATAAACTAATTAAAATTTTAAAAAAGAAAAAAGAAAAATGCTATCTGCCTCCAGAGAAATAACTGATAGGGTCTGAATGCAGACCGGGGCATATGTTTTCTTTACTTTCTTTATTTTTTTTTTGTTGTTGTTGGTCTGTGTTTTCTTTCACAACACGACTAATGTGGAAGTATGTTTTGCATGACTGCACATGTATAATCTATGTCAAATTGCTTGCTTTCTCAGTGGGGGCAGGGGAGGGCAGGAAAGGAGGGAGAGAATTTTTTAAAAAAGAATGTTAAAAATTGTTTTCACATGTAATTGGGGAAAAATAAAATATTAAATCATTAAAAAAAAAGAAAGCCAAAGCTCTGAAATAGCTCTCTAGGCTTGTTAGATTGCCCTCAGACAAGTGGAAGCCTGAGACCCTGGGAGCCTCTGACAAAGCGTGCCCTCTTCACTTGCCTGCAGTGTCTGAGTTGTTCCCAGAAACATCATGGCGACCAGGCAAGGGCTACATCCCTGATCCTATGACCTGGCCCCTCATGATCTGGGTCCTCCGGCCACAGGGCAGTCATCTCCTTTCTCCAAATCATATCCTGTTGAAGAAATCTTCTTCCTCATTCAGAGTGATATCTAGCCCTTGAAATCAGGAACTCTGTGTCTTGGTAACTTGAGAACTTGAGAACTCTCAAAACCAGAACTGCCCACAAGGTAAGACCTGGGAAAAGCCATCCTCACAACACCTAGCCTGTGACACGGTGTGGTAGCCAGGGACAAGCATGCAGGAGCCCCTCTCTCAGGCTCCCGCGGCATGCTTCTGTCACTTGCCATGTGCTCCTCCTGCGCTCAGAGAAGAGAAGATTGCTGCAGTCTGGTCTGGAAGGCCAAGGAAGAAGCATGGGAAATGAACAGGCACAAGCTCTTTCACAAGAGTCCATTCCCATCTTCTGGCTCTCAGTTATCAGGAGGCAGCCCTAATCACACAAAATCAATCAGAAGGGGCCCTGGTCCACTCTCCCAGAGCCAGGCCAGCTGCAACAGCCTTTCAGGTCTTGAGAGGTTACCCCGGGGGCGTCTCTGTCCTCTGATGCCATTTGCTCAATGCACCAACAGTTGTGTCCCCTCCCCACCCCACACTGTGAGGGGTCAGGAAGTAGAACCCCAGTTCCATTTAGCTATAAGAGATGTCATCAGAGGATCTCTGAGCACATGCTAGCCCCTGCTATATCTGCATCCTCACTCATAGCATGGAGCTAGGACCCATACCTTACTCTGTAGAGGATGCCTTTCAGAGAAAAGTCAGTGCGCTATCATGTTACCCAATTATTTAGGTTACTTACAATCAAGTTAAGCAAGGGTTCCCTTGAAGGAATCACTACATAATTGGAATGGGGTTCAAGGTGTATTTTTCTGCATAACTATTTTTATAGAAAATGTGAAGGTTTGCATTTATTAGAGGAAAAAAGTTCAAGGCCATAGTATAAATAAGGATGTCGTTAAATTGGGGAAAAGGGCCAGCTGTATAAAAATGCTCATAACAACTTCAATGGTAAAAGAAAAAAAGGTGGAAACAACCCACAAGTCCAGTTGGCATTAGCTGGACAATTGGTGGCATATTGACCCAACTAAATGTGATCCCATCACAAGAATGAAGAATAAGAAGACATAGAGGGCTCCTCTGAAATGCTTCTGATGGAAGAAAGCAGAATCAGAGAGACAAGGACAGCAAAGCCCCAACAACAGCACGATCCAGAAAAAAATCATAGAAGAAAAGAATTCAGAAGGGGATGAAGAAGGAAACAGGACCATCTGTAGGATTCTTTTCAAGTTAACATGTGTTTTTGAACGAAGTCTAAGTAATCAGGAGTGCTGGGCATTGTGATTCTATCAGGGCTGGCTTGGGAACTGGCGGGTGCTAAGGTTTGAGTCCTGTTTCTGACACGTTTAGCAGAGGGGCCTTGAAGTACTCTGTGCCTTCGTTTCTAAAAGAAATGGGTACAGAGCTACCTGTACTGCCTGCTTCCCAGGCAGATGCTGGGAAAGTGCTTGAAAAAATCTTAAAGCTACATCCAGGTGAGTTATTATCATTATTGCTAGGTCAAAGTGTTCCCTGGCCCCTAACCAAATTGCCACACCCAAGGCTCTGCTAGCAAAACCTTGTCCCTTTTCAAAGGACTATTGATTTATTAGTTACTCAAATATTTTCTCATGCTCAAAGCCCCTTTGCTGTTTCCCTAAATGATGAGATGGAATGTGGTTCCAAGAAAGTGGGTCCCTTCAAGGTCATCCTCCTCAGTACCATCCCTCCCCTTAGGAATATTGGGGAATGTGCTGTTATTGAGTTAAGAACCAGAAGGATTGGGAATACACAGAACTTGCAAACATGACTTGGCTATTCTCCTTCCGGGCCTCTCTGAGCTCCCAAACAGCCTTGAAAAGGTCTATTTTCTGCTCTAAGGCTTTTAACATCTACCGATCCCTTTTCTAGACTCTTTAAGTGGATTAGACGTCCCCACAAGGTATCTATCACTCTTGGCCTCCTGCCTCTTCCATTTTCTGCAAATTCTGTTCTACCTATATTGCAAGGCAGCACCCACCTCCTCCTCCACTCATTTACCAGTTCACTGGGAATGTTTTTCCAGTTGCCAAGGAAATGGGAAGTTTTCCAGTCTCAGAGTCTTGTCTTCTGGAGAACAGAGCACATCTCTCAAGAAATCGTGCGGTTTCTTGACAAGGACATTGCCTACAATGCAAAAGGCACCATGGAGGAGGGCGGGGAGCTCTGGCCTCCCGGGTCTCCTCCATCCAGCACGGAAGGGAAGGATGCCACGTAGGGTGGCCTGCCACTCATGAGTCCTGTACAGGTAACGCTTCGGCTTGGAAAGAATGCCTACGTCTCTGGGAAGATGGTGACGTCTGCACATGGCTGCTTCTGTTTGTGAGAAGAGAAAAGGAACCTAAAGATCAGGGACAGAGTCTGGATCACAGATGATCCTTAATGAGAGGCTCTAAGGAGAGGCAGTGCCAGAGGGAGAAAGCCCCAGAGTGGGGCTCAGGAGACCCGGGCTGTTCTCCCTAAAGAACCCTTTGGGTCGCCCTTTCACAAAGCTGTTTGGATAATTAGCCTTATTGATGTTGTTCATTCTCCCTCTCTCCCCTCCCTCCCTCCCTCCCTCCCTCTCTCCCTCCCTCCCTCTCTCTCCCTCTCCCTCTCCCTCTCCCTCTCTCTCTCCCTCTCCCTCTCCCTCCCTCCCTCCCTCCCTCTCTCTCTCTCTCTCTCTCTCTCTCTCTCTCTCTCTCTCTCTCTCTCTCACACACACACACACACACACACACACACTTTCTCTCACTCTCTTTCTCATTCTCTCACTCATTCTCTCTCTCTCTGTTTCTCTTGAATGTTTTATTGATAGCTTTTATTTTTCCATCACACTCCTCCCATTATGCCTTCTCATTGAACCTTCCCTTGTAAAAAAGAAAAACAGCTAAGCCAAACCAGTCGATAAAGCAAGAATGGCCTGTAGTGTATGCAACATTCTGCACCCACAGTCCCCACCTCTCTGCTGAGAGCAGGGATGTGTGTTTTATTATCTGCTCTCTGGGGCCAAAGCTGATCATTCTAATCACTCAGAGTACTTCAGCCATCTCGTGTGATCCTGCGACTGTGGGATTATGTGAATTGCTCTGCCGGTAATAGGGCTTGTTATGCACCATGTACTATACTCACAACCACAACAGCAAGGCCACACTCCCCCCTCCCTTTCAGCTCCCTTTTCTGGGTTGTTGTCCCCCTTAGACTGTAAGCTCCTGGAAGGCAGGGATCAGCTTCCTTTTTGCTTATACTTGTATCCCCAGCCTCTGTTCTCCCAGAAGAAGAGTCAAAGCCTTTGGGAGCAGGGGAAGGTCCTGCGACTTTTTGCCTGGGGAACCTTCGCATGGCTGCTAACTAGCTGGGATGCTGCTGTGTGGGCACTGGGGCAGGGAGGAAGCTCCGATGCACAGGAGTTCCAGCAAGGGCGAAAAGGCCTCAGTGGTTAATGTACCTGGGATGGATGAGGGGCACACGTATGTGCAGGGTGCCCCAAAAGTCTTAGTTCACATTTGGGCACTGTCTTTCCTAGTAAGTAATATCAACTCATTCCTGTTCCCCAGAATAAATATAAAATTCAATACTCAAGTTGAAATAATCGACTTCCCAAGGACAACATGGGTAAGATGTGGCTAGATAGCAGTCTGTCTGAAAAAAGGTTTGGAGACATCAGTGGTCTAGCAGTTCACCATGGTGGTGTCTGCACTAGGAGGGTGTGCATGAGGTTACCAAATGCTTGTTGAACTGCACTGAATGGAGCGGCACAACTTGGCAGTTTAGAAGTGAACCCAATCCCCGAGTGCTTTAAGAGAGACAGAGCGCCTAGGACCTGAGAGGCGAGGATCACACTGTACTCGGTCCCGATCAGGCCACGTCTGGGATACTGTGTTCGATCTGGGGCACACATTTTGGAAAGGACATTGATAAGCCAGGACAGCAATCAAGAAAATAAAGCCCTTGAGATCATGCCAGAGGAGGATAGGCTGAAGGGACGGGGGATTTGGGAAGACAAAGAAGACTCAGTTAGGGGACAGGGACAGAGGGATGAGGCTTGTTCTGTGACACCCCCCCCCACAACCCATAGGGCAGAACCAAGAAGAAGCGGTGAAAGACCCCCAGAGGGGGATGGAAGCTGGACATCAGGAAGAGCATCTTCACATTCAAGGACCACCCAGAGTGGAGCAGGCTGCCACAGTGTGCCTCATTGGGCATCTGCAAGTCCACACCAGCTGGCTCTTTGCTGGGGGATTCTGGTCCAGGCACAGGTGGAATTAGCTGCCTCTAAGGTTCTTTCCAGCTTAGGGGGAGGTGGAATTTGGATTCTGTGATCCCCCTAGGGAGGTTCTGTGCTTATGGTGGGTGGGGTCCTCAGCTCCACAGCTCTCGCCTTCCCTCCTTAGCACTTTGACAGCCACACTCAACCTCCTGTCCCTTGTCTTACCAACCTGAGACCTTTTCTTAGTTTATCTCTCTCCTTCACCTTGAGTCCTTCTCCTTTCCTTCAAGCCCTTCCATAAAGGTCCTCTTTCTCCTCCCTCTCCAATTGCCCAGGTCCTCCCAAATTTCTCCTCACCACAATCTGCTTTTTTTTTTTTATGCCCAGGTCCTCCCAAATTTCTCCTCACCACAATCTGCTTTTTTTTTTTTTTATGATTCCCAAACCCTCCAAAGCTTCTATGGCTATGCAGTTCTTCATCTGTCTTCATCCAAAGTTCATTTCCTTCTTCTTCCACCAAACCTACAAGTCGTCCTGGTGACTGAAACGTCTCAGATCTGTCCCTACTTTTGTATGCCCCCACCACCATCTGCACTGTGGTCTCCTTACCTCTTCTCTGCACTTTTAAAGCAGTCTCCTAATTGGTCCCAGCTTTCCAGGGCCAGTTCTAGGTCCAGATCTGATCCAGTCACTACTCTGCTTAAAATCCTTCCATGGCTCCCTATCACCTCCCAGTGAAAGTGACATTGCAGGAAGCCCAGGGTGGTCAAGAGAACACGGGATTAGGACTGAGATAATGTGTGCACAGCCTTGATCAGACCACATCTGGGGCACTGTGTTTGGGTCTAGGCACATTTAGGAGGGACACTGAAAAGGTGGAGGCTCTCAAAGAAGGCGGCCAGACTGACAAAGGTCCTTGAGGTCATGCCTCCAGTGAACCAGCCAATGGCACAGAGGAGGTAAGAAAAGGCTCAGTGACGGCACCAGCTGCCTTCTGGTACTGGAAGGGCTGTTCTACGGAAGCAGGATCAGACTCATTCATTCTGTTTGTCCCCAGAGGACAGAACCGGGAGATGGGAGGAAGTCTTTGGAGGCAGATTTAGGGTCGATGTCTGAAAAACCTTGTAACAATGAGAGCTCTCCCAGAAAGGCGCAGACTGCCAGGAAAGGTGGTGTACTACCCTCCCTGGCGGTTGAATGATAGCCTGTGAGTCCAGAGGGGTGTTCTGCCTAGGACCTCCAACATCATTGTCGGTGAGTAATGCTGCCTTTCCCGGGCAGAGGTGGCTCACCCTGGACAAATAATAAATCCATTCATCAACAAGCCTTCATTAATATCTACCAGCGGCCCAAAGGCCCCAGGCTAGGTACTGAGGACATAAAATAAGAAAACAAAACTGTCCCTGCCCTGAAGGACCCTATGCTCTATTAGAAGAATAAACACATACCCACATAATTAAATGCACATGTATGCAAATGCATACCAACTGAATCAGGAAAGTGTTCAGGGAGAAGGCCAAGCATGAGCTGAGCTTGTGTATCCATTTCTTTTGTAATTAATTATTTTTATCAGCTTGTATTGTCTTTCCCTCCCACCCCCACTAAACGATAAATACGAGTAAATAAAAAGAGAGCCCTCCTGGCAAACGTTCACCGGCCAGCCAAGCCAGCTCCCAAGGGCGGTCCGAGAACACCCGTCTTCATCCTCATCTCTCCCGAGGGCAGACGGGAGCCTGCGGAGCTCCATCTTCAGTCCTCTGGACTCACGGCTTATCATGGCACGGAGCAGGGTTCAAGTCTCTCTAATACTGCTCTCCCCATTCTCAGCTGAGCTTCAAAGGAAGGCAGGAATTCTGAGAGGTGCAGGCTTGAAGGGAGAGCGTTCTAGACGCAGGGGAACAGCCTGGACCAACACGTGGAGACTGTGGACGAGGGACGGCACAAAGGCTAGTAGGATGAGTAGAGGCACGTGGCACAGTAAGCCCAGAGAGGGGGCACGATGTACCAACAGATCGTATTTCAGTTGAAAGAGTGAGATCGTGCGTCTTCTTGGCAGAAAGGAAAACGGGCCTGAGGGCTGATGGGAGTTTCTGCAGCTTGGGCGCGTGGACACGTCGCTGCTGCTGCCCCTCCATGGCCTGGCACGCAGCACCTTCCAGCTGCCGGTCAGTACTCTTGCCCAGCAACACGTCCATGTCTGGTTGGAGAATCCCGAGGGTAGCTCTGCCCGCCGCCCAGACACGCCAGACCGCTTGGCTTCTGGGTTGGCAGAGCAGACAGGGCCAAGAACCAGAGCTCTGCTTCCTTCCCCAACTTGCCCTGGAAAAAGACAGTAGCGTCACTGTGCTGGGTGAGCTGTTTCTCCAAACGTTTGCCTGACCTCCCAGGCTTGGGACGCCGTATAAACAAAGCCTCCTGCAAAGACAGCTGGCAGAAGACTCCCTTAACCGTGACAAAGCAGAACTCAAAGACTTGTCAAACCATGTTGCAAAAACTCAGCTACCAGCTTGCTATGAATCTGAGGAAAATGAACAATCCACAAAGGGGCCGTGGGGCCCAGCGGCTCAGCGGCCCAGGCCATCCACTGGGGAAGTTCCAGGGGAGGGCACAAATCAGATGCCCCAAACTTGGCAGGCAGCAGCATCCAATTTACCTGGTCCAGCCTCTCGTTTTACAGGCAAGGAAACTGAGGCCTATAGAGGGAGAGTCTCTTGGCCGGTAGCAAGTGGCAGAGCTGAGATTCAAGTTAGCCTTCCAGTGCCAATGCACAATTATCCAAAATGGCGGGTGGAGCTGATTGGTCCCTTGGCTGTTCAGTAGGTGTCTGGAAGAGCATCGTAGGCCCGCTCCTCATGAGGCTGCCGAGGCACACAGCAGACCCAGGGATCCCTGCAACACCCCATCCTGCTCCCATGGGGGGCAGCTGCTCTCCAAAGGGCCACTACTTGCTTGACCTTCAGAGTAACCTGGCATCCTTTTTGTTTCTGCCTGTATCCCAGGGTTTTGCATGGTTCCTGGCACACAGTGCATGCTTAATAAGCATTTGTACCACGAATGAAGAAGTGAATGACATCACCTTTGGGACCAGAACTGAGCCAACTTTCTCTATGTTCATTAGCCTTTTATAGAAGTAGGAGAGGCCTGTTTAGAGTTTATTAATACTCACCATTCTCCCTCTCCGGTTTTCTGCACTTTCATACATCCCCATCTCCACCTACTCAGATTTTGAGAGGAAGCAATAATAAAAATGTGCTCCCGTGGAATTCTGTCTTGTCACCCCCTTAGTCCGCACCGCTATCTTTGAAAGAGCAAATAGACTTGAGAGACTGGGGAGTGCAAAAGAAAGAGCCCTGTATGAAGAGCACTGGATCCTGGCCCTTGCTACTCGGCATCTACTGACCTTGGGAAAGTGGCATCCGCTCTCCCCCTCAGCATCCCCCTCTGTAAAATGGGAGGCCAATCTTTAAGGTCCCTTTGTGGCTTCACAGTAGGGCGCCAAGGAAATCTGGGTGAACACTGTCAGGGTCTCTGTAGAGGGAATCCCATTGGAGTAGGTAGCTTTTGAGGTCCCTTGAGGGATGGGGATGGAGGTAGAGCAGTGAAATCAGAACAATACAAAATAGCTGATTTGGGGCAGTGTTGATACAGAGAGTCCAGCAACGTCTAGCACACCCATGGGGGCTCCAGACACAAGTCCTCCAACAACCCGCAAGTCTGGTCAACTACGTGTTCACCTTTGCAGCATTCTAAACAGACCGACCAAACATTTCACTCTAATTCATGATACTGGGCATCTGTTAGCAAAAGCCCTATTTCAATGCAGCATTCATTACGCAGATGAGAAGGAGGGAGTTTGGTACTGCGTCTGTTTGGTTTTCCGCATCTTTTTAAAAAACCACTTTGTTTGAAACTGGTTTACAAAAGCCTTCTTATAAATAACACAGTCCTGCTTTTAAATAAATGAATGAATGAATGGATTCAGCCTATACTCACCATTTATGCTCTCCTGGACTCCTGCCAATGACAGTGGGCAGGGAACGTGGCTGATGTCTGCCAGCTGGAGCACCAACAGGACCCAGAGAACCACTCTGCCAACACAGTTAGCTCGAAAGATTTCTCAGGAACACAGAAACTGGCTTCTCTAGCAAAGAAAGCATTTTCCTGTTCAGGGCTCTCAGTACTCATGATACCCTTCAGCAAAGTCATTTTAGTTCCACTCTTGAGATGATAAATCATCCAAAAGATGACATGCCAAAAAGAGATAGTGGCTAGAGTGCTGGGTTTGGAACCCAGGGACCTGGGTTCAAATCCAGCTCCTGGTATTTATTAGGTCTGTGACCGTGGGCCAGTCACTTAAGATCTGTGTAACTCAATATTGGCAGGACCCCTTCTCCATGATAAAGTGACACAGGAGGAGAGATGATCTGAAGTCTGAGGAGCTGGGTTCAGATCCCACCTCTGATGCTTACTACCTGGGTGACTTTGGACAAATCATTTCATCTCTCTATACCTCAGCGCTCTCACCTGTCAAACAAAGGGGTTCAACTAAATGGCTTCTGCAGTCTCTTCCAACTTTAAGATTATGATTATAAATCTGGAAGAGGCCACCTGGTCCAACCCCTACCCCTTTCACAGATAAGGAAACAGAGAGAGGAAAGTGAGCCAATGCCCACAAGTCACACACCTCATCAGTGACGGAGACAAGACAGGGCCTGGGTCCTTGGCCTCCAAATCGACCTCAACTCTACAGCCTCCTACGTCCTAGCATCCTAAGAAGGCCTTCCCATATACTGAGAGACTGCAGCTTCCTTTAGCCCCGTGGGATTGCTAAGCTGGAAAACACAATCCAGCATTTAGCTCTTTAAGGTAGACATCATATAATATTCTGTATCACAGCTTATCTTCCTTTCTCTCCTCAGATTATAAAATCCAAAGGTCAGAGACTGTGTTTTAATTAAACATTGGACACCTAGTGCCCAGCATTAAGCAGTAGGGCATTAAATGCTGAAAACGCTGAGGGAACACCCACAAGCCAAGCATCACTCACTCATGTCCATTCCCGAGTTGGAGGAAGAGGAGTCAGGCACTTCAGCGCACACACTCATTGCTGGTGGGTCCTCAGCAAGGCTAAAGGCATCCCTGAAGAGGAAAGCAGGTTGAACCCGCTGCTGAGGCCGGGACTATAGATGCCCCAGAGAGGATGAGGCAGTGAGGGGAGAAAGGGACTACTGAGGAGTTTAGAAGAGAGAGGCAAAGGGGAAGAGAATGTGGATGGGGCTCACCATTCCCCAAAATTGATGGAGGTCTACTAGTGTAGGGCGCACATTGCTAGGCTCAGTGATCAAGTGTGTCAAAAGGGAGCAGAAGAAGGAGCAATGAATGAGTGGTAGCTGTTGAGATGAAGATTTGGGCTCTAAGGAAAACCTTCCCTGTAACTCTGTAAAATGGAAGGGACTGCCTTGGCAGAGGGTGGGAAAGGGGGAGGAAGGGGAGGCCAGGTAGAGGCTTTCACCTCCCTGGAGGTCTTCACGCAGAACCAACAGGTCAATCAACATCATCTATTTCTTTCTCTTTCTTTCCTTCTTTCCTTCCCATCATTCCTTCCTTCCTATCTGCCTGCCTATCTTGCCCAGGCTAGGAAAGAAAGTAGGAAGGAAGGAAGGAAGGAAGGAAGGAAGGAAGGAAGGAAGGAAGGAAAGGAAGGAAGAAGGAAGGGAAGGAAGGAAAGAAGAAGGAAGGGAAGGAAGGAGAGAAGGAGGAAGAAGGAGGAAAGGTGTGAAGGAGGAAAGGAGGAAGAGAGGGAGAAAAGAAGGGAAGAAGGAAGGGAGGGAGGGAGCCTGCAAATTCTGATTGGTTATAAATAACTGAACAAATCATTAGAACTGAGAATCTCAATATCGAGGTGCTTACATTTAAATAAAATTAATTGGGGAGAAAGGAAATTCAGAAAATAAAGGCTTTCAGCCACCAGAGTTATTAGGAGTTATATTGAAATTCATGCTGCAAAAGGTTGACTCTACTCTCAAACTTTTTCACTGCAGAGCAATGGTCCCAAATCTTTAGAGTGTAGCATTTAGTAGTTCAAACGACAGACAGTTTGAAAATCTGAAAACTTTAAAAATTAAGCTTCCTTGAAAATTTTTCTCTGACTGGGCAGAAGTTGGCTTTTCTCTTGCTCTGACTGGGCAGAAGTTGGCTTTTCTTACAAATGGAAATTGTGTTCCTGTTAAAAATAATCAGTTTAAAAGACTAAAAAAAGCCCTTGGAGAATGAACTGGCAAGACTGTGTCACCATCCAGTTACACGGAATCGCCAGGGCTGGCTTTAGAGGCACCACACACAGCTAAGCTTTATTCCACTCCTGTGGACTCCAAGGTCACTCCTCAAGCAAACACTGAGTTCTTTGAGTCATGAGGAAGATGCAGAGAAATTCACTGTATGGAAAAGCCTTCTCATATCAAGATTTGTTCTGAAGCAAAATAAGTTACATTAGGGATAAGCTCCCCATCACTGCAAATCTTCAAGTACATCTGGATGACCATTCAGTTCAACTCATTAAACATTTATTAAGCAGCACCTACATGCAAGGCACCTTAGTGATGCAAAGATGAAAAAGCCTACAGACTCTGCTCTTAAGGGTCTGGCATTCTGTTAAGGCAGACAGAACCAGAGCCCTCCCCTTGATATTCTGACAAATTAACAGAGGGGTAAACTCCTTGAGATTAGAATTATACCAGTTTGGGGTCCTTATGTCCTCTGTGCCTAGCATCATATCTGGCCCACAGCTGATACATAATAAATACTTAAGTATGGACTGATTGAATCCATGACTTTATAAATGTAGGTGCAGCCTCCTTGTGAGAGGTCTCCGTATCCCGTGGCACAAAACTATGGAGAGGTAAGATAAAGTCTTATCATGAGGCAAAATCTAGGTAAACTCTCAGATAAGGAACAGAATGTTAGAGTAATATATAAAGTGATTGAGGAACAGGGGTGCTCGGTAACTCCTAAGAAAATAAGAGAGTTTCTAGATATTATTGATATAAAATCTCTATGGCACCCCAGAGAAGGGAGTTTAGATTTAGAACAATGGAAAATAGTGGGAGAATAATTGACAGAATTTTATAACACCAAAGGCTCAAAATCAGTTCCTCTGGGTACTTTCACTATCTATAATCTTATAAAAATGGGCTTGTAGGATCTGTGAGAACAAAGGAAGCTCCCGTCATGTGCCATGAGGAATTTCAAAAATCCCACCGTGAGGAATTTCAAAAAATCCCCAAGGGGAAGTAGAAAAGAAACATGTAGTCACAGCACTATATTGTGGACACTGTAGAGCATTACAAAGCGAAAAAGTTGCCTTTTATAAAAACCAAAACCTTAAGAAATATTTTGCCTGGTTTTAGAAAACCATGAAAAGAAAAGATAAAATAAAATAAAAATAGCATTATTTCATTTGTGTAGGGAATTTCTGACAAGTTTCTCACTTTTGGACTCTCTCTGTCATTTTGTTCTATGTTTGTCTGTGTCTGTGTGAATGACGGTCTGTGATTAATGTCTGTGATCTGTTTAATCTTTTACTGCCAGGCAGCCAAGGGATGCAACTGGATTCTGAAATGCTGCTAGTGACTTTCTCCCCTTCCCCTTTCCTAATACCAACTGCATTTCCCGGGAACGGGTGGATGGGGGAGAGAATGGGAGAAAAAGTACTTCATTATTTAGGTTATATAATTTGATAAAAGGCAAGAAAGTTTAAGCATACAGGAATAAGAAAAGTATGGATAGAAAGAATAATATAATCTGTTTGCATGAATAGCAGGAATAGATGATTTGAGAGTAAAAGATTTGGAAACTTTTGGAGAAAAAATTCTCTTTCTTTTTTGCATTCTAAAGCTCTGGCCAAAGCTTTGGGTGTAAGATTGAAAGATTATATTGAAATATATTCTCTTCCTTTCTCTCGAATTCCATCCCTGGACAGGTTGGGGTGGGGGAGAAAAGAAGGAGAAGGAGGAGTTTTCCTCTTCAAATCAAAAAGAAAAGTTTTTAAGTATTGGAACACAATCTAAAGATAATTTAGTTCATTCACATTAGTAATATGCATGTTTCAAGTTTTAAAATTTTAGTCTCATTACAAATTGGTACACTTTAATGTGTTATATCAAGCAATTTTTAATAATTTAAATGTTATTAAAATGTGAACTAAAAGAAACTGAAAGGTAGTGAGATAACTGTGTAAATCCAGCTAAATTATTTTATCAAGTCCAGTTAATCTTGTTCTATGATGTTTTATAACTATCATTTAGAAAATCAGGTATTTCTATCTTTACCTATGATTAAAAGAACAGCTTAGAGCTAAAATAATTTAACTATCACTCATGAAAATTACCAAAATTGTTAACTAAGTTATTTGAAGTTACTGTTTTAAAGCTAAGACCTAGAATTCTTAATTACTTCTGAGTGAAAAGGAGGGACACAAGGCAATTCCCTTAACTTTGTAAGCTTGCCAAAAGCTCCTACCAACTGTGTCAAGGTCGTCTGCTCTGAGAGAAGAATTTGTTTATGTTATTGAGTTCCTAAACAATTCATTTAGCTTACTGAGAAATTGCAACTTTATATAAATGATTTCTAATAATTGGCTTTTTCACCAAGACAAGTTTAAATGTGGGAAAGAAAGGATGTTAAGTAAAATTTCTTATATATGTGAGTCCTAGTAAATCTTTATTGATTATTGCACTTCTATGAAAATAATTAACTGTATCTGGCTTTAAGCCATAATCAGTGAAACTTACTGCTTGAGGTAAAAGACTCTTAGAACTATAATTAACTTTGTTTTGAGCTTGAATTTGGGTATGGTTGTCTTATTAAATCAGTATTTCCCATTTTCCCTATTATGATCCTTTAAGGAGGAATGTTTCTTACCATGTGCCAAAATTTTGTTCATCACACTATTAAACTTGTTAGTCAGAAATATTCCCAGACAAAATAATTTATTGTATGGATGATAAACTTTGCAGTTGTCCTACTACTACCAAACTTTCCTTATTAATGCCCAAGTTTTAACAAGCTTTTCAGTCAACAAGCCTTTCAGTCTCATAGATTTATAATTACCCTGAAAGGGTACAGAGGGTGTCACCCTTTGCTTACTTTGGGTGTATTGTTCTGCAGTCTGCAGGTATACCACCAAAATGTTACAAATTAATCAAGATTCCTTGATAATTTTTAATAATTTTCACATGACTTTTATGGATATTAATTACTTTTAGCTTGCCTAATAAATCACCACTAATCAATTATTTTAAGATGAAGTTAAACTACTAGGATAACAGATAGCTAAAACTCAATTCATTTCCCCTTAATTTGTGGGTGCGATATTTTACATTTACTGAGAGCTGTTATTTTCTCCCCCACTGTTTGTGCTTTTTCTATCCATAAAACTAACAAAATACAAAATGAAATCCAGTGAACTTGTTTGGGTTCCTTAAAATTCACCTGTTTTTATTATTGCAAAGAAGTCAGGAAAATTAACAATGCTTTATGACTTCCTAGCCTTTGATAGTTATTGATTTAAAAGATTGCTTTTTTACTATTCCATTACAAAAAGCTAAAAATGATACATTACATGGATGACATTTTATGTGTTCATCCCAATCCTGAAGTGTTGGAAGAAATCTTGTTAAAAATACAAAATTTGTTGCAAAGTCATGGGCTTCAAATAGCCCCAGAAAAAATTCAAAAACATCCTCCATATCAATATTTAGGTCACCAGATACTTCAAGAAAAAATAGTTCTACATCCTCCAAAAATAGACCTACAAAAGTTGAAAACACTTAATGATTTTCAGAAACTTATAGGAGATATACAGTGGCTTCGGTCACAGATAGGCATTCCAAATTATGAATTGATACCTTTATATGATTGCCTTAGAGGTGATCCTCAATTAGATTCACCCTGAATACTGACCCCTGAGGCAAAACACACATTGTTGTATATTCAGGAACAAGTAGTTGGAGCACACACAAACAGGATTGATAGGCATGAAAGTGTGGAGGCTTCTATATTTAACACCCAAATTCTCCAACAGCAGTGATACATCAGAAACAAAGGCTTTTAGAATGGTATATTTACCATCTCAGCCAAAAAATACTTTAAGTAATTATATGGCCTGATAGGGGACTTAATACATAAAATTGACAACAGGTGTTTAACATTATGTGGCACACATCCGGAAGTCATACACCTTCCATTTTCTCAACAAAATTGAAACAGCAATACAAACAATGCCTAACTGGCAAGTGAATATCAATTTGAAACTTGTGTATGGAAAACCCTTAAATATCACAATCTTTGAGAACTGGCCTTGGATACAACCCACACTTACAGCAGGTGAACCCGTACACGGGATTAATGTCTTTACTAATGCCACAAAGATGAATAAGGCCTCTATCTGGTGCCCTAAAAGAAAGGAGTTACATGTGATTGAAACACCCTTTATATCCACACAACAGAATGAATTATATGCTGTCTATTGTGCATTTCAAAAATATGAGGAGCCAATGAATATTATCACAGATAGTAAATATGTTGAAGGAATTCTAAAACATCTAGAGACTGCTGTAATAAAAAATACTGGTAACAATATATGTCAGCTGCTTAATGCTATACAACTTATGATACAGAATAGGACAGAAAAATTTTATGTTTTACATGTTTGTTCCCACACTCTTGCCCCAGGACCAATTTTTGAAGGTAATGATATTGTTGATAGGTCTTTAACAATGAATGTGGAAATAGCAAGGAATAGTCATAATAAATTACATTTATCTGCTAGGTCTTTAAGAACTTTATATGGCATAACAAAATCACAAGCACGTGAAATTGTTAAGCACTGTGCTACCTGTGTACCTTTTCAAGCCCCTTTCCATGTTGATGTCCATAACCCCAAGGGACTTACACCTAACACCTTATGGCAAATGGATGTTACTCATTATTCTCCTTTTGGAAGACAAAAATATGTTCATGTTTCTATTGATACTTATTCAGGCTTTATTTTTGCTACTGCTCAAGGGTGAGGCTGTTCGCAATGTTGTTAATCATTTGCTTCATTGTTTTTCCTTCACTGGCCCACCTCAATGCTTAAAGACTGATAATGGTCCTGCATATATTTCGCAGGGTTTTAAAAAGTTTTGTACTGAGTTCTCTATTAGTCACACTGCTGGCCTTCCCTATAATCCTCGTGGTCAGGCCATAGTTGAACGTGCCAATCGTACCTTGAAAATGGTGCTCCAAAAACAAAAAGGGGAGCTAAGGGATCCCCTTGGCATCAATTGAACACTGCACTCTACACTATAAATTATTTAAAATTCGATAGTTGTAACCTCTCTCCTGCAATGAAATATCTGGCAGGAAATGACAACAGTACTAGTGACACCACTAAATCAAACAGATTCCTTTCTCCTAAACATAATATGAAAGTTATGTGGAGAGACATTGACACGGGGTCTGGCAGGGTCCAGGGCAAGTGCTAACCTGGGGGCAAGGGTTTGTTCTTATTTTCACAGGTGATGGAGAACTCTGGGTCAGAACAAAGGATGTCCGCATTATCCATTCAGAAGGGACAAGGCAAGCAGAAGAGAAAACACAGGCCGGCCAGGAAATTGAAGGAGCCGAAAGAATAAGAAGAAGGCACTACAAGAACTTTTAACCAAGCTGTGCCTCTTGTCGTTATCGTCAGCAGGGATACAGAATACAGCAGCAGCAGAGACAGGAAATACAACACGATGGGCCTTTGTGACAAAACCACCATGGCCCAGACTAGTTACATGGGGAGAGACAATACCTGAGGTCATTCTGCAAGGAAATGCCTCCACAGGTTTTGGCAAGGAATTTCATTTCATATCACCTAAGAACCAGTCTCAACACACTGTAAAAATGAACTTTACTGGTGTGGCTTTGGTGCCGCCTATTTGTGTTACAAAAGGCAATGACACCAAAGACTCCATGTGTTTACAATTATTTAATGTCACCACCCGTTTTGATGGGTATGCGTTTAATAACACAGCACCCCCTCCTTATACTGTTGTCTTTTTTCAATTTTATAAGGTTACTTACACAGGCATCTTGGGGTCACAGTGTGTTAATGACACCTATCAGACATCCAAGTAATTCAAAGACATGCTATCATGTGACACTGATTAGCAAGAGCTTAGGGTATCCTCCTTGGTTATCTTGTCATACTTCAGAACGTCATTGTGTTGTGTTACAAAATAATTTTACATTACAATCCTGGCACAATTATACTAGGGAGAAAAACAATCATACTTGGGCTTTTGGCGGGTTTCCATTTCCTCAGTGGGTTTCCCTTCATGACAGAGGGGTTGAAAATCAGTTGTGGAAGGCGTGGGCAGCCTTAGGCCCATAAACATCACGAATTTGCAAGGGACCTTCCATGATAATATGACAAATGAGCTTGTTTGACTGGTAATCATGCATTTATGTGGGGAAGAGCACAGAATGTTAATATAACAGCTGTGGATTCAGGGGAATATAATGTCACTTATATTAACTGCAGGATGTCTGAATGTATAGGAACCAAGATTAGAGACCAAATTATTTTTGTTATTACACAACAAAAGTTTGCCTTGGTGCCTGTGAAAAGCAAAGATTGGTATGAGTCACGTTCTGATCATATTTTTGGAATAATAGACCAAAGTAATCAATTAGCAGTTGCTAGGAAAAAGATGTATTTCATGTGTAGCATTAGGAATTGTTTCACTTATAGCTATCATAACTGCTTCTGTATCTTTATCTCAATCTATATCTATCAAGAAATGAAATGGTTCAAGCTGATTTTATGAATCAATTAGCTGCAATGTATCAAAGGTTTTCAAACACAAAAGGATAGATGATGAATTTTACCATATACTTGAGGGAATGAAGGAAACCATTATCAAAATAGGTGATGAATTGGATATTTTAGAATGTAGAACACATTTGAAATGTGATTATAGGTATGAATTCATTTACCAATGTTAAATACAATAAATCCCAATGGGATTGGCAAAGAATACGTAGGCATCTAAATGGGCTGTTTGGAAATTCTACTATTGCAGTGGATATCGATGACTTATACGCAATTGCTAAAGATATTGCAAGGGCGGCTGATGAAGATTTGATGCCAGATAAAACTGCCCAACATATACTTGATTGGCTAGAGAAATCCGTAACCCTTTTGATAATCTTGGACATTGGCTTATGTCTCCATTGTCTTCTTTGTTGCCACTATGTTCGCTATTGCTGGCCATGCTGTGTTTTGGACCGTGTTTGCTCAGGTGCATAGCTAATCAGATAAAGGACTTTGGGACTGAGCTCGATATGCTCCATCTCGGGCAAAAAAAAAAGGGGGAATTGTTAGGGATCTATAAGGATGTAGAGGGCCACAGGCTGTTCATGAGGTCTCACTGGTGGGCGGAGGCCCCTCTAGGGTGCCGATCTTTGAGCAAAGGTCGCCTGGTTTGGGGCTCCATCGTATGGATCTGTAACAATCTTTAACTCCCCTAGTTATTATATTGTCATTAGCAGTCTATTCTGGGATTGGAATCAGATAAGCGCACAGGACGTGCATGCGCTGTCCTTGAGCACAGCATGGGCTATACGTCATTGTAACTTGAGAAAGAGTTCCTGTTATTTTACTATATAAGTAAGTGCTTTGCTAAAAATAAACAGAGTTGCTTCCATCTTGTCTCCTGCCTCATCAATGTGCATTCAAGATAGAAGGTTAAGCTGGTCTTATCCCTTCAAAGTTAGTATAGGATCCTGGCTCTTATGGTGAGCTGAATTAGTTGTGCACAACAATTTTTTTAATAGCATAATAGTATTCCATCACAATTATATACCACAACTTGTTCAGCTTAAAAAAATAGGTCCTTTTCTCTTTTTTTTTTTTCCCTCTTTGAGATACAGACCTAGTAGTGGTATTGCTAGATCAGAGGGTAAGAATAGTCTTTTTTAATGTTTTAGTTTTGTTTTGTTTTTTTGTTTCTACTTCTATTTTTCAAAAATTTATTTAGTATTTTATTTTTCCCCAGTTACATGTGAAAATAATTTTAACACCTGTTTTCAAAACTTTTGAGTCCCCAATTCTCTCCCTTCCTCCCTCCCCAGTCCCCAGCCCCCATTGAGAAAGCAAGTAATTTGATATAGGTTATGCATGTGCAGTCATGCAAAACATTTCCATATTAGTCATGTTGTGAAAGAAAACATAGCACCCCCCCCAAAAAAAAAAGCTGAAGAAAAATAAAGAAAGTTTAAAAAGAAGTATGCTTCAATCTGTATTCAGACACCATCAGTTCTTTCTCTGGTAATAGACAGCATTTTTCATCATAAGTCCTTCAGAGTTGTCTTGGATCATTGTATTGCTGAGAACAGCTGATCATTTTATAGTATTGCTATTACTTTGTACACATTACATCAGCTCGTGTAAGTCTTTCCAAGATTTTCTGAGAGCATTCGCATCATTTTTTATAGCACAATAGTGTTCCATCATCATTACATACCACAATTTGTTCAGCCGTTCCACAATTGATGGGCAAACCTTCAATTTCCAATTCTTTGCCTCCAGAAAAGAAATATTTTTGTACGTATAGGTCCTTTTCCTTTTTGTTTTTTATCTCTTTTGGGATACAGAACTAGTAGTGGTATTGCTAGGTCAAAGGGTATGAATGGTTTAAAGGCCTTTGGGCATAGTTCCAAATTGCTCTACAGAGTCTTGTATTTGAAAGTCATTTTTTCTATTCAGCTCTGGTCTTTTCAACAAGAATGTTTGAAAGTCCTCTATCTCATTGAATGTCCATTTTTCCCAAAGGATTTTACTCAGTTTTGCTGGGTACATGATTCTTGGTTGTAATCCTAACTCCTTTGCCTTCCGGAATATCATATTCCAAGTCCTGCGGTCCTTTAATGTAGAAGCTGCTAAATCTTGTGTTATCCTGACTGTGGCTCCAGGATACTTGAATGGTTTCTTTCTGGCTGCTTGCAGTATTTTCTCCTTTGCCTGGGAGCTCTGGAATTTGGTTATAATATTCTTGGGAGTTTTTGTTTTGGGATCTCTTTGAGGATGATCAGTGGATTCCTTCAATTTCTATTTTACCTTCTGGTTCTAGAATATGAGGGCAGTTTTCCTTTACAATTTCTTGGCCTTTTTTTTAAAATCCTAACTTTCAAGTAGTCCAATAACTCTTAAATGATCTCTCCTGGATCTATTTTTTTAGCCAGTTGTTTTTTCCAATGAGATACTTCACGTTATCTTCTATTTTTTCATTCTTTTGGTTTTGTTTTATTGTTTCTTGATTTCTCCTAAAGTCATTAGCTTCCATTTGCTTAATTCTAATTTTAAGGAATTATTTTCTTCAGTGAGCATTTGTACTTCCTTTTCCATTTGGCCAATTCTACTTTTTAAGGAGTCTTTTTTCTTCAATGAGTTTTTGTGCCTCTTTTTCCATGTGGCCAATTCTGCTTTTTAAGGCATTCTTCTCTTCATTAGCTTTTTGTACCTTTTTTTTTTTTTTTACCATTTGGCCCAGTCTGTTTTTTAAGGTGGTTTTTTGTTTGTTTGTTTGTTTTTTGCTGAGGCAATTGGGGTTAAGTGACTTGCCCAGAATCACACCGCTAGTGAGTGTTATGTGTCTGAGGCTAGATTTGAACTCAGATCGTCCTGACTCCAGAGCCAGTGCTCTATCCACTGTGCCACCTAGCCACCCCTTAAGGTATTATTTTCTTCAGTATTTTTTTGTATCTCCTTTACCAAACTGTTGACTTGTTTTTCATGATTTTCTTTCATCACTCTCATTTCTCTTCCCAATTTTTCACCTACTTCTCTTATTTGACTTTCAAAATCCTTTTTGAGCTCTTCCATGGCCTCAGACCAATTCATATTTTTTTTTTTCCTTTGGGAGAGAGCTTGGGAAAGCCACTGCCTTTGCTCCACCACCCTGGCCCTGCTCATAGGAACAGTTTTATAGCCCTTTGGGCATAGTTCTAAATTGTGCTCCAGAATGGTTGGATCAGTTCACAACTTCACCAACAGCCCGCACCCTCATTTTAAAGATGAGGCTTCTAATATTTTTCAGATTATAGAAACACTTGGATTGTTAACCTTTGATTCTTCACTCTGGCTACATGACTGAATCACCTCCTTTTCTGGTCAGACTGATGAGATCTTATGCACCACTTCTTATAGCCAAGTTATTGCTAAAAATATGCTACAACCTATTCACAACCTGCCCCCATGTGTCTTTCCACTGTCCTTTATGTCTTTTGAAACATGATTCTTCAAAAACTAGGGCATTCCATCAGTCACATGACTCATAATTCCACAGCATCATGGAAGAATACTGTGCTAAAAAGATGGACTTTGGTAGCAGGGAGTTTAGGAATCACTGAAAATATTGCACAGTTTTCCAAGAGACAGCCAGACGTGTCAATTCCAGGACCAGCCCACCGCCCACCTGAAGTACACACACCAACGGACTATGACTCAATGGGCTGCCCACCCAGCTACAGGCCCTAACTGGAAACATTAACATTCTTCATCCACTTGGTCTTTTTTGTGTGCATTAGTATGCCAGTCCCTTTGTTGAGAAGATACCGGCATGATGCTGTCTATCCAAAATCCCTTTTTCACTTGGTCTTCTTGCAGGATATCCTGCGTGATGGTGGCCAACACTTTCGGCAGCTATACACGCTTCATGGTGTTGACCCTCAGAAGATCTTTGAACAAAAGTTTATCTGGGGATGTACCTACTGAAGAATCTTATGTGATTTTAACATATTATAGGACATGCTTTTTTGGCAGATGGCCTTAAGGTAGTGTTTAGCTCCATTGAGATAAGTGTGTGTGTATGTGTCTCTGTGTGTGTGTGTGTGTGTGTGTGGTCAAGGATAAAGCAACACAGCCAGATCTTGTATTCTCTATCCCTGTTAGTCAATTGTGTGACGATGAAGACGTGACCTGATACAAAGTATTTTCAGCAAAAGTCTGCCAGTTCCTTCCTCTTACCCTGGATGGGTGCATAGGCTAATCTCAAAGATTTTCTAGAGATGGGAGCACACAGATCAGTAGTTGCTAATGCTTTATCAGTCATCTTTTCCGGTATTAACACTCCCCATTTTTTCTGTTCTTTTTAGCGTCTTAATCTCTTTGAGATATTTTGAAAATGAATCCCCAAATTCCCTTATTATTGTGACATGGGCACAGTTAACTATAGTATATAGGATAGATGATGATGATGATGACTGCAGTAGACAGTACATAGAGCATATGACCAAAGGCACTTGCCCCATCATATTGCAGAGAGTTTCTGTTCAGGTAGTTTAGACTAGATGACCTCTGACATTCCTTCCAACTCAGAGATTCTCAAATCAAGCACTTTCTTTGGAGACACACTACCTATGAACATACAATACAAAGAACACAAAGAAATGAATGGACAAGTGAAGCTGAAGCAGACTCCAGGGGAGTTGCCGGTATACAAAACCACTCCCAGGCCTTGGCAGGCAGCCTTTGGGAGCTGCTGTGACTGAAATAACCTGCCAGACGGCAGCCATCCAAGTGATGACCCTCCTAAGGTCTGGTCAGGCCGCTCTTCCCGTGACAAGACAGTGCCTCATCCACAGCCCCAAAACGACTCCCTTCTAGCCTGGCAGATCTGCCAGAGCTTGCTTTCCACTAACAGAGTCTTCAGGAAGGCATGGCCACTGCCACGTGGCGATGATGAAATGCAGGAAGAATCTCATTACAGTAATAATCAGCAAGCACTCGTATGTAGGCACTACTTCAAGTTCACAAAGTGAATACTTAGACAGGTCTTTACCACTATCCACTTCCAGATTCCACCCACCACCATGCTGGGAGGAAGATGCCACAGGGCTCCTCTAGTTCAAGGAATCCTGGTTTCCATAGAGTTTAGTGGCTGGGCCAGAGAATCTGGCACATTGTCGTTTATTTTGTTCTGTGCTTCTGAAACCACACCAGAAGTTTCTCTGGCCAGTCTCTTAGCCAGAATCGTATTGGAAAACAAATCCTGCAATGTAGTGGCTTCCTGTCTGATATGAATATGTGTGTAATCGTCAGAGCTTCTCTTGTTCTGGCTGCTTCCAGAATCCTTGAGAAAATACCCCTTACTGAAAAACAAAATTAAACAAAACCTATCCATAAATGTATTTTAAAATAAAAAGGAAACATCCTTAAGTTGAGGCCAGGATGTGTTAATCTGATAATTCTACCATGATATAACCTTTAAAGTAACAATTCTATGCTTAGAATCTTTGGTTTAATTCTATGTTTATCCTGTATTTGCATTGCATGAGCCTTTTATCCAGAAACTTTTACGATTGCCTTCAGCCAAAAGCATTAGCAATCTAACGTGGCTGGTCCTCTTACAAAGGGCTGAGCGTGGTGGGTAGATTCCATATGGTCCTTATCTTTTTTTACATTACACATTAACCACAACACACTTATCAGAACCACCCAGTTTCATTCCTAGTCACACCCATCCTATTTGCTTCCCACATAACCAAGAAAAATACCCCATAGGACTATAACAAAAATCTCTAGGGTCTGTGGAAGCTCACAAGTGTCCATGGAAACCTTACCAAAAAAGTGAGTGTCGGAGAATCTCAGAATTCAAGAGCTGAGAGGGAGCTGTGGTCATAACAAACATGTTTAGGTCAGAAAGGAAGTCACTGTGTTTCTGGAATTGTTCTCCAATATTATGCTGGCTAGTAAACTGCCCAGAGATGACGCCAGGGTATTTCATCATCTGAAGGATTCACAACCATTTTCACAGTACCGTGGGGAGAACACCAGTCTGTGAGAACTAACCAAGAAATCCTACAACACGCCTGATAAATGGACGTCATGCTTGAACACCTGTAGCTGTGGGGGACCTGCTTCCTTTTGGCAGCTTCCTCACAGCTCCTGGTTCTGCCTTCTGGGGTCAAGCAGGCCAAGATGATTCAGATTCTCATTATCATCAATGTAAAAACTCATCTTTTTAAGACAAATGTCTCCTAGGGATGGTAGATGGTTGAAGATCTTGGAACATCAAAATCTCCAAGGAACCACGGCAAGATGTGTGATGGGCTCAAGCAGCTACGGCATATTTGCAATGATGACGTATACTCAAGAAGTGATATGAGTGAAATCACTGAGAAAATGTCTGATTTAAAAAGGTGGGGTGCCTGTCACGAGGCAAGAAGGATGAGATGGGCATTCCAGAGACTCCACAGGCAGCCACAAAATGTCAAAAGGTCTAAAGGAAGGTCTTCAGAACCTTGGGCAAGTCGTCTGTGGTGGATCAGATTGATGGAATATGGACAAGAACCACAGAGGATGAGAACCATGGGTTGTGACCTGTACAGGAGTGGGAATGTCCACATAAGTAAGGTATTGGGTCTGTTGAAGGAAGGAAGAAACACATTCGGGAGGAGAGATGTCTCGGTTAAATCATATGTTTTCTTGCCTCTCAGGCAACTGCTTTTTTCCCCTCATCTGAGAGATATGGAGACCAGGCTTAAAGTAGCAGGCTTTGCTCTCTGTTTTATAGGTCTTATCTTCTGTACTGAGTTGGCAAGAGGATATTAAAACACTACATAGAAAACGGTAGGCATTACACTCAACCTTTGCAAAGTAATGGAGATGACCAGGATGATCAGTCCTACCCTATCTCTAAATTCTGTACCTCAGTGGAAAAAAAATTAGCTGAGCACCCTTTTAGCACAGGAATGAGACAAATCTCATTCTCTCTCTCTCTCTCTCTCTCTGTCTCTCTTTCTCTCTCTCCCTGTCTCTCGCCCCCCCCCATATGCCCTTGGTACACTTTAATTCAGCAACACCTCAAGGTTTTATGCCCACAATCACTAATCCTCCATTAAGATGAGGACAGAGTGTCTTCAAATCCTGTCCCCACCTCATGATTCATGCTCTTGATTCTTCCAAGCAAACATAATTTTTCAGTCATCCACCAGCAGACAGAGGATGTGACTGGTCACATCCTGGTGCCTTTACGCTTTAGGGAGCCTACTTTGGGAAGGTGCAATTTCGGATGTCTCACATTAAGCTCTATTCTTTGGGCTGTCCAGCATTAACAGGTGAGGTTACAAGGTGCTATTCCTTGCCTCCCTTCTAAATTGATGCCCCAGGGCCTTTGGGGGCATCATGTAGGACTATAGAGAAGGGTAGGCTTAGCCCATGGCTGGCCTCCCCAGTTTATCATACATGGCTGACACACGGAGCCTGTTTAAATGAGCTGATGAGCATACACAAAATGTAAAAATGTAAAAAATGTCTAAAGGAAGGCCGTTACTATTACTGTAGGGAGGCCACTCCCAAAGCACCGGAATTTGACAGATAATCAAAAAATCATTAAACAGATAACATACACACATATTTTATTTTATTTATGTGATTTCACTGGTGTGATAAATTCTCAGTGTGGAAATTCCCTCTAGTGACAGAGACAGGCAACTTGTGATCTTAGATCTCAGAGAGCTGCCTGGGACAGGAGGAAATTAAGTGCCTTGCTCACAGTCACAGCGACTGTGTCAAAGGTGAGACTTGAACCTTGATCCCAAGGTCAGCCTTCTGTTAATGATGTTATACTGTCATATATATAACCCCCACGTGTATATGTGTACACATGTATGTATACAGGTATATGATACACTATGACATCATTATATATACATGTGTGTGCATAAATGCATGCTTGTGTGTATTTTTAAGCATGTAAATGTTTACGTGCTTCTAATCATTTAATCAGTGAACACAAGAATCACAGAAATACCTGTGCATGGGTGTGGCTGATAAGAGAGACATCTCGGTCTTTACTTGAAATCTCCCCTATAGCAGGGTCTGCTCTTGCAGTCTCATTAGAGAGCTACAGCCCGTGCTCATTACTCCAGTGCTGCTGTGATGGCATTCACACAGCCCTTCCGTGCCTGCCTGTCCTGCGTCAATCTCGCCGATCTCCCACCTGCAGGTCCTCCTAGGGCTCTACCCTCTCATCACCATTGAAGGAGCCCCCAGCTGCCTAGCTTTCTTCCCTCCATTTCCCCAGTGTGACCGGCTCATCTTCCCTTCCTATCACACATTTCCCCTATGCCATCCTTCTCTCTTCCTCTGAGCTCTTCCTCAGTTCTCTGTGGCATCCTCTGTGGAACACTCTGCTCACACCCACCATGGGCCTCTGCATCATCTTCTGCATGACACTCATATTTAGTTTTCCGGACGTTCTCTCTCTCACTGCCAGATGTTAGCGTTGAAAACTGAGAATTTGGGGTCAGCTAGGTGGCGCAGTGGATAGAGCACTGGCCTTGAAGTCAGGAGGACCTGAGTTCAAATCTGACCTCAGACCAAACACTTGAGAGTTACTAGCTGTGTGACCCTGGGCAAGCCACTTAACCCCAATTAAGAAAGAAAGAAAGAAAGAAAGAAAGAGAGAGAGAGAGAGAGAGAGAGAGAGAGAGAGAGAGAGAGAGAAGAAAGAAAGAAAGAAAGAGAACTGAGTCTTTGCTCTCAAGGATGGTCAATAAAAGAGTTTTGCAATTTCCTGAAGGCACTGCAGCCATCTCTCCTCCTCCTGTTCAACTACAGGCCCAGTCATTGTTCATTCTACACTGCCTGACCCAAACACACTTGCTGTTGGATAAACTCTGCAGGGCATCTATCCGAACGCATGCACAACGGGCATTGTTCACCCACCTGGTCTTTCCTTCTTGTGGACGGGAAGGCCAAACTCGCTCAGGAGATAACAGATCTCTTTCAGGAGGCTCTGCCATGCTCTGGGGCTTGATGCCACCAGCCTACCTTATGCAAACAGAAGCGCTCAGAGGACCCCCCCACACACACCCAATGGATCGCCTCCATCAGGTGGCAAACACCTTTGGTGAGCACGCCTCTTCCTGTTTTATTCCCCACCTGGTTTTTAGAATCAGAGGGTCGTTGCTGTTGCTACATATTCTAAAGAATCTGGAATGTTCTCCTGTTATACAAGGATGGGAGACATACCTTGCTGAGATGAGCCTGTAAGGCAGCATTTTGTTCCACTGAATCAAATGATCTTTCATAATCAGCAAAGCAGAAGCACAATGGAATCTTATATTCTCTTCATCTTTCAATTAATTGTGAAATTGAGCCTCACTTGTGACAGCCCACATATTACCACTAATACCCTCATTAAGGATGCCTTTAATTCATGGATAAAAGATTCTCATGATGATTTTCTATAAGTGAGAGAATTATAAATGTTCTCTTGCTCCCCTTTTTCAGTATTAATGAGATTCAATCTTTTTTTCCAAGCCTGGGTCTCTCTCCCTCCCAACTGTGTCACCTCTATCAGCAGAGCCACTGGCAGACACGAGTCACAGATTCATCACCCGCTGGTTCTCCTGCACAGGTCGACAATGAGAAGGTGACCAGAGGCTTTCCCCTGTGAGGAGCTGAGGGTGGTGATCTGTCGATGGCCACATCAAGGTCCACCTGTCATTTGTGGATAAAGCCCTCCCTTCCACCCTCATCACACCACACAGAACTGAACCTGCTCTTGGTTACCAAGAAAAACAGTTAAGCAACCGCCAGTGCTGAGCAAACACACACTGTAAAGTGACCACATCCGATAACGTTCATGACTTTCTGGATTGCTGGCTCTGCCCTGTGACTCTCTGGCCTTTGCCCCCATGCCTCAGGCCCTGTGACCTTCTGGGACATCCCCCCCCCCCAAGCTGGTCCCTTCTACCATTGGTGAGCTCCTCCTAGATCTCTATCTGGGAGAGGGGCCCACACAGGCCAACCCTCATTCTCCCGATCCCAGCTTGTTACCTCCCCTCCTTCCTGGGGATTTTCAGCTCTCTTTGGTGGGTTGTTTCCCCACCCCCACCCTCACCCCTGTTAGACTGTAAGCTCCTTGAAGGCAGGATTGTCCTGTGTTTGTTGTTTCTTCTTGTATTAGTATCACTGGGGCTTAGAATTATTCATAGTAAGTGCTCAAGAAAGGTTTGTTGCCTGGCTTTGCCTCCATAAATCCTTGCTTTTTTTTCTTTGTTCTCTTTAGTGATATTGCTTTCTCCCCAATAATCACATCCAGGACCATCATATTAGTATGGGTCCAACTATGGAGGTTCCATTAACCTTGATGGAGACAACATTTTGTTGAAATGGCTTTTGCAAATCTTTGCCATTTTCCTTCTATAATTTTCCTTTCATTTTTATCCTTGACAGCCCTCAGGATGACTTTGCTTGTCAAATCTCCTACCAGACTTTTCTTTAAATTGGTTTTGTCCTCCACTGCTTCTCTCTGTTTCACACTATTACTCATAATTGTTCTGCATAAGATTTTATAAATTTATTTAAGTTCTATGCATTAGGGAAATGAATCAAACGTTTGCTGGCTGAAGCACTTTCTGGGCTCTTTTGGTCTCACCATATTAATTAATTTACATTGTTTAAATTGCTAGATAAAATTATTGTAGCTGGTGATGATGTGATTTTTTGCCATCTGTTTCTCATTTGGATTTTTCAATTACATGCTTAAATGCTTCAGATGGTCGGGCCGTCTCCAGTCGTCCTGATCAACGTCTGGCCATCGGACCCAGATGGCTCAGGAGGAGAGAGTGAGACTGGTGACTTTGCACAGCCCTGCCTCACTTCAGACCAATTCACTCCCAAGTCATGGCATCACCTTCCCGATGTCATTGGTCCTCTTGGAGAATGAAGGACAGACAACAACACATCCTTCGGCGTTCACCTGTTTCCATTTTTACCGTATCTTTTTCTCATGTTCGTGCCTTCTTTTTTTTAATAAAACACAAATTCTCATCTTAGCTCAGATGAGTCAGCAGTCTAACTGTACCCGGACAGATGACTCAGGGAGAACTCTCACATCATGAACAAGTCTTCTCCTGTCTGACAGAGTAGAATCCATTTTGCTCTTTGTAAAAACATTCAATACTTGCCAATACCAGCACTTACCAACTATTTTCTCAAAGAAAAAGTTCATGACATAGAGACATGAAGTTTCTGTGTAAACCACAAGTCTTCGGCTTCTCATTCCTCCTGCCTGAGCCGTGCCTTCCCACACGTACCTCTCACTTAGGGCAGTCAGGCAGTTCTCAAACACAGTTCTGTGACAATCAACGGGAGCTGAATGTGCCAGGGGAAAAATGACTTCCCACCTGGCTGAGAGATCCATGAATGGGATGCTGGGTGGTTGGGGGGGAAAGGGAGGAGGGAGAGAAGGGGAGTGGCAAATTGTGGGATTGGAATGGCAGATGGGAGCCCCCACTAGAGCCAAGGCTTGCGGAGAAGGCAAGTCCTGCGTCTAACACGTACCCCCGCAGATGGACAAATGGACTTCTTGGGCGAGATCACTTTTTCTTGGTTTAGCTGAGATTTCATCTCACTTTGGAGTTGTTTACTCTTGGGTAACCTATTTCCCAATCTAATCTATGTATTTTCCACACCTACTGTTTTACTATTTACTGTGCTCATGATCAGTGATTATGTTTTCTGTAATAAGCATTTAATGCAAGGGCTCTTAATCTGGGGTCCATGAATTTGGATGGGGGAAAAAATGACATCTTTAGTTTCAGTAACTTCTAACTGAAATTCAGTGTTTCCTTCAGCTGTTTAAAAATATGATTCTGAGAAAGGGTCTGTAGGTGTCTTCTGACTGCCAAAGGAATCAGGACACCGCAAAATAAAGAATTCCCACTTGAGGGGAAGGGAGCTCAGCTGGCTGAGTAAGATAGCTGTTAATCTGCCATTTTGGAGCAAGTGGAGAAAGCAGCTTTTGTCCTGAGCCCTGAAAGAACTTTGTGCCCTGTACTAGAAATCAATGAAGTGAAATAGATAAATATAATTCTAGCTCAAGAGGTTCTTAACCTTTTTTGTCATGGGACCTTATGGCAGTCTAGTGAAGCCCATGTTTTTAAATGCATAAAATAAAACATAGGATTGCAAAGAAAAACAATTATATTGAAATGTAATTATCAAAACATTTTAAAAAAAAAAGAACAAGTTTCTGGATCCCAGGTTAAAAACCCCTCTGGTACAATACCTGCCTTGGACATAGCAGAGTGGAAGAGAGAGCACCCTGCCACGGTCTTCCCTCTGCTCCTCCCAAAGGAAACTGCAATCTTACCTGAGACAGGGTGGGCCATACCCCAGGTCACAACTCTCTAAATAAAGTCCTGTTACACAGGTTTCCCTGGGTCCTAAGTGAAAGCACAGCTGAGAACTTGGCACCTGAAATCTGACTGCATGCCAAATGCATATATGGAGGTCTTGTTTCATTGAACCAAATCTCCTCACCTCAGCTGTCTATGGCTGATTGGCAGGGCTCCCAAAGACCTCAGATCCCAGTCAGTAGAAGGCACCTTCCTACTGAGATGGCGGCAAAACTCCGATGACGTGTGCCATCCGCCATTCTGACCACACATCTTGACTGTGGAGCTGCGTGCGCCATCCCTCATCTGAGCTCCTACTTGCCTACCACTCGGCTCTCACATCTTCCTCTCCCCCAGTGCTAAAAGTCTCAGGCCCAAGAGCAGCATTTACCTGGAAGCCATCAATTCTCCAAATGGGCCACAAGCTGACATTTATCATACAGCGCTTACAAAGAGCTGTACACACATCATCTCAACGGGCCAGGCCATGGCCATGGGCTGTTTCAAGTATTTGGAAAAATCATTTATGATGTTGACAACAATTTCTTAAGTGCCTACCATGTGCCTGGACTCAGCCCTTGGGATGCGAAAGCAAAAAATGCAACCACCCCTTCCCCACATTTATGTTCAGCTACAGAGAACCAATATGTCCAGGGCAACGTAACTGTAATACATATGAATATACATACAGTGCCTACAAGGTTAATACAAAGTAATTTGGGGAGGATGCCAAAAGCACATCTCTGTCAATCCCACTGCCCCTTCCGGTTTGTAACCATTCCCTCATTCCTTCCGCTCACCTCCTCCACCCAGCTGGACCTTGAATTTCTTGTCTCCCTTCCCCCCAACATGGCTCCGTGCACCCAAAGCTTCCAGTCTCCCTGGGACTTTCCAACAATGAAACTGGAGAAAGCCCAGGTGTCTCAAACACATTATCATAACCTGTTTGGTCACAGCTAAGTAATGTGCATTCTGTTAGAGGGTTTCACAACCAGTAAGTCTATGGAAATGAGGAACCACCATGCTTGAGATTCAAAGGATTCTTAGCAAATACATGGATTACATAGCTTGGGGAGAATTATTTTTTCCGGCTCCATCTGAAAAACAGGACTAGATATTAAATTTTAACCTAGGACCTGAGAAACCTTGCACCAGTGGTGGATCCACAATTTCACTGGTATGGGTGTTATCGGTTGGCACACGTGGAAATGGATCCCCGCCTTTTTATCCCGAGCGAATCTAGCCCATGACTCTCCAGCCTTTTTCATGCCATGTTTCCTCCCTAGCACTCCAGTTTGGGAGCCTTGGGTCCTGGGCGCCCAACAAGTAAGAATTCTCTATATCTGACACAATGCGCCACCCTGCTCTGTAGATATCCGCCTTCCTGCGCCACTTTCCCAGCAGCAGCAGCACACCCACACCCACACACCAGTATCACTTCCAGTCCTGAAAACAGTAATCCATTCAACTCTACCATTTCTGACATGGTGCCAGTCAATGGCCCTAGTACGTGGCTTCCCAGAGCAAAACTCCTTTCCCTGGCCACCACTCCCTGCTTGTGCTGTCTTCTCCTATTAGACTGTAAGCTTCAGGACAGGGACTGTCTCACTTGGTGCCTAGCACAGAGTAAGTTTTTAAAATATTATTATTCCTCCCTTTCGTAAGTTCTCCACAGAAGACCCACCCACTGTTGCAAAAGGTTCTCTCTCTGTTTTTCCAATACCTTGGGAATGGACTTGATAAGTATTTATCACATGCCTGCTGGGCACAATCACCGGGTGATCCATCTGTCGTCTCCAGCTCTTCTGACGTGACCAACCAACATCCATTCCCCAGCATCCCCGGTCCTTTCCTCCAGTTTTCATCCCCAGCTCTCCTTCTGTAATACCGCCGTCCTACTTATTCCCACTATGTCACCTTCCTTGGCCCTCTGGGATACTCATGGTTTTGAGTTCATAATTCATGGTCATAAAACGTTACTGGGTGCTTAAGAAGTAGGTTTCATGGGATCATTGGAGGGGGAGGCAGCATATTGTCGTCAGGTCTGGATCACTAAAAGCTGGAAAAAAATCTCAAATGTGACCCAGACCAAGGTCTTCCCAAATACTCACGTGGCTCCAGTCTCATCCACCCAGAGAGGGAAACAAACAGATGGACTGCCTTGAGGTGCTGTCTGCCCAGCGACATATCATAATGTGGACAAAGACTTACTATCTTTTACTCCACCAGGCAAAAACCTCATTTTTTTTTATGATTTGTGTTTCTTTGCAAACTTTAAGAGAGTAGTAACTTGGTTTATTGCATAGGTATATTGGTCGTATGTTTCAGAATGACTCAGTTTTGACATCCATAAATAGCTAGAGGAGAAGGAGGGAAAAGGCAAGAAGTCATTAAATCACCTCTGTCAACACTCACTCTTCTACCCTTAGGACTCTCGGCAAAATTCAAACCGTTGATTGGATGAATTTATAGCTGAAACACCAAGTAAACTCAGATGCCGTTCTGGTGGACGCTTTGGCGGACAGTCTAAGGCACGTGCTGAAAACGTCCTGTTTGCAATTGTTTTTGTAGCATTTCATGTTAAATTATTACCCTCTAGCGTTTAAAGATGCTTTGTCGTACTTTCCTCATCTTGAGACAGGGCCCATGCAAGAAACACATTAAATAGAAATGTGGGGCTGTTGAACTTTGGTGACCCTGCTCCACCCTGGACGAAAGTCGAGTTTTAGCCTCGGCCAGGTGTCACTTCACCTGGAAGAACAGCATTTTACTCAGTCTTTCTGGCCTTAAAACAGCCCAAGGGGCAGCTAGGTGGTGCAGTGAATAGAGTGAATAGGCCTTGGAGTCAGAAGGACCTGAGTTCAAATCCAGCCTCAGACACTTAATACTTACTAGCTGGGTGACCTTGGGCAAGTCACTTAACCCTGATCGCCTCACCAAAAAAAGCAAAAAAAAAAAACAAAACAAAACCCAAAACCAAAAAACCCAGCCCCAAACACCTTCTCACCACCTCTGAATTCATCAGTGGTTCCATTCAAAGATGAGGGTATGAAACAATCCTGGAATATTGCTGGTCACTCAGGTCAGTCGTGTTCAACTCTTTGTGACCCCATTGAGGGTTTTCTTGGCAGAGATACAAGAGTGGTTTGCCATTTCCTTCTCCAGCTCATCTTATAGATGAGGAAACTGAGGCAAACAGGGTTAAGTGACTTGCCCAGGGTCGTATAGCTATTGTCTGAGGCCAGATTTGAACTCAGGAAGATGAATCTTTCTAACTCCAGACTCAGAGCTCCATCCACTATGCCATCTAGCTGTCCAATCTTGGAGTGGGCACACTGAATCCCAAATGGTAATTACACTTAATCACGGGATTTTTAACCAGAAGGGAACTTCAAGGTCCTCCTGTCCAGACCCCTCATTTTACAAATTATGGAACTGAAACTGAGACTTGCCCAAGGTCACACAGAGAGGGGAAGGGCAGAGTTAGGATTCCAATCCAGCTCCTCTGTGCTGCCCTTGCTTTTAGAGAGGACAACACTCAACGGAGAGGGTCTGTGGTCGGACAGCCAGGTTGGTGAAGGGACTCAGATTGATGGCCAGCCAGGAAAAGAGGAGGTTCAAGGCAGTGGACAGATGAGGGCTATCTCCAAGTATCTGAGGACCTGTCATGGAGAAAGGCTCAGACAGCCTCTGGTGGGTCCAAGAGCCATGAGCGGAAGCTGCAGAGGCAGACTGAGGCTTAATGTCAGCAAAAGTCATCTACCTGGGAGAGCTGTGCGGGAACAGAGGAGGCAGCCACACGCTGTGGGCTTCCCCTGAGCACAGAGGCTAGATAACTACTCTGAGAGAATCCTATAGGGATGCATGAACCAACCCATATCATGCTCTCTCCCACTCTCCCTCCCTCCCTTCCTCCGTCTCTCTTTCTCTCTGTGTCTCTGTCTCTGTTTCTCTCTCTCTCTCTCCCACCCCACCCCCGGCTCAGAGGAGTCCTCAACTCTCAGGGATCACAATATTGGGGCCAGACTTTGTGTGAACACCAGCTGGCCCTACCGTACTTCAGAACTCCCAAACTCCAGGGATCCATTAACCCAAGCCTCCCCAGCAGCAGGACTTCAGGTGGCCACCACCATGCCTGGCCACAGAACCATTCTTGAAATTATCTTACATAATACAGTCTTTGGCTACAGGAGAACAGAAATGGCATCCACCACCCAGCTGGCAACACTCCCACTGTGCTCTGCCTGGGTAACGCCTGCAGAGCCGTTCTTCGTTCTGGCTGATACATTTTAGGAATGACATTGATGAGCTAGACCATGTCCAGAAATGAGCAGCCAGGATGGTGCGAAGGCTGGGGACAGGGGCATAGAAGGAATGGTTGAAGGGACACAGGATGTTTAGCTTGAAGAGAAGACTTAGGGGAGACGTGATGACTAAATGCAAATATCTGAAGGTCTCTTAGAGGGAGACAAGATTCGATTTGTTCATTTGGGCCCCAGACAACAGAACCAGGCACAAGGGGTGGGATCTGCAAAGAGGCACGCAGCCTTGATGGACGGAGGAAACTGCTGGCGATCAGAGCGATGCCAAAGCTGAACAGGATCTTCCAGAAGTGGCGGGTTCCCTCTCCTCAGAGGGCTTCAAGCAGCTGCTGACATGTTGTGAAGGGAATTCTCATTCAATAGTTAAGGGTTGGACTAAATGATCTAAGGGCCCCTCCAACTCTGAGATCCTGTTACTGTCCGATGGAAGCATCATGGTCCACAGGGGGATGAGTAAGCCTACAGCACTGGCGCTGGCCATCAGTTGATGAAGCTTGCCCATGACAGATGAGGCAATAACTGTGTCTCCCTCCTCCTCTATGAAACATCGTGATAGAGACACCATGTTCCAGCTTGGCCCCATCTGCATCACATCCCTCAGGTAGTACCAGCAATGAGCGAGGATGCCAGTGTGTGGGACAAGCGCAAGCTGAGAGGCGCTTCAAGAATAGGTGAGGAGGTGGCACACGCTGATCCTACCACAGATGCAAGAATAAACGGAAAGAACGAGCCCTTCTCTCAGGGGCCAGGAAGCCAATTGGGCATGTACAATGAATCTCAACTCTAACTGTGGGATAATGCTAATTTGCAAAGAGCATACAAAGGATAACTTAAACATTAAGTGTACTACTTCCTTAGCTTCTTCAGGGACATCTGAGGGTACTCCCTGTACCAACACCAATCACAGGCCTTCCACACCTTAGTCTTCCTGAGATGAGGGAAGATTAATCCAAAATTAGCTGTCTAGGATTTTATAGATAATACAATGAACTTAAGGTGTGCAGACGAACAGAGGTAGGGGGCTAGTCAAAATAATTCCTTGACTGGGCAGGTCAGCCCAGAGCCTATAAGTTTAAACCAGCTGAACCAGGGAGGAAACACAGCAGGTAGACACAAATACCCATTGCCCCGACCGTCAATAATATGAGATATGCACCCTTTGCAGGCGATATGATGGTATATGTAGAGAATCCTACAAAATCAAGTAAAAAACTACTTGAAATAATAAGCAACTTTAGCAAAGTTGCAGATTATAAAATAAACCCACATAAATCATTTGTATATATTACCAACAAAGCCCAACAGCAAGAGATAGAAAGAGAAATTCTATTTAAAGCTATTGGAGGCATTATAAAATATTTAGGAGTCTACCTCCCAAAACAAACCCAGGAACTATGTGAACACAATTACAAAACACTTCTCACACAAGTAAAGTCAGATCTAAATAACTGGAAAAACATCAGTTGCTCATGGGTAGGCCGAGCTAATATAATACAAATGACAATTCTACCTAAGCTAATTTACTTATTCAGTGCCATACCAATCAACCTACCAAAAAATTATTTTATACAGTTAGAAAAAATAATAACAAGATTCATTTGGAAGAACAAAAGGTCCAGAATATCAAGGGAAATAATGAAAGAAATGCAAGGGAAGGTGGCCTAGCAATTCCAGATCTTAAATTGTATTATAAAGCAGCAATCATCAAAACTGCTTGGTACTGGCTAAGAAATAGAGTGGATCAGTGGAATAGATTAGGTATGCAAGACACAGTAGTTAATGACCACAGTAATCTATTTGATAAACCCAAAGACCCCAGCTTCTGAGATAAGAACTCACTATTTGACAACAACTGCTGGGAAAACTGGAAAAGAACATGGCAGAAACTAGGCATAGACCAAAATCTCATATCATATACCAAAATAAAGCCAAAATAGGTTCATGATTTAGGTATAAAGGCTGATACTATAAGCAAATTGGGAGAGTAAGGAATAGTTCACCTGTCGAATTTATGGGGGAACAGAAGAATTCATGACCAAACAGGAGATAGAGAACATTATGAAATGCAAAATGGATAATTTTGATTATATCAAATTGAAAAGTTTTTGCACAAACAAAGCCAATGCAACCAAGATCAGGAAGGAAGCAGAAAAGCAGGAAAGAATTTTTACAACCAGTGTCTAATGAGTTATATAAATAACTAAGTCTAATTTATAAGAATACAAGTCATTCTCCAATTGATAAATGGTCAAGGGAAATGAACAGGCAGTTTTCAGATGAAGAAATAAAAGCCATCCATAGTCATATGAAAAAATGCTCTAAATCACTATTGATTAGAGAAACGCAAATCAAAACAACTCTGAGGTACCACATCACACCTATCAGATTGGCCAACATGACAAAACAGGAAAATGATAAATGTTGGAGAAGTTGTGGGAAAATTGAAACACTAATGCATTGTTGGTGGAGTTATGAAATGATCCAACCAGTTTGAAGAACAATTTGGAGCTATGCCCAAAAGGCTATAAAAATGTGCAAACCCTTTGACCCAGCAATAGCACTCCTAGGGCTGTATCCCAAAGAGATCATACAAATTGGAAAAGGACCCACATGCACAAAAATATTCATAGCAGCTCTCTGTGTGGTGGCCAAGAATTGGAAATATAGGGGATGCCCATCAACTGGGGAATGGCTAAGCAAGTTGTGGTATATGAATGTAATGGAATACTCTTGTGCTATAAGAAATGATGAGCAGGCAGACTTCAGAAAAACCTGGAAAGACTCGTATGGTCTGATGCTGAGTGAAGTGAGCAGAACCAGGAGAATGTTGTACACTGTAACAGACACATTATGTGATGACTAATATTGATAGACTTAACCCTTCCCAGCAATACAAGGATCGAAGACATCTCCAAAAGTCTCATGATGGAAAATGCTATCCACATCCAAAGAAAGAACTATGGAGCTTGAATGCAGATCAAAGCATACTATTTGCTATTTTTTTTTCTGTTTTGTTTTGTTTCCTCTTTCTTGTGGTTCCTCCTATTGGTTCCAATTCTTCCTTACCACATCACTAATGTGAAAATATGTTTAATAGGAATGTGTATGTATAGCCTATATCAGATTGTGCACCATCTTGTGGAGGGAGGTGGTGAGGGAGGGGAAGAAAAATTTTAAACTCAAAAGCTTATGGAAATGATTGTTGATAAATCAAAATAAATTAATTAAAAAAAGAAAAAACTTAATATGAGATATGGAATTAAAGCTGCACAAGGGCAGGCTAATGGCCCACAAGAAATAACAACAGGTGGGAAAACAAAGGAAAGGATTTCTAGGCTTTTGCAATGGCTCTGAAATCAGAGGGCCTTGGGTCCTGTCACTTACTACTGATATGACCTCAGCAAAGTCAGTGTCTATGGGCCCCAGTTTCCTCCTCTGTAAAATGGGGCCATTGGACAAGATGGCCTCTGAGGTCCCCTACATCTCACAGCTCTGAGGACTGTATGAAATAGAACTCCTCAAAAAGAAGGTCCACCATTCCTGACCAAATGAGGAACTACGGAGACTAGGATGAGTTTGAAATTTTCTTCCACAAATCCATCTGGGTCATGAAGTCTCTTATGGCGACCACGACGATCTCCATTTTGAAACTCCCTCCCTCCAGCCACCACCTCCTTATGCTTTACTCTTTCCATTGTCCTAAAAGCATTCTTTGTCTTCACTGTGACCTACAGGGTCTCTCCCCCTCCCTTCCTCCCAGGCCATCTACCCTGCCCTGTTCTCCCTCCCCTTTGGTCTGGGAGTTCAAAGGGACCTCAGGGGTGATGAAGTCCAGCTGTCTGTTAGACATGGCCAATAAGTGGCCGCCCTGCCTTGGTGGACAGAAGACCTCCAAGGAGAGGGAAGCCCTCCACCTCTCAAGGTGGCCCGTTCCAACTCTGCAGAGCTGGAGGTTCTGGAAAATGAAGCTTTTCTGGACACCATGCCTGAGCTTTCCTTTTTTTGGCCACCTTGTCCCATTGTTCCGGGTGGTACTCCCCGAGGCTAAACAGAACAGGTCCAGCCTCCTCCATGTGACAGCCTTAACACAGCCCTCTTCAGTTTGCTCTTCTCCAGGCTAACCAACCCCAGCTACTTCGACTGGTCACTCAGTGACCTAGAATGATCCCGGTTACGCTCCTCTGGACCCTCTCCATCTCATCCACAGCCTTCTTCAGCCACATTTCCCAGAAGTGACCGTGACAGTCCAGATGAGATCTCAGGAGGGCAGAGGACAAGGAAGACTACCACATCCCTCGGCCTAGAAGGAACGCCCCTTACAATGCAGCCCAAGATCCTATGAGCTTTTTGGCCACCATATCATACTGCTGACTTATACTGAGCTTGCAGTCCACTGAAAACCCTAGATCTTTTTCAGAACCACTGGTGTCTAGCCATCTCCTCAGACATCATTTAGAGGAATAAATTCTGCAGAGAAAGGGCCTACCACCCTCATGACCACCAACACTTAAGCATTTCAAGCTACCTGCTTCACATGAGTATCTTCCAACAAACCCCACTTTTCCTCCTCACCAGAGCTGCTCTCCTGTGCATCTTTGGCATTTCATTCTTGAACATGTCCCATCCCGGCTGGAATGACTTGCCCTGAAGCATTTTACTCTCTGACATCCTACCCACCTTTCCCCTGAACCCTTTGAAATACACTTGCCCAGAATCTAGGGGATTTATCATCCTAGTTCTGAATTTCTCCTCCTCTATCATGACTCTACATCACTTCCTCTGAGGGCTCTTATCATTTCCACTTTAGAAAGAAATTCCTCCCCATGGGTGAGGACCAGATCCACTGACTCCTCCAACCTTATGAAGGATGAAATTATACTACAATAAGTCAAGAAGACATTCTGCTTTTTGCAGATGAAGGACTCCAGCATCTGCCTGGATGCCCGAAGCCCTTTCTCACTACCGTACCCCATCCGGCTTGTGATGGGTTTCCCAAGCCCCTCCCCTATCCTTTCTTTCTGTGCACGTGGTCTGTAGCACATGTTCCAATGACAAAATCGCTTCTGTTTCTCCATCCTTTAATCTTCACCCCAATACTCTCCATCATGCTCCCCCCAACTCCTGTTCCTGGATTTTCTCATGTAAGCATCTTTTTGGGGTCTTGCCCATAGGTGTTTTGGCACTGTTGTCCTCTTCTGAGTTTGCGTCTTGGTCTTCCCTGTCACCATAATAACTTTCTATGGTCAGATTCTTTTTCTGTTGTTTTCTGCTCACCTCCCCCCCACACACACACTTTTTTTGGCCTTTTTCCTTTCTTTTAAATTTGAGCCCTGTGCCTGGGGTGGAACGGGCACTGTCTCCAGCTACTTGTGCTAGTGGCTGCAGGCCCTGGCTGTTTACCTGGTGTGGCACTGATGTTGCCCTGCGGCCTACAGGGGACCCTGTGTCTGGTGCTGCGCTGTGGGGGTGGGGTGGGGGTTGGCTGCTGCTGCTGGAGGTTGTAGGGCCTGGCAGCTTACCTGGTGCTGAGCTGGGGTCCTGGTGGTGGTGTCTGGCAGGTGCCGAGGCCTGGTGAGGTTTTTCTGCATTCCCCAGGGGCTACACTGAAACACGTGGAGATCTGGCTCCTGGAGGATGCACATTTGCCCTGGGCTGTGCTAAAGCACCTGGATGCCCCAGTGCTGGAGGACACCTGCCTGCCCAGAGCTGTGCTCAGAGTGTGGAGGTCCAACGGCTGTAGGAGCCCACTGCGGCAGTGAGGTCTGGCCACTGCAGGACGCTTGCCCTCCAGGGGCTGCACCAAAGCGTGTGGTGGTCCTCAGAGCTGGAGTCTCCCGGCTATGCTAAGGCACATGGGGGTCCTGGTGTTGGCATCTGCCTGCTCCACCACACTGGGGCTCAGGATCTCCCGCTGATTTGCTGAGGTGGGGCTTGCTGCTGGCTTGCTGGGGTGCTTCCTGTCCTGGACCGCACTCCCCTTTTTCCTGAGTGAAATGGACATTTTTTGCCAATCCTGGAGGTCTCCCGGGCTAAAAGATGGCTCCACACCGTCCTTCTGCTGGCTCCGCTATTCCAGGATTTGTTCTGGGGGCGCCATTTCATGATTGTTTGGAGATGAATACGGGAGAGCTACAAGTGATTTCCTGCTTACTCTGCCATCTTACAAGCGCATCTTTTTAATAAATAAGGGCTCCTTCTGGAAGCCACTTGTGCCCACGTGAATCACCAGACCTGAGCGGCTGGCATGATTGGGATGTCTGGGCAGGTTCTCTGTTACATCTTGGAGACACACAGGACCCAGAAAGTACCAGACCCCTCGGTGCAATTATCAGGCAGGCAGACAGCTTCCTCGGCACCTCCTAAGTGAGGAATCACCAGCCACCAGGACTCCTCTTTTCCTCTGACCCTCAATGGGTGAAGCTTCAGTGGCTCAATGAAGTCATTCTCAGGAGGACCAGAAGTTTCTTCCCCCAGGAAGCCTCTCCAACCTATTTTCAAGCTCTCTCTAGTTACACCTTCCTTTTCTCTCTCCATTCTTTATCATCCCCACAGGAGCCAACTGTCCCTTCCTCGCCCTTAGATTGCAGTTGTGACCACTGTAGCCTCACACAGGTTTCCTTTGGGAACACTGCCTTCTCCCTAACAACGTGGGCGTCCTTTCAAGTCCCTTCACCTTCTCCACTAGAAGGAAGATTAGCCTATACATGGAAAACAGATGAGTCACCTAGCTAGAACAGAAACACTAACATTGCATAACACACAAATCAATACTCGTCTTAATAGTAGAGATTTTTAGCCTCTCATCCACTTCTGCCTACTAACACCTCAACTATAAGCACTTCTTAGAACTTTTAAAGCAAATTTTCATCTCTCACTAACTTGGCAACCCGATTCTAATTCCTATGCTTTGTATCAAAAGCTCCCCCAAAATGTTACCTTTCAGCACCAGTCTCTCTCCTTAATTTCCCTTCTTTCAATTTGTTTAACTCTTGTATTTGTTCCACTTACCTTTTCTGACTTACCTTGCCTTGTCTGGCCAAGCACCCTCTCCTTGGTGAGTCTTCTTTTAGGTTCTATTCCCCCCTCCCCAATCTTCCAAATTGTCCTTCTCTCTACACTTCCTTCAACATGGCAGCAGATTCATTCCTTCTGGCACCAGCGGTCTGGATACTGTTCTTCAAAATTTTCTCAATTTGTCCCAAATTCTGTCAAATATCTTCTCTCTAAATTCAACCTTCAGCTACTTCACTAGTTGAAACCTCTCCAAGTTACTACCTACATATGACTTCCTTTTCTCTCTTCTTTGGCTTATATCCTTCTTCTCCCTCAAAAGTCAGAAGTAGACGAAATCTTAACCCTGTGGTTAGGTAGTTCATCCACACACTATCGGCTCCCTTTGAATACCCTACCCTTTATGTCAATGCCAGCAACATCTTGCCAAACCCCTAGCCTGGGGTACCCCCACAATCTAACTGTACCATTCCTGCTTATCTCTGAGTGAATATTCAAAGGGGCGTGGCTCTGATGCACTGAATAAGCTCACTATACATTAATGTTATGTAATCTCAATGAGCCCTCTTCATGTCAGGAGAACTCTGCCTTAATTAACTCCCCAAAACAGCTATTCTAAACCTTCTCAATCCTCAAACCCTCCTATACCACCTCTTGCTCCCTCCTTTTCTTTCATTTTTTTTTCATTCTATGTAACTTTTGAAAAATGTTTTTCCCTCCCCTTCTCTACTCCCTGTCTCTGATATGATAAGCAATCTGATATAGGCTATACATGTGCAATCATGTAAACATATTTCCACAGTAGTCATTTTGTGGAAGAAAGGAAAGGAAGGAAGGAAGGAAGGAAGGAAGGAAGGAAGGAAGGAAGGAAGGAAGGAAGGAAGGAAGGGAGGGAGGGAGGGAGGGAGGAAGAGAGGGAGGAAGAAGGGAGGGAGGGAGGAAGGAAGGGAGGGAGGGAGGAGGGAAGGAAAAACAGGCATGCTTCAGTTTGCATTCATACTCCATCAATTCTTTCTCTGGATCTGAGTAGCATTTTTCATCATGAATCCTTTGGGATTGTTTTGGAGCTTTGTATTGCTGAGAACAGCAAAGTCACTCACAATTGATCATTGTACAATGTTGTTTTTAACATGAATGATGTTCTCCTGGTTCTGCTCACTTCACTTTGCATCAGTTTATATAAGTCTTTCCAGGTTTTTCTGAAATCATCCTGCTCATCATATAACACAATACGATTTCATTACAATCACATACAGCTTCAGCCATTCTTCAATTGTTAGACATCCCTTCAATTTCCAATTCTTTGCCACCATAAAAAGAGCTGCTATAAATACCCTTGTATAAATAGGTCGTTTCCTTAACTTTCCCCCTTATCTCTCTGGGATATAGACCTAGTAGTGGTATTGCTGGAGCAAAGGGTATGCACAGTTTTAACACTTTATGCCCTTTGGGCATAGTTCCAAATTGCTCTCCAGAATGGTTTGATCAGTTCACAACTCCACCAACAATGCATTAGTGTTCCAATTTTCCCACATCCCCTCTAATATTTATTGATTCCCTTTTCTGTCATATCAGCTAATCTGACAGGTATGAGATGGTACCTCAGAGTTGTTTTAATTTGAATTTCTCTAATCAACAGTGATTTAGAACATTTCTTTCACATAACTATAGATGGCTTTGATTCGTCTGAAAACTGTTTATATACCCTTTGACCATTTATCAATTGGGGAATGACTTATAGTCTTATAAATGACTCAGTTCTCTACATATTTGAGAAATGAGGCCTTTATCAGAGATACTTGCTGTAAATTTTCCCACTTTTCTGCTTTCCTTCTAATTTTGGTCATATTGGGGTTTTTTTGTTTTGTTTTGGTTTGGCTTTTTTGGCAATTGGAGTTAAATGACTTGCCCAGGGTCACACAGCTTGTAAGTATGTCAAGTGTTTGGTCGGCAGCCGGATTTGAACTCAGGTCTTCCTGACTTCAGGGCCGGTGCTCTATCCACTGCGCCACCTAGCTGCCCCCATATTGGTTTTCTTTATGCAAAACCTTTTTAATATAATCAAAATTATCTATTTTATATCCCATAGTGCTCTTCCTCTTGTCTGGTCCTAAATTCTTCCCTTATCCATAGATCTGACAGGTAAACTAGTTCATGCTCCCCTAATCTCCTTATGGTATCACCCTTGATGTCTAAGTCACCTTTTATTTTGACCTTATCTTGGTGAACCGTGTGTGAGAGATTTTCTGCCAAAGTGTTTTCCAGTTTTCCCGGCAGTTTTTGTCAAACAGTGAATTCTTGTCCTAAAAGCTTTGATCTTCAGGTTTATCAAACACTAGATTACTGTGGTAATCTACTGCTGCGTCTTGTATATCTCATCTGTCCCACTGATCCACCACTTTGTTTCTTAGCCAGTACTAGACCGTTCTGATTACTTCTTTATACTACAGTTTGAGATCTAGGCTACCTTCCTTCACATTTTTTTTTTCCATTTGTTCTTTTTGTTTGTTTGTTTGTTGTTTTTGGTTTTTTTGTTTTAGGCAATTGGGGTTAAGTGACTTGCCCCGGGTCACACAGCTAGTAAGTGTCAAGTGTTTGGTCTGAGGCCGGATTTGAATTCTGGTCCTTCTGACTTCAGGGCCGGTGCTCTATCCACCACCTAGCTGCCCCTTGACCTTTCATTCTTCCAGATGAATTTTGCTATTATTTTTTCTAGCTCTATAAAATTATTTTTTGATAGTTTTTTTATGGCATTGAATAAGTAGACTAATTTAAGTAAAACTGTCATTTGTATTGTACTGGCTCAGCCTACCCATGAGCACCCCCTCCCTTTCAACAGAGGAACTGATTTTCTAACTTACTGAAAAAACAGAGGCCATGCTGCTTCTTCCCTACTCCTCAAAAATTCCCATTTTCCACTTTTGCTCTGATTTCACAGTGTTCAGAGGAAGATAGGTAGGATCCCATGGGCCAAAACTCTACAGGGAAAGTCTGCCCAGGAGAAATGGGAGATGCTCAAAGATGAAATTTTGAAAACACAAAGGGAAACAATTCCAATGAGGAAAAAAGAATTTCTCTAAAGAGACCAGGGAATGAATGAACCAACCTAGATTTTTAAAATAAATGTAGAGAAGATGGGAGCAAGGCTGGGTAACAGAGCACGAATATGAACCTGTGACACAGCCTTGAAACGAGTGTCAGAACGAGCTGAAGGTGGTGAGGGAGGATAGCAACAAAAAACTGTTTTGTTTTGACAGTGAATACAGAGTAATGGAATCCAACAGACTGAAGGGAGGGCTCCATCCTAATTCCGTTTCTGTTTTCTCTGTGAAGGAGAATGGTCTTTACACTGGGGGAAAACAGAACCAAAGATAACAGGCAGCTCATACTCAAGATGAGTGAGGAGAAAGTAAGGGGGCAGCTAGCTAGCCCCCCTCATCACTCCAAGTCACTTGGCCCAGATGGGTATGTAAGGGACCACTGGCTGAGCCATCGTCATTCCAAGTTGAGACATCATGACGATGGGCAAGCTCTCACAAGGCCGGATGGAGAAGGGCAAATGCTCCAATTTTCAAAAAAGAAAAAAAGGTCAGGATTCTCCTAACTCTGGGGCAGTGAGCCTAACTTCAATTCCTGGGAGAGTTCTAGAATATATCATTAAAAAGATGGTCATACACATATACTTACATATATATGTATATCTCCATCATGTATCTATCTCCCTACCTACCTATCTATCTAGTGGAGGGAATTTGCTTTTATTTATCTGTCACAATAATTTTTTTTCTTCTTTTCTTTGTCCTAATGGGATAAGGTAATGGAAAGGGAAAAAATATGGATTTCTTCTAATTTATCTTTTTTTTTAACAGAGACGGGCAGGGGATGTTTGCTATAGATGTGAAATGTGTGCACTTTCAGATGTAGTTACTGCATTATTAGTTTTACCTGATTGTTACAAGAAACATCTCACAAAGTAGGAGTCATCTGTAAATGTAATGTTAAAAAAAATCAATAAAACGTGGAAAAAAAGGAAACAACAACAAAAGCTGTTGGATGAACTGCTTTATGAAGAACTGGTCACGCCCAATAGCATCATTTCCCTTTTGGACAAGATCATGAAGCTGGTAGGTGAGGATGCTGCAGCTCTAGAGTACCCTGGTTTAGCAGAGCTTTTGGTGCATTATCTCTTATTAGTATTTGGGAGAAAATGAAGGTTGGGCCTAGATAATGGATGTCAGACTCAACTAGAAACAGAGGCCACTGCAAGGATCCCTGCGGGATGATACATACATATGTATATATACATATATATCATACATACACATATATACACACATACATACACACACACACACACACACACATATATATATATACATATATATACACATATAATATATACACATTGAGTTAGGAAACCATTTTTTATTTTTATTTACTTCATTATTATTTTAAAACACTTCCCGTTCTATTTTAATCCGGTTCAGGCTGTCCTTGGAAGTGCTGCGGGCCACACACCGTCTGTCCAAGGGCTACACATCTGATACCTCTGGACTTGATAACAGTAACAATAAGAACACTGATACAGTGCTTGCTATGTGTCAGGCGCTGTGCTTCACAATCATCTCCTTTGATCCTCACAACAATTCTGGGAGGGAGATGCTATTATTATCCTCATTTTACGTATGAAGAAACTGAAACACAGGTTATGTGACTTGGCCAGGGTCACGCAGCTGGAGTTGTCTGACTTCACATTTGAACTCAGGTCCTCCTGACTCCAGGCCTAGCACTTTCTACTGTGCCACTTAGAGCTGACTTGGTCTTCATCAAAAAAAGAAAGGATCTTGCACATATATAACCTACATCAAATCACTCACCATTTGTGGAAGAGGGGAGGGAAGGAAGGAGAAAAATTTGGAACTCAGAATCTTATAAGTTGTCTTTACATGTAATTGGGGAAAAATACCATGAAAAATAAATGAAACCAGGGCAGAGGGTGGAAATCTACCAAAGAAAACAATCCCTTTGAAGCATCACCAGAGGCAAAGGTGTCAGACTTGGAAGTCTTTCTGTCACCATTCAGGTGTGTTCCAAGAGCTCATTTCTCTCTATGTCAGCAGCCTTCAGCCTTGGGTCTAGATCCAAATCTAGCTATTTTCACCCATGACCTGTGACATTTGCTCCTAAATCTTCTCTCAGATCCTCCCTCTGGGCAAGCAGCTACATTCTTCTTTCAGCCACCTGGGCAGTTTTGCTTATAACCCCAAATTAAAGGCAGAGGAAATCGGCTGATTTTCACCACTCAGCTTTCCCCATCTTTGCCATTCCAGAAATGCCATAAAAGCCGCACTTACAAACTACTCTGGCCCAAGGTGAAGCACTTTCACCGGTATACGTGTGCTCCAAATTCCATTTCACAACACAACAGCAGCAGAGAACCAGACTTAAAATGTCCAAAAACAAGAGTAGCAATTGCATCTCTTCTACCTGTGTCCAGGGAAGTAACCATCTTTTTCCCCCTTTAACTTTCTTTTTGTGAAGGGAAGGACCAGCGTGTGCCTTCGTAAGCAGACCCTCTCCCCACATCCATACGTGCAGATGCACACCCACAAACTAGGTCTTTATAAGCAAGCAGAGTATACTCTCTCAAAAGCAGATATTGATTCTTGGCAGGGCTTGTTCCAGTGTTTGAAAGGCAGGAGAATACACAGGGTGTATTTTCTCCCTACACAGGGTGTAGGGAGAAAAGTTCAGAGGCAAGTAACAGGTAAACCATTCCATGCTCCCCTAATTTGTTTACGACACACCCTTTATATTGAAATCACGTACTCATTTTGCCTTTATCTTGGTGGACAGTGTGTATGAGATGTTAGTCTGTACCTAATTCCCACCAAACTGCCTTCCAGTTTTCCAAGCTTTTCTCAGATAGTGAATTCTCGTCCCAAAAGCTCTGATCTTTGGGTTTATCAAATGCTATATTACTAAGGCCTTTACCTACTGTATAGCGTGTACCTACTCTATTCCACTGATCCTCCACTCTCTTCCTTAGCCAGGACCAGATTGCTTTGGTGATTACTGCCTTATAATACAGTTGGAGATCCAGTATGGCTAGGCCACCTTCCTTCATATTTTTTTCATTCATTTCCTTGATATTCTTGACCAGATGAATTGTTATTAATTTTTCTAGCTCTATAAATAATTTCTGGTAGCTTGATTGGTATGGCACCGAATAAGTAGGTAGAACTGTCATTTGTATTATACTGGCTCAGCCTACCCATGAGCATCCCCTCCCTTTCAACAGAGGAACTGATTTCCTAATTTACTGAAAAAAGAGAGGCCATGCTGCTTCTTCCCTACTCCTCAAAAATTCCCATTTTTCACTTTTGCTCTGATTTCAAAGTGTTCAGAGGAAGACAGGTAGGATCCCATGGATCAAAATTTTACAGGGAAAGTCTGCCCAAGAGAAATGGGAAACGCTCAAGGATGAAATTCTGAAGACACAAAGGGAAACAACTCCAATGAGGAAAAAAAAAACCCAACAGTCCAACATGAAACATTTATTTTCAAGCTTACACAATATAAAAGGCTGTAAATTCTAACCACTACAAATTACATACAAATAACAGCAAGTGCTCTAAAACCTTCCAGGTCTATAAGGTGATTTGGACCTCTGCAAAGTCCCAAATACTAAATTGGTCTAAAAATACAGACTTTCATTTTATTTTGAAGGCTAAACTTAAAGCTTAAACACAGAGTAAACGTCAAACAATTGTTATCTGCACAACAAATTCAAAGTATTAAACATGTGAAAAACAAAACAAGCCAAGCTTTGCTTTTTTGGTAAACAGTACATTGTATCCACTGTACATGACTCCAGCTCATTCCCAATCTTGCATTAGACAGAGATGAGGATAAATGACTACAAGGCATTGAGAGTACCAATGTCGTTTCCAAAAGCACAATGGTGAGTTTGCACTGTCATACTCAGGTCACTCTGATGCAGCGAGGCAATGGCATGCCTTCTTACAACCCCAGAGGTCACACTGATTTATCACCATTGATTTTCATCACAAAATTCTTTCATTTCAGTCATTTCCAACAGGAGGGAGAAATAGCACCACAGCCTAGAATCCCCCAAGTTTGCTACAACAGGAGCAGCTTCAGTAACAGCTATCATCTCACTGTTCCCCACCAAATATCTCAAGTGCTAACGAATGCAAGCACGCTATGTCATCCTACTGGATCCTCAGGTCAGACAACCTGTACAAAAATTTTACATTTTTTTTAACTCATTCTCTAAAAAGTAAGCATTTCTAAATTCACTTTAAAGATTTGAGACTGATTCAATTCAATACTCCCACCTAGTCAAGATCAGTGTAAAGCCCCAACTTCATACTTGGTCCAAGGATTTTTGGAAAAGCCAGAAGATCTGGAAAAGTTCCATTAAATAAAATCCCATTGGATCCCAAGTTGTCCATTTATTCTAAGACAAAATTACATTCATCCCCCCTTTCAGCATTTCTCCACTTGATTAAATTTACTGGCCAGTACAAAATTCACTGGATTTTTAATCATCCCTCCTAATCACAAAACATGCACCTCAGATGAAGTGGATTATTCTCATGAGTATTTTGGACCATCACCCTTCAGAAAAATCTCAGCTCCTGCCTGAAAATGCCATCCTTAGGACCTACTTCATCCATCATTTCTAAGCTGCACCAAGGCCTGCCGGCCTGGAAGCATTTCAGATTAGTGCATCAACAATCCACGGCCACTACTGGCTTTTCTATCGACCTTTAATGGCTGCACAGTGCTTCCACCATAACAGCCATGCGAGGAGGTAGGTGGTAGAACGCCCCTCAGCGAAGCTCATAGGACAGCCGTGACCCACCCGGAGTCACACAGACAAGGGTCAGAGCCAGCACCCAGACCTAGGGCCTCCCGTCTTGAGGTGCAATGCTCTTACACCACCAAGATGCTTCACTGAATAGTTCTATCGTTTGTTTACTTTGGAAAGTTAGAAAATACAGCATTTTCTTCTGAAACTCTTAATTTTTTTTTTAAAAAGCAGTTAGCACCCAAGTAAATAAAAACCCACCTCTCATCAGAATGTGTTTTAAGAGGTGCTGCTAACCACAAGGACATAAAAGTCGATGCAGGAGCAGATGTAGAAAGAGCTTTTAATTCTTTAACTTTCCCTGTTCCCCAAGCCAATACTAATAAAACTCCCTTTGAACAGAATTTTTGCTTTGGCCCTTGCTACGGGAAATATTACTGCTTACCCGAGTAATAGGTACTTTAACCTAACAAGCCTTCTCAATGGCTGAGGCTGCTCCCCTGCCCCAAATCCTGAGCCTCCATCAGCCCTGAGCACTCTGATGAATATGCAGCTGCAAGAGGCAGGGAAGGCATGCCCCGACCCAGGATGTGTGTGGGAAGCTGGGCGCAGAGAGCTCACACACACATACACAACACCCCACCTCACGGTCCACGGGCAAGTCTCAGTATTTTCCCAGAGGTAAACTGAGCTAATGCATGGAAAGGTAAACTCCATGTGCTCAGCACCGAGTAGGCATCAAATGCATGTGGAATTGACTTGACATGGCTCAACAGGTGACACACATGTGTACACACATTCGTGTACACACACATGGTCTGAATGTAGCGCAGGATTTTTATTTCATTAGAATAGGGAAGACTGTGTGGAAATACCCTCCATGAAGGCAAATCCACAGCTCTCTTTCAACATGCTCCCCCATCAGAATGTAAGTTCATTCTACGGAGGGGCAGTTTCCCTCTCCACTTGCATCTCTAGCCTGGCAGATTCTGGCTTTCCAAGACTTGACTAGAGCACTGAGAGGTCAGGTGACTTGTCCCGGGCCAGTATCAGGGCAAGGACTTCCAGACTCCAGGGCCAGCCGTCTAGAGCCCATGGCCCCGATTTCTCATCGAGAAGGACGCCAGACTGCAGGGAGAGAAGGCATGGGTGTGAGCGCACGTACACGTGTGTGTACTTGCATATCGACAAGACGGATTTCTTTGGATTTGTTCCCTCTCTTCTTAAAAACTAAAGATTTTCATTAACTGCCAGTTTAAATCAATCACGGTTTTCTGTACCAAACCAAGAATATTAACAAAATGTTCACAAAAAGCTGTTTCTCACTTGAAAAGCGTTTGTCAATAACGCGATGAAAAACATTTTTTTTAGCATGTAAGATATAATACCATTTAAGAAAACTGATCTTACGATATAGCGTCTGGTGTCTGACTCTTACTTCACCATTCCTCAACTATCTTCCTCCTTCCACCCCTTCAGTGTACAGACCAAAGAAGAGGAACACTGGCAAACGGACAGCCAAAAATCACACAGAATTCAGGGGACTTGATAATTCTTCACTTGACGTGAGTCATTATTGGCATCATTATTATTATCATAATCATCACTGCTGGGGCAGCTAGGTGGCGCAGTGGATAGAGCACCAACCCTGGATTCAGGAGGACCTGAGTTCAAATCTGGCCTCAGACACATGACACTTACTAGCCATGTGACCCTGGACAAGTCACTTAATCCCACTGCCTAGCCAAAAAAACCAAAACAAAACACAATCATCACCATTATTATCATTCTTACAAACACTTTCTCGGCACTTAGCACAGAGTTATAAATTCCAATACTAGTTCAAATGAAAGAAGCTGGGCTAGGCAAAAATATAGCCTTAATTTAAAATAAATTATTTCTGTCAATGAAAATCATGATGATAACAATGATAAATACTTTTTTGAGAGATGCAAAATAAAGAATAGAAGCAAAAAAGCTAATCAAAAGATTGAGGAGACTCATTCTGACCATCCTCTGCCTTCATTACTATAAATGTAAAACTAGCATCACATTAAAGGCCACAAAGCATTTCATTTCCAAAGCATCAACACACCATAGGGATACTAATAACAAACAATGCTTATTCCTAATTTTATGCAGGCCAAATGTCGTCTTAAATGATACATAAAATAAATGTTTAACATTTTAACGGCTCTGGATTGGAGAACAGTTAGCTGTCTTCCACAGAAAGTCGTAATTCCAGTTGACTGATTTTTTTTTCTGATTAAAGGCCTACTTACAGCAGGATGATTTTCCCTGCTTAAGACATGAGAGCACATCAGCAAATTCAGAGGAGCTGAGTTCCTGGAATGAATTGATTACTTTGGCATTTTCAAGTATCATTCTGAAATCAAATTTATAAGCCAGCACTGGATTACTAATAAAATTTGAAGTTATTTGTGTAAACATTTTCAGCATCAGATGTGGCCTAAGCCAAAAATTATGATTTTTTTTAAAAAACATTTTCATTGAGCTACCTTGGTACAAAATTATTTTCCACACACACACAAATTCCAGGTCCATAATAAAATTCTCTATGAAGTCAGAAATACTCAGGCTTTCTTGTCAGTAGGGTAGTGCCCGGCGACCCGGTCGTGCCAACATGGAATCCTTCCCTCTAGAACCAGGACAGTCACTCAGAGCTCATCAGACGTGATGTTGATATTTGGTAAGACACACTCTTGGTCCGAGTGGCAGCTCTGCAAGACGTCTTTATAGTGGTCCTTCAGCTCCTGATACACAGCGACAGTTCCTGGCGAGTGAACAAAAGGCAGTGGCTCTTCGTTCAGCAGCAGCTGCACCTGGTACTCCCTGGCAGGCGTCTCGGCATGCTCACAATGGTAAAGCACAAATATGAGATTGGCCGCGTAGGGTACAATGTGGCCGCTCCGGAACTGACGGTTCATTTGCTCCTTGTAATTGTAGGCAGTGAGGGGTTCTTTGTCCTTAAAATAGCCCATGAGAGAAAGCAGTGGCAGCAGCGTCTCTGCGTGTCCAAAGTGGAAGATGACTGGAGAAGAGATGGGCTGAGACCTGGAGAAAACAACATGAAAAATGATCAAGACCCTAAGGCCAGGAACAGTAATCAGCAGTTCCTGGTGTCTTTTCTCTTAATCCTACTTCAGACTCCCTGACCACTGACATTCAGCCACATGTGGAATATGGCAGTGACCAAATCCAAGTTGGACAGGAATTCAAAGGCTGCTACCCCAGCCAATGACAATAAGAATTCCTCCAATGATGTGCCAACAAATGGCTAGCCAGCCTTGGCAGGAAGACGTCCAGGGACCTCACTCACCCCCTCAGAGATAGCTCTGAGTGTCAGGAATCGATTCCTTCTCTCTCTCTAACTTCCAGCCACTACAGCTACTTCTTTCCTCTGGTGCCACAGAAAAGGAGAGCTTCCGCTGGGAGGCAGAGAGCTTGGCTTTGACTCTCACCTCACACAAATAATAGCTGTGGGGCCTTGGGCCTCAGTTTTCTCATCTATAAAAAGAAGAGATGGACCTAACGCCCTACAGAGGTGCTTTCCAGCTCTAAAGCTCTGAATCCTATAGCCCCAAGCCTTCTAGTCCAAGTCAAACAATCCTTGGACTTAGCAGTCTTGGCCCCGTCCCTTGGTACACTGGCTAGCTTACCAATATCTCTCCTAAAATGCCTCAAATTAACCAATATGACCAGTCTAGTAATCATGTCCATGTAACTGTGACTGTTCATTACATCACATTATATCCCTTTAACCATTAATTCTATAATCTTGTTAGAAACTGTTCAGGTCCGCTGTCCTATTGCAGAACAAAATATCAGGGGCACAGCTGCCTTTCTCCAGCCTACAACACCCCTCTTATCTTTCAAGGCCCTTCCACAAGTTCTGAGAGAAGGGCTCAGCAATCACACCTGCCAGCTCTCCCAGTACCTTTGGAGGCTCTTGATCAGGGCCTAGTGACAAACTTGAATGTGAGCTAAATGTTCTATTATTTCCTTGCTGATTTTCAGTTGGGCAACTCAGCTTGTCCTGTACTCTCCTCTCCTCTCACTGGACAGTGTTCTGCCCAAAGGAAGATAAATTTTGATGGCCGAAAACTATCTAGCTAACTTGGGGTTCACTGGCTAGATTTCTTTCTCAAAGACCGAGCCCTAAACCCTATTCACTCAGGATATCACAGATTAGATAACAATAGCTCCCGGCCCAAGCACTACTTCATGGTTATTTTTTGGGACCTCCTGGCTCAGAGTGAACATAAATAGTAACTGTTTCTCTTCTGGCCAGCAACCCTGAGGGTCTTCCCCTACCAGTTTAATTTTTTTTTTTTAAATTAAAGAGACCATCCCTTGACTCACTTCTTAAAGAGTCCTATTCACTGACTGGGCATTGCCTCATTCAGAATGAGAACTTGAAAAGACCTTAGCTTAAAAAGGCCAAGGTCTCTCACTGCAACCCAGGCCATCTCCAGTCGTCCTGATCGATATCTAGCCATCAGACCCAGATGGCTCTGGAGGAGAAAGTGAGGCTGGTGACCTTACACAGCCCTCCCTCACTCAAATCAAAGTCAGTTGCAAGTCATGTTATCATCTCCCTGACATCATGGTCCTCTTCGAGAACAAAGGACAAACCACCACAATTTTCAGCTACAGCTCCCCCTGTTGGCCATTTTTGTTCCAGACTTTCCAGTCCAAATTCCCTGTCTTTGCACTGGCTCTTGTCTAGGTCCAGAGTGCCCTCCCTCCTCAGCCACCCTCAGAGTCCCTCTCTTCCTTCCAAAAGTAGCTTGAAGCCTTTCCAGACGTGCCAATTGCTAATGCTGCCCCCTCCAAACTACCTTGTATTTTAACTTCTTTGTGTATAAGTTTATATTTATGTTGTCTCTCCAATAGAATGTAAGCTCCATGTAAGTAAAGGCTGTTTCATTCTTTGTAACTGTATCCCCAGAACAACAGTTTCCTCACCAGCCTTGCTTCATTCTGTTTGACATGATCCTCCACATAAGTCAATATGTATCTTGATACTCAGTCACTGAACACAAGTATGGGCATAAAAGCAAGATGGTGAAAACACTGGGAGACATGGTTAGGGACCAAGAAAGGGAAAAACCCACAAGTCTGCAGACTACTTGGATTCTTCACAACTGAATAAAAAGAAAACTGAGGAGAAACCAGACACTACTCAACCATAAATACCCCAACACTACTTCTGTTCCAAACCCTTCCAAAGCTCCTTGAATCCCTGTGACCCAGAAACATCCCCGTAAGGCACGTTCCTCAAGGAGATCGGACACAAAGTACCATAACATGCCAAGAGGCTCATGGAAGCTCCATCTGATAGCCAAGTACTAGAAGCAAAGTAGATGCCCACTATCTGGAAGAAGGCTAAGCAAATCAGGGCACGAGTGTAATGGCACATTACTGCAACCGAAGAAGGCAAAGACTGAAGAGTACAGAGAAGCAAAGGAAGGCAGGTGTGTCCCTAGGGATGCAGTATCCTGCATACACTGTCCTTTCTTACACTCTGTTACAAAAATAGCTTGCAGAGTGGTGGAGAAGTTAAGGATATATTTGGAAATGAAGGTGTTGTCAAAGCAAGATATCAATTAATAGAAAGATCCAGTTTTATTCCCCACAGAATAAAGCTCACATTCCTTGGCCATGCATTCCAAAGCATTCCTACCTCTATAAAATTAAGAATGGTCTTGGCACACATCAACAGGTGGCCATGACTTTGAAAGGAAGTATAGTGTCCAGGTTTTCTACAGATCCCACCTGCTGAGTCACACCTTCCGACTCCAAGGCTGGTCCTGAGGTCTGCTACAGCACACTGACCCTGCTACCAAAACACCTGCTCAAGCTGGAAGGGGCCTCCCACACACTCACGAGAGAGGAGGACACTGACAGCCAAGAAGTTCAGTGAGCATAGCAGTGTCAGACCCTGGGAGCGCAGGAGCCGTGCTTTCCACTGCTGATGCTCACAACAGATGAGGAAGCCCAGGCCATGAAGCTCCTTCCCTGCTGACTCTCCTGATGATGCTTGTTTGCCCCTCCCCTGGAGGGACCACTCCCACGGCTTGAACGCTCATCCCACAGGCCTCACATCTGCCTGGCGCTCTGCCCTTCAGACCCCCGCATTGCCATCTAACTGCTGCAATCTGCTCAGAACTCAGTGGGCCTTTTTAGTCTGTCCTTCAGCTGCATTCTCCTATGTAAGTCATCTCTAATCAGAAATGTGAGCAGAGATGGTGTGAGCAGGACACAGCTAAGCACGCATCAGCTATGTGATACAAGAAAAAATGAAGCCTTTCCAGGGTGTGGCCTGAGTAACTGAAAGGATCAGCTCCAAGTGGACATGGCTTCTCCAACAATCACAAACACTTATGTCCACCACACTTTCCAGGCTAAAGGCCATCTTTGGTGATACAATGGGACCAGCCCCTACAAGCCAGACAGCCCGCCCTTCCTTCAGCTCTCACAGCTAGAAATTTCAGAATAGCTTTGGTGGAGCTGAGACAGAATAGCAACCCTGTCTGGATTCAGACTACATGTGCCTGGAGCACAGGCCGGCCAAGTGCCTGAGGGGTAAACTCTCTGAGGGGGGGCTGCCTCTGTCTCCCTTCCCCCTCCCCCAGGAGGCCATGTGACCTCCCAAAGGGTGGAAGATTCTAGGCTTGCCATGGGGGAACAGAAGGTTATACCAGGCCTGAGGCGACCTTCACAAGAATCACAATAATAATAGTGGCATTTACACAGCAGTTTAAGGTTTGCAATGTGCCTGACATGTTACCTGTTTTGATAGAGGAGCCCGCAAAAGGACCACACATACGCTCTGTACATTTAAGTCCACCTTTCCCTGGATTCTCGATGCACTCATGGCTTGAAAGCATATTTGTTCTTTCTTCAAGTTTACTGCTGTGTTCGTGCCACACAAAGATGGAAAGATCACCGCCACTTTCTGAGGTCTCTTGTAACAAAGTGAAAGAGTTAAGTAAAACTACCAATCGCCTCATCCTGAAGGGCAGCAGTACTCCACATCAGCAGCCTCTCCTCGCTATTTGGTCAATTAACAGAATCTATTTTCTCTCCCTTTCACCCCTCACCACACGGAAAGGAAAAGAAAAAACATCTTCTTGCAAAAAATACACAGAGCCAAGCAAAACAAATCTGGCAGCTGGGGACACCACAGTGCCCAAACCACCAGGCCTGGAGCCAGGAAGACCTGAGTTCAAACCAGCCTCAGAGACTTACTAGCTGTGTGATCCTGGTAACCTGTCTGCCTCAGTTTCCTTATCTGTGAAATGAGAATAATAATAGCACCTACCTCCCAGGATTGTTGTAAGGATAGAAAGAGGTATCCATTAAAACACTAGCACAGAACCAGGCCCAGAGTAAGCAATTCTCCTCCCACACTGATGGTATACAAAACTATCTGTCTCCTCCTGCACCCTAAAGCCAGCACCTCTCTGCCATGGATAATAGTCCAGTGGAATCATGGTCAGTAGACTGATTTTTATACCCCTGTTACAGCTTTCAAGCTTTCTTGTTTTCCCAGTGCTGTTGCTACTGCATAAACTATTCTCCTGGTTCTGCTCATTTCGTTATTCATTAGGTTATAAAAGTCCTTAAAACTGTTCATTTTGGGATACTGATGTCACAATGTAAACTGGTCTTCTGGTTCTGTTGACTTCATGGGGTGGTCACCACACAGCCTACCCTACTCAAGTGTGGTAAAATGGTGCCCTAGAATGTGGTTTGGGGTATAAACTGTGAAATCTCAGACTTAAAATCTTAACACAATTTCCACAGGAGACGATTACTTCATCACAAAAGCTCTCTACTAGATTATTAAAAATTTGACTAAGAATGCTCTCCTAACCCTCCCAAGTCTCACGCATCAGGTGACTCCAGTGCCTGTAAGTTGGTCATATGCAAACCCACAGACAAGAAGGCGGTTTTCCCCTCCCGCCTTCCCTCCCCAAGAAGGATCCGGCCTGTCTTCCAGCCCGCTTCGGACAAGTCACCACAGCTGGTTCCTCTCTGCAGGCCCCATTTTCACTGTCAGTGCAGAGGAAGGCTCAGGCCAGAATCTCTGAGCAGCCAAAATGTGCCTTTGCCAACAACCCCCCCCACCCAACCACCCTTTACCCCCCACGATCCTTCCCACTTCCTGGAGCTCCAGTAAATGTTTGTGGAGTGAACGATCAGCCCCTTCATCACTAGCACCATTCTGTCTCCTGAAAGGGCCAAGTCCCTCCGCCACTCCACACCGACCGCATCGAGCGTCCACCCGGGAGGGCCTCATGCTCAGGTGCTCTGTGTTCCAAAGTCACCTCTCATTCACCTGAATCAAACCTCCTGCCCTATTAAATAATAAATTCTATAATGAAAAACAGCTGTTTTGAACCTTACAGTTCATCGCATCTGCCCCGCTCCCTCATCCTAATGCTGTTTTCTTGCATCTCAGTGCCTTACAATCTTTACAAATCAAACATATTACAAGTGACAATGGAGGCAGGCTTTTCTCATTGCTATAGCTCTTAGCAGACAGAAAAAAAAATTACCTGTCACCTCAGCACAGAGCAAAAGAGCACTGGGTTTGGCGCCAGAGGAACTAGATTCAAATCGTGGAGCTCTGTGTGACCTTAGGCGAACCTGGCCTCCCCGGGGCTGCGCTTCCTCATCTGTGAAAGGACAGGCCTGCAGGGGAAGAGCCTGGAGGCTGCCCAGGATTACACTCTTCCATGGAACGGCAGCTGCCTCTGGTTTCTTTCACGTCCCAGATAAAATGCCTCTTTCCTAATCCTCCTTCATGGGAGTGCCTTCCCAAACTCCCTCCTCCACAGAGCTCTCAGTAGCCCCAGGCAACCCACCTAAAGCACTAAACGGTAGAATACAGTAGTCCCTGACCTGCACTGCCAGAGGAGCTACCTGGACCGACAAAATCGATAACTGTTTTTAAAGCCCCTACTACGCACCAGACACAATGGATGCCTCATAAAGCCCAATCCTATAGGACGACAGGCTTGGACCTGGCAGGGCCTTACATTGTACAGATGAGGAAACTGAGCCCCAGGCAGGCTAACTATGGTGTTATGGCACTTCTGACCATTTTAAACTATTTTTCCAAGAAGCATTCCTGTTGAGCTAAAAAGTTAAGTGTCTTTTCATTTCACATGCATGTACATATTTTGTACATTTTTAAATAGCAGTGATGAAACACATCATCTTAGGTTTTAAGCCATTGTCCATGTAAAAAATTTAGCCTACAAAATGTGCCAATGGGATTCCATCCACCTAACTTCACTAAGCAACTTCAATGTGGGTCACTCGTATCTTTATTTCAACAAACTACACAAAAAAATCAAAGGCTCGCACACTATTTGCAAATCAAATTGCTCCTTCTTTGAGCACTCTGATGAGGCCATGTTTATTTACTCACTGCTCAAAGGCACAGGGCTTCATTGCTAGGTCACTGACAGATGGAGCTTTTGTACCAAACGTTGATTACATATGGTCTCTGGATTCAATCAGTCAATCCCCCATGACACAACAAAGAACACTGAAGCCGAAGCTGGGCCTGGACAGTGGGCACTGGTACAAGGAGGGCAAAGAGGTCAGTTTGGAGGCAGAGACAGCAAGGACCGTGGCCACCAGCACAATACACAGTTGGACAGGGAGGAGAATGGCAACGAAAGACTTCTCCACCTGTTTCAAGGCCCTCCTAAGAAGGGACAAAAGAGCGGGGACCCTCATCCACCAAAGCCTGGGCAAGCCACATTACTTTGTCTGTAAAATCTTCAGTCTCCTTAGCAGAAGGTTATTTTCTAAAAACATGACAGGGAGGAGACAGGGAAATGTGTTTTTCCCCTGTTTCTACAAGGCCAGAGGTTCTTTAAAAACAATCTTAAAAGGGGGCAGCTAGGTGGCACAGTGGGTAGAGTTCTGGCCTTGGAGTCAGGACGACATGAGTTCAAATACAGTCTCAGACACATGACACTTACTAGCTCTGTGACCCTGGGCAAGTCACTTAACCCCGACTGCCTCACCAAAAAGCAAATAATAACAATAATAATAATAATAATAATAATTAATAATAATTTTAAAAGAAAGGAAAAAATGAGTCAGAGGCCCCAGAACTGAATACTTCCTTAGCTACTCGCTCTCTGTGTGATTTTGGGCCACATCATTTAATATCTCTAGGACCTGATGACCTCTTGGAGTCCCTCCCAGCTCTAAGCCTGTGAGTGTGGGGTCTCTCATGTCTGTCTGTCTGTGTCTTTCTCTCTGTCTCTCCCTCCCTTCCTCTCCTTCTCCCCCCAGCTCCGCCATCTGTCTCTGTTCTCTCTCTGTCTCTCTGTATCAAACTCTGTCTCTATCTCTGTCTCTGTCCCTCTGGCTTCACAGTCTGAACTTGCTACCGACTGCTGTTAGTATGTGACCACCTAATAACCCCTAGGGGAGGAGCACGCATTTCATTTACACTGATCCCACAGGATTACCTAAGAAACTTCAAAGGTATCTAAATTTAAAATAAGAGGTCACAAATGCACATGGTTAAGGCTCGTTGTGACAGACACTTCAAAAAAAAAAAATCCCAAACATGAAACAAAAATAATCTCATCATAACGCCAGAGAAAGACTGACAATTACTGAGGCATTCCTTGTCTTTCAAATGGACTTACCTTTGTCTCTGTTCAACAGCTTCGTCCAAATGATGAAATATGTCCTGGAACAGGCTGCAGCTGGACCGACTGTTGATTGCATAGCCGTGTCCCCTTTTCCAATACTGCTTCAGGTCATTCAGGTATTCCAGCACCTGGAAGTGTACATTTTAAAAAGCTCTGCTCTATTTTTCAAGGTCGCAGTAACTCACTCCCCTCACAGAAGAGCCGCTAGCAGGCTCCTGAGTGGCACATCCACGTGACATGGCTAAGCTGCAGAGGCGTACTGAGGACAGGAGCTGCTGCCTCCCAAGGGGGGTCAAGGCTCTTTTCAAGACCCTCCTGGTAAGGGGCAGCTCCGTTCTGTTTCCCCTCAGGCCTGACTGCCAACCATGCTCTTTAAGGAGAACAATGATAGATCACATGAATTACAGTTATGGAATTAAATTGGACTTAGGATCGAAACAATATTAAAGTAACTACCACTAAGCCATGCCCGTCCAATTTGAGGTCAATAATTTAGCAAAATCCAGTGTGTAGCATGTCCCATCCTGAAACTCTCCAGTAAATTAGGTCAGCTGCCCCCAGGAGGATACTTCAGCACTCTACAATCATCTCTGGCACAGCCTGGAGTACAGAGAGGTGACAACCATTTGCAAAGCCAGACTCACAGAAACCAGCACGACAAAGAACATGCTGCTAGACATCACCAGCATGGGAAAGTAGGGAACACCAGAAAAACCTATTGATTTTGCAGTTAGAAAACTATCCACATGTTAGCTGCTGCTTCTGGCTTGGCCTTGCTCATCTCCCTTCTGTGCTAGTGACTTCTCTTCCTGCCTGAGGCAGGTGTGACTTGCCTGAAGCTGTTATATTCATAGCTAAGATCTAAATGCAAAGTAGTTACCTTATTCTTCCTTGAGAAGGGAACCTGTGATTTCATCAGCATAAGGTTCTTCTCAATGAGTAAACTCCTCCCACTGACACAGGAGAGCAGATTCTCGCAGCTCCTCACCTCAGGTCTCCCTGCCTCCCTGGCAAGCTCTCTGTCCACTCCCCGATGCTGCCTCTCACTTCTATAGTCTCCTAATGCAATCCAGCTATATTTGCTTTTAATATTTCAAAGCTCCCTGCTACTCACAGAAACCAAAATCCTCCAAAACCCGTAACAGACTACCTTCATGAATTGCTGTGGCCAAAAACAATCCGCCACCTGGTGGTGAACCAGTAAAGTTATACTATAGGTTACATGGGCTTTCATGGGCTGCCTTGAAAAACCACACATCCCTTTCTTATCCGTTGTTTCTGTGGGAAACTATGTTTTGAGTCCCAAATAACCATTTTACATATGAACAAAGGAAAAGGATCCACATGCACAAACATATTTATAGTAGCTCCTCTTGTGGTGGTAACTTAGGAGGAAGGGGGAGGGGTGTTTGTCCATCAATTGGGGAATGGTTGAACAAATCGTGGCAGGTGAGTGTAACAGAATACTCTTGTGCCATAAGAACTGATGAAAGAGGCAGTTTCAAAATAACTTGGGAAGACACAGATGAACTAATGCAGAAAAAAATGAGGAGTACAATTTATACAATAACAACATTGTAAAGATAAAAAAACTTGGAAAGATTAAGAATGTTGATCAACATAATGACCAAGATGATGAAGGCTGCTGCTCACCGCCTAACACTGAGGTGAAGCACTCACTGTAGAATGTGACAGATTTTGGGGACATGGCAAATGGGGTATGTTTTGCCTGACTATGCATATTAGTTACAAGGGGTTTGATTTTCTTCAATGGAGACATGAAAAAGAAAATAGATTTCTATTAATTTTTTAAAATGAACTCAAAGTTTTATTTAATAATTAATTTATCCAATTGTCAAGAGTAAGTCACATATTACTTTCATTTTAATCCCTATTTAGGAGATCCATTCAATCCTTCATGGAAAAGAAGCAGAAACACGCAGTTTTCTTTACCGGGACCCTGGGTTCCAAGCTCCCCAGCACTAAGTCATGCTTTCCCACAATGTCTCTCCTTTTAGAAGCTGTGCCTGATTGAATGCTGAGCGGCTAACACAGCTGCACTCTGCACTTACCTGAGCATCCTCTGTGTCAAAGACATCGCACCAGGGGGACTGAATGTCTCTAATAGCCAAGTCAAATGAGCAGGAAAAAAAGGCGACTTGGATTAAATCTGGTGAAAGAAAGCAAAATGTTCCAAGTTATAATTTCTATTAAAAAAAATAGCAGAAGGTCAATAGTCCTTTGTAAAATAAAGGTTGGATTTGGTCACTAAGGCTCCTTTCCTTCCAGTTCTGAAATTCTATGATTCTGTGAGTTGCACTAAAGCAAGACTTTTTTTTTTCTACCAGGGGTCAATAAAAAAATGAAAAGTTATTTTAAGGTCAAATTCAAGGCTAAAAACAAAAACACACCCAGCTTAATTTGGCTAATATTTAGGGTTTTAGTTTTTAATTATAATTATATACATACACACATATATGGGGGGGTGGGGAAGAGAAAGGAGAGAAAGGGGAGAGAGAGAGGGGGGAGAGAGGGGAGGAGGGAGGGAGAGAGGAGGAGAAGGTGGGGAGACCAGCTGGGAGGCTATTACAACAGGTCAAGTTTAGGTGAGGACCTTTATCAAGATGGTATCTGCAAAAATAGATATTTAGAAGATGGATCTGCCACTCCTCAAAGGAAGAAGGAGGAAGGATGATGGGAGAAGAAGGAACCCAATAACCAAGGTGAGGAGCAAGGGTGATTAAGAAAATGATGAAACAGCCATCAGGAATGAAAGTAAAAAAAAAAATTCAATTACTTAGTGTTCAATTACTAAGGAAGTTATAATACTGAAGATTTGCACCCTTTTCTGGCTTTTTTTTGGTTTGTTTCTAAGTTGTTGATCTACTGACAACTTATTTAGCATAATATGTGTATAATATATAGTTTAGGAGGAAAAAGAGCAACACTCAAGTTAACAGATTGTGCTATATGAGGTTTTTATTGTATGTGCTTACATTCCGGAAAAATAAAATCTAAGTACCAACATAGACATATCTATGCTATTCAGAATTATGGTGGAATGCCCCTGTATCTGGAACCTATTCTCTGGGCAAATTGCAACATTTCTGGACTTCAGGTTGCTCATTTCTAAATGGATTCTGGGAAGACCTGAAGTAGATATGCATTTATTGCACCCTAACTAGAGTTATTTCACTCATATTTACCAAATCCTCTTCACTTAAAGACTAAAGCAAAGGGAACGAATTCCCTCCACCATTTCTACGGATGATTCTAGTTCTCAAATTCTATGACCAGTGAAGATGTAGAATCATGTCTGGTATTTCTTCATACAATAAAGGTTTTTATTCATCCAGCTGGTACTGGATTAAATTCAACCTCAAGGGAGAAAATGTCACCAAGGCACTTATTAATTGCCTTACAGCAATTTACAGATGTGTCAGCTCTTGCAAATGCTCTTTTTATAGTTAACAATGATCCTTTCTCTCAAAAACATGACCGTTTTTATATTTACAATGGGTTCTTTATATATCCAGGTAGAATTCCATTTAAAGAACAAAATGATAACCTAGAGCTCTATGTAATAAAGATCTCTTGGGGCAGCTAGGTGGCGCAGTGGATAGAGCGCTGGCCCTGGAGTCAGGAGGACCTAAGTTCAAATCCATCCTCAGACACATAACACTCACTAGCCGTGTGACTCTGAGCAAGTCACTTAATCCCTACTGCCTCGCCAAAAAAAAAAAAAGGATCTCTCCATTCACAAGGTCATAGTTAAAATTAATGCTACTTTGCTATGATTTTTAAAAGAAAAATTCTGTGTAAGAAGCTCTTCCCCATATAGTAGTCAATCTCTTCAATAACGATATTGCACTTTCAACATATTGCCATATTTCAATTCCTAAACAACAGTTAAACTTTGAAAAAAATTTCAGAGGGCTATAGAGGAGAGAGGGATGGTGTCTTCCTGTTCTGAGAGGGCAAAGAGTGCTCCCTTCTGGGAAAGGGGAGCTAAAGAATATCATGCGCATCGGCAGTGTTCAGCTCAAATAGAAACAGAGGGATACATAAATAAGCATCCAATCTGTGGCCCCCTGTTTTCTTAAGAAATCACACATTAACACTGTCTGTGTTCAACTGCATTATTACTTACTTAATTAAGCATTTCTCAATCCCACTGAGACCCGGTTCAGGCGCACTGCAAGCTGAGGGGTCGTAAGCCCTGATGAAGACAACAGGGTTCTGCCAGCGCTACACGTAGCGGGCATTAGTGGATGATGGCCTTCTGTATCTGAAATGCTGTTTCTAGGCCAGAGAGCATCGTGCCACCTGCTGCTGTGGCCAGAAGAGCTCCTCTTTTGATGAACCAGGTTAGTCAGACTGTCCACAGACTGTCCTGGGGATGCTATCTGTGCTTCTCAAAGTGTGGAGGCCTTGCGGGGGTGGTTCAGGCCCTCCTAGCACAGGCTCGGAGACTCCCAGGCTGCTGCATCACAACGAGGGAGGCTCTGGAGCATGACTTTAATGGAGAACTGTCACAACTATCATCTCATTACTGGAGGGATTGCCCACTCCAATGAGACCATATAATAAATAACAGGGCTTCGGGTTTGGGTTTTGTATTTTGACCCTTGTGATGATTTCATCAGTACAGAGAAATTCCAGTGAAGAAATCCCCTGGACTAGGGCCAGCTGGCACCCACTGTGCAATTTATACCCTCAGAGAGCAGCCTGAGGCACTAAGAGGATGACCGTCCAGCGTCACATGCCAGTCTGGGGCAGTCGACAGAAAGCTTCCTGGAAGTCGGAGAGACATCCGGGCTGAGTGACACTGCGTAGGAATAAGAGTAATAAATAATAACAGCTCACACGCTGAAAGACCACCAACCTCGGAATTGATTCCAGTGAGATTTTAGGAAGGTCCCAAGGTCTTAGGAGAGTACAAAATTTAACGGAAGGGAAGGGGCAAGAGGATTAGGAACGAGGAGAGGGAGTTCTCAGAACTAGGGGGTGCTGGTGGTGAGGAAGGATGGCACACACAACTCCAGGACATTCTAAGCACAGGAGCAAGCAGCAGCTAACGAGGGGGAACTAGGCCCTCCGAAATTCCTTTACTGAACTGCTCAGTAAGAATCATATCAATGATGCGCAAATGAGTGCCTCATCAAAGTGATTTCCAAATATTTTATTTTCTTAAGGGCAAAGAGATCCCTCCTACTTTTTTTTTATACCCTTTGCTTAGCAAACCTAAAATTTCACCCTTGTAACAAATTCCAAATTAGATGAGAATAATTACACTGACTGCCAAGCACTTGTTTGTAGTTGGGAATTCATTTGTCCCTCAGAGAGAACACCAGTTTCCTCATGTTACTCTTCAGGACTCCAGAGTCATGACAGAAAAGCCCTAAGAGGCAAACTTCAGCAAACAGTCCAAACCTGACTCTCCTCTATTTCTCCCCAAAGCAGCCGCACAGGTGACCTACGCCGAGTTCAAATCCAATAACCTTTTACTGGGCTCTCACCCTCCTCGTCTTTTCTGAAGCGACTGACTGTGCTGACCGCTGCCCTTTCTTTGATCCTCTCCATTTCCTTCCTTCCCAGAGTCTTCACTCTTTGACCTATTTCTACACCTTTGCTGACTCTGCTCTCCTCCACCCCCTTCAAGGGTCTGCACCTATCCCAGCTCCCCTCTGCTTTTTCTCTTGGAGACCTCATCTACTCATGTGGACTGAATTATCACCTACATACAAATCTATGTCTCCTGCTACAGCTACAGTCAGATAGCTCTCTTGGCAGGTCCCACTGGCATCTCAAACAAACTGGGCCAACAGTGAACTCCTCTGGCCTCCTGACCCATACCTGCTCCTCCCCCAAGCTCCAGCTCATCTCCAAATCAGTCACTACCATTTCTACTTCCCAAACCTCTCTCACCCATGCCCTCTCCCTTTCACTTCTCTAGCCACGCCCAGTGCAGATCCTCTTCACTGCTCACTCCGCTCATCTTATCACTGCCTAACCACTCTTCCTGCCTCTGGTTCCCCCTCCCCCAACCCATACTGTCCCCTCCTGCTCAAATCACTGTTTTAATCTACCACTCTGCTCAGAATATTTCTCTACTCCACAACATGTGGTGAGGTCTCACTGCCAATCACGCTATGAACACCTTTTAAACAGCCAACTTTTCTGGCCTACCTTCATGGGCTCCCGCCATCTTCCATGCCTGGCATGGACCATCCTCCCCATGTCTAACTAGTGCAATCTTTCCTTTCCTCCAAGGCCTGGCTCAGGTGCCACCACCTCCAGGCAGCCTTCCCACATTCCCCTGGCTGAAAGTACATCTCTCTCTCCTCATTTTTCTCACAGCATTTTATCTGGACCTCACCTGTGCACTTAGCATAAACCCTCCCCCCATCAATGATGGCCCTAACATTTAGCTATTCATACCTGCCCATAACCTTGTCATCTCCAACTTCTCCCTCTGCTCTAATCCATCTGACCAATCAATTACCAAATTCCATTTCCCAAGTCACTCGTGAAGACCCTCGCTCTTCCCACCTCTGGCTTTGGGGACCCACAAATATCACCACAGCCCAAATGCTAAGCTCCTCCCACCTGTGCTATTTTGAAAGCCTCTTAACAGACATCACTGCCTCTAGTCTCTTCTCGCATTAACCTATCCAACATACCATAGCAAATCAGGTGGTCTGATATGTATTGCTTACAAAAGACCCAACTGCTTAATGTGGCACTCACAGACTTCAATCTTCTCTCCTACTACTCCCCCTTATATACTCTAACTGGATCACTACCCATACCCCAACCATCCCACCCTTTCCTGTCTCCACAGCCTTACAAAGGCACTTTCTCACATGAGCGTACCCATTCTGCACTCCCCTCCCCCATCACTCCCTCCCTGTAGCCTCATCCCATTTCATATTCTCCATGTCCATTTGTAACATCCTAACCCTCTGTGCTGCACTTACATGTATCCATGTCTCCTTGATAGAATTTACCCTCCTTAGGCAAGGACTATCTTATTTATCTTTGTATCTCCCTGGGCACCCACAACAGTGGACTGCATAAATAAGGGTTCAATAGATGTTTGTTAAGTGAATGGAAAAATGCTCTTTCCCAAGGCTACTTGCTGTCAAAAAGTACCTTCCATAAATATAAATGTCCACAAAAATTAAGATCTAAGATTCTAAATATGAGGTACATAACTGAACCTCTAGGGCACAAAATATATTTACTTTCAGGTTCTTTAGCAGGATCAATCCTGAATCCCACCTGTAGTCCCAGGTACCAAGGAAGCTCAGGCTAAAGGATCTCTTGACCTTTGGAGTTCTGAGCCAGAGTGGGTCACACCAATGCAGACAGGACAAAGTTCAGCAGCTTAACATTAATATAGTGAGGGGCCAGGGGCAGAGGGAAGTTGCTCAGGGTGAAAATAGACCAACTCCTGCGACAATCAGTTCTGAAATCTCTGGTGAGTAGCTCCTGAACTTCCAGCCTAGGAAAGATCCAAAAATCCAGTCTTCTAAAATGAATGAGTGAATGAAAAAAATAGGATTAACACCGTAGGTTTCCTTGCTCATTACAAGGAAGTAACATTATTCGCTATTTAAAATACAAATAAATATAAAAAGGTACCTTACCTGCATTTAAATCACTTATTGGCACCTGCAAAATAGCTGCAACTTTTTTAATAATTTTCTGCATTTCTGGTCCATTTTTGAAGGCTTCTACCTGATGAAGAGCTGAATCATTCTTTTCCACCTCAGCTAGGAACTTTTCACAATGATCAAAAAACCTCATAAGTTTATCATTTATCTCAGGTGGCCCAAACTCCACATCTGAAAGAGAAAATAAAAAAAAAAGTTTTACAGCAAGGTACTGACACTTGAAATAATAATTTGGGAAACATTACTCAAATAATATTTAGTCTCAGTGCAGACAGTAAAAGCCAATAACTTATTAATTTGAATACCTGTATTAAGTATTCACTGATGATAGTAGAGCCCAAGAAGGCTCAGAAACCTAACTGTCCCTCCATTTGTCATCACTGTGATTTATTTATTCATCTGGTACAAAAGACAGAAAAAAGTGTAGTGTTTCTGGAGTGCACTGAGATCGCATAAGATGTGCTCTCTTTCAAGAGACAGACAGACAGTCCCATACAAATCTTATCTTGGTGTCTCAGCACGGCATAGAGATGAAGTTCTGAAGAGTGTGACAGGCTATCTGAGCAGGCAGGGCCTGCTGTTCTAGTGTGGCACTCCAGATGGGGCACCATCACCAGAGATGACTCACTTTTCCCAGTTGCCAGAAATTCTAAGGCAGTGACTGGCTATTACTGATAGCCTCAAAGACAAAGATGATATAAAAATATTAATTCATTCCAGCTAAAATTAATATTAACTTCATTTCTGACAACAAGGAAAGATCTCAAACCTTTAACTGGCTACAAGGATGCTGAGTAGTTCTCAAGAAATAACAGATTTCTTTCAATAAAAATAACAAAATTTTCCTTAAAATGATTTCTTTTTCTATCAAGGTTAAGGGGGGAAAGAAAGATAGCCTAGCCATCCAGATCTCAAAATGTATCATAAAGGGGTAATCACCAAAACAATCTGGTCCTGGCTAGGAAATAAAGTGAAGAATAAGTGGAATAGATTAGGTACCCAATGGCCATAGTAAAATAGTGTTTGATAAACCCAAACATCAAAGCTTTTGGAAAAAGAACCCAATATCTGACAACTGCTAGAAAAAATGGAAGATATTACGGCATAAACTAGGTATAGACCAACATCTCACACAAACCACCCACCAAGATAAGGTCAAAATGGACACAAGCTTTAGACATAAAGGTGATACCATAAATAAATTAGGGGATCATGGACTAGTTTACTGTCAGATCAATAAATAAGGGAAGGATTTATGACCAAAAAAGAGATAGCATTACATGGTGTAAAATGGATAATTTTGATTACATTAAATTACAAAAGCTTTGTACAAACAAAACCAATGCAATCAAGATTAGAAGGAAAGCAGAAGACTGGGGGAAATTTTTTACAGCAAGTGTCTCTGATAAAGGTCTCATTTCTCAAATATATAGAGAAATGAGTCAAATTTATAAGAATACAAGTCATTCCCCAACCGAAAAATGGTCAATGGATAGCAGTTTTCAGATGAAGAAATCAAAACTACCCGTAGTCATATGAAAAAATGCTCTATATCACTATTGACTAGAGAAATACAAACAAAAACAACTCTGAGGTACCATTTCACACCTTTCAGATTGACTAATATGATAGAAATAGAAAATGATAAATGTTGGAGAGGATGGGGGGAAACTGGGACATTAATGCACTGTTGGCAGAGTTGTGAATTGATCCAACCATTCTAGAGAACAACCTGGAACTATGCCCAAAGGTGTAAAAAACCCTTTGACCCAGCAATACCACTACTAAGTCTGCATCGCAAAGAGATTTTTAAAAAAGAAAGAAAGAAAAGGACCTATTTGTACAAGGGTATTTGTAGCAGCTCTTTTTGTGGTGGCAAAGAATTGAAAACCGAAAGGATGGCCATCAGTTGGGAATCACTGAAAAAGTTGTGGTATATTGACTGTGATGAAATACCCTGTGCTATAAGAAATGATGAGCAGGATGCTCGTGAAACCCAAAAGACTTACATGAACTGATGCAAAGTGAAGTAAGCAGAACCAAGAGAATACTATCCATAGTAACAGCAATGTTGTATGACCATCAATTGGGAATGACTTAGCTATTACCAGCTATACAAAGATCCAAGACAATTCTGAAGGGCCTGTGATGAAAAATGCTATCCACCTCGAGAGAAATAACTGGTGGAATGTAAATACAGATTGAAGCATGTTGTTTTGTTTTTACCTTATTTTTCTTGCTGTTTTTTTATCTGTGTTTTCTTTTGCAACATGAGTAATATGGCAATATGTTTTACACGACTGCACATGAATAACCTTTATCAAAGTTCTTGCCTCCTGAATGAGGGGGGAGGGGAAGATTCAAGAGAACCTGGAACCAAAATTTTAAAAAATGAATGTTAAAAATTGTTTTTGGGGCAGCTAGGTGGCACAGTGAATCGAGCTCTGGCCTTGGAATCAAGAGGACCTGAGTTCAAATCCAGCCTCAGACATTTAACACTTACTGTGTGACCCTGGGCAGGTCACTTAACCTTGATGGCCTCACCAAAAAAAGAAAAAGAAAGAAAAAAATTGTTTTTACATGTAATTGGAAAAAAATTTTTTAAAGAAATCTGGGGAAAAAAAGCTTTCTTTTTCTATGTTCACGAGACTGGATTTCCCATGAAAATTATATTGAAACTTTAATAGTATAAATAAATGAAAGAAAAAGCACCTTAAAGCACTTACAAGGTACAGGTACAAAAATATAAAAGCAAGACTCCCCAGCTCTGAAAGAGCTTCCAGCCTCTAGCGGAATGGGGGCCAGGAAAGGGTGAGCAAAAGGAAGGCTAGTGGGTGGATCATAGGTCCAAAGCATTATGGATTTAGTGCTGGAAGGTGCCTTAGAAGCCATCAAGTACAACATTCTCCCTCTACAGATAGCAAATTAACTCCTAGAGACCATCAGTTAATAAACGCTTTTTATGTGCCAGGCACTATGCTAAGCTCCAATGACATAAAGATAAGCAAAAAGAATAAATTTAGTGACTTGAGTCCTTGCCCTCCTGCCTTGTCAAACTCTTTCTTGTGGAAATCCAGTAAGCCAACTGACTCCATCTTCGGACTCAACTCTGGAGCTAGCTCAGTTCCCTTTCTATTCAATTATAGGTCTAGTCCAACTTCCGTTTTGTGAGAAAACTTTATTCAATTATAGGAGCTGTGAGAAAACTTTATTGCATTCTTTGAACTCAGCCCTGCATGGTTAGAAAGCTGGACTAGAAACCTGGTAAGATCCAAAGACTGTTGTAATGAGTTCTCTAACAACAGTACATCTCAAGCAATCCCTATGTCTTATCTGAAAATCTGCCTGTACTGGTCAATCAGTCACTGTTTTCGTGTTCCTCTGATTGTTCACAAACACTTGGGGGCTCAGAATACCTCTCCTCCTCCCGACTTGTAAAGTCCCTAATCTTTCCTCCAATTAGAAGTCAGATGACTTAGTCTTGCATCCTGCTTTCTAAGTGTTCTGTCCTCCCCTGTCTTTGGTGTCCAGTGCCAAGCTGAGGAGGCCTGGTTCCAATTTGTTTGGCAATTGGCACACATTGCAATAAAGTGATACACTCTGAAGCTCAAACCTTTGTTTCCTCAATTATTTCAGATTTCATCTTAGGTGACTCCCAGCCTTCCCACATCCTCCACCTTTCCTCCTATTCACATGCTGGAGAAAATCACAAAACCATCTGCTCTGGGCCTCTGAAGCAGCACTATCCCACTCCCCACCAAATCTTGTCATCTCCCTGCCCCGCCCCCTCAGCAGAGGGCCTCATAACCACCAAAATATCCTGAGACCTTTGGATGACAACTCACTCTTTGTCCCTTCTCCTTGCCAAGGAAAACCCCTCTCCATGCATCCTTGATCCCATCCCATCCTGTCTTCTATCGTTCCTCCACAAAACAGCAATGTCTTCCTATCCTGCAACCTACAACACGTCCATGGCTTCGCCAACTTTATAAAAGCCTCTGGATCTGACCACTGCCTTCTTCTACCTCCTCTCCTCTCCATAACTCCTTGAGAGGGCCTTCAGTGCCTCCACATCTTTTCCTCACTTTCTTAGCTCTCAGCAGTCTGGCTTCCAACCATATCATTCAACTGAAACTGCTTTCCCAAAGTTACTGCCAAGCACTGTGCTAAACACCAGAATTATAAAGAACAGCCAAAAACATTCAGGGCTTAGTTTAACTGGAGAGACAACATGCAAACAACTGTGTCCACACAAGAGAGATAACTGCACAAACTGGACATAATCAACAGAGGGATGGCACTAAGCTTGAGTAAGGCTTCTTGCAGAGGGTGGGACCTCGTGTGAATCTTAAAGGAAGCCAGGAGGTGGCAACAAGAGAGTTCCACGGAGGGGGGACAACTACCGAAAATGCCTGGAGCTTCGGGATGGAGTGTCTTGTGTGAGGAACAAGGGGGCCAGGGTCACTGGATCACAGAATGGGTGTGAGGGGTGGGAGTGGAAAATGGGAAGAGGTATGAAGAGAAAAGTAGGAAAGACTCAGGTTGTGAAAGCTTTAAAGGCCAGAGGATTTTTTATTTAACCCTGGAAGTAACAGGGAGCCACTGAAATGTATTGAATAGTAGGGTGACATGTTGAGACCTGAAGTTCAGGAAGATCACTTTGACAGCTAAGTGGATAATGGACCACAGGGGGAGATCACTGAGACAGAGATCAATCAGAAAGTCATTGCAGAGGTGTACAGGAATCTACCCTGACCTACCGGAAGACAGAAGGGGAAGAGGATAAGAGAAGGGGGTGACGACTGAGGGGAGGCAGATTAGGGAAAGGGATATTCATAATGCACACTGTCTTGGGGTGGGGGAGGGGTGGGATGGGGAGAAAATTTGGAACTCAAAATCTTATGGAAATGAATGTTGAAAACTAAAATAATTAATTTAGAAATTTTTTTTTAAAAAGTCATTGCAGGAGGTAATAAGGGCAGGCACCAGTGTGGCAGCTGAGTGGAGAAAGGGATGTGTAAGAAACAGAAGAAGAAAGGATGAGGACCTTTCAGCAGAAGGCTGAACCCATGACCCTGGCCTCACAGTCCATTAGCTTACTGAGCTAGCCAGCTGAAACCACAAAAACGGCAGTTTTTCAAGGCAATGGCAGTTTCTAAATCTACAGGGTGGAGGACCAAACATTGGAACAGCATGATAAGACACATCATTCTCCATTCAGACCTCTTAGAGCCAATAAAATTAGCAAAGTATAAAGGCAGAACATGGTAGATAAGGTAAAGAGGTGAACTGTAGTCGCTGCTGAAGTGTTAAGAGAACACCAAAAAAACACTAAAGAGTCAGGAGTAGGAATTAATATACATCCAGGAAAGATGAGGAAGGTGGTATAAGCATTAGCCACATAATGATTTGGTTCAAGTAAAATGACAAATGCACTGAAATTGGGTTTCCATCCCAGCTCCTCTACCTAATAATGGTGTGGCCTGAGGCAGGTGACTTCACACTTTGAGATTTAGTTTCTACATCTGTAAAATGAGGTTAACAGTAGCACTAAACTCTTCAGCCTTACATGAAGGCCCTCCATTCTGGCTCCAATATCCTTTCTCATGCTTATTCATGTCACTCTTGTCAGACCCCTCACCAGGAGAAGTACCTGGTGAAACAGTCCTCAAGGACTACATAACCATGCCATGATTACAACATACAAGCAGAGACCATCTTCCTGTAAGAAGTGGCGAGGAAACATGCAATGCTAAAAAGGCTGACCCAATAACAGAGTAAAATCGTTCATCACAAGTCCAAGATGCTCTATGAAGAATTTCTGGAACACTGACAAAATCTGAGAAGATCAAAATAGGTGGATGGGAAGTAGGCTATGTGTGTGTGATCGAGGCCTAGGTGGATGGGATCATAGATTTAAACTTTATTATCACTACTACTAATCAACTTCCCAAGCTTCAGCTTCCTCATCTGTAAAATGGAGATGACCACATCATTAACTAGGACCCAGGTGGGTGAGATCATAGGTCCAAAGTCTATAATTACTACCACTAATCTTCCTGAGCCTTGGTTTTCTCATCTGTAAAATGCAGGTGATCACATGAATAACTACTTATGGCACTGCCTTCTCAAAACAAGTTTATGAATCAGGCAGCATATTTTCACAGCATCATGTAAGTGAATTACCCTAAGTTTACAAAAGGATTAGAGGTTACTTAGCCAAGGTTACAAAGTGAATGTAAAGTCTTAAGCCCAGGCTCCACTTGCACACAGCCTCGCTCCCTCCACAGGGCCTGCTCTAGAGCTAAGGTTTTAATAACTGTTTTTAATAGGACTGCATTCTTGGTCATCCTACACGTTTTATTTTGTTCACTTAAAAATAGGATTCCAGGGGTCCTGGAGACTTCCTGAGCCCGCCAAAGGAGACAGACAGACAGACAGACAGACAGACAGACAGACAGACAGACACACACACACACACACACACACACACACACACACACGCCGTGATCTAGAGAGCTGGAAAGCACCTCCGAGCTCCTCAATTCCCCCAACTTCACGTCGGACACCGGAGACCGGCGGGGGAGGGCGACACCGGTCAGTGACAGCCCAGGGGCGGGAAGGTCGCTGTGAAGCGCAGGCCTGGGCGGACCTTAGCTAGAGCCCCGGAGAACCGCGGGCAAGGCCAGGACCGGGCCGGTGCCCGTGTCCGCGTCTGTCCCGGCCAGCCCGGCGTCCTCGGCACACGAGCCCTCAGTGGCCGGTCCCGGCCTCGCTCGGCCCTCGGTGAACTGAAGCATCTCCCGGCCGGCGCGAGGGTCTGAGGAAGCCGGCCACCCCGGATGCCCCGCCGCCGGTCCCGGGGCCGCCGTCCCCCCGCCCAAGGTCGCGGAGGGGGAGGGGAGGGAGGAGCGGCCGCCCTACCTGCCGGCTCGGGCTCCGGGCGGCCCGGGTGCAGCTGCGCCCAGAGGCCCCGTGCGAAGGCCACGGCGCTGTCCACGCAGCGCGGCTTGGAGCTGGACACGAGGCGCACGCGGGCCAGGCCGGCGCGGCCCAGCAGCGGCGGGAAGCGCGCGGCCAGGCGGGCGGCCAGCTGGCGCATGTCGCGCCGGCCCTTGTCCACCAGCTGCCCGTCCATCCAGTCCTCGTAGGCCAGCGGCCAGCGCGCCAGCGCGCCCGCCAGGCCCGGCCCCGGCGGCCCGGCGCGGAGCAGCAGCCCGTGCAGCGCCCGCAGGCGGCCCACCTGCTTGGCCGTGGGGTAGCGGGTGCCGTGGCGCACCAGGGCCACGAGCTGCAGCGGCGCGCACGACCCCGCGGGGCCCAGCCCCGGCCCCGGCCGCGGCCTCGCCACATCCTCGTAGCGGCTCTTGGTGCCGAAGTACGCGCTCAGCGCCGACGCGCGGCCCGCGGGCGCCCGCTCCGCCAGGGCGCAGGCCGCCACGCAGGCGAGCAGGACGGCGGCGCCCGGGACCCCGAGCCCCCAGCGCAGCAGCAGCCGCCGCTGCCGCCGCCTCAGGGGGAGCATCGCGACCGGCCTCGATCCGCCGCACCGCCACTTCCGCGGGGCGGGGCGGGCCTTCCGGGCCCGGGGCCAACCGGCTCCGCCTTGGGCTACACAGGCGCGGCTGCTGGCGCAGGCGCAGAGGCGGACGCGGGCGGCCCGAGATCTGCGGCGTTAGCCCCGCCCCCCGAGAGCAGCAGCGTTGGCCCCCCCCCCGTGCCCGCCCCCCCCAGCTCTGCAGCATCAGCCCCGTCCCCGCCTCGCGCAGGCTCTTTTAGGTGGGACGGGCCGGGGGCCCCCGCTGTGTTCTCTGTCTAGGACTCTTTCCCTCTCTCCCCCCCACTCCCCACTCACACATAAGCTCTTGGAACCAAAGCCCGTCGAGTCTGTCTTTGGAGCTCCGTGGCTGGCTACAGTGCCTGGCACAGAGCAGTGTTTGCTGAATGAATGACCCCGAGGGAAGTCCTGGGATTTAGAGCAGCAGGAAGTCCCAGGGAGCCGGCGAGGATGGCTGGTGCCTCGTCTGCTTCATCGCACTGGATTCTCCCGATTCTGGGATGGAGCTTCGTTGTTCTTGTTGACGACCGAGCCTGTGGTTTCGTCCCTGTGGGCAGCACCCGGGGAGGAACACCCCTGACCCTTGAAGACCCGCACCTGCTCTGCAGTTTCATCTCAGAGAACTGCAGGTAACATCATCATCGCCATTTTACAGATGAGGAAACTGAGGTTCAAAGAAGGGACCCAACCGTCTCCTTATAGCTGTCTGTGGCAGATTCAAACACAGGCCTTCCTGACTCCAAGTTTGCCACTCACCGTCTCGCCGTACCAACTTACCTGGTACAGGCATACTTTGCCTCATTTTATTCATGGGCAAAGGTCAGAGGAACACCACATTGCAACATAAAGCACTCTGAAATCAGGAGTCAGGGAACCTGGGTTCAAATCCTAGCTTTGCTACTTGTATGACCTCCTCCCGCAAGATCCTTCGTGCCTCTGGGCCTCTGTGTCCTGTGTCAAATGAAGAGGTTGGATTGTATATCCTCTGAGATCCTTTCAGGATTTAAAATCTACGAACTCTGCAAGGTTATACCACTACTAAAAGAGAGTATCTGAATTTGAATCCAAGTTTCCTGGCTCCAAATCCGCTTGGGATCTAGATCAGGAAGGGAGCTTAGAGACCGCTACCCCAATCATTTCAGAGGTGAAGCTGAGACCCATTGAGAGAAGCATGGCAAGTTAGCAAGCATGTGCCGCACACAGTACTAAGTCCTGGAAATACAAACCGAAGCAGAAAGAATGAGAAGCCTGCGTTCTGAGGGAAAAAGACAACGTGTGTACACACGCACAAAAGGAAATGGGGTTACCCACCCCAGGTCATGGCAGAGAAAGTCTGGGGACTCAGGAGTGCAGGCTAGACTGGAATGAAGAGCTGGCTAGTCTGGATATCTTCCTCAAAGGGAGGATCTGGGAAGAACCAGCCGTTCACAGCTTGGAAGAGGCCACAAGGCCAAGATGGTCCTGTTTGATTTGTAAAGAAGTTGCTGTGGCGGGGAAAAGTCTGGACAGTTAGGGGTGCAGCCTGCAGTGGCTGGAACCCAGGCTGTGGAATCAGAGACACTCATTCAGATCTTGATTGCCATACTGAGTCTGTGGCCATGGCCAAGTCACCTTTCCTCTCTGGGCCTCAGCTTCCTCATCTGTGAAATGGGTAGGTTGGATTTCATGATCTCTGAGGTTCCTTTCAGCTGTAAAGCTATGATCCTCTGGACTGTGCAGGGTAATCTGGGAGTAAGTGGCAGGATGGCTCACTGTACTCTGCCTCTCATAATCCAACCCACATGATAGAGACTTGGCTGTAGATTAGTGTGGGAACCAGCCGAAAATGTAACTGGAAAATATTCAACAAAATACATGAAAATACAACAAAACACAGATCACATTAATATATGGTTTTCCAAGTCATTATGTACCCTCAGGGATCTTTGAACAGCCCATTTCTATTTGAATTTGACACCACTGCTCTAGAGCAACCTTGCCTTATTGTAAGACCATTAAACAAGTTGCCACTAGTGAGGTCTAAGATTTATCCCATCTTCTGGTTTTTAGCACAAGACAAATGTCTGAATATCTCTGTGCTATGAAGCTAGATGAAACATGAATCTGCATGCCATGGGGACAGAGCAGGCAGGCAGATGTTGGGAGTGAGCCCACTGCATTGGCACATGGACGGTGAGGCGGGGGATACAGTGGAGAGAGCCTTACTCACTTCTTTCCTCGACAGTCTCCCTGTAACAAGCCAAAGTGAGACAGTATACATTTGTTATTATGGTGAGGCTCACTGGGAACAAGAAGCTGTGGAAACAACGTTGGTGGGACATTGGTTACTTTGACATCCAAGTCTTCACTATTACAGAGGGTTAAGCTGGAAGTACTGAAGGAAACAGGGAGGGGACAGGCCCTGAGAACAGCCTCAGGCTTTTAATAGCAAGTGATTTGAAATATACTATTACATATGTTATATGAAAAATCTCAGGTTTTCTAACTGTCTGCTCATGCACAATGTGAGTACCTTTTTTATCTTGTCACAGATTAAAGGAACAAAAGGTTTTGAGCTGAACGTGAACCCCAGAGAGCAGCTGGGTCTAGAGAAGATCCTAGAGAGATGACTGGCTGTCATTTAACACAGCCCTGTCGGTCTATGGATCAGGAAACAGAGACTCAGAGACAGGAAATGAACTCTCCAGGGTTGTTCAGGCCTGTTCAACTCTTCATGACCCCCATTTGGGGTTCAGATACTGGAGTGGTTTGCCATTTCCTTCTCCAGTTCATTTTACAGAGAAGGAAACTGAGTCAAACAGAGGTAAGTGATTTTCCCAGGGTCACACTGCTAGTAAGCATCTGAGGCCATACTTGGACTCAGGTTTTCCTAACTCCAGGCTAGGAACTCCATCCACCAAGCCACCTAGCTGCCCAACGTTACATACCTAATAATGATACAGATCAGAACCCTGATCTTCTAAGGAAAAGACTCCTGTTCTTTCCAAAGCATTGCCCTGAGCTGTTATGGCTTTTTTTTTTTTAGGCAATTGGGGTTAAGTGACTTGCCCAGAGTCACACAGCTAGTAAGTGTCAAGTGTTTGGTCTGAGGCAGGATTTGAACTCAGGTCCTCTTGACTTCAGGGCTGGTGCTCTAGCCACTTCACCACCTAGCTGCTCCCCTGCCGTGGTTTTTTTGTGACTGCTTCAAACTAAAACCAATAGTTTTGTCTCACAGACCAACCCCTGGACCCCATGCCATCAAATGACCTAGGGCACAAAACCACTTAACTAACAAGTAACAATGTTTCCTCAATTTAATACCGTTTATATAACAAAGGCGGATTTGATTTGGTTTTAGCTGGGAAGGAGGATTTTAAGTAATGTACTAACTCAGATTCAAATATAGGGACTGACTTTGAAGAGATAGTGCACCAATCCTGCATCCCACTACGTCATTAAGTTAACATCTGTTCATCTCTTCCTCTAGGACCTAATCTAGCTGCCTGCTTTCTTCATTAACTACCTTATCACTGTATCCTAGACATTACCAAAACTAAAGCAGTGTGCCAATACAATGTTCCAGTTCCAACATGGTTAGTGCCAATTCCAAGCATTTTCTTGGTTGAGAATCATTTCAAATTGGGCTCTAAACAAATAGGCCCTTCAGAGCCCTTTATGTTGAAGACTGCTATTGCCCAGGTAGTCAGAGTGATTTCCCTGGAGCCTTTTCCAAACTCGTCCTTCCTCAGCCACCCATTCCTTACCTTTACACTCTATAGACTAACAGCCATGATAGGATTCTCCACATTTTGCAGCTACTTCTAAGTGTTTCCTCCTTGATAGCTCCAGCTCCAGTCCCTTGAAATCCCTAAGAGACACCAAGTGCTCCCAGATACTCACATGATGACAAACCACCTTCAGACACAACCATTCTCTGCTTCCTGGTTGCAAAAAAGGCAGCAGAGTGCCCAGATGAGGGCATGGACATGGAGAGGTTTATGGAGGTGAGTTCTTCACTCATTTCAGAGGGCATTCTCCATTGGGATCAAAGGCAAGATTACATTTAGAGCTTTCTATACAGGGCCCCATTTTCTCTATAGAATGTCTCACTTGATGATCTCATCAGCCCCATGGATTCAATGACTGGCTCTATGCAAATGTTTCCCAGCTCTCCATCCACATCCAGGCATGATCTCCCTCCTAAACATCAGTTCCATATTACCAGCGGCCCTCTGGACATCATGATCTGGTCCCAGGGACATCTCAAACCCAACATGGCCAGAGCAGAGCTCCTTCACTTTCCCACAAAACTCTTCCCTCTCTCTGTCTTTCCCATTACTGTCAAGGGCCCCAGTGTTCCTCCAGTCCCCAGAGCTCCTCACTCCAGCTCACCCCACCAATCCCATTCATTGGCCAATCATGTTTCTACCTTCACAACATCTCTCATATACCCCCTCTCTCCTTCGACATTGCCGTCCCTCTAGGGCAGGCCATCATCGCCTCAAACCTGAACCACTGCAGCAGCCACTTTAAGCCATCTGCTACCCAACTGCCAAAATGATTTACCTAAACCACAGATCTGACCATGTCCCCTCCCTTACTCAGAAAACTCCAGTGACTCCCTATTACCTCCAGTATCCACCAAATATAAAGTCATCTAGAATTTGAATCAATCAATCAATAAACATTTATTGAGTACCTACTATGTGCAAGGCACTGTGCTAAATGCTGGGGATACAAAAAGAGGCAAAAATAGTCTCTGTCCTCAAGGAGCTTACAATCTTCACTACTCAGCCCCCTCCGATTTTTTGTTTAGCCTTTTCTTCCCTCCATATCTTGCCGTTTCTTGAAAACCAGCACCATCTCCCACCTCTTCAACTTTGTCCTGGCTGTCTCTCATGCCTAGAATGTACCCCCCTCACCTCCAACACCAACTTTCCCGGGCTTCCTCAGATCCCACCTTCTGCCAGAGGCATTTCCTTCTCTCTTTGAAAGCTCTCAGCCTCATTCGAAGGTGAGCTCCTTCCTTGGGGACACCTGGTATTTTGGCCTTTTTTGGTGTCCCCAGCGAGTAGCACAGTGTCAGGTACTCATTCACTGGCTAACTTGCCTGTTTGGGATTCCTTTGTCTCATTAAGTATGTGCCCTTAGGGTGCTGTAAGGCTGACGTTTCCCATTTTTATATACACACTGCCCCACTCGACGTTTATTAAGCACCTATGTGTATGAGAGGCTAGATAATGTAATGAATGGAGGCCTGACCTTCAAGTTGGCAAGATTTGCTTTCACTTCTTGCCTCTTCCCCATTACTTCATGGCTCTGGGCAATCTCTTGGTGTTCCAAGGAATTCTCAGTGACTGCAAGTTACAGAACTGTTCTGGGCTTCACTGGGGGGGAAAGAGAAGGGGAAGTTTCCTAAAGCATTCAAATCACAGGTCTAGGCCAAGTGTATGTGTGTATATGTGTGTGTGAATGTGTACATATATATATATATATATATATATATATATATATATATAATATATATATATATATATACATATATATATATATATATATATATACATATATATATATATATATATACATATATATATATATAATATATATATATACACACACACACATACACACACATATACACACATATATGTGTGTGTATGTGTGTGTGAATGTGTCCATATATACATATATACATACACACATATATATACACACATATATGTGTGTGTATATGTATGTATATCTGCATTTATGTATATATAATGTTTATCATACTGTATATTATAACGATATATAACATATCGTTATAATATATACTATACTATATACTATATATTATATATAATATATACTATTATATATATGTATATATATATAAATGATACAGAGACAAAAACTCAAACGATCCCTGCCCTCAAGGCACTTACATTCGGCCCTATATCCTTTTTTGTACATGTCCCGTCTTTCCAGGATCAAGATTGGGAATTATTCTCCCATCCTATCATTGTGTCTGACAGTGGGTCATAGTGGCATTACACATTCCTTATGTACTGACCTAAGCTACTTATTGGCATCCTCCATCACTCTACTGCCTCCGTCCATGGCACATCAACACAAATTGAGCTAACTAATAGCTTTCCAGGGTCCTGTGGTGACCTATTGGGAGCATTTAATATAGTCTACACACAGCTTTATGTCCTGAAAGACCTAGCCTAGATAACAGGCAAAGTCCAGGGAGCTCCAGAGAACAGATTCCTGAATAGAGCAATAGAACACTCTCTCTTTTAGTCCAGACTCAGAGGCTGAGGTGGATTTTGGCCTGACTAAGGCTAATTATGTGACACATGACTTTGATCCTATTGATGCCTATCTCCCTTGGGCTATGGCTTCATCCACAGTGTCCTCCCTCCCTGTTGTGGTATTTTTATTTTCAGCCTCTAATTACATAATTAAGAGTTTAGGGGGAAATTGCTCACAGGAGAAGAGGAGGAGAAAAAAGGGCAAGAAGCAATGACCTATAGGAAGAAGAGTAGGTGCTGTATGTCTACCTCATATGTTTTTCATTATCCCACATTTCTGTTCAGGTTGAAAATGGGCAGTAAAGTGAATGACTAACAAGTGATGCAGATTCTCAGATTTTTTTTAATGTGGTTATCTTAATATCCCAAGCCTCTTTCACAATTTTTCCATCATGCCAAGTTTGAAATAGTGAACCTGGATGGGATCACCTTTTTTTCTGCATGTACATTTTTAAATAGGTTCAGAGTTTGAGGAGCCGGGAATGGGGCTATGGTCCCCACCTCAGGATACATTTCTGTTTCTGCTTTCAAAACTACAAACATGAATCGATGCTAGAAAAACATCTGAATTGGTCTGTGTCATGGGAAATTTGGCACAGAGCCTTCTTCATTGTCTCACTGCAGCCACATGAGGCAATCAGCTGTGCCGATGCCAAGGAGCAGGGAGGCTCTCTCTCTGCCTGCCCCACTAGTCTCCTGGTATTGCCAGGTGGGAAGTAGGTCCATGCAAGCAGAAATTTGGGTCATTAGATAATAAGCCAAGATGTTGTTGGCTCCTGGCTCATCGATCTGGAAGGGACCTATGTCAAGGCTGAATTCCATATGTTACAGATGAGGAAATTGAGGTCAAGGGAAGATTAGATTTCTCCTCCAGATGCTGCCATGGTGGTGAAAACCCTGTGTCTAGGCATGGATGAGATCCCTACCTGCCCAGAAGCCCTTTCTATGATGTTTGTATGAAAAAGCTTCCCACTATTTGTGGGGCCCCTCCATGTTAGCCCTTCTTGCCAGAGCGCCTGGTGGAATTCCAGTCTTGCACAGATCTATGGTAGGCCAGGAAATGGTGCTTCAGTGTGTCTTCAGGATGGTGCTTCTGAGCTGTCCTGTTCCTGGGCATTCTTCATCTAGGTCTTGCCAGGAGAGGAGTGTGGTAAGTGGCATGCAGCAGGAAGAGCCCTGAGCATCAAGTCAAGGGGGCCCGGGCTTCAGATCTCACCTTGAAACTTACTACCTTTGCAGCCAATGGGATTGGGCAAGGACTTCTTCAGCATCTGCTATCCTCCAGGCACTGGACTGGTCCTTGGAAGAGGCCTGAGCAGCTCCACCAACCCCATCCACCAACGGATCAATCCCCACTGTAACCAGCCTGATAAGAAGTGAACCAGCTTGTCATCGGAGACTTCTCTGGCCTCTCAAATCAGCAGCGGATTCTACTTCAGGCAGCTTTCACTAGAAGATGGTGCCTGCCATCAAGCCTAAGTTTTCCTCTTTATAACTGCTACCCACGGCCTTCCTGCTTCTGCCCTCTGGAGTCAAATAGAACCTGGCTAATCCTTCCCCCACATAACACCCCTTCACATATTAGAAAACAGAAGCCTTCTCCCCTCCGGTATAACCATGCACACTCCCAGCCTTCTTTTGGACAGCCATCATTTCCCTCTTCTTCAGTGTCCTGAAGGGCCATGACCAGACTCGGTTGTTCAGCAAGCCTAGAACAAGCTCCTCCCAAGTGCCAGGCACTGGGAGTACCAAGACAAAAATAAAATAGTCCCTGCCCTCAAGGAGCTTACGTTTTATTATTTTGTAACACCATATACTGAACCTAGGACTCTCACAGACACCTGTGTGTTCAGATAGCTCTGCTATTACTAAACCGGGTTGCTGCCTCTTTTGCTATTAATATTCACTAAGAAGCTTAGTTCACAATTGAATCCATCGGCTCAGCATGATGCCACAGGGTCATTTCCCCACGTTTCCACACCTCTCCTCTCCTATACCCTACACTGCCTTGTCTAATTCTCTTTCTCAAGAGATTAAACATCTGCAATTAAATTATACACATCCAGAAGATGATGAACTTCTGGGGGCTAGGTAGGGATGCAGTTTTGTACAACTTTGTATGTCCTATAGTACTCAACACAGTGCCTCACCCATATTAAATGTTTAAAAATGTGTTGGAATAAAGGAATCAAAATTGGTGAGTAGGCAGGTGCTTTATCTTCATAGCAATCTTTACATTCAAAGTTCTCTGCTATCAATTACCTCATCTTTTCCTTCCAAGCATTCTATGAAGTATGTAGGGCAAGTATCATTAGCCTAATTTACACAGGTGGAAATTGGGTTTCAGAGACATTCACTGTCTTGCACAAAGTAAAACAGCAAGTCACTGGAGGAACCAGATTAAAGGAGGAGAGCTTGGGATGATAGTTGGGCTCGGTCCCCTCCCAGAATCATAGAATAAGGAGGAACTTTGGAGGCTCTACAACTGACCCAAAATGATAATAACTCCTATGTATTTGGTTCTTTAAATGCAAAATGCCTTTATATAGATCGCCTCATTTCCACCTCTCAACAAACTTCAGTTGTTATCATAGGATTATAGATTTTAGAACTGAAAGACCCTTAGAATCCATAGTTCAACCTTCTGACTTTACAGTTGAAAACACTGAGCCTCAGAGGGGCTAAGTGACTCAACCGAGGTCATACGGGTAATAAGCAGCAGCGGTAGAATTTGAACCCTGTCCTCAGACTCCAAATCCAACTTTCTTTTGGTTGCACCCATGTTGCCTTTTGTTAAAGTAGGTACAGTGGACCTCGAATCCCATCACAACATCGGTTGGTGTCCAGCCTTTCCTTGAAGACCCCTAATGAAAGCTCAGTACCTCCTGAGATGCCCATTTCCCCTTTGAACAGCAGAAAGCTTCTCAGGAAGCTTTTCCTAACCCTAATTCTGTTTCTAAATAGAAATTTTCCTCTCTGCAACTTCTAATCCTGACCCTAGTTCAGCCTTCTAAGGCCAGGCAGAACACATCAATTAATCAACAAGTGCCTACTATGTGCTGGTACCACACTACGTGTTGTGGCTGTAGTACAAAGAATGCCATAAACCCTACTCCCAAGAAGGGTATATTGAAGGTTATATTCAAATGGAGGAGAAAGCAAGACCTATAGATAGCACAGATATAAATGGGATAAAGACAAATATGTGAGGAGCAGTTAAATAAAAGTTGGCTAATCTCTCTTCTTTGTGACGGTCCTTCACATACTTGAAGACACTATCACGGTCACACACACAACAGCTCCCCCTCAAACCCCCATACACACATATCCAGATTCTCCATTATCTCTCCCAACTTCTAACACCAAGGCCCAGTGAGTAACATGATCTTTCGACAATTCTACACGCTCAGTCTCCACCCCATATACCCTTTTATGACTTATTTACTCTCCATCACTATGAGCTGTTCATTTTTACCCTTACTTCCTCATTGTGGAAATGATGGAAGGAGAAAATACGTGGTAATATGCTCAACCAGCATCTCTGGTGATGACTGAATGTAAAAGGCCTGGGCAGACCAAGAACCAGGTAGGTAGGAAGCCCAGAATCCAGAATTATAGAGCCAATCCGTCAGGATCAATCCAACAGGCAAAATGGGGGCTTTAGGTTGCTTGGTTTGGGAATGGAGAATGGAATGGGAATACAGATGAGGGAGGATAGAATCTAGTTAGATCATTTTTCCCTTTGAAACAGTGTTGTAAATATTAGACAATGATCATTAGCTTCAAAGTCCACACAAGCCTATTTAATCCATTACATAACTGAAATATTAAATATTCAGTAGAATATATTAGCTAAGGGGAATCGTGGGGGTGCGGGTGGGAGGAGGGATGTTTACTAGGGATTCAATTTACTTCCCTTCATTGTTGTTCAATTGTATCTGACTCTTCACTATCCCACTTGGGGTTTTCTTGGCAAAGATACTGAAGAGGTTTGCCGTTTCTTTCTCCAACTCATTGTACAGATTTGGAAACTGAAGCACACAGGAGTAAGTGGCTTGTCTAGGGTCACACAGCTAGTAAGTGTCTGAGGCAGGATTTGGACTCAAAAAGATGAGTCTTCCTGACTCCAGGCCCAGCTCTCTATTGACTTCACCACCTAGCTTCAGATCACAGCTAATAAGAACCAAATCCTGCTATGGTTCAGATCAGACATAAGGATGGAAAAATTGCCTTCTGCCTTTCATATGGGTAAATTAATCCTACATTGTATTATGTTTATACATCTCTGACCGAGAAATCCTCAAATGGGGCAGTATGATGTGGAGGGGATAAAACGTTAACCTCTGTGATGTGCTTCCCAGATTCCCTCACTGCCTCTTTTGCACATCTCTCTAAGGACACAGGGCTAAACAGTCTTGTCCAAGCTGCCCCTCCAGCCACAATAACTGCCCAGAAAAATACTGGAAAGGTGAGAGAGCCTCGAACAGAATTCCAGAGTTGCAAGGAAACTCAGGGGAAAGGGACAGGATATTGCATTTGTTTAGTGCCTGCTACAGGCTAAGCACTTTACAAATAATATCTCATTTGATCTTCACACAACTACCCTGGGAGATAGGTGCTATCAGTATCCCCATTGAACAACTGAGGCAAATGGAAGTTAAGTGATTTGCCCAAGGTCACACAGCTACTAAGCAGCTCAGGCTGGATTTAAGTTCAGGTTTTCCTGACTTCAGGCCCAGGGTTCTATTTATACTGCAAAAAGATCTCCCACCCCCCCCCCCACCATTACATTACAATGGACAGGTATCACTCAGCCTTTTCTTGAAGGTTTCCAGTGAGGGGGAGAAGGAATAACCAAGGAATAACAACAACAACAGTAATAGCTAGGATTTATATTGGGCTTTAATGTTTGCACCGCACTGTCATTCCACTTAGAGAGAGCTCTAATTCTTAGGAAGTCTTTTCCTGGCATCAAGCCAGAATTTGTTTGCAACTTGCACCCACGGCCCTCGGCCAGTCCCCAGAGGCCAAACCGAGCAGACAGAATCCCTCTTCCACAGGCCAGCTTTTCGAGGGTTTGACCACAGTGGTGTCCTCTCCTCCTTCAGACTGATATCTCCTATACCTTCAATGGATCCTCCTCTGGCGCAGGCTCCAGGCCCTTCACCGTCCTGGTTTCTCGTTTCTGAACACTGCCCAGCTCATCAATGTCCTTCCTAAAACTGTGGCTCGCTGACCTGACCCTGATGCTGCGTATGGGACCTGGCCAAAGCCCAAGAGCACAGGCCCCTCTCCAAGCCATCCATTGTTGTCTCCACCATCCCATTGGCTTTGTCCACTGCCAGGTCATTCTGCTGATTCACCCTGGCCTTACAGTCCTCCACAACCCCAGGGTCTTTTCAGATAACATAGCGACCGGCACTTGGTAGATGCTGAATAAATGCTTGTTGACTGATTCTATATGAAAGGCTTTTGACATTTTTTAACATTAAATTTCATTATGATATAGCCAACTCAAGGCTGTGGCCTGTCTGGACTCTATTGGATGCACTCCCTGTCAATTCACGGTGCTGGCCCAGTCTCTCCGCTGTGAGTCACCTGCAACAGCGTTAAACATCGCACCCGTGCACTTGCAGAACAAGTAACCTAGGCAACAGAGGCAGAGCCAGTGGGGGCGGGGCATGTAACCGGTCAGGCTCCCAGCCTGGGGCATCGGCCTGCCTGTCATCTCTGGATTGGACAAAGACCAGGCTCAGAACAACTCGTCCCATCTCCATGGCGACCGTGACCGCCCCCTGCAGGACGGCGGCTGGCTAGGGTCAGCGCTGAGCAACCCAGAGAAAATTGATTACGGTGGCAGATTAGGACTGTCCCTTTAAGAGGTCACATGACACGCCCCTCCCGCTTCCACTGCAGTCTTTTTCTCCGCAGCCTCCACCCAGAGCCAGAGCAGTCGCCATCGCTGTTGGAGTCGGCCGCCGCCCCGGCAGCGCTCCGGCCGGAGCGCTGCCGGGGCGGCGGCCGGCCTTTCCGGGAGCCCGATGTCCATCCCTGCCCAGCTAGAGGTCCACGCCAGTGTCCAGCTGCTGCCCCTGACCAGACAGGACAAGACCGTGCTGCCGCGCCTGCTCCCGGGGCCGGAGGATTCCCGCGTCCGGGGTCCGGAGGGCGGCGGCCCCTCCTGCCCCTCTTCCCGCTCCTCCTCCACCATCCTGGGGCTGCTGCAGCCGGGGCCTGGGGCGCAGCTGTGCCCTTGACAGCTCCCGCCCTGCCCTCCGCCCCCGCCCCCGCGGCAGTGCCACCGGGTCCCTTAGCGGCGCCGGGCCTGGTGCTGAAGTTTGCTGGATGCAGAAGGAGCTCGCTGGGGCATCGTTTCAACGGCCGGTGGTCCGGGATGGGTGTGTAAGGCCCGGGGGTGCGGGAAGTCTGAGAGGGCGCTGCGGGGAAGCTGGGCCCCGCCCCTCATTGTCTTTGAGTGCGGCCGGCCCGAGCCCCCCCCTGCAGCGCTGCCTCCGCTGCACTCCTCCTCCTCTGTAACCCGCCCAGCTGCATCTCCCCTTCCTCTGTAAGCCCCGCTGCAGCGCGGCCCCAGCTGCAGCCCCTCCTCCTCTGCAGCGCCGCCCCAGCTGCAGCCCCCCTCTGTAACGCTGCCCCAGCTGCAGCACCCCCTCTCCTCTGCAGCGCCGCCCCAGCTGCAGCCCCCCCTCCTCTGCAGCGCCGCCCCAGCTGCAGCTCCCCCCTCTGCAGCGCCGCCCCAGCTGCAGCACCTCCTCTCCTTTGCAGCCCCACCCCAGCTGCAGCTTCCCCTCCTCTGCAGCGCCGCTCCGCTGCAGTAACCCTGGGGCCCCAAGTCCATCGCCGGGGCCCCTTGCTGGCCGCGCAGCAACCTCAGTCCGGTCAGTGGCTTGTGACCGTGGTCCGCCGAGGCGGGTCTGCCCTGGATGGGTCTGAAGATGTCACCTGCCTTCTCCAGCGCCTTGCCGGTGGCGTCTCCAGCCTCCGCTGCCGGTCTGGGAGCAGGGAGCCCACCCGGGGGCCTTCCGACGCCTCGCCCTGGCCCTGAACGCTCCAGGATTTCCAGACCCAGGCCGTCCACCTGCCTAGTGGAAGCTGCCCCTGTGCCGAGGCTGACGGACTGCACAGCCTCCTTTCTCCCCTGCCCTCGGGGTGGGGCAGGTCTCTTCTCTCTTCTTCTCTTTACCTTTTGTCTGCTTAGGGTCCTCAACATCAAGACCGTGGATTCTCAGAATGGACAAGGGGAGCATCCTCTCTGTGACCGCCAGGGAGTGACCCTGCCGATGGCGTAGATCTCTTTAGGTTTCTCTCCTTTCCCTCCTGCCCCTTCTCTGGGGGCTGCCGGGAGGCTCTTCTGTCTCTATCCTTCCTTAGTATTTAGAGTTCCCTACGTGTGTTATCTCCTCCCCCCTTTCCATTTAATTCAATTCAACAGGCATCTGTTAAGTGCTTCTTTATGTGCCAGGTGCTGGGGACACAAAAAACCTGAATCCCTCCAGCCCCCCAGGAGCTGGGGATTGTTTGGGTGCCCTTCGCTCCCACCTCCCCCATGGTGTTGAGAAAAACTGTAGGCAGAGATCCCAGATCTGGAGCTGGAGGGGCCCTTAGGCGACATCTAGTCTGACAAAGAACACTCTTTTTTTCCACCTAGACCCATAAAATGACACTCATTTTACAGGTGAGGAAACCGAGGCCCAAAGCAATTAAGTGATTTACCCGAAGTGATAAAGGTTTGGCAGTGATTGACAGGTGAAATTGGAATCCATCAATTAATTGATCTTCACCACAGTCCTTGCCCAAGGCGGCTTCTGCTAGAAGTCTAGGAGGTTTCAGGAGAATGTGAGAGTGGGATATTCTGGGGCTGCCTGTCCCTGCTGAGAGAGGGAGAGAGAGAGAGAGAGAGAGAGAGAGAGAGAGAGAGACAGAGACAGAGACAGAGACAGAGACAGTGAGTCTGACAGAAGGAGGTGGGCAGCTCAGCCCCGGAGCCGTCCTAAGAATGGTTTGTTTTTAAAAATCAAGATTGAAGAAATTGCTCGATTTCAATTAGAGGTTAGGAAAAGAAATGTGTAACTTTGTTTCCATCTAAATTAACTGTCACCTTATGGGTGCCATTAAGAACCCCTCATATGGGGGGAGGGCTCTCAAAACTCAAAACCCCTCTCCCCCAGCAGCTGCCGGCCCTTCTTGATTCCTTCCATAGTGAACCCCACCCTCAGCTGGGGCTGCTGTTCCCCTGACGTCCACCCAAGGCTGGATGGCCACTTGCCAGGCCAGCCTAGTATTTGGAATTCTTGTTCACCAAATGCTTTCCACTAGATGGTCTAGGTGCCCTTCAGCTCTAATGACCTTGCCCTTCCTAATTATCAGTAACCTGGTGTTTTGGGGGCAGGCAAGGATTCCTTTCAGCCACGTGGGAACTTCGGGACCTATTTCTGGCCAAATGGGAGTCCTCAGTCAGTGGCTTGCCCTGGTGATGGATCCTTCCCCCAGCCCTGTTGTCTAGAGTTGTATGAACTGGTATGTTGTTTTTTTTCCCTTTTTTGTATCCCCAGCACTCGGCACAGTACCTGGCACATAGTAAGCCCTTAGTAAATGCCTGTTGATTGAAAAAAGATCCCCCCTACTGGGCCACGAGAGCACAGTAGGTGTCAAAAGCAAGGGCTTTCTACCTCCCCAGCTGGCTATCACATAGACTGGTGCCAGCTGGTCCCCAGTGTTGGGTGGGAGGTGGGCATGCCCACCTCCCACCTGGCCCCCATGCAGCCATTTCAACGGCTGTCCCTGTCTGTGTGTGTCTGTTTGGTTTTATGATCTTAGATGAATGTTCATAGGTTTAGGTGACTATGTATCCCTTGACGCATGTATCGGGACTGGAGAGGCCTTGGGGATTCCCAATGGTCTGAAGATGTCGGAGGCCTGCCAGGACCATGGCTACAGTGGTCCAGAGCAGGGGAAGCTTCTGCAGTCCTGGCCACCACAAAGAGGCACAGCAGTGCCAGGAGTGCTTGGATGGGGGAGGGTTGAGATGAAAGGGGCAGGCAGTCGGGTGGACAAAGTCGGGCTGAGTCATTTCTGTTCTGTGGAGTTTTCAATATCACCTTCCTGATTGATGGATTGATTGTAACAGGAGTTGGTACGGAAGCCTGTTAATATTGTTAATGTCATTTCCTATGTGCTCCAATTCTAGCATTTCTGTGTGTAACTAAACTCCTCGTTTTGTCCCTGAAAAAGAACAGAGCAACATCTGACTGCCCTGCAGGATGCTTCCTTGGGTTCCTGATTGAGGAAGGAGAATTGGGTTGTGCTTTTTGTGTTTTCCTTTTTATTCTTGTGATGTGTTTGAAAACTTCGATTATTAAAGTAGTTTGAATTGGAATTTTGTGGTTTGGGAGTGCTTATTTTAAACACCAAAACCTTGAAACTTCCAAACTAAGGCAACTCTCAGCTTAGCCTGCAGTAATTGGGCTGGGTGCTCTTTGTTCAAGGGGCCTTTGACTAAACTCGTTTCCTAAAAGGGGCTGAAAAGAAAGAGAATCCTGCATAATGGCCTACTTAGAACCAGATTCTTTTTTCCAGTGGCCAAGCCTGCTCCCCCAACCTCCTTTAGAAGATAAAGAGGACATTTTGAGATAAGGAGAAGGTTCCCACTGATGCAAAGGGATTTTTAAAACAGGTGAGGTTGATGCTGGAAGCACTGTTTGGGAAAAGCTGTGTGGTTAACCGAGAAGGAAGGCATCGGGTGGTATGGTGAATAATACCGGAGCTGGAGGCAGAGCCGAATTCAAATCCTTCCTTGCTAGTATGACAAACCAGTCATTTAACCTCTGCCTCAGTTTCCTCACTGATAAAATGGGGTCAGGAACAGCACCTACTTCCCAGGGCTGTTGAATGTCAAGTAAGGTCATATTTGTAAAGCACTTTGTGCTAAATAGAGAAACCTTACCTACTTTGTCTTTAAAGATTGAGCAATTAGAAGTGGCTGTAAATGAGCTCCATTTTTAAAGCTGGAGCGCAGAAGCCAAATGGGCTTCAACCTAATGGGTTTGTTGATTACCAGGATAAGAGATCCCTCCTACATCAGGCCCTTTGGAATTGGAGGCAATAAACCAGGATTTCTGTTTGGAGCTAGGTGCCTGAGCCAGCTCTAACCAGAAGCAGCTTGTTAAATTTTCAGGGTGAACATTTGTACTTCAGAAACCGACAATCCTTCCAAATCAGGGATTGATTGTGTAATGTTAAGTGTTAATGATGGAGATTCAAAGGAGGTGCAGATATATGCCCCAGATGAGAAACATTTCTGAGCACACCCTGTGTTGTTCTAGAAACATTGCTTGAGCTCAGCTGGAGGAAAGCAGGAAATTCAGGGAATGAAGTCATAATCAGACTGGAGGCCTGGGGGCCAAAGGCTAATGATGAATAACAATGATGGAATTTATATTTGAGGTTTGGCAAAGGGCTTACGTTCATTATCTCATTTGAACCTCACATCACTCTGGCTCAAGTGTATCCCCTTATTCCCCATGGGACTACTTCACTGGGGAGGGAGAAGGTGGGTAAGCCTTTGATATGGAAAAAAAAAATTGTAAGATTGCAAGTGAAATGTAAACAAGTTAATGATACATTAGAATAATGACTAATCTGGGTAGCTAATTGGAGGTAGGGTAGCTAGATGGTGCAGCAGATAGAGTGCCAGGCCTGGAGTTAGGAAAACTCATCTTCCTGAGTTCAAATCTGGCCTCAAACACTTGCTAGTTGTGTGACCCTGGGCAAGTCACTTCACCCTGTTTTCCTCAGTTTCCTCATCTGTAAAATGAGCTGGATAATAGAATGGCCAACCACTCCTGTATCTCTGCCAAGAAAACCCCAGATGGGGTCAGATATGACGGAAATGACTGAACAAGTGATTAGAGGGGGTTTGGTGCCTGTCAACTTGTCAAACGTGTTTGTCAACTGCAGAAATCCGTCCATCTGCAGTAAGGAGAGCTTACAAGTGATTGGCTCTCACAAAATTAGTTGAATGAATTGGAGGCCTCGATGAGGCTCCCTCTTTATTCCTTCTCAGGTGGATAAAGTAGGGGTTGTTACTAGCCTCATAAAGCTGAATTCCCTTCATACCCAATTACGTGATGGGTACTGCGATGGGGGGCAGTCTGAAAGTTTTTAAAGAGACTAGTCCCTCCCCACAATCCCTTATGATCAGTCCACTTTGCAGAAATCCGTCCATCTGCAGTAAGGAGAGCTTACAAGTGATTGGCTCTCACAAAATTAGTTGAATGAATTGGAGGCCTCGATGAGGCTCCCTCTTTATTCCTTCTCAGGTGGATAAAGTAGGGGGTTGTTACTAGCCTCATAAAGCTGAATTCCCTTCATACCCAATTACGTGATGGGTACTGCGATGGGGGGCAGTCTGAAAGTTTTTAAAGAGACTAGTCCCTCCCCACAATCCCTTATGATCAGTCCACTTTGCGTCCAGGTAGATCATGCCTTCTGAGTAGAGTACCTACCTGTGGCTCTTCTCTGCCAGACCACCACACCAGCCTCAGCAGGTCAGTTGGTGAAAAGTGTATAATTAGGGCAGCATTAGTAAGAGTTCAGATAAACAGAACTGTTCACACATACAGGCACCCAGGAGATAGGATGCCTATTGATGCAAGGTGAGTAGAAAGTAATAATCCCCTTCCCCATAAGGAAGGTTGTTAGTAGTAGATAAGTAGGGTAAATAACCTATAAACATATTAACACATTGTATTGGATACCAGGGACCAGGATAATAAGAGTTCTTCAGCAGCACCAGTATTTTGGTGAATCTCTGAAAATTTCTATCCAACCTGTTCAATCCTCTGCTCCAAGTTGAGACTTGAGGGACCATTAGGATAATTCCCCCTGTGATGAAGCCAAGGTTCCCCCAGAGTTTGGGCTGTTTTAATATGCCTGAGCTACTGTGGTATGAAAAAAGGATGGGGGAGGGGATGCTGGATTCTGGCATCCATTGGACCCTGAATGACTTGTTAAGGATACCCCCCCATTTCTATTGAGGTTGGGGTGGGGGGCAAACCACTGAAGGAAAGATTGGTTTGGAGTAAAGGTGGGGAGGAGGAATATCCCTTGTCTGGGTCTCAGTTGTGGTGGCTAGTGGGGAGGGAGCCGGCTGGCCACTTAGTGTAGCTTGTCTGCCCATTACTGTGGGTAAAGTCAATTCAAGTCAGGAGAACTATCCCATCTAGTACATGTTAACAATGGGGGAGTGGTGGGGAGGGGAAATGTTCTTCCCAGTCATGGAAGGAAGCAGATGGTACCAGGTGATTAACAGTCGATTACCAGGGAGTTGAATAAAGTAAGCATGAAAATTGCTACAGCTGTCCCTAATCTTGCCAGCAAGGAAGCCCAAATATAATTTAGGCCCCAGATGAGTAGTATGGGGTTGTTCTCACCGAACATCCCCATCCCTTTAGCTGAGAGCAGTCGGGATCAGTTTGCTTTTATCTGGAAAGGAGTCCAGTCTTTGTTTACCACCCTTTTCCAGGCTCATCCCTTCATACTGCCAACATTTTAGTGAGCAGATGCCTGAAAGAGGCTTCATTGCCAGGGATCCCTAATGTCCACCGTCATATTAATGATGTAATGCTGGCTGGACCAGATGAGGCTGTGTGGGCAGACGCCTTAGATCAGATGGTGGATTGCTAGAGACAAGGGATGGGAGATCAAACCAAAGAGAATTCAGATGGTCTAGACCTGCGATGGGGACCAGCAACAATGTGAGACAGATCATCAATGTGGGGGACCTGGTGTTCCCAGTATTATTTTATTTCATTGCCCTCAATTTTAAGAACTCTCCAGATATCATTTTCCCATCATTTTAAACTGATTATTCATGTAATGTTACAGTTTTGTTTTAAATGCCTTACCTAGTTTTTAGGGTTGCTTTGAGATTTTTTTTGTGGTGAAATTTTCTTCAGAAAAAATTCTGGGATCTTTTCACCAAGGAATGGGAGCTTGGGTGGGCTAGTGGAGATTTTTATAACTATTGTAGCTACAACCAGTGATCCTCAGCTCAGTCCTACCTTGTGCTTTCAAGCCTAGTGATTTCTGGAGCTTTACTCAGTGCCTCGAACCTTCTCACCCTGGACCATCCATGTGCCATGCTGTTCCCTTTCTCCCATTGGCAAGTTCCTTCCAGGTCCTCCATTTTGGTTCTGATCCCAGGTTGGTCATGCTTCATTCCTCTCCAAGCTGTACTTCTGTTCCTCTGGACTTAGCCATCATGTCCTTCTTTCTGGATATCTTTTTCCCTTCACCTTTCAGCCATTTTTAGCTCCCTTTTATGTGTTATCTTCCTCTTTTAGAATATAAGGTCCCCGAGGGCAGAGACTGCTTTCTCTTTGCTAGTAATTTATATCCCCAGTGTTTAACATAGTACCTGGCACAGAGTAAATGCTTAATAAATACTAGTTACCTGCCTTCCTGGATTATAAAAGTGTTGGCCTACTGTAGAGGAAGGTCTTCAGAAATGTTTTTCTGGAGCTCAAGCTCCCTGTAGGATGTCCTTCAGTTCTTGACTGTGGAAGGAGACTTGTATTTTATATCCTTTTCATTCTTAGGTTATGTGTTTTTTAAACTTCAATTATTAAAGTAGTTTTAATTGGATATGTAGGGTTCATTAGTACCTATTGCATTTTTAACAATAACAATGACAAAAATTATTTAGGCTTAGCCACAACAACCTAGATTTGCATCCTGGGTATGCCACTTACTGCCTATACAATCTTGGGCCAGTTATTTATATTTCCTGGGCCTCAGTTTTGTTATGTGAAATAAGGGGTGTACAAATGAATTTGTAAATGAATATACTAACTACCTCCACCTCTCTGAGCTGTCCAATTATCCAGGTAACCAAGAATTGCTGTATGATGCCTGACTGTATTAACTAAGACACCATGTGGCTTGACATATCAACAATCATTTGCGGTGACCGAGAATAAACCCAGCTGGACATGCAGAAAATCAGCAACTCTGAAGCTAATTAAGCTCATACGAGCCTTAAAATAGATCCCCGACTCATTTGATGGTTTATGGACCTTTGAGAGACAGCCTTATCTCCAGAGACTCACATAACTGTGGTTTATGAGGCTCTCAGACACACCCTGTTTTATGGTTTTTGGATACTTCTCCTTATCGTATTGGTTGTGCACAATCCTTGAACTATCAAGATTGCTCACCAACAAGAATGTCTTCTGATTTGTGTAACAAAAGGCCCCCGCTGGGACTCCTGGAATTCCTCATTCCCCCTGTTTCCTGGATCTTCCCCTTCCTTTGCAAATAGGGCTCTCTGCCCTTCCTTCCTGGAACCAGCCTAATTCACCACCTCTTTCCCCCATTCCCTGCTTCTTGTTGAAAAGTATATATACCATCCTCACACACTACTTAGTTGAGCTGTTCAACATTAGGTTAACTGCTCCCACACCATGTCTTATTTCCCTGTTTAATAAAAATCTTTAATTTCACAGGCATCATCTTTCTCTGGGTTGCTTCCCTTTAGGGAAAAGGGAGATTTGGATCTTAAGAACTGGCCTTTGCATTCTCCAGTATCTTCCCCCTTTAGGAGAAAGGGAGCCACAAATTTCCCAGAGAAAGCATCTGTCTCAGTTTACAGGGGATTGGACTAGATGGCCAATCTAGGTCCCTTCCAGCCCTACTTCTATGATCCTAAATAAACTAGTCACAATAGAGCACAACAGTCCACAAAGGAATTATTTATGGGACTTCTGGCAAGTTGGCCACCTACATGGGAAGCAGGCGGTCCCACTCCTCTCCACCAACTCCATCAAAACCTTGAGTTTATACTGAATATTGATCAAGAAATCTAACAAGAAGGGGAAGGAAGAATCATTCATTAAGTGCCTACTATGTGACATGATCTGTGCAAAGTGCTTTTTTACAAATATTGCTGTTGAGGTTTAGGGGTGCTGGGACTCTGAAATCATGACACGTGGGTCCTGACTGAAAAAATTCAACCCAAGCCTTCTTTTAGCCAAAGACAAGGTTTATTAGAACATCCATCGTATTGGGCAGACTCTTAAGGAGTCTGAACAACTGTGAGCTATTGACTACATTGTAAAAATCTGAGCCCTTGGCTAGACTCTTAAACAATCTGAGCACCTTAATGGAGACAAGATGGACCTTATATACAGAAAGACTATGGGAGGGATCTAGGAATGGCCAAGTAGTTTGGGGTGATTGGAGGAGGGGTCTAAGAAGGATCTGGATGGGAGTGGCCAATAAGCTGGGGGTGAACAGAACTGCAGGGACTTGGACCACAGGGCCAAGGGAGAATGGAGTCTAGATAGGATTAATGGTGGAAATGGTCAGGTGCAACTGGGAGGTAACAGAATGGAATTGGGAGATTGGGGGTAGCCACAGTGAAAGGCCAGTTGATAGGGTTATAGCCTCTGGTGAACACCAGAGATTTGGCCAGATGGGAAAGTCTGGGGTTTTTCCTTTTTGGGGTCTAGATCCCAAAGACATAATCTTTTTTTTCTAGGGGTTCAGATCACATCCCCATCATTGCCTCACAGGATCCTCACAACATTGTTCATTGTTTGTCCTTTGTTTTCTAAGACGACCATGGCATCAGGAAGGTGATACCATGACTTACAAGTGAATTGGATTTAAGTGAGGCAGGGCCATGTAGAGTCACCAGTCTCACTATTTCCTCTGGATCCATCTGGGTCCAGTGGCCAGATATCGATCAGAACAACTGGAGAGGCCCTGGATGCAGTGGGAGACTTTGGTGGTAGGTACTATTATTATTATTCTCATTTTACAGTGAAAAAACAGAGGAAGACAAAGTTTAAGAGACTTGCCCAGAGTCACACAGCTAGTAAGTGTCTGAAGCTGGATTTGAACTCAGGTCTTACTGACTCAAGGCCCAGGGCTCTATCCACTATGCCACCTAGTTGCCCCATGTACTGAAACAACAGCAAATTACATGTTCTACCCCAGAACTACATAAAGAAGTTAGCCAGATGCCTACAGGCAAGAGGAAAGGGCCCGCCCCCATTGTATCGGTTCTGCCTCCTCTGAAAAGCCAGAGCCAGGACCTCACAGTGCAACTGAAATTGGAACAATGTAGCTTCAGTGTCCAGAGATAGCAAGAGGAGAGGGCTGCCTTGAGAAAGCCCCAGTGAGGACCTCAGAGCAGCAACAACCAGTAAAGAACTTCAGTGCCACAGTGCTCAGCCTGTGACAGCCAGGGCCCAGGGACTCTGGGTTTCCTAACACTCTGTCCTGAGATGCCAGAGAGGGTCCTGAACAGTCAGCATTCTGAACTTCAAAAATCCAGGAGTTAGGGAAATCCCCCACCTCCAAGGAGGTAGAGGTCAGTGCCAGAACCCAGGTGAAACAGGAGATAGAGCTAGGCACTGGACTAAAGCCCCAGTTCAGGAGCTGAAGCTGGAGAGAGGAGTAAATCAAAGTAGACTGTGACTAACCAGTGTAAAAAGTTATTGCACATCTAACACCATAACAACTGTGAGCAGGAACCGTAATTAAAAAGCGGACTTTCGGAAGGACTGTTTGAATGCCTTGAATAGATAAAGCAAGAGATAAAAAAAATGAAATACAAGCTCTGGATTAAAAAACTGGAAAGAGAATGAATAGCTTACTACAGAAGGTGGTAACCCTTACCCAAGAAATGAAATCCTTGAAAAGTAGAATGGACCGAACAGATACCAATGACTCTATAAGATATCAAGAAATATTAGAATAGGAGCAGCTAGGTGGTGCAGTGAATAGAGCTCTGGCCTTGGAGTCAGGAGGACTCGAGTTCAAATCCAGCCTTAGACACTTAATACTTACTAGCTGTGTGACTGTGGGCAAGTCACTTAACCCTGATCGCCTCACAAAAAGAATATATATATATATATATATATATATATATATATATATATATATATATATATATATATATGAACAGAAGTAATTTTTTTTTAAATAGGAGAAAAATTGGCTGATATAAAAAACAACTGACTTGGAAAAAAAAAGCCTAGGAAAGGCAATTTAAGAGTCATTGGACTTCCTGATCTGAATACAAACACAAGAGTCTAGAGAAACTTAGGTAAATTTATTTGAGCGACCGAAGGGAGCTATATAATGATGCAGTGCTAACATTCTAATATGAGGAGATGAAATAGGTGATTTCAGAGAGAACTTTAATGTTTTCAAAGGATATTGAGGGGGCTGAATAGTAAAAACAGAAGTCCTAGGGGTGGATTAGTTTTGTTTTGATGCTTTGAAGAGGGAAGGAAGGGTAAAAGAAGGAGTATACTCATGTAGGAAAGGGGCAGGGTGGCAAAGTTTAGCTGGTGTTTCTTATAATGGGATACATGCAAAAAGAAGAAGGGGTGAGACAGTGGTATCAAATGAACTTCACTTTAATCTGAAACATCACTGGAAGACTGAGCACACTCACAGATAAGTTTGGTTTAAAGGACATCAGACTCAACAGGGAAACAAGGAGAGATAAAGAGGATGGTGGCTGAGGATGAATAATATTGGGGAGGGAGTAATGGCAAGGGAAATAAACTTCCTCATCCTGAAAGGAGGAATAAAGGGGGTGGGAGAAGAAAAGAACTGGAATCTAAGGGAGTCTTAGATTGCCTCTTAGCTGGGGAATGGCTGAACAAACTATGGTATAGAAATGTTAGGGAATATTCTTGCACCATAAAAAAAATGTACGTATGAAAAAGATAACCAGAGAATCCTAAGAAGTAGGGACTGGTGCAGACAGGATTGAATAGAACCAAGAAGACCATTTATTCAAGGGCAACAACATGATAAAGAAAAACAACTCTGAAATACTTGTGAACTCTGATCCTAGCAATGACCAACCATGGCTCCAGAGACCTATAATAAAGCATGCCCTGTGCTTCCTGACCAAGGAGTGGTGGACACAAGGTTCAAAAAGAGGGGTCCATTTTTGGACATGGTCACTGTGCATATCCATTTTGCTTTATTATGTGTAGTGGTTACACATTTCCCCCCTTCTTTCTTGACATTAATTGGGGGATAGAAGTAGGGGTTAGAAATAGTGAAGTCCCTAGATACAGGTGGGAACCTGCAGCCTCAAGGCTAGATATGGCCCAGCAGGCTAGGACCTGGTGAGTTACTAAAAGTCCAGGAGTGGAGTCCAGGCTGTGTATTGCAACCAACCAGTGCAGCTTGGAGAATCTCTAAGGATCGAGAAGTGACCTTCAGCACCCACCTGAGCCAATTGTAGCTGAGACAGGGATTCAGCCAGCAGCCGTGTTGCATTTGGACATGAAGTTGGTGAGATGAAGTCTTCATGGAAGTCATGGGAAGCCTAAATCCAGCGATCCCAGAAACTAAGGTGGTCTAAGGGAGAGTAGACTCCGGAGGTGTCTGAGGACAGGCTTGTACTTCTGTTCTTGCTCTGCCTTTGAAGTAAATATCCCTTCTAAAAGTCAATTGTGTTAATTGGTTAAATGGAACCAGGTGCTACTCACTGCTGGCTAAAAGAAGATGGACCACACCAGAGTGGGGGAATTAGAAGAGATACCATCTTCAAATGAAATCAATTATATCTCCTTTTCAGGGTTCTAGGTGCACTCCATATTGGCCTCAGATGGAGAAGGCCCAGGGCCTCTGACCTCAACCTTGTGTCTCACCTGCAACAGAGCTGCCAGAGTGGATGAAGTTAAACCAAGAGAAGAGCTAAAGTCAACTAGTGACTTTTGAATCTCCTCTACTTCTGGTTGTGCAGCCCCAGCCAATCCAAAAGGGCTCCTATTCACTACATGGTTAGCAGACCAGAACCACTTAAGGAATCTCTACACATGCTCCAAAATCTCTGTAGGGCACTCACATTGCTCTTTACCAAGATTCTCTCAGAAGCTCCCCAGCCTCTTCCACAAAAGGAATTGAACCAGCTGAGCACACTGATGCCTCTTAGCAGGGCTAGGCTCATTGGCCATTACACATAATTAGCTACAAGGAAAGTCTCTGATAAAACATAGCATTCATTTGTTAAAAACATTCCAACAGAATAATAGAAGGCACTTCCTTTATTATGGTTTGAACAGGTATAAACCTGTAATTATATGCTACTATATACAATGGAGATGCACTGGTAACTATTCCTCAAGAAACAGATGTAAAATGGGGCTGTCCACTCTCTCTACTTTTATTTGTCATAGCCTTAAAAATGTTAGTTAAAGCAATAAATCAGTTTTTTAAAAAAACCAATTCCACAGACATTTATTTTGTAAAGCACTTTAGGTGCAGGGGACTCTAAGATTTTAAATCCCAAAGCAATCCCTTGCTCAAGGAGTTTGAGTTCTGCTGGGAGGAGCTTATAATCCTTCCAAGAAAGGAAGCAATCCTAGGAAAGCAAGTGAGTGGGGTCCACAGGTTTAAATGAAAGCCTGAGTCCTAGGAAGAAGATGCCAGCAGGTACAGCCAGGGATTGGAGGTCTTTAGGCACTTTCTTTTGTTTCCTAGTCCTCTCCTCTCCATCCGTAAGACAAATGGGGTGCTTCTATGAACTCGGACCTCATATAGTCCTGATATTAGCTTACCCTGAGGGCAGGGAGCTCCTCACTTTGGTCTGAGTCCTCCATACCTAGGATGGTCCATATGAACAGAACAGGAAATAACCCAATCTTAGAAATAAATAAACCTTTCTTAGAAAAAGAAATTGCACAAGTCATAAAAGAATTCCCAAAGGAAAAAAAAGAAAACCAGGACCTGATGGATTTACAAGTGAATTCTAGTGGTGGTTGTCCTTTGTTTTCAAAGAGAACCAAAATGGCATCACTATCGTAGAGTCAAGTTTTAGTGTGTCTGACTGTGGCTGATCAGGCCAATGTGAGCTCAGAATGCTCTACCACAGCTTGGGCACAAATAGTCCGTGTGAATCTTTGGGGTGTATTCTCTAAGTATTTGTGTATCTCGAGTTTCTTTTGAGGGGCTTCAATTCTGCTTTGCTTATAGAGCACAGTACCTTCTCTGATGTGGGCATGCCATGCAGAGTGGTCCTATGCCAGTGTATCCCATGTCACACAATCAATTCCAAAGACCTTGAGAGTGTCCTTGTGTCACTTCTTCTGACCACCCGGTGAATGCTTGCCCTGTGTGAGTTCTCCATAAAATAGTCTTTTTGGCAAGCCCATGTTTGGCATTCAGACAACTATGGCCAGCCCACTGGAATTGCGCTCTCTGCAGTAGAGTTTAAATGCTTGGCAGTTTAGCTCAAGAAAGGACCTCAGTGTCTGGTATCTTAACTTGCTAGGTGATCTTCAGGATCTTCCTCAGACAATTCAAATGGAAGCAATTCAGTTTCCGGGCATGGCGCTGGTATACTGTCCAGGTTTCCCAGACATACAACAATAAGGTCAGCACAGCAGCTCTGGAGACCTTCAGTTTGGTAGTCAATCCAATACCTCTTCTCTCCCACACCTTCCTTTAGAGCCTCCCAAACACTGAGCTAGTTCTGGCAATGCAGGTGTCAACCTCATCAGGTCACCTGGGAAATACGGACCTACCAATGGGCATCTTAGTGATGCTCCTGAATACATTATTGATGCCATATTTTATCACCATTTTCAGTGCCTGTGTTGACATTGACTTTGTCTTTGTTTGAGGCACAAATGAGACTTGACAGCCGATGGCTGCATGTCTCACATGACCTCACGGCCCTGTTGCTGACTTTCTGGACCTCACATCTGGCCGGGACTGCTGTCTCATCCTGCAGCTTCCCTCATTGCTGAGGCCTCTTCCCCCTGGAACTTCCTAGCATCCTTGCCACCTGCTCACCCTGGGCTAGCTCAATTCTTTTGTTGGTGAGTTCCGCCTGGAGCCTCCATTTGTGGAGGGGGCCGGGCCAGCCATGCTTCATTCCCCTCCAGCCCTGTTTGGAAAGCCCTTCCCCTCCCCTCCCCTCCCCTCCTCTCCTCTCCTTTCAGCTCCCTTTCATGTATTGTCTTATCCACTAGAATGTAAGCTCCTTGAGGGGAGAGACTGTCTCTTCTTGCTTGTATTTGTATCCCAACAGCTTAACACAATGCCTGGTTCTCAGTAGGTTCCTAATATGTGCTTTTTTTCTTTCTTCCTTCATTATTTGGGTTTCAGATAAACACAGTGGAAGTCCCTCCCGTTTAGAAATATATGATCCCAAATGGATACCAGAGAACCAGAAAAATAATCTTTGGTATTTAGGACACCCACTTTACACATATATTATTTGTCAGTCAGCTAATGTTCATTAAGCACCTACTATGTGCCAGGAGCTATGCTAAGCACTAAAGATACAAAGAAAGGCAAAAGACAGTCTATGCCCTTGAGGAGTTTACAGTCTAAAGGAAGAGAATACACAAATAGGCACAACCAGATCTTCACAATTTATATTGCAGCTGGTCTCAGGGGTAAGGCATGGGCATTAAGGGGGATTGGGAAAGGCATCTTGTAGAAGGTGAGATTTTTTTTTCTGACACTTGAAAGAAGCCATGAGGCAGGTGCAGGGACTGTAGGCAGGTGCAGAAACTGAGTCTCAGAAATGTAAAGTGACTTGCTCAGGGTCACATAGCCATGAGATGATTTTCAAACCAAGGACCCAAGTCCAGTCTGTTGTCCGTGGCCACATCTCTGCTCATGCCTCCACCTTGGCAATTACTTTCCATCTACTCTGTTATCTCCTAGATGTGCATGGTTGTTGAGGTGGGGGAAGGGCAGGGCAGGGGTCTCCCTTATTAGGCTATGAGCCCCTTCAGGAGCCTTTTTTGTTGTTTTCTCTGTCAGGTTTTATTTATTTTTTTAATTTTGGTTAGGCAATGGGGTTAAGTGACTTGCCCAGGGTCACACAGCTAATAAATGTTATATGTCTGAGGCTGGATTTGAACTCAGGTCCTCCTGAATCCAAGGCAGGTGCTCTATCTGATGCACTGCCTAGCTGCCCCACCAGATTTTTTTGTATCTTCAGTGCTCAGCACAGTACCTGGCACACAGCAAGCACTTAATAAATGTTTGTTGACTGACATATGGTTACTGTGTGATGGTCAAGCAGGGGATAGGGCACCACTCAGCCCTTCCCTTCCAATTAAGCTCTTTTCCTTGGATCTCTCCTTGGTCTAGACTTCTCTGCTTCAGTTTCCTCTCCTAGATGGTCAATCAGGGGATGGTTCCATGTTGGGTGCTGTTTCTTTAGGGTAGATGAGAGATGAAATGACTGAGGAAACAAAGGTTCAGGCTTCCAAGCATTCTGATTCATTAAGCAATGGATGCCAATGACCTAACAAATTGGGACTAGTCCCCTTCCTCAGCTTAGAGTTGGACCCCAAATACAGGACAGATAGACTTTTACACATTAGAAACAATCACTCGGGGCAGCTAGGTGGCACAGTGGATAGAGCACTGGAGTCGGGAGGACCTGAGTTCAAATCTGGCTTCAAACACTTACTAGCTGTGTGACTCTGGGTAAGACACTTAACCCCAATTGCCTCAACGACAACAATAATGAATAAAAAATTAATCAAGCAAGATCAGTGAATTAAAAGAACATAATTAACCTGGATACAAGATTAGGTCATCTTGTTTCTAATTGGAGGAAAGATTAGTGACTTTACAATTTTGAGAAGAGGAGAGTAACCAGGTACAATTCCCTGAAATCAGAAAAAGAGGTGTTCTCCTCCCCTCCAAGTGTCTATGAACACTTGGTTACTGGAAACAGTAACTGATTGATCAATATGGGGCCAGTTTTCAGATATGACATATGGATTGCTTGAGATATACAGTTGTGAAGAAACACCTTACAGCAATCTTTGGATATGACTAGGTTTCTGATCAGCATAATAAGGTACTTGGATAGGAATCTCTAAGCAGCAGGTAGAGGTGGTCCAGCTTCCTAGCCACACAGGGCTAGGTTCAAACAAGATAATCACATTTTCTCCTGATACCCACAGTTGAATAAAGTTTTCTCACAAGACTCATAACTGAATAGAAAGTAAGCTGAGCTAGCTCCAGAACTGAGTCACAAGATGGAGTCAGTGGGGTTCACTTAATTCCTCCTACCACTTGCTGCTTCAGTCCCCCCAATTCCCTCATCCTGCTCTGACTCTCCTAGCTTTGTGATACTTAAACAGATCACTTGCCCTCCCTAAACCTTGGTTTTCACTTCTACAAAATGGGCTAATAATGCCTCACAGAGTTGGTGGCAAAAAAGCACTTTGCAAACCTTAAAACGTTATGGGTATGTGTAATATAACTGTACATGTATAGCCTATATCAGATTGCAGGCTGTCTTGGGGAGGAGGGAGGGGGAAAATGGGGGAAATTTAGAACTCAAAATCTTATAAAAATGAATGTTGAAAATTAAGAATAAATAAATAAATAATTGGAAAAATTAGGGGGGATGAGAGTCAGCCTGCAAAGCTCATCTGTGAGGAGGGAGAAACGTCTGGATGAAAGTCTTCCGGTCGCTTGAGCCCAGCCAAAAAGAGGAGAACTCTGTAGACATCCCTGGGGGTCTTCAAGCAAAGGCTGGGCTGTTGTAAAGGGAATGCCTAGTTCGTCTTCCGTTCTCGACAAGACCAGTGACATCAGGAGGGTGATGTCTTGACGTGCTAGTGAATTGGATTTAAGTCGGGCAGAGCTGAGCAAAGCCATCAGCCTCACTCTTTCCTCCAGAGTCGTCTGAGTCCAGTGGCCGGACACAGGTCAGGACCGCTGGCCATGTCCCAGCTGAGATGATGCCAGGCTTTCACAGAAAGCACGACTGAATGGAGTTGACTGATGCGGTAGGGTCATCTGAGCTCCTCCTGCTGGATGAGTCTGTGTACTGCATCAGCAACTGGGACAGAGACCTTGGTGAGTTACAAAGTTGCCTTCTAGCCTTACAACTGACATTATGTATCACTATAGAGTTTGCAAAGCACTTCGTACATACGGCCCATTCCACCAGTGGGCCCCAGGTGCAGGCAGAAGGGCTCCCAGGACAGGCATCTAGAGCCAGCCCCCTGACAGATGCAATTCTCTATCCTGCCCCTTCCTTCTTAGCCCAGAAGAGGATTTGTCCAGTTATTTAAGTAGCAGTTCAATGTTGGGCCGCTAGGTGGCGGAGTGGATAGAGTTGCCAGGCCTGGAGTCAGGAAGATTTATCTTCCTGAGTTCAAATCTGATCTCACATGAAACTATCTGTGTGACTCTGGACAAGCTACTTAATCCTGTTTGCCTCAGTTTCCTCATCTACAAAATGAACTGGAGAAGGAAACCCCTCCAGTATCTTTGCCAAGAATACCCCAAATGGGGTCTCGAAGAGTTGGACACTGAATAACAACATTTGGACCATGCCCTGTAAAAAAGGTGGAGGGCCAGGGTTCTAGTCTCTAGGAGCAATAGCAGAGAGAATAGATGGCAGAGAGGCAGCTAGGTGGCGCAGTGGATAGAGTACCAGCCCTGGAATCAGGAGGACCTGAATTCTAATTTGGCCTCAGACACAGAACACTTACCAGCTGTGTGACCCTGGGCAAATCACTTAACCTCATTGCCTAGCCAAATAAAAGAGAGATGGCAGAGAGGCACCCCTGATAGGGTTGAGACAGAGAGGCCAGAAGCCTCCCCCACCCAAAATGGCAGCAGCAGTGAGCAGACCTGGAAGTGAGCCCCCAGCTTGACTGTCAGCCTTGAAATTCAGGCACTAAAAGAGCCTCCCCTTCCTTTCCCTTTTTCTCCTCCCTGTTGTCCATTTAGACACCCCCACCCCAATTTTAAAATCTGATTTCTTTTTATAAATTACTTTATTCTTATTATGAACAGGCATGTTGTCATTTGCATTCAGAGTGTGCACCACAGAAAGCACTGAGGGCCTTTTTGTATTTCAGGGTATATAAGCTAGAACCCTCTAGTTCTAGCTTGTGGAGGAAGATCAAAAGATTTCCCCTCTGCTCCTCTGCCCCACTCTCCCCACCCCCCACCCCACATCCCGCTATGAAGCTACAGGTTGTTCTTATGAGTAATCCTATAACTTCCCTAAAGAGTAGTACCTTAAAACTTGAACTCAGGACTCACTTAGATTTTTCCCCAGCAGAAAGCGCAGGTCAGAATTCTAGGTGTGGCTCATTTGGAGGGTAAGTGCTGACAGTTTCTGGGGCTCAACCCTCCTCTGCCCAGACCTTGGCAAGGGCAGGGGAAGAAGAAAGGAGAAGATCCCAAGGCAGCCCAGGCCAGCCCAGCAGGTGTAATCTGTGAGGGTCTCAAGTTCATCCTTTTCTAGTTGGAAAGGGAGTATAGACAGCCCTATGCCATGCTGCACAGAGGCCTCTCAAGCTTTCATATCAAATTCCCCAAAAGTGAAGGGCTTGGCCTGGGGAAATTCCAGAATGATCATTCAAGAGTTGGTCTAGAAAGGGGATCGGTAAATAATGGAAGCTGGCACAGCTTCTTCAAGAAAGGAATGTAGCAGCCCATCCTTATTTCTCTTGTTGACGGTTACTAAACTAACACGTGAGAGGAATGCTGTGGGTAGAGTTACTGAGGGTGAGTCAAGTAAGGGATGAAGAATCTTGTACTGTTGGAACCACTAGGGGTCGTACCAGGTTAGGTTCCTGGTCTGATGAGGCAGATTTAAATGCCCAGGTTTGTAGTAATTCTATCCTTTGAAGTGGAGGTTATAGTTGTATAGTATGGAGGCAGCTAGGTGGTTTAATGGATAAAGCACTGAGCTTGGCGTCAGGAAGAGCTGAGTTCAAATCCGGCCTTAGCCATTTGCTAGCTGTGTGACCCTGGGCAAGTCACTTAACCTCTGTTTGCCTTAATCTGCTCCAGTATCTTTTCCAAGAAAATCTCATGGACAGTATGGTCCATGGGGTCACAAAGAGTCGGACACGATTAAACAACATAGTATGAAGTATAAGAATAGCATGTGATGATTTCAGTTATGGAGGATCACTGTCTAACAATGGGCTAGGGGAGGGGGTTGGCATCCCAGGGCAGTCCCATGCTCTCAGGCCACCAACAAAAGGACCCCAGGAAATGCAGCAAAGGACTTGGTGGCTGTTTGTGAGAAGTTAGATTAGATCAGTCAGATACAGTCTTTAACAGAATTAGAGAAGCTGATTAGAAATAGGCATCAGTTCCCCCTAGCTTAGGTGAGCACTGACAAGAGGCTAAGGATGGTCAAATGCTCTTCTCACTTGTTGCTTTTTCTTATCAGGTGAGCCCCATGAGGAGGCGCCACCCCCAACCACTGACCCATATCTTGGTGCTTCAGCTTTTCCTTCTCAAGGCTCCCAGGAGGAGGCAGGGTTGAAGCCAGGAAGGGCCAGGGTTGCCGCCATTGCTGCCAGGCTCATGTTCCACGTGGCTGGGGGGACGTGTCACCACTCCTTCCTTCTTCTCTGTCTCCCTCCCCTTTCAAGAGAGATTCCTAAAATTCCAGCTGTAGTGAAAAAGGCAAACAAACAAACAAAACAACCCAGCACCTACAACTCTCTACTCCAGGCTGAACCTCTCGTTGGCTTCCTCTCTTCCCAAGATCCCCAGAAAGAAACACAACTCCCAGAGTCTTTAGCAATTTAGGCCCCTTCACTAGGCAACCAACTGAAGCCTTGCATTCACTGTCTAATGGGGGAGGCAGTATAGACTTTGCTGGGCATAGGGAATGATCCCACAGTCCTCGGGGCCCAGATAGCAAAGCCCAGGGTCATAGGATCATAGTCAGTTGGCTTGCCAATTATCTTTTATTAAGGGCCTACAAGGTGCCAGGCACTGGGCCAAGCTCTGAGCATATATAGAAAGGCAAAAGACAGTCCCTGATCTCAAAGAGCTCACAATCTGACAAGATCACAGATTTAGAGGCCATTGGGTCCATACCTCTCATTTTATAAATGAGGAAACTGAGGCTGAGACAGACTAAGTGACTGGCCTAGGGTTCCAGAGTGAAGTATCTAAGGCAGTATTTGAACCCAGGTTGTTCTGACTCCAACTCTTATCCATTATGCAACATTGCCTCTCTTGGTCTTTAGGATGCAATGGCATGTCAGATGGCAATTCCTTGGGGTCTGGAGGGCTGATGGAAGGCCCAGAGGACCTGAGAGAGTGTTAGCAGAGAAAGTGGTAAGGACCAGGGCTCTGTCCTCTTCCTGGAAGCATCCAAATGATCTGAGCGCTCATGGGTCTATCTTATAACTTAACAACTGTAAGATGGTATAGTGGATAGCGTTTGTCAACCGATCAAACCAACCTCTATCCTGTGGATGGCTGGAGCCGAACAGAGCAGGCCAGAGATCGGAGAGTCAGGAAGCAAACAGAAGTTTAATTTCAAAGTGAGGGAACTGGCTTAGAAGTAAGGACTCATGTGCTGGGGCCCTGCCTCTGATGGGGGACCCAAGGCAGTGAGGCTGAACCTCGATGTATGTGCTTGCGGCTAGACAGAGTCGAACAGTGTAGTGTAGCACAGTGAGGCAAGGTCGTCTAGTGGCATAAAGTCCATTCACAACAGGACTTTGGTGCTTGCCTGAGCTCAGGGACGATCAGTTCCAGAGGGTGAGCGTGAAGGGTTGTGGTTATGCCAAGCTCAGGAAATGCTTGCTGCGCCTTAGCTCTGGAAACAGAGTGTCTCCTAATAGTATCTTCACAAGTTCTAGAGTTGGAATTAAGACACTTGGGTTCAGTTCATGCTTTGGACACTTACTAGCTGTGTGACTTTACTTCCAGAGTTCCAGTTTCCTGATCTGTAAAATGGAGAAGATAATAAACCTTGTATAACCTTCTTGACAGGGTTGTTGTGAGAAAATCACTTTGCAAACCTTCAAGTGTTGCACAAATATGTGATTATTTATGTGGGTTATTAATAACAGCAATAACAATAAATATAGATGTGATTGACTGACCTCAGAGCAAGCTGGGCACATTTTCACTGGCCAGACTCTTGAGTAGTAATGACCCAAGGCAAAATAAATTTATCTGAAACATTTCTCTCTCTGTCTCTCTGCCTCTCTCTCCCTTTTCTCTCTCTCTGTGTCTCTCTCTCCTCTCTTTGTCTCTCTGTCTCTGTCTCTCTCTCTGTCTCTCTGTCTTTCTCTGTCTCTGTCTCTCTCTGCCCCCTCTCCATTTTCTCTCTCTCTGTCTCTCTCTCCTCTCTCTGTCTCTCTGTCTCTGTCTCTCTCTCTGTCTCTCTGTCTCTCTCTGTCTCTGTCTCTCTCTCTCTCTCTCTGGCTCTCTCTGTCTCTGTCTCTGTCTCTCTCTCTGTCTGTCTGTCTGTCTGTCTGTCTCTCTCTCTCTCTCTCTCTCTCTCTCTCTCTCTCTCTCTCTCTCTCTCTGTCTCCTCTCTTGTGTTCATCATCTTCTGTCCAGGCACTGCCTGTGGCTCTCAAGATGCCCAGGGTACAACAATTTTGTCTCCCAGCTCATAAAGCCATAGACTGGTCTCTAACACCATCAAAACTTAGCAATCCCGTGACCTAATGCCATCTCTCAGGGCCCTATTCTATGCCACGTCTGATCTGATAAAGTAATTCTAGGCAAGGAGTTATTGGTTGTCAATGGTTTAAGGCAATATCCCTCCTAGGTCTTAACCCCACACAAGGAATGAATGAATGAATGAGCATACTGAGCACTTACCACGTGCCAAGCATTACACTAAGCTATAACAGAGACCCAAACTGAAAAGCGAGATGTCCCCTGCCCTTGAGGAGCTTACATTCTAGCTTGAGCAGACAGCACACCTGAGCGAATTCAGCTGGAGAGCTGTGGGGATGGGCTGGGGGTTCGCAGTGTTTAGTGCCAAGGTAGATGGCAAGGCCCCGGGGTCTGTAGTCTGCAGTGGCAGGGAAGATGGCAGGTCCCAGTGCTCTTCCATCTTATTACAAGAATGGCAATTGGGTACTCCTTGCCCATGAAAGTGAGCAGTCATGTCTGCCCCACAGAGAAGGGCTGGGCAAGCCTGGGCCCATAACGATTGGGAAGAGAAGATGCCAGGTGGACCTGGGCAGGGTATGATCTGGGGTCAAGGATGGACTTCTCCAAGTCCTGCTTGGATTCTCCCTCTTGCACTTGGTAGGATCTAGGTAAACTGAGGTAGGCTAGACTGTTTGGGGAAAATTCATGCCTGGTTAGTTCTGCCTTCTGGCACCCAAGAGGATGATGCAAGTGGAATTTTCAGACTCCAGGGGCCAGAGGGTTATGGGTAAGGTGTTGGAAGTAGAGGACCTTTCCAGATGCCTCTCCTGTTACACTGAAATGGAATTCAGCAGCTTCATCCCTAGGCTTGCCCTCTCCTACACTTTCCCTTTTCTGTTAATGATGCAGCCATCCTTCCCTTCCTTCGCAGGTTCACGACCGCTGCTTCTTCCCTCTTGCTCCCCTCCCAGATCCCTAAGTCACAGATGCAGTCGATCGTACCTCCACACCAGCTCTACACTGCCCTGGCCAACGTATGCTCTCTTTCAGGGCCTCCTCACCTCTGGCCTGAACTATTGTAATAGCTGCCCAGGTAGTGTCCCTGTTCTCACTCTCTTCCCTCACCAGTTCCTCTTCCTGTCCAACACTCCAATGAATCTGTGATCTTACTGAGGGGGCACTGCCCTCCAGATGGCAACCTGACTGTGCTTGCCCTTCCTATGACATTCTCATCCACATCACTTGTTTTTCTAAAGCGGTTCACCCAGTGTCCTGAGGACCTTCCTCAATTTCTCTTGACAGCTGAAGGATACTGATGGGCACGTGGGCTGTCCACTGGTTATCCCTCACTCTTGCTTTATAGCTAAGCCATTATGTCTTCAACCGTCCATTTCTTCAGTGATGCCCTTGACTGTACTTTTCCTGTATACTTAATTCCTCATTTGTTTTATGGAGTAGTCTGCTCATCCCTACCATGCATTTTGCCATCACTCTCTGAGTGACCTTCATTTTTCCTTCTTCAGATGCCATGGTATTCCACGACTTGTAGATGTGCAAAAACACTGCTAGAATATCAGCATCAAAGATAAGCATTTGTTTTAGAGAGAAGCAGGGATTTATTGAAAGAACTCGCCATTTCCCAGATACGACCCAGCCTATTCTCATCACTGTTCATTTCCACTGTTTGCCCAAAAAGAGTAGTAATGGATGAACTCTATAGATCTATATTCAGTTGTATGTAACCTGGGTTTCTAGACAAGCCTAGGGCATATTGCAGGTGGAGTTGGTGTGAGAACTTGGGGGAAGAAACATTGTTCTTCACAGAGTATGGGGAGCTGAGAAAACCAAGCAACCCCATTTGGTCTCTAATTCCTCTATTTTGTCTCTGACCCTGTTTGTATTGCAACCCCTGCCTGTGTGTGCCACCTTCTTTACTGCTGAAACAGCATGTATACAGAACAGTCCTATTAGGATGGGGAGATGAGAACCAGCTGACCCAAACAAGAGCCTTTCCTGTTACGTGCCCCCGGTCTTATCCCCAAGCCCCCAGTAACAAGCCTTGCCCAATCACAAGGTACACTGCCCTCCATTTACCTCCTGCCTAACTGAAACTGATAAAATCCTTGGCCTTTTGCTCCTTCATGGAGTTTCCCCCTCCCCCCTTCCCCTCTTGCTGGCAAACTCAATAAACCCTTGGTTTTTCAATTTCTGGATATGGTTTTGTTTTCTTCTGGCAACAGCAATTTTACCAACAAGAGATATGAGTGGTTCCAGGCTTGCTTCAATTCTCTAGGAAGGAGAGAGAGAAAGACATTGGAAGTTGCAGACACACAGGGGAAGCTGGTTCCCCAAGATGTCCTTAATTTCCAATTAATACCACTCACTCCAGACACTGGAGAAAGAGTTTCCCCAAGAGATGTCTCTTACTCCTCAAACTATCTTGGAGTTACATTTCCCCTGAACTCCCTCTGATCACCCAGGATTCATTACATGAAATCATACTAAACACAAAAAGACATTTCCTTTTACATACTTATGTATGTCGATACATAATGAGAAATATGAGTCAAGCACTGGACACTCTTATCTCCCACTTCCCAAACTACAGCTTTCCAGTCTTGCAGAGAATCTCAATTGTGAGTCCTTGTTTCAGCTTCTTAGCCAGCTTTTCAGTAAGGCACTATAAAAGAATAAGGGGGAAAAGTGTATTTCAGGCTACTCTGTCTGTGCTCCCTGAGACGCTCTGCTGGGTAACTTTTGCCAGGTTAAAAGAGTGGTAGCACCTTGCCTCACCATCACTCCCAAAGCTTGAGTGTCTGCAAGGAGTTCTATCTCATCATCTGAGCTAGAGAACATTTGAAATCTTACAAATGGCTTTTTTTTTTTCAGGAAGGAAACTACAGCTGGGAAGACGGCTGAAGCTGGCCAGGTAGAGAAGAGGGCAAGGCTCCGGTTAATGCAGCTGCAGGAAGGCTTCCTGTACCAGTTTCCCTTTTCTCTGGTTTCTCGTCCTATACCCAAACGTCATCCCATGTCCTACATTTCCCTAAAGTCAGTTTGAGCCCAGCCTCTTACTGTGAGTTTTATCCATTCAGGTGAATTCATCTTGAGGGCTGACTATTATTTTGTTCTTAGCTCTGTTTCTCCAGTGTCTAAAATAGTACCTTGCACAAAGTCAGTGCCTCGTGAATATTTGTTAGATTGAATGGAGCTGCCCAATAATGTGAGGCTAGATCCGCTGGCCAGACTACAAATAAGCAGGATGCACTTGTCGCCTAGTTACCAAAAATTCTCAATGTCAGGGTTATTAGTCTCAAAATCTTCCCAATAATTACATATAAAGCAGCTGCTGGGGAGAAAGAGAATCTTTATGGCCATCTTTAATACACATTTTTCCCTTTGAGGGCTGCTTTCTCTCGTGTGCTCTTAAAACTGTGTTGTTATTCCTTTCCCTAAAAATTTTTCTAAACCTCAGATAGGTAGCACCCTATGTTTGTATTCTTTCCCTTTTGAAAGTGTGGACCTATTTCTGCTGTGTACATGGCAATGTTCTATTTTTTCCTTTTCTCATTTGTATTTATGTTTAAAATGAATTAAAAAACTAAAAAGTAATTAGATGTGCTGGTCAGCAGGTTTCATGATGAAGGGTATTCTCCCAGGCTGGCACCTGTAGGGGTATTAGTTACACAGGGTCTGCTCTTTAAACCATAGGCCACACGCTCTTGGCCTTCAGAGTGAATGGAGTTCAATTGCTCTTTACCTTCTCTAAAATAATGGCATTTCAAGGGGATACCGAGCAAAGAAGTAGCCAGGTTGAGGGTAAATGACAAGCCTCAAACCCCTCTCTGAGTTAGGGGGATGTCCACTCCAAGTACGTGAAGACTTCCCCCAGCAGAATGGGCAGATGGGAACAATTTGTTCCAATGGCCATGAAGTTGGCTGAAGCAGGCGCTGTAGAGCTCTTAGAGTTTGGTCAGTCATCAAAGATACCAAGGTCATTCACTGTATCCTGGGTCATTGCTGGTCAGCCTGACTTTTGTCCAGCCACTGGACTTCAATGACTCTGGAAGAGGGAGTGAGGCTGACAACTCTGAACAACTTTGCCTCATTCAAATGCAATTTATGCTTGAGTCACGACATTATCTCGTGATGTCATTGGTCCTTTTCAAAAAAGAAGAGGCTTAGAGGACTTCCACTTCCGGGAGCCAAGACGGTGGAGTGAAAAGGTAGTTGCTCTCACTCTCCCCTATCAACCTCTGAAAACCCAGAAAATATCACCCCAGAAAAAAAAAACCCTGGAGCACCTTAACTAGAAGAAAGACGAGGAGCAGCAGTGCAGCAGCCCAGCAAATGGGTCTCCCAGTGCCTCAGCAAAAATAAGGGAGGCAGAACTACAAGGGCCCCAGGCAGACAAGTACCCTGCGACATTCATCTGAAAGGAGGCGAAGAAAACAACCTAAAGGCTTCCTAAAGCCCCGGCCTTGCTGATTCCAACCCAACACCAGGTGAGCTGTAGGAGCCGTGAAGCCTCCAATTGTGAAGAGATCCTGAAGCCCAGGTGGTAGAGCAGGCAAACACCAACACCTGGACCTCCCAGTGCCTCAGTGAGGGAGGGGGAACCGGTGGAAACCAGCTCAGAAAACCACCAGGTGCCTCAGCACTCCAACGCAAAGGAATCTCCCAGTGCATTAGCAAAAACGAGGGAGACAACACTGCAGGAGGCCCCAGGCAGATAAACACCCTGCAGCACCCATCTAAAAGAAGGTGAAGAAAGCTAAAGGAAAGGAAAAGCAGGCAACCTAGAATTGCCTGAAAGTTCCAGCCTTGCTGATCCCAGCCCAACATGAGGTAAGCTGCCAGAAACCTACAGCCTCCAATTCCAGCATAAGAGGCCCCAGCACAAAGCCAGTGACCAAGACCTAGGCTCCCAACACAAGAAGCTTGGGTCAGTGCCCTCTGTTCCCCAGCAGGAGAGCTCAATCTCTTTAAAGGCCAGGGAATAAAGAAACACCATGAGTAAAAAGAAACGTACCATAGATTCATATTATGAGAAGAGTGAAGATCAAGACAGAAATTCTGAAGAGGACAACATTGTCAACAAACCCACATCTGCAACAACAAAAGGGAATATGAACTGGTCTGAAGCCCAAAAAGCCTTCTTAGAAGAGCTCAAGAAGGATTTTAATAGTCAAATGAGAGAGGTAGAAAGTCCTTCAAAACTACAATTGGCCAATTGGAAAAAAATACACTGAAGAAAACAAGTCCCTAAAAAACACAATTGGCCAATTGAAGAAGGAAGGACAAAAACTAACAGAAGAGTATGAAGAAACAAGTCCCTAAAAAACACAATTGGCCAGTTGAAGAAGGAAGTACAAAAACTAACAGAAGAAAACAATCTGTTAAAAACTAGAATTGGACAAATGGAAACTAATGTCTCTATGAGAGAGCAAGAATCAGTCAAACAGAAACAAAAAAATGAAAAAATAGATGAAAATGTAAAATACCTCATCAGTAAAACAACCGACCTGGAAAATCGACTCAGGAGAGACAATTTAAAAATTATTGGACTACCTGAAAATCATGATGAAAAAAAGAGCCTGGACAGTATCTTTCAGGAAATCATAAAGGAAAACTGCCCTGAAGTCCTAGAACCAGAAGGGAATATAACCATAGAAAGAATCCACGATCACCACCTGAAAGAGATCCCAAATTGACAACCCAAGGAATATAATAGCAAAATTCCAAAATTACCAGATGAAAGAGAAGGTGCTGCAAGCAGCCAGAAAGAAAGAATTTAAATATCATGGAACCACAGTCAGGATTACACAGGACCTTGCAGCTTCTACATTAAAAGACCACAGGGCATGGAACATGATATTCCTAAGGCAAAGGAGCTTGGAATGCAGCCAAGGATCAATTACCCAGCAAAAATGAGCATCATTTTTCAAGGGAGGAGGTGGATATTCAATGAAATAGGAGACTTCCAAACTTTCCTGATAAAAAGACCAGAGCTCAACAAAAAATTTGATCTTCAAGTACAGGACTCAAGAAGGACTTAAAAAGGTAAATGGGACAGAAGGATACAATATGTTTTAATAAGGGGGGGGCTGTTTAAACCCCTACAAGGGAATATGAGACTTGCAACCCTTGAGAACTGTATTGTTATTACACCTTGTTAAAGGAGTATACATAAAGAGGGTGGATATTAGTTGACTTTGATGTAATGATAAAAAAAAATCTAATCAATGGGTTAAATGGATCCAAATAAGTGGATCAATCTGATCTTAGAAAATGTACTGAGAAAGGAGGAGGCAGACAAGGGTAAATTACATTACAGGAAAAGACACAAAATCCTATTACAGCAGAGGGACAGAAGGGAGGGGGGAGCATTGTTTGAACCTTACTCTCATCAAGATTTGGCTCAAGAAGGGCATAATATAATCAGTTAGGTATAGAAATCTTACTTGCCCTATAGGCAGTAGGAGGGAAAAGGGGAAAGAAAAGGGGGAGGAGGGAAGAAGCAGTAAGACTAAAGGGGAAGAAAAGGGAAAAGGATAATAAAAGGGGGAGGGGACTGAAGGAGGTGTGGTCAAAAGCAAAACACTAGTGAAGGGGGAAAGGAAAAAGGAGAAAGAAAAGCATAAATAGGGGGAAAGGATGGAGAAAAAGACACAGATAGTAATCATAACTGTGAATGTGAATGGGATGAACTCTCCATAAAACGGAAATGGATTGCAGAATGGATTAAAAACCATAATCCTACAATATGTTGTTTACAGGAAACACATTTGAAAAAGAGTGACACATACGGGGTAAAGGTAAAAGGCTGGAGCAGAATATATTATGCGTCAGCTGAAGTAAAAAAGCAGGGGTAGCAATCCTGATCTCAGACAAAGCAAAAGCAAAAATAGATCTAATCAAAAGAGATAAGGAAGGAAACTACATCCTGCTAAAAGGCACCATAGACAATGAAGTAATATCATTACTAAACATTATTCACCAAATGGTATAGCATCCAAATTCTTACAGGAGAAGTTCAGGGAGTTACAGGAAGAAATAGACAGCAAAACTATACTAGTGGGGGACCTGAACCTCCCCTCTGCACTAGATAAGTCTAACCACAAAATAAACAAGAAAGAAGTTAAGGAGGTGAATAGAACATTAGAAAAGTTAGGTATGATAGACCTCTGGAGAAAACTGAATGGGGATAGAAAGGAATATACTTTTTTCGCAGTACATGGCACATACACAAAAATTGACCATGTACTAGGGCATAAAAACCTCACAATCCAATGCAGAAAGGCAGAAATATTAAATGCATCCTTTTCAGATCATGATGCAATAAAAATTATATGTAATAAAGGGCCATGGAAAGATAGACTAAAAAATAATTGGAAACTAAATAATCTAATCCTAAAAAATGATTGGGTCAAACAACAAATCATAGAAACAATCAATAATTTCATTCAAGAGAATGACAATAATGAGACAACATACCAAAACCTATGGGATGCAGCAAAGCAGTTCTTAGGGGAAGTTTTATATCTCTAAATGCTTACATAAATAAAATAGAAAAAGAGGAGATTAATGAATTGGGCATACAACTAAAAAAACTAGAAAAAGAACAAATTAAAAATCCTCAACTAAACACCAAATTAGAAATATTGAAAACCAAAGGAAAAAAATAAAATTGAAATTAAGAAAACTATTGAACTAATAAATAAAACTAAGAGCTGGTTTTATGAAAAAACCAATAAAATAGATAAGCCTTTTTAATTTAATTAAAAAAAGAAAGAAGAAAACCAAATTACTAGTATCAAGAATGAAAAGGGAAGCTACCACCAAGGAAGAGGAAATTAAAACAATAATTAGGAATTATTTTGCCCAACTATATGCCAACAAATTTGACAATCTTAGTGAAATGGATACATATTTACAAAAATATAAATTGCCCAGATTAACCGAAGAGGAAGTAAAATACTTAAATAACCCCATCTCAGAAAAAGAAATTGAACAAGCCATTGATGAACTCCCTAGGAAAAAATCTCCAGGGCCAGATGGATTTACATGCGAATTCTATCAAACATTTAAAGAACAATTAATTCCAATACTATATAGACTATTTGGGAAAATAGGTGAAGAAGGAGTCTTACCAAATTCTTTTTATGATACAAATATGGTGTTGATACCTAAACCAGGAAGAGTCAAAATAGAGAAAGAAAATTATAGACCAATTTCTCTAATGAATATAGATGCAAAAATTTTAAACAAAATACTAGCAAGTAGATTGCAGCAACTTATCACAAGAATAATACACTATGACCAGGTAGGATTTATACCAGGAATGCAGGGTTGGTTCAATATTAGGAAAACTATCAGCATCATTGAGCATATCAACAAAAACCAACAGAAACCACATGATCATCTCAATAGATGCAGAAAAAGCTTTTGATAAAATACAACACCCATTCCTATTAAAAACACTAGAAAGCATAGGTATAAATGGAGTCTTCCTTAAAATAATAAATAGCATTATCTAAAACCTTCAGCAAGCATTATATGTAATGGGGACAGGCTAGAAGCATTTCCAATAAGATCGGGGTGAAACAAGGATGTCCATTATCACCACTGTTATTCAATATTGTACTGGAAACCTTAGCTTTAGCAATAAGAGAAGAAAAAGAAATTGAAGGCATTAGAATAGGCAAAGAAGAAACAAAGCTATCACTCTTTGCAGATGACATGATGATATACTTAGAGAATCCTAGAGAATCAAGTAAAAAACTACTTGAAATAATAAACAACTTTAGCAAAGTTGCAGGCTATAAAATAAACCCACATAAATCATCAGCATTTCTATATATTACCAACAAAGCCCAACAGCAAGAGATAGAAAGAGAAATCCCATTTAAACTTACTGTAGACATTATAAAATATTTAGGAGTCTACCTCCTGAAACAAACCCAGGAACTCTATGAACACAATTACAAAACACTTTTCACACAAATAAAATCAGATCTAAATAATTGGAAAAACATCAGTTGCTCATGGGTAGGCCGAGCTAATATAATAAAAATGACAATCCTACCTAAGCTAATTTACTTATTCAGTGCCATACCAATCAAACTACCAAAATTATTTTATAGAGTTAGAAAAAATAATAACAAGATTCATTTGGAAAAACAAAAGGTCCAGAATATCAAAGGAACTAATGAAAAGAAATGCAGGGGAAGGTGGCCTAGCAATTCCAGATCTTAAATTGTATTATAAAGCAGCAATCATCAAAACTGCTTGGTACTGGCTAAGAAATAGGGAGGTGGATCAGTGGAATAGGTTAAATATGCAAGACACAGTAGTCAATGACTATAGTAATCTATTATTTGATAAACCCAAAGACCCCAGCTTCTGGGATAAGAACCCACTCTTTGAAAAAAACTGCTGGGAAAACTGGAAAAGAGTATGGCAGAAACTAGGCATAGACCCAAATCTCACACCATATACCAAAATAAAGTCAAAATGGGTTCAGACTTAGATATAAAGGCTGATACCATAAGTAAACTGGGAGAACAAGGAATAGTTTACCTATCAGATCTATGGAGAACAGAAGAATTCATGACCAAACAGGAGATAGAGAACATTATGAAAAGCAAAATGGATAATTTTGATTACATTGTTGAAAAAATTTTGCACAAACAAAGCCAATGCAACTAAGATTAGAAGGAAGGTAGAAAATTGGGAAAGAATTTTTACAACCAGTCTCTCTGATAAAGGCCTCATTTCTAAAATATATAGAGAATTAAGACAAATTTATAAGAACACAAGCCATTGCCCAATTGATAAATAGTCAAAGGATATGAACAGACAGTTCTCAGATGAAGAAATTAAAGCCATCTATAGTCATATGAAAAAATGCTCTAACTCACTATTGATTAGAGAAATGCAAACCAAAACAACTCTGAGGTACCACATCACACCCATCAGATTGGCCAACATGACAAAACAGGAAAATGATAAATGTTGAAGAAGATGTGAGAAGAAGAAACAAAGACAACAGCCAGCTTAGGAAAATGTGCCCTAGTTATCTCAGATGAAACAACTCAGTGTCTTCTGGGACTCATCTTTTACAGCTTCATTCAGTCACCTGCCTGGGCAGTCCATGCATGGAACTGGCAAATGTTAGCACTCAGATCCTTACAGGTGGTAGGGATGGAGTCTATCCTTGGAATTCCATTGGTGGATTGAGGCCCTGAATGAAGAAAGTCTTTCTACCAAAGAACATTGATCCCTTTTTTGTATATACAGTCTTAGAGAGTTGTCTAAGCACTGAGAGGTTAAATGATTTCTAGATGGTCACATAGCCACTATTTGTCAGAGGTGGGATTTGAACCCAAGTCTCCCAGGTTCCAAAGCCAACATTCTGTCCAGTACAGCCACATTGCCCCTCTCACAATAATGACGTCAAAGTAATCTGTGTCATTTTAAACGTCCACTTGGGAATCTATACATTTCTACCCTTATCGTTCCACTTACCCCTTCCTACCAACTTGTTTTGATGTTATTTTTATGGGTGACCTTGAATTTACAAAGAACGTGTTGACAAAATCTGTAACTGTACCAGCATAAAATTGACTATAAGCAACTCAGGAGGAACCAGGCTGCCACAGGTCAAATTAAAATTCTTCTCTTGGAAAATGGTACAGCACGGTTGACTAGAGACAAAGGTCATTTGCCACTTGTTTTTCAGATGCATATCCTCTGATTAGAACCTTTCTAAAATTCAGCTGGAGTGTAGGATAATTGAGAACTCTTCAGAATTAGGTCTCATTACTTGGATGCGTCTCTTTGTCAGGCTAAAGACTAGAAAGTGCCCTATGCTGTGATCCCCAGGGATGGAAAACGTCCAGGTTTTGTGTCCATAACACATTCTTCCTGAAGAATAATCACCTCACTGTTTAGGGTGAGTGGAACTTGAATGAAAAGAAATGAAAGTGAGGAAAAATTTCTGGGAGAATAGGTCAAAGAAAGACCCCAAGGAAGTATAGAAAATGGAGAGGTTGGCTCTTAATTGGGCTGAGGGAGTCCAAGAATCTTAAGATAATGTAGAAGTCTAGAATCCCATGAGGCTGAAACTTATTCCACCAAGGGCAGAGATGGCTTCAGCAGGATGAGACAGTTTTATTTTGAGATGAAAACAAAAATAGCCAGTTTACTCAGAAAGATGAGTCCTCCTGACTCCAGGCCCAGTGCTTTATATACTGTGCCACATAGCTGCCCTGGAATTAGGAAGCCCTGAATTCAAATCTGGCCTCACTCACTTCCTGTGACCCTTGGCAAGTCACTTGACCTCATCGACAGCCTCAGTTTCCTCATCTGTAAAATGAAGATAATAATAGCACCTACCTCCCAGGATTGCCGTGAGCATCAAGCGAGATAACATTGGTAAAGTGCTATGTAAACTTTAAAATGTTCCCTAAATGCCAGCTATTATCAGTAAGAAGGAAGATCTGGGACGCAAACCTAGGTCTTCAATCCAGTTCTCTTTTCATTGTAGCAGGCTGCCACTCTGTCTAATCCCTCTTCCTCATTACAGTGCTTGAGGTCCTTGAAGACAACTCTTACATCCCCCTCAAGTCTCCTCTTCCAGGTGAGACCCTCCTCATTCCTTCAGCCAGTCTTTCCATGGAATGCTCTTCAGTCCCCTCTCCATCATGGGTACTGCTCTGAATGTTCACCAACTGGTCAAGATCTTTCCCAAAATGTTGATCCTAGAACTGAAAACAACACGCCACGTGCATTCTGACCAGAGCTGATAACAGAAGAACTACAACTGCCCTTGTTCTGGCCAAGCATCACTCTCTTAATGCAGCCTAAGTTTGAATTCACTCTTTTCAGCTGCCATAACCCATTGTTGACTTATAATGAATGTTTGACTTTGCAATCCACTCAACTCGTCAGATTTTTTTCAAGCAAATTGCTACGTAATCACATACTTGTGAAATTGATTTTTAAAGACTCAAATGTAGAACTTCGTATTTATTTTGTAATTAAAGTCCATCTTATTTTCAGCTCATCATTCTAGCCTGATGAGATATGTTGGGATTGTGACTCTGTCATCCAACACATTAATTCTCTCACCCAGTTGGGGCCCATCTGCAAATCTGATGAGCGCACCATCCAGGCTAGGGATAAAACATTGAATAGTGAGGTACTAAGCACAGACCCCTAGGGCACTTCGTGATAGACCTCCCTCCACAATGACACGGAGCCATCAAGGACCCTCACTGTGTCCTCCCACTCAAATGTTTCTGATTTCGTTTAGCTCCGCTGCCACGGGATCACAGATGTAGAACGGGAAGGGAGTTTACAGGTCACCCAGTCCAGCCCCCTCATTTCACAGATGAGGAAATAGGACCAGAGAGGTGACAGGTCTTGGACAAAGGTCATCTTGGTAGCCGCAACATTTGAATCCAGCTCCTCGGCCTTCAAAACCAATGCTCCTTATACTGCACCATGCTGCCTTGGAAGCCCAGCATCTCAGCATCTGAATGTGCTCAGAAATGTGGAAGATGGGGCCCATATAGAGGAGAAAGAGAGATCTATTGAGCATGGGTGACTTTGGCAAAGATGAGCCGCACTGAATATTTTAGATTTCTAGCCATAGAAGAGAGGACTGGAAGAAAATTTTTTTATTAATTTACTTTTTGTTTTCAACAATTGTTTCCATACGCTTTTGAGTTTTAAAATTTTCTCCCCCTCCCTTCCTCCCTCCCCAAGACAACGTCCAATCTGATATAGGCTCTACATATACATTCCTATTAAACATATTTTTACATTATTCACGTTGTAAGGAAGAATTAGAACCAAATAGGAGGAACCACAAGAAAGAGGAAACAAAACAAAACAGAAGGAAAAAGAAGAGCAAATAGTATGCATCGTTCTGCATTCAAACTCCGTAGTTCTTTCTCTGGATGTGGATAGCATTTTCCATCATGAGACTTTTGGAGATGTCTTAGACCCTTGCATTGCTGAGAAGGGCTAAGTCTATCAAAGTTAGTCGTTGCACAACGTGGCTGTTACTGTGTACAGTGTTCTCCTGGTTCTGCTCACTTCACTCAGCATCAGTCCATACAAGTCTTTCCAGGCTTTTCTGAAGTCCACTTGCTCCTCATTTCTTATAGCACAAGAGTATTCCATTACATTCGTATACCACAACTTGTTCAACCCCAATTGATAGGCATTCCCTCAATTTCCAATTCTTTGCCTCCATAGAAAGAGCTGCTATGAATATTTTTGTACATGTGGCTTCTTTTCCCATTTTTATGGTCTCTTTGGGATACAGTCCTAGAAGTGCTATTGCTGAGTCAAAGGGTATGTATAGTTTTATAGTCCTTTAGGCATAGTTCCAAATTGCTCTCCAGAATGGTTGGATCATTTCACAACTCCACCAACAATGAATTTGTGTTCCAATTTTCCCACATCTTCTTCAACATTTATCATTTTCCTGTTTTGTCATGCTGGCCAATCTGATAGATGTGATGTGGTACCTCAGAGTTGTTTTTGCATTTCTCTAATCAATAATGATTTAGAGCATTTTTTCATATGACTATAGATGGCTTTAATTTCTTCATCTGAAAACTGCCTGTTCATATCCTTTGACCATTCATCAGTTGGGGAATGACTTGTATTCTTATAAATTTGACTTGATTCTCTATATATTTCAGAAATGAAGCCCTTATCAGAGACACTGGTTGTAAAAATTCTTTCCCAGTTTTCTGCTTCTCTCCTGATCTTGGTTGCATTGGCTTTGTTTGTGCAAAAGTTTTTCAATTTGATATCATCAAAATTATCCATTTTGCATTTCATATCTATCTCCTGTTTGGTCATAAATTCTTCTGTTCTCCATATATCTGACAGGTGAACTATTCCTTGCTCTCCAGTTTGCTTATAGTATCAGCCTTTATATCTAAATCATAAACTCATTTTGACTTTATCTTGGTATATGGTGTAAGATGTTGGTCTATGCCTAGTTTCTGCCAGACTCTTTTCCAGTTTTCCCAGCAGTTTTTGTCAAATAGTGAGTTCTGGGGGCAGCTAGGTGATGTCACAAAAAAAAAATAGTATAATCAAATAGTGAGTTCTTATCCCAAAAGCTGAGTTCTTTGGTTTTTATCAAATTGCAGATGACTATAGTCATTGACTACTGTGTCTTGCATACCTAGTCTATTCCACTGATCCATCACTCTATTGACTGGCAGAAATTTTAAGATGTGATCTAATATGTTCCCCTATTACTCTCAGAGGAAGGATTCTTTTTCACAGCCCCCCAACATTCAAATGTACATTCATCTCCCTTACCCATCCCAGTCTATATATCCCTTACTATTTAGCAGTTTATTATCTTTAATTTACATTGTTATTTATTATTATTATGAACTTGACACAAATCAATGAGCAAGAACATTTCCATTGACAAAATTCCGTACCTCAGAACCGCAAGCTTGCTTTAAAACTCGTTTCAAGTGTAATCTCCAACGTAAAGCCTTTCTGGATTCCCATCTCACAGCTACTAGTGACCCCTCCCCAAAATACTTTTTATTCATTTTCTACATAATTTGTATGTATTTATTTGTGTACATGCTGTCTCCTCCAGTACTGTGAAGGTAGATACTATTTCATTGTCTTTATGCCCCAGGTACTTTGCCCGGTTCCGCTTTAATAAATGCTTAGTGATTTGACTAATTCAGAAACAGTGCCCCAAAGCACCCAGTGTATTCAAATGCTCCTTAACCTCGGGTACCTGGTTCCAATAACAAGCAGCTGCTGGCTTTGCCCACCCCAGGCACTGACTTGACACCAATCTACCAACACGAGCCTGGAAACCTGCCTCTGTGGAGGAAGGGTGAGACCTGGTCAGCAAAGTGTGGGGGGAAAGGACTGTGCTCTGGAGTCAGAGCTTCTGCTCCACCCCAGCTCAGCCACTGATCACAAGGGTGATCTCAAGTGAGCCGCTCCTGTCTCTGGGCCTCAGTTTCCTCCACTGTAAAATGAGGAAGTTGGATGAGGTGACATCAGAAGTCCCTTCCAGCTCTAGACCTATGATCAATTACAGGGCCCAACAGCCAATCCTCCAAAAAAACCTTTATTAAGTATCTGCTGTGTATTAGGCATTATAATTACAAGTACAAGGATGAAACAATCCTTACTTACAAGGAGCTGACATTCTAATGTGGAGGGATGGGGAGAAGGGAAATAGATAAGTACATATATAAGCATATGGAGAATAAATGTAAATGGAACAATTGAAAATAAATACAAAAGACTTAAATAAACAGTAGTTTTGGAAGGAGACACTAACAGTGCATAGGGGAGATAAGGAAAGGCTTCATTCAGAAGATGGTACTAATCTATGTATGAAGGAAATGTTTTTTTTTTTAATGAGGTGATGATGAGGAGAGGCTTTCCATACAGGGAGGATGTTCAGTGTAAAGGCCAGTGTGCCTGGATTGTAGAAGGAAAAAAGAGGATGAAAGGAAGGGAGGGAGGGAGAAGAGAGAGGGAGAAAGGAAGGAAGGAAGGAAGGAAGGAAGGAAGGAAGGAAGGAAGGAAGGAAGGAAGGAAGGAAGGAAGGAAGGAAAGGAAGGAAGGAAAGAGGGAGAGAACAAACAGGAAGAAACTTCAGCATTCCGAACTCCTAGCACCTCACTCTAGTGTTGGATCTGGAGTCAGGAAGACATGAGTTCAATCAGTTACGGTTCAACCTCATGTTTGCTAGGTAAATGACCTTGAGCAAGTAACAACCTTTCTAAGTCTCAGTTTCTTCATCTGTAAAATGGGAAATATTCACCCATACCTCACAAGATTGTCTTCCAGTTCAAATGAGATACTGTCTGTAAAGCCCTTTGCATCTCTTAAAATCTGATATAAATGTTGAATCCAGACAAGTAAATGAGTTTTCCGAGATAAAGAAAAGCCGAGGACCCCAGACCCAGTTTTGAGAGACACACACCATGAGATGTAGATGACAATCCAGCAAATGAGACTGAGAAGGAGGAGACAGCTGGGCATGAGGAGACCCAAGACAGCAGAGTCAGGAAAACCCAGAGAAAGGAGGATCCAGGAGAAGGGAGTCTACCCAGTCAAATGCTGCAGAGAGATCGGGAAGCATGAGGATGGAGAAAAAGACTGTGGGATTTAGCAAATGAAGCCTTTTCATTCTGGGCTCGGGGGAAATAATAACTCCAAAGACATGAGGGCAATTGTTGGGCAAAGGTTATTGTTCAATTCTAGTTCTTCCAGAGTTCAGTTACGTAAGTTTTTTTGTCACTGCAAATGTTTACTATTTCAATTACATTTGGGGGTTCAATAGACTTTGTGGGCCAACGTGGGAAACTGACCATTTTAAAATTGTCTCTGTGGAAAATCAATTTAGAATTTCTGGAACCAACCTAGAAGCGAACTTTTGGAACACAACCCTTTTGTTAATTGGAGAACTTCCTGTGTTCTGAGAACCGTAATTGTGGTGTAACTGCCAAATATAGTTTCTTCATCTCAGCCAAAGTTCCTGAGGCCAAATTGCGAAGAAGGCAAATTGTGTCTTTAGGTTCCTATTCCCTGCTTTCTGGGCTTCCCCTATGCCTTTTTGGGGTTCCCTTTTCCTCCTCTCAATAGCCAAGGTACCCAGTGCCCTATTCTCTCCTAGAATTTGATACACTGTTGGCGGCACTGTGTTCAGGGTGCGAGTTGGAGCTGGAGGGAGACAATCTGGAAAACAATTCGGAATTATTTCCAAAAACGTACTAACCTGTGCATACCCTTTGACCCAGTGATATCACTATTGGGTCTATACTCCAAAGAAATCCAAAAGGAAAAGGACTCACATGTGCAAAAATACTTAGAGCAGCTTTTTTTGTTATCGTAACAAAGAACTACAGCTCATCCACTAAGGAATGGCTGATTAAATTATCGTATATGAAAGTGATGGAATACCACTGTGTTGTAAGAAAATGATGAAGGAGACAGTTTCAGAGAAACTTGGGAAGACTTATATGGATTGATGCAAAATAAAGCGAGCAGAACCAGGGGAAAATTTACACAATAACAATAATATTGTAAAGAGAAACACCTTTGAAAGGTATAAGAACTCTGATGAATGCAATGATCACCTGTGATTCCGGACAACCTTTGATGAAGCATGCAGCCCACCTCCTGACAGAGAAGTGATGAACTCATGGTGCAGATTGAGACATTTATATATTTTTTAATATGGCCAAAGTGGGAATTTGTTTTGCTTCACAAAGGTTTTTTTTTTTGCTTTCTTTTTCAGTAAAGTGGGGAGTGGTAGTGGAAGGAGATTGGAGGGGGAAAAGGGCAGATTTTGGTTAAATTGAAAAAAATAAAATTTAATTTCAAAACATTGTAAGCCCTTAATAAATGTTGACTTAAGTACCAGCCTGCAAACTTAAACAACACTGGTCCAACAACAGAAAAATAAAGAATCTCATAAACCAAGTTGTACTAAGGTATAAATAATTTAAAAGCATAGTGGGTGATTTCCCTACCAAGAAATCTATTTACTTGGGATTGCTGAATGGCTCACTTTGTCCAGAAAGCTGTGTTGATTCTTTTTCCAAATAAGTGGGCCCTATAAAAAGCCAAGTTGTCCAGTCACCCAACTTTGTTGAATTCAGATGAGGGAGACTGAGTTTATTGTGGGTCTCCAGTATACAAGGGGTGGTTCCCCCAAAAGAGTCTCCTTCCAGCTCAGGTTCTTAAAAAAGACAATCCTAAAAGACACTCAGAAGAAGAAGTCAGCTTCTGAAAAAAAAATAACCTGGAGGAAAATTGCTTAGGTTGTTTCTGAAAGGGGCTGGCAATTGTAAAATCCAAAGAAGCTGACCAGGGCCTTTCAGGCAAACAGGATGGCACAGGGTGAAAAACATCATACTGATAGTCCAGAGGGTTGGGTTCAAATCCTAGCCCTATTTTTTTAGTCACTTCGTGGCCTTGGGCTCAGCTGTAACATGAAGAGCTAGACCCGAAGAGCTCTAGCATTCTATGAGGCTAAGATCTTGTGGCTCTTAGCACAGTAATAAAGAATGAAAGCAATTTTGGCAAGGAATTGTCACCAGTGTTTGCTTTAAAACAGCTGTGAGGGGCAGCTAGGTGGCACAGTGGATAGAGCACCAGCCCTGGAGTCAGAAGGACCTGAGTTCAAATTTGGTCTCAGACACTTACTAGCTGTGTGACCCTGGGCAAGTCACTCAACTCCAATTGCCTCCAAATACACACACACACACACACACACACACACACACACACACACAGAGCTCTTAAAAAAATAACACTGGGCTATTATTTTCCTGGAAGCCCTTAGCTGTCTAATCCTTTTTTAAAATAGTATTTCATTTTTCCCAATTATATGTAAACACAATTTTTAACATTCTTTTAAAAAAATTTTGAATTCAAAATTTTCTCCCCCCCCCAAACCCCCTTCCCTAAGATGATAAGCAATTTGATGTAGGTTATATATCTGTAATCATGTAAAACATTTCCATATTAGTCATCTTATGAAAAAAGAAACAGACCAAAGGAAAAAAAACACACAGAAAACAAAGTGAAAATAGTATGCTTCAATCTGCATCCAGGCTCCATCAGTTCTTTCTTTGAAGGTGGATAGCATTTTTCCTCATGAATCCTTTGGAATTGTCTTGGATCACTGTATTGCTGAGAAGAGCTAAGTCTATCATAGTTGATCATTGTTACAATGTCGCTGTTACTGTGTACAGCGTTCTCCTGGGTCTGCTCACTTCACTCAGCACCAGACCATACAAGTCCAGGTTTTTCTGAAGTCTGCCTGCTCATCATTTCTTATAGCACATAGTTCTTGTTCAGCCATTCCCCAATTAATGGGCATCCCCTCAATTTCCAATTCTTGGCCACCACACAAAGAGCGGCTATAAATATTTTTGTACATATAGAGCCTCTCTCCACCTTTTTTTGACCCCTTAATGATCTAATTCTATGGCTAAAACACAATGTTAGCTGTGCTCACAGACACTTAACCAGCAGGGCCAATTCACCTTTTAGCAACAAATAGGGGAATGGGGACAGAATGGGGACAAGGATGTCACAACCCCCCTCACAACTTACCCTGACTTCAGATGGTGCTGAGAATGGTCACGTCCTCCCAGGGACATTCTCATGTCAACAGCAGACACAACTTTGTGTCAAAGCAACAAGTTTCTAGTTGGAGAATGTGGGGCATCTCTGAATGGGTAGGAGAAGTCAGCAGAGCAAGGGAGATGACCCAGTAATCTCTGCAGAGGATTCTTCCCTTGACCTCCCTGAAGTCCCATTCTGTTGGCCCTGGAGCATCCAGCTGGAATTCATCTCCTCACTCAGTGCAAGCTTCTATTTTACAGATGAGAAAGCTGGCCCCAGGTTACATAGCTTGATCAATGTCACATCACTAGTAAAGGCTAGAACAGGTACTAGCCCCCTAGGTCCTAACACTGACTCTGGGTCAAGGCCCCTTCCGACTCTTCTCTTCTCCCCTTGCCCCCACTTCATTTCCCCTAAAAGCTTCCCACTACCCCTTTCTCCCCATGATTTTAGTGAAACTACCTTTTCAACCTTATCATGAACTATTCAGTAGTTGAGGCGCTAGGTGGCGCTGTGGGAAGATTGTTCACCTTGGAGCTAGGAAGACCCCATTTTGAATCCTACCCTAAGCAGCCTTAGCTTTCCCACCTGTAAAATGGAGATAATAATAGCACCTCTATTTCACAGGATTGTTGTGAAAATCAAATAAGTCAACACATAGAATGTGTTTGCAAAACTTAAAGCACCATGTAAATGCTAGAGGTATTTATTACTATTATTGATGATGATGATAATAATAATAATAATAACAACAATAATTGAGGCGACATGGCATTGTGGATAAAATGTTAAACCTAGAGCCAGGAAGACTCAAGTTCAAATCCTGCCTTTGACTGTATGTCTCTGAGGTGCCTTCAAATTCTGCCATTCATGGTTTATTGTCAAGTCAGCCTGGTGAATTAAGGTCTTGCTGTGTTGTAGGAGATCCTTCCAGCACTGGAATACAAAGAAAGGCCAAGCCCTCTTGGCCTCAAGCTGCTGATATTCTAATAGGTTTGGCTCTACAAGGTACTAAGCCTTCAAGGTTTGGATAGAGTCACACAATGAACTGTATTTGCTCACTCACTCCCATAGCCAAATAGAAGAAAACGACAATAATAGTTATCACTTCAAAATTGCTTTATAAGTATCTGCTTTCATCCTCACAACAAAAACCCTGAGAGGTTCTTGCTATTATTACTCCCCATTTCACAGAGGGGAAACTGAGATCAAGTGACTTCCCTGGAGTCAGAGGAGCAAATAAGCATCGGAGGCTGAGTTTGAACTCAAGTCTTCAGGCCCGGTTTTCTATCCATTGGGCCATCTTGCACTTTCTTGCCCTCAGAAGGTTAGCTTCTAGCTGCTCATCACCAGGTTTCAGAGTCTGCACAGGGCTTTTCAGAGCAGCTTCCCAGGCCCGAGCCTGTGTGGGTAGAGAGGATCTGCTTTCATGTTCTTCTCTTTATTTTGAAAGAGGTCTAGGGTACCAGTGAAATTAATTCTTGCTCAGGATTTGCCACAAAGAAGAGCAGGGAAAACATGTCTCCCTCTCTTCTTTGCGGAGGTGGGGGACTATGGGTGTGGAATGTTGCCTAAATATGTTAGCTAGTTTTGTGGTGGTGCAGTGGGTGGGCCTACAGTGAGGAAGACCTGAGTTCAAATCTGGCCTCAGACACTAGCTGTGTCACCCTGGGCAAATCACTTCACCCTGTTTGTCTTGGTTTCCTCATCTGTAAAATAAGCTGGAGAAGGAAATGGCAAACCACTCCAGTAACTCTGCCAAGAAAACCCCAAAGAGTCTTACATGACTGAATATCCACAAAATTTTGTGAAACTTTTTCTCCCTCCATTTTTCCTTTTTTAAATTCATTGTTGCCAGGGATAATATTTTGGGGAGAGGAGAAGGGGCTAGCAGATCAAACCCCTAGAGACACTCTGTCTACCTGATCTGATTTGCATCTTCCGGGTCTGTCACCCTAGGCTGTATTGGAAAAAGAAAGTGATGTGAAAAACAAAGGATATTGATGCATTAAAAAAAAAAACATAAGAAATTGATCCTTGCTTATCCTGGCTTGATCTTCTTTGAACAGGGTGACTGCCTGGCTGGGGGAAGCATTTTTCCAGTAATGGATTATTTGAAGGCAGGCCAATGTTTCTAAGAGTATCAGAAAGAAGCTTCTACCCCAATTACACATGCTCAATATAAACTCTAGGCTTAAAATACCTTCTATTGGCAGCAGCGTTTCCAAACTGACTGACCCTCAGCCCCTCCAGCAGTCTCCTTCATGTTTGTTTACCATTATCCTAACGATTTCCCATGTGGACAAGCCCTTCATTTCTCAGAAGAAATTGCTGCCTGTAACTATGAAATTAACTGATTTGTGAAACAGCCACACTGAAATCACCATTTTTGGGTTCTTGAACATTTCATTCAAGAGTGAGATTCATCTTGATACACACCACAGCTTATAGGAAATAGCTTCTCAGATGCTTGAGATGCCAAAGGCATCTTGCTGGAGCATGAAAATACTAATAGTATTTTGTTATCCCTTTTTTTATTAGTGGGAGAAGAAAATTAATCTCATCCTAGGTAAAAGTAGAAAGCTAATTAGCTGAACCAAGAGAAGGGTAGCATTTGCCCATGAACACTTCAGTCTGATAATGTGCCTATTTTGGGGAAATCACGAAACGGGAATGAGATAAAAATGTGACAAGAGTGACTGTGGCTTCTGGAGCTGTAACTGTAAGAGACTGGCAAATGAGGAGAAAGACTTGCTTTGGTTGGAGTGCCATGAGGAAAGCAATTCCACTGGTGGATAAAATGATCATGGAGTTCGGCAGCTGACAGTGAGTGCCGCGCAAAGAAAGTTGAAGCAGTTAGGTGGCACAGTGGAGAGAGCGCTGGCCCTGGAGCCATGAAGACCTGAGTTCAAGTCCAGCCTCAGATTCTAACTGTGTGACCCTGGGCAAGTCATGTCACTTCTCTCTGCCTCAGTTTCTCCATCTATAAAATAAGGATAAACATAGTGCCCGTCTCCCAAAATTGTTGTGAGGATCAAAGGAGACAGCATATTTAAAACACTTGGCAAACCTCAAAGTGCTATGAAAATGGTAGCAATTTTCATTATTATTAGATGAGGCTTGGCAGGTCCATTCAGAACTGGGCTTCAAGGGAAAGGATCTCCGTGTTGAGAGGTCACTCCTAATCAAGAATCTCCTCTGTAGCATGCAGGACGAAGAGTCATCTAACCTTTTGCCTGGAGTCATCTCCAGTGGGGAAACCCACCACCACCTAAGAAAGTTCGTTGCATTTTGGGATAGGTGTAAATGGGAGGAAGTTATTCTGCTAAGACTAAAGTTGCCTCTTTTTCTCTCACTTCAAAAAGCTTCAGTGGGAGGGATGACCACGTGACGAGCACATTGTGTTCACCCTGACATAAGGGGAAAAAATTCACTCACCCTAACTCAGCAAGGAGTAAGGGCTGGGGATTTTCTTTTGAAAGGGGCAAGGAGAAAAAGGTTCATTCTTGCCCTCAGAGCCCTTTTGTGCTGACTAGGGAGGCAGACAAAAGATAGAGCTGAAAAGATACTAACTTGCCTCCAGGTTTTCTGTCTGAGTAGCCTCACTCTAAGAGAGCAATAATACATCTCCAAAGCAACAAGGGAGTGGCAATGGTGCTTCCATGGATGGAAAACAGAATCCAGAGAACAGCAGTAACATAGTGGAGGAGCAGCAGGTGGTGGCAGAGAGCCGTGGCAGAGAGCAGAGAGTCTTTTGATGATCACTACAGGGATGAAGAGCACAGTAAAGTCTGGACTTCCAGGCCCTCACCTCTAGTAGCTGTGGAGTCCTTTGACCCTGACAAGAGGGTCCCTGAGTCCTGTCAAGGAGATGCAAGAGGCAGACCCAAGAAGCTCAGAGGTACAGTTAGTTGCCAGAAACAGATTCAGGAGGACCCAGAGAGAAGAGATTTTCCCAACTGTGCAAGGCAGGTAGCACAGAAGCCAAAATCCCCTTATCCTAGAATGTGAGTTTCCTAGGGATTTGTTCCCTCTGCCTATTCAAGAATGAGTCCATAGGAAATCGATTCTACCCATTTGTGAATGGAGAACTGAAAATGATACTACAGCATGGTTTCTTCCTATTATTTACTTTGCTATTCTGTTCCAAATATAGATGTTGTTATTTGATTTATGGTTCCTGCCTAGTCCATTGGTAGAGTAGACACCAGATGGGGGCTTAAGCCATGCTCATTCTGAGCATCAAATCTTTGAATTCAGGATTTTAAAATTGAGTGGGATACCTGTTAAACTAATGCTCTTCCAGGGATGCCAAAAGGCTGCAAGGTATAAAGAACCACAATCATGGGGGAGGAAAGGGAAAGATGTATGGTTTTCACATTGGGTTGCAGCACGCTGCTGATAATGACTTGTGGACAAAAAGTGGCACAAAAGACATTATTGAGAGTATGTCTGTCTGACAAAAGAAATGAACCAGGCATGTAGGGAGACTGGTAGATCATAATTGGATAGCCCAAGGAGTAAATTGGTACCATGGAGAATGCGAAAGAACTAGAGGAAGGCATCTCACGTTTTGAATGGGTCTCTTTGGATTATTTTATTATGACAACTGGAAAAAAAATTACACAAGAATACGAAGACATGGAGAAGGTGTTATCTACACCAATGATATCACCTACCTGCCAAAGTATCTTATTTGAACATTTCAGTGGTCTCTGAGTCTGTCAGTGTGAGTACTCCCTTCACTGATGCAGATAGCAACTCATCTGTGACTTATTAAACCTCTTCAAGAGATTCTGGGGCCAAAAATTCATCAGTTCATGGCCTATTGATGAACTTCCCCAGAATTAACTAGGCTGGCCCTCCAATGCCAGAACTTTGCAATCCATTGCCCAACTCAAGCTTGTGGTCCAGTGGTTGAGCCTCCAACAATCTAAGGTCATCTCTGTATCATAATGAGGCATCAGAGGAGACCTTCATAGTATCAACTATGAAAAAATTAGCCAGTCTATCACTGTACCTCTCATGTAGTCTTGTCCTCCCTCAATAAGCATATAATGTTAAGAAGTTTAGTTGATATGTGTTAAGATGATTAAAATCAGTCCTCTTTTCTGCATTTATTTTTCCTATGTCTCTGACTGGCTGGGTCCTTTGGCTAGGGCACTGAGAATTTGACTGTTTTGATGATTCATTTAATGAAACAATGGGTTTAATGGATTTTTCTAAGGGCTAAATTCTGCTAAAAATGAGTAGAGAGTGAATTTAGGCTCTGTTTCAATCATTGGTTTTGGTCACATTTGGTCTGAAGCTTGAGAATAGAATATCTTATTCTACTGAGTATTTCAATACTTTCATGGATCTGTGAGTTTATAGATATGGGAAAATCTCAGTGAAGTCAGAAGGGTCACTGTGGTAGAGTAGAAAAGGTCTTAGAACTGACTTGCCCGGTATCATACATCTAGCAAGTGTCTAAGGCAGGATTTGAACTTTGATCTTCTAGATTCCAAGTCCAGCATTCTGTTCATCCAATTATTCTACCATCTAAACTGAAACCAATTATATTGAAATATAGTATTCAAAATGTAAGGAAAAAAAATTCACAGACCCCAAATTAAGGAACTCCTTTACTTCATGAAGCCTTTCCTATTCTTCCCAATGGTTGCCAAATTATCTGTCCTCTCTGTCTGTCTGTCTGTCTGTCTCTCTCTCTCTCTCTCTCTCTCTCTCTCTCTCTCTCTCTCTCTCCCCCCCCCTTCCCTCTCTCTGTCTCTATCTGTCTCTCTCCATGCTGTCTCCCTAGGATGCAGTGTGAGTCGCTCCTGGAATGCAGCAACTGTTTGTCTTTGATTTTTCTGTCCCCAGCACCTAGCATGGTACCTAGCTAGTGCTTGGTAGGTTCTTAAAGAATACTTATTTATTGATTGGTTGATACCTGGTTAGAAAGCCACCTTAGAGTCTCTGCACTGTGCTAGGCTTCTGCTTTCGTTTGTCTATGACTTTGACTGTGGGCAAATCATTCTACCCTCCCACACCCCCTTCTGAGCTTCAGTTTCCTCATCTATAAAATTTGAGGGTTGAACTGGCTCATATCTAAGTACCTTCCAGCTCTAAGTCAAAAGACCTCTCATAATTAGAGAGAAAGCCAGCCCCTCTTGAAATCAAATGCTTTGGTAATAGACTTATTGCTTTTCTGACCCTATGGAGCCATTTTATGTTGCCAAGGGAGCTATTGCTCTAGGTTTCCAAATGCTTTTAAAAATTATTAATTTATTTTTAGTTTTCAACATTCACTTCCATAAGATTTTGAGTTTTAGATTTTCTCCTCCTCCCAACCCCCCCCCTTCCCCAAGACAGCATGCAATCTGATATAGGCTCTACTTATACATTTATATTAAGTATATTTTCCCATTAGTCATGATGAAAAGAAGAATTAGAACTAATGGGAGGAACCACAAGAAAGAAGAAACAAAATAAAACAACGAAAGAAAAGGAGACCAAATAGTATGCTTCCACTTGCATTCAGACCCCAAAGTTCTTTCTCTGGATGTGGATAGCTTTTTCCATTGTGAGTCTTTTAGAGTTGTCTTAGATCCTTGCATTGCTCAGAAAGGCTAAGTCTGTCAAAGTCAGTCATCTCACAATATGGCTGTTACTGTGTACAATGTTGTCCTGGTTCTTTTCATTTCACTCAGCATCAGTCCATACAAGTCTTTCCAGGTTTTTCTGAAGTCCACTTGCTCCTCGTTTCTTATAGCACATTAGTATTCCATTACAATCATATACCTCAAATTGTTCAGCCATTCCCCAATTGACGGTCATCTCCTCAGTTTCCAATTCTTTGCCACTACAAAAAGAGGTGCTATAAATATTTTTGTATATGTGAGTCCTTTTCCCATTTGCATGATCTCTTTGGGATACAGCCCTAGAAGTGTTATTGCTGGGTCAAAGGGTATGCATAATTTTATTGCCCTTTGGGCATAGTTCCAAATTGCTCTCCAGAATGGTTGGATCAGTTCACAACTCCACCAACAATGCATTAGTGTTCCAATTTTCCCACATCTTCTCCAACATTTATCATTTTCCTGTTTTGTCTTGTTGGCCAATCTGATAGGTGTGATGTGGTACCTCAGAGTTGTTTTGATTTTCATTTCTCTAATCAATAGTGACTTGGGGCATTTTTTCATATGACTATAGATAGCTTTAATTTTCTTCATCGGAAAATTGCCTGTTCATATCCTTTGACCATTTATCAATTGGGGAATGACTTGTATTCTTATAAATTTGACTTGGTTCTCTCTATATTTTATTTTATTTTAGGCAATTGGGGTTGAGTGACTTGTCCAGGGTCACACAGCTAGTAAGTGTCAAGTGTTTGGTCTGAGGCAGGATTTGAACTCAGGTCCTCCTGACTTCAGGACCAGTGCTCTATTCACTGCGCCACCTAGCTGCCCCCTCTATATATTTTAGAAGTGAGGCCTTTATCAGAGACACTGACTGTAAAAATTGTTTCTTATCTTTTTGCTTCCCTTCTAATCTTGGTTGCATTGGCTTTGTGCAAAAACTTTTCAATTTAATATAATCAAAGTCATCCATTTTGCATTTCATAATGTTCTGTATCTCTTGTTTACTCATAAATTCTTCCCTTCTCCATAGATCTGATAGGTAAACTATTCCTTGCTTTCCAAATTTTTAAAACAAAATTTAATGCTGTAAAATTTGTGAACAAAACATATTGTATGTTACATGCCAAATATGGCAGTGCATTGAGTTGACTTTGTACATAAGAGGTCACTGGCTCTGGTGGAACTGTGTTCTACTGCTCCATTGGCTTCATTTTAAAAACTTAAGTGATTTCAGACAGTCCAGTGACCTCAGGACTGGCACAGCAGAGTTGGAAATGACCAGCTTTCATTCTACGGGCAGATGGTAGAACACAAACACAACTATTAAAATGTTGCCAGTTCATTGTTCTTTGCCTGGAGCCCCAGTGTTCATGTCCATCTTCCATGTTTGTGTGACATAAATGGTGCAGTTCGATCGTAGCATTGCCCGTTAGGTTTATGCTCTATGATAGAGAGTGAAGGGGTAAACAGTTATCTGATGAGTATGCCTTCTTTTGTTCTAATCAAAGCTCTCCCAGGAATGGGCTGTCTAGGATGAACAATTCCTCCATCACCTCTAACGATCTTGAATTACTGATAGTATAATGAGAATCTCTGTTCTTGGGTGTGTCACAGAGTCTATTTGAAATGAAATGTTTATTCCTATGCCAATGAATATGTATGAACACATCATCTTCCCAATGGTCTTAAAAATTAGATCAATAATAAAGGGTTTTCATCCTTTCTAATCAAAACAGTCCATTAATATTCATGGTTTGTCATCTGTAAAGTCCTATTCTAGAGTCATCCAAGAAATAAATCACACATGCGCATGCACCCACCCGCCCACATTCATTCTCTGTCTCTCTGTCTCTGTCTCTCTGTCTCTCTCTCACACACACACCCCCCAACACACACACACACCCTCCACATTCTGAGAAGTCAGATGGAAACACAGCACCCATCTCACTACCTGTCAAGGAAGGATTCAAATAAAAGGTGGTATTTGAGCTGAGTTTTGAAGGAGACTAAGGGTTCTAAGAGGCATAGGTAAGGCAGGTGTGCATTTCAGGTAGGGCTAACACACTGTGCCAAGGTCTGGAGGTGGACGTGGCATTATGTGTGTAAGGAACAAGAAACCCAGTTTGACTGAACCAAAAAGTGAGTGAATGGGAATATTGCATAATAACCCTGGAGCGGTAAGTTAAGGCAAGGTTGTGAAGGACTCCGGATCCAAGCAGAGGAGTTTGCATTTCATTCCCCAGACAACCAGTTGCTGCTTGAGCAGGGAAGCAGCATGGTCACACCAGTAGTTTAGGAATATCACTTTGGCATATTTTAAGAATCTCATCGTGTGGAGAATGGGTGACAAGGGGAGAGCCTGGAAGCTGGGAGAATAATTAGGAAGCTCTTGCCATCGTTTAGCTACAAAGGGAAGAAGAAATGTAGGACGGGAGTTAGTAGGAATGGAAAGATCAAGTGAGGGGGTTTTAGGATAGAGGAGAAGGAGCGTCTCTGTAGGCTGTAGGAAATGAAGATGACGATGATGATCATTTGAGATGATGTGGATTCTTGCCTCAATTCTCCATTTTATTATGTTAGTCTATCCTCCTCATTTTACCGAGAAAGAAAGCAAGGCCTCGAGAGGGGAGGCGTGTGGATGGGAAAGTGAGAGAATATGGGAGCATGGCTGGAGCGGATGGGGACACAGATCAGGTTCACCTGACCAGCTGTAAGCCAGCCAAGCACCTGGCGAGAGGGAAGGATTTCAATAGCTCTTTCTCCTTCCCCCTTTGCAGAAAACAGTGCTGGGAAAATATCCACCACACTTTAAATTTCAATCTGTTTCTTCAACAAAGTGCTGGACAGTTGGGAGGAGAGTATAAGAGGGGAGCAAGCAGTGAGCCTGGGTGAAAACCCCATCATTACCTTGGTAAAAATATTTCTCTGCTTTTTAAATGTTGTTTGATATGAATATTGCTTTTGACCAAGCCTATACATTTACTCTGCAAGAATGAAAGAAGAGACACTTGCCCATGCAAAGAGACTGTGCTGGTTTACCCCAGGGTAGGGACTGAATCTTTGAAAAAGAAAGAAAGAAAGAAATTCTGATAATTTCTGAGAATATTCCAGAGCATGCTTTTGAACCTAGAGAGGGAAAATTAATAGGGAGACTAGTCAGTACCAGAGAGGCATCAGCACTGGGGTGGTTGCCCTAGGTGTACCTGAGGGGCGTGACTCGTATTTGGCATCACATCATCATGGTCATAGTCAGCATTCATGTATCGCTTTAAGCTTTGCTGAATGCATGACAAACATCATCTCATTTGTTCCTCACAACAGCATTAAGAAGTGGGTGTTATTATTATCCCTATTTTACAAATGAGGAAACTGAGGCAGGCAGAGGTCAAGTGACTTGCCTAGGGTCACACAACTAGTATGTGTAGGAAACTGGATTTGAATTTAGGTCTTCCTGACTCCAGGTCCAGGGCTCTCTCTATCCACTGTGTACCAGCGACCTCATAGCAGATACTGCAGAATGCTGCAATTATGGTCATGAATACCTGTCAGGAAAAATCAGCCAAGTGCAGTGGGTAGCTGTGTGACCTTGGATGGATTACTTAACGTCTCTGGATTTCTGGTGCTTAACTGTAAAGTGACTGGGCTTTAGATGATCTCTAAAGACCCTTTAACCCTAAATCTCTGCTCTGAAGGTCTCGTCTTTGTAGGAACTTGTTTATGAAGACAATAAAAGAAGTGGTGGACCACATTTTTTTAGATTTGCCATTAACAATTTTAATATTAAAATGTCTAAGAGCTCTAAGCTCCTAAATTAGGTGGGAATTAGATGGGAGACTGGGGAGATGGAATTACTGGCAACAGAATTTAATAAATTAGTATAGCCTGATGATGGCACAGCATGGGTCCTTTCAATTATGTGGGAATATTAAAAGGAATGGAAGAAAAGCAAAGAATAGAAAACATAATCTGAATGTTGATTACTTTTGATGTTAATGAGGGTCTAGGACCCAGGTGACGATGACCTTTCAAGGTGGAGGCCATCATTGCACAGTTGTTCACAAAGCAATGTATCACGGCCTCTGCCTGCCCCACTATTTGCCACTCAGGCCCCTGCCCCTCAAGCCCCCTCCCCAACTTCTGCTCAGATGTCACATGCTGTCTCAGTGTCCCTGCATTTATACCCCTCTCCTAGCACTTGGAGGTCAAGGAAATGTCTTCTAGAAATCCCATCCAAAAATCTAGAAAAATCTAGAAATCCTCTCCCAAGCCTTTCCTGATCTCCTACCTCATCTCTCGAAGGCATGCTGACTCATTCACTTTCCAGTGTATTGCCTTGTGACAGAAAGCAGGCACTTATTGGTAGCTGTTTAAAGTATAACCAGAGGCTGCCCTCACAATGAGAGTCAGAGTTAGAGAAGGCAGCGAATGCTTATGTGCCAGGCCCTGGGCTAAGCATTGAAGATACAAAGAAAGGCAAAAGACAATTCCTTTCCTCAAGGAGCTCCCAGGGGCAGCTAGGTGGTGCAGTGGATAAAGCACCGGCCCTGGATTCAGGAGGACCTGAGTTCAAATCCAGCCTCAGACACATAACACTTAACTAGCTGTGTGACCCTGGACAAGTCACTTAACACCATTGCCTAGCAAAAAAAAGAAAAAAAGAAAAAAAGAAAAGGAGCTCCCAGTCTCACCAGGGCAGACAATACCCAAAAAGACACTGAAAGGAGGGTGGGGGCGGGATGCAAAAATGATCTGAGGTGGTGTAGGCTCATCTTGCAGAATGATGAGTTTCCAGATGAAGTTCCCTTGTGGGAACTGAGGGACGTGATGCTTGTCTCAATCTTTCTCCAGATGAGAACGTGATCCCTGAGGAGCAAAATGACGGGCTTTATTAGCTGCCAGGTGACGTTGGCCTCAAGGGACAGTATTCCCCTAAGAGCTGCTGGAAAGTCCTATGCTCACCCTGGAGATTATGGACTCCACCCACCCAATCCTGAGGGAGCTGGGTCAAGTTCTCTGTGGTTCCTAGACAGCCAGCAACCTCTTCTAGCAGGGCGGCCACTTTGGGGTCATTGGTCTAAGAGGATATGGTGGGCACACCTTTATCTAGGCAGACTAGCTCTCATGCCACCATTGGGAAACCCAGCCTCCTCTCAAGACCTAGTGTGTCTCATTGTGCTCTGGTTTCAGAAGCAGGGAATAATTAAGTCAATCAGTCATGCAAGCAACCATTCAGACATGCCTAGCTGTGTGCACTTTACTTCTAGGCAGACAAAAAGGAGACTTCTCTTAAATGCAGTTAAATGGTATCAGGCAGCTGCCCCCAGCCTGTCTGCAGACACCCTCCAAGCTAGGAACCCCTGGCCACCACTGAAGGCGCCCAGCTTTCAGCCTTCCAAAACCAGCAAAGGAGGTTCGACCAATAAAACCCAATTCCGCTCACGACCAATGGGAGAAAGCGGTCAATTAGGGAATTCCTGATTTGGACTGACTTCTCGGGCTGCTGAGCCTGGACTTTGGCCCCGAACAGTGAAAAGCTCCCTACCAGTTCTTTTCATCCTTCAGGCCCCACCTCCAACCTCTCTGGCCTCACCACCAGCCCTGAGAACGAGCTCTTTTCCAAAATTGTCATGGTCCGATAAGAATCCTCTTAGCCTCACTGGCCTTCCTTCACCTCCCTCCTCTTCTGTTTCTAAACCACACGAAGCCTACTGCTGCCCACCCTCAGCTCCTGGAGCTACCTCATTTAGGCACCAACCACCCTACTGTCTCTTCTCAGGACCTCCCCTTCATGGTCATCTCTATCTTCAAAGGCTTCTTGAGTTAGGAGATTGATGTGAGACAAGGAGCCCGGGCTTCAGATGGCCATGGAAATAAGTCCTGTGGCAGCTAGAGAACTAATTGGTAAAGGCTTTATCTACCCCGGGGGTTGGCATGAGTTGGACACTTTTGCCTCCTGGGCCTCCTGGATGATAGGGCACAGGCACCCTCAGCCACTACCCCCAAGACCCCACCTCGGTACCACCTCCCAGGATAATAGAAAGACCAGGTCTCAGGACACCTGGATGGAAAGAGTTCCGGCTTCAGAGTCAGAGGACCTGGGTCCGAATCTCTCCTGAGTACGCATATACTGCCTATGTGACCTCCCCCAAGCCACTGAAACTCCTGGGCCTCAGTTTCCTCCTCTGTGAAATGGGAGATAAATACTTATTCTGTACATACTTGTTGTCTCCCTCATTAGAATTCAAAGAGTGATGAATAAGGATTGTTTCATTCTTTGTCTTGTAGCCCCAGTGCCTGACACATAGTGGGAGCGCAATTAGGGTTAGGGTTAGGGTTAGGGTTTGAAAGGCCGGGATTTTGCCTTATCCAGATACGGTTCTGCCATGATAGTGGTGAAGGAAGGAAGGGACAAACACAATCCCAAGGTCAACAGGATGTATTGGGGCATGTTTTCGACAGAGGAACTTGAAAGAGAAAAAGGAGACCCTTCTGTTGTCCTCAGGTGGCCTCTTAAAATGAGAACAGAAACATCTGGATGATTTTCTGTGTGCTCTTCCAAACAGAGCTTGAAAGGAATTATCAAATGCACCTCCCTCCCTTGCTTGCAGGAGGAGGGGACGGCGGGGTGGGACAGCTTGGGTTTTGTCAGTCTTGGTTGACACATTGGTTAATTTTCCCCAACTGGCTCTTTTCCTTCTTTCTTTTGTATTCCTTGTTACAAGAACTGGCACTCTGGGGAGAGGAAAGAGAAAGGCTGAAAGTATTTGGAAATGAAGGTGATGTAAAAGCAAACAACAGCAGTAACTATTGTACGAAATCAAGTTCATTAGGGAGCAGTGAAGATAAAATCATGGTGAATTAATTACTTACTCCTTATTACAGCCGGCATGCAAGCTTGAGGCCAGACTGCTGCGGCAAAATTGTGCTGTGCTCCTATAGAATCATCTTGTCTGACATATTTATCCCCATTTTCTAGAACTTGGAGCATCATTTTACCATTTTAAATGACTCTGTTTTTTGTTTTTTTGCTTTTTGGTGAGGCAATCAGGGTTAAGTGACTTGCCCAGGGTCACACAGCTAGTAAGTGTCATGTGTCTGAGACTGGATTTGAACTCACATCCTCCTGATTCCAAGGCCAGAGCTTTACCCACTGTGCCACCTAGCTGCCCCCATTTTAAATGACTCTGGAACTTAGAGTTGTTGAATCTTTGTCTTTAAGGCACATTGTTTCATACGTGTCAGTGATTTATTTCTCACCAAGTTCTCAGACAGAAATATGATCGCTAATTTTAATATAATTTTATCAGAAAAAATATGATCCCCTTTTGAAACATCTGCTTGGTGAAGCAGGGCCCTGAATTCTTCCAGGGAAGACAGGACAGGCCTGTGCTCCCTTCTGCCATCTACAGGCCACAGCACACAATGCCTGCCCCAGGGCAGACACGCCACCCTGTCGGATCAGATGACCATTTTTGTTGTGCGTTAAGAGAAGACAAACTGTAAATAATTAGGTTAAGGTTTGGGATGTGATTTTTTAAAAATTTGTGTTGTTGTGTCCAAAGGTTTGTTTTGTTGTTGGAAACTGTGATGATGTCTCTGTCTTGTTTGTCCCTGTTGGTTTGCCGTGTTTTCTCCCCCATCAGACTGTAAGCTCCTTGAGGGCAGGAACTGTCGTCTTTGTATCCCTAGCACTTGATACAAGGCCTGGTACATAGGAGAGTGCTCAATAAATGCTTGTTGATGGACCGATTCTGCATCAATATGGGATGTTGTTCTAAGCTGGATTGTGTGGCACGGGGCAAAAGGAAAGATTTCCAAGGGTCATTGTTGTTGTCCACTTGTGTCTGACTCTCCATGACCCCATTTGGAATTTTCTTGGCAAAGATACTGAAGTGGTTTCTTCTCCAGCTCATTTTACAGATGAGGAAACTGAGGCAAACAGGGATAAGTGACTTGCTCAGGGTCACCCAGCCAGGAAGTGTCTGAGGCCAGATTTGAACTCAGGAAGATGAATCTTCCTGACTCCAGGCCCAGCGCTTTGTGCACTATGGCACCCCTGAGCCACCCCCATCCAATTCATAGCAAAACAGAAATCAGAGAAGGCATACATAGAAGACTACATACCAGACATTGTCAATGAGGTAACTGCTCACCCAAGGGGAAACTCTCCAGAGTCTCTGGTGTGGCAAGCCTGATGGGGCCTGAATGACATTGCCAGCTCCTCTCATGTCTTCCCACAGTCTTTTCCTTCACTAACCTGCCGTGGGGTTAGCCTCCTCCAATTTCCTCTCATTACTGGAAGCCAGAAGCTTCCAAATCAACTCAAAGCTTGAGGAAGGCTGAAGAAGACTGAAGAGGCCCCTCTGCTCTCAAAAAGAGTGCCCTGGTCCTCACATTGGGCAAGGAACTCATCTCTACCACTAAAGAGAGAGTCTCCCAAAAAAAATTTTAAAAAAGAGAGAGAGTCCCAAACCTTTGGGCTTTGGGACAGGGGTTAAATTCACAAAAAGAGGCCCAGGTTGGGGAAATGACTTCCCTATGGTCACACAGATAGTCAGAACCAAAGAATTTGAACAGTTTTTTTTTTTTTACTCTAAATCCAGTATACATTCTGCTATTCCATCCTGTGCCTCTTGCCCTCAAAGGCAAACGCCCATATTCTCATGGTTCTCCAGGGATCTTAGAGTGAAGCTCAGGCACAAAGAGAGACAGATTAACTAGTAAGAGACTGGATCAGGGTTTGAACCCATGTCTTCTGACACCGACATTCTTCCCATTATATCACAGTCTCTAGGGAAAACAGATTTAAGAGATGACCTGTGGCGTGCATCATAGGAATAAACTACCCTTTGTGCCTTGGAGTGTCAACTGAGCAAAAAAAAAAAGTAAAAAAATTAAAAATCATCCTCCTGTTTTAAAGGCATTTAGTTTAAAAAATCTCTTTTTGCATTAGATTTTCTCCAATGCCTGTGTAACAGCTCATTCCAAATTTAGAAGATGGCTTTCCAGTTCATGCAGTGCCTTTCATTCAGCACAGGTTTATAGTCAAAGCAGCTAATATAATATAATGTCTTTGTTGATCTGACTAAAGAGCTGAAGTAATTGGTGATTCCATTGTTAAACTGCTGTGTTCTGGGCTTTATTGCTCCTTTCTTCACAGAATAAATATCTTTTTATTTTTTCATTTAAAAATTGAATGTTTTACCTGGTGCTTTTTTTTTTAAACATCACAGTCCTTTCCTGCAATACCCTTCCCCCCTCAACCCTCCATACTACTCTGTCATTGAACCCAAAGGCTTGTAGGACTGTGTCCTCCCACAAATGGCTCCTGTCTTAGAATCACATAGACTGGGTTCAGTCTTGGGGAGACCTGACCCCAACTCAGGCTTTTTCTGGACTCTCTGGCTCATTGTCCCCACTTGAAGTTATTCTGGAAAAATCTCTTCTGGCTTGTGCTGGAGCAAATCTCTTAAATAAAACTTAAGTATGGCTCATGTCTAGGGCCTCCCCTACAAAGAATTGTCGATGAGCATTTACTAAGATGTGCCTGGCACTGTGCTAAGCAGTGGGGAAACAAAGGCAAAAACAGCTTCTGCTCTCAAGCAGCTCATCACAGTCTAATTACGGAGATCATCAGGATTCCTTTAGGAAAAGGTGCTCAGTGGACAAAGTAGATTATCAGGTATAGGACAGCTATTTATTTCTTCCACTACCAAAGAAATGTAAGACGTAAAAGGCTCATAAGTATGTACTGAGGGACTCTTAAAACACAAAACAGTAGCCTATAACTCCTAACATATTCTCCTTCAGGGTAAAAGACTTCTGGAAGGCTTGTGGTACTCCCAAACAATATTTCAAATTCACCATGGATCGTCACTGTTTGAGCAACTCACTTAGTCCCGAGCTTCTGGCAATTAGACATAACTGGCTGAAGAATCCTCTAGGAATTAAGGTTCATCTCTTTCAAAAGCTGTTATGGATATTCCCTCCTCCTGCATAACCAGCATCAACCTTAGGGTCTCCCAGTCTCAATGTATTTCCCAAAATGGTGGCTGCTATCATTCCTGGTTGTTTTTAACATTTCCAATACTCCATAATGGGGTTAGAGGCCAGGACCTTCTCTTCAACATTGGCCTCACAAGCAGAACCACTCGCAGTTGCAAAGTATGCTGTGGCATTCTTAGCAGAGACTAACTCACAAAGCAGTTAACAAGGTTGGAAATATCCGCCTCTCAGAACTGTGGTTGAGGGACCTGGGCTCAAGAAAAAAACCACAAAGCAGAAGAGGGGGCCCCTCTGCCCCTTTGGTTGTAATGTCCTATCTCTCCCCCTCTTCTTTGCCTTGCTGAGGAACTAAGGAAAAAGACTGAAATTCCAAAGATTGAAGATGGGGAAAAAAAACAAACAAACCCAGTTAGAGGCCTTGAACATAAGCAGATAAACTAGTGAGGAAGATATTAATAAAGGAAAGGAATATAGCCTCCAGTTCTGCCAAACGAGTCCAGACATTTATGAATAAATATTCCAAGACAAAGGCAAATGAATCAATGCCTGGTGAGGCAGAAGGGTTCCAAAGAGAGCATGGAATACAGTAGGATGTCCTCAAGGTTTAAAAGAGAAACAAGATCTGTGAGTGGAGCCCAATAGGCTTGTGGTCAATCAAGTTGCACTGCCCCCTTTCACAGGAGGGAAATAGTGCAATTCAGAAATATCCAGCCGCCACCTTCGTAGGAATGCTTCTCCAGTCTTCTCCACTGTTCCCATACATACCTACCCTGAGGCAATTCAAGGCTGAGCTAAGAGCCATGGACCCTTGGGACTTTATTGTGTCTTTCATAAGCACTCCAGTACTTAACCTACTAACATTACTCATCCTTTAAGTCCCAGCTCAATTCCCAAAACCTCCAAGAACCTTTCCCAAACCTCCTACCACAGCGATCCCTGCGGGTTCTGAACTCCAGAGACGCAGGGTGGTGTCTTGGAAAGAGCTCAGGTCTTAGAGTCAAACAGCCTGAGTTCAAATGGCATCTCTACCAGTAACTACCTGTGTGACCTTGGGCAAACCACTTTCTCTATCTAGGCTTCAGTCTTCTAATCTGCAAAATAAGTGAGTGCAAACATCTTGTGATTCAGTAGAACTTCCCCTGGATACCACTATTTGGCACTTAGTATGTGTACAAGGCAGGGAGGTGGTGCCATGCTAATACTTCTGGACTCAGGATTAACTGGCATTTATATAGCACTTTGAGATTTGCAAAGCATTTCACAAATATCACTTCATTTTCTCCTCACAACAGTCTTGGAAGGGAGGTTCTATTATTAACCCTATTTTATGAATGGAGAAACTGAGACAGACCGAAATTGAGCAGCCTGTCCAAGGGCACGTAGCTGGTAAGTGTCTGGGGCTGGATTCCTGACTCCCAATCCAGTGTCTCCTTCCACTTCACCACTTGCATGTTCCAATCCCTCTTCAGACACTTAGCTGCGTGATCTGGGTATGTCTCAATTTTTCAGTCTCAGTTTTCTCATCTGCAAAATGCAGACAGTAATACCCACAGTGACAGTAGCACAGAGTCATTTTGGAGCCCAGATGAGACAGTGTTTGTAAAGCAGTTGCATTCTCCCTTCTCTGTCTCTGCCTTTCCTCATTTCCTCTGCTATGCTGGTAATAACGCTTAGCATGACCTAGAGCTATGGGGTCATAGCCGCATTAATTGACCCAGCCTTTGTCAGGAAGGCATGCCTCTGAATTCTAATTTTCAGTTGAGGTGGGAGCATGAAACACATTTCAATGCATTAGTATGATGGGAGTTTCTTTGCTTATCTCACTGTGTGAGTGGCCAAGTTGCTGACATTGCTCCCTTAACTGGTTAAAAACTGGGGATGATGATACGACATCTTCCCTTTAACACAGGGAGATCAAAGGGTGGAAGAGATGGAGATAAAGAAGATTGCTTTACAGACTTTAACTGCAAATTAGAATTCAGAGTCACACGTGTCGGCTAGCTTCCTGATAAGGGCGAGGTCAACTAATGTCGGGGTGGACGTAAATAGGAAACGTTGGAGACTTTGCAACAACAGAGGCTCGAGCTGTTTGTCCTTCTCCACATGTGATCTGGCCAAGAGTGTCTTTATACGTAAACTCCCTCATACACGTTCCCTACGTGCAGTCACTCTTCCAATTAAGGGAGGTGTATTTGTATGTGTTTCCCAAGTTTGTGGGAGGAAATGTTTGATGGCTATTTTTCTTACTGTGCTATTTCATTAAATGCTTTTGCTTTGAACTATGTCCTCTGGCTGACTAGGAAAAGTATAGATCATTGGGGGCTCATGAGAGTTTTTTAGTGGACCCAGGAAGTATCTTAAACCTGAGGGATCTTATTTGGGGGGTGCAGATGCTAACTAGCTACATTAACGAGTCAAGAATTCAGAACGAATTAAGAATTTGTAATGAGTTGTCTTTCAGTTAAGTGAAATGATATTTACAGCAATAAAGGAAATTTGCTCTTTCGAAGAGGCCCAATGACATCACGTGGTGATGTCTTGACTCAAAGGTGAATTGCATTAATGTGAGGTAGAGCTGCACAGTCATCAGCCTCACTCTCTCTTCTAGCGTTTCTTGGAGTCCAGTGACGAGACAAAAGTCAGGATGACTGTCAATGACCCAGGATGCAGTGGATGACCTGGGCATCTTTAACGTCTGACCAAGCTCTCGTCACTCCACAGCGCTTGCTTCAGCTGCCTTCATGGCCACTGGATATGAAAATGCTCCTGGGTCTAACATGTCTGTTTTCTATCAATTTTCCTAGCAGATAGGTGCACTGGACACAGAGTAAGCCTGTTTGCTCAAAGGACCCAATCAGGAGCCTGCAGTGAGCCAAAGTCTTGCCCACTCCCAGACGCTTTTGCTGGTGTTTGCTGGTGTTGTTTGCTGGCCGACCTGGCTGAGCTGTACACCCCAAACCAGCCTACATCAGCCTTGCGGTCAATTGTTCCTACAAAACATCCTGCTTCTATGTTCCGCCTGTTCCTGGGAAAGACTGTCCATTCTTTACCCTGACCCCTCCCCCACCTCCCCTTTGTGGTTTTCAAGCATAAATTTCTCCTGCCTCTCCTAGGCTGCGTGTTCCTTTGTATTTTGTACTGGGTGTTTGATTTTCCTTCTGAGAAAACTTTTCTGCTTTCAACATAGCCCAGAGGGGTGGGCCTTACCCAGCTCACAGAACAGATTGTTCTTATCTGTCTGTTCCACCAAGGGAAGTCTTCACATGGAGGGGGTAGAAATCCCCCTAACTCATTGATAGGTTTGAGGCCTGTTGGTTACCCTCAGCCTGGTTTAGCCCAACCACCAAGCCGGTTTCATCAGAGGGTGGCCGCTGTATAGGCTACGGCTTCTTAGAACCACAAATGAGAATTGGGTGACAGGTGGACACCAAGGGCAAATGAGCAGCCCTCACCCCAGAGGAGGTATTCCTCCCTGAGCACCCCATACACTCCATAAACTCTTGTCTAATACTTTATTCATTCAAAGGAATGAGGCTCCTAAAGGCATAGCCTTTGAAAAGTGACAGAAGAAATGAAGAACACAGATGATTCAGGTTTTAAAAGTATTGCTATTTTCCTCTAATAAAAAGTCACAAAGCATCCAATCTTGCTTAATTAAAAAGTTTCATTAATGAATTCTTCGGCCTAGCAACCTATGAAATAAATAAAAATGCAAAGTGACCTCAGTCCTGCACAGCTCAGTGACAGAGGCAGGGTGGCAGGAAGGAGCGAGAATCACCCAGTAGTTAGACTATCTCTAAACTTTAACTTGGCTTTACATGTGAGAGCTTTGTCCAATGACCAATACGTGGCCATATTGCCGGAGGAACTCAACCACATCACTGATATTCTTTCTGTAATGAAATCAGTAGGAAAAAGGAAGTTGTAAAAAAAATGGAAGGCTGAAGAGAGGCAAATAATGAGTTGGTAAGGTTGGTTTCACCACGTGTCCAAAGGCAGCAACATTTCTTGGGACATTTCAACATCTTATGTTGCTGTGCTCATAATAAGCATTTTCAAAATGACCACCAAGAAGGTGGTGGAAGTTGAAGAAGCAGAAAAATTCTACCATGTGAAGGATGAAACAAACAGACGAAAGATGGAAGAGCTCTGCAAAGATGTTTGCAACCTACTCTTTTCTCCTTTGAGAACAGTGGAGCCATCATATTGGATTCTAGTATCATGGTCTCTGATGGGCTTAAAGAGTCAAGTCAGAAACATTTATCAAGCATCTGCTACGTGGCAGGCACTGTGCCAAGTGCTTGGGATACAAATAAGAAAAAAGAAAAGCAGGCTTTGCCTTCAAGGAGCTTACAATGCAACGGGGGAAGACAACCTACGAAAGGCAGAAGGAGGCTGAAAAACTGGTGGGACATTAAGGGGAGGCTGGGGAAAGTATCTGACTCAGGGGCATGATGTGAGTCAGAGAAGTCCCAGAGTGGAGCCTCCAGGTGAGAAATGAGGAGATGCCTTGAGCTGAGCTCTCTCCTTGAATGGAGGTTCAGAGAGGGAATGGAAAGGCACGGGAGGAATCCAAGACTTGAACAAGTACGCCCAAGGATGGTGCTGACACAGGACTGAGAGCAATGAGAGATATATTCTCAACGTATCTAAGGGAGGCAAAGACATGGGGGGAAAAAATCTCAGACCTTTTTCCTAACCCCCAAAACCAGCTGATAGAATATGAAAAACTACTTACTCGTAAGCAAGTTTTCCCATCTATGTAAATTTTTGTGAGAATGTTGTATGTATGTATATACATACACATATATACACACACATCAAAGGCACCCTCAATGAGGGTACAAAAAAGGAATAGGCAGGCTTTTGCAGGCAGTGTTCCACGGAAGATCATACTCTCATCATCACACAATTGACTAAAATATCTAAAAAAATAAAAATTCACTTTACCCGTTGTTTGTTGACTATAAAAAAGCTTTTGCTTTAATCTTAAACACTTTCTTCCCAAAAGATGTCTCTCATGCATAGGTTAAAAATATATGATTATTTAAAATTAGAACAGAGAGAACCTTGCTTTAATATCAAGCATGACATAAGTCAGGGAGATGTGCGCTACCATTGTCATGGAAGATATTCAATGTCAAGTCCAAGTCCAAGCCAGATTCCTAATAGACAATGAGGTCCTTCAGATGCCCCTGTTTGTGGAGGATGGGCCGATCGGATCAAGCCCCAGAAGATTACAGAACTTGCTAAATGAACTCTGTAACCACTCAAAAGAACTGGACCTAACAATCCACACAGGAAAAACCAAGTGGATGAAGAATAGTCCAAGGGATGATATGCAGTTTTTTTAAGGAACCCAAGTTTCTCTCTGAAACAAAGGTTTATTTTTTTAATGTTTTCTCCCTTTTTAAAAAAAAATTATTTATTTATTTTTAGTTTTCAACATTCACTTTCATAAGATTTTGAGTTCCAAATTTTCTCCCCATCTCTCCCCTCCCCAGGATGGCTTAATACTCTTCTGAAGGTGTTGAATGGCTACAAGTATATAACAAGACAATCTGCAAAGAACTGAAGTTAAGGATAACCCAGAGGGAAAGACCCATAGTGGGAGTGAGCTGGCTATGATATACTATAAACCAGGAGAACAAAAGATGTCATCAAAGAAATATATGAGCGCAAAGAAGATGGGTTGGTCATGCGGTAAGAGCAAGGGAAAACAAGAAGAGCGTGTGTTCCACTGGAATCCTCAGATCATTAAGAGAACCATAGTTAGGCTCCCGGTACATTGGGTAGACCCCGTCTAGCTAAGTTATGGAAGAATGTAGTAAAAAAAATCCTTAAAATGGGAGGGTCACTGGAGGCAAGACATGCCTCAGTGAAATCACAGTACCATTCATAGCCCCCCAACTCTCAATTAAGAGGGGAGAAATGTGTCACCATCTACACTGAGGACCCCAGTAGAAATTCATCGTCTCCTAGTGTTTTTGTTTGCATTTTGTGGTTAGGGCGTATGTATCGTCCTGGCTCTGCAGAAGTCCACACAAGTCTTTTCGTGAGCAGTAAGGACGAGCATGTGTTTGAGGCGCTTTCCGTGGTGTTTTCCACATTGAGAAAGTGTTTGTACTTCGTTCTAGCTGTATTCATCGCTCAGCACAGTGCCTGGCACATAGTAGGCACTTAATAAATGTTTATTGATTAATTGATTGATCCTCAAAGTCATTATCTCTTTTCAAAAGCTAATTGATGGTAAGTGGTTAAATTTAACTGGGGTGCTACTTCCTAGCACCTAACAGGTGCGGGGAACACAGCCTGTCAATAACCTCAGAGAAGACACTTTCCACATCCCCTCAGGTTACTCTAGAACCCTGAGGGAAAGATGTAGCAGGCCTCCCTCCAGGCAAATTAGGCCACAGCATATTTGCTACTCGTGTTTTTCTGAATTATTCATATTCATTGTTTCCTATAGCATAATAATATTCCATTGCATTCATATGTCACAATTCATTCAGTTGCTCCCCGATTGATAGGCATCGTTTTGCAGTTTTTTACCAGCACAAAAAAAAGTGCTGCCGTAAATATTTTGGCATATGTATTAAACAGCTAGGTGCTACGGTAAATAGGGCACTGCACCTGGGGTCAATTAGACCTGAGTTCAAATTCTAACTCAGACACTTACTAGCTGTGTGACCCTGGATAAGTCACTTAACTTATGTGATTCAGTATCCTCATCTCTGAAATGAGAGGTTTGGACCTCTGAGGTCCCTTCTAGCTTTAAATCTAAAATCTTATGATCCTTTCCTTCTGTCTTTGTCTCCAATAAAGGTAGAATCTACTTTGCGGACTACTTTCTTCCCCTCTCAGTGGGAACTCTGCTTAGGCCAACTGGATAAATATACAGGTTGGAAATCCTTTTAACCACTTCTCTGACAAGTCTCCTGAGCTTCAGTGAACAAGCCACGAAAAGGCATCCCCAATCTCTGAAAAGCAATCAGTAAGGCAAGAACGTGGACAAGTCCACCATTGTGGATTTCAGCCTGTAGTCACAAACTGATGGGGGCTTCCCCGTTCAATTTCCTTACAGCAGTGTACTAAATCAAAAAAAGTCTCCAAAAGTGTTCCTGACTGACGGCCCTTTAGCTTTTTTAAAAGATACAAACATGACAATAGAAAAGTGCTTTTCAATGAACATAGCGCTAATCCTCTATAACAGAGAAGAAATGTCTCTTGAACAGCTGCTCAAGACTTTTTTATGCAAAGCTGATGTTTGCAGCAGACTGGAGACGATGTAACTTGTCTCAACATATGTGTCATTTTATTTGCAAAAACAGCAAGGACTAAAACTCAGGGTTTGAAATAGTTCAATAATTCCTGATTTTTTTTAACTCTTGGTAGGAAAAAAACACATGGGATTGAGTCAACCCAGATGATGAGATTGATGGGCTGGCAAGAAGGTAACATCGAGTATAGTGCTGGGAAGGTCAAATGGAGGTGATGTTTCATGGTGGCAGAGAAGGTTAGGGCTGGATTTTGCAGGGTGAAAGCTTGAAAGTGGGAACAGCCAGAAAGTCAGTGACAATGTGATCTCAATTCTCTTCCCCCAGTCCCCAGGGCCTGTGCTCACTGGGCCCCATCTTCCTGGTTGGGTTGGCTGCATCCAGGTTTGCAAACTTGAAGGCATCCTCACTAATAAGAATGATGATAATTATAATTATGATGGATAGTGTTTTAAGGTTTGCCAAGCAAATACTACATACTACATGCTACTTTCACAACATTTGATCAGTCAATAAACATTTATTAAGCCCCTACTATGTTGCAGGTACTGTGCTAAGCAGTAGGAATACAAAAAGAGGCAAAAGAAAGACTCTGTCCTCAAGGAGCAATTAATTAATTAATTTAATTAATGGGGGAGGCAAGTGAACAAATACATACAGACAAGTTAGGAGAGGGAAGCACTGAAATTAAGAGGAGCTGTGAAAGACTTCTGGCAGAAGAAGGGATTTTAGTTGGGACCTGAAGGGAGCCAAGATGGCCAGGAGGTGGAAATGAGGAAGAAGAGAATTCCAGGCACGGGGACAGCCAGAGAAAAAGCACAGAGCTGAGAGATCCAGTGTCTTGTGTGGGGGACGGCCAGGAGGCCAGCGGAGCTCGACAGAAGAGCGTGTGTTGAGGAATGAGGTGTAAGAAGACTAGAAAGGCAGCTTTGGAATGCCACGGGATTTTGTATTTGATCTTGGAGGCAGTAGGAAGTCACTGGAGTTTACTGAGTAAGGGGGTGATGACCTTCAATTTAGGAAAATCACTTTGGAGGCTGAATGGAAGATTGACTGGAGCAGAGAGAGACTTGAAGTAGGCAGCAGCACCAGGAGGCTATTGTAGCAGTCCAGGTGTGAGGCGAGAAGGGCCTGCACCAGTAAAGAGGCAATGTCGGAGGAGAGAAGGGGGTAAATTTGAGAGATGTTTCAGAGGCAAAATTGATGGGCCTTGGCGCCATTTTGGATGGGGGTGGTAGTGAGATTTTCTGATTAATTGAAAAAATAAAAATAATAATCTTTTTTTAAAAAAAAAAAAGATTTTATAGTTGACAAGTTTGTTTTTTGTTTGTCTGTTTTTGGTCCAGTTACATGATTTCATGAGTGTGGGAACTTCTCAGGGCAGAGATTTCCCTCACCAATCTAAGAAGGTAACTCTGTAAATGATCAACTTAGAAAGAGAAGTCAAATGACTTCACCAAGGCCACACAGCAAGTGTGTGTTGGGGACAGAATCTGAACCCTAACTTCAAAGCTGGCTGTCTAGCCATTGTCTACACTGATAATAGACTGTGGTACAAGAAAATAAGATTTCTCCTGCTTCTCCAGGAAATTCTTGGGCTTGCATGATTTACCCCTTTTTTTGGGTCAACAGCAATGGAACATAGCATCATTTCCCTTACTCCCCATCGAGTACTAGAAGAGAAACCCATTTCTTCTGTATGTGCTTAGGGTCTTTTCACGCCTAGAGGGACTTAACAATTGTTTGTTGAATTGAATTTGTTTTCTCAGCTTAAGATCTCACATCTGAAGAGAGCTGTGGAATGATTGCTCCTGAATCTGTCCTTTGGGACCAAGCCCACAAGTTTCTGCCATCTTCTATGTGACTACTCTTTAAATAGATGGCCATCGGGTTCCCTCTCGGTTTTTTCTTCTCTCCACAGAACATCCCCATTTCCTTCCATTGATCCTCATGTCACATGATATAGAACTGACAGGATCCAGTTCAAACCACAGGATCACAGATTTAGCCCTGAAAGAAGCCTCTGAGGTCATCTAGTACACCCCCTTTCAAATTCAGGTACAATGACTTGCCCAAGGTCACACAGGAAATAAAGAAAAGCAGGCTTTTGCGCTCCAGATCCAGCTCTTTCCCTACTGCTGGGCACTTCCTTCTAGCTCCATTCTTTATTACTCATACAAGCCCCAGGCCACAGCTTCTTCATCTGGAAAACAAGAGGGTTGGACCATTCTAGGACTAGATTTATAGACTATGAACTTATGAATCCCTTTCCCCTTCCTGGCCCTCAGTTTCCTCATTTATATAAGCTGGACTCAGCCTTTGCTTCCTCATCCTTGGTAAAATAGGGGGTTGTTCTAAGTGGCCTCTAAATTCCTTCGGGTCCCTTCCACCTCTAAATCTTATCATTTGTTTCACATCAGGGATAAGTCACCATTGAAGAATTATGGAAACAAGGAATACAAATGGGGAGCTCTGTATTTCTGGAAGAAGGAAGTGCCACTCAAAAACAGGAAACCAGAAAGAGGAAGTCAGAAAGAAACCCAGAATGAGTTAGACAAAGTGCTTTCTGTCCCCAGGATGGAGAAGGTGTGCCTTCTGAGCCAGCTCCAGCAGGTGGCGCTGCTCCTAGTCCCCATGCCTTCAGGTACACACACAGCTGACCTGCTTTCCTCAACGCTACGGAATGGTGGAGTTTTAGTTGTTTTTTAGCTTCTTCATCTCTCCAGACGTTGACGGGCAGCTCGGGCTGCTGGCAGAGTCCAGGGGTTGCAGGATCTCACCCTGGCCCCATCGCCATCCTTCCTTCTCCATTACTAAGTGCATTAGTTCCAACTCTCCAGCCTTCCTGATTACAGCCTCTCTGCCTGGTGCCCAGTGGGGTACCATATGCCTGCAATCTTCTTCCAATATAGCAGGGAATGCTTGGGCCCGCTGCCACCCACTCTGGCCCAGGCATCTCCGTTTGCTCCTGCAAACCTGATGTTTCTTAGTGAAAATTACCCTGAAAAATAGCAGCTTTCAAGATGGCAGTTTGAAGTATGCCGGGAAAGCATTAAATTCAGCAATAATAGGAAGCATCATACTCACCTGGGAAATACAGCACCAGGGGATCTAACAGGTCACGGGGAACGGATTTAAAGAATCTGGGTTCAATTTCATCTGTGTCACGTATTAGCTGTATGACCTTGGGCAAGCCACTGCTTCTTTATATGCCTCTGTTTCCCTCTCTGTAAAATGGAGGAGTTGGATTAGATAGCCTCTAAGGTCCCTCCCACTTCTATGAGCCTGTGAGGTGGGAAGGATTGAAATATTCAGAATTCCATCGTAATGGTAAGATAATAATAGAATCACAGAATCTGATGGTTGTTAGGGACCTCAGAGGTCAAATCCCAACCTAAACAAGATTTCCCTTTATAAGGTACCAAATTTGTGGTCTCCCAGCCTTCAATAAGGGCGTCATCACCTCTCTGAGCCATTCTCCTCATTAGGAAGCTCTTTATCTAAGGAAGCCTAAATCCATCTCATTGCAACCCCCACCCCCACCCCCAGTGCTCCTAAACTTGCCCTCTGAAACTAAGCTGGATAAATCTCTTCCTTCTTCCATATCTCATGCAACTCCAGATACTCGGAGACAGCCATCACCTTTCCTGATCTCAGTCTTTTCTTTTCTAGGGGGAAATCCCTATTTTCTTCAATAATTTTCTATCCCTTCACCATCCTGGTCGTCTTCTGTAGTACAGGTAAGGAGGTAGAGGGCCAAAGGTCAAGTTCAACCAAAGTGATTTTCCAGATACACACGTTCTGATCCTGTTACCCTTTCCTCAATAAACTCCAATGGCTCCCTATTACCTCATGGATCAAATGAAAACCCCTTTAGCGTTTAAAGCTCTTCACAATTTGGCCCTTCTTAACCTTCCTAGGCTTACTTCCTTGCACAGTCACACAACCATTCAATCAATGCCATATGCTTCCCTAAGGTATTTAGGAATCAATCTTCCTGGAAGAAAAATGGCTATAAATAGATCTTGAATCATTTTGATAATAAATGGTGTATGATGAAGTTTAAAAAAAATCAAATCTCACTGGCCTACTTGTTGTATCTCACACCTAATGCTCGATTTCCCACCTCTAAGCCTTTGCACTAATCTGTCCCACATTGCTGGAATGTTTTCCCTCTGACCTGGGCTTTGTGGAATCCCTGGCTTCCTTGAAAACTCAGCTCAAGTATCAGATTCTGCTTGTCGCTTCTCCTGACTCCTCCCTCCAGTTCCTAGTACCTTGCCTGCCTGTTCACTGTGGTCATCGTGTATTTCTCCTTTTATACTCCTATATGTGATCTCCTCCAGTAGAATGGTGGCTCCTTGAGGCCAGCAATTGTTTCACTTTTCTTTTTGAATCTCTAGCAATCCTAGCACATAATAGGTGCTTAATAAATGCTTATTGATTCATTGACCGTCAATCGGGGTAGCCTCCAGGGAGGAGATGTTTCCATTCCCATCCCAACATGCCTCTTGCAGAAACAGCCTGTCAATGGTTTAATAAATGCATGGCCGTGTTCTGGGAAATGAGAGGCTGTTCATCTTTCACCAAATATTCGTCTCTAATTATCTCATTAGCACTTCTGGTTTCCTTGCCCCTGCCTTCAGAAGGCGTGCTGTAGAGGACACATGGAAGCCTTTTCCTCAGTCTGCCTTTGCAGACTTCCACATGTCCCCTATGAGGAAAGAGTGTCAGAGTGGGTTCCACAGCCTTCCCAGGTTAGAAACGTCTAAGCCTTGTCCTCCTTCTGGCAGGCACCCCACAAATGCTGCAGACATTACTGATGAGAGCCATACTCAGGGGATTCTGGCTTCCTAATGGTTTATTGAGGGAACCAGTAATGAATCTAATTGGAGCAGCCCCAAATTCCCCACAGGCTTGTGACGCAAAAGCTGGCTGCTGGGAGAGTAAGTATAAGGGTAAAAGCAAAGTGATGACTGAGCCAGGTGGGAAGGTGTGGTCTACCTGGACCCCTCAGAGAGCTTTTGAGAAAAGCTATCTCTGGAAATGAAAATGTGGAACTAGCTGAGTCTTAGAAAAACATGAGCATTTTGGCTTTAGATTTTTCATAAACCAGAGTTGGAAAGGCCTTGGACTTAATGTAGCTCCTTCTCTGGAGCTACCTCCCTAATTCCCACTCCAAATTCTGGCCTGGAAGGTCCTTTCCTTCCCCCCCCCCATTTTTTCAGTCCTCCTTAGTTTCCCCTTTTGGATAGCTTTCTGTTGGGCTTTAAGTATTGGTAACTTTCTGGCAACTCTCTTCATCAGGAAAGGTCCCAGTCCCTAAAGCCATCCCATCCCTGAGTGACTGGTGTCATACATTCATTTGCAGCTGTTTCTGCTGTTACTGGCTGCTGCTACTGTCTCCAGTGGACTTACTGTTGACTCTGTTGGCTTTTCCAACCATCTGAAGTACACAAGGTTGTAACCTAATCAATTGTCTCTGGATATTTGTCTTGCACCAGGGAAGAAAAAACACAAAAGAAACTGAGATGCCAGGGGTTCATGGACACACGGCAGCCAGGTGGGAGAAGGCAGCTCAAGGTCACTCCTCTGACTGGCTGCTCACACGGGTTTTGCCTTATTTGCCTCCAGGAAGACAGAGAGGGGGAGATGAGCTAGTTGTCCCTATTGTATTTGGACTCAGTTCTAGCTCAGTATTTCCTGACTCACTGGTTCTTATAGCCCCAAAACCCTGTACAACACTTCTCACCGTTACGTTGCATCAAGCTCTCAGTCAGAAACCAGCTCCCCAAAGATCCACTCATTGGAATAGAACCAGGAAGGGAATATGTGTGCATGCTCCATAGAGCTTAGAAGAAAAGACAAATCTGAGCACGCTCCAAAGACTGGATCCCCATTGGCCAGTCTTCATCATGACCTTAGAATCCTAGGACCTGTGTTCGAATCCTGGCTCTGGCACTTGCTAGCTGTGTGACCCTAAGCGGGTAACTTTTCCTCTCTAGGCCTCAGTTTCCATCTTTTTAAATGAAGTGGTTCTATCACATAATGCCTTAAGCCTCTCCCAGCTCTAATATCTTATGATCCCAAGTTCTTTAATGTTACTGGGGCTTGGCTACCCTATTGTAACCTGAAGGAGTTTGACTAGAAGGCTCCTTCCACTTGGGGGTGCTCTAATGTTAGCACTCTACAGATATTAGTTGGAAATTTGATTATAGGATTGTAGATATAAAATAAAAAGGGACCTCAGAACTCATCTAGTCCAGCCCCTCATTTTACAGAGGAGAATACTGAGGTTTGGAGAGGCTAAGTGTTTTGCCCATGATTCCATGGGTAGCAGGTGGAAGAAGCAGAATTCGAACCTGGGTGATCTTGACTGCACATACCTCCCTTACACTGTTCCTCTCTGACTCCCTCTATTAGAAAGAATGTTCACAGAAAACCCCCCAAACACTTTTAGGGTTGTGCCCAAGGCCTGAGGAGTCATGGCCATGACTTGATCCCTTCATTTCTGGGGCTAGGGTGATTTCTCCTCAACGGGAGCTCCCTGGAGGCAGGCACACCGCATGATATATTTTTTAAAGTCATTGGGGAATTCCTTCCTTCCTTCATTTATTCATGCATTCTTTGTTCCACAAACATTTGTTGAAGAATTACATGTACAAGGCCCCATTCTTGGACAGAGAGAGCCACCCCCCAAAAAATCCAGAATCATGACCACAGAGAAATGCTGGGGAAGTGTGCCTCCTAACCTGAGGCAGAGGAGTGGTATACTCTGGGTGTGGAATAAGCCATACACTGACTCAAACAAGCGAAGTAGCGGCTTTTTTTTTTAGCCTAATTAGAACCAGACCTAATTACTGAAAATGGATACTCTCACGGTACTCTGCCCTTGCAAGACCACACTGGGAATCTTGCGTTCAGTTCTAAGGGCCACAGTATAACAGGAGGGCCATAGAGAAAGGCCAGCGGAGGTTGACCTGATTAATGAGGGGCTTGACCATCACACCATGTTTGGAGAAGGGAAAACTTAGCAGCAGATTGGCCTTTGCACTGATGTACCAAAGGAACATAGATCTGGAGCCGGAAGGAACTTTAACCCTGGGGAAACTGAGGCACCAAGAGGTTACATGACTTGCCCAGGATCAATAAATATCTATGAAATGCCTACCGTGCACCAACCATTTTCTCACACAATTAGTAAATGTCTTTGGTGGGTTTGAATGCAAATATTCCTACTCCAAGTCCAGTGCTCTTCCTGATGGCCCAGGGTCTCTGTCTCCCCCCTCATCTGAGGGCTTGCTTCATGTCACTTGCCACAGAAGCACTTTCAACCATGTTCTGTGGGTGTGGCTTGTGGTATCTGTCCTGACATACATTCTTGGTTCTGGCCTTGGCGCTGTCTCCAGAGCTATCTGCTATCTGCTCAGTGCAGGGCAGGATTCTGAGGCTTATCACAGTGGGAAGAGGCCATCTCTGGTTGAGGAAATCACAGAAGGCTTCATGGGGAGGGTGGCCTTTGAATCGGACTTTGAAAGAGAGGCTGAATCTCACCAGGCAGAGACAAGGGTGGGGTTCATTCCAGGCAGAGAGTCATAGAGTTCAAAAGGCAGAATGATGCCAGGTGAGACCTCAGCTAGGGGTTACCCAGCCTGAGGGAGGATGGAAAGGCAGATGGGCACCAGTTTGGGAAAAGCCTGTGGATGTCAGGCTAGAGACTTCCTACTTTATTAGTCATCAATGGGGAATCATTGAAGGCTTTTGAGCCATGGACCAGCGTGATCAGAACTGAACATTTGGAAGAAATGGCTGCCAGACCTGCTCTACAAGTTTATTTTTTTAGCAGGAGACAAACCCTTTTATCCACCCTTGGCAGTCAGGCCTCTGACTCCTCACTCAACTGAAACTGCTCCGTCCATAGTGACGGATGATCTCAATCAGCCAATCTGATAATATTTCCTCAGGTCTAACCCTTCTCAACCTTTCTGATACATTTGACACTCTGCTCCTGGACGCTCACTCTCTCTCTCTCTCTCTCTCTCTCTCTCTCTCTCTCTCTCTGTGTATGTATGTATGTATGTATGTGTGTGCATGTGTGTGTGTGTCCATCTGTCTGTCTATCTGTCTCTGTCTCTATCTCTCTCTTTCTGTCTCTGTCTCTCTCTCTGTTTCTGTGTCTCTCTCTGTCTCTGTCTGTCTCTCCCTCTCCCCCCCTCCCCCAAGCTTTCATGCTCCTACTCTCTCCTAGTTTTCCTCTGACATATCTGACAGACTGCTCCTCAATCTCTTTTGTTGCCTTATCATTCCTATCATAACTAATTAGGACGATTTCCCAAGGTTCTGTCTTGGGTCTTCTTTACTTCCTCTGTACTCTCCCTATTGAAAAAACCTCTTCAGTTCTGTTGGGTTTAACTATCATCTCCATGCAGATGACTCAGATTTATATCTATGTGGAATGGAAAAGCATGTAAATGCTTACTATATAGATACTGCTCTCTGTCTTTGTCTATTTGTCTCTCTATCTCTGTCTCTCTCTTATCTCTTTCATCCATCCATCTAGCTACCATTTATCTATCTGTCTATCTATCTACCTACCCACCCATCTATCTATCTATCTATCTATCTATCTATCTATCTATCTATCTATCTGTCTGTCTGTCTGTCTGTCTGTCTGTCTGTCTGTCTGTCTGTCTGTCTAACCATCCTCAGTCTCCCTCTCAGTTTCAGGGGCACAATTACCCTTTGGAAATTTCAAGCTGAATGTCTCATAGACGTCTTAAATTCAACACGTGCAAAACAGAACACATTATTCCATCTCTCCTCTACCCCCTCCAACTGACCCCCTGTTCTAAACGTCTGTATTTTTGTCAAAGGCTCTACCATCATCAGTCCCCCAGGTCTGTAAACTTGGCATTATCTTTGATTCCTATCTGTCCCTCTACATATCCAGTCAGTTGCTAAAACTTCTCCCACACAGTAAAGACAAATAGCTGGTGCTGTGGATAAAGCACTGAACCTGGAGTCAGGATAGACCTGAATTCAAATCCAGTCTCAGACATTTACTAGCTGTGTGATCCTGGGCAAGTCACTTAACTTTTGTCTGCCTCAGTTTCCTCAGCTGTAAAATAAGGATAATAATAGCACTTACATATCAGAGAGGATCAAATGAGATTATTTTAAAAGAATTTTGCAAACCTTAAGGTACTACATAAATCTTTGCTGTTATTATTATTGTCTAAACCAGAGGTTCCCAAACTTATTTGACTTACTGCCCCCTTTTAAAAAAATTACTCAATGCCCCCCTGGAAATCTGCTTTCTTTAACCCTTTAACAGTTTTTAAAATTTGAATTATTTAAAAATATATAATTTGAGGGGCAGCTAGATGGCGCAGTGGATAGAGCACCGGCCCTGAAGTCAGGAGGACCTGAGTTCAAATCTGCCCACAGACCAAACACTTGATACTTGGTAGCTGTGTGACCCTGGGCAAGGAAGTTAAACCCCAATTGCCTAAATATATATATGTGTGTGTGTGTGTGTGTGTGTGTGTGTGTGTGTGTGTATGGGACAGGAGAAAAAATGATAAATAAAAATATAAATAAATAAAAATTTAAAAAATACATAATTTTTTAAAATGACACATCTTAAATTTAATAACTTATTGTAAATTCATGAGTTTTTTCGTGCATTGAAATTTTGGTGATGCAATATGGCGTCATGATTGTTTTGTAAACAAATCGTTACACTCACATCTTCCTGCTGATGCACGCTGGACTTCCCAACAACCCTCAACATGTTCAACTGCCAATGCTTGTCAAGACCTGTCGGTGAACTTGGCCACTAATTAGCTTTTTTTTGTGTTGCATTTTGTGTGTTTATTTAGAAAATAATGTAATCACTATAACTTTAACTGTTACGCAACAGATGAAACATGAATGAACAGTTTTTCAAAATTTTCTTCTCTTTCCTTCTTTTCTTCTGCTTCTACCACCACCTAATTGTGATTCAACACCTCCCAACTGCACCCAAAGTTACTACTGCCCCCCACCCTGATCGGTCCAGTGCCCCGCAGTATCACCCACTTCAGGAACCTATGGGACAAACCCTTCTCCATATTCCCTCAGGGACCCCCTCAGCACTTCTGGCTTAGATTATGGCATCAGCCTCCTACTTCTAATTGTCTTCTTGACTGAAGTCTCTCATCCCTCCAGTTTATCCTACCAACTATATAGATATATAGTATTATTTATAGACAGACAAATGGTAACTAGACAGAGAGATGAGAGAGATAAGAGAGAGGCAGAGACAGAGAGACAGAGACAGCAGCCTCTAGATAGTAATAAATAGTCAAAGTAATTTTCCTTCAGCTCGGATCAGACCCTTCTCAACCAACACCAGTAGCTCACTGTTGATCCAGCCTCAGTTCATCTTTCCAGGCTGTCCCCATTCTGCACTCTGGCCTTCTTTCCTTTCTCGCGCAGCACGTGCCATCTCTGGGTACCTTTTCACAGGACTGCCCTACCTGCTCCGCCGACCTCTTTTCCCTCCAGATGCAGCTCAGGGACCAGCCTAGGTCCCTCAACTGGTCCCCTCCCTCCCAAACTGCCTTAAATTTAAACACTTTGGTTTTACACTATTTGCATTTATGCTGTAAATATTTACCTGTGTCCTTGTGGCCTCCTTCATTAGAATGCAAATTCTTTAAGAGCAGGGCCCATTCCATTCTTTGTGCTCGTGTGCTCAGTGCTTGGCACTAAGCCTGGCACACAGTAGGTTCTCAGTGAATGCTGGACAGATTGATTGATGACCCATGTATGGATAAGTATTCAAATAAGAATCTCCCCTGGATGTCAGTAACCTGTTGGCTTACATTTTTGTTTTAAATTTTTAATTAATTTGTTTTGAATTATTAACAATAACTTCCATAAGCTTTTGAGTTTTAAATTTTAAACAAAACACAACAAGAAAAAAAAATAGCAAATAGTATGCTTTGATCTCCATTCAAACTCCATAGTTCTTTCTTTGGATGTGGATAGCATTTTCCATCATGAGGCCTCTGGAGATGTCTGAGATCCTTGTATTGCTGAGAAGGATTAAGTTTATCAATATTTGTCATCGCACGACACGAGCTCACTTCACTCAGCATCAGTCCGTACAAGTCTTTCCAGGTTTTTCTGAAGTCTGCTTGCTCATCATTTCTTATAGCACAATAGTATTCCATTACATTCATATACCACAGCTTGTGCAGCCATTCCCCTATTGATGGGCATCCTCTCAATGTCCAATCCTTTGCGTTGGCTTACATTTAAAGGGAGATTCAAATGACTAAAAGCAAATCCTTTCCCAAGAGAAGCTTTTGATGCAGAATTACCCTCTGGGCCTGAAGAGAGGAAAAGGAGTCTCTAAGTGGAGAGAGGAGGAGGAGGCACCGGAGGAAAGAAGCTGGGGAACATGAAAAGACCCTCAGAAGCAGTGGAAAGAGCCTGCCTTTACAGCCTTCCACATTCCCTAAGTACTTTATCAACAGTCTCTTATTTGAACCTCATAACCACCCTGCCAGGAAAATACAACAGACATTTTTATCCTTATTTTATAGATAAGAAAAGTGACATTCAGAGACATTCAAAGTTTTGGATCACAAGTTTAAAGACTGGGAAAGACCTTGGATGTCACCTGGCCCAACCCATTACTTTGTAGATTAGGAAACTGAAGCCCTTCAGAGGCTCAGACTTCATAAGGCACGGATAAGACTAGTAATACTATTCATCTATACACCATAATAATAAACATAATGTAATACAATATTAATTAATTCACATGTAAGACATTAGGGAAATGTCAGCATTTTACAGATGGGGAAACTGAGGTTCAGAGACATAGGGGTCTTCTTTGCCCAGCAGCCAGGCTGCTGCACTATGACCTGTCTTTGAATCTCAGAAGGTTAAGTGGCTTGCCCAAAGTCAATACGAATAGCAAATGGGAGAGCTAGAATTCAAATCCAGGTCTTTGGACCGAGAAATGACACAGAGTTGGGGGGAGGGGGCCACATAAGTCCATTGGATAACTGGAATAAGCATCCAAAAATACATAAATCCTGTATGGAGAAGAAAAGCAAAACAAAACAAAACAAAACACCCACTGCTCAAATGCAGGGGTTAACCCTCGTACTGGTGAATTTTTTCTTTCGTTCTTTTCTTTTTTCTTGCTAAAACCACACTTATCCAAGCTCACACGCAAGTGTCAGAGGCAGGATTTGGACCCATATCTTTCTAACCAAAGCCATCACTGCATTCAGTCTACCATGTGTGGCCACAGGTCAATCTGTGGGTCTCGATTTCCTCATCTGTAATATGCCAGAACTGGGCTGGGTGATCCTTAAGATGCCTTCAGGCTCTAGAGTCACCATCCTATGACCTGCTCAGCGTTTCACCTAAATCCTGCCCTGGCCCAGGGAGGCTTTGAAATCCAGTGTTCACCATCTCAGGTACCAGGCTGCCTGTAAGGGTAATATGTCTTCAGCCACACACTTCTCCAAGGCTATCCATTCAAAATACAGAAAGTCTGGGAGCCTGCGTAGGAACAGCAATGGGGTCCCATCCTAAGAGTATTGAAGCAAATGTACCTGAGCGCCTGCCTTCAGGGCCAGGTGTTATCTGTGACAACTGAACAGGTGTGTGTGGGGGCCCTGGGGGGTGGAGAAAATTAACTTTCAGGTCAGTGTTCACATGTGTTGAATATTTAGAAAAAAAGATTTAAAGGCAATTCAGAAGGTCCTCCTACCCCCAAATGTATTTATGGGTGGTTTTTTGGGGGGGCATGTTATTTGTTTGTTTGGTGTGGGGTTTTTTGTTGGTTTGTTTTGTTTTTTTGCTTTTTGGTGAGGCAGTCGGGGTTAAATGACTTGTCCAGGGTCACACAGCTAGCAAGTGTTAAGTGTCTAAGGATGGATGTTTCTTTGTCTTTAAAGTAAGGTTTTGGTCCTGATACTGACCTGTGCAGACTCAAGAATTAGATTGAGGAAGTGCCCCCCCCTTTTTGTTGGAGAGATGGAAGATTAAGGGTGCAGAGTGTGTCTCCAACAGTTGATTTTGCTTAACTGTTTTCTTTGTTTCAAGGAAAAACTATTGGGAGTGCGGCAGTGCTGGGTATTAGGGTATTATACCCCCAAGTGAACTGACTAGCTGTGTGACCCTGGTCAAGTCACTTAACTCTGTTTGCCTCAGTTTCTTCATCTGTAAAATAAGCTGAAGAAGGAAATTATAAACCACTCCAGTATCTTTGCCAAGAAAACCCCAAAATAGGGTCACGAAGAGTTGGACAGGATGGAAAACAACTGAACAATAATATGAAAACAAAAGACATCAGTCATTTTTAAAAATTAAGCTTTGATAGTTCAAAAATACCTTTTGGAAAATGAAGAAGTAAAGAAAATTCAAAGAATATGGTTGTTCCTGAGAGAAAGGACAAATATCAGCCAACTCATTTATCAGGGTAACATTTACACTAAGCTATTTATTTAATCAGACTTTGTCGCCATTATTGTCCCCAGTGAGAACTGCCACTAGTAGCCTTTCATTGTAAAATGAATTTCATTTGCGAATTTCACATGTGATTTTGAGTTATACACTGGACTTTCCTAGTAGGGACCTAACGGTCAATATTTCTAAAGCAGCTTAGAGTTAAGGCAAATCTACTTAAGGCAAATCAGTTAGCAACAGGGGTGAATGAATTTGCTAATAGCTATTCCCCATTTATGGGACATTAACCCAAGTTTCCTGGAGAGACTACTGATAACTGGTGCTGCTGTAACATCCTTTAGCTGAAGCTAGCAGCCCAGCAAAGTGAGAGATCTGAGGTTCAAAGGCAGATCAAAGTGCTGACACATCCCACATCTCTGAACCTCAGTTTCCCTATCTGTAAAATAATAATTGACATTTCTATGTTTTACATACATTGTCTCCTTTATGCCACCAAACATCCCAGTGGTCAGTAATACAAGTATTATCATCCCTGTTTTACAGATGAGGAAACAGAGGCTTTGCCTATAATCACAAATCCAGTAAGCAACTGAAGCAAGATTTGAACCCAGATCTTCCTGATTCCCAGTCACAGAACTCTAAGCCCTATTTCCAGTAGCTCTATGAGGATGCTAGCATTTGCTGAGGCTCTTTCCTGAGCTTGGTGTTGGAACAGAGCTTTGTAATCCTGAGACCTCTACGGAAATGTCAGAGCAGGAGAAAGAAAAGGAAAAAAATCAAGACCTCTTCTGGACAGGTTAATTGACCAAGTCACTATTAAAACTGCTCCTTGTTGCCCTTGGGGAGAGTGATTCTTGCTACCTGAAAGAAAGTCTTGGAGTTTGGAGGCAAACCCTTGCAGAAGTGACTGGTTCCTAACATGACCTGGTGCCTGCTCTTTGGGAAGCCGCCATCTTTCTTCTACCATTCTGTCCCTCATTAGAAGGGGAGTTCCTTGAGAGTGGGGACTATCTTCTGCCTTTTTCTGTATCTCTAGTATTTAGCATTGTACCTGGCGCAAAGTAGGGGCTTAATCAAGGCTTGCTGATTGACTAATTAACCCTTGATGGTTGAGAGGCCGTGTGATTTACTGGAAAGAGCATTGAACCAGGAGCCAGGAGACCTCCCTGCATGCCAGCCTCTGCCCTGCCCTGACATTGTATAACCTTGAGCAAAAACTTAAAAGCAAATTCTGGACTGCAGTTTCCTCATTTATAAAATGATGAAGTAAGAGCAGATGGCCCTGAAGGGCCCTTCCAGTGTGGAGACTGCCTGGTCCATTAGTTAGATAGGACCTCTTAAGAAGTGGGTGTGGAGACCTGAGAGAAGCAAGCAAGAAAATCAATGATTACTTATTTTTCTTAAAAAATAATTAATTAATTTTTAGTTTTCAACATTCACTTCCATAAGACTTTAAGTTTTAAATTTTCTCCCCCTCCCATTTCTCTACCCCCCCCCATGGCATACAATCTGATATAGACTCTACTTATATATTCATGTTAAGCATATTTTCCCATTCATCATGATGTAAAGAACAATCAGAACTTATGGGAGGAACCATGAGAATGAAGCAATAAAACAAAACAACAAAGGAAAAGGAGAGCAAATAGTCTGCTTCCATCTGCATTCAGACTCCATAGTTCTTTCTCTGGGTCTGGATAGCAATTTCCATCACGAATCTATCCACCGTCTTAAATTCTTGTGTTGCTGTTAAAAGCCAAGCCTATCAAAGTCAGTGATCCCCATAATGTGGCTGTTACTATGTACAATGACCTCCTGGTTCTGCTCACTTCACTCAGCATCAGACCATAGAAGTCTTTCGAGGTTTTTCTGAAGTCAGCCTATTCATCATTTCTTATAGCACAATAGTATTCCATTACATTCATATACCACACCTTGTTCAGCCACTCCCCAGTTGATGGGCATCCTCTCAATTTCCAATTCTTTGCCACCACCCAAACAGCTGCTGTAAATATTTTTGTACCTGTGGACGACGATTACTTACTCGTTTGTGTAACTTGTTTTTGGCCACACCCACAGGGATGAAGGGAGACCAGAGGGGCAGAACTGATCTTCTCCATAGGCTGTACCCCGGTTCCTAAATTTCAGGGTCTGGGGTGGCATCTTCTGCATTGCATGACCAAAGGGAAAGCAAAGCTGAGTTGTTTGGCACCTCAAGGCCTTCACAGTCATGGTTCTGCTTTCTTTCCCAGATTATTTCACTCTCCTCCCCTCTGTGCACTCCACAGACTAACCTTGCTGCTCCTCATCTCCTGTCTCCACACCTTTGCCCAGGCTGTTCCCCAGGCCTGGAATGTACTTCTTCCTCATCTCCGGGTTTGTTTCAAAGCTCAGCCAAAGAGGTCCACCTACTATCTGAAGACTTTCCCTGTCCTCTAGTTGCTAGTACCAACCCAACCACAACAATTACCTTGTATTTATACTTAGATGATTACAGATGCATGTTTTTTATGCAACAGAATGTAAGGTCCTTGAGGGCAGGGATGATTTCATTGTTGCCTTTGTATCCCCAGTGCCTCAAGCAGTGCCAGGCCCACAGGAGGTGTTTAATAAATGCTTGTTGATTAATAGAATCCACATGTAGATGCATTTTCTACATTATGGCTTTAACTTCATATTCTGGTTAATATTTACATTCTATTTATAAATAATGATATTAGAGAAAGAATCAAAACAAAGAGCTAGATACTAGGTAAATACTGTTCATTTCCTTTTTCTGTCTGCATCCCTAGTGCCTAGTACAATGCCTGGCTCATAGTAGGTGCTTAATGTACGTTTATTAGTTGACTGAACTCTTCTCAACTTGACTATTGTCAAACCTGCTTATCTAAATGTGGCCTTCTTTCATCCTGTGCTGGCACCAGGGCTATTTCCCTAGCTCCTTATCTTACTTTCCACAGTCCTTCCCAGGCTTCTAATTACAGGGAAAGTGTTAATTATCTCCTTAATCTTCCTTCCTCCAGGCCTTCCCAGCCCTTCAACCCTGTGGGTTCTTTATTTCTCTCCTCCTCCTCCTCCTCTCCTCCTCCTCCTCCTCCTCCTCCTCCTCCTCCTTCTCCTCCTCCTCCTCCTTCTTCTTCTTCTCTCTCTCTCTCTCTCTCTCTCTCCTCTCTCTCTCTCTCTTCTCCTCTCTCTCTCTCTCTCTCTCTCCTGAGAGAGTATGTATAACTTTTCCCAGCAAAGGCCAGGTTTGGACTGTTGTTCTGGCCAGCACCCTCAGCCCCACTCTGGGTATGTGCTCTATCTTGTAGCAAAAATGATTTGCAGCCATGACATGGAAGAGGCATGAGAAAGGACACAGAAGAATACCAGTCAATCAGTCAGTCAGTCAACAAGTAGGGACTTGCTAAGTGCCAGGCACAGTGCTGAGCACTGGGGATACAAGAAGGGAAAAATAAACAAACAAATGAATAGATGAATAAATGCCCCCCCACTCCCCAACCCCATCTTAAGGAGTTTCCAGTGGTCCAATGGGGGAAAGACAACATGTAAATAAGCGGGTACTTACAACATATAGATGAAGTACATCAAAGTAATCTAAGACTCAAGTCAACAGTCATTCACATAGCACCTACTATGTCTCAGATACTGTGCTATCAGGCTACAAAAAGATGGCAGAACAGTCCCTGCTACCCAGGGGCTTCCAGTCTAGTGGGGAAACCATCTGCAAATGACCAGATGGTGTTGTTCAGTAGTTTCATTTGTGTCTGACTCTTCATGACCCCATTTTGAGGTTTTCTTGTCAGAGGTACTGGAGGGGTTTGCCATTTCCTTCTCCAGCTCATTTTTACAGATGAGGAAACTGAGACAAACAGGGTTAAGTGGCTTGCCCAGAGTCACACAGCTAGCACGCATCTGAGGTTGGATTTGAACTCAGGAAGAGGTGTCTTCCTTAACTCCAAGCCTAGCACTCTATCCACAATGCCACCAGAGTACATCTCAGAGAGAAGGGATGAACATTAATTGTCTGTCTCTAATAAAAGAAGAAATAGATCAAGGATGAAAGTCCAGAATGACAGCTCACTTAACTTACCTTAACCATAGTATTTCATCACAAACCACAGTTTAAAAGACACAATGTTGTCAAATCCCGTTGACATGGGATCCCTTTTACCATCACATACTTTTGTGACTTTATTTGCTGTTCAAGTTCATCCTGTCTTTTATATCAGGACTCAAAATCTCACTTGTGGGGCAGCGAGGTGGCGCAGTGGATAGAGCACCCGCCCTGAAGTCAGGAGGACCTGAGTTCAAATGTGACCTCAGACCAAACCTTGACACTTACTAGCTGTACGACCCTAGGCAAGTCACTTAACCCCAATTGCCTTTTAAAAAAATAAATCTCATTTGCTTTCTATCCAAACGAATATAACCTAAATATGGAGCTAGTTGTCCAAGTCTAGGGAGGGAAAGGCATTAGCAGGTGGAGAACTAGGAAAGGTAGACTGCAAAAAGTGGGAGTGACTGGGGCTGGGTGGGGGGTGTTGATTAGCCCTTTGCCTCAGAGGGGCAGTCATTGGAGCAGGACCCTTTCCCATCATAGTTCTCAGCTTCAGTGGACCCTTGTCTTCTAGTCCCAAAGCCCCTAAACCTTCTCCCAGTCTCTGGGCTAGGGGATTCTCCAGGATTCCATTGCTGGGGGGCCACCTTCCCAACTCTCTCCTTCTCCCACTCCAGCACTCCTCTGTCTCCTCCCAGAGATTGGGGCCCATTGACCATTCAACTGGTCACATTCTCTGAGACACATTGCCTCCTCCTTCTCGGTGTGACTGTTCCCAGGGCAGATTGTCCTCTGTCCCATACTGCCCCCTCATCTTTCCCCTAGAATTCCTAGTTGCAGCTCTGCAAAAAAAAAAAAAAACCCAAAAAACAAAAACAAAACAAATCAAACAAACAAAAAACCCAGCAGAGGACGATTTAAATCAATCAGCGCAGAGCAAAGAAAGCAGGACCAAAAGAGAAGAATACATTTGGGGACTATGCATATTTAGTAGAAACAAACAGTCTCCCCTCCCCCACAATACACAGAACCTTGAAAGGCTGAGAAGGGGACGAAAAAGTGGGAAAGGACGTTTTTGTTAAGGTTAGCACTGACATTTTAAACACCAAATCGTAAATGACTGGAGTTTGTGGTTTTATACATGATCATTTTTTCTTCTGTTTCTTGTTTGTTTCTGCTGTCTGGACCTAAGATTAGAATACTATACAAAAGTGAGCAACCTAAAAAATAGAAGTTTTGCTGTCCTTGAATGTGTCATTTTTCAAATCCATTTGCATTCAACAAGGATTTATTCACTGAGAGTTCAAGCTGGGAGAAACAAGAGCCAGGGAAGGAGAGGGAATGAGGAATAAGGACGCCTCAGCCAGTTCAGCTGTGTCTGCCCCAAAGGGCTCCTCTAGTCTCGGTAGCAGTGACAGCTGGAGGTGTTCGCTCTCCTTTCCTGAGAAGGCTCTTGGGGTTCCACCACCCTGGAGCATCCTTTCCTCACTCTCTGGTTTGAAGGGCGGGTCGAATGAGTCAGCCCGGGGAGTAGAGCTAACCATCGCTGCACACTCAAGATTCTTGTTCTGTTACCTTGGGGCCCAGCTGACCAGCCAGCACCCAGAGTAGAGACGGGACTGTCCCACAGTGGAGGGATCATGCTTGGTCCCAAAGGTAAGAACCAGACCCCAGGGAGTAGGATGTGTCTGAGTCTGAATTTGAGCTCAGGCCTTCCTGCCTCCAGGTCGTAGCCGAGGTGCCTGCAGCAGCACAGAGTGGTGTGATAATAAGGGACAGGATGGCTGCTGCGCCTCTCATCTGGGAACCTGCTAACCAGGAAACACTAAGCAAGGCCTGTTGTCATGTTTTCAGAAGCAGCTTCTCGTGAATTTGAGATGGGTCTATTTTCTAATTTTTAAAATTATTTTAATAATTATTAGTTAATTATTAATTAATTTAATAATTTTAATAATTTTTTAATTTTTCTATTAAAATTATTTTGGTATATCTGTTGCTTCCCGATAACCCTCCCTCACCCATCTCCATATTACCTTCCCAGTATAAAAATGAAACAAAACTGTCTGATCACAGAAATGTTGGCTCAGGCTAGAAGGGACTGCAGAAGTCATTGAGCTCAACATGCCCATTTTGCAGATGAGGAAACTGATACACAGAGAGATTAAATGGGATCATATATGTGCAGCACCTGACAAACCTAAAGGTGCCATAGAGATGCTAGCTACAATAATAATAATTATTGTTATAATATATTATCTATAATGTTATAGATAATATATAATAAAATATATAATTATTGTTGTTATAATCATCATTTTTATTATTTTCCCAGGGACAAGCCAGGATTCCAATCCAAGTCCTCGGGTACCAAGTCTAAAATACATTGGACTGTATCATGCTGCTTCTACAGTGGTGACTGTAACTAATAGTTTGTGACTTTCCAATTTTATAGTTTTCTCTTACTTAGAATCTAAGTGCACCCCCACCCTTCCGCTGCTTTTCCAACTCCCACCCATATGGGTGGGAAGAAGGCAGCTGCTCACTTCTCCCTTCAGGGTTCTGGGGCAACCCTGAGGGCTCCTCTAGCAGGAATGTTGAGGTTAGAGCTGGGAGAGCTGGTTCAGATGTGAACGAATTCACTTAGACCTCCTCTGTAACCCTTGACGCAAAAGCACCTGGCTAGCCCAGGAAGGAGGACTAGCGCCTTAAAGAAGGACAGGGGCTTGTTTTATAAGGACAGGATGAGATAGACGGCTGCTTGCAAGATAGTTTTACAAGTTTTTATGGGGGTTAAAGATTGGAGACAGGTAAAGGAAGGATGTTATGACAGGATGAAGGAGACAAAGGGAATTCTTTATGGTTAAAGGATTTAAGGACAGGGCATGAGGACACAGGTGAAAAATTAAAGGATGGGGGAACATATGCCAAGGGACACACAAGCAATTCTTTTGGTAAGGGGTTCAAGATAAGGAGGAAAGGACTTTAGGACACCTTTCACGTTACAGAATAAGCTGGGGTTTCACAAAGTGCTGGAAAAGCGGCGTTAACATTCTCAACCTATAGAGCACTATTTGTATCCACATCAGAAACAGAGTGAATGAAAGGGAATAAAGTGGAAGGATCTTACGAATGTCAACTGGAGCTAGATTGGGAAGGGTGTTCAATGCCAAACCGAAGAGTCTGACCTATCTATTTCTCTCTGTGGAAGACATTGCATTTCCAGCCTCCATGCTCTTGTTCCCCATTCCTGGAATCCTCTCCTTCCTCACCTCTACCTCCTCTGATCTCCCTTCATGGCTCAGCTGGAGTCACCTTCATCCAGAGACAGGCCTCCTCATTCCCTCAGTAAAATGTAAGTTCCTTGTGTCTCATTTTATATTGGTAGTCCCAGGTCCCCTGTCCTCCCTGCTGCCCTTAAAGCAGTATTTTTCTCTTTGAAAGCTGTGAGAGAAGAGAGATAGAATCATCTCCTTGAACTTTGTATGCAACAGCTCCAGCCCAGGAACCAATTAATTCAAGGCTTTGTCCCCATGCAGTAGCCTACAAGAAGCATTTGGAGGGGATATCTGGGTGCTCAGAAGTGTGTGTAGGGGTGGGGGCAGGGCTTTTCACACATGCTGTAAGGCCTGGACCCTTATTGGCCTCCCCCCACCCCCACATTACATCATGATCATATCTACTGTCTCTGTATCTTGTATATACTTAGGTATGCACATGTAGTGTGAGAAATGATTATTAATAACCAACATCTTGGGGAGATTCAGAGGCTCTCCCTTTTTTCTCAATTCCTCATTTTAAAAAGTTCTCTTTTCAAGAAGGACATTCCTGACAATGAGATAGCGTTGACTCTCCTAGAGCTTAGTCAGACCCCACCTAACTTGGCAAGGAATTTGATCTAGGGTGGGAAAGCCCAGTGTGTTCTACTCTAGCTTGGAAGGAGACAGATCCTTTTGTCTAGATAGACCAAGGCTGAGAGTGGTCTCCTATAGTTGGGGATGGTCTGAGTAGAGATGATTTCTCTGTACAAGGGTCATTCTCAGCCCCATTGGTCATCTACTGTATATAAACTGTGAGCCCTGCCGCTATGATGGTCTTTGGCTTAAGAGAGATGGCCAAGTGACCATCCTTTTATTAATAACTTGCTGACCTCATCAATAAGATGTTTAAATTACCCAGAAACTATGTCTTTCCAACCTTTTTAACTGTCACAATAGACATTCTCCTCCCCTCTCCCCCCATTAGAATATACACTCCTTGAAGGCAGGGACCATCCAGGTTTGTCTTTGTATTCCTAGTGCCTAGCCCAAAAGGTTTCAACAGAAGTTGCTCCCTCTTTCTAGGCCTCGGTTTCCCCAACTGCGAAATGCCAAGCTTTCTTTGATGGTCTCTCAGATTGCCTAGATCCGATCATGCTTTGATCCATCCCCCTCACCACTACCCCTCCTGAAGAGGGAAGGCAAATCTGGAAATAGTGAAGGATCCTGGAATTGTAATTATGGGACTATATAGTTCTGGAGATGTAAGGGACCTTAGAAGTGACCATGCCCAACCCCCATATTGTACAGAGGAGGACAGGAAGGTCCAGAAAGAAATTGCCCAGAGTTATACATATAGTAAGTAGCTGAGTGAGGATTCAAACTAGGGTCCTTGGACTCCAAATCCAGGGTTTTTGTTCTCCATCAGACTCAACTGATAAATTGAAGGAAAGCAAACCAGAACAAGGCAAGAAAATGGAAGCTGCACACCGTCTTATCCATGCAAAAGCAAAGGATACTGGCTGAAATGGGGCTAAACAAGGAAAGGTGCTGATAGAAGAAGGAAAATGATTCCACTGAAGGGGAGAAAATAATCTGAGTGAAGAATGCTTTCAGTCATCTATACAACAAATATATATATGCAGAGATGTGAACATGTGGGGTTTAGGGGACTGAGGAAACTCTCCACTGATGCAGACCAGCAGCCTGCCTTGGTCAATATTCTAGGGCCCTGAAAGGGTTAGTGCATGCCAGTGGTTACCTGCCTAGCATGGCTCAAGGACAGAACTTGAACCCAGGCATCATGGTGCAGTCGAAACATCGCTGAACTTGACCCTGGTTTTTATTCCTAGCTTTGCCACTTCCTATGTGATCCTGAGCTAAGACCCCTTGGTGTATCTAGGGCCTCCTTTCTTTATGTGTAAAGTAAACTAGATGGATGGCATGGGAAGTCCCTTCTGGATCTCTGATTCCATGATCGCCAATTTCTAATTTCACCTCAGCCATTTGTGTGTCACTTAATTGCCTCTGGGTCTCAGTTTCCACATCTGCAATGATAATAATAGCGCCTTCTTCACAGAGTTGTGAAGGTCCAATGAGATATTTGAAAAGTATTTCGCAACCCTTAAAGAGCTACGGTAAAAGCTAGCCATTGTTATTGTTATTATTATTTTAAGCTGTGCTGATGATGAGTACGTGGGTGAGGTCTGAGAGTGTCGTCACTGGAGGTCTGGCCTCTAGGTGATGACTGGGGGAGTCAGGGAGTGACCAGGGCAGATGTAAAGGCTTCTTTGGCTGGCCTGGAGGGAGGACTCATCAATGAGGTCCTTAGGAAATGGGATCACTACAAGAGTCAGTTTATTTATCAAGTGAGGTGAATGGGCTTGAAGATCTTCAAGGTTCCTTCCAGCGCTAACATTTTCACACTGTAATACTGATTCTGTTTTTATGAGAGAATCAAATGCCGCGGAGATAAGTGGATCCAAAACAGGTTTCAGGACTCCTCCAGGGATTGGTCCCAAGCAGCCCAAATCTCTCGCATCTTCTGAGCCTACATTTGTAGGGCTGCCTTGATGTTTGAAGTGGGTAATGATGACCTCGAGACACAGTGAGCTGCTGAATCTTTAAAAATTCAAATAAGCTCAGTCCATTTAATTTAGGGAAGCATCCAGATCCTTAAGCGTTTCAACAAGGTGGGGTGTGGGGGTGGGTGGTCTTGGCACTTATAAAAGGTTAAGCCTCTGTAAACTGAAAAATCCATTTGGTCACAGAATCTTAGAGTGGGAAAGGACCTCTAGTCCAACAAGTTCCTAAGTAAGAGTCTTCTCTACAAGATCATAATAATAATGATAGCAATAACATTAGCTAGTATTTTAATAGAGCTTTAAAGTTTGCAAAGAACTTTACATGTATTAACTCTTTTGATCCTCACAACAACCTGGTAAGGTAGGTGTTATTATTATCCCTAGTTTACAGATAAGGAAACTGAGGCAAAGAGAGATCAGTGGCTTGCCCAGGGGCATACAGGCAATAAGTGTCTGTGGTCAAGTCTTAATGAGTCCAAGTCCTCAGCTCTATCCACTGGGCCATCTAGCTACCCTAACATCTTTGACCACTGGTCTTCCAGCCTTCACCTACAGAATATGTGGATGGACTGTCTAATCTAAATAGGCTGGCTCATGGGTTGTGTGGGAAGACAGATATCTGATCTGGTTGTCGAACCACTCTGTTTTCTACCACTGGGGAGATTAGGAGGCAGATCTTGGCTGCCCTGCCAGGAGCCTAGTGGAGAAGGGGGAGACAGGTTTGGGAACAGCCAGGCTGAAGGATCACTCCTTCACTCTCTTATCTCTAAGGGAGGCAATGGGCTAGAATTATATAGGGGCACAATGCTCTTTTTGGGGTTTGAAATAAAAGCCCCTGTTCCTGGTTGCTCTGGATGGAATGTTAGCTTAGTTTCGTCAGCTTAGCACCTTCCCAACAGATGTTTGTTATAGAAAAGACAATCATGGATAGCAAACAGTCATATTTATTCAAGCAAACAGTGAAACAGAAATAGGAGAAGTTATATAGATTAGTGAAGACAATGGAATACCGGAGTAAATGGAGCCTTGCCCTTGGGAACAGTTAAGGAGAGAACAGTCTCCCCAGGCGTGTCCACTCAGCCTCAGGGCAAGCAGCTGCTGGGAGCCAAGGTATGTGTTGGGGGTGAAGGGGTGGCATCCCCACATGTCTGTGGCTCCCTGGGATGGCATTAACTGTGCCCAAGTTTGTACTTTGCTTCTCAGCTGTCTCTCCTCTTACGTCTTGGCTCAGCTGCTCAACGCTGCAAGTCTCCCGGCTGCAAGAACTACAAGTCTCTCCTACAGGGAACCACCCCCACTTACCTGGGACTGGGAGGAGAGACAGCCCATCCCACTTCAGATTAGCTCTGATCACGAGAACGTTCTCTGACATCCAATCTCAATCCTTTGCTTTGCGATTTCCTCCCCCTTTGCCCCCTCGCCCCTCCCCAGTTCTGCCCTACAGAGCTAGACAGAACAAACGTAATCCCTCTCCCTCACTATTGCCCCTCAGATACTAGAAGGCAGTTATCCTATCTCTCTCCTCCTACCTCCCCCAGGCTTCTGTTCTCCATATAAACCGTGTCCGCTTCCTACAACAGATTGTCAGATGGTGAGACTTTGAGAACCTTCCGAATCCTGGATGCCCTCAGAACACCTCCAAGATCAAACTGCCTTCTCTGACTTCCATGACATGGATTAAGTTGGTCATGCCTCAAGCCTGGAATGCTCATGGTCCTCATTTCCGCCCCAACCCCCCAATCCTTTCTCATCCTTAAGGGCTCAGCTTGTGAAACTCCTTCTCTGCTGAGCCTTCCCTGATCACTTCCAATCGATTCCAATTCAATTCAGCCAACAACAGCAAAGTGCCTACTATGTGTCAGCTACCGTACAAGTTGCTAGAAACAGAAAGACAAAAACACAGAAAATAAGCAGAAAAGGCTGTTTTTACCAGGGTCTCAGGGACCCTGGTGCCTAGCACATAGTAGGCACTTAGTAAACAGCTGCTGACTTGAATGAGATGCCAGCTAATTCAGGTGCTAGATGTAAGAAGTGAAGACAAACAAACAAAACAGGGAACAGCTTCATCTCATAGTCGTAAGTGCACTGAGACAGATGGTGCTGGTTCACAGAGCTGTGAAGTTTTTAGCTCAAAGGGAGACGTAATATCCATTCTAGGATGAAAACCCGGCTTGAAATTAGAGGAGGGAAATGGGCTTCTCATCACTGGAGAAGGGCAGGTAAGAGAATGATCGTCCTGTTAACCTAGTTGCAGCCAGAGTAGTATTCGGCAGACAGCTGGGGCTAGCAACAGGAATGAATTACAAGGGGCGGAATGCTTTCCAAGCTCAGCCTGTGCTACTTTGTGTGGGCAGTTGGCAGAAAGAAGGAATTGCTGGCCACGGAGACGGTCCCCTACACTCACTCAGAGCTGGGGCCTCTTCTTTGGGATCCTCTCCATTCCGATACTGCCTCCCCCCCCCCATCTTCTGGAAACTTCTGTGATGCTCGTACTCCTGGGGCTGCTTCAGCCAATCCACAGTGTTTCTCTGCCTGCGGCATCAGACATAGGAAAGCAATCAGATGTTCTAGAGTGAGAACCCACCACCTTCCTCCCTAAAAGCCAGAACCCTGACCTGCCTCATCCAAATGCCTTGCTATGGTACAGAGGATGGGGATCCCAACTAAACTTGGATGCACTTAGGTAACAATGTGGATAGAACACTGGTCTTGCAGTCAGGAAGAGCTGAGTTCCAATCCTGCCTTAGACACTGGTTCTGTGAATCTCAGCCTTATTTAACTTCCTTCAACCTTAGTTTCCTCACATGTAAAGTGGGGACATTTGAGATTGGTGATGATGATGATGATGGTGATGTACTGGGAGGAGAGACTAAGAGCTGGTGAAGCTAAACTGAGTCAAGGGCAGCCTGTTCTCAGGATCTTCACTGACCTCCCTTCCTCTTCCTGCGGATCCAACACTGTTCCTGGTTATAATGTTCCGCTGATCCTCTACCTCTTCTGATTCTACCCCAGCTGTAGTATTCCACACCTTATGCCTTCCAGAGATGAGTTAAAGGGAAGCTGGGTGGTGCAATGGATAGAGCACCAGGTGTGGAGTCAGGAAGACCTGAGTTCAAATGTTGCCTCAGACACTTCCTGGATCTGTGACCCTGGGCAAGTCACTTAACCCGTTTGCTTCAGTTTCCTCATCTGTAAAATGGGGATAATAATAGCACTTCGCTCACAGGGTTGCGAGGATCAAATGAGATGATATTTGTAAAGGGCCTACTCATAGCAAGTACTATGTAAATGTTAACTATTATTAAAATGAGCCACATACAGTGAAGGTTTATTGTTCTGCACATTATATTATCCCTTTGGTAAAAATCTCCTTTAATTCCTAAAACAGCTGGAAAGGACTCAGCTAAACATAGCTTGAAAAGCGGCACTGGGAATTTTGATGATGGAGGGAAAGAAACAAAGGAGACAGAGATTTAGGGTTTCAGTCTATGCCTTGGCATCTTCAGACTTTCTAGCGGATTGCAACAGGCAAAAGCCAGGCTGGCACAGCTTCGGGCTGACCTCCAGAGTTTATCATGCACTACAGAGAGATGAGGTTCCCTTCCAGGGCCTGGTGGGCAGCTGTCTGAGCCTAGGGGTGTCTGGGAGCGGGGCTGGAAGGGAGCGGCATTCAGCAAGGAAGAGAATACACCTACACTGGAGTGGGGGGTTTGAATCTGGTGTCATTGATGTCGGCCACTCCTCCCTCTCCCAGTACAGATGGCATCTACTCAGCAACTTCTCGTCAGAGGGAGTTGTGTGGCACCTTGAGAAGCAAAATAACTTCGGCCGATGTCACACAGCCAGTCTGTAGCTGAAGTGGGACTGAAATCCAGGTCCTCCTGACTTCCGGGACAGCTCTCTCTGTATGATGTCAATCTGTCTTCTCTCTTTGTAAACATACAATATAACATATGTGTATATATATATATATATATATATATATATATATATATGTGTGTGTGTATATATGCTGCCAATCATCTAATGAGCAAGTAAAATTGTCACCGACATGCACGCATGGGCGTATGCTAATAGAAACATTTCTCACTTTCATAGAAATATCCTATACAGAGACAAGCTTTTGTATTTACCTCAAACACCTATGATATGAGCTCACAGCGGACTGAACAGTCACTCTTTGGGGCTATAATTTGACCCCCAAATCCTGATTGAACGTGCTGGCTTTCTCAAACTTTGTAGGCTTTTGGATACCTCCCTCCAAGATTTGAGTAGAAAATATAAAATGGATCACCAATCCTGCCCCTAACATTTAGGTAACCGGTGGCTATGGTTCTCCCCAGACGTAAAATGAGGGGGTGTGAGAGCGGTCCTTGCCAGTAGCTTCCTCCTCTGGGTCCTATGAGGGAATGTTCTTCTGAGATCCCTTCCGACTCCAATGTCCTGTGTGATGACTTTGTGACAGATTCCATCTCCGCTCTCTCCAGCTCCCTTAGGAGGGAATTTCTATTTTCCCAAGCTGGGCAGAGAAGAATCCTTGCTCTGGTCCCTGCAGTTCTTCCTGGGCTTGGCTGTCTGGAAAAGTGGGTCCAGACAGCTCACAAAGCATCTGAGATGCGCTGGGACGTGTAATAACGTCGGGAGTCAGAGCTATCTTGTTTGCTTGCCAGCCTGCTCTGTGGCCCGCCCTTTCCTGGCCCTGGTCCCAAGCTTCACATTGGGATGGAGAGATAGAGGCACCCACCCTGTGCCCAGGCAGCTCTCCTTGGATGTGCAAGCTTCATTTGGGCATTCTTCCAATCTCCAATCTGCGTTTCTCCTGCAGGGAGGGCTTCCAAAGGCTTAGCAGAGACTCTGCTACAATGTTTTGCCCACCATAAACATAGTGGACAGAGAGCTGGACTGGGAGTCAGGAAGACCTGAGTTCCAGTCCTGTCTCTGACCTATGCTGGCTGTGTGACCCTAGGCAAGTCACTTTCCAAGGCAAGTCACTTTCACTTCTCCATGCTCTGAGCACTCCTCTAAACTGTAGATCCGAGAGGAGGGACTGGCCTGCATTGGTAAAAGAAGTTCCCTCCCTATACAGAAGCAATTGTAGGCGCTATCATCCCCAATTGCACCAATCTCACTGGGATTTTTTGTCAGGATCCAACAGACAAAATCCGTGAAGCCCTCTGCAAACTTGCAAATACTCTAAGAATGTGAGCTTGTTAACACTTTATTGAAGGTTTCTTAGGACTGCTAACAACGACTAGCATTTGGGGGAGCCCTGTTACCTTAATGCTCACATTCTGGAATAAGAAAACTATTTCTATTCCTCCCCTATAATATTTACAAAGTATTTTCCTCACAACAAGCCTGTGAAGTAGGTGGTATGATCTTACAGAGGAGAAAATGGAAGCCCCCAAAGTGGGAAGAGCTTTTCCCAGGTCACACATCTAGGAAGGGAAGGAGTCTGGATTTGAATCTAGAAGTCAAATGAACTTTCTACCACACTCCAGCTGCTTTCTGTTGCTGAACACAAAGCTGCCAATAAAAGTTAATAAAATTAAAATTCCTTGGATTTGTGTAATATCTACCTCTCATTAGCTATGAAACACTTTATAGATGTTTGCATTCTTTTTAAAGGCCTAATTAATTTCCATGGATTCCCCAGGACTCAAAGAGGAGATAAGTAGTAGTACTCCTAATTAAAAAGGAGGCGACTAGATCTGGTCTGGAGTTACCTTGGATATGAAAAGAGTTTGGAATAAAACTCAGCAATCTGTGCTGACTCGGTTGGCCCAATTAGTTTCCTTATTAAAGGGGGAAAACCAGGCACAGGCTTTTTGCCATTTGCCCTTTTACATGTAAACGTAACAAAATTAATGAGAGAGAAAGTTAAATGGGCAAAGCAGGGCAAGAGTTTGGATGGAGTTTGAATTTGACTGAGTGGACAGTGGGGAGCCACAACAGATTCGAGGGAGGGTGACTTCATGAAATCAAAACTATTAGTAGGACCTTTACGGGATTTAGAACCAGGAGGGACCTTAGACATCACCATTCTCACACCCTCAATGTCAAGATGAGAAAACTGAGGCCCAGAGGCTGTGATTTGTCCAAGGTCACACAAGGAGTGAGTAGCTCTATCAGGAATTGACTCTACATATATAATTCTTTCTAGTTCACATTTTGAAAATTAATGAAATCTTTGTGCTTTTTAGAATCTCCCTGGACCCTGAGTTCATGCCAGATGAAGGGCAGTTAGTGAAATCAAAGCTGGCTAGCCTGTAGAGGAGAAGACAAGGGGGAGACCAAAGGGAATTATAGTGGAGTCAGGAAGAAGTGAAGTCAGGATTCAAATCCTGCCTCAGATACTTTCTATGTGACCCTGAACAGGTCACATAGAAACAGTCAGTTTTAGAAACAAACCGTGCCATGTTGGGTGAAAACAAAAACTAACCCCAACTCAACTTCCCTGGCATTATACCACTCCAGATCTCATCTGTAAAATGGGCCACTTGGACCAGCTGTTTTCTGAAGCCCCTCCCAGCTCTGGTTGAATAGCTCTTGTCAACGTCATGGAGGTAGCTCAGGCACCCACAGTATTTCGGAGGAGAACAGAGTGGCTGTAGTGTCCCACCCTCTCCATATCTCTTTTTAAAATGACTTTCTTACATCTGATGTATTTAAAGCCCTGGGCTTGGGGCCCAGGATGGATCTGAGCGCTGGTGATAGACTTTCTGGTGCATTTCTATGAAAAATAGCTGTGTGGCATTTTCCTCACTTAAGGCAGCCTTACCTATAGACTAGAGAAAGACAGAAGTCCACCCCTCCCCTCCCTTTTAGCAATTCACAAATTTACTTTTGCCCAAAGGTCCTAATCTTGCACAACCATGTTGCCAATCTGGTGGAGAGCTAAGAGGAAGAAATCACTTGGCTGAAATTCAGCATCCTTAATTCTCTTATGGAAATAGATTGCCAGAGAAACCTATAAAAGCTCCAAGAACACATGTATTTGATCACTAGGTCATGAATGGGGCCCAATGGTGTGCCTGGCTAGGCTAAGGATCCCCAAAGAATGCCACTGGCACCTGAGGTGCCCTAGACAAGTTTTGAGCAGGCAACTTGAATGGGAAGAGTGAGGGACTTGGAAGTCAGAGGAGACTCTATGTGCCACTAAACAAAACCTCCTTTCTGGGGTCCTCAGTTTCCTCATCTATAAAATGGAGGCAGGAGAGGATTGGACCAGATGTTAGTTAGTTGTGTCCTTTGTGTTTGATGAGGACCAAAGTGACATCATTATGTTGGGGTCAGGGTACACTGTCCCCAATTGTAGCTGATCAGATCCATATGAGCTTGAAGGCACTACCACAGGTCAGGCACAAATAGTCCATGTGAACATTTGGAGTGGAGATGGCTCTAATGTTGTGCATCTCGTGTTTCCTTTGAGCTACTGCAATTCTGCTTTGCTCATAGAGCACAGCACTTTCTTTGTTTTCTTTTTTAATTAATTCATTTTTAGTTTTCAACATTCACTTCCATAAGATTTTGATATTTAAATTTTCTCCCTTTTTCTCTCTTCCCCCCTCCCCAAGATGGCATGTAATCTGATATAGGCTATACATGTACAGTCATATTAAACACATTTCCACATTAGTCATATTGTAAAGAAGAATTAGAACCAAAGGGAAATGCCACGAGAAAGAACAAAAAGAGAGAGAGAGAGAGAGAGAGAGAGAGAGAGAGAGAGAGAGAGAGAGAGAGAGAGAGAGAGAATAGTGTGCTTCAGTCTGTATTTAGACTCCAAAGTTCTTTCTCTGGATGTGGATAGCATTTTCCATCCTTTTGCCCAAAGGCCCTAATGTTGCCCAACCAGGTTGCCAATCTGGTGGAGGGATAAAAGGAAGAAATAATTTGGCTGAACCAATGGTTCCATGTATGGATAGTGTGGTGCTGGCTGATGGAGAACCTCTGTTTTCTTGGTGTTAATTATTATGCCAAAATTAGCACAAGCAGCAGAGAACCGATCCATACTTCATTGCATCTCAGCTTCAGAGGCTGCACTGAGCGCACACTCATCTGCAGACAGAAAACCAAGCATCCACACTCCCTCCACTTTGGTCTTGGTTTGTAGCCTTTTCAAGTTAGATAATTTACTGTCAATGTGGCAGCTGATCTTGATGCTATTTTTATCCTCGTTGAAAGCTTGGACAACATGGCTGAAAACATCATTCTTAAAAGCATGGGAAAACCAGTATGAATGTAGTCTTTGCCCTGTGTGAAGAAGCAGCCATGCCCCAACACAATAGGAGGAAAACCATAGAAAGAGTGATTTCAAGTTGATCTTTTTTGCATATGAAAATAAATGGTAAATTTAAAAAAAAAAGCATGGGAGCAAGCACATACCCCTGCTTCACTTCACTGGTGACTGAGAGAGCGAGAGAGCATTGTCTATTATCAAGAACCCAGGTAAGCGTGTCACCATTAGACTGAAGTACAACACTGATGAACTTCTCTAGGCAGCCACATTTTGCCATGACCTTCCACAAGTGCTCATGATGGTCAGTATCAAAGGCCATGGTCAAATTGACAAATGTTGTGTACAGACTTCTCTTCTGCTACTGCCATTTCTCCTGGAGTTGTTGGGCAGCAAACACCATGTTGACAGTTCCTTGGCCCTTTCTGAAGCCACACTGGTTCCTGGGTAGATGGCCATCTTCTGGGTGAAAGATCAGCCTGCTGAGGAGGATTTTGGCAAGAATCTTGTCAGCAATGACTAAGGGAGAGACTCCCCTGTAACTGTCACAGGATAACCTATTTCCTTTTCCTTTATAGAGATGGACAATGGAGGCGTTCTTGAACTCCTGGGTATAACATTCTCTTGCCAAATAACCTGGGAAATTTGTCAGCTTATGTATGAGCACTGAACCCCCTGCCTTGTAGATCCCAGCTGGAATAGAATCAGCACCAGGCACTTTGCCACATGAGAGGAGCCTACTGGCATTCAAAACCTCTTTTTTTTTTTTTTGTTGGAAGTTCAGCTAGAGAGGAACTGACTTTAACCTGAGGTACAGTCAATGGCTTCAACATTGGTTGATGATGGTCGGTTGAGAACATTATGGAAGTGTTCAGCCCAACTCTCCAGGATCATGTCCTTATCACTAACCAATGTGGCTCCATAAGCACTGAGTAGTTGAGATGCACCACAGGTCTTTGGCCTATATACAGCTTTCAGGGCATCATAAAAGCACTTTGGATTGTTGCTATCAGCATAAAACTGAATTTCATCCATCTTCTTACTGAGCCAAGAATCCTGCATCTCTCTAAGCTTTGCTTGTACTTTTGATGGAACTAAACACTGCCTTCTGGGAGATGAATGAATCATCCTGCTGGTCAGTCCTGTAGAGTTCTTGTTTTTTCATCTAGCAGCTTCTGAATTTTCCCATCATTTTCATTAAACCAGTCTTGATGTTTGTGAGTATTCTGGTCCACCAAACCTCGGAAAGCTGCCCACTCCTTTTCTGCTCCACTGTTGCCAACCATGTGTTGGCTCAGCTTTCTCTCCAAGTCAGTAACAAACTATTCACACATGGAGAAGCTTTCTAATCTGTTGATGTTAAGTCTTAGTGATCTTGCTTTAGGGATTCTGCTTTTGTTGAATGCAAATGTTTAGCTTGGAGAGGATAAATCTAAGGTCAGTCCAGCACTCTTCATCACACACCACCTTTGTCACTCTCATATCCTGTCTGTCTCTTCTCTTTATGATAACATAGTCTATTAAACACCAATGTTTGCTTCAAGGGTGTACCCATAAAGTTTTATTGCATTTGGGTGGATCGAAGACAGTGTTGGTGATGAGGTCATGAGTTGCACAAGTCTTCAGGAGTAAGTGACCATTGCTACTGCTGTGTCTGACTCCATTCCTCCCAAGGACTCCCTGCTATATCTGATAAAATCTATGCCTACTCTGGCATTAAAATCACCCAGAATTATGAGCTTATCTTCTCTCAGCACATTAATGACGAAGGTCTCCAGGTCTTCATAAAAATTTTCTTTGACCTCATCAGGTTCGTCATGGTGGGAGCATAGGCATTGATGATGGTGGCATGGTGTTTTCCTGCAAGTGGTAATCACATTGTCATGAGCCTGTCATTCACTCCTTTGGGGAGCTTGTTAACTAGATTAGTTTTGCTTGTGAAATGCATGCCAGCTTCATACTGCTCTCTATCACTGTGGTCACTCCAGGAAAAATGTGTATCTAGCTCCAATTTTAGTAAACTGCCTTCATTTGCCAGCCTTGTTTCACTCAGAGTTGCTATTTGGATGTGATACCTGCTGAGTTCTCTTGCAATAGGAGCTGTTCAGTTTTCTGGTTTACTGGATTTCATGTCATCCATAAGCATGCACACATTCCATGCACTGATGGTGAGTAGAATCGCCTTTATAAATTTTTTGTACTTTTTTTTTTTTGGTGTTTTGACCACAGGATAGGATTCCCACCCGCTGTGGTAAGCACACCAGGGTTAGATTGGGTGAAGCAGATAATTTTTAGGTAATCTTTTGTAGCCCCTTCCTCACATCAGGAGGTGAGCAACGTGGTCCTTGGAAAAGGCTGCTCAGACACCCAGAAGACTGCTTCAGCCTAGTAAGAAGATGATCCTATAGCTTGAGATGACTGCAGGGTTGTGACTCTGGCTCCCAGTGGATCTACTCCTGCTGCTTTATCACTTGTCCACTGCCACTGGACTTTGAGGCAGGTAAAAATGGTAAAATAGTACAGGCGATGTCTTTGGATTCATGCTTCAATTAGGTTTAAGTGAGGCAGATTTATGCAGTTGTTAAATCATCAAAGTCCAGCAGCAGAACAAAAGTCAGGACACCTGGTGATGGCCTGGGCATCTTCAATGTCGAACCAAGCTCTAACTGCTGTAAGAAATGAACATATTTCTTTCTTATATTTAATAGCTAATTATTGTATTAGGATCAAGGTTTCCTCCCTTTTCTAATTTCTTAACCAGAAACCAACCAGTGTGGGAAATTTCTCTTAGAGATTTACCCAGGCCAAGATCTAATCAGACAGTAAAGGAAATTCTAATTTTAGGCTAATGGGTGCATTCCTGCTTCTTGTGTTTGCTCAGAGAGGTCTGGGAAAGTGTGAATCCTCCCTTAGCCAGATAGGTGATGTGGAAATTGATGTTTCTTTGGCCAAGATTTGGATGAAACAAGTCACAGTAACCTAAGACACTCATTTAAATATAGCCCACCTTCCACTGTGGTAACCAATCAGAGGTGACTGCCACCCCTCAGGAACACCTCCTCTTTGAAGGGCATACAAACTGTGAGCCCAGCGCCATTAGGGGTCTTTGGTCTAACAGAGACAGTCAAATGGCCATCCTTTTATTAATTACATGCTGGCCTTATTAATAAAACGATCAAATTGCCCAGAAACCGTCTCTTGAACCTTTTTAATCGTCACCACGCTCCACAGCACCTGCTTTAGCCACCTTCATGGCCTCTGGAACAAACTGTTCTCATCTGCCCATTCTGCTGGAAGAAGTCTTCATATGCTTGGGACAGACACCCCCCTAACTCAGGGGTGGGTTTGAGGCCTGTTAGTTTGGCCTGTCTACCAGGGTGTGGCCACTCCCCATGCTTCTTGGAGCCCAGGTGAGAGTTGGGTGACAGGTGGACACCAAACGGGGAAGGCAGCCCGGAAAGGGGTCAGCAGCCCTCACGTATGCCCTCAACTGACCTGTATGCCAGCTGTTCAGTAAGGTCCTTTCAACTACAAACTTGGTGGATGAAATAATAGCACTTTACTAATTCAGTCTTTGCTATAGTAGTAGAAGATGCACCTAATTGGGGAGCAAACGTTTATGTGAATTGTGTGTTCCAGGTCCCTATTGTGTTTCACTAATCTTATTTTAAAAGATAGATCTGAAGCTATGGGCAAGACACACAAACAGTGTCATAACCACCCCACTTTGGGTCAGAGGCCTGCAGAAGCTGCAGCTCAGCAGATGGCAAAGGTAAAATGGAAAATCAGCTTGGTGAATTAGACTGAGTCTGGGTTTGGACTCAGAAGACCTGGGTTCAGATCTCGGCTCTGCTACTTACTCTCGTGCGACTTTAGTCAGTCCTCATCCAGAAAATGATGGGGTTGAACCAGACGGCCTCTCATGTCCTTTCCACCCCCAAAGCAGCAGATCTTAGCACAGCTCAGCAGACTACATCAGCTCTTCGGGGAAGCTCAGTAGGCAACCTCAGAGTCAGGGAATGGTTTCAGCTGGGATACAGCACCAGGGGCATTTGCTGCTCTGCCTATGCATACTTCCTTTCTGTGTCCCATTCCTTTCCCCATGCATATGCCCTGACTACATGTGTTTGCTCTCTCAGGGGATGTGGGAATCTGTGGAAAAGTGCCTCCCTATTGGTATGGCCTGGGGGAGACATGTATTTTCCTTACATTTGACTTTCCTAGGCTATGCTGTTTAATTAAATGACTTTTGCTCCAAATTAGTGTGTTCTCTGGGTTGGTAACAATCGGGGAACACCAGTGTGGCCTCAGGAGCTATAATTCTGAATAGATGCTAGCCCACATATACCTTGGACTTGGGGGGTAGCTTTCAGGAGCTCATATCTGAGGGGGGCTGAGGTATATACTCAATTTTTCCCTAACCTTGTACCATGATCTTCTGCAAAGAACAGACCATTTTGGGGGGATTATTTTTGGTGTCTATGACAGTGAAATGCTTTTACACCAGAATGTTATGTTTATATCCCTTTAATAACAGGCCTTGGCTCTTTGTTTCCAAAGTACCTTCTTGGTACTTTCTCACTTGATCCTCAAATAACCCTATGGGCTAATTAGTAGAGGTATTATTCTTCCCATTTTATAGGAAGGGAAACCAAGGCTTAAAAAGTGAGATCTTTTCCCTGGGGCCACAGATCAAGGACCTAGGAAAGGCAGGGAAGGAATCCAGCTCTACCTGTCTCTAAGCTCCCTCTTCACTTTCCTGGAGGCCCAGAGAGTGTGCTCCTTGCCCAAGTCACACAGATAATAAATATCAAAGGCAGCATTTTAGATTCCTGGCATCACAAGTCTTGTTCTGGCCTGCTAGGAGGCTCCAGGGAGCCTGTGAACCTAGATGGGGAAAAAAGTTATATCTTTCTTTTCACTACCCTTGAATCGAAATTTATCATTTCCTTCGATTACGAACAGAGGAAATAAAACCTTATTGGCAAAGCCTTCACAGACTGGAAGCCATAAGAAAGAGCTAATGTTGGCCACTATGGGCAAACTGCAGATTCTAGGAGTGTGAACCTCTCTGGTAGAATTATTCATCTTAACTCTTTCCATCTCATATGATGAAATTAACTATCCTCCCCTCCTCCTCCCATTATCTGGTCAAAGCCATAAGGCAAAAGAAACCCTACCAATGTGAGTCACCAGTGTGGTTATGTAGCCAAAAAAAGCCAATGGGGTTTCTCAGGCATCAATAAGAGGGGTAGGCTAGCAAAGACTATGGAAGCGACAGTCCTACTGTGGGCAGACAGTTATCCGAAGTATCATGTTCAGTTTCAGGAGCCACATTGTAAGAAACTCACTGGCTAACTGGAGGGCGACCAGGCCTGGTGAGAGGGTTACAACAACTGATTCAATTTCAGATGCAACATGGGAGCAGCTACCATAGGCCAGGCATACAGAGCTGAGATCTCAACAGCTCACCTGCTGTCAAGTTTACATTCCACCTGAGAAATCAGACGCATGTCGGCCAGGAAACATAAAACAAATGCCCAGAAAATACAGAATGATTCTGGGGGAAGCTCTCTCACCATTCATTTGCAGCGACAAGACCAGCCATTAGCCTTTTTTAGTCAAACGCTTCCTTTATGACCAGCCACGTTTTTCCACTGACCTTTGGGTCACTCATCAATTTGAATCCTTGGAGATTGCGGAATTCCAAGATTCACAACCACGTCGTATCTCCATGACAACATTTATTTTGAAAAGATCAATTTTTGCTTGTTAAAAGGCCTGTGCAATGCCCCAAAGGTAATTCAGGCCAATCTCTTCCTCCTATCTCATTTTGGGCCCAATTCCTTTCCCAGGAGATTGTATACGGAGATACCAACTCCACAGTTTGGTCCTTGAGCTCTATGTCATTGCTTGGACAGTGGACAATGACAGATGAGAAGAGGAGTTCTCAAACCCCCGGGAGTCCCACATGCTGAAACTATTTTCATGACAACACTAGGAGGTGTCTCCATTTTTAATGCTAATCCTCTAATCTTTAGGGGATCCTCAATGATTTTTAAGAGCATAAAGAGATAGAAGATGATGTGGAAGGGGCATAGTAGCTGTCTTTAAGTAGGTCTGTCATGTGGAACCGGGATTAGACGCAGCCTGCTTAGCCCTAGAGGGCAAAACGGGGAGCAAGGACAGGACAGCAGATTTTGATGTGAGATAAGGAAAAAATGAGTAATGTAACCGACTGCCCAAAGTGTGCCCCTAATGCTCCCTGCCGCTCACCCTCTGGGCTCCCATGGACTGCTGCTGACCTCAGATGCTGACACCAAAAAGGTCATTGCACTCTCTTGCCCATACTGGGAATTTACTGTGGGGAAATACTCCAAGATGGCACAAGTATTGGTTTCCACAAATGTGGGCAACAAGGTCCTCGGCTTTCAAATAAATACTCAAAGTCACAAATTCGTAGAGGAAAACCTTTATTTCACTGCACAAAAAATGACACTTAGCACCCAAGTCAGGCCCTAAGCTTCCCTGCAAAGGGGACTCCTTTGGAGCTGCTGTTGGGGCACCGTTTCCTGGGCAATCCCTCCCAGTCAATCCCATACCTACATTGCCACTCCCTGGTTTAGGCCCCACCTTTCCCTTGCCCCACCCCCAAGGCAAACAGGATCAGGGCTTTGGAAAAGCAGTTCCCTTGGGGATAGATAAGTGGTCTGGGTAGCTCAGTGTAACCACTAGGGCCCACCCGCTCACTCTCTTGCTCCCATCTGTCTTTTTTATACCTTTGCTGGTCAGCTGCAGGAGCCACTGAGGCAGTCCTTTTCTTTCTCGGAGAGGCAACACTCAGGGAATCCCCCCTCTCTCCAGAAAGTCCAGAAGGATTCCCAAATTCCTGACACTGGTTTTGTTGTTGTTAAGTCATTTTTTTTAGTGGTGTCCAACTCACCATGACCTCATTCAGGGTTTTCTTAACAGAAATACTGGAGTGTTTTGCTATTTCCTTCTCTAGCTCATTTGACAGGTGAGGAAACTGAGGCAAACAGGGTAAAGTGACTTGCCCAGGGTCACACAGTTGGTAAGTGTCTGAGGATGGATTTGAACTCAGGAAGATGAATCTTCCTGACTCCATGCCTGGCACCCTATCCATGGTGCCCTGACATTGTATTTACCCATGAGACAACTCCCAAGACTGGCACTCCTTCCCCCTCCCTACCAAGGGATTCAGATTGATTTTATTTTTTAAATTTTATTTATTTATTTTTAGTTCTTATATTCACTTTTATAAGATTATGAGTTCTAAATTTTTCCCCTTCCTCAAGACAGCATGCAATCTGATACAGGCTACACATGTATGATCATATTAAACATATTTCCACATTAGTCATGTTGTGAAAGAAGAATCAGAACAAATGGGAAAAACCATAAGAAAAAACAAAAAACAATAACAAAGAGAGAAAATAGTACGCTTCAATCTGCATCAAGACTCCACAGTTCTTTCTCTGGATATGATAGCATTTTCCATCATGAGGCCTTTGTATTTGTCTTCGATCCTTGTATTGCTGAGAAGAGCTAAGTCTATTAAAGTTAGTCATCGCACAGCGTAGCTGTTACTGTGTACAACGTTCTCTTGGTTCTGCTCAATTCACTCAGGATCAGTTCATGTATGTCTTTCCGGGTTTTTCTGAAGTCCACCTGCTCATCATTTCTAACAGCATAATAGTATTCAGTTACATTCATATACCACCACTTGTTCAGCCATCCCCCAATGGATGGGCATCCTCTCAGTTTCCAATTCTTTGCCACCACAAAAAGAGCTGCTATGAATATTTTTGTACGTGTGGGTGCTTTTCCCTTTTTTATGATCACTTTGGGATACAGACGTATTTTTAAAATTTTTATTTTATTTTTTAAAATTTATTTATTTTGATGCTCACTTCTTGGGACATCAACCTCCCCTGGCTGTTAGATTTGGGGATCAGGTTGCCTAATAATGAAACATTCCCCGAGGGGAGGGAATAAGCAACTATTAAGCACCTACAATGTGTCAGGTACCATGCTAAGCAATTTCCAGATATTACCTCATTTGACTAGAGAAACAAAGAACCCCGAGTCCCAGAAACCTGCAGTGCTAACATGCTAAGTGGTTCAGATTGGGGGCCTGTGGAAATTCAGGCTCAGCTGCCAAATCTCTGTAAAAGCAATGATTCTTACCCAATATCCTGCCTACACAGTAATTCTTCCAGAAATCATGGAATCTCAGCCTGATAGGAAAGAATTCAGAGGCTTGGAGCGACTGTTGGCCTTCTTTCGAGATTCGTAGCCACAAGTCCTGGGCTGAAACCCTGATCCTCTGCTGACTGCCTGTGTGACCTTGGACAAAATGCTTCACCTTCCTGAGCTTCAGGAGCCAAAGCAGAGACTCATCAAGCTGGGGAACATGACCTCTAGTGACCTTTCTCCTTCTTAAACTGCCTGAAGACAACAGGCCTTCCCTTAAGGCCAGTTGGTCAGCAAAAGTTTATTAAGAGTTCAATACAAGAGTCTGGGGTCCTGCGAGCTGCCTGACCCCAGGAGTGTGGCTCCCTCTAACCCTCATTTTCTTCCTGTTTATTTTGATTCGTTGGCCAATCAGGGAAGCCCCACAAAGAAATACAGCTCTCCTCCAAAAGATTCATGGTGGAAAATGCTGTCCACATCCAGAGAAAGAACTAGGGAGCCTGAACGCAGATGGAAGTTGACCATGTTCACTTTTTTTCCTGTTTTTTTCTTTCTTGTGGCTTTTCCTTTTGGTTCTGAATCTTCTTTCACAACATGACTAATGTAGAAATACGTTTAATGTAATTTTACATGTATAGCCTCTATCAGATTACACGTTGTCTTGGGGAGGGAGGTAGGAAAAAAATTTGAAACTCACAATCTTATAAAAGTGAATGTTGAAAACTAGCTTCACCTGTAATTGGAAAAAATCAAATACTATTAAGCAGGGGGGGAAAGAAATATAGCTCTCTTTTCACCTTATGGCTGATATTGGACCTTTCAGAGTATCTAGTCCTAGGGCCTATATTTAAAACCCAGCTCTGTTAATTAATGTGTGTTCTTGGGCACATCCCTTCACCTCCACAAACCTCAGTTTCCTCATCTGTCAAATGAGAGGGTTAGGCCTCTAAGGCCCTTATCCGTGACCTGATAACAGCTACTGACCCGCTGTGGGCCTTAGTTTCTTCACTAGTAAAAATGGCAGGTATGATGGCATGGAGGAGAGAGTTTGGACCTGGAGCCAGAAAGACCTGTGTCTGAGTGCTTTCTCTGACCTAGGACCCGGTGAATGAACTGGCTCACCATTCAGCACCTGGTGTGACTCTGGCTTCTGAAGAGGTGCTGAGCTACAAGAGGGGAGGAGTTTCCTAACTCAGAAGTTACCTGTACCAACAAAAGCAGAGAAAGGTCTGAAGTAAAATGTGGGACTGGACAAGAAGGGCCCCAAGATCTCTCAAAGACCAAGGCGCAAGTCCTGCCTCCGGCACTTACTTCTCAGCCTCCTTTGCTGGATGCTCCTACAGAGCACACCCTCTGACCCTAGGTGTCCCTCAGGTCTGGGGCTGGGCCCTCTTCTCTTCTCCCTCCCTCCCTCCTGCTTCCCTTGGTGACCTCATCAGCTCCAAGGATCTAAGGACCACTTCTACGCTGATGACTGTCAAATCTGCCTCTCCTGCCCTGGCCTCTGTACCGACCTCTGACCTCCTGAACTGGATCTCTCATAGACATCTGAAACTCAGTATGTCTCTTCCCCCCCAAACCCTCCCTACTTCCTGCCTTCCCTACTACTCTGGACCTACCCCATCTTCCCACAACCTGTGGGATCACAACCTAGGAGTCATCCTGGACTCTTCACCATCTCACCCCTCCCCCACATCCAAGTCATCACCAAGGCCTGCAGATTTCACTCCTTCTCTCTTCTGACCCTGCCCCCACTCTGGCGCAGGCCCTCATCACCTCACTCCTGGACTGCTATAACAGCTGTTGGGAGTGGGGGTCTGCCTGCCTCAGTCCATCCTCCATCCAGCCACCCAACTGATTTTCCTAAAGCACAGGTATGACCGAAAGGTCACTCTCTTCCCCCTCCACCCCCTGATAAATTCCAGCGGCTTCCTCTTGTCTCCAGGATCAAATACAAAAATACTGTTTGGCCTCCAAAGCTCTTTATGACATAGCCCTTTCCAGTCTTCTTACACCTTACTCTGCCACATGCATTCTTCAAACCGGTGATGCTCTAGTCCTCAAACCAGACAATCTTCCTCTGGGTTCCAGGCATCTTCTCCCTCCTCAATTCTGCCCACTGGCTTCCCTGCCTTCCTTCGAGCCCCAACTAAAACCCCACCTTCTAGAGAAGCCTTAATTCCAGTGCCTCCTCTCCGTTAACGATTTCCTATTTATTCTACACAGAGCTTGCTTTGTACATACTTGTCTGCATGTGGTCTCTGCCGTTAGACTGTAAGCTCTTGGAGGGCAGGGACTCTTTTGCCTCTTTTTCTAGCCCCACTACTTAGAACAGTGCCTGACCGGGTAGCTGGGGCTCAGCTGTTGTTCGTGCTTCCTTTTTCCCAAGAGGATCAACGGCATTATGGCTGATGTCTAGACTCCCTCATAAACAGGATTTAGGGGAGGCAGGGTGCACAAAGCCTAAGCCTTTTACCCTCTCTTCCAGAGTCGCTGGAGTCCAGCAGCAGGACAAGTCAAGCCCAGCAAAGGCCAGGATGCAGTGGACACCTCCTTGATGTCCAACCAAGCTATCAGCATGGCCATTGGAACAAACTTAGGGTAGCCGCTCCCTTAAATCACCTGACCGTTTCAGGCCTGCCGGTTACCCTCCCCCCGGTACTGCCCGTCTGCAGAGAGTGTTGGTTTACCAAGGTGTTACCGAAAGTCCTTCTTGAACACCTCACACGCCTCTAGAGCGCAATAAATTCTTGTTGATTGATCCTAAGCAACTAAAGCGAAAATATAAGCACAGCTGCTGACGTGCCCAGGAAGTCTTTCCACACCGGGAGTTTCCTAAGTCAATAAAATGACACGTCTGCAAAACACCCCCAAAACTTAAGACGGGGCTGGACTAAGGTGTCGGTCGTCAGACCCTTACCCTAAGATCCTAGCACAAAATCACTCCCAATCTGGGCTTCAGTATCTTCTTCCGTAAAACGAGGGGGCCAGGCTGGAAGTTCTTTGTAGGCCCTTCTATTTTTCCACTCTAGGAAAGTCGAGTCTAGCCCTGGCTTACCTGTGTGCCCCCGGGCTCATCAGGCCCTTCATCAGTAAGGGGGACACGCTTCAGTTCCCTATGCATGGGCTTTGCTGGCCAGCTCCCAGAGTGGGGGAACAGGAGGGCTAAGACGGGAACCCAGGCCTTCTGTCTCCGTGCTCTCTGCTTTCCCCGGGCATCGCGCCTCCGAAGGGGCTCCCCAAAGCCAGGCAAGGAAAGCAGAGGAACTGTAAGCATGAGTCCAGGAGGCCGGGTCCGCTTAAAGCAGAGGAAATGAGCAGAGGGAGGGAAGTGACGGTCAGAGAGGTGTGTCCGAAGGGGGGGCGGGGTGTGTGTGCTGCACGCCCCAGTCCCCCTTTCCTGCTCTGCCCTGCCCTCCCCTCCCCGACGATTGGCCGGCGTCAGAGGGGGCCGGACTGGCTGCCCGCGGGAAGATGGCTACCCTGAGGCGGCTCGGACAGTCACGTGGCCGCGGCTGCTCGGACCGTTCAGCTTTTCCCACCCATCCTAGGGTGGCAGTCGCAGGTTTCCCAGCCTTGGAGAGCCTCCAGGCAGCTCCTGGGCCGGTTGGCCGAGGCTTAATGGTGTCCCTGCCCGGGCCGCACCCCGCAGGACCTAGGAGCCCTGGAGGAGGCGGCCCGCAGCTCCGCGCCAGGCTCTCCCCTGGGCGCTGACCCGCTCTCTACCGCCGCCCCACCTCTGCCCTGGGGTGGGATTCTGCAAGGGCGGTAGAACGGGCCGGAGAGATCCCTTGGCCTAAGCTCTGGGGGGCGCGGAGGGTTGGAGGATGCTAGATGACGGGCGCAAACCCTAAGTGGGTGTGAATCTGTAAGCTGGAAGGACTCGGGGGGGGGGAGGAGCAGCAGGGTTCTACGTCACCGACCCTGATTAGAGATGATCGTGGGAATCCGGAGCCCAGAATGGCCGAGTTTGGAAGGGCCCTGGAGACCCTTCTCCTAGGGTGGAGCAGAGGCAGGGTGACATAATTAGAGCTGGCGGTTAGAAAGTTTACGAAGTGCTCTGCCTCTGTGTGGGCTGAGGACCCGGAGGGAGGCCCTTGCCACCAGAACCTTCACTGCTCTATCGTTGAAGAGGAAACTCGTTTACCCTGGGTTGGTAGGCTAGTAAAGACAGAGGCAGAATTTGAATCCGAGTCTTCCAGACTCCGAATTCAGCACTTAATCCACTCTGCTTGCACCTCCCACACACTGTGCTTCGGCGTTGCAAGCCCCAGCCCCTCACTACGGAACGTTTTCTCCCTGGGAGGTCACCCGTGTTTGCGTCTGGGCGGAGAAGGAACCTGATGGCTATGAGGGCCTGAGTTGACCTCTGCTTTGTTATTATAAAACAGGGTTTTATTTCCTATGTTACAACCCTTTTGAGCCTCAGGGAATTTTCTGTTAGACCACGGAAGTAAGCTTCCCAACTCTGGCCACCCAGAACTCTTTAAATAAACATTAGCGCGTTTCATTCTTGGGTGTACGCACTAAGTCTCCCTTGCCTCTTAGCTCCGGTCCCTTCCTGGACTCCAGAATGCCCAGTTACTTGGGGGGAGGATGGGAAACAAACATTTATTAAGTGCCAACTGTATGCCAGGCATAGTAGTAAGCCGGGGTCCCTAAGCTTGTTCATCAGCTATCATTCCATTAAAATCCAAGCACCTGGTGAATCTCCAAATGGCCCTAAGAGGACCGAGAAACGATAATCTTTATAAAGCTCTATACAAATAAGCCCATGATAACAGTGACTTAGATTAAGTCCTCTCCCAAAGCTTATTGGCCTTGTGACCTTGGGCAAGTAGTTTCCCCGAACTTGATGGACCAGATGTATCTCTGTCCTTCGGTGGATTACATTGGATTCATAGTTTACTTACCTAACATTCCTTAAGCATCTACGGGAGTGCCAGAAGTGGAGCGTGCCCTACAGGAATTTATAGTTGTGGTTTAGCACTGGGGACCAATCAGAAGTTTCCCGAGTCATTCTAGAGAGAGGTGCCTGCCCTGTAGCCAAAGGCCAGAGCCCATGCCCAGTTCAGTAAATGGGTGTGTGTGTGTGTGTGTGTGTGTGTGTGTGTGGGTCTGACCACCACCATCCACAACTGTCACACATTTTATTGGGGAAAGAATTTCAGTTAAACTACGTCCCAGGCCTGGGGAGCGGCACTGGCACCTGGGGGGGGATCAGGCGGGCTTCGCCAAGAGATGATACTGGAGATGAGCGTAGAAGCAACCCCGGGGGGCTTGGATGGCTTCCAAAGCTCCCCCTCCTGTCCCTGCTGTTCACACTCTTTTTTGGGCTTCGATCCAGCTCGGAAATCCCCTCTACCGCGAAGCCTTCCTCATGATTTTAGCTAAAATTTCTTGGGGCATTCGGGCTGACCCCTTTGCTCTCATCACGTTAGGTCTTCTACCAAACATATCTGAGCTCACATCAATCAACTCAGTCGACAAGCACCTCAAAGATGTCAGAGACTGAACTGATTGAATATAAGTTCCTTGAGGGCAGGGCTCGAGTCATTTACATCTCTGCATCCCCCTTGCTAGCTCAGAGCAGAAGCCCACAATTCCGTGTCTTGATTTGTATTCCAAGGTCTAACACTCTCTAAGACTTTCTCCATTCCTTCCATCCCTTCAACTGCACTGGCTGGGACCTCCGCGTTGAACCCTGGGCAGCGTTTCCCCCTCCCGCCCGAGCAGGTTCCCCCCACCCTCCGTTTGGCCATAGCGAAAACCTGGAAAGCCCCAATCCGCCCGGTGAGCCTGAGCCTCGGCTGGGCTCTGGCGGGGCGGCGGCACTGGGCATGCTCAGCTCTGGCAAGGCTTGGGCTGCAAGTCGGAAGCTTTCGCACTACCGAGGCAGCAGCCAGAGGAGGGGGAGGGAGGCGGTGGGGGGAGGAGGAGGAGAAGGAGAAGAAGAAGGGGAGGCAGGGACTGGAAGGTTTTCCCCCCGCAAGCAAGAAGGGTAGGAGCTGGAGGAAGAGGAGGAGGAGGAGGAGGAAGAGGAGGAGGAGGTGGACGAAGCCGGGAACTGGAGGACGACGAGAAGGTCCAGGAGGTCGGAGCCAAGCCGGACCCAGAGCGCTGCGGTCTTACCGGATTCAGGTCCCCGGCTGAGCCCGAGCGCTCTGCGAGCGGAAGGCAGCAAGAGCCGGCGGCTCTCTCCCCAGTTCGGTGAGTCCTGGGCGGCTGGGAAAGAACTCGGTACTTTGTAACGGGAGGGAGGGCGGGGGGTACTAGAGGATACAATGTAGCAGCTCGGGCCACACGGCTGGGGACTGGGTTGGTAGGCGTTCTGCCCCGGCCCGCGGAAGGGGCAGAGGGGCCCCCGGGCTTGGCCACACACCTCCCTCGCCGCGGATTACGCTCACAGACTAGCCGGGGAGAGGGGGGCTGGGATCCCCAAACTGGGGCATGGGGGTGAGGTTGGCCGCCCGGCGTCTTCCTAGCCAAGTCCGGTCCCCAGAGGGTGTTGAGGGCGGGGAGAAGGCTGAGGGAGAGTTCCTAGTGGACACCTTTGAGGAGGTGATGCGTGCCGTAAGAGCAGGGCGAACGTGAGACAGCTCTGTTTGGCGGGGGTGGGGGGGGCGCTGAAGAACTGTGGAGTGTGGCGGGGGGAGGGGGCGGGCATTTTTAGGGAGATCCAGCCAGAAAATTTTGCCCACATCCCTGAATGTTTCTCAGTTACCCCGAGCTCCATGACCCCGAAAGATGGAGCCCCGAGCTTCTTGACTCCGGATTGTGGAGAGACGCTAGCCCCTGGACTGTTTGATGACCCCCCCCCAACACAGTTTTACTTAGTCAATCCCGGGGCATCCTGGTCTGCGGTGGGGGGAGTCCCACTGCCCCTCCCCCCGCACCATAACAAGTGGGGAGGGAGCGGGGGAGGGAGGAAGCTGTGATCCGATTTTCCCCCAACCCACACACCCCCGAGCCTTGGAGGCGGATCCTGGCCGGGTTGGCTGCACACTTCGGGGTGGGGGGTGGGGGTGGCGATACTGGGAAAAGGCCTAGCAGGACGAGGGAGGATCCCGGGGCGTTGGGCTTCGGGAGTACCTCAGCCGGGCCTGGCCTGGCAGCAGTAGCCACCCCCAAGGACATCAATTGCCATCTCGGGCCCCTGCCACCGCCGCCGCCGCCGGTGGGGAGGATGAACTCAGTGGGGCAGGGCTTCTTGGCAAGGGCAGTGTCCCAGTGCCAGCCCGCCCCCTCGACCTCCCCGCCTCCTGCAGCCCCAACCCGGGCTTGAGGGTGGCTCTAGTGAGGTGGGTTTGGGGGGTACCTCGGTGCCAGGGGCCGGGAGCTGATAGGTTTTCCCACCCGGCTCGGCCTGACGCTGGTTAACTCTTTCCTTCTCACTGCCATATGCCCGTTGCCAAATCCTGCTGAAGGCTGGGGAGGAGCAGGAGGAAGCTAGAAGGGGCAGCCTAGTGGGGTCCAGATGTTGGCGATCGTGCATGCGGGAGCCTTCCTTCCAAAGGCTGGCCCCTGGCCTGGAGGAATCCTGAGAGAAAGCAATGGCCAGGGGAAGGCGGGGTGCAGGGGAGAATGCATCGGGCTGGCTGCTTGGCCAGTCGTGAGGCCTGCCTCTGGCTTGTGCAGGCGCCTGAGAAGCTGCTCCTCCCCTCCGTCAGCCCCTCCGGCAGCCCCTCGGCCTGGCTTGCGCTTGGGGCAGTGTGTTTGGTTTGGTGCTTGGGGTGGAAGGGGCCAGAGCTTGGCGAGGTGTGGGCCCGGTTGGCATCATGCCTGCCTAGCTGCCTGCCTTGTGGCAGCCCCAGTCTGCTAGTGTCAAATCATCTTAAGGAGAAGGGAGGACGAGGAGCTTCGAGGACCAGTTTTTCTTTTCTCTTTTTCTCCTCCTCCTTCCTCTCCAGTTTTTGCATTTGCAGACTGGCAAACGAGTGTCCGTTTCAGGGCGGCCAGGTTATTAGATCTCTGAGGCCAGCGGGGCATGGGGGAGGGGATGGGTCCCTGCTGTCTGGTCAGTCCTTGGATGGGAAGAAGCCAAGGAAAGCCCAGTGATGTTGGTGATTCAGCAGGTGGCAACCTTCCAGCACTGAAACCGTCTTCCTTTGCCTCTTGTGGTAGGGCATGGTGGCATGGTTTGGTGTGGTGCCTCTGCTGCTTAGGGCTGACAGGAGCACCTTATGTTAGATGCCACTCAGGAAAGGCAACATGAGCACGTTTTTCATCAGCATTCCCAGAGCCCTTTGCCTGAAATCAAAGGAGTCAATGCCAGGGTACCCGCCACAGGACTTAGAAGGGGCCTTAGAGGTCATCCGACCATTGCCTCCTCATTTTACAGAGGGGGAGACTGAGGCCAAGTGATTTTATAGCATAATAGGATTAGAGCTGGAAAGGGGACCTTAGGGATCTTGTAGAGTCAGTACAAGGCCTCTTGCAGGTCAGGAAACTGAGGCTCAAACACATAGTTTTAGAACTGGAAAGAACCTTGGAGATCGTTTAGGCCAGCCACTTCCTTCTAGACCCAGCTTGAAGACCACCTTCTTCAAGAGACCTTTCCTGGTTCTCCCCCCTTCCCCCAGAGTTTTTTCTCAAAGATTGCCTCCCATTTCCTCAGTGTATCTCTTGTATATACATAGTTTTGGCATGGTTTTTTTTCCCTCCTTCCTTGATAGCAGAGACCATGTGGTTGCCTTTCTATCTTCAGTGCTTAGCACTGTGCCTGGCACACAGTAAGTGCTTAATAAATGCTTGTTGACTGACTTCCTTCTAGAGATGAGGAAGGGGAGGCCCAGGACACCCTGCCATAAAGTAGCTGTTGCAGAATCCAGCTCCTCTGACTGGATCCCAGGCCAGGGTGCCTTCAGCTTCATTTGCTTCATTTCTTCTCCCACCTGTCCTGGGCCCCAGGGACCTTCAGCATCCTCGTTGCCTTTTTTTCCCAGCTGGCTCACAATGTTTCTGGCCCATCTCACGATTTGAGAAGGCAGGGCCTCCCTGTGGAAGAGAGCAAGAGGAAGGACAGACTTTCCTGAAACCTAGAATCACAGGCCATCTTCAACTCTGCCTTTGCTGCTTTGTTTTTAGTTTGGGACAAGGGAGGAAGGAGTCCAAAGGCACCCATTTCTAGCCAACGTGATTGTCAGATCAATTTCTTCTCATTGAAGTCAACAAGCATTTAATAAGGGGCATAATGGATAGAGCTCTCAGCCTGGAGTCAGGAAGACTTATCTTCCTGAGTTCAAGTCCAGCCTCAGACACTTACTAGCTGTATGACCCTGGGCAAGTCATTTACCCCTGTTTGCCCCAGTTTCCTCATCTGCAAAATGAGCTGGAGAAGGAAATGACAAACCGCTCCAGTATCTCTGCCAAGAAAACCCCAAATGGGGTCAACCAACCAGAGCCTGCCCTCAGGGAGCTTACAGTCTTCTCTGTATTATTTCCCTTGGCGATCTCATCAACTCCCATGTATTTAATGACCATCTCCAGCTGGTGATTCTCAGCTCTCCCTAGCCTGCCCCAATTTCTCTGCTGACCTCTAATCTTCTACTGCCTTTCAGACATCTTAAGCTGGCTGGCCAGTAGTAATCTTTCTTCCCCATTACTATCAGTGCCACAAGTCATCCTGGCCTCCTCACTTCATTTCACTGCCTACCCCCACCCCCCATGTGTAATCTGTTGCCAGCTCATTGATTTCACTTTGTACCGTCTCTCCAAGATGCCCCCTTCTCTCCTCTGACAGTCACTCCCTGGTGTAGGTTACGCTGTTATCATCCCAAGGCTGGACTGTTGCAGTAGCTGCTGGTGGGTCTGGCTGCCTCCAGTCTCTCCCTACTGCAGTCCGTCCTCCATTCAGCCACCAAACTGACTTTCTGAAAGTGCAGGTCTGGCCACGTTACCCTCCTCCTCATTAAACTCCAGTGGCTCCCCATCGCCTCCAGGATCAATTGCACAATGCCCAGTTTGGTGTTCCAAGCCCTTTATAATCCAGCCCCTCCTACCTGTCCAGTCTTCTTACACTTTACCCCCCCACCAGTATTCCAGTGACCCTGACCTCCTGGCCAGTCCACAAACAAGATACTGCACCTTGACTGCAGGCATTTTCTCTGGCTGGCCCCATGCTTTCCCTCCTCAACACTCCCCCCTCCCCCGCCATCCTTTAAATCCCAATTAAAATCCTGTCTTTACCAGAAGCCTTCCCCAACCCCTCTCAATTCTATGGCCTTCCCACCCTTAATTCTTTCCTATTTATCTTGTATAGAGCTTGCTTCAAATGTATTTGTTTGTATGTTGTCATGCTTTAGATTGTCAGCTCCTTGAAGGCAGGTCCTATCTTAGCCTCTTTTTGTATCCCCACATTTAGCACAGGGCCTAGCATGTAGTAGGCACTTAATAAATGTTTATGGATTGATTTGATTGAGCTGTTTTAACATTGTAGCATAAATGTTTGGTTTAATAATAATAGTAACTAACATTTATACAAAGTGCCAGGCCCTGTGCAAAGGGCTTTACAATTATTATTTCATTTGATCCTCAAAACAACCCAGGGAATGTAGGTGCTATTATTAGCTCCATTTTACAGATGTGGAAACTGAGGCAGAGAGGTTAAATGACTTGCCTGGTGTCACGTGCAGCTAGTGGGCGTCTGAGGCTGGATCTGAACTCAGGTCTTCCTGACTCCAGGCCCAGCACTCTTCACTGAACTGCCTGTTTTCTATTTCCAGATAGTAAGTTTCAGACTAATGCTGCAATACTCAAGTGTATTTCTGCCTCATTGATGATGGAGGGACCATCCCCAGTGAATGTCACTCAAAGCCCATCCCCTTCTCAGCCGTTGAAGTTCTTGCCCACACTTTGCCTACCATCCTCCCAGGGCTGCTCATGAGCTGCATGTAACCCTAGGTAATTTTTTAAACCTCTGTCTGCCTCAGTTTCCTCATCTGAAAAATGGGGATAATAAAAGTACTTCCCTCCCAAGGCTGTTGTGAGGATCAGATAAGACCACATTAGTTAAGTGTTAGGCCAGAGCCTGGCACAGGAATACATTCTTGGCTCCTTCCATCTTTTGCTGCTAGGGTTTACTTGGCCCTCCTTGGAGTCTCAGCATGGCCCATTGCTACTCAAAACTTGGATTCCTTAAAGATAGTGGAGTTTCAAGGTTCTCTACCAGCTGGTTATTGCTGGAGAGCATTTGTGTTAAAAAGATCTTTTCTTTTGGACAAAGTGGATGAGGAGGTACCTTAGTATCTTAAAAGTATCCCATCATTCCAAGTGCCCTGGGCAAAACACTTAATCCCTCCTAGCCTTGCTTTCCTCATCTTTAAAATGCATTACCTCACAGCCTAGGTAAGTGGTAAAGTGGATAGAGTACTGGGCTTGGAATCAGAAAGATTCATCTTCATGAGTTCGAATCTGGCCTTGGACACTATCTGTATATGACCCCTGGCCAGTCATTTAACCTGTTTGCCTCAGCTTCCTCATCTGTAAAATGGGGATGCACTGGAGAAGGAAATGGCAAACTACTCCAATGTCTTTGCCCACAAAATCCCAAATGGGGTCCTGAAGAGTTGGACGTGACTGAACAGTGACGTTATGGGTAACAAGGAGCCCTGTGCTTTTGGACTACCTGGTTTATAGGCCCTGTGGGCATCCTCCATGCGTAGTGCATAGTAGGGCCTTAATCAATGCTTGTTCAGTTGGATTGGATTGGATAAAATAATGAATCTGAAGGGAGAAGCAGCTGCCTGCTGGTGAGGGCTTGACCCTGGAGAGCCTGTAGTCCCTGCAAATCTCAGGGCTCATGTGGGCAAGGCTGATGTAGATGGATGGACAGATAGCAGATTTTACCTGGGAAGTGATCCTTCCCTTTTTGCTGAGTGCCTCTCATAATTATCAGGATATCATCACCTTGTAATAATTCCAGTCCTTTCCTTGTCTGAAAAGGGGTGTGTGTGTGTGTGTGTGTGTGTGTGTGTGTGTGTGTGTGTGTGTGTGTGGACACTCAGCAAGCTGAGGGAGGATAGGAAAAACAGAATTCCCCCTGCAGATAGTTTTGGGGCTGGTATTGGCCTTCCCAGAGGGTTGACCCTTAGGTAGAAAGTTCCTCGGTTAATCAGTTAACAAGCCTTTTCCATGTTTGGCCTTGGGGAAGCTTATGATCTCTTGCGGGGAGTGACTTTAAATGTGCTCCAACTGAGGAAAACTCGCTCAATGCACAGCCTTCTGGTACCATGTCTGTGGGACGTGACTCGGTCCCACCGTTTACCGCTTTGTAGAAGCGTCTCTGCAGGCCTCCCCCCCCCCCCCCCCCCCCCCCCCCCCCGTGCCCTTTACTCTCTAATGGCTGGCAGGGGGTATTGGAGTAGATGCAGCAGCCAGGACACCTGGGTCCAATTCTAGCTTTGATACTTACTGGCTGTGTGACCATAGGTGGGTATTTTTCATGGCACCTAGTCTCAGTTTCCCTGTCTGTAAAATGGGGAAAATACTATATTTCATAGAGTTGTTATATATGTATCAAATGCAGACCTTAGGGTGCTCCAACAACAAAAGATGTAATAATTATTAATTTAGAGCCAGCCTGATTTAGTGGCTTGAAACCTGGGTTCATGTCTGCTTTCCAACATGTGCTGGCTGAGTCACTTAACCTCTCCCTGCCCCTGGCAGCTCTCTGAGACCACCAGCTGAATAGATAGAGGGACTTTCCTCCCTAAGAGCTCTTCATGCCAGTAAAATCCTAGGCCTAGTCCAATGCCAGTAATTATTAATAAAATATTTTAAAAATGTTGATGTAGATAAGAAGACAAGTTATTTGCTGAGTAAGATTTGTAATTATTGACAGATCTGGTAAATATATGCAAAAGTTTCTAGGCATTGAAACAAAGATGATTTAGAGACAGCTGGGTGGCCTGATGGGTGGAGTGTTGGACTAGTGTGAGGAAGACCTGAGTTCAAATTTGGCCTCATACATTTATTGTGTGGTGCAGGGCAAGTCCTTTAACCTCAGTTTCCACATCCGCAAAATGGGGCTAATAATAGCAGCTGTTCCAGGGTTGTTGTGAGGATCAAATGAGATAATGTTTGTAGATCACTTTGCAAATCTTAATGTGTTGTCTAGGTGCCAGCTGGTTAGCATTCTTTCTTGTCTCTTTTATTCTGTCTTCCTGTTTTCTTCCCCTGGTCCCTCTTTCCCCCTGCTTCATTCTAGAATCACCGAGTTTAGAAGGACCTTAGAGATGATTTTCGTTTATTTATTTATTTTGGTTTTTTTGTTTTTGGTTAGGCAGTGGTGTTAAGTGACTTGCCCAGGGTCACACAGCTAGTAAGGGTTATGTGTCTGAGGCTGGATTTGAACTCAGGTCCTCTTGAATCCAGTGCCGGTGCTTTAGATGATTTTTATTTTTAAAGAGATTGTTTCTGGTGGGACTGGGAAGCCTGAAGTTCCTTCTAACTCAGGAATCCATGATGCTGATTCTGTATGTATGGTCAGCTGGAAACCTCCCCCAGCCCCCTCAGGCCCTTTCCACACTACAGTATTCCCAGTGAGGAAAGTGAGAAGATCATGGCACATACACAGAACTTGGGCTTTCTCAGTTGTTCATTCAACAAGTAAGCACTAGAGGTACAAAGAAAGGAAAAAGACCTGATTCCTGCCCTCAAGGAGCTTATGTGCTAATGGAAATAGCATGCAAACAGCTAGGAACATACAGGATTTATTCTGAGGCAACAGAAGGGAATCTGAGATAGGAAGGCATGGGGTGGGGGACTGGGAAAAGCTTCCTTGCAGAAAGTGGGACTTGAGGTGATTGAAGACCACAGGGAAACTTAAAAGGGCCTGAATTAGGATCTGAATTAGGTGACTGTGTGAGTGGTGCTAAGGGTGCTTATACCACAGATGAGAAAGTAGACAAAAATTTGGCAACAGTTGGGGGGGTGAGTGAGAATAATGAGCTGAGGGTGATACTGAGATTCTCAGCAGAAAATGCAGGGCGAGGGTACAAGCATATATTAAGCACCTGCTGTGTGCCAAGCACTGTGCTAAGTGTTTTTGCAAATAGGACCTCACTAGATCACATTAATACAAGCTATTTCCTTATCTGGAGTTCCATATTATCAGTGAAATCATCAATCTGGTCTGGCACATGAATCGATTGTTTTGTTTTCCTTGATGGAATGTAAGCTTTATGAGAGCAGGGCCTGCTTGTTTTTGTTTCTTTCCTGTGTATCCCTGTTGCCCCCCACACTGATTTGGCCCAGAGTCACTGGACAGCTAGGTGGCACAATCAGTGTGGAGTCAGGAAGACTGATCTTCCTGAGTTCAAATCTTTGCCAAGAGAACACCAAATGGGGTCATCCACAGTTGGACATGACTGAAACGACTGAACCCCACCACATTCATTCATTGAGCCCCATGTCTCTTGTATCCTCATTCTCTTTCCCCTCAGTTCTCCCCTCTTCTTCCTGGGCCCTCTTCCTGTTTGATAAATCTAGTTCTGACCACCCGTTCCTTAATTCTCTCCTCTTCCTTGGCTTTCAGGATACCGCTCTCTCAGGGCTTGCCTCCTCTCTCTCTGACTATGCCTTTTCATCTGCTTTGCGAGCTGCTTTTCCTCCCAGTTTCTAGGAGAGGCTGTTACAGTTAACTTCAGACTGTAATGGTCTTGGTTTCCTGGCTTGGTCCCTTAATGGGTCACCCACCTGAAGAGGAGTGGAGGGGGCGCACTCCTTGGTGATCTGTCCCAGAGACGCGAGCCTGTAGCAAACCTTGGAGCACTTTCCAGGGCCAGCTATGTAGCATTTGTTCTGAGCTTTTATTCTGTCTTCCTGTGTGCTTCCTCAGCTCCCCCTGCCCCATTCTAGAATCACAGTTTGGGAGGACCTTAGAAATGGAGGAGTACAGGAATAGACAGGTGCATCTTGGGTCTGGTGGAACTTGCAGAAGGAAGAAGGGGAAGTAGAAAGAGTGCTACATTGTAGACCAAGTCCAGGATTCAAGCTTGTTTGCTGGGTGACCTTGGACAATTCACTTAACTGGGCTTGTTTTCTCAGCTGTTTGATGATGTCTGCAGTTCCTCCCAGTTTTAAAACCTATTATTCCACTACTAATTATTCAGTGGGACAGAAGCTTCTTGAGGGTAAAGACTCTTGGTTTTGGAGCTGTGTAGGAGCTCCTGTTACTTGCTGCTAGTGTGACTTTGGTGAAGTCCCAGACTCCCTTGGGACTTGTTTTTTGCATCTATAAAAATGGGGGGGGGATTTAATCATCTTTCCGGGTCAGAGTCTCTGATCCTGGGCTGTCCAGTGCCTAGTGTGTGTTTTCACACGGAGGAAGTGGTTAATAAGCATGTGTTGGATTGTAATGAAAGGCATTGACGGGCCTCCCTAGGCACGGCAGAGCCAAGAACCATCTTCTTCCTTCTGCTTTTTTGGGGGATGGTACTCAGTGGGTACATGACAGTTTATTCCAGGAGAATTTCAGGAAATGATTAGTATTAAAAGTTTCGGCTTTTCTGGTGAGAGCCAGGCTTGAGTACCTTGATGGCCCTGGGAGCTCATGACCATTCCCTTCAGTGATGAAGATAGCAGCCCAGTCCCACCTTTCATCCTGATCAGCTGCTCACATCTGGGCCCTTTTGTAAGTCCTCCCTTGGGGTCACCCAGAGCACTGGAGGCGCTGTTCTCGATTTCTAGGCCTGGACATCGAGTGATTACCAGTAGAATATGTGGCTCTTGTTCTGTGGTTGGCCACCCCCTTTGTGATCATGCATCTTCATCCCTCTGTGTGGCTTCTCCTTATGGTTCTTCTTTTGGAGTGGGTTGGACCTGCCATGCGCCTCTCCACTGACCTGGTCAAATGGAAAGAGCCCTGTCTCTAGAATTAGCACATGGATTCAAAGCCTGGCCTCAGCAGCAGCAGCAGCAATAATAGCTATCATTTATATGGGACCCTAAGGTTTGCTAAGTGCTTTGTAAGTCTTATCTCATTTGATCCTCACGATTACCCTCTAGAAAGTAGGTGTTATTTTTATGGCCATTTTATAGATGAGGAAGCTGAGGCCCTGAGCATGACTTGGCCAGGGTCACACAGCTAGTAAGCATCCAAAGCTGAATTGGAACTCGGGTCTTCTTGACTCCAAGTCCAGTGCTCTGTATACTGAGATACCAGCCTGAGTGCTTACTGAGTTCCCTTGGTGGCCCTGAGTTGTCCCAGTTCTCTGGATCTCCATTTCTTCCTCCGTGGAATGGGTAGGTTGGGCAGGGTGGCTTCTGAGGTTCCTCCCAGCTCCTGTCTGTCACCCCATGGTCCTAAGTCACTTGACCTCTCAGGCTTCCCTCTGTGTAAAATTTGGGGGTCCTTTGAGGGCCCTGCCAGCTCTGGTACAGCAGATTGGTATTCTGTGATTTGCCAACCTACACTATGTCCAGACGGGCATTTGACTGAGTGGTGGAGAAAGAGCAGAGCTGGGCCCAGGATTGGCTGGGAAGATGAGGAGGAGGACAGAGGACAGTGGCTTGTGTCCTGGACTGGGAAATGATGCTGGACTTTGAATGACAACATCCCCACCCCCTTCTTCTTGAAATAAAGGCCTGTCCTTAAAAAAAAATTCTGTATCCTTTGCAGAGACTAGAAGGGGTGCAGGCAGCCCAGGGCTGTCACCCTGAGAACTTTGCTGACATAAGAAATCGCCCAATCATGAAGTGAGGTTTATTTCAGACCAGCCCCATCCAGGCGGGAGTAGAGTCAGATTGGAGGAAGAGATGGAGGATATCGGTGGGTGACCAAAGAACTCAGCTAGGGCTTGGTCCCCCTCAGGAGCACCTGGCTTTGGGGAGCAGAAATGGTCAACTCAGGCCTGCTGCTGATGGGAGGGTGAAGCCAAGGCTCCAGGAGGGGCCCCCTTGGCTTTCTTTCTAGGGGAGAGGGGACCGTACACTGGTTTTGCCCCAGAATTCTTAACCTCCTCAGCCCTTTCTACCTGGGAGCTGAGAACTGAGACAATCTCTTTAAGTGTTAAGGTAGAAGGAAAGGGAAACTTTGAGATAGAAAGTGGCCCCCCCAGGCCATGGGTGCCCCAGGGCAAAGCCTAGCAAAGTGAAGTGGGATGGGGGAGGGACGGGGTCCAGGCCCTAGCTGGAGTGGCTGTTGTGGCTCTGAGGACTTCTGGCCAAGGGGAAAGCTTTCTTTTGGTGGTTGGTGTTTAGCACAGTTAGAGAAAAAAGACATTCTCCTTGTCCCCCAAGCCTCTCACTTTGCGCCTGTATTTATGGGCTTTTCCAAAACAACCCCATGAGACAGGTACTTCTAGTATCACGAACTCCATTATACAGATAGGGAAACTGAGGCGGGGCCTGCTTTGCCCAGTGTTTCACAAAAGTCATGGTGGAGCCGGGCTCAGATTCAGGTCTTCGGGCCAAGATCCCATGTGAGGGGAAGCGAGGCATTGAGGGAGGAGAGAATGAGGACTGGCTTTGGAATCAAGAAGCCCTAGTTCAAGCCTGAGTCATTGAACCCTGTATGGGCCCGGGCCCCCCTAGTTCAACTCCCCAGGGGTTTATGCGGCACTCCCCTGGGAAGCACAGCCCGGGACACACAGTAAGGGCTTCATAAATGCTCGCTGACTGACTGCCGAGGCCTCGTGGTCTGTCTCTGCCTGCAAGGAGCCATTGTTCAGTTAGTACAAAATGTTCCCAGATAAGAATACAAAGAAAACACAAAGTATTCTTTTTTGGGGGGGGGAGGGGGAGTAGAAGGAAACCAGGCGCCATCTTACTTAGGGGATGGGGAAAAGCCTCCCAAGGGGGGAGGGGAAGAGGGTCAGAGGAACTAAAGACTGTCTTTGCATCAGGGGAGGGACTTCCCCCTTCCTGGAGTTCCCTTGCCTGATGAAATGACCAGTCCAGATTGGAAGGAAAACAAGTGTTTTGAGACTACAAAGAGAGTTGCTGGGCTTCCTGGTGAACAGAGGGCTTGGGCTGGGCCTCAAAGGGTGACTTGAGTGGAGAGGGAAGGTGTCAGATATCGGACTGGTGGAAACTGGAGGGACTGGGGGGGGGGACTTTCCAGGACAGTCTCAGGGCCCATAATTTAACTTTAAGCCCCTGGGTCAATATATTATATGGTTGTTGATATCAGCCTAAATCTTCGGAGGGCATTCATTGCCTCCTTAAGTAAGAGGACATCGAGGAAGAGGGGTGGGGAGGGAAAGGATGTCTAGTTACAAACAGAAACTGGAAAGAAAATGTAAATCTTTCCTTCAGTAGCTCCTCCCCACCCTCTGGAAGGAGAAGGGACTTTGTGGCCCAAAGGTGGGGTGATTCAGGGACAGGTAGGGCAGAATGGAGACAGCCTGAGGTGGCAGGTGTCCAGGGACAGAAGGAGGTCACCAGCCAGCATGAGTCTGGGCCGTCTGATTAGCTTGCATCCGTATGTTTTAGCCAACGCCCCGGAGGATGGGTAGATGTGTGAGTAGTGTAAGTTAGGGCCTTAACATTTATTAGTCACCCATTGCATACTCAGTTCTCTACTGCGATTCTGACCAACAGACATTTATTAAGCACCTACTGTGGACTTGCGTTACCAGGAAAATTGAAGATGAGGAATTTAGGGTGTCCTGGTGGGCAGGCAGCCCTTGTGACCTTTGGGTCATACATAGCATTATACATTTAGGTCTCCGAGGAGCCTTAGAAACCAACACACCCAAGCTCATTTTATATATGAGGAGAGGGAGGCATCACCAGTTTAAAAACCACTTCAACACCTCTTTGAGGTAGATTTGCTAACTCTCTCAGGTTTCACGGCTTTCCTGGTCAACAGCTTCATCCCTCCCCTCCCCCTTCAGCAACATGCCAAGTGAGAGGGGCTCCCCATGGAGGGCATGCTCAGTTATTCCTGCCCCCTCCCTGGGGGGCTGTCATGCAGAGAAATCCCCCCGTTGCTCAGGGCACAGATGCTGCTGTTCCCAGCTCCTGCCTGGTGGGCTCCTTTCCGATGTAGACTGTTTAAATACCTTCTAAGCCCCTGAAAAAAGAACAGTCACGTGAGCTTGGGTATCTAGGGCAGCAGAGAAGTAATCTCTGGCAGGCAGTCCTGGAGTGGAGTTAGGATGCTCAGGGGTGCCTTTCTGGCCTTGACTGGTATCAAAGTAGAGAAAGTGATGTCACCTGAGTTAGTGGACAGCCTGCTCCAGGAGACCAGGGTAGGCCTCCTCCTGAAGCCTTGCCTTATTTCTACCTAGGGCTGTGCCTAGAGTCAGGAGGACCTGAGTTCAAATCTGGCCTTAGCACTTCCTAGTGCTGTGACAATGAAGCTCTGTCTGCCTCAGTTTCCTCATCTGTAAAGTGGGGATCATAACAGCACCTACCTGTCAGGGTTGTTGTAAGGATTAAATGAGATACCATTTGCAAAAACCTCTTTGCAAAGTTTGAAGTTCTATGTGAGTACTAGCTACTGTTACTATTAATACTATTTTAATTTTTATCACTAATCTTGCTCTGATGCTGGCTGGCCCCTGGGGCCCCTTCCCACTCTGGTTCTGTGAATTTGTGTGGTAGGGGTTTTATTAGGAACAAAGAGAGCTTCCAGGCTGTTGTCTCATCGATTCCTTCTGGGGAGATTTTTGGGCCAGAGATAGTAAGCTATGGTATCCAGCCCTGGAGTCAGGCCCGGGGATCCCAGGGTGTGGGGCTGGAAGGGCCCTCAGACCTCATCAGTCCAGCTCCCATCCCCAGAAGGAGTAATCTCATTTGGCAGGGTCCTGTGCAGTAGAGAATTTGCTGGGTTCATTTGTCCGGATAGACCAAGGGCTGGCTTCCCCCACGCTCTTCTTCTGAACTGGCTGGTTGGAATTCCGGATGGCTTATCCCATGGCACCAAAGTTATGACCTCATTTTTATAGGCTTTGGGTGGCAGTCTAAACCCTGTTTAATTAATGGTGTAGTTGAGAAGCCATTGCCATCCAGAATGCTGAGAAGGAGAAAGCACTACTCGTTCGTTCTCCTCCGGCCTCGGTTTCTTCATGTAGAAAGGGGAAGGGTTGGAGCAGCTGACCTCTGAGGGGCTAGATCCAGGGGGTGGTCATGAATCTGGAGCAAGGATAACATGTGGCCGGGAAGGGCTGTGGAGCTGGACATCTGGAGACCCTGACGTGCTTGGGGAGAACTCACCAACCAGTCAGAATGGTTGTCTTCCATGCCACACCTCCAATCAGCCAATCGCTGTTGCCGTTACTTTTAGAAAGCCTTGCTGCTCCTTCGGAAGGCCCTTCCTAAATGCTGGGGACCGCCGCTGACCACTTCCCTTCTCAAACAGCTGTTTCCCTTAATTAGAACGTAAGCCCTTTGAGGGCAGGGACTCTGTTATGCCTATCTCTGTGTGGCTTTCATTCTTTACGTCCAACAAGTGTTGATTAAGCCTTAACCTTGGTCCAGGCCCTGGTCTGGGTTCTAGCTTACAAAGACAAAAGGAAAGTTTTTGCCCTCCTGGAACCTCTAGAGAGTGTCTGTAGAGGGTAATTTAGGTGGATGGCACTAGCAGCTTTAAGCTCCAGGAAAGGCTACCCAGAAGCGCTGGCCCCCGAGCTGAGTCTCAGAGGTGAGGAAGGAGGGTATTCCATATCTAGGGGGCAGTCTGTGGAGAGGTGGGAGGTGTCGTGGTGAATTTGGACAGATGCAAGTAAAAACCTTTTATCTGGGATGGGACTTAAAATGTCAAACTCGAGGAGTTCATATTCTATACGAGAGACAATAGGGAACAATTGAAGGTTCTAGAGGAGGTGAGTAACTCAGTCAGGTCTGTGCTTTATTTAGGAAGGTTATTTTGGTAGCTGTATGAAGCATGGGGACATAGGACAGACGAGGCTGGCTGATGCAATAGCCCAGGAAAGAGGTAGTGGGGGTCTACATTAGGTTGCTGGTCGTGGGAATCAGGAGAAGGGAATGTACGTGGGAGAGTAGACAGGGCTTGGTTACTTCTTGGATGTGGTACTTGAGGGACAGGGAGGGCTTAGGGTTAGGTGCAATGCTTGGTGCAGACATTGGTCACATTCTGCTTCTGACTCACCCGTGTGACCTAGGAGAAGTCGTTTCATCTCCTCTGGCCTCAGTTTCCTTATGTGTAAGTTGAGGGTCTTGGAACAGCTGGACTTTGGGCTGCCTTTCAGCTCTGTATCTGAGTTGAGGATGACCCCAGGGTTCTAAACCTTGGTTATGGGAAGGATGAAGGTGCTCTGGGTAGCAGTGTGCCAGGGAGCCGGTTGGATGGTTCTTGGGTGAAGGATTGGTGCTGTGGGGCCATGTGTGGACCAGAGCTGCTCAGAAAGCAAAGGGCTAATGGGGTTGGTATCTGGCCGTCAGAGGAAGTGCCCACATCGATGAAATCATGGCTCTCTCCAAGTATTTATAGGATTTTTAACTATTTATAGCAGAAGCATTTTACTTTTGGAACAAAAAATAGTAGAAAGCAGTACTGCTGGATTATTAATAATGGAGCAAAGTCCAGAAATAACATTGTCTGAAGACATTTTTCATTTCTCTTTCATGATGGTCCCTGAGAGAAGGCTGGGAGGATGAAAGAAAGCTGGTGGGAACCAGAAAGGATGTGGGGCAGGGGTAGGGAGTGGGGGAGGTCTGAGCCCTGCTGAATTCTGCTCCTGGTGGTTCTTTTTCTCAGTCCAATCACTTAGGAGCTGGGAGAGACCTTAGACATCTGCTAGTCCAAGTCCTTTCTTTTACAAATGAGGAAACTGAGTCCCAGAGACAGAAAGTCACCCAGATGAGGCCAGATGGTCATAGCTCTGACCTGGAAGGGGTCCTAGGGGCCATCTGGGACAACCCTCCCATGGTATAGAGGAAGAGACCAAGGGAGGAGGGACTGTGTCCATCCACAGTTCTTGCTCACAGGAGGAACTTGATGAAGTCTTCCCGATGAATTGAGGCCCAAGGAGGGCCTTGCCTAGGGTCACACCAGATGCCAGTGACCAAGGCAGGATTTGAACCCAGAGTTCTGTGACTCCAAAGCCCGGCATCCTTTCCCCTGAACCACACTGCCCTTGGGGCTCAGACCCAGATCTTCTGACTACAAGGCCAGGTCAGTCAGTCAACAAGCATTTATGAAGCAGCTACTATGTGCCAGGCACCAGGCCAAGTGCTGGGGATGCAAAGAAAGGCAGAAACTCGCTTCCTGCCCTCAAGAACCTTACATTCTAACGAGAGAAAGCATGCCAACAACTATGAACATACAAGATGCATACGGTCTAAATGAAACGGATCTCAGGGAAGGCTGGGTGGCAGAAGATTTTTATGTTGTTACTGGGCTGGGGAAGAGAGGTCAGACTGGGGAGGGGAGTGACATGATAAGGGAGACAGATTTAGGGTTAGAAGATCTGGGTTCAAGTCCTAACTTCCCAGTTCATAAACTGTGTGACCTTGGGCAAGTCTTTTGACCCTTTTTGGGGTTTTAGTTTCCTCATTAGTAAGGTGATGGAGTTGGGTGAGCTAGGTGGCGCCACAGTGCATAGAGTGCCAGGCCAGGAGGCAGGAAGACATCATCTTCTTGAGTGCAAATCGGGCCTCAACTGCTCATCTAACTCCCAGGGTTGCTGTGAAAATCAAGTGAGGTTCTGTTTGTGAAGCCCTTAGCACAGTGCCCAGTACACAGTAGAGGCTTCATATGTGCTTCTTCCCTCATCCTCCCTTCCCCCCCTCTTTCTCTTGGAGACAGAACCTGGCTTTGAGGCCTGCCCTGGGAGAACCTAAGTCACCACTCCTCTGAGCCTCAGTTTCTTCAGCTGTAAAGTGGGGAGCCTGCCTGGCGGTGCCCACACCCCCAGTTCTTGGTGTTGCCCAGGAGAGATGCAGCCTGAGGCCCAGCAGGCCGGTGATTGTCGGTTGTCCCGGCGCTTCACAGGGACTTCCTGGCTCCTTCCCCTCTGAAGGGTGGCCGGCCTCAGCCCCTCCGTCCGCCTTCCCAGGCCAGCGAAACCCCAGCCTAATTTGTGACCCGTGTCTGAAAGCGCGCGAGCCGGGCCTTGGAGATGGTGCCTTCCCCCCAAGCCAGCTTCGCTGCTCTTCTCCTGCCCAGCCCTGCCCAGCCCGGCTTCTGGCTCGCCTCCAAACCCTGCTTTGGGGCCTGCTCTCCCAGGCTCAGGTTTCAGCACAAACATGTTCCTCATATCCTGCTCCGGCCTTTGGTCAAATGCTCGGGGGTGGAACTGGCCAACTAGCCTGGTCTGGGGCCTAGGGGGGTGAGTAGGGGGCTCTGGCTCTGCCCCAGGCCCAGGTTCTAGGCCCCAAGCCCCAAGCTCCAAGCCCAGGTCTAGGCCTCAGGCTCCAAGCTCCAGACCCAGGTCTAGGCCTCAGGCCCCAAGCTCCAGACCCAGGTCTAGGCCCCAGGCCCCAAGCTCCAGGTTTCAGGCCCAGGTTCTAAATCCCAGGTTCCAGGCCCCAAGCTCCAGGTTCCAGGCCCCAGGCTCCAAGCTCTAGGTTCTAAGCCTCAGGCCCCAGGTCTATGTTGCAGGCCCCAGATCCACATCCCAGGCCCCAAGCCCCAGGTTGTAGGCCCCGGCCCTGCTTCTTTACCAGGCCTGCTCTGCTGACCTTGGCCAGGGGGCCGTGCAGAGGGTCGGGTCCTCAGTTCTGGGTCAGTCCATTTTGCAGATGTGAAGCCAGGCTGTGTGGACTATCCTTGGAGCTGAAGGACTCTGAGAGGTGATCGGGTCCATGTTGTGGAGGGGCTTCCCCTCCAGATCTCAGCTCCTCGAGAGCTGGCCTGAATCCTCCATTTTATCCACCTCTGGGTACTTTGGGACCCAGGTGTAGCAGCCTGCCTGCTGCTCCTCCCATGGCCCTTCCCTCTCCCACCTCCCTGCCTTTGCCCTGGCTGTTCCCAGGCCTGGCATGCCCTTCCTTTCTGGATTCTCTTCCTGGCCCACCAGCTGAGAGCCTCTCCCCTCTCCACTTACCTGTATCTCTCTTATCTGTACTGATCTGTGGATGTTGTCTCCCCCATCAGAATGGGAGCTCCTTGAGGGCAGGGGTGGTTTTTTGCTTTCTCTCTGGCAGGCCTTGGCTTGGTGCCTGACACATAGAAGTGCTTAACACCTGCTTATTGGTTAATTGAAAGCTGTGTTTGAATCCCAGCTGACATTTATTTAGCTGTGGGACCTTGGTCGAGTCAAGTGACCTGAGGCCTCTCTGAACCTCAGTTTCCTCTTCCTGTAAACTAGAGATAGTAATACTTCCAACATCTCCCTCAAAGGGTTGGTGTAAGGAAAGCTCTTTGCCAGCCTTGCATCCCTTCAGAAATGAGAGTCATTATTATTTTTGTCATGTTGTTAGAGGAGGTGGAAGCCCAGAGAGTCTTCAGGGCTGTTTTCTGGGTTGTGGCGTTCAAATGTGATTGTAGATATGAGAAGGTCCAAGCATTTGTGGCCAGGTGTGTAAGAGGGGGCAGGGGTGCTGTGGGTGCCCCTGCCCGGCTCAGGAGTACTGGGATTCAAGACTGTCCGTCAGCCTGTAGTTGTGGGGCTTTCCTGCTGAGTAAATGAGAACCAGCCTTCTAATTCCTGAATGGGCAGAGCATCCAAGGTGGGGGAGGGGTGGAGATGGGCTCCTGCTGCTGCCCCAGGGGTCTTGGGGTCTTGGCCCAAGGCAGGCAGGATGGGTATTGATGTCTGCGCAATGTTGGCAGCTCACCCTTCTATATAACAGAGAGTCAAAAAGAACTGGGCAAAATGAGCTGGTCTAAAACACCCTCAGTTAGAGGAAGTGTGCCTGAAGCTCCTGGTCTCCTCTCCTCCTTCAGGCAGGATGCCTGGGTTCTGAGGGCATGGGAAGGCCTTCCTCCCATATCTGTCCCGTCACTTGAGCAGGCATTTCACTCATCATGGGTATCTGCAAAAAATGCTGCTGTACGTATTTTGGGGACAAACGGGGCCTTTCATTTGGTCATTGGCTTCCCTCTTTACAAAATGTTTCTGCTCTCCAGCTATTTTGGGTGTTCTTCATTTAGGAAACAGTGGCTCACCAAGAGGCTGTGACTTAGCCCGAGTCACTCAGGGTAGAGACGGGATTCAAAACCGGCTCTCTTCCCATGCCAGAGGCTTGTTGTATTTAGCCAGCCATCATAGGCCCTTGTTATGCCCGGCATACTTCCCAAAAGAACCCAGTTCATAAGCACAGTGAAGCCGCACAAATCTGCACATTGGCCAGGTCTGAAAGTGTTGCCCCATTCTGTACCTGTGGTCCACCACCTCACCATGTGTCTGACATCACCAAGTGCTCTAAGTCAGACTTGGTCACTCCATGGATCAGCTCCAGGTTGTCTTGGAAGGGAGCTTTTAAAAAATTATTATTTTTAAAAATTTATTAATTTTCAGTTTTCAGCATTCACTTCTGTAAGATTCTGAGTTCTGAATTTTCCTCCCCTCCTCAAGACAGCATGCAATCTGATATAGGCTATCTGTGTTGGAAGGGCATTTTTGAGGAAAGGGAAGCGAGCCCTCAATCAGGGACACAGTGGGAGTTGGGTAGTAGCCAGGGTGTGAAAGTCAGAGGGAGTCTGGTGGCTGAGGTGGAAGGCAGGGCAGGTTAGGATTCAGAAGCAGGTGAGCAAGGTTGCTTAAAGTAGAATGAATGATACTGTCAGTCATGGTGGGAGAAGGCAGTGAGACAGAAGCGATGTTGCAACAGAGTTTTGACCTGAAAATTTGGCCATGGAAAGGGAGGGTATCAGACCGGGGAAGGAGAGGAGCCTGAATTCCACACAAAACAAAAACAACTCATTGTAAACAGTTTGGGGTTCATGGGATTATGAATTTGAATGCAGAAGTGATTTTGCTTTTGTTTTTGTGAGGCAGTTGGGGTTAAGTGATTGCCCAGGGTCGCACAGCTACTAAGTGTCAAGTGTCTGCGGTGGGATTTGAACTCAGGTCCTCCTGACTCCAAGGTCAGAACTTTATCCACTGCACCATCTAGCTGCCCCTCAGAAGCCATTTTAAGGCCGCTGATTTCTTTGGGCATGGGTCTGCCCTGCGCTGATGAAGCTTGCCATTCCTTTGGGCCTTAGTAAACAGGCCCGATGGCCCTGTGTTCTTGTGCAGTCAGTGAGTCCTTCTAAGGCGGCGGCTCCTCAGTGCTGTTTGCTGAGGTCCTTGCTTTGGGCCTTACCAGCAGCCTGGAGGCTGCACCCCCCAGACCACTGGCCTTGACACGTGCCCTGTGGCTGCATCCTAAGCACCCCAGCCCGTGCCGCCTTCCCTGCTGCGGGCTCCTAAGGCCTGCAGGTTTTTCTAATTGCTCTGAAGCTGAACCCTCCTGTGTGGGTGAAGTTTCCCCCAAGTAGAATGTGAACTCCCTGAGAGCAGAAACTGTTGCTTATCAGTTTGTATCTGCAGCGCTCAGAAGGGTACACTTAGGGCACACAGTAAGCACTTAATAAGTGCGCTTTTATCCACACTATCTGTCTGCTCATCCATGCCTGTCTTGTTCATGTCCCTATACCTCCTGCCTGGGGGCTCCCCCCAAGTCACCCGAGGCTTCCTTGTGTTCTGATGTTGTTGGGGAGCTCCCGGGAGTCCACACTCATTCCTCCGTGTTTCTGGTTCCATCCTTCTCTCCCCCCTCCCATTGGCCATTGTCTCCTGCACTTCTTGCTTGGTGACATATAATTTCCCATTTGCGTTCACAGCGCATTGCTGCAGGGTTGGGTACCCAGCAGGTGCTTGCTAAACACACGCTGAGTGAATGGTGAGCCTCTCCAGTGTGGCGAGGCAGGCCTTGGGAGGATGGGCAGACAGGCCTCGCGGTGCCTGGATTCAAAGGCTCTGGTCCTCCCTGTGACTCCCTGGGTCACTCTGCCAGGACAGAGGTCACATTTTAAGACTTGTTTATTCAACTGCTCGCTTTTGATGGTGATGACCGAGTCATCTACCTTTCAGAGACTTAAAACAAACAAGGTCAGAGCTTATTTCTGGGTGACCTAGAACCAGAAGACCTGAGAGGGGAAGAGTGGGAAAAGCTAGCCCCAGGGTCAGAACCTGGAGCAGAGGCCTGGGGACTGCAAGGGTTCGGTGACTGGAAGCACCTGGATGGGCGTGGCTAGGGCTTTAAACCCAGCCAGACCCACTGAGGCGTGGGAGACCTGCTGTGAATCTCATGTCACCTGTGGGTGCTTTGTGGCCTAACCCCCCCCCCCAGCCCCAGCAGTGGCTGGTAGTTGTTGTAGGTGGAAGGGGATAGTTTAGATCTGGGGTTCTTAACCTTGGGCAGCAGAGAGATTTCACAGGGTCTGGGAAAACTGGATGGGAAAAAAAGTATGTCTTCATTTTAAAATTGGTTTCTTTTGTCATTCTCTGCATTTTATTTTATGTGTTTAAAAATCTTCTGAGATCCAGCCTAGAACTCACCGGACTGCCAGAGGGGCCTGACTCACATAAAAAGGTGAAAAGCCCATGGTTTGATAGACTGCGCTTTGTGGGATGGGAGGCAAGGAATACAAGGCCTCCTCAGCCATCAGAGGCACACTGTAATGGCAGGGAAACATTGTGGTCTTTTGTGCTGTTGGGGAGTGGTAGCAAAGACTGGGCGGCTAGGTGACACTGCAGTGGATAGAGCACTCATCTTTGTGCGTTTAGATGTGGCCTCAGACACTTAGTAACTGTGTGACCCTGGGCAAATTACCTAATCCAGTTTGCCTCAGTTTCTCCATCTGTAAAACGAGCTGGAGAAGGAAATGACAAGTCGCTGCAGTATCTTTGCCGAGAAAACCCCAAATGGGGTCATGAAAAGTCGGACCTGAAACAGTTTAACCACAGCCAAGCAAAGACCAGGTCTTCAGGATGCCTTAACATCTTCGCAGTAACTAATATTAAATACTAAAGTTTGCAGACCGCTTTTAAATACCTTATTGTTTTTTGACCCTCACACTTTACCCCTGGCTCAGAGATATAGCCCGTGCTGCTGGCAGCTGTGAAAGGTGGCAGTTGAAACCTGGGGTTCCCCACACAGCGCTGTGCCCCCCACTTCTCTGTTGTATGTAGCTACAGGTGGACCCCAAGGCACAGGAGAACTTACATCCTATGGAACAGACAGACCCCTTTGTTTTTAGCTTTGCTTTTCATCTAGAGAATGGGCAGTGTGGGCCATCTCTAGGTGGGCGTTTCCATCCCCTGGAGTACTAAACCTTTCCATTCTCTGGACGTCCCAGGTAACAGATGTTACCAGAGTGCACCTTGCCTAGAACCCCTGCGTTTGCCCTTATGGTTAGATGTTTGGTTTCAAGTGTTCTCTTCCTAACCTTCGCTCCTTACATGTCATAGGTGCTCCCATGCTGGTGGGCGTCTTCCCTGTCTGCTCTCTATGGCTTTTTCCTTTGTGCGTAGAGGACAGCCTCCTGGGTCTAGGATACTTCCTGGCTGGACTTCCCTGACCTTGGCCTGGCAGTCCAGCTTTCAAAGTCCTAAACTCCTGGGCAGTGTTGGGTTGCCAGGGATGTGATCTCACTATTACGAGGAGTAAACAGGCGCCTAAAGGGATCTCAGGCTGCCTGAAGAGAGACCCAGCTTCCAGGAATGTAAGGGAAGTGATTGCCTCCCTGACTTTGGGGTGGCCCGACCACATCCTACATATAGTGCTCAGCCCAGGGTCCCAGCTTTCGGGAAGGGTGGCTGAGAGCATCAGAGGAAGGTAGTCAGGGCAGTGAAGGGCCTTGAGTGCTTGTCCATTTAGAAGAATTGGGGATGTTCATCATAGAAAAGGGAAGCCTCTCGGAGCTAAGGGGAGCTAGCTAGCAGCCTTTGGGCTATCAGAAGGAGTCCTGGGGTCCTCCAAGGCAGAAATCAGAAAGAGGGATTGGCTTGGTCAGCGGGGTCCAGAGGGCAGAGGAAGGAGGTCAGTTGAGGGCTTGATGCCCCAAGGAGTATGGTCTCCTTTGGGATCAGGAGGTGGCCCCTTCTGGTTCAGAGATGGGGAGCAGCCAGTGCCTTCTGAGGTCTCTTCCAGTTCCGGAATTTCTGTGACTGTTGCCACAGTGAAGAGAGCTGAGCACTGAGAACATTGGATTTACAGTCCACACACCTGAATTGAGTTCTGGGCTCTGTTCCCTAACATCTCGGTGACCCCGGGCAGAGCTTTGCCTTGTCTGGGCCTCAGTTTGCTCCCCTGAAAAATCAGAGCATTGGATTGTTTCAAGAGTTCTTAACCTGGTGATTGTGAATGTGGAACTTTTAACATTTGGAAAACTGTGTTTGAGGCAGGTGGATGGTGCCAGAGTGCACAGAGCTCCTGCCTAGAATGAGGAAGAGCTGAGTTCAAATGTAGCCTCAGACGAGTACCATCTGGGTGGCCCTGGGCAAGTCACTTAACCTCTAATTGCCTCAGTTTCCTCATTTGTAAAACAGGAGTAATAACAGCACCACCCTCCAAGGGTGGTTGTAACGATCAAATGACATCATTATTGTAACAAGCCGTTAGCTCTGTGCCTGGAATGTAGTAGGTAACATATACATGTTTATTCCCTTCTCCTTCCTCATATTTCAGGATAGCGGATTTCCTTTGTCTGCCTATGCATTTTATTTGATGAGTTTAACCATATGATTCTGAGTAGGCTCTACCAGACTGAGGCCCAGGGGGACCAGAAGCCAGGTGATCTCGTACCTGTGATCTCTGGGGCAGGAATGTGGAACTGTGGCCAGCAGCCCTCAGGAGGGCACCTGCCTCTCCTCAGGAGAGTGCTGAGTATAAGGCTGACCCCTTCTTAGGGCTGCTGTAGAAGGTGGTCTAAGCCAAGCAGGCCTCTGAAGACCCTTCTAGTGCTTGGCACAGTGCCCGCACACAGTAGGTGCTTAATAAATGCTCGTGGCCTTGACTAGCTCTGAGATTGCTCTTCTGAAGCTGCTTCGAGGAAGCCCATACCACGTGGGAGAGTCCTGGACTTCTGGGCTGTGTTTGGTCTGGCTGGTTAGGTTGTAGTGGAGCTGTGTTTTGGAAGGAGGATAGCCAGGGCAGGGGGGCAGCCAGACCTTCTTGGCGGAGCAGCCTGGCACTGGGGAGCCTGGGTACCTGGGGGTCTTCCTCTGGGTGCCACCTGAGACCTCTAGGTTCTTTGGACATTGAGGACACCAAAGCGTTGGGCAGTGATGACCGTGGCTCTTGGCTGGTCACTGTTGAATCCTTGAAGGAGCTTTTAGTGCACTTCTGCTTTTGCCCTTGTGCCTCTTTCAAAGTGGACCTTGGCAACAAGTGGCTTGAGACCTCCCCTGGCTGGTGGTTGGGTGACCTTCCTTGGCCAGCAGTCATTGGGGGACCCTCCCTGGCAATCAGTGGTTGTGACACTCGGGCCCTTAGGGATGGGGGCCTTGCAGTGGAAGCCTGTCCTTTAATGGATGATGAGAGCTTTTTCTTAGTTCTCCAGGCCACTATACGAGCAGTTTTCTTAACTGTAAAATATTAGGAGGTTGAACAAGATGAGCTTTGAGGCCTCTTCTGGCTCTCACATTCTATTATTCTATGACATTTAAAATCACTGGGACGATTAACTTCATCTTGAGATAAGGAGAGGGAGCAAACTCCTGGTCAAATAAAACCAGTTTTGCTGCCCTTTCCTGCATTTCAGAGTCATCGCTGAGAAGGCCTCTGTTAGTTTGCTTAATGAGTTCATTGTTTTCTGTCATTGTTCACTTTTCAGAGATCAGACAGCCTTCACTTATCTTTGATATCGGAAACTTGGCTGAACAAATTCTCTGGACTTCCCTGGAAGGCCATTTTAAGGATTTTGATCTCTCCCCTCTCCCCCTCCCCCTTCCCCCAACAGACTGTGGACCCTCTGTCTTACCCAGGAGCTGGAATGGAGTGCTTGGGGTTTCTTCCCGTGTAGAGCTGCGGAAGGGGCTTCTCGATGGGAGCCCAAGAATCAAGGCTTGTTTGTTGACCATCCCTACTCCCAGGTTGTATGCACTTATGTAGCTGTAGTTTATGAAGAGAGGGAGGAGTAGGGCATGTTCTATCACCTCTTATAGATTAAGGTCAAGGAGAATGTATTTCTTTTGTTTCCTCGGAAGCCCCTTGCAGGGTGAGGGTGGCAGTCAAATTGTCTGCACTGATCCCATAATTTGGGGTGCTGTTCGTCCCTAGGAATTAGACCATGTTTCTAACGGCTTCCTCTTTTCTGATTTCTGCCTTGGAGGACCCCAGGACTCCTTCTGATAGCCTTGGGATTTGCAGTTGGTATCACTAATAATAATAACTAGCATCTATATGGTACTTTAAGGTTTAAAAAGTGTCTTCTAAGTATCTTATTTGATCCTTACAACAAACCTTGGGGCAGCTAGATGGCAGTATGGCCCAGCATCAGCAAGGCTCATCTTTCTGAGTTCAAATACACCCTCAGACACTCACTAGCTGGGTGACCCTGGATAAGTCACTTAACCCTGTTTGCCTCAGTTTCCTCATCTGTAAAAAAGGAGCTGGAGAAGGAAATGGCAAACCAGTCCAGGGTTTCTGCCAAGAGGGAACCCCCAGATGGGGTCACGTAGAGTCAGAAACAACTGAACAACAGCAAAGAAGCGGGGAGGTGGGTGTTATTCCATACTGCAGGGACCATGGTTTGCTTTTTCTTGGTGTGCCCATTGGTTAGGACAGTGCCTGGTATATTGTAAGTGCTTAATTAAAATGCTTTGTGCATTTGCTCACAGGCCGATTGTATTTCCACTAACTGTATGTGACTGTTGGGTGATTTTTATTTGAAAATTTTTTTATTGCATCCTTGTTAACAAGTGATGTTTTATTTATTTATTTTTTGGCAGCAGTGACTGAGGAAGACCATCTAGGGTGGCAGTATGGTTCAATGGAAAGAGTACCATGTATGAAGTTGCAGGACCCGGCTTCGGATCCTGGCTCCACCCAAGGCTGTCTGACTTTGGGGGAAATCGCTTTACCTCCCAAAGGTCTCAGTTTTCAGAGAGCCTTGGACTGGATGACCTTAGAGGTCCTTTTCTCCTCTAGAGAGGAGGCCTGGGATCTCTTTGCCCTCTTTCACAAAATCGGGTGGTCATTGAAGTCTTGAAATAAGTTAATACCTTTTGACCTATGATGTCTGCATCCTGAGCTCATTGAGATGAGTCTTTGATGGGATTTCCTTTTGGGGGGGGGAATCTGTGGTCCCCAGACAGCCCCCCTCCCCACCCGCCAACCTATGGATAGGTTTCAAGGGGGCCATGAACTTGGATGGGGAAAGAGAAGGTGACATCTTTATTTTTGTTAACGTTTGGCTGAAATGTCAAGTTTCCTTCAGTTATTTAGAAGCATTATTCTGAGGAATCTACAGACTGCCTGAAGGGTCCATGATATCAGAAAGGTTGAGAGCCTCTGATATAGGGACCTTCAGTGTCTGTAGGTGGGGTAGGTGCCCTTCCCAAGTTCACTTTAGAGTCTCAGGCATGACATCGTGATTAGTCTGGCCCCACCCAGGGAAGGGGCCCCTGGCTTGAGTTGTTTTGGGGCAGGGCCAGCTCTTGGTCTGTGACCCTGTGATGATTAGAATGTAGGCTTCCTGAGGGCAGGTCTGTCATATTTATCCTGGTATCTTTAGTTCTAAGCACCCAGCCTTGAGCTGTGGGGACTTTGCAAGTGCAAGCATGCATTAAATACTTTGAGAGTTAGTCTTTGAGTACTGGAAATACAGAGACAAAAATGAGCCAGGCCCAGTTTTCATGGAGCTAAATGGGGGAGGGAGGATATAAGGAGGAGAGAGCATGTCTGTATGTATACATACATAATGATAATGATGCGGTATGCAGTACAGTGACTGAGCATTGGGCCTGGAGTTGGGAGGACCTGCGTTCCCATGTGACCTTGGGTACTTATTAGCTGTGTGACCTTGGGTAAGTCATTTAATTGCCATCTGCTTCCCTCTCCTCATTTATGAAATGGGGATAATAATAACACCCCCCTCCCAGGGCTGTTGTGAGGATCAAATGGGATCACATTTGTGAAGTGCTTGGCAGAGGTCTGGCGTGTAGTAGGTGCTTAACAAATGCCTAGTCCCCTCCCTTCCCCTATATGTAAAAACAAATAGGAGAATTTAGGGAGTAAGGGCATTAGCTGCAGAGAGAGGGGTCCAGCAAGACTTCGTGAAGAAGATGGCGAACTAAATTCTTATCTCATTTCAGTGAGAAAATAGATGGGGGAGATAGATGATGGTAAAAGTAGGAAGCTGGATTCCGTGATAGCTAGCACAGCACAGGACTTCAAGTCAGAAGAGACATGGGTTCACATCTGCGCTCGGCCACTTTCTCTAGCGTCTTCCCTGACCATGGTCTGCTCATTTGTAAACGAGGTGGTGTGGCTCAGTGGCCTCCCAGGTCCCTGATGGCTCTAGGTCTCCCTTTGAGAGGGAGACTCAGGCCCTAGGGGTGTGATCTGGGACCTTTTGGGGGGGGTCCTCTAGCTGTAGGCCAGGCAATGCCCCTCCATCTGAGGCTTCCCGACCTCTGGCCGAAGAATGTGACTTGTTTTGGGGGCATTTCCTTCCTCCCTCTGGCCCTTCTGAGCATGGAGCGGGGCAACTGTTTCACCTTCAGAGGTGGCCGGGGACTCCTTTCTCTTGTGGACACAATGGACTAATGGGTCATTGCTTGTGAGGACATTCAGTGTCCTCAAGAGGACATTTCCATTTGAAATGAAACTGTGATTTCATTGGTCTTTGAATTCCTGGTGAGGAAACTCCCTCCTTAAGACAAATCATTGGCTTCTCTGCGACTTAAAGCTTGAGGGCCTTGCCTCATCACTGAGAAGTAAAATGACTTGTCCAGGGACACCCAGCTAGGATGGATCAGAGGTGGAAGAGATTTCTATATTTATTATATTTATAGATGGGAAGATGCACATCCAGGTTATTCTGTCTACATGGCTGACTCTGTCTCTACTATGTGACCTTGCCTTGCCATACCTTTACTACTAATAATAATAGCTAATAATTGTTAATATAATAATAGCCAATATTTATATCAGTGGCAGCTAGCTGTGTGACCCTGGGCAAGTCACTTAACCTCTGTTTGCCCCAGTTTCTTCATCTGTTAAATTGGGATAATAATAACACTTACCTCCCAAGGTTATTGTGAGGATCAAATAAGATAATAATTGTAGAGTACTTAGCACAGTGCCTGACACTTAATAAGTGCTATAAAATACCAGCTAATAATAATAATGTTAATTGATATATTAATGTTTTCATGTGTTATCTTGTCTGAGCACACAGCAGTCCCATTGCAGATATTTAGGGAGTGAGGGCATTAGCTGCAGAGGGAGGGGTCTTGAGCTGAACTAAATTCTTGTCTCATTTCAGTGAGACAATAAATGAGGGAGATGATGGTAAAAGTAGGAAGTTGGATTCCATCCTCTTTTTATAGATGGTGACCTGACCAGGGTTGTTTTGCTAATAACATCATAGGCAAGATTTGAATCCAGGACTTTCTGATCATGAATGCTTTACATACATCACTTTTCTCTGAGTCTCTTAAAAACCCTGTGATAGAGATATAATAGTTGTTTTATTATCCCCATTTTACAGTTGAAGAAACTGAGGATCAGAGAGGTGAAGGGACTTGCTTATTGTGATATAGTTAGTAAATATCAGGGGTAGGATTTGAACTCAAGCCTTCTGTCCTACAGATCTAAGGACCCTGGATTTCCCTTTGAGAGGGGCCTCCAGCAGATTGACTTATTGGCAAAATCTGACTATTACATAGGTAACTGTGACAGATGACCTAATTAATATGTAAATCAATTGCAAATAAGCAGGTTGATTAAAACTGAAGATCTTTGGCACTTGGAATCTGTCCACATGGAGGCTGTGGTCGCTGGCCTGGTTCTTTGGTTGGGGAATAGAGTTCCAATGCCAGGTCTTTTCTCTCTGGCTCCAGGGAGATCAGGAGAGTGGAGGCAGAGCAGACCTGGGCTAGTGGCTGGCCTGAGTAGTCTGGGATTTTGGCAGAAGTGATCCAGGCACTGAAGTGAGACGTTGTTGCAACGAGAAATCTTGTCTGGTTTTTTGTCTGTTGTCTTTTGGAAGATTCTTTGCTTTGTAGACCCTAGCCTTGTAGCAGCAAGGAGGGGCTTGGATGTCACGGCCATCTCAGCCAGGCTCTGCCCTCAACCCTTCCTTCCCAGAGCAGACAAAACCGTTTTCCCAGGGCTCACATCTGACCGTGTCATTTTCCTGCTCCGCAGCCTTCAGTGGTCTCTGTCTCCCTGCCGGCTGAGAGATGAGGGATTCGTGCCATGACAATTGTCTGGTCTGGGAAGGATTTTATCACAGGCCATTTCTTGCTTGTTTATGAACACTGAAGTTTTCTTCCTGAAGCTTGCTTCTCCGTTCAAACAGTCTTGCCAAAATATGATGAACAATTCATTCTTTTATAGAGCTATGGACCTTCCTCCTAATCTGAGGTCCAAAGGGTAGAACCAGGAGCAGTTGTGGGGAGGTTGCCGAGAGGCAGATGTAGCTTCGATGCCGAGAAGACCTTGTTCACCGTTAGCGCTGTCCCACAGTGGCATGAGCTGCTGGGAGCTGTGGCTCGCCCTCCTTGGCTTGGCGAGCCCTTCTGGGGCGGGGTCATGGGCATGCTTGGTTGGGGGCGGGTAGGTCGGGATGCTGCTGGATGCCTTTGAGCACCAGCCTTCTGAGACTCTGGCTCATCAGTAACCTCCCAACGCGTCTGTCCATTTCAAGGAGAAAAGGAGAGAGAAGAGAGAGGGAAGGAGAAAAAGAGAGGAGAGGAGGAGCGAGGCAGTGAGGGGAGAGAGACAGGAGAGAGATGGAGAGACAGAGAGAAAAGAAGAGAGGCAGTGAGGAGAGAGAGAGAGAGACAGAAAAAAGGAGACAGTGAGAAGAGAGAGAGAGAGAGAGAGAGAGAGAGAGAGAGAGAGAGAGAGAGAGAGAGAGACAGAGAGAGAGACAGAGAGAAAAGAAGAGAGGCAGTGAGAAGAGAGAGAGAGACAGAGAGACAGAGAGAGAGAGACAGAGAGACAGAGAGAAAAGAAGAGAGGCAGTGAGAAGAGAGAGAGACAGAAAAAAGGAGACAGTGAGGAGAGAGAGAGAGACAGAGAGACAGAGAGAGAGACAGAGACAGAGACAGAGAGACAGAGATGGAAGAGAGGGAGGGAGACAGAGAGAAAAGAAGAGAGGCAGTGAGAAAGGAGAGAGTGAGAGAGAGAGAGAGAGAGAGAGAGAGAGAGAGACACACACACACACACAGACAGACAGACAGACAGTGAGAAGAGAGAGAGAGACAGTGAGAAGAGAGGGAGACAGACACAGAAAAGGAGAGAGGTAGTGAGAAGAGACGGAGAGAGACAGAGAGACAGAGAGAAAAGAAGAGAGGCAGTGAGAAGAGAGAGAGAGAGAGAGAGAGAGAGAGAGAGAGAGAGAGAGAGAGAGACAGTGAGAAGAGAGACAGAGACAGAGAAAAGGAGAGAGACAGTGAGAAGAAAGAGAGAGAGAGAGAGAGAGAGAGACAGAGAGACAGAGACAGAGAGACAGAGAGAGAGACAGAGAGAGAGACAGAGAGAGATGGAAGAGAGGGAGGGAGACAGAGTGAGTGGAGTGCTTCCAGCTGCTAAGGCACGGCCTGCGTGCCCCCCTCTGCCTTATCAGATTACTTGCATGGAAGGCCCCTGGTGGGTGACACTAGAAATATCAGGCTCTGGGGTGTCCTAGGCCACAAGGTGCTCCAGAATTGGGCCTCCATTGTAATTTATCAGGAGGCAGAGGGAATGGGTCTGCCTCCTACAGATAGCAAGCTGTTCCTGAAGTCTCTCCTCTAGTCACTGTGGCCTTGTGGCTCTGTGTGTGTGTGTGTGTGTGTGTGTTATTTTGTGTTTTGTCTTTATGTTCCTTTTTTTTTTCTTTTCTTTTTTTTGTCAAGGCAATTGATGTTACGTAATTTGCCCATGGTCATATAGCTAGGAAGTGTCAAGCTTCTTTCTTGCTTTTTTTTTTCTTACTTTTTTTTTTAAGGCAATTGGGGTTAAGTGACTTGCCCAGGGTCACACAGCTAGTGAGTATCATGTGTTGGAGGCCAGATTTGAACTCAGGTCCTCCTTACTCCAGAGCCAGATCTCTATCCACCGTGCCACCTAGCTGCCCTCCTGTCTCTATAATCCTTAGTGCAGGAGCCAGTGGATAGGGTCGCCCCATGGATGGAGCTGCAAAGACCTGTGTTCAAATCCAGTCTCAGATACTTGCTGCCTGTGTGATCCTGGGCAAGTCACTTCGCCTTCTTTGCCTCAGTTCTCTCCACTGTAACATGGGGATAGTAACAGCATCTAGCCAGCAGGGTTGCTGTGAGGTTCAAACGAGATGGTGATTGTAGAGAGCTCAGCACGGTGCCTAGCACATCGAGGGTGCTGGCAAATGCTCGTCCCTTCCCCTTCCCCTCGAACCACCCCAGTTTTTGGCTCACAGGAGAAGCGCTTTCTGACATGCGGGTGGGTGGGGAGCCTAGTTCAAAGAGCCAGTTTGGGGGCAACAGGTAGAATGGGAAGGGGACTCAAGGGACATGAATCTGGAAAGGTGGGCGGCAGCCACATTGGGAAGGGCTTTAAATGCCCGAGAAGGAGGACATGTCCTTGGCCCTACAGGTGATAGGGAGCCCCCAGAGCTCTTTGAGCGGAGGAGGGGCCTGGTCAGGCCTACTGCGCCTCAGGACCATCATTTGGTGGCTGTGGAGAGGATGGGCGGGAGATGAAGGCTGGAGGCACGGCATGTTGCAGTGGTCCAGGCCAGAGGTGATGAGGGTCTTAGCTCCTCTCTTCCTCCCACAACCCCCAGGGACAGGCCTCTGGTCACTCTCCAGAGCTCTGGCCTGCTTGCTTCCTGCGCCAAGTCCCAGCTTTACATTTTCTGAGTTGACGTGGACATGAAATACAAGACGGCGTGGCGAGGGGAGCGGCGCGTCTTCCTTCAAATACCAGGTGGCTACTTATGGCCGTTGGCATTTGAGAGCTGACATTTACTCATGACTTAATTGGATTTTTGCCTTCATTGGCCAGATTACTTGGCTACGTTTCAAGGAAATTGTAAATATGTGAAAGCGCCGTTGCTAGCAGGGGCAGAGATGTAAATGTGTGGCTTGTGGGCAAGACTTTCCAGGGCCACCAAAATGCAAAGTAAATGGGCCAGGTCTCCTCTTCTGAGGCTGAGTCTCCCCCTTCCCCTCCTACTGATGGGTTTGTACGCGGGACCTTGGTTAAGTCACAAATTCAGGCTCGGCAAGGGCGGGAGCATAAGTAGTCCCTCTCCCCTTCCGTCTTCTTGAGAAGGCGAGCATTTGATACAGATTCTATGGGTGCCGTCACATAGAACGTGTTTCCAAAATATGAAGAAATAGAATAGAGGTGAATGTTGTGAAACATACACAAATCATTCCTGTGAAAATGATTTTGACTCAGTGGGCCTGCGGGCACTAGATAGAACAGCTACAAAGGCCAGTGGAGTCTTGGGCTGCATGGAGGGCAAGTGTCCAGATGTGATCTATGCTGCCCAGATCACAGCTGGCATTGTAGTGTTTGAAGGGTTGGATGCCATCTTTAAAAAATTTTTTTTTTAGGCAGTTGGTGTTAAGTGACTTGCCCAGGGCGACGCAGCTAGTAAGTGTCAAGTGTTTGGTCTGATGCTGGATTTGAACTCAGGTCCTCCTGACTTCAGGGCCAGTGTTCTATCCATTGCGCCACCTAGTTGCCCCTTGGGTGCCATCTGTTAAGAAGGATGAGGGCTGGGGGAGCCGAGTGCAGAGCCAGGCAACCAGGATGGTGACAGGCCTGGAGAATATGATGTACGAACTTGGGGTATTAACCTGGAGAGGAGAAGAGGGGCCCTGGTGGAGGTTTACAAGTGGCTGTCCTGCAGGAGAAGGATTGGGTTTGTCCTTCTGGGTCTCGAGGGACAGAAATAGCGGCAGTGCATTCTCAAGAGTCAGGCTTAGACCTGACTGAAGGATGTTTCAAATATAAGAGCTATCCCATGGTAGTTTGGGCTGCCTTGGAGAGTAGTGATCTCCCTGTCCCTGGAGGTATTCAAGCTGAAGGCAGGTGGCCCCCTGTTAAGGAGATGGTAGAAACGATTCCTTCTCAGTTCTGCCTTAGACTAGGTAATGATAGCTGATAGTAGATGGCTTCTGAGATGCCTTCCACTTCGGAGGCTGTAATTCCGTAAGACTGAGTTAACCCCAGGCAAGGGAGACAGAGATTTAACATTGCATAGAAACCTTTAAGCTTTATTATAGAATTTCTACAAATACCAACATTTGAGCCATAATTGGTATAACCCATAATGGATGAAAATGAAAAATTTACCATGCTCTTAATAAATAATAGTAGCATTTAAGAATCATAAAGCCCTTAGTTAATAAATGTTTGAATAGATATATGAAATTCATTTCAGTAGCATAACTTAACTTGAGAAAGGTGTAGTAGATAGAGGCCAGCCACGGAGTCAAGTTGTTCTGGGTTCAAGCCCTGCCATGGGATAGGCTTGGGGGAGCTGTTGATAGGCCTTGGTGGATGGCATTTCCACAGCGAAAGTTTGGAACCCTGGTGAAATTACAGATGTTGTTTTTTATTTTAAATTACAGTGGGTCAGGTTACAGATGTATTGAAATGCTGCAGAACAGCCCATTTCCTCAAAGAGGACTCGAGTAGCTTAAAGGCAGGTGTGTATAGTATCTTGTTGGACAGAAGCATTTCTTCACTCTCTGAGTTCTCAGCGCCCTCCTGCCTCGGTGGCAGCGTGGGAGCTGAATGTGCTTCTCCTCTCTGGATGCTGGTTTCCTTGAGTGGGTCTGGAACAGGGATCAGTGGAGTTTTGCAGCCGGGGTGAATTCAGAGCTAGCAACTCCACGTCCTTAGACAAGCCAGCCTGGTCTTGGTTTCCAGAGAGAGGGTGGGAGGAAGCTGGAAAGTCCACTTGATGCTGGTAGCTTTCTCACGGTACCTAGAGTAGCTTTGGTTTATGGGAGGAAGGGCAGTCCTGACTGTGTCCTCAGTGCAGTGAGGACGCTGTAAGGAAGCCGCCATCCCACTCTTATAGAATGGAGTGGACCTCTCTAATGGCCAGAGGGAAAATGTTCGTTAATTAGTCTCAGTGAGGCAGCATGGTGGAGAGGAGAGTAATAGCCTTGGAATCAGAAAGACCTGTGTTCGAGTCCTGCTTCTGATGCTTGCTCCCTCTATTGACCCTGGATGTTTGGAGCCTCACTTTCAGACATTGACAAGGGAGGCGGGCGATAGTACTTATGACTACCATTCTCATAGGTTTAGGGGGAGGTCAGATGAGATCACTTGTCAGGGTTATTGTTGTGGAGATTTGTTTTGGCGTATTGGTTGGAGAATCAGTCAAGTAATACGCACTTGGGCCTACTCTGTGGAGGCCTCAACCATTTAAAAAGAAGGCTGGGCTTGCTGGCCCTGAGGGTCACCTCTGGCTTCAAAGCTGTGATGCAGCGTTGAATTTGTGCTACTCAAGGGCGTCCAGTTGGAAATTTCCAAGAGGCAGTTGGTAATGTGGGCTTCCTCCATTCTTCCCAGCCCTGAAATTCTGAGATGAGGTGTATCCAACCAGTTGTAAACCTTAAAATGCGAATCGTGTAAACGTCAGTGGCTGCTGTGGTCCTCCATCAGTGCAGTTTGAGGGTGGTCATTTTGGTATCGATAATTACCTAAACCTTTATGGATAGCGGTGTAAAATTTGGAGACCCATTTGCAGATGGTGCTCCAGAGGAAGGGCCTTGTAGCTTACCTTCCCATGGGGTTCACTTTAGCAAGCTCTCCCACTGAGTGCATCTGACTTGTCCCAGGTTCTAGGCTGTCTCCTGTGGGGCATGGACTGCTGGTGTTTTCTTCATTGGGAAGCATTCAGAAATTCATTTGCTCGTCATTCCAAGAAACAAGGCTTCCGACGAGGCTGGGTCACTTCTGGCCCCATCCTAGAGGCTCTGGAGACATGAGAGGCCCTGGCATGGTGGATGGCAGGGCTAGATCTGCCCTTTTATCTGAGAACTGTTACTGTCTCACTGTAGTCTTTTGGAAGGGACAGTGGCTGGGTCAGTCCTGGGTCATTGAGTGGAGGAGGCCAGTGGAGGCCGTGATGTGAGTCCTCCTGGAGAAGGCAAGGTCAGGGGCCAAAGGTTCATTGTCTCCGTTTTCTGCAGGATTCCATGCTGGTGTTTGTTTGTGAGTTTTCTTCCCCAGCCCACCCCCAAAATCCATTTTTCACACAGTTGGCGACATGTTCTTCCTAAAGCCCAAGTCTGACCATGTCACTGCACAACTCAGGATGCTTCAGTGACTCCTTGAGTCCCTCTTTGAAATTTAACCTGGCTCTGGCTTCTCTTTCCCGGGCATGTTTCATATTTCATTCTTTGTGTGCTCTTTGTTCTAGCCAAATTGGACTTGTGGTGGTAATGCCCTGGGCTTGGTATTTTATCGATTGCCCCTTTGCCTTCGGAAAGGCTGTGCTGCCTGCCTGGCGTGCACTGCCTTCTGAGCTCAGCTCATGGATTCCCTGGGTGTAGCTTGACTTTCCTTCATCAGAATAATCGTGCGTCTGCTTCGCAAGTAGAATGTGAGCCACTTTAGGATTGGGATTGTTCTTTGTTTTTGTCTTTACGTCGCCCCCGAGTCACCAAGCACTTAATAGGTGCCTGCTTGTGCCAAGCCCCGTGCTGAGGACACAGAGAAAGGCACAAGACCGTCGCTTCTGTCGAGGAGCTCGCAGTTCAGTGACTAGCACTGAACACACTACCACATGCATACTGTTGGCACTTAATAAATGCTTGTTGCATTAACCTTTAATTCACTGGTTGCTCTGCCGTAATGAATATTTTCTCAACTGGAGCAAAATTAACTCCGATAACAACAAATACCGCACGTTGCCCCCAAAGCCTCTTGCTAGCCCATCTGGATGGTTCTCTGTTTTGCTTGCAGAGTGAGGACAGCTCCGTCTCTCTCTTCCCGGGCCATGCTACCCAGGTGCACCTTAGGGAGCGTCTGTAGCCAGTAGTTTTCCGTCAACAGAAAGAAAGGAACCTCCCTCGAATGTGAGTGAGATTTCTGGGGCATTTGAGAAACTTTCACTGGATTGCCGGTTGCTTGATGTCTTTTTCAGAGTACATTTGAAATTCCTTGTTGGGTAGAAGTCTGGATATGCGCATTCATGGGGCTGCTCTCCCAGCAATGCATGTGAATAATGCACAAAGTCTATGCTTAGTGAACAGTTAAAAACATTTTGTGTTGGTGGTTTTGTACCTCAGTGCTTGGGGTGTGGGGGAGGTGGGGTCTACACCCCTTCTTCTGGTAGCTCCCTCTGTGGGTACTGGCTGTCACATTTCTACACCTTCTCTCCTGTGAGGTTCATGGCTGTGGGCTTTCCTTGCTATTTCATGCTTCAGGATGTCCAAGGATGGGTGATGCCATCAATAGGAGTGCCTCTTCCCTAGACAAAGAGCCTACCTCCTCAGTGGAGTCCATGGTTTTTCTGTGAGAGTTTCTGAGACTGAAAGATTCATCACCGTGTAGCCCAGTTGGGAGATGAACTTTCTTATTTATAAAATAAGTTTTATTGATGTATTTTTTGCTCTCATATTATAATCATATTTAGATGTTTTCCCCCACAAATACCATCTCTGGAACTGAGCCTTCCCTTGTAACTGAGAAAAACAGTTAAGCCAAAATAAGGGAAATGGTGACCTCATATGATGATGTATGCACCATTCTATTCCTACTGTAGTCTCACCTTTCTGAAGAGAGGAAGGAAACATGGATTTTATTATCTGTTGTCTAGAACCAAAATGTATTATTATTTAATGAAATAATTATTTGTTTTTTAGCTTCACTTTTAAAATTAATTTATTTTTAGTTTTCAATAATCACTTTTCCTTATGTTTTTGAATTAAAAACTTTTTTCCCTCTCCCTCCCTCCCTCCCTCCCTCCCCAAGACAGCACACAATCTGATACAGGCTATACATATACATTCCTATTGAACATATTTTCACATTAGTCATGTTTTAAGGAAGAATTAGGACCAATAGGAGGAACCACAAGAAAGAAAAAACAAACCAAAACAGAAGAAAAAAAAAGGGCAAATAGTATGCTTCAATCTGCATTCAGACTCCATCGTTCTTTCTCTGGATGTAGATAGCATTTTCCATCATGGGACTTTTGGAGATCCTTGCATTGCTGAGAAGGATTAAGTCTATCACAATTAGTCATTACACAGCATGGCTGTTACTGTGTACAACATTCTCCTGATTCTATTTATTTCACTCAGCATCAGTCCATACAAGTCTTTCCAGGTTTTTCTGAAGTCCACCTGCTCATCATTTCTTACGGCACAATAGTATTCCATTACGTTCATATACCACAACTTGTTAGCCATTCCCCAATGAATGGGCACCCTCTCAATTTCTAGTTCTTGGCCATCACACAAAGAGCTGCCATAAATACTTTTGTACATGTGGGTCCTTTCCCCATTTGTTTAATCTCTTTGGGATACAGCCCTGAAAGTGCTATTGCTGGGTCAAAGGGTATGCACAGTTTTATAGCCCTTTGGGCATGGTTCCAAATTGCTCTCCAGAGTGGTTGGATCAGTATTTGTTTATTTGTTTAAATTTATTGTAACTATTTAAAATTTGGCCTGCTTTTACAGGGGGTGTGTGTGTGTGTTTTGAGCTTTTCTGAACATAGGTAAATTGGTCATTGAGCTTCACCTAGTCCTGAGCTAATAATAATGATAGCAATGCCAACAGCAACCATAGCTCACCTTCATATAGCACTTTAAAGTTTAAAAAGTGCTTTTTATATGTTAACTCATTTTGTAACAGACCTGTGAGGTAGGTGGTATTTTTATTCTCTCTTTACAGATATGGAAACTGAGGCATAGAGAGAGAAAGCTTGCACATGCAGCTAGAGAGGATTTGAGGCAAGATTCAAACTCCAGTCTTCCTGTGCTCCATCCACTGGGCTCCTTTGGGGGGAGAACCCTGGGTTTCTTCCATGGTCCTTGGAGGCACCAAAAGAGGATGGCCTAGGAGCAGCTGGGGACACACCTCTCTGGAAGGCCACACGAGGGAGCACGTGGCCTCTCCTGGCTTCTTCCTTGTGGCATCTTTTTGGTGGCTAACCACTTTCATGCAGCTCTTGGTTTCTTTCCGCCCAGACATCAGAATGTGTATCTGTTTATGGGCTTGCAAGAGCCGCCCGAGCTCCTGGGCTTGTGTCGGATGGAGGAAGGGAGGGGGCGGAGACAGGGCAGCCTTTTCCAGGGAGTTGAAAACAACTGAGAAACCAAATGTGAAGTTGGGGTCAGTGTGTGCAAATCGGCATTGGAGATGGTCAGAGTGATGGCAGAGCCACTGTAACCGGAGGACATAAGTCTGGACTCCCATTCAAATAAGGAAAACTCCCTGCAGGGTTAACCATGCCAACAACCACCATAGCTTACATTTATATAGCACTTTAAGATTTAAAAGGTGCATTTTATATGCCAGCTCATTTCATAGCAGCCCTGTGAGGTAGGTGTTATTTTTATTCTCACTTTACAGATATGGAAACTGAGGCATAGAGAGATGAGGTGGCTTGCCCACACCTTACAGCTAGAGGGTATTTGAGGCAAGATTCAAATTCTAACCCCCACCTCAGCCATCCCCACAGTAATAGCAGCATTTCTATAGCGCTCTAAGCTATGCAAAGCACACTTTACAAACATTATAACATTTTATCCTGGAAAGAGTCCTGGCAGGTGGATGCTGTTATTAGCTCTCTTTCGCAGACGAGGAAACTGAGGCACAGAAAAATTTAGCGACTTAGGATCACACAGCTAGCAAGCGTCAGGGGCAGGATTCACGTGTAGGTTTTCCTGATTCCAAGGCTGGGATTCTGTCCGCCGTGACACTTGGCTGTCTCTGAGGTACGCAGGCAATTCCCTGTTTCTGAAGTCAGCTTGTTTTTGGCGTCTCTGGAGAGATGGGGAAAACAGCTGGAGACAGCAGTCCTACCACCAGCCCTTCATGTCCTGGGCAGGGCAAGGCCATGACTGGTATAGGTGTGGGAGTGGGGTAGGTGGGGTTCTCAGGAGTGCCTCTTTGGTTTTCCATCTCTTTTATCATGGGCGGGAGGCACTGGAGATTGGCTGGCACAAGACTGAAGGTTGGGGGGGCATGGAATTTTCCAGGGAAGGGCAGGCAGATTAGAGCAAGTAACTGTAGGCATTATTGTGCCCATTTTATGGGTGAAGAAACTAAGTTTCAGAGAAATTCATAGGGTTATCAGTCTAGACTTAGAAGGAAGCTCAGAGACTATGTGGTCTAACCCCTTCCCTCATTTTATGGGTGAGAAGACTGAGGCCTAGGGAGGCTGAGACAGCCAAAGGTCTCACAGTTAGTAAGCAATTGAATCCCCACCCTCTGAAGTCAGAGCCAGTGGTTAAATGACTCACCTAGGGTCACACAATCAGGAAGTGGCCCAGCATTTTCTGAATCTAGGAATGGACGGACACATGGTTGGTCATTTGATGAATCATAAGATGTGGATGTAGGATGAGGGACTAAGGAATTAAATAGTTAATAAGTAGAATAAAGTGTTGTGCTAGACTCCAGACTCCATAAGGATAAGGGGTATATTTTTCTTTAAAATTTTTTTATTGTTTTCTTATTTTCATATCACCAGCATTTCTGCCAAAGTGCTCTCCTCTGCCAGCATTGAATCTTTCCGTGCCATAGCAATAGCAGTTAATTAAAACCAGCTGATATAATGACCATGTCTGAGTATGCCACATTCTTCACCTGTAGTGCCCCACCTCTCTTCTCAGGGGATGGACTATTTTGTTAACCATTTTCTGGTCCCTGCAGTACTTCAGAGTTTGGCCTCCCCGTCCCATCCTTTTCCCTGCTCTTTCTCTCTAGTGTTCTCCTGGTTCTACTTTCTTTACCCCTCATCTGTTCATCCAGTCTTCTGGACTATATCTTCTTGTTTTAATCCCCCATCACACTTGGCCTGGGCCTCACATGTAGCAGGTTCTCAGTTACTATTTATGGAATGAATGAATGAATGAAGTTTACTGAGGGACATTGTGAAGATTCCTCTAAAGGGCCCTTGGAGACCATGCCCGGTCCCATCCAGTGGCCCTCTGAGGTACCATCCACGACCCGAGGAAGAAGCTTCAGCAGATGATGCCACAGAAGGCTGCTTGAAATTCTAATTCATGTCTGCCCCTGGGCTTCTTGGCCTTCTTGGTGTTGTAGATCTCTTTGGCTAACTGGTGAAGCCTGGGGAGCACTTCTTGGAATAATGTTTTTAAATGCATAAAATAAAATATGTTAGATTAGCGAGGAAACCAATTATATTGAAATACAGTTATCAAAATACTTTCTAAAAAGAGCCCGACCAAATTGATGCACCCAAGGTTAAGAACTTCTGGTCCAGGCCAATGGAAGAGATCTAGGCCTGGCCAAGGACTTTGGAGCTTCGTGGTGGATATGAAACCTGGCCAAACCAACCTCAAACTTTATTGGACTTTAATACGATAAGGCCCAACCACAAGAGCAGTAAATTTGGTCATAAAGTTTGGCGTGAAGTAGAGCTGCTCTGGTGCCTTCCTTGAGGTCCTTATCCCTCCATTGGTTTACTCACAATCAGTGAAAGCTCCCCCTGGTGCCATGATTTCAGCATGTGTCCTGCCTGGGGTGGTTATGCATGGGATTTTGTGATCTGGACAAAGCATGTTGCTTGTTGTGGTTCGGAGGTGACCCTGGGCTCTGGAAAGGCGTGCCTTGGGTTGCAAGAGCTGACAGGCCCTTACCAAGCTGGCATTTTTTCAGCGGGTGCTGGTGATGTTATCTCTGTTGTTTGAGGACCAGCCCAGCTAATCTGGGAGAGACTCCTCCTGGGGAGGGGGTGTGGTCTACCCAGTGAGGGATGATGCTGGACTGATCATTAGAGGCCAAGGATGCCAGTGCTGGGCTGGGCCATCCTCCCTGGTTCCTGGGCCCTCCTTGAGGGGAGGCATTGACTGACTTTTTCTCTTTCAGTGAATGAAAAAGCCTTCAGTTAGTACTTACTAGCTCTAGCCCTTAACTGTGTGGGCAAGACTGAATAAGGCCTCAGGAAAAGCTTTTCTATCCTGAGGAGAGGGTCTTCAGAAAGCTAGTTCTGAAGGGTGACCGAATAACCCGGAGCATGCGTAGAGACTTATTTTTGGTGCCTTTTTTGAAAATGAAAATAAGAAAAACTGATTGATGGCGATTGCTCATGTGAGTAGCAGTTGTCATTCAGAAAGGGGGAAGGATGACAGTTTACCCCGAACACAATTTAGCCCCATGAGGCTGCTTTGGCTGCTGTTGGGGGAGGGGTGGAGAAAGGGGGGGAGAGAGAGAGAGAGAGACAGACAGACAGACAAGGGGAGGAGAGAGATGAGAGAAGAAGAGAAGGAGGAAGAAAGAGATGGAGGAGAGAGAGGGAAAGAGGTGGGGAAGGGAAAGAGAGATGTGGGGGAGAGAGACAAGGGGGAGAAGAGATGGGAGAGAGTGAGAAGATGTGGGAGAGAGGGAAAGAGATGGAGGGAGGGGAGAGAGAGAGAGGTGTGGGGGAGAGAGGCAAGGGGGAGGAGAGATGGGGAGAGAGAGGGAGAGAGAGGGAGAGAGAGAGAGAGAGAGGTGGAGGGAGAGAAGGAGAGAGAGAAAGGGAAAGAGAGATGGAGAAGAGAGGGAAAGAGTGATAGATGGAGGGAGAGAAGGAGAGAGAAAGGTGGGGGAAGGGAAAGAGAGATGTGGGGCAGAGAAGCAAGGGGGAGGAGAAATGGGAGAGAGGGAGCGCCCAACTTTCCTCCAACCACTCTCAGCAATCCATAGCTCTAATAGATTTGACATTTTTTAAAATGCAATTTTATTTTATTTTCAGTTCCAAATCATTTCCCTTCCTCCTTGCACATCCCTTCCCCCAGGTAAGAAAAACAAAACTCATTCAAATATATATGATCATGGCATATTGTTTTTTTAAAATGGTTTTTTAAATTGGTATCTTTGGCTATTGTCATGTCTAGATTTCCCCCTGTATCATTCCTCTCTCTCCCACCCTGAGCATCCCTGGTGTATTGCTTTAAAAAAAAAAATTTAAACAGGGGCCACTAGGTGGTGCAGTGCATAGAACACTGTCCCTGGAGTTAGGAAGACCTGAGTTCAAATGCTGCCCCAGACACTTGATACTTACCAGCTGTGTGACCCTGGGCAAGTCACTTAACCCCATTGCCTAACAGAAATTGTTATCAATCTCTTGGTGTATTTTTTTTTTAATTTGAAGTCAGGGGTTCTGGGAATTATGTTGAATGCTGGCTTTTTCCTTCTGTCTTCTAACAAGTAACTGACTGACCACCTGACAGCTGGTCAGCCTGCCATGTGTTAGGCACCAGATAGCTATATAGTAGCTAATGTTTATATAGCACTTACATTTCTAAAGTGCTTAAAATCAATTTTCCCCTTTGATACTGACAAGTTAGGAGCACAAGTTTTCTTATCCCTATTTTGTAGATGTAGAAACTGAGGTTCTGAGAAGTCCAGTGATTTCCCTCTGGTCAGACAGCTTAGGAGTCAGGAGAGATGGTACTTGAACCCAGACCTCATTGTCTTGCCCTGTCTCTACAATAAGGTTTTCTGTGGGAAATAAAGCCAAGATGGCAGACTGGATGGTGGGTCCTGTGGCTTTCAAAGAGTGTTCTCCATTTTCCAACTAGATGCAGGGTCCATAGATATGTGGGTGCTGTGCCTGTCCCTCAGGTGTATGTGATGCTTGCTTTCACCTGACTAGAATGAATCAAGAGGCAAGCATGTTTTAGCTTGCCCTCCATTACTGCTTCCCTGGCGATGCCTCCCAAAGGCAGGGCTCTAGCCTGGAGGTTTTTCTCCCCAGAGCTCTCCTCGATGCCTGGCCTATGCCTCCGTCCACACCTGCTGCCACCGTCTCCTTTGTATAGGGCAAATTTGACTTTTAGTGCCGGCCCTCGTCCCCTCACCCCCTGGTTACTGCAGTGGCTGCTGGAGATCTTCCTAGAGGTCCGGCCTTGGCTTTCTCCTGCTCCATAAACTCCATTTGTGCCCGGTAGCCTCCAGCAGCAAAGACAGAATGCTCCGTTTAGCATTTAAGCCCCTCCTAACCGGCCCGGTCTTCTGTCTTCTTATACCTTACCCCCACCGTACATACTTCGATCCAGGGCCCCGCCACCCCCGGGCCTGCGGGCTGATCCTTGAACAAGACCCTCCCTGCCTTGGTTGTGTAGATTTATTTATGCGTTGTTTCCCTCATCAGACCGCGAGCTCCTTGAGGGCAGGGGCTGTCTCTTGTCTCTTAGTGTCTTCTGCCTGGTGCATTGAATGGATTTTGACTGACTGATGAAGTTCTTCCAGAGCGCAGACAGTGTCTGGTTTCCTCCTTGTATCCTTGGCTGGGAGCACATCCTGTGTCTCGGCCCTCGAAGTAAAAATCAAAGGCAGAATGACATAGGGAAAAGAGTGATAGACTTGAAGTCAGGAGATCTGGGTTTGAATCCTGTCTTTGCTACGTGTCATGTGACCGTCCCCTCATCTCTGAGAGCCTCTGTTTCTTCCTTTGTGAAATGGCAGTGATGCTACTTGTGGTCTCTACCTCCGCTGTATGAGGTGCCTTCAGATTCCAGTTAACGTGATGGTGATGACCGGTGGAGTGGTCAGTCTGGATGTCCCGTTTGGACTAGAGATGGGTCTTCATCGAGTGGTCCTTCAGGAAGGGACAGAACATTCCCAGAAAATAACATCGACTCCCTCCCTGCAATAGTGAATTCCATTCTGAAGACTGACCCACCTATACCGTGTCAAGTTCCGTCCTCCCTTCCTCCTCAGCACCTGCCTCTGGCCCTTACCGGCTTTATTAAGATGGGCTCCCTGCCCTGTAGGGATCATACCTGCAGCTCTTACCTCGGCCAGGTTCAGCCGCTGTGATGCAGGGGAAGCATGTTGTGAACCATAAAGCGTTACATAAATGTCAGATGAAAATGATAATTCCTAGTGGTGGTGGAGTCAAACTGAACCTAGCTGCAGAGGGGGAAGGGAAGATGGAGCGTTGACCGTGGGGGCCTGTGTACTGCTCTCCAGAGTGGAACGCAGAGCTTCAGGCGATGCAGACCACATCCTGTTCCACCCAGATCCCTCCCCAGTGCATGGCCCATGACAAGCCGGACCCCAAAAGTAGGCCGACCCGTCCTTGTGCTCGATAAATCGAGTACCCCAGATTTGTGGGCCTAATTCCTGGGCAGGTAACTTAACCTGCGTCTGGTGCTTTGGTCTGTCATGCAAAAAAAGAATTCTCTAGAGACGTTCTGAAGCACGTTGCTATGGGGAAACATGCTGTTTTTAAGAAGTCCTTGGTTTCTAAGGCCCGATGCTACTTCACACAGGGAGCTATTTTTGGAGAAGCAGACGTTGGCACTGAGCCGCCCTGCTCCAAGGAAGGCAGAACCATGGGCCGCTGCCGGCTTCTCTGGGTCTGGCGGCTTTCGCCCTCACCCTTCAGTGGCCCAGATTTGGGCCATCGGTTGTGTCTTGGGATTAGAGAGTTTTATCCTCCTCCTCCTCCTCAAGGGAGACCCGTGATGGAGTGGGAAGCATGGAGTTAAGAGATAGATGTGGGTTCAGATCTTGCTTTTGGGACTTACTATCTATGTCTTCTCCGGTGAATTTGAGATTAGTTTCTCCTTCGGTGAAATGGGGATAAGAATAGCACCTCTCTCCCGGATCCGTCTGTCGTGAGGCTCCCACGGGAAGACAGCATACAGTGCTTGGGGAATCTTAGGCCCTGCCAGTGTTAGCGTCAGGAGGGAGTGATTGGGTAGGTGCTGAGGGGGGATAATGACCAAGGTGAAAGTCAGTCCCTGCTGGCGGGAACCTCCTGGGAGGGGGAGCCCACTCCCGTGGTGGCCCTGCCCACTTTGGTGTGAGCCGCCCTGTGGGTCCCCATCAGCTGGTTCAGTTACCGCCCGGGCCTCTTATTGGCCAGGGCAGCTGATGAACCTTTGTTCCAGCGCCTGGTTTCACTGGGATCTTGTATCCATCCAACACCTGAGTTTGCTCTGTGAGCCAAAAGCAGGGCGAGCCATGAATTCTTTACAAACTTCCCTGACTTTGCCAGATGCTGGTGGCATTGGGGTTTCTTAGCTCACTGGGAGGGCCTTGTCTTGGTGTGACTAGTCAGTCAGCAAGCCCTTACTTATTAAGATCCTCCCCAAAATGGAAACCTGTTGTGCATGACTTCATACGCATAATCGGTATCCTGTTACTTGCCTTCGCAAAGGGGTGGGAGGAGAGAATTTGGAACTCAGAATTTACAAAAATGAATGTTAAAACTTTTAAAAATGTAATTTGGAAATATTTCAGAAAATAAACAAAAAATTTAAAAAAGGGTTTATTACATGCTGGTACTGGGGATACAGTGAAAGGCAAAACCTGTAGTCCAGGAAATGAGAGACAGTATACAAACAACCCAGTTACTGGTTTTGACAGGTGGATAGCAGGTGAGCAAAGCGGGTTTCATTCTATCATTGCTCTTCATTGCCTTTTAACAGAATCATTTTTTTTTTTGATAGAGAAAACATTTTATGAGTATAATTTTTCTTTGTATGGGCCTGGAAGGCCCTGCCTGATAAATAAAATAAAAGAAAGTTCTTATTTCCCAACAATGAGGGGAGTATGATTAATATACCCAGCATTCCCTTATTGGAAATTAGTTTAATGACCTCCCTGCAAAGGCTCACAGCAGGTAGATTCACAGTAAGGTGTGACTTCTGGGAGATTCCCCACCCCTCCACTCCCCCAGAGGTTTCTTCTTCCTCTTCTGCCTCTTCCGTGCTGTCATCAAGCCCAGAATGCTCTCCTGCCTCATCTGAACCTCTTGGAATATCTTCCTTCTATTTTCAGCTCAGTTCCCATCTCCCAGAGGCTCCTTTCCTGGACCACCCCTTTCTCTCTATTGTTAATTTTCTTCACCTTGAAAATATTTGTATTTTGTTTGGGCAGCGAGGTGACACCATAGTGCACAGGGCACCAGGCCTGGAGTCAGGAAGACTCATCTTCTTGAGTTCAAATCTGGCCTCAGACACTTCCTAAGTGTGCGACTCTGGGTAAATCACTTCCCCTCGTTTGCCCCGAAATGGGGTCATGAAGAGTTGGACACAACCAAAACTACTGAACAACCACAGTATTTTGTATCAACTTCTCTGTGAAAACATCATCTCCTTTTAAGAAATAGAATGCAAAATCCTTGAGAGGGGGCGCTATTTTATTTTCATCTTTGTACTTCCAGCACCATTTCTGGTACTTTGTAGGTGCCAAATAAATCCTGGTTGCATTGAATTGATGCATGAATGAATGAGAAGCGTTAATTAGGCTTTTACTGCGGTGCAGGCATATGCTTTCCTGAAAGGAGGCCTCGTTGTGGTCGCTGAGGGCCGGCTTTGACCAAGAGGCTTCAGATCTCTTTCTCTGCCTTTTGGAAGGTCACTAGTCCTGTAAAGCCCCGCTCGACAAGCACTTAACAGTCGTGGATGTCCAGCGTTCCTGCCCTGGGCACTCAGCTTCTGAGACTGGTCCTTAGCCATCCTGCTGGATGTGCCTGGCTGACCTTGTCACGGCTGCCTGCTTTGGCAAAAGCTGTCAGCGTGAGTGGGGACAGAAGCAGCCTCTTTGCACCTGTGAGGTATGGGTGAATGCTTTGTCAGGCTTATAAAAATAATTTTTTAAAAAAATGAATTGTGATAATTCTTACTGGATTATTTGCTGTGAGCCTGGAGGGATGGGCAAGTGGCTTAGCTGTAAAACTCTTCTTGGGATTGTGGATTTAAAATCACAGGGGGTCTTGGGCAGCCATTTGTCCAGCCTTCTTATTTTACAGATGGGGAAACTGAGGACAGAGGAGGTAATGTGACTTGGCCAAGGTGACACAGCTAGTTAAGTGTTTAGAGACGAGCTGAAGTCTGAGAGCCAGGATGCGAGCCCCAGACTCCGCTTTTCATTTAACGTCTTGGGAGCTGAATGAAGATGGCGTTTCCACTGGGTGCCGCCACTCAGTATTACTGTGTTCCTCAGAGGCCTCAGCCTTCCTAAGTTTTGGTAGCTTTCGCATTCAGATCAGCTGGCTTCTTTCTCTGTCTCCTCTCTTTGCCGTCCTCTTCTGCCATGTTGGCTTTCCCCTCTCCTTGACTGAGCTTCTTTGCTTGTTTTTTGTTTTTGTTTTGGTGAGGCTGTTGGGATCAAGTGACTTGCCTAGGGTCACACAGCTAGTGAGTGTCAAGTGTCTGTTGATTGAGCTTCTTGAGGGCAGGAAGTGTCTTTGGATTTCCTGCCCCTGGCCCAGTGCCTGGCACAGAGGAAGTCCTTAACAGAGGATTGTTGAATGCATATTGTCTACTTAGGTGTATATTTATTGTGTGTGTTTGGTGAAATTACGGATCTTAAAGTTTTTTTTTTCCTTGTCTCAGATGCTACTTGGAGCCCTAGACTAAGCAGCAGGATATCTGTGGGGTCTAAGTGACCTTGTCCAAGTCATGTGCCTTCTCAGGGCCTTTGTTTCTTCATCTATATAAAACAGTGTAATTGTATAAATGATCCCCTTAAACCTTTAAAGCCCTATTCAAAGGTCACTTATTATTATTAAATGTGTGTTTCTGACCTGTAATTGGGAACACGCCAAAGAAGCAGGTATAACATTTTTAAAGAGAACTATTGAGCTGTTTTTCTCTCTTTATAAATAGGGATTTTTAAAAATCTCCCTGGACAAGTACAGGTATTTATAAGCTTGTCAGGGCATAGGTTTGGAGCTGGAGGAGGCCTGAGGGCCCCAGCAGAGAAGTGATCAGCCCAGGGTCACCCAGGCAGTCAGCGGCAGAGCTGGGATTTGAATCCAGGTCCTCAAGCCTCCAGTTCTTCTTCCCTCACCCCACGATGCGGATGAGTAAGGAAGAGCATAACAAGATGAATCCCCAGGCTTGCAGAGACTGAGAACGGTGGTCCGTGCGTCTGTGTCATTTGGCAGCCCCCGCCCTGGAGGATGCCTCTGTTGACTTGCACACGTCAGTACACCCATCACCCTTGTCTTTCTGGCCCCTTTTGACCTTTTTCTGTCTGAAAAGTAGCAGCTCGTTTCTGTAAAGAGAGGGCTCACCGTACCCACAGCTCCACAGATCGCCGTGCTGAACCTGCATGACGTGAGCTGGTGATTAGGCCCAGTAATATGAGATGGTGGAAAATAGGTTTTAATATCCTTTGTCCCTGAGCCTGCATGGACATGACTCCCAGCAAAGCTTCCATCCCATCAGACCGAGATGAGAAAGGCGAGCCTCAAAGGGGTGTGTGGCATAGTGGGTAGCCTGCTGGGCTTGGCATGGGGGCAGCTTTGCAGCCTGCCTCTGATACCAACAGCCTGAATACACTCTACAAGTGTGAGCTCTCACTGTGATTATGATTCTTCAGTCCAGCCCTTACCCCATTTTATAGATGAGCACACTGTGGTCTAGGGTGGCCAGAGGCAGGGAACCTGTGGCCTGGTCCTCAAGTGCGGCCCTTTGACGGAATCCAAACTTCACAGAACAGTTCCTTTTATCCTGCTGATCTGTTCTGTGACATTTAGATCTGTCAAAGGGTCACACTTGAGGACCTAGAGGACCACGTGTGGCCTCGAGGCCGCAGGTTACCCACCCCTGGTGGGCAGTTGAAGTGACTTGCTCAGGGTCTCTGGACTAGTAAGTGGCAGAACCAGGATTTGGGCCCAGGCTCTCTGACTGGACCCGTTCCTCTTACATTTTATTTACGCTACCATAGTTCTGTTCATGGGGAAATGCTCCAGTGGGCTTTGGGGGTCTGGTTAAAAACTCTCTAATAAAAGAGGAAATTTCCATTACTTGAAATTGAGAAGCTTTTATACTTGAAAAAAGTTAATGTTGTGAGGATAAGAAGGGAAGGTGTTGGTGGGGGAAAAGGTTTCGTGTTAGTCATTCAGTCGTGTTCGACTCTTCGTGACCCCATTTGGGGTTTTCTTGGCAGAGATATTGGAGTGGTTTGCTGTATCCTTCTCTGGCTCATTTTGAAGATGAGGAAACTGAGGCAAGCAAGATTACATGACTTGCCCGGGGTTACACAGGGAGGAAGTGTCTGAGGATGGATCTGAACTTGGGAAGATGAGTCGTCCTGACTTTAGGCCTGGTGTTCTGTGCACCATGGCGCCCCCTAGCTGTCCCAAAGAATTCCTCAAGATGAAAAATTCAGTTACTTGGAAGCATCTGCAACTCAGGAGAAACCTAAGAGTTTTATTTTCCACCTAAAAGTGTGTGTGATGGAAGGTGCTTGGGCCAGTAGAGAGAAGGCTGACCTTGATATCCAGAAGACTGGGGCTGAGTCCTGTCTCTTGACCCTTAACCTGCCTCGTGGGACTCACAGAGCTGATAAGTTGTAGAGGAATTCCCCATCTATCCTGGAGGAGACAGTTTCCGTAACGGAAGTTCCCCATACTGATAATGACACAGGTCAGAACTACCCCCCCCCCCCCCGCAAAGAAAGTATAGTTCCTCCCTCACTAGAGCGTATTGAGGTTCAGATGAGTTGGTGGGTATAAGATGCTTTGCAAAGTTCCAAGTGTTCTAGAAATGTCAGTTGTTATTATGATTACGGTTTGAATATTTCTTCTTCATAGGACCATAGATTGGGAGGTAGGAGGAAACTTAGAGGTCATTTTGTGCCAGAGGCCATCTGTCCAGCCCCCTTGTTTTATGGATTAGGAAACTGAGGCCTAGAGAGATTAAGTCAATCAGTGAATATGAAGTGACTTTTACAGGGTCACAGGTAGTAAGTGTCAGAGCCTAGGATTCAAACTCAGGACTTCTGACTCCAAATCCAGTACTCCTTTGACAAGAGGAAGCTGAGACCCAGAAAGACAAGTGACTCGCCCGGCTGGGCGTCAAACTCAGGACCTCCGGCTCTAAATTCAGTGGCCTCAGAGGCTCAAGTGGGAGCCGCTGGGAATCCGAGCTGAACTCTGAGGGTCTTGGGGGCTCCCCCTCAGCGCAGGGAGGCCTCTGCTCTGCAGGAGCCCCGTGACCATTGGTGAGTAGCCTAACTTGTCCTGACGAGGCAGCGATTTTAATTAGATAACGAGCATCTATTGAGCGCTAGGTCCTCCCCAGCTCTCTCCGGTGGCGCTGGGAACCTCTCCCTAATTATGTTCTGACTAACCGATGGGAACTTTGCCCACAATACTCCCACCCTCCTGAGAATTGCTGTGCACTAAATTGGGAAATTGGATTCCCCTTAGGAAGATGTATGGCCTGTTATTAACACATGAAAAGAAACAGGGAGTGGGGGAGAAAGCAGGAATCTTCAAGTCCTGTCCAGTTCCCACCGCCGTCGTCTTACTTTAGGACCCTGCAAGAGACATTGAATCATTTGAGTCTCAATTACAGCCATCGGCTGAATGGAGAACTTAGGGGATCCTCGGGGTCAGTGCTCTAGGGGTCTGAGACCGTCAGCTCATCCCAGGATCACACTGCTGGAAGTGAAAGGGCTCTTAGAGCTCATCCATCTAACCCATCCCATTCATCTTCCAGGGGAGAAAATGGAGTCCCACAGAAAGAAAGGAACACGTCCAAGGTCAGACACCTAGGAGAAGAGGCAGCACTGGGTGGATTTCAGGCCCTGTGAGTCTAAGTAAGCGTAGCATTTTTTCCCATCACACCAGGTGGTCTTTCTTGTTTTACAGATAGGGAAACGGAGGCACAGAGAAAGAAGAGAAAGTGGCAGAGTTAGGGTTTTAGCCCAAGTCTGCTGACTCCAAATCCAGTCTTTGTTTGCATTCTACTAAGCTGCTCTAGGGACAGTTTCCTTTATCATAGGGTTTCATTTGTATTTGTAAAACACCCATAATAATTATGCTTGAATACTGCAGCGAGACATTTCCAAGTGGTTTTAGCATGTTAGGGTTGAACCTTACAAAAACCCTGTGAGGGAGGCTCTATTATTACCTTCGTTTTACAGATGAAGAAGCAGTGACTAGGAGTTTTGCCCATGGTCACACGGCTGGTCAGCGTCTGAGGTGGGATATCAATCCCGTCTTCTTGACCCGTAAGTTGAGGTCAGTCTGCCCCCCTAGTTAGCCCGAAGGCTTCAAAGAACCAAGTAAAAGAACCTAATATTTATAGTTTATATCTCCTATTATGCCATCAACAGGGTAATATAGTATAAATAGTATCATAAAATAATAATAGTGATAATAATGATGATGATGATGATAACAATGACAGGCATTTAGGAAGCACTTTGCACTTGGTGGAACACTTCTCTACATGATCCTTGTAACAACAGTCCTATGTGATATATACTATATAGGTGGCATTGCTCCATTTTACAGATAAAGAAACTGAGGCTTATGGACTTTAGGGACCTGCCCATGTTTACACAGTTTGTAAGTGGATTTGAATTCCCCTTTTCCTGGCTCCAAGTCCAGCACCAGACACACACCGCCCAGCCGCGTCTGTTGAAAGGACACAATTTGAAGTCTGAGCAGTCGAGTTTAGATCCTGACTATGTTATTACTACCTGTCTCCTCTTTGGGTTCCATTTTGATCATCAATCCCAATAGTGATAGGATTGGAGAGGATGGGTGGGCTTTTAAGTCTCTGTGACCTAGGGACCCCCTGTACTGCCCATTATAACTGTCGTGCTCTGAGATCCCAGCATCCTTCAGGAAAATGTGGTGAGGACGTACTCAGGGTTAACCGAGGCTTCTTCCATGTTAATACCTGATATCTGTCAGTGTGGCCAGGTGGATGGAGGCCCAGCTTCTGGTATGTATTAGTTTTGTGAAAATAAATTCTAGCCCTAAATCTGTGTCCTTTGACCATTCCGTGGCCCAGGCAACTGTCTTTAGACTATAAGTAACAAACGAATTGCTGTCTGTACCGGTGGAGGAAATTTCCACATGGGGAGTCACCCATTCTTGTCTAGATCCCTTTCCTTCCCCCACCCCATAAAAATAAATTTATATGGGTTTAACATCCAAAATATAGTTTTTGGTATTAGAAATGGTATTAGAAAAGCACAGGGTTTTGTTGTCTCCGAGTTTAGAGCTGATAAATGTGGGTGTTGCTGTGGGACAGAAGGTGTCTTTGTCCTCTGTCCGGATGATGGATGCAGTGAATAGGGCCCTCATCCGCCTGGTCACTGGTGAAGTATCCATTTGCTTAATTTCTCTATGCAGAAAAATGGCGTGAATGAAATATAGTGTTATGTTCTAGTGTGTGTGTGGGTGGGTGTGGTCACCTGTGGGCTTTGGCTCTAGGCCCTGTGGTGGTTTGGCTCCATCCCCTCTTGAGATGGAGGCGTTGGTAATGGTGGTGGGCTGTCCCAGCTTGGCGTGGCCACGTTGGGGTACCTGCCCTTGAGCGTGGCTCCGGCTTTCAGAGTCCCAGTACAGGATGTGGGTGCCCCGTCCTGCATTTGCTCGGAGGCCCCCGGTGAGTGGCCTCACCACCTGCCGAGGCGGGGCCAGTTTGGGGGTTGCCCTCGTTTGTCCTGTCGTCGGCGTTTCAAACCCAAGTTTTCCTCTTGGCTTCTTCTGCCCGCACGACGCTCCAGATCCCCAAAGGGTTTGCTAGTCATGAGGCCCTTCCTAGATTCCTCTGCACCCCGTCAGAGGCAGTGTGGAGTGGCTTAGACCCTAAATGCCTAGAATAATAATAACGATAGTAATAATAACAGTAATGCATTTCTTAAACACTTTGAAAATGCTTACAGAGGCAGCTAGGTGGTGCAGTGGATAGAGCACTGGCCCTTGAGTCAGGAGGACCTGAGTTCAAATCCGGCCTCAGACACACGATACTCACTAGCTGTGTGACCCTGGGCAAGTCACTTAACCCCAACTGCCTAGCCGAAAAAAAAGAAAGAGAAAAAGAAAAAGAAAGTGCTTTACAAATCTCATCTCATTTGATGCTCACAACAACAGCCTTGGGAGGCAGCTCTGTTTATTGTCCCCATTTTACAGAGAAGGAAACTGAGCCTGGGAGCGGGTAAGCGACTTGCCCAGAGTCACAGAGGGAATGAGTATCTGAGCAGGATTCACACACAGATCTTCCCATCTCCGCCTCCAGCACTGTCACCTACACCATCGAGCGGCTTCTTCTTTTGCTGATAGGACAGGGCTTCAAGGCAAGGAGCTGAGGGTCTCCTTCAGGCATCGGCTTTCTGGTGGTCTGACCACTGGCAAGTCCCTCGGCCTCTCGGACTCAGCATCCATGGCTGTGAGGTGGTGATGCCCTGACTGCACTGTCCTTCACATTGGGGCACACACATTTATCTGGAGGGGGGTTCAGAGGCCATCACTCAGTGCAGCCTCCTCGTTTCGGGCACGAGGAAACTGAGACCTCGACAACTGGGAGAGGGGATGCCCTGCTCCCCAGGGCGAGGGAGCACCGAGCTCAAATTCGAACCCTGGTGCTCCATGGCCAAATTCAGCACTTGTTTGGGTTGGACCGACCCGCTGTGGGAACAAAGCGCTTTGTCAGCCTTTCAGCTATGAGCCGGGGCATTATTCAGCCTCTCATCAACTCGCACACAGGACAGGAATGTTTCATTGAAATTCAACACAATGGAAACTCTGAGCACGGGCTGCCTGGTACACAGTAGGTGCTTAATACACGTTGATTGACTATTGGTTGTTGGTAACTCCTCAAAGGCAAGGGCTCTTTGCCTTTTGTCTTGGCATCTTTAGCACCCAGCCTAATGGGTGGGACACAGTAGGCGCGTGAGGAGCACATTTATGGATGATTGATGATCGAGTTGGCTCCAAGTGCATATGTGTCTACCCTGGAGGATGTGGCCTTGGAAGAGGAGTTGGCACTGTCCAAGCTGATGCTTGCCACCGAGGCTGGTTTTAGAAACCAGAGCTCTGCTGGCTTCTGGGCAGTCTGTGGCAGCCGCTTGCCAGCTTAGTGACCCTTGGGGGTGGCTGGTGGTGCTGTGGTGGCATAGCCTTTCTGTCTGTGCCTGAGCTTGGCCTGGGTTTCTGTTTATTTTCAAGTCAGCAGATACCAGGTGCTGGGGATACAGGCAAAAACAAGACAATCCCTGCCTGCAGGGAGCTTGCGTTCTCCTGGGTCACAGTATGTATTCAGATAAACCATTGCAAAGAAGCTATAGATTAACGCAGAGCGGTTTCAAGAAGGAGAGTCCTAATAAGTAGGGGTTGGAGGGAGGTGTCAGAGAAGACCTCCCGAAGGGATTGGCGCCTGAGCCAGGCCTCAAAGGAAGCGAGGTGGTGGAGGTGAGGAGGAAGTGCGTTCTAGATGTAGGATGCCCCACAGGCAAAAGCGTGGAGGAGAGAGATGAGGTCTTCTGTATGGGGAACATTTCACAGACCTGTCTGACCAGAAAGGCCTCAGGTGCCAGATGGAGGATTTTGCATTTCATCTTTCAGGCCCTAAGGAATCATCCCACATGTATCAGTGGGGAAGGGAGGTGCAGGGTTGGATCGTGGGGAGGGTGTGAGACAGACCTATGTCTCTGTGATCTCCATTTGGCCATTACGTGGGGGAATGGACTGGAGTCTGGGAGACCAGCATGATGGTCTGGGTGAGAGATGGTGAGTGAGGGTGATGGAGTGACCCAGCGAGTAGAGAGCAGCGCATGAACGTGGGGAGGGATGAGGGAAGACGTGGCCACGGATCGGAGTCCTGGATGACTCTCCGGTTGTTGGTAACGGTTATTCTGTCCACGCCCGAGAAGATACCTGACACCGTGCTGTCCTCGAAGCCCCATCACCAGGGACTGCAGGGTGGGCGGGGAATGTGTTCACGTTCATGGTCTGGGGTCCACGTGCTCCTCCTTTCTCCCTTCACTGCGTCTCCTCTTAGATCTTCAGGACGGCTGGGTTTCTAAAATATAATAATGAGCAGGCAGTTTGCCTTCTTTGGTCCATTCCTCTGGGAGTCCATCACCGAGGTGCCCAGGGTGTGCCGCATCGTTCCTCTCCATGCTGCGCAACAGACAGCCCCTACCCTCCAGGACCTTTGTATCCTCCTCCCCCTTCAGCGTTCTTTACGAGTTCTCCTCCTCCATTAGAATGGAAGCTCTTTGAGGGCAGGGACTGACTTTTTTTCTTCTTGCTCTGGTTTTCCCAGCGCTTGGGAGGTCTGGCCCCGCAGCAAGTGCTTAATCAATACTCGGTGACTACACAGCACGGATTGGCCCACCAAGACCTCCCATTGTCTCCCTGGGGGCTCCCTCCTCTCTTCTGAAGAGCTTCTTACGTCATGGCAGGGACATCATTTTATGTACCAAGGCCCCAGTCCTGTTTCTTACTTTTGACGTTAAAGACCTGAACTCTGCACAGTGTGTAGGCCCCAGAGGCTGGCCGCTTCATCTGCTCCTCGACACTCCAGGCTTCAGCATCCATTGGCTGAAAATGAGGTTTTGCTCAGTTATTTTATATAATAGAGGCATAATACTTTCACCTGAGAAGTTTTTTTATTAAAAGAGCAGAAGAAATAAAGCCCTGCTTTTTTTTTTTTTTTGGCGTGGAGGAGGGTCAGTTTATTAGCATGGATGTCCCAATGCCCACTCTTTCCTCTGAGCCCTTGGACTGTGGCCTCTTTAGTTCTCATGGCATCCTTCCATGGTAGGGTGCGTTATTAACCTTACTTTATAGATGAAAGGATAGTATTTTAAGAGGCCTACTCATGAATTCATAGAGATTTGGGGGAGGACTTCAGAACAGACCCAGAGGACTGGCTGGAGTGGGATTAATGAATGACCCAGCTGGGACCATTCCTCTTTGGTCAGGGCCAATTTGTTCTAACTGCCCCAGCCCCTGATGGCTGCACCTTTGGTAGAGAGATTCCTTCCCATACCCCCTCTGACTTCCGAGTTTATTGAGAATTCTGTTGTACTCTATTTTGGGTAGAGTGATAACCTTCATGCTTGCTAGCATCATGAATTCTAGAGCTAAAGGGACCTTGCAGGTCATCTCTCCTAACTCTCTTGTTTTATAGTAGAGGAAACTGAGGCCCCCAGAAAAGCCTCACGACACAAGTAGTGAGTGGGACAGTGTGGTTTCCAGCCCAGCTCGTAGGATGCTAGCTCCTCCAAGGCCCATCCCCTCCAACCCATGTGACAGATGGGGAAACTGAGGCTGTCAGATTCCAAATCTTGTGCTTCTGCTACTTGGTCAGGCCAAGCCTAACCTAGAGTGGAAATGGAATGAGATACTGGTGGACCATCTAACGTTTGGCAAAAAGGAGTTTTCTTAACCAAGGCGAGGCGACTGGGCAGAAGGCTCGCGTTGGTTCTTTTGGACTGGCTCCCGGTGACTCCTCTTGGAGATGGGTCCCGGCGGGTGTGTTGGCTCCTGTGATAGCAGGGACTCTGACAAGTTGGAGGAGACCAGACTCAGCGATTGGGCTTTTGTGCCCATGGTTCAAGCCTTAATCTCTTGGCCTCATGAATGCTTGAGGATGGTCTTATGCTTTTGGGGGAAAGCGGAGCCTGGCAGGTGTGGAGTCAGTGGGGTTCCTGTCTGGTCACTGAGCCCCCTGCATCAAACGTGAGGCACGTTGAGATCAACTGGCCAAGGGTCCTCGGGGCAGAGCTCAGACAACTCTGGTTGTGTGCTGGAGAAAGGCTGACGTTGGAGGAAAGTGTGGATTCTGGCCTGCTGCCAGATGGATTTTCTTTGGGGGTGATGGGGAGGGTTGGTCACAGAGAAGAGCTGATGGGAGAGTACAAGCTTCTAGAGGGGAGTTCGGCCAGCTTGGGGGAGCTTGAAGGCTCCAGCCCTGCTAGGCCCGTCCCTGCTAGCCCTAAGCTCTCTGACCTGCCGATGTGACCCATGCTGTGTGGGTGCCGGCAGCAGCTGGTAGAAAAGCTGCAGGGGAGAGGCGGAAGAGGGGGAGGAGGGGAAGGGTCAGAGAGAGCTGACCAGGCTTTGTGCCTGGGAAAGAAAGCCTGATTCAGGCAGAGTTCTGGGAGTGGGAGACTGGAGAACCTCAGCCCTTGGGGTAGAGGAGGAGGAGCTCCGGGGACAGATGTCGGCCCAGGCCTACCCTCGGTGGGGGGATAGGCTCACCTGTGCCGCATCCCTTGCTCCCTTCAGGTGCCCCTCCTACAGGAGAGCTTTGCCGATTCCCTGGTGGGATGATTCTCCCCCCCCCCCCCATTTTGTACTTACTTTATACATAGTTCTAATTACTTCCTCCATTGGCAGAACATAAGGTCCATAAGGGGCAAGACCAGGTCAGTAGAGGGAGGGACGGATAGTGTTTTTGTCAAATGATTATGGTAGGCTAGGCACTGTGCCAAGTGCAGGGGAGCAGGGGTACCAATATGGTCAAAAAGGACAAGCCCTGCCCTCAGTGAGCTTCCATTCTGCCAGTGGAGGAAGTAAGAAAATCGTGATACAGCTAGGCAGGCGCATGTGAGTGGATGAAGTCAGGGAGATCTGAATTTGAATCCTGCTTCCCGTACTTAGTATTGGCATGACCCTGGAAAGTCTCTTCACTCTTTCATCTCAGTTTCCTCATCTGTAAAATAGGGACGGCGGTGAGACTTACCCGACAGGGTTGTTGTGAGCCTTAGGTCAGATAATGTCTGTAAAGTGCTGTGTGGACCTTGAAGTGCCACACAAATGGTGCTGTTATTGTCGGCTCTAATGGAAGGAATGAGTCTTGGCTGTTCAGGCATTTTAGTTGTGACTCCATTTGGGGTTTTCCTAGCAGAGATACCACAGTGGTTTGCCATTTCCTCATTTTACAGATGAGGAAACTGAGGCAGATAAGGGTAAGAGACTTGCCCAGGGTCACACAGCTACTGAGTGGCTGAGGCAGGATTTGAACCCACGAAGGTCAGTCTTCCTCTAGATCTGGCTCTTTTGTCTGAGCCTCTCTATGGGGATGGAAAGAGGTGTTAAAGCCGCAAAACTGACCCCGGGGCTGAGCCATAGAAGGAGGCCACTCCCTGGGTATTCCCTCCCACATTTTGCCTCGCTTCAGGCTGGATAAGCCTCAGCGACATTTGGGTTTTATTGGTTGGTGTGGGCTTCCCGGGCCTTCCGTATCCTGGTCTAACCGTTTAATTTACCAGAGTGAACGAGCCTTTGCTTCGCATGGGGATAGAGGGATGACAGATGATGCAATCCCTTCCCCTCCAGCTTACAGATGAGTTGACAGAGGAGAGGGCAGGCAGTCAGACCCTTGTGGATGAAGATCACAGGAGTGGAGATGAGAGAAGACCTTGGAGCAGTAAACAGAAGGGCTTGGATGATGGGCGGGGAGGGAACGGGTTGGGGGAAGCCAGAGCTGCTATTGGCCGAAGGGTCAGGGGCGGCCTCCTGGGAAGTGGAGGTGGAATGGGGGAGGGGGTTCATGCCAGGATGACTATGGCTCTGCAAAGCCCAGGCAGGAGGGTGTGGGATAAACCCGAAGAAAGGCTAGCAGTATGCTTTGGGCAGGACATAAGAGTCCCACCCACTGGACCAAGAGGTGTATGGTGCAAGGATGGGAAGCCCTTGAATGTTGACGTCAGTACCTTTCATAGTAGCTTCTAGATCATGGGGAGCCAGCGTCTTCCCTACTCCCTCAGACTCCTCTCCCCTTTGATCGGGGGGGGGGGGGGGGTGGAGCACTGAACTTCCAGAGCTTTCTGGGCTTCCCAGCTCTCTGTCCACTTTACATCTGGTGCCTCTGCTTGGTTGGAGTTCCAGGGAACAAGATGCCCCAGATGGAGACCCTGACCCACCCCGCCCCCCCTTCCCTTTCAGCTTCAGTTTGTTGTCTTCCCCTATTAGGTTGTAAGCTCATTGAGGACAGGGACTGTCTTTTTCTTTTTGTATCCCCAGGGCTTAGCATAGTGCCTGGCTCATAGTAGGAGCTTAATAAATATTTATTGAACTGAATTGAATTTTTGAGTAGGAGGTTGAAATCTTGAGCAAACTTGTGCTCTGGCAATTGTGTGCAAAATGGGTAGAAGCTGGGGAGAGAGGAGACCAGTTAGGAGACTGTACAGTCACCCAGATGAGCTTTGAGGGTCTGAGTTACTGAGGTGAGAATGCCCAGGACATGGATGAGAGAGCCATTGTAATAGCAGAATTAGTGAGACTTACCAGAGAGTCAAAAAGTCATTCAGTAGTCTGCAGGCCCTATTAAGCACCTAGTGTATGCCTGGCACTGTGCTAAGTGCTGAGAATACAGAAAGGAGCTCCCAGTCTCCGAGGTGGGGAGACAGCCCGAACATGACTAGGTACAAAGAGAATTGCAGGTGACCTGGATATTGAGAGCCTCGGTATCTGAGTGGTCGGAAAATGTCCGTCCACAGGAAGGGGAAATGAATAACAGGGCGTAGCAGGAATTCGGGGGCGGATGGTGACTTTCTTTTTGGCCACATGGAGGTGCTGGTGGGACGGAGACGCTGGCAGAGATGTCCAGCTGGCAGTGGCAAATTCTAGTTCCTAGGTTGGCTCAGGGAGGGGAAGGCAAAGGTGGAGACAGTAATCCTGGGAGCCATTGACCTAGAGGGGATGCTGAAAAGCATGGGAGTGAGTGAAATCACCGAGGGCGAGGAGACGAAGGCTGGTGGGTCAGGGATTTTGAGCTGGAAGGTCCACCTGCCTCCTCCAGACCAGATTTGCTGCCACGAGCGTTGTAGAACTCCCCTAGAACCAGATTAAAATGTAATTGGAGAATGTTGAACAAAATAAATAAAAATGCAATATAGGGCAGCTAGGTGGTGCAGTGGATAGAGCATCAGCCCTGGATTCAGGAGGACTTGAGTTCAAATACGGCCTCAGACACCTAACACTTACTAGCTGTGTGACCCTAGGCAAGTCACTTTAGCCCCCATTGCCTAGGCTTTCCCCCCAAAAAAAAATGCAATATAGATAATGGGAATCTGTGGTTTTCTAAGTCAATATGTGGCTCTCAAGGATCATTTTCTGTTTGAGTTTGATAGGAATACTCCCGTCCAGCGCCTCCATTTTAGAGATCAGCAAACTGAGATCTCAAGAAGGGAAGGTCCTCTTTGAGAGTGAAGGGCAAACAATGACAAAGTGTCCAAAGTGACCCAGCTAGGAAGGAGGAGGGATGGGATTCCAAGCCTGCTGCTCTGGTTCTAAATCCTTGCCTCTTACCACTGGACCAGCCGCTTATCCGAGGCAGAACAGTTTAGTCATTTACACACTTAGGCCTTACAGCGGCACCAAGACTTTTGGGACACCAGTGTTAGGAGCAAAAGTGACTGGCAGAGAAATCCAAGATGGAGGCGGGGGTGGGGGGAGCTGGGAAGGATGGGGCTGGAGGAGCCCCAGGGTTGGCTGCCTTTCTAAATACCATAGAGCCTTAATAATTCAGGTCTTTAGGATGTTCTAAGTTAGCTTAATTGACTGTAATGATTTTAACTTTCACTATTCTGATGCCAACTGAAAAGAATTTGTCCCAAACCAGTGTGTCATTGTAGTAGCCATTGTGACGGTTCCCTTGGGTCTATGCTGCAGATAAAGAATTTCTTCATCAGCCTGGAGAGACGGGATGACAAAGTGGCTACTTTTGGACCTGGAGTGAGGAAGCCCTGGGTTTGAGTCTTGCCTCTGACATTTACTAACTGAGTGACTACAGGACTTTAACCTACGCTTGGGTTTGCTCATCTGTAAAATGGGTTAAAAGATACCTAAAGGACCAGCCTCCCAGGGTCGATTGGGTTCTGTGTGCTTGTACGGTGCCAGGCCCTGGAGAGCAGGCGCTTCAGTGCCTGTTGGACAAGGGAGCACACAGTAGGACATCTCATCTTCCAGAGGGATGTAAGCTTCTGGAGGGCAGGAACTCGTGTTTTTGCCTCAATGTTTTGAGTGTTTGCTGCGGCACCTGGTACGTGGTAGACGCTGGATCAGTGCGTGTTCCTTGGATTGGCACCACTCTTGGCATCTCCTTGGCTGGTAGAAGACCTCAGAGGAGAATGGGGTACATTTCTGCCCCCCCCCCGCTCTCCCACCCCCTGGTTAATTGGTCTCTTCGGGCCTTTGACTGAAAACAACCCAAGGTGCTGGTCCCTGAAATCAAAATCAGCTAAGGGAGGAAGGAGTCTGAAGTTACATTGCATACACGTAGGAAGAAGTTAGTGGACAGCGACAGAGTTGATTGCCAAATTATGCAGGACCGCAGCCAGGGCTATAGGGTTTCAGAGGAAATGGAAACCAGCGTGGGCCTGAACGGTCAGAGGGGGCTTCCTGGAAGGGGAAGGGAGTTGAAGGAAGCCTGGGCCGGGAGTCGGCATCTGGGGGGTGGGACCCCAGCTCTGCGGCTCTGGGAATAGATCTCTTCCTGTTAGAGGAATCTGGTGTCTCTGTGGGCATGTCTCCTAACCCCTGCTGGGCCTCTGCTTCCTCATCTGTGAAACCAGGGGAAGGACTGAGTGGTGTCTGGGGGCCCTCTTATTTCTAGGTTTAGAAATACTACATATTATTGTATAAATGTAATATTTATGATAAATAATGATACACGATATAATGTATATATTGTATATAATGATATATGATGTAAATGGTATCATTCGTAACAATACATAATGTAAATACTATGTATATAAATAGTAGTAGTATTTATGTAGAACTTTAAGGTTTCTGTAGTACATTAGAGGGCAGCTAGATGGCTCAGTGGCTAGAGCACCCTGCCTGCAGTCAGGACAATGAGCTCAAATTTAGCCTCAGGGGTGCAGTGGATAGAGCACTGGCCCTGGAGTCAGGAGGGCCTGAGTTCATATCTGGCCTGAGATGCATAACACTAGTTATATGATTCTGGGCAAGTCACTTAACCCCAGCTGCCTTGCCAAAAAAAAAAAAAAGCAGGTGCCTCAAGACACTTACTATCCAGGTGACGATAGGCAAGTCATGTCACCCTGTTTGCCTCAGTTTCCTCATCTGTAAAATGAGCTGGAGAAGGAAATGGTGAACCCTTCCAGTATCCCTGCCGAGAAAGCCCCAAAAGGGGGTCAGGAAGAGGAGGACGCGACTGAACAAAATAGCACATTGCTTGTATTAACTCATTTTGTCCTCGTGATGACCCATTTTACAGGTGAGGAAAGTGAGGCACAAGGTGGTTCTGTGATTTGCCCAGGATCACACAGACTAGTAAGGGTCCAAGGCAGGGTTTAAACTCGGGTTGCCCTGAGTTCAGCACCTGTGCCTGGCATGTTTGGCTGACTGATGGCTGGTGCCAAGGCTGGCAGTGCCCTCCCTGGTACCTTCTCAGTGGCTCCTGAAGAGCCTTTGCAGCCTGAAGAGAAGTTCACTGTCCCTAATGGAAATGAATGCTAAGATGGGAAAGACAGCAGAGGTGGCCCTGGATCCTCATGGGGAGGGAGCTATGAGACTCCTCTTCCTGCTGGGATTGGTTTTAGATTGGTTCTCCCTGCTTCAGCCATGCTGGAAGGGCCTGATCGCAGCTCTGATAGTCACGGAGGCCTGGAGCTGCTCTGTTTGTCCATCCTGGGGCAGCTCGCTGCTCCCTGGGCAGCCTGGAGGCCCTCCGCTCACCCTCTTGGTACAGGACTCAGTGAGTGAGGATGCCCAAGTGGCATTAGCGCCCCTGCGGCTCGGCTCTCCCTGGCTCACGTGACTGTCCCCAGCCATGGAGACCGTCCAGCCTTGTACCACCATGCCGACCCCACCGAAGCATCTTGTCTCACTGCGTGCCACCAGCTGAGTGGAGGTAGTGAAGCTGTTTTTGTGAAAACCTCTCTGGCCGGCGTCCAGCCGCGCGGGCAGCACTGCTGAAGCTAGAGGTAGGATGCTGGAGCCTAGAGAATCTGCTTGTAAGAGAAGAAGGGACTTGGGGAGCCCTTCCGAGAGCAGGTTCTGGGCTCCCTCGCTGGCCATTCCATTTTCTTAGGATGCTGAGAGCACCTTCTGACATCCCAGAAATCCTTAAAAGAACAATGCCAGGGCCTAGTGGGTTCTTAAGAGAACTCCCATTGTGAACCGTCAGTGACTCCCCTTCACTCCAGCTTAGCTTTGTTAGAAGCCGCTGCGGGACGGAGGGGAAAACTGCCCTCCCAAACCTCAAATACCACAGCACACCCCCAGCACGCACTCCCCTCCACCCGACCTGAGGCCCCGTGATCCCACTCTGAATCTATGCCAGCATCTTCAGTTTCTGTAATTTGATAATGCATGCATGTTGTCTTTTTCCTTTTTGGAAAAATCTTGTTTTAATACCTTCATGCATCATTTCCTTGGCTCAGGCGGTCAGCTCTTGAGGCCCCCAGGGGATGGTCTATTTCTGGAAACCGTGTAAATAAAGGAATTTGAAATATATTGGAACTGGGGGGGAGGTGGTCAGGGACCTGTTACTGAGAAGCACAGGCCTTATTTCAATTTGAAAAATAGGGAAATGCCCATTTTATGGGCTTTGTTATGTCATTTTATATATGCATAGACACACACACATACACATAAATGCATACACATGGAACTGATTTGTGCGAAGTCACACAAGCCATATATCAAAAGGTAGAACTTGAACTCAGGACCTCTGACTCCAGAGCCATTGAGATTGTTCACCTTTGTCTTATAGGGAAGAATTGAAAAACCTTCCCTGGGGTTTGGAAGCAAGGTCACATTATTATTATGAATAATACTAATGATCATAATAATATGTTATAGAATTACATTATAATTATGATAAACAATAGTTAAATAATTGATATTAATTATTATGTCAGTATGCCGAGCATCTCTGGTGTTGTCAGGGGAGGAATTCCTTCCAGGAGTTAGCAGATAATCTTAGACACTCTCTGGAGCTCACAGAGGGAGGTTCAGTAATTGGCTCACGGTTTCCTTGTGGGTAAAGTGTCTAAGGCAGGACTTGAACCCAGGTCTTCCCATCCAACTTAAACAACAAAACCAACACACTGTAGAGTGAAATCCCAAGGTAGGCCTTATGCTCCAGACTACTTTCATGTAGTGTAAAGGCCCCTAGGTAGTGTGGTGGCCTGGAGTCAGGAAGGCCTGAGTTCAAATTCTGCCTCAGATGCTTACTAGCTGTGTGATCCCGGCCTGAATGTGTGTGAGTGTCTGTGTATGTGTGTATGTGAGTGTGTGTGTATGTGTGTGAGTGTGTGTATATGTGTGTATGTATGTGTCTGTATGTATGCATGTGTGTGTATGTGGTATGTGAGTGTGTGTATGTGTGTGTGCATATATGTGTGTATGTATGTGTCTGTGTGTCTGTGTGTATGTGTGTGTATGTGGTATGTGTGTGTATGTGTGTATGTATGTCTGTGTCTGTATTCGTGTATGTGTGTGCATGTGTGTGAGTGTGTGTATGCGTGTATGTGTGTGTATGTGGTGTGTGAGTGTGGGTGTATATGTGTGCATGTGGTGTGTGAATGTGTATATGTGTATGAGTGTGTACGTATGTGAGTGTCTGTGAGTGTGTGTACACGTCTATGTGAGTGTGTGTATGTGGTGTGTGAATGTGTATATGTGTATGAGTGTGTACGTATGTGAGTGTCTGTGAGTGTGTGTACACGTCTATGTGAGTGTGTGTATGTGGTGTGTGAATGTGTATATGTGTATGAGTGTGTACGTATGTGAGTGTCTGAGTGTGTGTACACGTCTATGTGAGTGTGTGTATGTGGTGTGTGAATGTGTATATGTGTGTGCGTGTGTGCGTGCCCATGCCCATGGTGTAGTGGAAACAGCGTGGCTTTTGGAGTCAACGACCCTGGGTTGGAATGCCAGCTCTGTAGCTTAGGCTCTGTGCAGTGTTGGGCAGCTCATTTCATTGTCCTGGACCTCAGTTGGCTCATCTGTAGAATGACCTTCAAGGTCATTTGGATCATCACGTGACCTCAAGTGGTCCTGTCCACCTTGGAATATGGTGCTCATTGTAAAGGAAGTTTTTTCCTGATGCTTAATCGAAATCTGCCTTTTCTCACTTCATCCCGCCACTCCTGGTTCTACCCTTTGGGGGCCGATCTCTTCAACAGGACATCACTTTAGATGCATGAAGACCCCTATCCTGTATGTCTCGCCCTGCCCCCCTTTTCTTCTCCAGGTGAACCGTCCCAGCCCTCTTATAGACACAGTACTGGAGTCAAACCTATTTGTTCAGGCATTTCAGTTATGTCCAACTCTTCATGACCCCATTTGGTTTTTGTTTGTTTGTTTGTTTGTTTGTTTGTTTTTTGGCAAAGATACTGGAGTGGTTTGCCATTTTCTTCTCCAGCTCATTTTACTGATGAAGAAACTGAGGCAAATAGGGTGAAGTGACTAGCTTAAGGTCACACAGCTAGGAAGTGTGTGTCTGAGGCTACATTTGGATTCATGAAGATGAATTCTGTCCCCTCTAGCCACTGCGCCCCCCAGCTGCTATTCTTTTTTCAAAATCATTTTATATTGATGTTTTCTGTTTCTTATATTACTGCAGGATCCAGTATATCTCCCCCTCCTCCTCCGTTTCCCTTCCACAAGGGCCATCCCATATGACAGATGATATTGGTGTGTTGTTTTTTTAGAGAGACAAAAGCCACAACTGATTGATAGAAAGTCTGAAGCCGTGTGCCTCCTGGGACCTCCCACCTCTGCCAAGGGGTGGTTGGGCATGTCTGGCCCATCTCTTTATCCACATCCCTCTTGGTTTTAAAATTTTTGGTGTGTGCTTCCTTCCATCTACACTGTTGTAGTTACTGTATGAGGTTCCGTCGGCCCAGCTCTCTCCGCTCTCCATCAGTTCATGGAGGTCTTCCCAGGCTTCTCTCTGTTCATGACACATATCATTTCTTACAGTCAGGACTATTCTGTTGCATTCATGAACCACGGTTTGTTTCTGGAAAAGGAAATGGCAAGCTTCAGTATCTTTGCCAAGAAAACCCCATGGAGAAATCCACGGGATCCCGTAGAGTCAGACGTAACTGAACAACAAAAATAAACCACAGTTTGTTTAGCTGTTCCTCAGCTGGCAGACATCTGCTTTGTTTCCTGTTCTCAGTGATCACAAAAAATGCTGATGTAAGTATTTTGCCATTATACAGGGACTTTTTCTCATTCATGGCTTCCTTGGGGTGTAAACCCAGCAGGGGAATTTCTGGTTCAAAGGGTATGGACATTTTAATCACTTTATTTACATAGTTCCAAATTGCTTTTCAAAATGATTGTACCATTTCACAGCTCTACCAACAATGAATTAGTGTGCTTATCATTCTACGCTCTCTCCAACATTGAGTGTTGCTAATTTTTTGTCATTTTGGCCAATTTACAGAATGTGAAGTGGAACTTCTGGGTTGTTTTGATTTGTATTTCTCTTATGATGAATGAATTGGAGCATTTTTTCATACTACTGTGAATACTTTGTGGTTCTTTTTAGAATTGTTCTTGTCTTTAGACATTTATCTATTGGGAAATAGCTGCTAATTATGTGTATACACACACACACACACACACACACACACACTGTTTATACATCAGGGATACCAAACCTTTATTAGAAATTTGACACAAGTGATTTTTCCCCCATTGAGCCACTTCCCTTTTTCTCCTAGGTCATTAATGTTGTCTGTGCAGAAGCTTTTCAGTTTCAGGTAGTCAAAGTTTTCTGTTTTATCTTTGGTAATTGCCTCTTTCTCTTATTTGGTTAAGAATTAGCAGTGGATTTGAACAGGGGAATGGGAGTGGGGTGGTAGTGGTGGAAGAAGGCTCTAAGATGTTGATTGTTAGCAGACCTCACAGGTGGATGACTGTCAGAGTCTCTACCATGACTCTTTTCCCCCTGTGAAAAAAAAGCAAAAGCCAATGTGCCACTCATTTACTATATACAAAATGTATTTGTATTTTGCATTTCTCCTCCATTTCCCTAGACCCAAGTGTCCAGCTTTCTAGGGCTGCCCAGCGTCCCTATTCAGTGTCCAGTTATTTGTGGCTGTTACTCCTCCATCTACCTTTTTCTGACAGTAATCCCTTTTTCCTGCTTTTGTCCTGCATTAGGAGGGAAAGAAGAGAGCTTAAGATGGATTTCCTCTTTAACTGAGGAGTGTTAAATGTTTCCTCCTCTGTTGAAACACATTTGCTGAAGCACTATCTCTTTGCCAAAGATGGGGTCACCTTATCCAGTGTTTACAACCTCAGGGTAGGCCTGCTGTTTTGGGTTTGGAAAAGCCCCTGCCCTGGTCTGGTGTTCTAGATGGAGCTGAGTGTGGGTGTGGGCTGGATTATTTAATGGTGGTGAGGATGAGAATAATTACCCCAATACCTCCCATTTCTAGAGTACTTTAATGTTTACCAAGTACTCCTAGTAACCCCAGTAGACCAGTGATACGAGCGTTATCATCCCCATTTAAAGATAAAAAAAACTGAGGTGCTGAGAAGTGATATGCCTTACCCAGAATCCGTGGCAGAATTTGAATTCAGGGCTGTCTGATTCCAGGTCCAGGATTTAGTGTACTCTGGTGCCCCCTGGCTGCCTCAGGTTAGTGTTAAGTGGCAGCTCTGCTTTATGTGTGTATGGGAGTCGGGGTAGGGGGCGGTTGTAGCCCTGAGCCTGAGTTCAAATTCAGCCTTAGATAGCTCTGTGATCCTGGGCAAGTTACTCTGTGCCTCAGTTTTCTCATTTGTAGAATGGGAATAATAATAGCACCTACCCCCCAGAGTTGTTATGAAGATACAAATCTTAATATTTGTTTTTGTTTTTTGGTGAGGCAGTTGGGGTTAAGTGACTTACCCAGCACAAAGCTAGTAAGTGTTACGTGTCTGAAGCCAGATTTGAGCTCAGGTCCTCCTGACTCCTAAGCTGGTGCTCTATCTACTGTGCCACGTAGCTGCTCCCAAATCATAATATTTGTAAAACTCTTTGTAAATCTCTTAAGTGCTCTATAAATGCCAACTGTTATTAGCTATTAGCACTGCTATTCTGGTGAGGAGTGGAGGGGGAGAGATGCCCGGTTTAGATGAGACCCAGTCCTCGCACTCATGCCTCCCAGCAGGGTAGTAGGACTCCAACATAGATGTGTTCTCCACCCTCCTCCTTTCTCTTCCTCATCCGTCCCTCTCTCTTTTCTTCTCTCCATCTCTCCTTTTCTTCTCTCCCTCCCTCTCTCTCTATCTCTTACTTTCTCCCTTTCTTGCCATCTTCTTTTCTGTCTCTGTTTCTGTCTCTTCCTCTGTCTTGAATTTAATACAGCCCAGTCACCGCACTTGATGCTAGCTAGGGATGACTGAAAGGCAAAAAAGGAGAGATTCCCTGCCCTCAGAGAGGTTATATTCTTTTAAGGAGAGTTCGTCTGCTCACAGACACAGAAATACAACTAGAAATTCAGAGTGATGTACTGGGCTGGGGCCAGGGTGCCTGGAGCTGGGGGGATCCCAACGGGCCTCCAGAAAGAGGAAGCACTGGCAGAAATGGGGGCTCCTGAGGGGCAGTCAGACACGGGGTACAGGTGTGTGTAAGGAACAGCAAGAAGGTGTGTGCGTGGAGGGGACGTGCATCTGGAGAGGGTAGCTGGAGTCAGGTTGCGAGGGGCCGATGAGATAGGAGGTATTCAGTGTTGGGGATGATAGTGCCTATGTCCCAGAATCGGCCTGTGGGGCTCTGAGCTGTACCCTACGTGCTCCTCAGTGGTGGTGATGGTGATTATTTCCTTTTCGGGTTGCAGACCTCTCTGCTTCCAGTAGTTCCAGGAGGTGGGCATGGCTGGGGTTCCCATAGTGTTTCCTGCCTGGTCTCTGCCCTTCCTGGTGCTGCAGCGTCTGGCACAGTCTTTGTCCTGGGATCCCCTTTGTCTGAACGGATCCTGGTAGAGCGTCCTCAGTGTTCAAGACCTCAGTGTCCTTCTGCTCTGAGGAGCACTGGGGCTGAGGCTGTGTGCTCACACGCCCTCAGAGCTCGGACTCAATCCAGACCTCTCCGTCAGACAGGCACGAATGTCCGATGCCATTGCTCCGTATGCCTCTTGATATCTACCATGTTATGCCTAGGACGGTGACACCCTTGAGGTCTGAGAAACCGGGAGTCGTAGATGGAGGCGGCCTTGCTTTGGATGGGGGCGGTCCAGACAATAATGTCCACCTTGGTGAGATGCCTGGGTGCCTGAAAGGCTGCAGAATGAAAGCGGCTGGGAAGCTGGTCCAATGGTCATTGAGCAGGGGTCAGCAGGAAAGTGGGGGTGATTGAAATTCCCGTCCCCCAGCTGAGTAAACCAGAGGTGCCACTTCTAAGTGGCTTCCCAGTGTAAGGCTAATGCCTAGTCATTTACTGATGGGAGTGAATGACCCTAAGGTGGGATGGAAGATGTACAAATAAACTAATGACTATGGGAAGGAAGGAAATAAGCATTTATTATCTGCCTACTGTATGCCAGGCATTGTGCTAACTCTTTACAAATAGGATCTCATTTGATCCTCACACCAACCCTGGGAGATAGGTGATGTTTTGATCCCCATTTTATAGGTGGGGAAAACTGAGGCAGACAAAGGTGAAGTGACTTACCCAGCGAGGTCCCACAACTGGGAAGCGTCTGAGGCTCGGCTTGCTCCACGTACCTCTGAAATGCCTCCGGAGCTGACAACAGATCTGTAAATAGGATCATAGTCAACCCTTTTTCTTGAATCAGTGTGGCGTTTTTTTTTTTTTAAACGGACACTCCTGAAGTATTGGAAACGTTCTTAAAAAGTGGAGCAGTTTTAGTAGTTGATGGATGAGTCACCTACAGACTGTTCCCCGAAGGCCTGACTCAAAGGACGCCGTTTATCTGGCATGACCCTTTGCCCGCTAAAGGGAAGTTTGACTGAGTCACACGAATTCCATCCGCCCTTGCCATCCCACATCCCACTTCTCTCTTGACAGCTGTTTGCATTGTGCTGCCTTCTCTGGGTCCCTTTCAGATGGTTTGTTCTGTATTGTGTTTATGAACTTGCCAGATGCATTAGGGTGGGCTTTTAAAAAAAAACTACCTTTAAATGTTTTGTTTTCAGTGAGCAAACGTTCATTTTCTGCCTTTGTAAGCACAATCTCCGCCTTGCGCTCTCCCCTTTACACTAAGTGTTAAAAGCAGAGCCTTCCTGTTAAGAATGGGCCAAAAGTCTGGGGCCCTTTGGGTAAGCATGGAGAGGTGGGGCAGGCCTCTGATTCTGGTGGTGTAACTCACTGATGATAGGAAGACAGAAAGGAATACTCTGCTTGATTAATTAGACTTCTCTTTATGCTTGAGTCTCTTTATCAATCAATCAGGAAGCCTTTATTAATCCCCTGCCTGCCTGGGTGTTGGGGTTACGTGGGCAGAAATGAGACAGGCCGCTGCCATGCGGTGCTTACATTCTTGCAGAGCAGACAGATGCACATGTGTATAGGTCGATAATGGTGACAGAATAGGAAGCATAGACAATGTAACCTGAGGCGGGACGAGGGAGGAGGGGAAGGGACTGGGACTGGCCTCCTGCTGAAGGGGATGCTGAGCTTTGCCTTGAAGGCCTCCAAGGATTCCTGAGGTGGAGACGAGGAGAGGATGCAGGAGGTGCGTCCTGCTAGTGAGCTCTCTGAAGGGGAAGGAAAGCCGGCGTTTGGAGCTGGGCATTTTGGTAAAGTGTCATCTTTTTGCTTGTCCTCAGCTTCCCCTTCCCTCACCTCTCTGAATGGTGAACCAGAAATGACTGTGCTGTAGTTACTGCCACCTCAGAAAGGGCTGCCGTCAGAATTTGGTGTTTAGAGGACCTTTCTTTCTCTTGGGCTTCTTTGACATGTTTGCCTGCTGGTGGAGTCTCTGGGCCAGAGGGCATGGATGTTTGGTCACTTCCTTTGTATAATTCCACATCGCCCTCCAGAATGGCCTGAGCTGTGAATGTCACTCCTCCAAAAAAGCATTCATGTGCCTGGCTGTCCACAACCCAACTCTGACTGTTCTTATCTTTTGTCATCTTTCCTGATACGCTACCAGCCTCTCGTTTTACAGAGGAGGAAACAGAGGCTGGGGACACTTCGATGATTTGCCCGGTATCATGTAGATATGATACAGGCAGATTTGAATCCAGATCATCTGACTCAGTCTGTGGTTCCCCACTGGCCTGTCTTGGATGATTACATTATCGACATGTTAAGTGACGTGGTCATTCATTCATTCGTTCATTTATTTGGCAGTTGGGGTTAAGTGACTTGCCCAGGGTCACACATCTAGTAAGTGTCTGAGGCTGGATTTGAACTTGGGTCCTCCTGACTTCAGGACTGGTGGTGCTCTATCCACTCTGCCACCTGGCTGCCCCTCATAATTTTTTTTATATAGTGTTAACAATAATAGTAGCTGACATTCAGACACCTTTGCAAAGCACTCAGTTTCCTCGTTTGGTTGTTACTCACATTCATTCTGTGGGGACAGATGTTGGAGTATTACCCTATTTTACAGATGAGAAAACTGAAATGCCAGTTGAGGCTTGGCCAGCGTCACCCAGAGAGGAGCATGAGGCAGCATTTGAACTGGGATCTTCCTGACCATCCATCTCTCCATTCCTCCCCCAACCCCCTCGTGGTGCCTCTGTCCCAGTGGGTTCCAGGGTCAAGCTCTCTTTAGTTCCAGCTGTGGTGGTCATTGCTAAGACAAGGCAGCTCATTCATTTAAAAACAATCACAACAAACCACACCCAGCTGTTGTAAGAGTCTCTCTATGTGCCTGGAAAATACCGGAGAATGGGGAGAGGGTGACTCTCTGGGAGAGCGTGAGCTGAATGTCTCATCTGGAGGTTTGGGGATAAGTTGCTTTCTAAAAGTCTGCTGGGCATTTGAAGCAGGGCGTGTCACTGGAGATGGAGGGACAGCCTTAGAGTTAGGGAGACCCGAGTTCAAATCCTGCCTTTGACACTCATCAGCTACTCTGGACATGTCACTTTTCTCTTCTCTAAGACTGGCATAGTAGAAGAGTTGTCTGTCTGCATCTGTGGAGAGAGCTTCCGTGCTGGGAGTTCTGGATACTGAAGACATGCCAGGTTTGGACCAACAGCCCAAAGCCACGCCTGTTCTTTCTGATTTTGGATGAGTATTTAGGGAGAAGGATGGCTATTTGGTGCAGTGGATAGAGTGCCAGGCTTAGAGTCAGGAAGACTCATCTTCAGGAGCTCAATTCTTACTTCAGACACCCCCTAGCTGTGTGACCCTGGGTGAGGCACTTAAGCTTCTAGGCCTCAGTTTCCTCATCTGCAAAGGGAAAGGTTGGATTAGATGACCTTTAAGACCCTTCCAGCTTTAAATCTGTGGGCCTAATCTTCTGGAGACTCAGTTTCCTTATCTGAAAAGTGGGTCTAATAGAACCTCTCTCACAAGGTTGTTGTGAAGATAAGTGAGATAACAGATGTAAAGTGTTTTGCAAACCTTAACCACAATGTGAATAAACGTCAGCTGCTGTTATTACTGACTGTGTTTCTGTGGGGAAGCTTCTGAGCCTTGGTTTCCTGCTCTGCAAAATGAAGATGAGAACACTTCAAATGGGACCTTGCAGGTCAAGCATTTTGCCTCTCCTAAATCCTTATATAAATGTGAGCTCTGACAATTGTTGGTATCGTCCTTAGATTGGTCCTGGTTTAATTCAATCAGTCAGCATTTATTAAGTGCCTACTGTGTGCCGGGCACTCTGCTAGGTTCTGGGGGTACAGAAAGAGAGCGGAGATAGCCCTTGCTGCAAGGAGCCTACCATCTTCCCTTCATTTGGTCTCTCCTCTGTTTCTTTCCAGGTTGGCAGCACTTTTCCTGGCTTGCTCTTCACTGGGAAGTCTTTGATAACTCACGGTCTCCTCCAGGAATTGATGAGGCCTTGATAGGAGTGAACAGCAGAAAACAGAGAGAGGTAAGACCATAGAGTCCACGCAAGAACTGGGAACAGCATAGGTGCCCCCGGGGCATGGCCAACCTGACTGGGGTCTGGGAGTGTCCTGGAAGATTACTTATCTGTAAGAAAGCAAGACTGAAGAATTCAGAGAAACTGAAAAGACTTAGCTAAACTGATGCAGTGTAAAGAAAGAAGACCCAGGGAAGAAATAGACATGGTGATTGCAACAATGTAAACAGAACCAGAAAATGGAATGAATGCTTTGGGACCTCTGGGGCTTCACTTGGTCCTGGAGAAGAGTCCAGAAAATTAATCTCCCTCCTTTCTTTGCAGAAGGGTGGGGTGGAGTGGAGGAGGGCATTGAGCGAACCCAAAGGGTCGGGGAGAGGAGAGGAATACATTTGGAAGTGCAGGTCAGTCAGAAGATTGTAGATTTAGAACTGGAACTGCCCTCAAAGGTCATCACGTCCAGCATCCTAATTCTACTAATGAGGAAACTGAGGGGAAGAGACTTTATTTAGGTAGATTCCCCAGGGCTCCGAGGTTGAGAATTTTCCGAGGCAGGATTTGAATTCGGATCCTCCAGTACCATCTGTGGTTTCTCAGAGGTCCACCCTCTTCGTTTTACAGGTGAGGAAATCAGTCAGTGAACATTTATAAAGCACCTGTGGTGTGCCAGGTACTGTGCTATGCACTAGAAACCCAGAGAAGTCAAGATGTTTCTCAGGGTCACACAGATAGTGAGAGAGATAGGATTTGAGCCTGGGGTCCCTTACTCCAAATCCAGTGCTTTTCCTTCTATACCTTAACCTTTGATATTTATGTTCATTAGCAAATTTAATTAAAAATCTAAGTGAGAAATAGATAGCAGCAAAAATTTGAATAAAAGAAAAAAAATCCACACAGTATAATCACCCCTGTTTGAAAAATGTGTGCTTTTAAGCTTGCCCTCCCCCCTGCCTCCCAGCCCCATTTCAGCTCTTGGATCTTGGGGTGGGGGTGGGGTGATCCTCTTCCTTCCTCTGTGATTTTCCTTCTAAAGTGATGAGCCATTTCCTTGATTTGGCCAAATTGATCCAATTTAATTCTCCTCTGCCTGCATGTTCTGTTTATGTTTCTTGCTGCTAAGTGCCCGAGGAAGTCAGGATGGGGATTGTGTGTTACAGTGAGGGCAGCGACCCCTCTTCTCCCTCAGCCCCCAAGGATCAGGCCGGATGTGGGCACGCCTTGGCTTGGCACATTTTCTTTCCCAGAAGCTTTAAAAATTGTCCTTTTCCTGAGAGCAGATTCGTGCCCTCTTCAAAATGATCCTCCTGCCCTGTTCTCTCCTTTTACAAGACTCTCAGTCTCTTCTGTTGGGGAGGCAGGGGGAGCTTAGCCCTCACATGGCCAGCCACAAAACCATTTGTCTTTTCACGGGACCTGGAGGAAGTGGTTCTGCAAACTTATCTCTCCCTCCCCCCAGCACTGCCCCCCAAAAGCTTGAAGGCACGTTGGCTGTTCTTTCCCCAGGTCACTTCTCTGGGGACGGCGTTGGAGCAGTGACTCGGCCATATCCGTTAGACTCAGAAATTGGGTTTTGTTGGTATTTTTTTTTTTTGGTCTAGACTTGTGACTTCACTGGTGGAGACAATACCTACCATTTGTTTGCAACTATTCTGAGACGCTGAGAGATTAAGCAGCTTGTTCAGGGTTACCAGCTAGTATGTACCAGAGGCAAAAGTCAAACTAAGGCTTTTCTGACTTTGGAATTGCGTTCTGTCCTCTTGATGTGCAGTGTCTCAGACCCATACACACCTGCTGAGTCTGAACAACGTCCTCAGCTCAATGAATTAAAAGGAGGAAATCGAGCAGATCAAACTCATACTAAAGTGTGAATGGCTGACAGTTCGGTCTGGGGTATTTGTGTTTTAAAGTAGGGGCTGGTTAAAGCTTAGGAGTGAGTCTCTGAATGGTAGGATTTCAGATGAGGTGAGATAATGATGGGGAAGGTACCACACTAAGTGAGACTGGAGAAGGTATTTAGTGGGGTGCCCCCCCCATTCCTTAACTTAGCATGGTTTCCTGCCCTTGCAGTGTCTCAGGATGGCCCCTCATCTCTACCATTGATCCTCTAGCTTTTGATGAATTCTGTGCAGGTCTGGCATTTTGGCTACAGCTTGGCCAGACCCAAACCAGCTCCTTAGAGCTCACTTGAGCCACTTTCTTGCGTGCTGGACCAGCCAGCCCATGTCCTTGTGCAGGAACTGACCTCCCGTCTCCTGTCTTTTTAGCTCCGTTTCATGTGTGGTCTTTCCCCACTAGAATGGAAGTTCCTTGAGGGCAGGGAAGGTTTTTACTTATATTTGTGTTCCCTGTGGCAGCTAGGTGGCATAGTGGATAGAGTGGAGTCAGGAAGACTCCTCTTCCTGAGTTCAAATCTGTCCTCAGAAACTTACTAGCTGTGTGACTCTGGGCAAGTCACTTCACCATGTTTGCCTCAGTTTACTCATGTGTAAAATGATCTGGAGAAGGAAATGGCAAACCACTCCAGTATCTCTACCAAGAAAAGAAAACCCCAAGTGGCATCACACGAAGAGCTGGACACAACTGAAAAGGACTGAACAACAAATATTCCCAGTGCTTTGCGGAGTGCCTTACCTATAGTGATTGCACTGTCTATCTTTCTATCTGTCCAACCATCCAGCTACCCATCTCTCCATCTGTCCATTCATCACTTTACATCCTACTGAGTGTTCACATGTGTTTACTGAAGCCAGTCATGGATGAGCTTATGAAGGCAAGAGAATCTTGAAGGTTGTTTCAGTTGGCATGCCCACTAGACCTTTTCTCCAATAGGGTTTTTCTGTCCTCCTATGTATGTTGAAGTTTTGGACACCACAGGGGAGGTTACCAATGCAGGAGACTGTCAGTGCCATTTCCACCAGTGTTGCTCTTGGGCTCCTTCCCGCAGGGTTTCTTGGACCGTTTCCTCCCCTTAGACTGGAGATTAGTCTGATGGCTGGCTGATTTTCAAGCTTCTCCCATCCCAGAGTCCTGGCTCTTTGCCAGTCTGTGGTTTCCTTTGAATCCTTCACTTTTCTTGACGTCTTCATTCCTCCATAGTATCTGGGTCAGGACGACCTCTTGTTATTATTTGTAGTTCAGGCTAGGATTGTCCTGTCAGTTAATCTCTCCTTTTTAGGATTTCTCAGCCCTTGAATGATAGAGCTGTGAATCAGCAAATAGGACACATCATGGTTTGGGCTGTCTTGGTATTGATTTTGGAGCTATATCATTTCTTAAAGTAGTTTTTTGTTTTATGAACCAAGTGACTCCAGATGCCTTTAGCAGGTGGAGAGGGCATCCTTTTTCTTGGGAATCCTTGCCTCTGTTTGGTAGGATATTTCTCACTGAGTGCCTTTTTTTCTGAGGTTAAGTGAAACACATTTTTTGTTTCTTTGAAGGTAGTTCTCTGATACCTCAGATCTGTGATCTTAGGATTTCAGTTGCATTCCATCCGTGTCTGCTTGTCCCATGTGAATCTTGTCCCTCTTCTCCCATAAGGTTGCCTCCACCCAGTGTACTGGGGGCTTACCTCTAGTTTCCTTGACTTTATGAGGGCCCCTGAAGAGCATGTGGATTGTCTGTTGCTTATTCTGACCATTCAATAAGCATTTATTTTATTTATTTTTGGTCAGACTACTTCTATTTACATCAATCACTATAGGCACTCAGTTACTTTGTTCAATTTACTTAATCACCCAATTATTTAATAAGGGGGTGGGAAGCCCCTGATCTGATTCCTACAATGCATAATGGAAATCACCTAAGTTCCCTGAGATGTACAGTAGGGAATACGCAGACTGACATTTCCTTCTAACTACCCAGTACAGTCTTACTACACCTGGGATGGCAGAAACATTTATGGTAGATCAGAGGTCCGAGGGGGAAGAGTAAGGGAAGCTGGCTCTGGTCAGGCAGACCCAGTGGCTATAGCTGTGGATGGTTGGGGGCTGGACCCTGCCTGGTCCAGTCTATGATGGGGACACAGCCTGTCCTCTTCAGGGTTTCGTTTCTTGTCAAGTCTTGAGTGATTGCCAATGACCTGTCTGGCTTTGCTTGGGCGTGAGCTTACAGGTGGCTCCTACTTCAGCACTGGGCCGTCTTGTCTCTATCTGGAGGGGACATGTGGGCTTAGTGTGGCCTGTCAGTAAGCACCTGTTATGAAACACCTGTTATGTGCCAGGCACTGTACTAAGCCCTAGGGATACAAAAAGAGATAAAAGACTGTCCCTGCCCTCAAGGAGCTTGCAGTCTAATGGCAGAAAGTCAGGTCCTTGAGGGAGTCTTACTTTGGTTTTTGAATTACTAGTGCCTGGCACAGTGCTTGGCACATAGCAGATGCTGAGCAATGTTGATTGAATTGAATGTATTGAACTGAACACCAGAGAATTCTGTGTTTGATCCTAGAGGTGGTGGGAGCCAGTGGGGTTTTATTGGGGGGGGGCGCGCGACATGGTTGGACCTGTGATTTAGGAAGATCACTTTGGTGGCTGAATGGAGGATGGACTGGGGTGGGGAGAGGCCTGAGGCAGGCAGACCCCCAGCAGCTGTTGCAGTGATCCAGGGGTGAGGTGAGGAGGGTCTGTGCTAGGGTGATAGCCTTGTAGGGGCATTGCAGGGCACACATTGGAGAGAGGCTGCAAAGGTGAAATTAGCATATATGGAGAACTGTTTGGATGGGGAGTGGGTGAGAAGGGAGTGAGGAGTTCAGAATGACCCCTAGGTCATGAGCTTGGGTGACTGGGGTGATGGTGGTACCCTTGACCATAATTGGGAAGGTGGTTTAAGGGGAGAGATAAGATTAAGTTCCATTTTGGACATGTTGAGTTTACGATGTGTACTGGACAGCCAGCTTGAGATGTCTGAAAGGCATAAACAAGATTGGAGGTCAGCAAAGAGGACAGAGCAGCATAGATAGATGTAGGGTTTCCTCCGTGGGAAGGCATTAGGAGGAAGGGGGGGTTTACAGTTAAGTGCCTCCAAAGATTAGGAGGAAAAGCCAGTAGGCTGGATATCCTTTGGGAAACTGTGCCCAGCTCTTAACGATCCCACGCTTCTCCCCAAAACAAAGCTTTTTTAATATCAGCGTTCTTCCAGCGATGCTGCAAGTCATGGAATTCTGTAGACTCCAAAGACCCAGAGTTGCAGGTCACTGTGAGGGCAGCAGAGAGGCCCACCGTGGGCATGAGTGGACAGTGGCGCAGAACAAGGGCTGCACTGCCCAAAGACTGCCATGGAGGAATGCATGACTCAGAAGAAAAGACGTGCTGTTACTGGGTGGTCAGTGGGCATTTCCTAAGTACCGGCTGTGTTCTGGGCACGGCTGGGCAGTGCCAAGGGCTGTTCGAGGCCCTTCATAACCTGGTGCTCCCCGCTTCCCATCTTCTCAGCCCTTGTATCACCTCCCCCCAACTCTTCAGTCCATCAACACTGACCTTCTTGCTTTTGCATGAACGAGACACCTTTCTGCCTGTCTTCTGTGCCTGAGATGCTCTGCCTTCTGCCTTCCCTGGCGTCCTTCAAGCCCCAGCTGAAATCTTGCCTTCTGAAGGACGCCTTTTCTCGCCTCTCTGAATTATTTCCTGTTTATCCTGTCTAGAACTGGTTGGTATATGCTTGTTTGTGTTGTCTTTGTACCCCCAGCAGTGAGCACAGTGCCTGGCACATAGTAGGTGCTCATTAAGTGCTAATAGACTATTAGTGAAATGTCTGAGAGTTAAGGTTCGCCTTTTTAAAAATATGAACACACTCAGTAACCCCCAGACCGAGTCTGTCATCAGGGCAGCAAAAGTAGCCCTGTGTGCCAGGAAGGACCCCAGGCTTCTGGGGCTTCTTCCTCAGCCTCTCAACGTGAGGGGCTCTACTGTTTGCCGCGAGAGACGGCCCTTTCCCCTTGGCACGGCTCCGACTGTTAGCACATCAAGCTAACGCTGGTCTCTGTAATGATTGGAGGTTGGCCCTTGTTCTGCCCTCCGGGGTTCAGCAGAATGATTGGAATCTCTAGCCACATGCCAGACACTTGAAAACCACTCTCACAACGCCCAAGCTCCTCTTCTCCAGCTTAAACACTCCCTGTTCCGTCCCTTATCCTTGAATGACCCAGGGCTGTTGGGATGTGCTGGCACCTGGGAAGTACCACACAATCACGGGCACTGATATCCAGAGGCCAGAAGGTCCTGTGTCAGGCTTTTGTAACTTGGAATGTGTTTTCTGCTTGAAACAATGTTAGTAAAGGTGGAGGGTTCCCAAGACAACTCATAAAAACCTCTTTTAACTTCGGGTGTGACGGGGTCTGCGCTCCAGGTCGCCAGAGTTCTTGTCAAGTATTTTCCTTATGTTTTCCTCTCAAATCACCAAAGCGTGTTTTCCTTCTTCCTGCTCGCAGGAATTGGAGTTTTTTGTCTCATGTCCCTTAAAAATTACATCTTCATCCCCAGACAGGGCTGCTGACCCTCCATTCAACACTCCCCGTGTTCCTAGCTCAGAGGAAAGGGAAGGGGATTGTCTTGATGGACGCTCAATGGAGCCGGGCTCCTTCCAAAGGATTCTTGGAGACTTTTTGGCCAACCTTTGTGACCTTAATTTGAGCTCACTTTCAGGTAGGGACTCTGCCCTAAACCGACAGACTGACTTCTCCTCACTCCCTCCCCTCTCTTTTGTGAAAGCAAAAATATTCTATCTCTGAGTTTTGAGACTGACTTGAATTGGAAGGAAATTTGTGAAGTGCTGTTTAGAGGCAAGTGGGAAGTCATGGGACCTGGGTTCTGATCCTGCCTTTGCTGCTTTCTGTCTGTGTGGCTTGGCCTGTGAATTTCAGAGTTGGAATGTGTTTCAATTAGAACAAAAGACGTGGGAAGAAAAATGGTAGAATTGGAGAATGGTGTGGTCCAGGGATTGGGTTGGGTCACAGGGCTCTAATCAAACTCATTTCAATTTAACAAGCATTTATTAAGCAGGTTCTGTGTGCTGAATGCTAGAGATACAAAGTGAAAAACAAAGGTCTCTTCCCTTAAGGAGCTTACATTCCACTGGAGGGATACAGTGTAGAAACAGAGAAGGAAAGATGAGGGAGAGAGCCCAGCACCTGGAATCATACCATACTTAGAAAGATTCTAAGAGGGCCAGGTGAGGAGGGAGTCCATACAGGCATGGAGCTCAGCCTTTGCAAAGGTGTGGGACGCAGGAGGTTTTATATTGAATTAGAGTTATAGCTAGTAAGCCAGTTTGGATAGAATATAGAGTGAGAGAAGGTAAATAATGTGAAAGGTTTAGAAAAGTAAGGCTGGCTAGATTGAAGGCAGCTAGTCAGCGTTGCAGTGGAGAGAGAGCCTTGGACCTGGAATCAGGAGGACTCATCTTCATGCATTCAAATACAGCCTCGGACACTTCTTAGCTGTGTGACCCTGGGCAAGTCACTTTACCCTGTTTGCCTCAGTTTCTTCATCCATAAAATAAGCTGGAGAAGGAAATGGCAACCCACCCCAGCGTCTTTGCCGAGAACACCCCAAGTGGGGTCGTGAAGAGTTGGACATGACCGAAAACAAGTGAACAACAAAAAGCTGGATTGTGGAGTACTTAGAAGGATGCCAGGCTGAACCTTGTTTTACGCTTGAGACAATAGGGAGCCAGTGAAGGCTGTGAACAGGAGAGTGACACAGCCAGACCTGTGCCTTTGAAGTGTCAATTGCAGCAGATGGATTGGGGAAAGGAAAGAGAGGAAGCCGAGAAAGCAGGGACGATGCCCGAGGCACTTTTACATGGCAAAGGTCTGTGTCAGCGATGCCTCCTTTCGCTCGGACCAGTGGCTGGCCACGACTGCGTTTTTAAGCATCGCCAGATTTGTCATTGACATTTAGCCATGCTTGCTGACTCTCTAGTGGTGCAGAGACGTCCCTTCTCGATCAGTAGAGCCTTCATCCAAGGTGGCGGCTTGATATTTTTTTTGGTGGGGAGGAGGGGAGAGCTGGGACATGGGAGACCTGACAGTAGAACAGCAGAAAATCAGGCCGCCATGAGCCAAAGAGCTCGATGCTACTTCTGAAAAGAGAGGCGTGGCCCACATTACACAGTATGGAAGGCTGATCGGGAGCTCTCATAGAGTTTATTTGACTCCCTCTGTGCTCTGCTGGCCGCGTGGCCAGCTCTTTAAAACAACTTTGAAATCATCTTTGAGGCTGTCACTGACACTGATTTCCTCATTCCCCTTTGCCTTCCCTGCATCCAGCGACCTTCCTTCACTTTGCCTGGGATGCCAAAGCCGAGCTGCCAAAAAGCGCTCATTGGAACGGGCACCTCCCGATGCCGCCTCAGATGTCCTTAAGGGCTCTGCCTGGCGTGGCCCATCGAACAAGGCCTGCTCCTGGTCTTTGTGACTTGGGCTGCAGGGGCTGCTGGGAGATTCCTCCAACACCCTCATTTAGCAGATGAGGGAAGTGAGGTCCAGAGGTCCACACTGGCCCCAGGCCACACAGGGAGTAAGTAGCCGAGCTGGGATTTGAACCCAGACCTCAGGTCAGTGTGCTCTCTGTTGGACACTGATCTCTCTCTGGCTTTTGCTCGCTGGGTTTTGGGGTGGTGCCTGTAGTGAGGATGGGAAGAGGCCTTAGGATTCTAGATTCAGATGCAGCTTAGAGGCCACTGAGGCTGGTGCCCATCTTTCACAGGCAGCCAGAAAGCACTCATTAAGTACGCTTATTAAGTACAGGCACTGTGCGAAGTGCCAGGGACATGAAGAGAGCCCAAGACGGCAGCCTGGCTTTCTAGGCAGTCACACGAGGCAGTCTCTGTTTGCATACAAGATCTAGACAGGGCCGAAGGAGAGGAAAGTGAGGTCCAACAAGAGCCCCCTGCAGATGGTGGAATTGGGGCTGAGTCTTTTTTTTTGTTTTGTTTTGTTTTTGTTTTTGTTTTTTAGGCAATTGGGGTTAAGTGACTTGCCTAGGGTCACAGAGCTAGTAAGTGTCAAGTGTTTTTGTCTGATGCCGGATTTGAACTCAGGTACTCCTGACCTCAGGGCCGGTGCTCTATATCCACTGCACCACCTAGATGCCCCAACCTGGGGGCTGAGTCTTCAAGAAGGCCAGGGAAGCAAAGAGACAGGGATGTAGGGGAAGCATTTGAGGCATGGGAGGGAGCCACTGGAAAGGTAAGTCCGTCAGCTTCCCATGTAGTGGATGAGAGCTCTAGGCCTGGAGTCAGGAAGAGCTGAGTTCAAATCCAGCCTCAGACACTTATGGGCAAGGCATTTAACCCTGTTTGCCTCAGTTTCCTCATCTGTTAGCTGAGGATGATAATAGCACCTACTCCCCAGGGTTGTTGTGAGGATCAAATGAGGTCATATTTGTAAAGTGCTTACTATAGTGCCTGGCACATAGTTTGTGTTATATAGATGTTAGCTATAATAATAATAACAACTTAATCTGTATCAGCCTCAGTTTTTCCCAACTGTAAAATGGGGACAATAATAGCACCTACCCCCCAGGGTTGTTGTGGGGATCAAATGAGATCATGTTTGTAAAGTGCTTAGCACATAGTAGGAGCTTAATAATTTTTTTTCTCTTCCTATTCCTTCCCCTCATTGGCCCAGGAAGTACTCAGGGGTCGCTGGTTGGAGATCAGTAGTCAGTCTACGTTGGTAGAGGTGGTTTTCACACTGGGAGTTCTTCAACAGGATGAAATCACAGGTCTAGACCAAAAAAAATTGCATTATTATAATTTATAGGTTATACGGATGCATTTCAACGTTCTGGCCTTTTGTGGTTGGTATTTTTCTTGCCTCTAAAATGTGCAGGGAGCATGAGCTCATGTACAAAGGAATGACTCTTGTGACCTTGTGATGGCAGCTTCCCAGTGTCCCGAGTCATCTCCAGGCTTGGCCGTGGGCCCAGACCTCCCTGCCCTTGGAGTTTCAGCCTCAGCCCCCAGGGCCCACTTGGGATGAGCTGAGGCATGGAGGGGGCAGAGCAGGCTGTCTGGGATGGCTTAGCATGGAGGCCTTTTGTGTTCATGGGCAGTACTTTAGAAGTCCTGAAAAGGATTTGGAATGGGCCCCTTCTTGCCAGGCTTCAGCCCATCCCAAATGTCTCCTTGGCCCTCAGGATTAAATCCGCATTTTCTGGATTACTGTCCCTCAGTGGCGCTTTTCTCTTTGGGGGATCAGGACTGACCCTGTGGGAGGCCGAGTTCTTTGCTGCTGCCATAATCAACATCTGTTGGCACACGGAGGCATCGGGTCTTCTCGGCTGCATGAGCCTCGCCTTTAGCCATTCCTGAAGCGAGATGCAGGAGTGGGGCCAGATTCCAAGGGAGAGAAATCCAAGCCTGGACCAGAGAGCACGTGGAGGAGAGTAGGGGGAGACCAAGCTGAAAGGGAGCCTCGAGTGCCAGAAATGGACTCTTCAGGCAATAGGGAGCCAATGAACGTTTTTAGCAGATCCTGTGACCAGTCACTTCCACAAACATTGTCACCCACCTACTCTGAGCAGCGCAGACTCAAAGGCTAAAATGACACTGGCCCTGCCCTTGACCCGCTTGTGTTCTGGGCCAGAGTGATCATTCTCTCAGTGGTCAGCGGGGTGACTTGGGGATGAGGTCTGGAGCAGCGCCTTCTTCCTTGGGAGTGGAGCTTCCCGTCCTGTTTACCATCATTCCCCTTCATCAGAATCAGTTCTTCTCTTCTCCCCTTGTTGGCTTCTCGGATCCAGCATTCTGGCTCTGTGCTCCTGGTACCTGGGGGTCTCTCCCAGGCTTCTTCCCTGGGGCCTGCAAACACTATCAATTCTCTTCTGTTCATGAAAACGTCTTCGCTTCATCTTGCTGTCCCCTCAAACGAGCCTTCTCTGTTTCTCCTTCTTGTCATTGCCATGCTCCCAGAAAGAGCCACCATCTTTCTGGCTACCTTCCCCATCTCTGCTTTTCTACCCTCACCGTCAAGCTCATGGTTCCAGTGCTCTGTGAAAAGTCCCTTCAACAAGGCCATCACTCTCTGCCAACTGCGAAGTCCAGGGGCTCTCTTAGGCCTCGTGCTGCTTCACCTCTGCAGCCTGGGACTCTCCTGATCGCAACCCCCTCCTGGGTACCTGCCCTTGGCTTCTGTGGCCCCTCCTCCTATCTCTCCTCTTCCAGGTATGACAACTCCTTTTTCACTCCTTTGCTGGTTCTCCCAGCCCCTGAGCATTGGCCTGTCTCCAGGCTCAGCTGGGGCTCTCTGTCTCTGTCTCTCTGTGTCTCTCTCCTCTCATTGTCTCTGTTTCTCTCTGTCTCTGTGTGTGTCTCTCTCTCTGTCTCCCCCCGGCCCCCATCCTCACCAACATTTCCCTCTCTCAGATTCTCTGGCCTTTGCCCGTGGCCTTCCCATCTTCCTACTTTTGGGAATCCCATTGGTTAGACTTATTTGCAGCAACTGAGGACGTTTAGCCTGGAGAAGAGAGAACTGGGTTGGGGGGGAGTGGAGCAGAGACTGACATCTTTAGGTGCTAGGGAGGCTGAGGGGCTCCTGTCTTCTGCTTGACCTCAGAGGGTGGAGCCAGGAGCTCCGTGGGGAAGGAATGCCTTGTTGGGTCCATGGTTCAGGTGTGGGCGGGGCTGGAAGACCTCAGAGATGCTCTGACCTCCTTCTTCTTGTTGCCATCTGAATCCTGGGATGACAGGCCTCTTCTCCCTCCTTCTTACTTAACTTTCATGAAACATTCCTCTCCCCTTCTCTGTCCCTTTGCTTTGCACTCATATCTTTCTGGATTTCTTTGTTTTTAAAATCTCTTTTTTTAAACCAGATTTTTGTGGCTATATTTTACTTACAGATCACCTGGACTTCACTTTGTATCTCTGCTCCTCCCAGAGAATTATCCCTTAGAGCAAAAGATATTTTTTTAAACAGGAAGGAAGACAGAAACATTCAGCAGCATTGATTCATACATCAGAGGCACCTGCCCTTCTGCTTATGGGCCCCCACACCGGCAGAGGAGTGTTGGGGGGGAGTTCTCATATCTCTTTTTTGGGGAGAAGTCCCCATTTTTGATGATTTTCAGAAATGTTTTTCAGTTGAGCATCTTGTTTTCTGGTTAGTGATCTTATTTAGGGGAAGAATTGAGGCAGTCGGTGGTGGAGATGTTTGTGGTTAGAGCTAATAAAATGATTTCCTGAGGATCGTAGGAGAGCCAGTCAGTTATCTCCATGCCTTCTGGCTGGGCAGCCCCATTGACACATGCCTAGCCCAGCGGGTGGCTGCCTCTCTGTAGGCTGGCGCCTGAGTAAAGATAATGCTAGATAAAGTTATCGGACTCTTGTGGGCACAGATAACTTTCTTTTTGTTTGGTTTAGAACTTTGGAATGTGAAGGCATGCTGCTGGGGAGGAGGGAGGCTGCCATGATTTGGTAGTGCCACTGGCAGGGCATTTCTGGGTGTCAAAGGAGCAGGCTGTAGACGTTAGAAATCAACAGGTCTCTCTGAGCCCCCTCCTGGGTACCCAGCACCCTAGCTCACGGGCGAGGCTGAGCTTGTGAGATGAGCGTGGTCAGGGATTTGAGGGCCCCATTTTATCGGGACTTCAGCTTTGTGACGGTGAATTGCTTTCATCATAGTGAGATTTGGGGCATTAATTCTAATTTAGATTGACTTCCAGACAGGTCCTTTATCAAGAGTGAGAAATAACTCATCTTGGGTGAATGGGATAGAATGCCCCTGGTGCCTGTCTTAATTGGTTGGGCCAGTGTGGGGGTTGGGTCTGTCCCCTGGGACGGTAAGCTTCCTGAAGGGTGTTTGGGACACGAGTGGCCTTGAAAGGGGGAGAGAGGAGGGTGACTCACAGCACGTCAGATTGTGTGAGATGAGGTTGAGGGGCGTCCTTGCCTGTGGAGAGTTTGGGGTCTGGCCTTCGGTTCCAAGGGCCCTGTCCTGGCTTTTGTCTCTGTGACCTCAGAAGTGAGCATTCCTTCTGTCTCACCCTTCTCAATGCTAGCGCCTTGACTCTGGTATCTATCTCCAGTCTGTCTTGGATTTGGCTTCTTCAGAGCTGTTCCCATGTCCTCTGCCTCATCAGACTGTGAGCTCCTTGAGGGAGGGGCAGGCTTGCCTTTCTTTGTCTCCTAGTGCTTGTGCCTGGCACACAGTAGGTGCTTAATAAATGCTTATGGACTTGACTCACAGCGTTAAACTCTTTCTGGTTAATCCTTGATTAATCTTCTCAAATATAACTGCTGTCTTTGGCATTTAATGCCCTTCATAACCTGGCTCCAGCCTGCCTTTTTAGGCTTATTCCAGAAGGGAAGGGGGAAAGGAATAAGCATTTATTAGGCACCTACCATGTGCCAGGCATTGTGCTAAGCACTTTCTTACACATATCATCTCATTTGAGCCTCACAACAACCCTGGGAGGTAGGTGCTATTGTGACCCCCATTTGACAGTTGAGGAAACTGAGGCAAGCAGAGGTTAAGTGACTTGCCCAGGGTCACACAGCCAGCATCAGAGGCTGCATTTGAATGCAGGTCTGTCCAGTGCACCACCAGCTGCTTTTATACCCCCTCCCCTTGTCACTCTGCAGTTGAGCCAGACTGAGTAGACAAGCAGCCATTCCTGGATCTTGAGACTGTTTCCCAGGCCTCCTCCTGCCTTTTGTCTCCTAGGATGCTTGGTTCTCCTTAGAGTTCTGACCAAAGTCCTTTCTCTGTGAGGTCATCATCACTGCCTCCCCCCACTACTCCGTCTCCCCCCAAATTGCCCTGGAGTTCCGCAGTAACGCGGTGGGGAGCGTGGTCAGACTTAACTGTGTGAGTCCCTAACGTTTATCTGCCTCAGTTTCCCCACCTGTTAAATGGGGATCCTAATAGCACTTACCTCCCAGCGGTGTCGGGAGGAGAGGGTAAAATGACATGCGCGTAGAAAGGGCATTGTCAGCCTTCATGAGTTATGTACACGCCAGTTATCATCTATTTTATTTGTGTGAGAAGTCTTTCCAGTTGTAATGGAAACTCTCTGAAGGTGGGGACTGTTTTTACTGATTTCTCTGTCTCCCGAGGGTCTTGCAGAGAACCTGCCACGCGCCACACCCCTGTATGGGCCAAGCCAGCTCGGCCAGCTCTCTGACCATGAACTCTCCCAACTTGCTTGGATGACTCACAGTGACATTTCATAAATTTCTGTTTATTGTGTTATTAATAAATATTATATTATTACAAATATTATATTATTAATAAGTGGTTGGTTGGACAGATAAATGAAAAATAATAATAGCTGTTATTTTTATAGGCTTAAGTGGTATTTTTTTAGATCTTTCTCCTTTGATCCTCACAGTAGCCCTGAGTGCTGTATGGGCAGACTGAGTCAGAAAGTTGCTAAGGGTTTTGCCTAGTATCACACAGCCATATTTAAGGCAAGATTCCAACTCAGTTCTTCCTCATGTCGGCATGATCATCTGCCTTCAATCTTCTCCACCTAGCTTCCTCACAATAGAAATCTATATTTATAGAATGTAAGCTAGGTGGTGTTTATCTGTGGGCTTTTTTGTTTTGTTTTTGGCTTTTCTTTGCACCCCGAGCACTTAGTGTGGTCCCTGGGACGGGGGAAGTGCTTAATGACTGTTTGTCTTGAGTTCCTACAGGTTTCCTTAAGAGGATTCACTGTTGGATTCTTCATCATGGCGGCCTTTGAGAGGGCTGGGCACAACCTCCTTTCCTTGGGCCCCTTTCCCCACTCACATGGCTCTCCTCACGCCTCCACTGGGCCGTTATAATAGCCTCCTCTGAATTTAGTCCTCCGCTGTCCAGTCTGAGCTCCAGATGGTGGCTAACGACTTCTACTTTATTTGTTTTCCAGTTATGATGGAAGGCACTGTTTATATTGGAGAAGTGCCAGGGGCACGCCCCGTCTCCAAGGCCTGCCTTGGTTCTCCATTGCCTGCAGTGGGGCTTCTCAGACTTCCACAGGGGGAGAACCCTTCAGTTTAAGCAGGATCACGGTAGTAAAATCCTCCAGAATTATTATTTTTAATGCCCATTAACAAACACCAAAAGACTGATTTAAAACAAATAAGCAAAAAGCTTGGGAGAGTTCAGGATTCCTTGCAATATAATTTGAGAGGCGCTGGCTCTGGAGGCAATCACAGGATCATAAATGTAGAGATAGTAGGGACTATGGAGAGCGTAATCCGGCCATCCCATTTTACAGATGAAGAAACTGAGTTCCAGGGAGCTGAAAGACAAAATACAAACCTGTGGGCCTCTGGCCTTCTGCGGTCTGCCTGCTGCTTTCTTTCCAGGGTGAGCCCTCTTCGCCTCTCTCTTCCCCTAACTCGGAGGGGTAGATTGTGTCCCCCGCTAGCCGAGAAGTGGGGCAGCGGTTTTCTCAGTTTTCTCCTTTCTCAAGACGGCATGGTGGCTGATTGTTGATTGTGCCTTCCCTATCTGGCTGATCTCTGCCCACCCGAGGGTCCTGGTGGTGACCGGCTGTCTCTCCCTGTGTTGCTCCTATCAGGCAGGGCAATGGACAGGGCGTCGCTCTGTAGGGCTGACCCCTGAGCCTGCTAACCTCACTGGTTTGGCTTTCGGAGCAGTGGAAAGAGTGCTGACTTTCGAATCCATAGATCTGGGTTTGCTTCTCAGCTCTGCCACTTAGGAGCAGGGTGTGTGATCTTCGGCAATCAGTGGACTTCTCTGGGCCTCAGTTTCTTCATCTCTAAAAAGATGTGGTTGTAGTAGATCAGTGCTTCTCAAAGTGTGATTGAGGGTCCCCAAGACCCTTTCAGGGGTGTCTGTGAGATCAGATCTCTTTTCATAACATTAAGAAGTTTTGATTTCTAATGTAGTAAAACTTAGGGGTATGCTGGAACTGGCTTAACTGACTGCCAAGAGTTGATTGTTAAATTTTCATTATGAGCATTTATACCTTGGAAATCAGTAAACATTACAAATAAGGAATTCATTTATTGTTTAGTTGATCACCTAGACTTAAGTGGTGGAGAAAATAATAATTACGCCGTTGAAACTTAAGAGTGTATTTAAAGTATGGTTGTTTTTCTGGAGAGCAGATTATTAAATATTTACCAACACACCCCTGGATATAACCCTCAAAAACAAACACCTTTTGAGGTCTTCAGTAACTCTTAAGAGTGTAAAGACCTAAGAGTTTTGAGAACCTCTGCCCCATAGGACCTCTGAGATGCTTTCTGCTCTAGATCTGAGCCCCATGTGTTCGAGGTGCACACCACAGTTGCTACGGCATCGTTCCTGATGTTTCTCCTCTTGGAGTGTTCACGGGGCTCTCATGTGTGTAAACTCGCAAGGGTGCTAGAGGGAAGGTCTGCTTTTGCGGTTACTATCTTATCTCATCTCTGTGGATGGAATCTACAGAGAACCAGCTGTCCTCTGGAGGGATGGCCGCTGGGCCTGTTGCTTTCTCCACGTGGGGAGCTCGTGGGGGAGGCAGCTGCTGGCCCGGGCAGCTTAGTGTGTTCTGTATAGCTTTCTGTGAGTCTCGGTGATGCCGGGAGGAGCGGCAGGGGCCTTGGCTAGGGTCACCCAGCCATTGTGGGCCCGGATCTTCGGACTCCGCGTCTGCCTCTGTGTATTGTGGTTTTCTGTTTAATGTTCTTATTTCTCGGGGAGTCATCGATGTGTTGGTAAACATTGGGAGATGAGGAGATTTGAGGATCACAGATTTAGAGCCAGAAGGAGTTAGAGGCTGTTTTGTCCAGCCCTCCATTTTATTCCTGCCAGACCCAAGGCCCAAAGTGGGCCACATAGGTAAGTGCTGCCCTGACTGGGGTGTGAACCCAGTTTCTCTGCCTTTGCTGGGGTCTGGCTGCTTCCCTCTGGCCCACACTGCCTTACTTCAGGGCTCAGAAGCCCATGCTGGATTCTGTGATAACACAACGATTGGGATTCTGCTGCTGCATCCCAGTGGCCCCTCTCAGGGCTGGACCAACCTCTGGTCCTTAGCCTCTCACTCCATCGCTCCCGCACAGACGTGTGGGGCCTGCTGTGCCATGGCTTGGAGCCTGGTGGCCGCCCGGAACGGCCTGGGCTGGCCCCTCCACAGGGCTGGGGTGCCGAGTTCTCAGCAGCTTGGGAAGATTGAAACAATGGGCCAATTGTGCTGGGACTGCTGGCCACTGATGAAAGAGCCGTATTTCTGGTTTGCTGTTCTGAGCCTCAGGTTGGGTGAGGTATTTCCCCAACATTTTGTTATATTGTTTTCAGAAAACCTGACTTGGGTCCTATGCTCTGGGGCGGAAGGGAACCTTTTCTAGGGAGGGCTCCTTTCCTGAGCATGGGAACGTTTATGGAGGGCCGTGGTGGGGGAGGGGAGGGAGGTTTGGCGCCAGTGGGGGGTGCGGGGTGGGGCAGGGCATGTAGGTCCAGGCCTGGTTTTGCCCTTCATAGCCTGGCCCCAGCCTACCCTCCCAGCCTTTTTATATGTTTACACACTGCAGTACAGCCATAGGGGCCATGTTGCTCTTCCTCATATGACCTCTGCCTCTACCTCCTGGGCCTTGCCCAGGCCGCCTCCCAGTGCAGCAAGGTGGAGCTTGAAGTGGGCCTGGAGCCAGAAAGACCTGAGTTCAAATCCAGCCTCATACATCCCTGGGCAAGTCACTTCACCTCTGTCTGCCTCATTTTCTGCCCAGGTTGTTGTGAGGACAGGACAAGATACTCTTTGTGAGGGGCTTAGCACAGTGCCTGGCACACAGTAGGTGCTTAATAAATGCTTATTCTTTTTTCCCTCTTCCCTTCCATGCTTGAAATTCTCTTCCTCCTCACCTCTGATGCCGACTGTCCCTCAGCTCTCACATTCCACGTCTCCCTCAATGCTGATGCCTTCCCTCTGCTGATAGCAATCTTCCGTTTACATTACTCAGCTGTTTGGTGTCTCCTCTGCTAGACTGTTCGTTCCTTGAGGGCAGGGGCTCTCTTTTACCTCTCTTTGCATTCCCAATGCTGAACAGTGCAGCCGCACTGTAGGTACTTAACAAGTGACTGACCACCAAGTGTGGTCTGTACCTGCGTTTGATCGCCACTAATGCTCTCAGACCCTGGAGAGTTAGCCCCTTAAGCTTTGGAACTGTGGTGATGGGTGAGTGAGGACAACTCGCTGAGCCCACGTAGCAGATGTCCCACCAAGCTAGATCTGCCCGGCCCTTCCTTCTCCTCTGGGACGCCCCAGACACCCCTGCACCCGCTTCTGGATTGTCTCTCCCAGTATACAAGCTTCTGGAGGGCACAGCCTAGATCCTTTTGTTTGTGCCCCGATGGCTTAATGGGGTGCTTGGCTCCTATCAAATGCTTCATAACTGCCCCTCCCTCCCTCTCACCCTCCTTCCATTTCCTTCTTTCCTTCCATTTCCCTCCTCCCTCCCTCCTTCCTTTCCTTCCTCTCTCTCCCTTCCTCCCTCCCTCATACTTCCCTTCCTCCCTCCCTCCCTTCTTTCCTTCCACCCTCCTTCCCTCCCTCCCTTCCTCCGTCCCTCCCTTCCTTCCTCCCTCCCTAGCTCTTAAGTGTCAGAAGTGGGTTAGAAAAGGACATTTTGGGATCCTGGGAGCAGCCTTTGAGAGAAGGGGCTTCTTGGGGGGGGGGACGCACTGTAGGCTGAGGGAAGTCTGGGCAGAGATACTGAGGCAGAAGGCTTTGTGCCAGGTGTGGATAACACCCAGACGACCTTTGGTGGCTTCACAGAGTGAGAGAGGGGGGCGAAGGTGCCATAGCCCAGACCGGGCTGTGTGGAGGGCTTGGGGTCTGCCTGCTGTGATGCTCGCTGCTGGAAGGCTGAGGTCTGTTCCCTTCTGGCTCCGTGTCCCTGCTCAGCACGGGCCAGGCCCAAATGAGACTTGATCAGGGCGCATTGCCTCCGCCTTCCGGCCTCCCCAGCCCTCCGGACAGAGCAGCCTTGGAGAAGGCCAGCAGCTGCCCCCGCGCCTTGTGCTGGTCGCTGTGTTCTGGTGGAACCGTTCTCTGAATCAATAAATGTTTCCCTTCCTCCCCCTGCTCAGCATGGTTGTTGTTGTTGGACTTTACAGTCGAAATATAAATAGCCGACTTCTGTTTATCTTCGAAAACTTAGGTGTTTGGTGTCACAAACAATGGGGAGCAGTGAGGACTGGCATGCAGCTTTCTTAAAGGAGAGAAAATCATGGGAGTGGCAGCATTTCTTTGGTGCTTAATGTTTCTGACGTGCTTTACAGACATGTTCTCATTTGATCTTGTGAGCTAGGGTCTGGAGGTGTTCTTACTCCCATTTTATAGCTGAGAAAACTGAGGTGGGGTAGGGCTAGGTAACTTACTCAAGAGTCTAGTCTATTGATACAGAGTCCAATTCTGTGATTTCCTTGATGTGGGATGGTCCCACCTGGGACTCTCTTCAGTAAGGCATATTGCAAGGAGTCTGATTTATAGTTGTAGAGGTGCCTAAGGCACATAGACATCGTGTGGTTTTCCTGTGGCCCCCACACACCTGGCCTGGGTGGAATCCAGGGCTGTTCACTGGTGCCGCAGTCTGACAGAGGTGAAGCCCCCTCCTCACCTCCTTCTTCTTCCCCTCCTGCTGCCCAGCCTGAGCATCCCTGTCTGCCGAGGCCCTTGGTGGAGAAGTGTCCTTCTTTCCAGCTGGTGTTGGGTGAGGCCGGGGGCCTGGAGGTGGCTTTGCACACTGATCAGGCTGGTGTGTGCTGCTGGTGCTTGTCCTATCCTCTGGGGATGAGCGGCCCCGAAGACCTGGGGCATCCCACCAGGAAGTAGAGGTCATGGTCTCAATTCCCAGCTGTGTAGACGCCAAAAATGAGTTTGGGATGGAGTCATCCGAGGACTGCTTGGTCAGGACAAGTCCATGAAATTTGGGGACCCGAGCTGTGGAAAGGCCTGAATTCCAGTCCTGACGCTTATCCCTCCTGGAAAGCCACTTAGCCTCGCAGTGTCTCAGGCCACGCTATAGGACTCAGTTCCTCAGCCTTACCAGGCTGTCCTGGTGGAGAGGTTTCTCATTGGTCATTCGCCAGTGAAATAGCAGGGCTGGTCCCAAATAAAAAAGGCGTTTGTGGGCGGTGTGTGCACACCACTTGCCATGTGCTAGGGAGGCAGAGAGCTCTGGATCTGGAGTTGGCAGTCACAGGGCTTTGGGTTTGATTCCCAGGATCTGTTACACAGTCATTTAGGTAAAAGCTGGTGTCATTTCTGGTGTGCTATAATATTTTTTTAAAATTTATTTTGATTTATCAACAATCACTTCCATAGGCTTTTGAGTTTGAAATTTTCTCTCTCTCTCCCTCCCCACTACCCTCTTCAATACGGCACACAATCTGATGTAGGCTCTACATATACATTCCTATTAAATAGAACCAATAGGAGGAACCACCAGAAAGAGAAAACAAAACTCAACAGAAGAAAAAAAAATAGCAAATAGTATGCTTCGATCTGCATTCAAACTCTGTAGTTCTTTCTTTGGATGTGGATAGCATTTTCCATCATGAGTCCTTTGGAGATGTCTTAGATCCTTGTATTGCTGGGAAGGGTTAACTTTATTAATATTAGTCACTGCACAACGTGGCTGTTATTGTGTACAATGTTTTCCTGGTTCTGCTCACTTCACTCATGTGCTATAATATTTACCAAACTTTCCACAGAAGTCTTGTTTAAGCTTCCTGCCCTCCCAGTGTGGAAGGTCCCCAACTCACTCATGAATGATCCTACAGCTTTTAACAGTGAGATGTGGGATCTGAACCCAGGATTCTCTGATGCCAAGTCTGTCACTGTGTCTGTGACCTTGGCCAAAAAGTCTGATGTCAGGAAGTACGATCCCAAAGTCCTCCTTGGGGGTCTTTAAGCATGCATGGGTGTTGTACAGGTTAGTTAAGATCCTGAAACTGCAGTCATGATCATCAAAGAAAAAGTCTCGTATCCCCAGAATGTTGTACTTAATACAGCATGAAACTGGCCTGACCCATTTTCCCAGCTTTGGTGTTATACACCACAGCCCTAGCCCAGTGTGTCCTCCCTCAGACAAAGAAAACCAGTTAAGCAAAAATGCCGATCCGAACAGGGTCGGCAACATTCCACACCATGCCAGGCATCTAGTAGGCACTTCAGAGACGTAGGCAGCGTGGTGGTCAGTCCTGCCTCCTCTGCTGGGGAGCTCGGCATCTTTCCCCGTCTCTGCTGGGACCAAGATTGGCCTTGGGGTTCTTGGGGCAATATTTTTGTTTATACTGCTGTAATTCATCGTGAATATTTTTCTCTCCGTTATGCTTTCTTCTCTCCTCATCTACTCCAGCTGGTCTTCCCTTTGAATTCAATACAGTCTAGAATTTTGCCGGGATTTGAAGCCAAGATCACTGGCATATAGTTCTCTAGACTAATTTAAATTGCTTATAAAAGCTGTTCAGCAAAAAAAAAAAGGGGGGGGGAGCCTGAAATAAAAAAAAAAAAGGATTTTGTGACTTAGAGCATTATGTTAACCCAGCCACTGAATTCCTAGAATATTTCTGTTTTGAAGACCTTAATTTCATTCCAAATAGATTCACTTTAAAGAAAAGAAAAAATTCCAGATTTTGTCATTGTTTGTGTTGATAAGATTAGAGAATCCCCTGAAAAGTTCAGAGGTTGTGGGTCGGGAGGTTTCGTGTTGCTGCTCAATGCCTTTAATTAAAATACGAGGTTTGAAAAGTGATGGTGCAATGGATAGAAAGGGCAGCTAGGTGGAGCCATAGTGGATAGACTTCTGGGCCTGGAGTCAGGAAGCCTCATTTTCCTTAGTTCAAATCTGGATTCAGCTACTCACAGGCTGTGTGACCTTGGGCAAGTTACTTCCCCCGTTTGCCTTAGTTTCCTCATCTGTAAAATGAACTGAAGGAAATGGCAAACCACTCCAGTATCTTTGCCAATAAAACCCCAAATGGGGTCACATTTAGTTAGGTACAACTGGAAAAAAAAAAACAAAACGACTGAACAAGCAGTAGATGGAAAGAAGGCAGAGGAACTAGGAAAACCTGGGTCCAGTGGCTGCCTCTAATACATACTGTCTATGACTCCAGACCACTCATTCACCTCTCAGTGCTTTCACAGTTCTTGACATCTAAACTATAAGTCCCAGAGGTGGTATCTATCGGTATTGTAGAAGGAGTTTTCTCATCTGGGAGTTCCCTATACCAGTGATGTCACACTCCAGATCTTTACTGGTAAAGTTTTCTCACCCTCTATGTAATAGACAAGAGATTGTGCATAAATAAGATTTTTGTTTGGTAGATAGAGTTCTATTTTAAATGCGTGGTGGAGTGAGGAGTAGGTATTTAAAGGAACCCTGTGCTGAGTTTTAAAGTGAATATTCCCTTTATGTTTTTCTTGGATTATTTAGCCATTGGATATGCTGAGACTGAAGAGAGAGCATGGATCTTGTGTTTTCTAGCTCTTTCCCCATGGACATGACTTTTGGTCTGGATAGGACCAGGGTTGGAATCAGCAAGCCACTTTGAAAACTTAACAAAGAGAGGAGGAACAGATTTCATGACTGGGCCCCTTAGCAGCATGCATGGAACACCATCCTTTCTCCTACTGGAGTCTAGAGAACAAGGTTTTAAAATTGAGAAAAGGCCCAGAGAGATGAGGAGCAGGGTGAAGGGACTGGTGGAAAAGAAGATTTGGATCTGGAATCTGAGAACTTGGGTTCCAGTCCTACCTTTGTCACTATCTGACTTCTCTGAGCCTCAGTTTCCTTATCTGCAAAATGAGATTGTATTAGCTCCTAAGTCCTTTCTGGCTCCAAGGTTGTGATCTTGGAATCCCAAGTTTCCACCCCTTGCAACTTTCATTTGAAAATAGCTCCTTTGTCATGGACAGTGCACACATAATCTCTGCTGCTGGGAGACTGAGGCTAGTGACCTATCTGAGGGCAGGAATTGTGAGCTGCAGTAGGCTAAGCGGATTGCCGTCTTCACTAAGTCTGGTATTAATATGGTGAGCCCCCGTGAGGGGGTGGGTCATCAGGCTGCCTCAGGAGGGGTGAACCAACCTAGGCTAGAAATGGAGCAGGTGCCCATCGGCAGGGACATTGCCATTCGGCCTAGGGGTGGCTGCTGCACTTCCAGCCTGAGCAAGACAAGGAGACCTGGTCTCCAAAGGAGGGAAGAAAAGAAGGAAGGCTGGTTTTCAGGAACAGCTCGCATTTCTGTAGCAGTTCCCAGGGGATGGCTACTATGCTCCCAACACCCTTGTGAGGTATTAACAGGAATGACTGTAGTAATAATGACAGCTCCTGTTTTCATAGCCCTTTAAGGCCTGCAGATTGCTCTTGACCATCTTTATCATGTGTGAGCTTCACAGCAACCCTCAGAGGACATACTTACAGCTAATATTCGCTTTACAGATGTCAAGGCTGGAGCTCTGACTGGAGAAGAGCCTTCTCTTTTCCCTCCCCTCCCCCTTGCCCCCATTCTGTGCCACCGCACTGCACTGTGAATATGTCTGTATTTAAGCCCAGGACTCCTGACTTTGTCCGTCTCTCTTTCCACCCTGCCTCAATCACTTTCTTGAAAGGAACTGTTGACTTGGACAGTTTAGATCCTACTTGACTTCCCTTCTAACTCTGATGTCACTTAAAGCTTTCTGTCCTGTTCTTACTTAGTTCCAAGAAGAGATGGGTTTTCATAGCAGTTGAATTTAGGGGAGCTGGAGCTGTACACCCTTCCATTCTGAACAATATTGTAAGCTTACTCAACCGGAGAGTAAAATGAAGTGCTAAAATGAGTGGGACCAGAATGGGATTGATAGTAGTTGGTATCTGAGTACACTGGAGCAGCACATTATGGAAGTAGAAATGAGCACTGACACTGAGTTAGAGGACCTGGGTTCAAATTCTACCTCCAGCACTTACTCCCTGCGTGACCTAACTTCCCTGGGCCTCAGTTTCCTTATCTGTAAATTGTAGGAGTGGGATTAGAAGGATGCCAGCTCTAGAGCTATGATCCTCCAGTCTTTCATCTTTCTACCTCCCCCAGTGACTGGCATAGTGTGTTGTAAACAGATGGTGCAATCTGTATCCAATTGCAGTCCAGCCGGAGTGGGAGTGGACTACCTGTGGATTGAAAGCATGAGATCAGTTCGTAGAGAACTAGTTCTGGGAAGCTGGTGCTTGGCAGCTCATGGATTTATATAGTTTATTGTTGTTTGGCCTTCGTTTTCTGGGCCGACTGATGACATCACACAGGTGTTGTTCTGACTTGCTCATGAATTGAATTTAAGTGAGGCAGAGTTGCGCAAAGTTGTCAGCTCTACTGCTGGAAGGTAACTCAGAGACCATCTGGTCCAAGTGAGAGGAGGAGATTTCAACTCTGTCATGTTAATAGATGAAGAAATTAGGACTCAGACTGGGGGAGGTGACTTTCCCAAGATCCTGTGGTGGCAAATAGCAGTCAAGATTTGAACCTAGCTCCTTGAACTGCAAATGTAGTTCTCTTTCCTCCACAGGTTAGGGTTCTTGGCTTATGAGATGAACAATCCAGTCCCTACGTACCAGTTTGTTTATGGCAGGTGAAATAATAATCTATAAAGGGGAGCATAAAGAGTTCTGTTTGCTTTGCTACAGTGTAATGAATGAGTTGTTTGCCTGCCTCTTTTCCAGTCTTTAGGTGGGAATCTTCTTGGGCTTTATAGTAATAATAATAACTAACATCTGTATAGCACTTTACATGTGTTATCTCAGATGATACAAAGAAATCTGTGAGGCAAATGCTATGATTATTCTCATTTTACTGAGTAAGAAACTGAGGCTAAGAGAGGGATTTGTCCAGGAATAAAATTAGATCTTCTGTCCTGAGTTCTAGCCATTATAACAGTCAGTCAACAAGCCTTTATCATTGCTTACTGTGTGCCAGGCACTGTGATAAGCCCTGGGAATTACAAAGAAAGGCAAAAACTCAGCCCCTGCCCTCAAGGAGCTCATGTTCTAACGGAGGAGACAGCGTGTAGACAACTCTGTTTATACAAGCTACACGCCCAACCTCCCAAGCAATGAACAGACTGGCTGCATCTGACAGCATGTGCAGTATTGTCCTTCCAAAGCCCCCCAGCTCTCCAAGGAAAAGATGCAAGTGTGTTTCTTCTCGTCACCAGCACCAGGATGTGTCATTTCAGTTCCATGGTGTCTGGCCTGGCTTAGCTGGTCTTTTTGTTCCCATCATTGAAGTCAGTGCCTACATTGTTTTAAACCCGTGTAAAAATATCCTTCCTGGGAAAAACAAACAGGCTTTTCAGAATGGGTGGCTGGTTTGCAAGCCATTTCTGGCAGCCTTGTGTGCAGAGCGAGTGGCCCGTGGCTTGTCGCTAGCAAAGTGAGTGTGCAGATGTGCAGAGACGTTGGGACTACTGGAAGGTGGGGTGTCCCTCCTTGTTTTTAAAGTCCGTCTGCTCCAGCTGGGCTTATTTAATGAAAATAAACTCAGAGCAGAGATGGCTGGGAGGGAATCGTCCCACTGGCGAATAGCAAGATGGCCTCTCAGATGGCCAGGATCCAGAGGGCCAAAGAGTGGGGAGAACAGTTCACAGAGGACTTTGGTTCTAGTCTTGAGACAGCCACTGATTGATGCTCTGACCTTGGGCCAGTCAGTTCCCGTGTTTGAGCCTCAGTTTCCTCTGTCTGTAAGATGAGGAAGCTAGAGCTCCCTCCCTTGTGCTTCTGGCATTCCGTGCTCCGCTCTGATGAAGGTGATTATGTATGCTGGTTGCTCTCTTGCCTCTGGTGCAGTGGGCTAGAAGATTTCGATAAATAGTCCTTTTAGTCAAATTATTTCAGTTCCTCAAGGAGAAGTAATTCTCAAGGCAACCTAGAAACAGTTCACAATAAAAACAGCTGCAAGAAGGTGAAAAAAGCAGCCTGCAAGAAACTTCCTTGGGGTCCCAGGAGCTCCCTGCCCAAGTCTCCCGCCTGGCTGCCGTCCTTCTCGGCCCGCAGCACCTAGATCCATTCTCCCTTGGGCAAAGTTAACCCTGACGCTGGGAGGCTGCACCCCAGCTTCCTGGCTCTTGTGGGAATGTGTGTGAGAGGGCTAACTTCCCCCTCCCCGCTTCTCGGCCCACCATGGCATGGGACCCCCAGAGAGTAGATGGAGATGGTTGTCTGGATTACCACCAGCTTAAAAGCTGGTATTTCTAGCTCAGGAGTTCTTTACTTGGAGTCTGCGAACTTTTTTTTTTAAACTTTAAACTTTGATTACGCTATTTCAATATGATTTTCTTTGTCATCCTATGTATTTGATTTTTTTTTACATTTAAAAACATTTTCTGAGAAGGGGTTAGGGTCAGAAGCTAGATCAGAAGCAGGGTTAGAATTACTGCCAAAGGGAGGATCTGTAACACACAAAAAGGTCAATCCTGATCCAGAGAGACAGCCCGGGGTCTTGCAGAACTGCTGCTGCTTGGCTCAGGCCTTGGCTTTACCGAGGGCTATTTCATCAAAAAAGCGGTGACAGTTAGCGTGAGATGAACGTGGGCTTGGAGTCAGGGGGACCTGAGTGCAGATCCCACCTCAGATCCTCAGTTCTGTGACACCAGGGAAGCTCACTGCCAGAACTGGCATGTAGTAGGTACTTAATAAGTGTTTATTGAATTGAATTATTGGAGTCAGTTCTCTACTCCCAGCCTCAGTTTTCTCATATGTAAAATGGGGTTACTAATCATTGTAGCATTTACCCCACAGGGTTGAAATGAGGGGAAGAGAGTTGGCTGTGGGACTGACAGCAGGTCAGAACCTGGCTTAGGTCCTGTTTAACTAACTTCTGGATTTGGGGGGAAAGTAAGAACCATTACTGCAGAAATTAACTTGAGTAGCCTGGTTTCTGAATCTCATTGTATTATGAAAAATAGCCTGGTAATAATACGGAGAGCCTCTGGTTTAGTGTTTCATAGTTTTCATTGTGTTTTTATGGGCTTTTTCAATTCAATTCAACAAATATTTACTGAGAATCAAATGAAAGAATGCATATAAAGCACTTTGTATACCTTTAAATGCCATCTCCATATTTATTGCACAATATATATATTACATTATACTATTCTCATGTAATGTATTTGTGTGTGTGTGTGTGTGTGTGTGTATGTGTGTGTGTGTGTGTGTGTGTGTGTTGTGTGTGTATTAGTAACTTTGGAGAGTGCAGTTTCAGTTGAATGATGTCAGAAGCCAGACTGCAGAGGTGAGAAGAAAGTAAGAGGAGAGAAAGTGAAGGTCTTTCTTGGCCATGATCTTTTGGAGGAGTTTGGACATAAAAGAGAGGAGAAATGTGATGATAGCAGGGATGGAGGGCGTAAGGGAGGGTTTGGGGAGGCTGAGGGCAGCTGGGCATGTTTGTAGGCTGTGAATCTATATGAACGTATTCATATCTTCACTGTCCTCCCAAAACCCTATGATTGAGGCATTTCCTTTCCTCTCACTCTTTTAAGGCAATCCGGGTTAAGAGATTTGCCCAGGGTCACACAGCTAGGAAGTGTCTGAGGTCAAATTTGAACTCAGTTCCTCCTGGCTCCAGGCCTGGTGCTCTCTCCACTGCGCCACCATTTCTGGCTTCTAACCTCATCATTCTGCTGAAATGGCTCTCTCCAGAGTTACCAGTGAGCTCTTAAGGGACTTTTCTCATTCCCCATCCTTCTTGACCTCTCTGGAGCCTTTGACACTGTTGATCGCCTGCATCTTGATGTCTCTCCCCACATTCACTGGATTTTCTCCCTACCCATCTGCCCGCTGTGCATTCTCCTTCCTAATCTTCCTCCAGGTTCTGCCTGCCAGCCATAGGTGCCCCCAGGTCTTTGTCCTGGACCCTCTTCTCCCTCCATACTGTTTCACTTGGTGATCTCATCATTGTTCATGGATTCAGTGAACATCTCTCTACTGGTGATTCTCAAAGCCATTGTCCAGCTCTGTCCTCTCTGCTGACCTCTAGTTTCTTGTCTCCAGCTGCCTTGAACCAGATGTCCAGTAGACGCCTTAAACTCAACGTGCCCCAAATGGGGCTCATCATCTCTCCCCATCCCTGACGAGTGGTCCCCTCATCCACAGTGTCCTGTTACTGTGGAGGACCCCACCGTCCTTCAGTCCCCCAGGCTTACAGCGGAGGCATCATTGGCCTCTCAGCCTCGCTCACCCGCACATCCACTCTCTTGTCAAGGCCTGTCGATTCTGCTTTTATCCATGCCTCTTCCTCTCCTCTGACATTGCTACTGCCCAGCACATCCAGGTCCTCATCACTCCCGTCCAGCCTCTGCTCGGCTGTCGCAGTGATTTCCCTGAAGCTCAGATCAGACTTTATCACCCCTTCCCTACCCCTAAACACAGACAGTCCACAAACTCCAGTGTCTCTCTGTGCCCTCCAGGACCCAGTGTCAAGTTTCTGTGTTTGGCTTTCTGAGCCTGTCATGAGCCGTGGGCCTCCCCCACCTTACTACACTTCCCTACCTCCTGTCCTCTGTGAGCCAGTGACGGCCCCTGGGTGGCTTCTTGCTGAGGACATTTCTTCTCCTGACTCCAGGCCTTTGACTTTTCCTGGCTTTCCTGCGTGGCTGGAATGCTCTTCTTCCAGATCTTCACCCCTTGGCTTGTTGCAAGTCCCAGCTCCAGTCCCACTTTCTACAGGAAGTCTTTCCCGGTCCCCAGTCTGAATCCCTTTCCTCTGTGATTTTGGCCAATTTAGTCTGTCTGTTTCTTGTTTGTGGGTAATTGTTAGCACGTCATCTCCTCTAAAATACCGTGAGTGCCTTGAGAGCAGGGGCTGGCTTTTCTGTATTTTTAGTGCTGAGCACAGTGCCTAGCACACAGTAGGCACTTCATAGGACTATATCAATGTTAATTAGTCATAGTAATAGGTACCTACTGTGTGAAGCGTTGTGATACAGTGGCTAGGTCAGTGGACTTGAGGAAAGGCACATACGGAGCGATGTGGTGTTAGATAAGAAATTGGACCTCAGTTTCCTCATCTGTAAAATGAAGACTCAGCGGATGCTGAGGTCACTTCCAAGTCTACGTGTATGATTCTGTGGCTCCTGTTTAAAATAGGTCACTAGGGAATCTGGAGCTGGAAGGAACTGAAGGGGTTCGGTGACCTTGATCATGGTCACACAGTATGCAAGTGGGAGACTCAGGGTTTGAACCCAACTCCTTTGTCTACTGGGCAGTACAACTGGTAATTGGAGATGGTGAAAGAGCCGGGATGGGAGTGAGGATACCGCGGTTCCTGGTCCTCCTGAGTGGGAGGTAGGGCAGAGAAGCCCCATCTTACAGATGAGCAGAGTGAGGCTCTGTGGCGTTGTGACTTGCCGGCGGTTCTTACTACGTTTGTGCTTAATGGGAAATGGTTGGAGTGTAATTACACAGGAGCGTCCCTGAGCCTGGCTGCTGCTTGAGCTCTTTTCTCTAGACAGTTAATTACCTCTCCCTGGCACCCAGGGGCCTCTGGGCCTGGTGGGCCTTATTAGCAAATATTATTAGTGTACCTTTAAGCGCTAGAGCGTACTGGTGAGCACGTGCGTGCGCACACACACACACACACCCCCACACACACCCACCCACCCCCGAACCCAGGTTTGCTTTGGAGAGCTTGGCTCAGAAGGCAGTTAATTACCAGTGGGTGCTGTCTGGGCCTCTTTATGGACTGGCCTTGATGCCTGCAGGGTCAGAGAGGGTGCTCGTGACTAATGAGGAAGATGAGGTCTGAGGTCAAGATGGGCTCCTGCGGGCATCGGGAAGTGGTACCATCATCACTAAGAAAACAAAGGCGGCATGCTGTTGTGCTTGGAAGGCACAGGATCGAATCTGACTTCCGATGTTTGCTGTGGGACCTATTATGGACTCTTGGCCTGAGGTAGCTGCCCTAGAAATAATTCTAATAGCTTAGATTTAGAGCCAGAAGGGGCATCAGAGGTCATCTGTCCAAACTCTTCATTTACAAATCAAGAAACTGGGGCCGGGAGAGGTAAGTGACTTGTCCAAGGTAATGCAGCTAGTAAGTATAGGATTTGAACCCAGGCCCTAGAACTCCACATCCAGAGCCCTTTCCTTTTTACCAGGGGAACTTCACTTTTTTGGGGTTGTGGACCCAAACTGATGGGCATCCCCTTGGTTTCCAGTTCTTTGCCAGCACCAGGAGAGCTGCTCTCATTGTTTTTGTACACATGGGTCCTTTTCTTCTTTGATCTCTTTGGTGTACAGCCCTAGTGGTGTCTGAGGGCCCCCTAAGGGGATTTGGTTTTGAGGAAGTGTTTGTCCCCTCCTTCCTTTTCTGACAGATGATCCTGAGTAAGCCAAAGGAGGGAGAAAGGATTTGGGGTTCAGAGGAACTTGGACCTTTTGTATATTTGAAGCAGGCAGGACAGTTCCTAGGTAGTTTTCTTAGCAACTTGCTAGCACTGAGGGGTTTTTTTTTGTTTTTTTTTTGCTTAGGTAGTTGGGGACAAGTGACTTGCCCAAGGTCACACATCTAGTAAATGTCAAGTGTCCGAGGTCACATGTGAACTCAGGTCCTCCTGACTCCAAGGCCGGAGCTCTATCCACTGTGCCACCTAGCTGCCCAAGGATTAAGCACTGAGTTTTTACTACAAAGAAAATGGCCCAGATTCATGAATTGTGTGAAACTCTAGAGAAGGAAGGGACCTTCCCCTTCTAATCCAAAGAGCCAAGAATCAGAATTTGAAGAAAGAGGCTCAGAAGCTGAAGGCCGCGCCTCCTCAGCCCTCCGCCGCCTTTGGTTTTGTATCCTCAGATGCTCGTACAGTGCCTGGCATGGACTAGGTGCTGAATCAACGCCGGCTGATCGATTCATTCATTGATTTAGTCCATTGGTTTGCCGACCTCAGGGATAAGATGGGGAAAACACAAGTATTTAACGTGAAAACTGCAAGATAAATGATGAAAAATTGGATATGAGAGTTGAGAAGAGCAGAGTCAAAGCAGCAGTGGGGTCAAGGTGAAGAAGGAAAGAAAGAAGCATTTATGAAGTGCCTGCTGTGTGCAGGCACCATGCTGAGAGTTCTTGTTAGGTAGCCCTAGCGCCCCGCCTGAGGCAGAGGCAGAGCAGTCACCTTCTTGATGGGTTTGATCAGCCCAGACTTGTTTATTGTTGGCCTGAAGTGTGTTGATTGCATCCCTGTTTAGCTGTTGGTGAGGCCAGTGTAAGGCTGCCATCAGTGATGGTCTCCAATGGTGGAATTTTACTTTGGCTTTTTTTCCCAGTTTATTATTAGATAATGCATTATTATTTTTGGTTAAAGAAAAGAAACCTAAGAATTTCGTCCCTTTTCCCGCAAGAGTTATCGTTTTTGACTTGAGAAAACGGGCCTTTCCCCGTTCTCTCACTGTGTCTGGGCCGCCTCCTTTCAGTCATTTGCCCGAGTGGACAGAACAGTGTTTTATGCCATCTAAAAGAGCAGGTTGTTCAGAAAATCTCCCATGCTTTAGAATGCGCCGTGTGTGGCTGTCACTGGCAGCAGGTTTCCCGTTTCTAATTTGGCTTGGCTTCGTTTAATCTTAAGAGTTGCCCCTGAATGCCCAGAGGTGACCCAGCTCTAGAAAGCGGTGCTTGGCCAGTAGTGATAGATGCGCGGCTGTTGTTTGGAGACCCTCCTCGTGGCTGCTTGGGTTCTGAGACACTCGTCTACCAGGTTAGCTGTTTCCTCCAGTCTCCCAACATGGATCGCCACATTCCACAGGTTGTTTTTCCCAGCACTGAGCAGCTGCGGGCCAGTGAAATCAGGCCCCTTTTCTAAGTCATGGAGGGGCTGCTATCAGCAGTAGCAGCAGGAAGGCACACTTTCACCTGAAGAACAGTTACCCTCCCATGGCCTCTGGGAAGGCGGGGCCTAGCGTTGGCCTGTTGTCCCATTCCCTAGTCCAGTGACTTCCCAGACCTGCCCTTTCCAGCCCCTCACTCCCCCATGGGTTTTGTTCTCATCTTTAATAAGAATGTAAGCCCTTTGAAGGCAGAGATTGTCTCGCCTTTGTATTTATATTCCCTGGCCTTAATGTAGTGCCTGGCATTTAGTAAGTGATTAGTAAATGTTCATTCATTCATTGAATCAATCATTCATTCATTCATTCCCTGAGAAAACCAGAGGCCCTTGATATAAAAGTTAAAGCATTTCCAAGGCATAACCCCTTTGGTTGCGCCTTCTCAGGCCCTGGAGCGTGCTGGGGGGGAATGTTTTATTGTGGGTGATATCGAATGTGAATATTAAGTTAAGTTCATTTAAATTTTGTTTCCTCATCTCCGGGTCTTATTTCCCAGATACGGCAGAGGGCCTAAAGAGCGCCTTTGAATTTTGCTTATTGTGTGTTTGTTTTTGCCTCTACAGCGGCCAGAAGATAGATGAAGAAAAAGAATCCTACTCTACAGGTAAAAGACTTCACCTATTGTAAATTTACTCACATATTTCAGTATGGTGGCAAAAGATCTTTATGGAAATAAGGTTTTCTTGGGAAGTAGTATGTAAGATTTGTTGTCTGGGTTGAAGCCTGAGTCATGGTGACCGGCTAGTGAGTTTTGGGGTTTTTTTGTTGTTCTTAATTCCATCCGGCTTCTGGGTGTCTGGCATCCATATCCTTGGCTCAGATGGCTCAGGGTTCCTGCTCTTCTGGGGATGTCCAGGAAAGACGTGTCAATGAATGAGCTCATGGAGGTGGCTTTGTTCCCAGGGAATCATCCCGGGCCTACCACGGGTGGATGAGCTGTTTCTTCATAGCGTCCTGTGCCAGGGGTGAGGTGGTTCAAGAAGTCAGCCCAGTGGTGTAGTGGTGTATGGGAGGTAGGGGTCTCGAACCCTGGATCTCTGTTTAAGTATTGTTGAAAAGGAACTACACCAATGAAAATGGAAAGAAGGAAAAGAAGGAATGAAAGAAGCAAAGTGGCTACTCATTCATTATAATGAGCCAAAGTGGCCCAATCCAAAGACCAAGAACACAGGAATTCCTGCCTGCACGAAGCTTATGTTTGATGAGAGAGATAAAAGGGAAGTATACAAGTATATGCAGAATAGCCGTGAAGAGAATAAATATAAATATATACTTTGCAGAGGTGGGGGACTATGGGTGTGGAGTTTGCAAATACCATCTTACCCAGTTGGTGTGGACTGGTTTTGCGGAACTGCTCCCCCACCCCTACCCTCACCCCCACCATTTTTAGAAATTTGTTACACGGGCTGGTTTGTTGGAGATGAGGGGTGAGGGATCTATTCAGAAATGAAGGTTAAATAAAAAAAAAGCTATCACTAAGGTAAAAAATGCTGTTTTACAAGGAGAGATAGTTTACAAGGCTCAGTAGCCAAAGAATGCCATCCCACTCTATAGTTTTGGGGCTGCTGGGCTCTTGGGTATGAGTTAGTGCTGCAATAGAATGTTTTTATGGAAACAAGCTTCCCTTTAGAAACTTTGCACCAAAGATTTCTTCCTCTGAGAAGATAAGTTTCTCCCCAGTAGGACATAATTTCCTTGGGAGGGAGGACTGGGTTTCATTTGGTCTTTTTAGACCCATCACCTTGTCTGGGTACTTAACACATGGTAGGTGCTTAATAAAAGCTGGTTGAATGATGAATAAATGAAAATTGACATATTCACCTCCATGTTTGAAAACTTTCTATGACTCTCTATTGCCTCTAGGATAAAATGCAGCCTCCTTAGCTTGGTAGCAGAGGCAGCTGGTGCACAATGGATGGAGGGCTGATTAGCTGTTTGCCCCTGGGGCAAGTCATTTAACCTTGTCTGCCTGGGTTTGCTCATCTGTAAAATTAGGTTAATAATAGCACCTTAGTGAAGGGTTGTTGTGAGGATCCTATAACATAATAATTGTAAAGCACTTAGCGCCTGTGGGCACACAGTAGGTGCTATAAAATGTTAGCTATTATTAATTCTCTCTGTGTGACCCTAGGCAAGTCACTTAACCTGTTTGCCTCAGTTTCTTCAGCTGTAAGATGGGGATAATAATAACACCTACCTCAAAAGGTTGTCGTTGTGAGGGTCAAATGAGATAATATTTGTAAAAAATACTTGGTGTGGTGCCTGGCACATGCCTCTTCCCTTCCTTTCAAGGCTCTTTGGCTCCAGCCTACCTTTCCAGGAGTATTGCATATTCTTCCTCTCCATGGGCCAACTGGCCTAAGTCTCCGATCCATTGGCTGTTCAGTTCTCTCTGTGTCCAGCCTCATGTCTCCCATGCCAATGCTTACTCCTCCGCCCTCATGTCCATGGCAGTGCTTGGAGGGATACACGCCTCTAGCCCAGCTTGGAAGCACCGTAGAGATGTTAGCTGTCACCATCGCCACCACTCACAGTCCTCGTCTGCTCGGAAAGCTTCACCTGCTGTCTGCTCCACCATGCTGTCCCTCACCCACCTCCCCTAATGATCCTGCCCACCTCCTTTATTTACTGCAATTTGTTTTGCTGTGTCTATGTCGCATCTCCCCAGGCTAAGGTGAGCTCTCCGAGGGCCAGGACTTAGTGCCTCCTTCCATACCATTGTCCCCAGGGGGCTGTTGGTATCTCCTGAGGGAGGCTGGATGGGTCAGTAAATGGAATGGAAGAGTCTAGTTGGAAAAGAGACATTTTGGGGGTCCCATTGAATGAGAGAGGTAGCTGTCTCATTCATTGTTCCCAGGCCTCCGTCATATTCTTCAGTGAGCCAGTCAGCCATTCATAAGTGGTGGGACGACTCAATGTTCGTAGGATTTGGAGCTTAGACATCATTAAATCCAACCTGCCCATTTTGCAGATCAGGAAACCGAGGCTCCGAGAGGGGAAGGGAATTGCCCAAAGTAAGAAATTATGTACAACACTGCTGAGGTATTCATTTGACCAAGGTTTTTTTTTTAATTTTTATTATAGGTTTGGTCGTTCCATGAAAATATTATGGGATTATATTTATAGCTGGAAGGAACCCAAGATGTCAACTCATAGTTCATTTCTCTCATTCTGCAGATGAGGAAACTGAGGCCATGAGGGGTGGAGTTACTGACACAAAGTTACACAGACCGTAACCGATGTAGGATTCTAACCCGGGTCCTCTGACTCTGAAATCCTGCATTCTTTACACTGTATCACGTGGCCTCCAAAAGACTGATGTTGTGCTGGTCATTGTCAACCTTGCCCCTTAGGACTCCCATCTGGTTGCTTTGTGACGCTGCTCAATCCCCTCCCCCTTTCTGAGCCTCAGCTTTTTGTTTTGTGGAATGGGAGGGCTGGACCTAAGTTCCAGTGCCCATCACTTATCAGCTCAGTCTCTTTAGGCTTCTTCTCTGGGTTTTGTGCAGGTGATCTCAATAGATTGTGTTACACACACTCATTCTGTCTCTCTCAGTCTCTCTGTCTCTCTCCTCCTCCCCAGTCTCCCTCTCTCTTCCCCTCTCTCCCTCCATCTCTACAGGGAAGAGATGTCGCCCAAAGGCGCTCTGAACATTTGTCTCCTGGCTTCTCCACCCTCTCCCCCACTCTTCCCCTTCCTTAGAAATAACATTTACATGGGCCATTCATGCTTACAGAGTCCTACCCTCAGCCCTGTGTGATCTTCCCACATTTACACCTCAGTTTACAGATGAAGAGAGTGAAGTCCAAGGCCACACAGCTGTGGGCATCGGCAGCTTTCCAGTGTCGTACAAGCTCCCTGCACTTCCTTACCCTTGTGGAAATATAGCCTCTTCCTCTCCAGCTCCTTCTCCCTGCTACCCTCTCATTCCCTGACTCCTGCTGCTGAGACAACCTGTCCCGGCTTCATCCCAGCCAACTTTTCTACAACATTGTCAACCCGTTGTTTAGTTGAGTTCAGCTAGCATCAATGAATCACCTACTTTGTGCTTATGAAAAAGCAAAATAAAAGGTGCCCTGTCCTCAAGGAGCTTCCATTCCACCACGTGAGGGGAGGATACAAACACGGAACTAGATGCGAAATGTGTCCAGGGTAGATATGAAGGGCTTCCCTGGTGACAGGGAGAGCGTTGACAGCTGCAGGGGAAGGGGTGTTAAGAAAGGCCGTGGCTAAGCAGGGGTCGCTGGAGCTGAGCCTTGAAGGCATGTCGGGATTGCAGGAGGCAGAGGCTTCCAGGCCAGGGAGACAACCTGTGTAAAGGCATGTGAGCAGCGGCTGGAATGTAGATTTGGGGGGAATGGCAAAATAGACTAGTTGAGCTGGAATCGAGAGTGTGTGAAGGGAAGTGCTGGGAAGTCAGGCTGGAGAGGTAAGCTGGAGTCACATTGTGAAGGGCTTTAAATGCGGAGCTGAAAGATGTGTATTTTAACTTGGAGGCAATAGGGAACCACTGAAAATTCTTGAGTAGAGTTGAGAGGGTCAGATCTATGTTTCAAGAGTATTACTTTGACAGGGGTGTGGAGGCTGGATGGGAAAAGGAAGAGGCCAGAAGTAGAGAGACCGATTGGAAGGCTGTCGTAATAGTTCAGATGAGAAGTAATAAGGACCCCAACTAGGGTTTTGGCTGAGTGGATGGAAGACTTGGTTACCGATTCAGCAAAGGCCCAGACACAGGGAAGGGTTCAGGGTTATTCTGATGTTGGGAACGTCAGTGACCGGTGGGATGGTGAAGGTTTGCCCTTCAGTCTGTTGAGTTCAGCAAGCATTCATTAGGCACCTGCTGCATACTGTGCAGTGTGCTCAGTGCTAGAGATTTAGAGACAAACACGCAAGTAGGATAGGTTTTAGAGGGAGGATAAGGAGTGCCATTTTGGACGTGTGTGCTTTGAGATGTCCGGGGGACATTCAGGGTGAGCAAGGCTTAGAAAAGGGAAAACATATAAAGGGGGTTCCAGGATTATCAGACAGAGATGGCTTAGAATGGAAAAAATAGAACTTTCCCCCCATAACTCCATTTATAGTCTTCGCTCAGCCAATCAGCTATTGATAAGGGGCAGAATAGCTCAATATTTGTAGTATTCAGAGCTCAGATCATTGGGTCTTATGAAATGCTGGTTGAGGAGCGCTGGGCAGCATCTGTGAGAAGAGACCAAAGACATTTTTTCTTTTTTCACATTGTATGAATTATTGTCTGTTAAATATTTCCCATTTGGTTTTACTGTTATCTTTTTTTCCCCCTTTAGTCTGGATCTGTGATTTCACAGGCAGTAAGAGGTCCCAATGAGGAAACTGGCTCTGTCAGTTTTGTTGGCAGCTTAAGAGTGTTTGAAGATTCCCAGGTTATAGAACTGTCATCATTTAATGCTTTGTTTTGGCATTCTTATGTGATAAACATTACAATCAAGAAAACCCTCTATCAAAGTCTTCCTCTAGGGCCTCGTTGTGATTTGATGGCAACCCTGGGTTCTTCAAGGATGTTAGCATAGCACAAGCTCAGGTAGGTCCAATGCAGCTGAAAGGTTTCCATTCACGTGGGCTCAGGGGTGCAGTTATATCTGTTGTCTGGGGACTAGCCTAGGTGAACTCAGAGGTGGAACCTGGAGGTTACCCCCCAGAAGAGGGACTTTTGCTGGCCACAGCTTCTCCTGAAGACCATCTACTAAGCCATAGAGAAGCTGAGATATTGATGTTATTGAGAGGAGCTCCCACCCCTGTGATAGCATGATTTCTCAGAGTCTGGAAGGACAAGCAATAAAAAACTCTACTATCCTCCACGTGAGTAGCAGCTGATCACAAACTGCACCTCCTTTCTGATCAGGAGGATGGTTCAGATTGACTTGACCTATAGATGTGTCAGCGAGCATCCATTTTTCTGGGTTCTCCTTTAGCCTGCTGTGACTTCTGGTCAGCTCCTGCGTGGTCTCCGTCATCCCTCTAGTGTCTTCTGTTTCCCCCTTCCCAGTCCAAAGACACAGAGGCCAAAGGCTCTGACCGGTTCACGGCCTTGCTGGCCTGTTGTGTTTTCAGGGGACTTTCCAGACATCTTGCAGTCCTGTCTGCAGGCCTGGAGTATTGGGGCAGTTTTAAATTGTTGGGTTTTTTGTTTTTTGGTGGGGAGGATGGGGAGTGGGAGGAAAGAAACCACCTGTTCTTTCCAGAAGGCATTGTTCATTGAGTCTTCAGCACGTTCTGCTCAGTGACCCCCAGCTTGCCCTTGGAACAAGGGCTTATCTTTTTATCCCCTTCTTCTTCTGGCCACACCACGTGGCTGCAAGGGATGGAATACTGCACTCTTTGAAGAGCTGAAGCCCAGGCTCATCCGGAGGGCAGTGGGGGAGAAGCACAGTCTCTTTGTATCCCTGGTGCCTGGCACAGAGTTGGAACTTAATAAATGCGTTGTTGATTGAGTGATAGTGGGTGTGAATGGGCTGCATTGCTTGCTAAATGAGAAACTGCATAGAAAAAATGAATGTCATTAGAAAAATATATAACTGGGGAGCAGGGGAAGTTGAGCCGGGCATGTGTCTCCCTGAGCTAGTCACTGAACCTATTTGAGCCTCGGTTTACTTGTCTGTAAAATGGGCACAGTGTTCTTTGCACTGCCCTACATCCTAGGATGGTTGCGTGGGAAACTATAAAGCCCTATAGAACTGGGAGAGGTGTGTGCTTTTCTTACAGATGGAATTCTTTGATGAAAGAACTGTGTGTGTGTGTGTGTGTATGGGGGGAGGAATAGTTAAACCGAATTAACTTTTGTTAATATTAACCATCTCTAGGACCTATAGCGTGAAGGCTCTCCATCTCCCTTTTTTTACAGAACTGGCAGGTAAAAAGAAACTTCTTAAAGCCATCAGGGGAAGATGGGAGTGGGCTTCTTTCCACATGCGTGCTCCTCACCCCTCCATGTATACTTTCGTCTTCTCTTTGCTGGGCTTTCCTCGGGTTCAGCTTGATTCTCAGTCTCAAGTTTTTATTGGGGAGGAATTGGGCCTGTGTTTTCCTGGATACCGGGGCTCTCAGATGCCAGTGTAGGTGGGCTCAGCGACTCAGAGCCTCAAAGGGCTGACTGAGACACTGAAAGGAGCTTGTCCAGAGTTACATAGTATGTGTCAGAGGCAAGGTTTGAACCCAGCTCTACTAACTCCAAGGCTGGTGTTCCTCTCTCGACAGAATGTAAGCTCCATGAAGGAAAGGGTTATTTCATTTTTTTTGTTTTTGTATCCCCAGCACAGTGCCTGCCCGGTACACAGTAGGTGCATAATAAATGCTCGTTGCCTGACTGATAGAATGTAAATTCTTGGAGGGCAGAGGTTATTTCTTTTTTTCTTTATGTATCTCCAGCATAGGGCCTCAAGTAGAGTAGGTGTGTAATAAATGCAGCTGAATTGGTGAACGGCGCTTTACACACATAAGGTGCTTAATAAATATTTGCCATGCTAAGCGGTGGGACTACAAGTACCACAAGGAAGACAGTCCCTGCCCCCCCCCAGGAGCGTACATTGTAATGGAGCAAGGCGGCAGCGTTAGCGGGAAGGTGGCACATAGAGAGGAAGCCTTTGGTGAACCTGTTACTGTGTCTCAGGAGAAGAGCTGGCCAGGGAAAGGCGAGGGAGGGCTCACCAGGCAGTAACTAGGGGAATGACGGCATCACTGGGTGAGAGAAGGAGTGGAGGTCTGGGGGCAAAGAGGGGCTGAGTACCAGTTTGAGGAAAGACAGCTTTCATTCATTCATTCATTCATTCATTCATTCATTCATTCATTCATTCATTCATTCATTCATAGATTTAGAGCTGAAAGTGACCTTACAAGGCGTCCAGTCTGTGTCTCTCGCTTTATAGATGGGGAAACTGAGGTTGGGAGGTGAAGTGATTTGTTAGCCCAGCTGCCAAGGATGTGAGGCCAGAGTTAAGCCCAGTTTTCCTCTCTCTACGCCTGGTGCCCCATCGGTCACATCATTCTTCATTGCCGTCCCAGGAGAATGGCACAGCTCATGTTTTCCAGCTGTTGTCCCCCCTCTCCCTGGCGACCGGCCCCCCTTCTTTCACCGTCCTCCTTTGTGACGCCATTGTTTCCTCTGGTTCTTCTTGTGGCTTCTTACTCGATACGTGTGTATATGGCTTGCTCCTACCCGCCATGCCTGTCTCTGAGCAATGCTCAGATTCAGTTCTTCTGAGACTGTTGTGTTCTGTGACTCAGCCATACCACAATTCTGCATGTATTGAAATGATTCAGCAGCATTTGTGGGAAAACAGTTATGAGAAAGAAACATACGGAAGGGAGGCTTAAAAAAAATGGTGGCTGGGGGATGGTTGGGCATTATGCCAGAGGCTGGCTGGGAGAGATGCTCTTACCTTCCGAGGTAAGGAAGGGGCAATGCTACCTGAGAAACTTTGCCCAGAGGCACCAAAGTCCAACTCTGATGCTCCACCATCCTCTGGTGCTGGAAGGTGGTGCCAGTGGGCTCTACATTCTGGTAGCTCCTACCGAGCTGGAAAGGCTGGGATGATGTGTGTGACAGTCGGTGGTCTTTCTCTGGAGCCCAGGCTGCTTTACTTTGAAGAGGCTCATTGCTGTGAAGTTGGTGATCAGGTGCTGGGGTTTTTTTTTTTGTGGGGGTGGAAGGATGGTGCAGCCAGCAACACTCCAGACTGCCTGCTACCTGCTCTCATGGAGAGGAGAGTTGGTCCTAGAGAGCAGAACCTGCTCCTTGAAGGCGGGGATTTCATTTTTGACTTTGGCCCTGTATCACCTAGCACGGTGCCTCGTGCATCGTTGCTGTTTGGTCCTGTCTGACTTTGTGACTCTGTGAGCCATATTGTCTGTGAGGTTTTCTTGGCAAAGATACTGGAGTGGTTTGCCATTTCTTTTTCTAGTGGATTAAAGCAATCAGAGGTTAAGTGACTTGCCCAAGGTCACACGGCTAGTAAGTGTCTGAGGCACGATTAGAACTCAGGTCTTTTGACTCCAGGCCCAGCATCCACTGAGCCATCTAGCTGTCCTCAGTGGTGCATAATAGGTGCTTAATTGATTTGAACTGAAAGTATCCCATTTCGTTGGAGGAAAAGGAAAAAGAAACAAAACACATAATAGGAATCTAGATGGAACCTGAGGGCTGTTGAAATCCCTTTCCACTATGAGATTCTGTGATTTCGTGATTCTTTCCAGGTGTAGATGGAGGATATGATCCGCATGAAATGATCAGTCATTGAACCTGAAGTTCTTACTGGCATTTCGACCTTCTGGCCCATCTACACCTTCTCCGTTGCTCTCGGCTCTGACAGGTTTAGTGACTTGCTGGGTCATACAGCAGTCTGTGTTAGAGGTGACATTTGAACTCAGAGCTTGCTGGCTCTAAGGCTAGCCCTCTGCCCACTAAACCAGTTGGATGAGGCTCATTCCAACTTTGTGGTTGAGTGAGAGATTTGGGGAGGGGCCGATTGGCCCACCTGCCCCTACTTTTCATACCCCACAGATAGCATCTCAGTTTGTACAACTGCCTTAGACTGTAAGTGTTCCTGGGACTAGTGACCTGTCCTGTGGGGTTTAAACTAGGGAATACTGTCTCTTCAGACCTATTTATGGCACCGGGTAAACATGAAGTAGACAGATGGAGTGCCTCGGACTGGCAGTGTCCCCCGGTATTCAGAGGGAAAGTTTGACAGGCATCACCCAGCCTCACATTCTGAGAACAGGCTGCCCACCCTGAAACATTTGCCGCTAAAGGAACCAGTCCATCCACTTCTCCTCGTAACCATGCCAACTGGATTAATCTAGCTCCTGGTCGGGGACCCTCTTGCATAAGAGAGGTTGTGACTTTAGAAGGGTACATTTACATCTTGCAGATTTTGAAGGAGAGTTTCAGGTGAGTAGTTGTGTCTGCAAGTTTTAATTTTGCAAACTAACTTTTCATAACCCATCATTCAATGCAGGGTCCTAGGGAGGGGAAGGGGCTGGATTTCATTCTTGTTTTTTAAAATCACTCTTCTGTCGACTCTGATATTTGTATCGTTAGGTTTTGGAGGCTTTGGAGAATTAGAAATGAATAATCCTCTAGAGGGTGAGGGAGGGGCTGTTAGAGGGCGTTATCAGACTGATTACAAGTGTGGAAGGACTGAAAGGAAATTCAGAGGAACTTGACAAAAAGAGAATTGACGTAAGACTTGTAAAGCAAAGATGGTCTAGTTACTTGTCTAGAGGGAAGGGTTGGCGATGCCCAGCCCAGCTACTCCATTGGCGTCTTTACAATGTCACAAGAAATGGAGGACCCCTGTCATGAACCTATGGGAGATGGAAGAGTGCCACAGGATGGTCAGACAGAGATGGCTCCCTCTCTGCATTGGTGAGACACAGAGGTGAGATCCCTCATCCATCATGTGGAAGGAGTATCATGAAAGACACAGTCAAACCTGGGAGAGATTCCAGTTCCACTGAAGGAGCGGAGTGCCTGCATTTTTCCAGGACCAGCGTCCAAGGAAGGAAGATGGACGCAGGGCTCAAATTCTTCACGGATGATATTCACTTCTGTTACTTTACATTCAGAATTTCATTGGGGGAGATTTTTCCAAGTGGATTTCCTTTTCTTCTTACTGGGATACTTTGCTTGTGTCTCTGAAATGATGCTGTCTGTAATGTGGGCGTTTTCTGATTGTAAATTGGCTAGGGGGACCTTACTGTTTAGAGGAATTCTGAATGGAAAACTTAAAAATTGAAGTCATGTTTGATGTGAATAATTATCTCCTAATTTAATTGAAAAAACTAGGTTTTTGCACATATGTATAAAGTTTTCTTGATGTGGTATATTGACATCTATTATTTAGAAAAAATATGTATCATATTATTAGAGAAAAGAAATAGTCTTTATATAATAAAATCTTTTCTTGCATATTTTTGTCTAATACAATTTACTTTCCCCAGATCCTGGTTATTATTGTTGTTGTTGTTGTTGTTATTTAGATCTGAGAACCTGGACATTTTAGTCACTTTCTTAGTATAATTTTAAATTGTTTTCCAGAGTTGATGGACCATTCTATAGCTTCATTAATAGTGCATATAGTAAGCTAGTTTTTTAAAAGTTGTAATAATAATAACACATTTAAGTTTTACAATTTTCAATACATGATCATTTCAATCCTTACAACATTACTGAGAAGCAAATTGAAGCTCAGAAAAATTAAGTCATTTGCTCAAGGTTATGTTGCTATTAAGTACCCGAGGCAGCATTCAAACCCACATCTTTCTGATATCTTATTAAGTACTTAAGAGGTAAGCTTGTTTTTTATTTTATTTCACGTCTCCAAGAACATTGACAGTTTGTACCATTTGCCGTGTTTACCTGCTCTGTGTGAAGCGAAGCCTCAGTGTTGCTCTGATTTTCCTTTCTCTTATTAGTCGTTGGAAGGAATCTGTTATGTGGTGGCTGATAGCTTACAGTCGCTCTGCAGGAGTTTGCTCACATCCTCTGATTGGTTATCCGCTGAAGAATGGCTTTTGATCCTTCCTGTTCATGTGAGTTCCCTGCATAGCGTGGATAGCAGACCTTAGCAGAGATTTGTTTCCCCAGTCGACTCCTCCCTTTCTTAATTGCGTTAATTTTGTTGATACGAAAGCTTTTCATTTAACTGAAATGATCCATTTTTGGGATCACCTCTGCCCCCCTGTTTGGCTGCCGATTCACCCCCTAGCTATGTGCGAAGGCACTGGATCTGATTCTGTTCTGCTTGTTTTAATGGCGTGACTGTTCATGTTCAAGTCACATTGATTTTGAACTTACTGTGATGTATGTTGCAAGGTGTTGGTCCGAGCCTAATTTTTACCAAGCTGCTTGCTAGTTTCCCCGTAAGTTTTGTCAAACAGGGCATCCTTCTCTAAAAGATCTTGCGTTTATTAAATGCTGGGTTATTGAGTCCGGTTGTTTCTGATTCTACTTTTGTCTGCTCTGTACCGTTGACTTGTCAGTTTTCTGAAGATCACAGTGAGAGGATGATCTAAGGCCTGGACGTGCTAAATATCCTTTATTCCTACTTTCGTTTTCGTGATTGCCCTTGAGGTTCTAGACCTTCTGTTCTTCCTAATAGATTTTGTTATCATCTGTCTACCCCTCGGCAGTTTGATTTATATAGCATTGAGTCTGGGCATTTGCTTCAGGTCTTTTTGGCCTCTTTATTATGTTGCTTTGTCCCAGCCGGGAGCGATACCAGATATCTCTCTGGTTGTTTAAATTATTCTTCATTTGTTTAAATAGTTATTTACTGTTGTGTCTGGTGGTCTTGGCCCCTGACTTAGTGGATTGACCCCCTGGCGTTTTATGTATTTTATAGTTATTTTTGAGTGGGCCTTTCCTTTCTTTATTCCCTCTGGGGTTTTGTTATTGCTAGGTAGAAATGCTTTGAGTTTTTGTGGGTTTATTTAAAGCCCTCTCTATCACTGAAGCCATTGTTTCAGCTTCTTTGCTAATTCTCTAGGATTTTCTAAGTACACAGTCATGTCATGAGCCATTGCCTAATGCTAGGTAGCCTTTACAGAGCACTTGAAGATTGTAAAGTGGTTCCCAAATATTATCTCATTTATGCTCACAGCAACTTTGGGAGGTACATTATAGCATTGTTCCCATTTTATAGACGAGGCCACTGAGACTGAGATAGGTTAAGGGATGTGGCCAGGGTCACCCAAGTAAGAAGTGTCTGAAGCTGTTCTTGAACCTAGATCTTTCTGACTCCTGGTCCGGCTCTGTCCACTGCACCTCCAGTTGCCAATAAGGGAGTTTTATCTCCTCTGCCAATGTGTATGCTTCTGACTTCTCTCTTGTTTCTGGTAGCATTTCTAGAATTTTGTTAAGTACCAGAGAGCAAAGTGGGGCTTCGATAAGGTAGGATATGACATAGATACAAAGGGATTTGAAGGGGGTGGGCATTGACAGCTGGGGTCACCAGGAATGTCTCCTGTAGATAGTGACAATTGGTGGGAGTATGGAAGGAAAATAGGGATTGTGAGAAGTGGAGGGAGAGCATTCCAGGAGTGGCAGCTGGCCAGGATAAAGGGAAGGAGATGGGCCTTAGGTTGTGGGTATTAGAAGCAGTAAGAAGGCCGTTTTGACCGGTCTGTAGGGTGTGTAAGGAGCGTGCAAGGGGCAGTATTTCTAGAACTGAGCGTGGATGTTACCATCTAAGCTACGCCCCTCCTTCCCACATTTCCTCGTTTCTCTCCAGGGCACCGTCATCTTTTTCAGACACCCAGGGTCACAACCTTGGAGTTTTCCACCACTGTTCCTTCTTCACCCCCCCCATAGGCCATCAGTGGCCCCATCCTTTCCGTTTTCCTCATCACCATCTCTTGAGTCTTCTCTCGGTTCCAAGCCACCACCCTGGTTTGGGTCCTCGCCATCTGGTGCCTGGATTGTTTGGGTAACCGCCCTACCTTAAGTCTGCCCTCTTCCCAATCCATCCTCCTTGGGGCTAGCCAGGTAATGCTCTTAAAACGCAGCTGTGACCCTGCGGCTCCCATACTCAGCCAGCAGCGATGCCCCGTGGCCCCTCTTGCAAGGTCCGAACTGGGCTCCTTGACGTTTCAGCCCTTCACGCTGTGACTACGCCCTTGGCTCACACTGAGTGTACCGCGCTGCCTGGCAGAGACGTAACTTTGGTTTTGTATGGGTGGTGCATTTATTTGTCTGAGTTCGGTTTCCTCCCTCCCCCTCCCCCCAATAGAATGTAAACTCCTCGAGGGGAGGGCCTGCTTCCTTTTGTCTTGGCATCCCCAGTATCTCTATGGAGACAGCATGGCCTGGTGCAGAGAGAGCTGAGTTCAGGCCCTGCCCCTGAGCATTTGGCTGCGCGATCCCATCCCCAGGTAATTCTCCAGGTCCGTGAGGGGCAAGTGGGTGCTGCCCTGCACGGGCAGAGGGGGTGGCCTCTTTGGGACTCTCTACTCTGGCAGAATCATCCTTCTGGTTCCTTTCCTCCTTCCCCTCAAAATCCCCAGGGTCTAACACGGTGCTTGGCACATGGAGGGCGCATCAGAAATTCCCCGAATGGTTGAAAGCTGTTTTCTTTTAGTACCTCGTTGAGGGGTGAAGGAGGCAGTGAATGCTTCGGAGGTCTCCGCTGTGGTCAGCACTCTCCACACGGGTGCAGGTTGTGATTCTTCCCCAGGTTGGCAGATGGCTTTGGGAGTTGCTGTGCCCCTGGGGTCATGTGGTGTCAGTTCGCAGATGAAGGGGGCACAGTTCATCTCCAGGCCTTCCCAGCCTGGCAGGGCCTGCTGGAGCTGGTTCTTGGCTTGTATCACCTTTGATGATTTATTTGTTTTTGCTTTTTTTTTTTTTTTTGGTAAGGCAGTCAGGGTTAAGTGACTTGCCTGAGGTCACACAGCTAGGGTCATGTGTGTGAGGCTGGATTTGAACTCAGGTCCTTCTGACTCCAAGACTGGACCTCTATCCACTGTGCCACCTGGCTGCCCCACCTTTGATGATTTAGAACCGCTTCAGAAATTGGATTTTAATCCAGCCCCTGGTGCCAACTTCCTCTGTGACCCTGGGCAAGTCACCCAAACGTGATGTGCCTCAGTTTCATCTTCCGTAAAAGAATGGGTCAGGGCTTTGAACTTGATTCCTGCCCAGCTCCAAGCCAGTGACTCTACGACAGATGGGATTCAGCTTGTCGATCAATATTTGACAGGAAGTATTGTTGTGGTCTAGAGGGGCTAGGAACCCTGAAATACAAGGGTACAGGGTGGGAATCTGCCCCAAAAGAATTTGACCACTCAAGCCTTCTTTCAGTCCAAATAGTGAGTTTAAGACCCCAGTTGGGTGGGTGAGATTCCTAATGAGTCTGCCATATTTGTGATGCCAGGCCGATTTTAAGAGTCTGTGCATTTGATGAGGGTGAGATAGATATTTTATGCAGAAAGACTGTGAGAAAATCTGGGTGGGATTAAAGAGTGGTGAGTAGCCTGGGGTGGGCCTGTGGACCAGGTGCAGACAATGAGGGCCCACAGTGAAAGGGCAGTTAAAAAGATTATACTGGGATAGGCCGGATGCCTCAGGTGAATGCCAGGGATCTGGGCTGCTGAAATTTGTGGAAAAGTTTAAGGACTAAGGGTCTTTTCCTTTAAGGGGTTCAGATCCCATCCCCAGCAGTATTTCAGTCCTAAACCAAGAAATTGGCAATGAAAGGCAAATTTATACAAGTATTTTCTTCCAGACCCTGTGTGGTCCAAGGGGTTGGCTTCTTAAGGATGATGAAGATCAGAACCTTAGAAAGTGCAACTCTTAATCCCATCCCCCTCCCCAACAAAGACCAAGAAAAGGGATGTGGTGGGCTTGAAATCATAGGTTGACTTGGTAACTGGCCCAGAGCAGAGCCAGGGTTCTGGGGAGCCAGGGCTCAGCCTGCCACACCTGCCCTGCTGCCTTGTCTGGGCCAGGGGGATGTTCTGGGCGTGGGTGGGTGTCCCGACAGCCTGCAGGCAAGTCCTAGGAAGACTTGAGAGTTGGTGATTACACCCAGCTACAGAACTGACTCAGCCAGCCAGGTGAGGAGGCTTTGTGGTAACTCATGCTTCTTGTGGTTGAATGAATTTGTTTAATTGTTCACATTGAAATAAGTCACCGATATTAGGCGCCTGATTTTCTTCACAGTCCAGTAGCTGCTCTTGCCTGCACAGCTTTATGGGTTAACGGCTTCTCCTTCTGTCTGTTGTTTTCTGACATTTCTTACCCACCCATGTTCAGGTTTTTCTTTTTCCCTTCCGCTCTTCTTTCTCCCCGCCCCTTCTCTGTGGTTCCCTCTCCCTGCCTCTCCTCTCTCTTTGGCTCTGTCCCCTCACTCTCTGTCTTTCTCTCTCTGTCTCTCCTCTCTTTGTCTGTCTCTCTCTTACTAGATTTGTAGAATCTTCTGGCCGAGAGAGTTAATCATTTGAAAATAGGGTTCTGTTTCCTTTCCCACAGCTCAGAAAGGCCGAGAAAGAAGCAAAAATATTGTTTAGTCTGGAGAGGTGTATGAAAAGACTTGCTGATGAAGTGAGAAATTCTCCAGTTCAGTTCAATTCAGCAAACTCCGAATAGGACACTTAGCTAGGAATGAGAGTTAGTGACAAATACCTCAGTCCCTACCCTCCAAGGGCTTACATTCTTCTGGAGTCTTCAGCTGTATAGATCTTGAAATACTAATCATATACAAAGCATGCAAAGTATTTTCAAGTAGAAGATGGTGTTTATTGGGGTGATCAGGAAACCCCTCACGTAGGAGACAGCAGGTGAACTGTGATGTCCCTCAGAGGAAGTGAGAGATTGCATGAGATAGAGGCGAGGTAGGAACACATTCCCAAAATGGCACCAAAGTAAGGAACGGAATGTCTGTGGATGGGAACATTCAGAGGCTGGTTGCACAAGACGGGCTTAGCTCAGCAGAATTATTCTTTTTTTAGTTCACTATTAAATTTTATTTTTAATTTATGGAATAAAACAAGCACTTCCATAAAACAGTATAATAAAAAGATGATTGCAACATGAAACTGCAAGTAGACTGCACAATTTGCTCTTCCTTTCAAGTATATAACAAAATTATTATGTAAATTTTTTCTTCCTTTCTTTTCAAATAAGAGTTTTTTAAGTAAGGAGATGATTTCCTCCATTCCCTGACTTTTATTTGGGCCTTCATTTGACAGAATCTAATGGAATAATTTTTTATTCCCTAAGATTCTTGCTCATCTTGGCAAGGACAGTTTTGAATTTATGTTTTGCTTTCCTTTGTAACCCTGGCTCAGTGCCTGGTACACAGTAAGTGATTAATAAATGCTTGTTGACTTTTTATTGCAGTGAATATCGTTCATGGATTTTTGAGGTTGCAAATGTCATGAAGTTGTTTTTTTTCCCCCACGAATCACCAATATTTAGGGTTGCGTCTTGGGGGAGTGTGGGGTCGCTGTCTTCCCTATTCCAGCTCTTCTGACTTTGTTGTATTAGAAGTATATATGGGAGCTAGTGGAATGTCAGAAGCACAGAATTGAAATGGTTGGGATTAAAAAGTGGGACTTTGAAAAGTTCTTGAAATGGGAGAAATCAGATTTTTAGATGAAACCTGCTAGGCAGGTGCATCGAATGCTTCTGGACTCATGTCGTATTTTGGGGGGAAGCTCCGTGTTCTGCGCTTTGGGGCCAACGGTTCTTGCTCAGCTTGAATCTCACTTTTCCCTCAACCTTTATCTATTTTTCTTTTGGGCGAAGCAACCAGGGTTAAGTGACTTGTCCAGGGTCACCCAGTCAACCTCTATCTTTTGGATGCTCAGAACCTTGCTGTCCCCATCAGTGTCAGTGACAAGACCTTTTCGGTCTCCCCTTCGTCCTTGGTCAGAACCTCCCCCCGGTGGTTTCTTGGAGAGGAGAAGTTGTCTGGCTTTGTGGGTGAGGTGGCTGGTTGTGGTTGTCGTCATGACCATTGTCTTCATCACCACGGCCAACACTGAGAACGGCAGCCTTGTGCCTGCCTCATTCAGTTCAGTGATTCAGGCCACTTACTAACGTTCAGACAAAGGCCACGCGATGCCATGTTGTGGGCTCTCCTAGGATGGGGACGTGTGGGCCTTCCTGGGAGTGAGACGATGTGATTCTCTGTAGCACCCCCACCTTCATGGGGCTTCCAGTCCAGTGGAGGCTGAAGACCCACACGCACACCCTGACAAATAGGATTCATTTGGATTCTGGAAGCGTTGATTAAAGCCTGCTCTGCTGCGCTAGCGGTGGCAGTAGGTGTACAGGGAGGAACCTGTCCCTGCCCTCCAGGGGCTTATGTTTTACTGGGGTGAAGCAGCCTGAGCTGAGCTAAGGAAGGACCGGATATGTGCAGAGGCAGCTGGATGGAGATGCCTGAGGACCTGCATCCAGTGCTGGTCGGCACTTCGTCTGCAGTTCATTGCCCAGAGCACAGAGGGGTCCTGTCCTCACCGGCCCTGCAGCGACTGGGAAGAGTCAGGAGCGGAGTTTGAGGCCGGGGCTGTCCACGATGTCAGGCTGAAGGTCTGGTCTGGGCAGAGCTGTTTGCAGGTTGGCTCTGCCGTCACACCGTGACTGCCCGGAGGACATGGGCTGTCTGGTCTTGTCTTTCCCCGGCTTTGTGTCCCTGTGGTTTAGCCTGAAAGTCGTGAGGGCTTAATAAATGCCGTGGACTGACTGGTTTGTGCATTGCTGATGTGACCATTGGAAAGCTCCTAGATTAAAAGCCAGACAGGTCCTGGGGAGTGGGTGGGGCATCTGGTCTGCCTGTTTCATTTTACTATGAGGAAACAGAGGCCCAAGAGACTTAAGGGAGGTGCCCTAGATGAAACATTGGCCAGGTCTTCTGACTCCAAATTCAGTGCTCTAGGATGATACTGGGAAGTAGGATACCTGACAGCGGAGAGCAGCCTTGAAGTCCCTCTGTCCGGTGCTCTCAGAATGAGGTTTTACCGGTGGTTAAAGAGGAAGCAGTGACCAGTTGGTTGCCATTAGGTTGATGGTCTTGTACCTTAGCTTTGAAGAATTGGCGAAACAAACCCCGGCCCAAGCGCCTTCCTCGTACCCTGGGCCGTGGGCAAAGTCTCTGAGCTAAGCAGCCAATGCTTGGGCACCTCCTTTGCCTGGGATGCCCGCCTCCAGGTGCTTTGTGGTAAACACAGCTGGACACAAACCGAAGATGCTGGCATTGACCTCGGGGACCCTTGGTTTCAGCCAGCAGGGGTGAGGATGAGTGAGGCGATCGCTTTCTTTCTAATTGTGAGCTTCGTCCTCAAGAAACTCGAACATTTCAGCCTATGGAGAACAAAAAAGAAGCCTGTCCACAAACCCACAAACTGGGTAGAGACAGTTAAAAGATCTGAATTATGCTGAGCACAATCGCCTCTTTTGTTGGTGTCCCTTAGGGACCTCTTTTGTTTTGGGGGGCATTTTAAATGTTTTATTCGTGCTTTTTTTCCCTTCTCTTTATTATCCCCTTTTCTTTTCAGTTTTCTTTCTTTCCCCTCCCATTCCTTTACCCTGGCAGCTCAGCCTAGAGTGAGGAAGCTCTTGTTGAGGCGTGGCCAACTCTTTGTGACCTTGTGAACCATACTGGCCATGGGGTTTTCCAGGCAAGGATACTGGAGTGGTTTGCCATTTCCTTCTCCAGGTTTGTGCAGGTAGGGCTTAAGTGACCTGCTCAGGCTCACACAGCTAGTAAGAGTCTGAGGCTGGATTTGAACTCAGATCTTCCTGACTCCAGGGTCAGTTCTCTATCCAGGGAGCCACCTAATCAGGAAAACTTGAGTTCAAATATGGCTTCAGACCCTTACTAGCTGTGAGACCCTAGGCAATACTTAACCTCTATTTGCCTCAGTTTCCTCAACTATAAAATGAAGATAATAACAGTATTTATCTCCTAGGGTTGTTGTGAGAATCAAATGATAGTGTTTGTAAATCACTTAGTGCTGTCCCTGGCACATTGCAGGTGATCCATAAATGCCTGTTTGTTCTATCAGATTTCCATTCTTTCCTGGGGAAGAGAAGAATGGGGGTTGGAGTGGGAGGGGATAGAGGCGTTCATAGGAGATCCACCTTCATATATTTGAAGGATCATCCTGGGAGAAGGGTTAGATTTGTCGTACTTGGCCTCAGAGGGATGAACTTAGGAGCAAAGACAAGGTTTATTAAAGATCTGCCATATTAACCAGACTCTTAAGGAATCTGGGCATCTGTGAGCTTGTAATAGTGGCTAGATTCTAAGAATCTGGGCTGAGGGACTTTCAGAGGGGCACATTTGGGCTGGATGTCTGGAAAAAGGTGCTAAAGCTCCCCGCTGACCAAATGTAGAATGAGTTGCCTCATGGAAATGTGCAGTAGATGCCACCCTCACTGGATGTCTTCAAGCCAAAGTGGGTGGGGGGAGTTCTAGAGAGGATTCCTTTTCAGGCATTGGCTGAAAACAGGGCTTCTGAACCTTCGGTGTCTGCTGAAGCCCTTTTAAATCCATAAAATAAAGGAACAGGATTACTGAGGAAACCAATTATATTGAAAACATGGGCACTAGAGAGACACTGAGGTCCTGTCCCCCCTGAAATTCTGGGATTCTTCCCCATCTTAGCAGTTGGTTTTCAGGAGCTGCTGCAGCTAAAATGAATTTGCCAATGGGTGGCCAGCCTTTGCTGACCCACTGTCCTAACCTGGCCAGGCCGGGCCTTGATGGGCAGTCCAAATTGTTTTGCAGTCCAGGTAGAGCTTGGGCTCTCTGTGGGGGTCACCTGCCTGATTGCTGGGGCTTGTGGGAGCTGGGCCTTAGCCCTAGGCCTGCAGGTTCAGGGCCAGGAAGAACAAAACTTATTCTAGGAAAGTAGGTCTCTTGGCAGTGACCACACAGCAGTGACCACATACCTTCGTTCTGGTCTCAGCCCGCATGATTTCCATCTGCTGATACTACAATCTGCGGCATCATCCCCATGATGGTAGAAAAAGCTATGGAACGTTTATTTTAGCAGCTCAGAAGATTTATTTTGAATCTCTCAGCAAAGTTGGGTTAGATAACAATGTGGCCTCTTTGGGCATTTGTCCCTTCTGTGGTTTTTGAAAAAAATCCACCTCCCTGAACTATGTTGTAAAGGTTTATAATCATACTTTGTAGATCTAGAGAAAGAAAGCATCAGCAGGTTTTGGAAACAAAGACTTAAAAATAATCCAGCCCTTGGTTTGTTTCTTTATTTCAACTTAAAGGAAATTCTTGAATAGATCTCCTGACTCCTGGGAGGTGGGGAGGTGTCAGGTAGGTGATGCCTTAGAGTATTAAGATGCTTTCTTCTGGGTGAAATGAGGTGGAGCTTTAGCAGAGTGACCTCTGAGGGCCTTCCAGGTTGACATCTATGACCCCATGATAGATCAAAGATGCAAATGCAAAATAACCCCAGACTTGGAGAATGTTGATGCGAAAAAAGACCAAAATAAAACTTGGACCGTATATTTTCATATATATATATATATATATATATATATATATATATATATATATATATTAGAAACTTAGCAGCTACTTTTAAATTTGGGGTTTGAATTTCCCAGCAAATTTTTTAGTCGAGAAATGGACTGGTAGGTAGTTGGAAATAAAGTATATTTAAAAGTCGGTACTTTAGACACCACCATGCAATCTTGAGCTGCATTTAGAGTCAGGAATTGTCGTTTGGTCGTTTTTCAGTCATGTCTGACTCTTCGTGACCCCATTTGGGGTTTTCTTGGGGATACTGCAGTGGTTTGCCATTTCCTTCTCCAGCTCATTTTACAGATGAGGAAACTGAGGCAAACAGGGTGAAGTGACTTGGCTAGGGTCACACAGCTGGTGAGTGTCTGAGGCTGGTTTTGAACCCAGCAAGTGGAATCTTCCTGACTCTAGGCCCAGAGCTGTGGCTGCCCAGAATCGGAGGACTTGGATTCAGATATCACCTTAGCCACTTACTAGTTCTGCGACCCTGGGCAAAGTACTTAGCCTTTCTTTTCTTCATCCCAGTTGAGCAAGGTTGGCATCCCTGAGCCTGTTATTTTGAGGAAAGGACTGTCCCAGGTGAATCATCAGTGTTGTCTTTTGGGCTCTCTTAGGAAGGGATGAAGAACCCAGCCCAGACTTGCCTGAGGACAGGATTCTGTCAGGACCTGGGGATGATTCTAGCTCTGAATCCTGACCGCATGCAGCAGAAGCTCCTGCAGGGCTGGTCACTGTTTGCTTTTCTGTCTTTTATCCCTGGCCCCCAGCTCAGCGTGTGGTCCATGGGCGCATATGGAGAGGGCAACGCTAGGTGAGGAAACTGCTTCTGCCACATCAGGCGGGTGCCTTCTCTGCCACTTAGAAAGTTGCCTGGGTGGTGAGACAGTAAGTGACTTGCCCAGGATCACACAGCCAGTAGGGGTCAGAGTCAGGGCTTGAACGCAGGTCTTCCTGATTTAAGGACCAGCCTTCTATCAGCTCCTCCAGGGTCTTCTCACCAGATGCATAGCAGGTGCTTCTAAAGTGCCTATGGATTGATTGATTGATTGACGGCGGCCACGCAGTTGGGGGTCAGTCGCTCCAAACTGAGATCATCTGTCCCCAGGACTCGGCTTTACCAGCTGTTCTTGCTTCGTCGGGCCTGCTGGCCTAGGCTTCTGTCCCCCAGGGGCTTTTCTGGGCACTAGTTACCCACTGGAGGTGGCTTTGGTGAGGGTAACAGAATGGAAACTTAATTCAATCCAAAAGGGTCAGCATTCTAATCATTGACAATTATATTTTTACTCTGGGTTTAAGGATTAAAAAAAAACAAACAAACTAATTTATCCTGAATTTAATGAAGGCTAACAAGAACATTTCCATATGCAAAGTAGAACAGAAAAAAGATTGTGTGCAAAAATGGTGAATCTCTTGTTATATGCACCTTGCTTAAAAAAAAAAAAAGCATATACCCAAGCAGCTAGTGGGTGCAGTGGATAGAGCTCCGGCCTTGGAGTCAGGAGGACCTGAGTTCAAATGTGGCCTCAGACACTTGAGACTTACTAGCTGTGTGATCCTGGGCAAGTCACTTACTGTCTATCTCAGTTTCCTTGTCTGTAAAATGGGGCTAACAAAAGCCCCTACTTCTCATTGTGGTTTGAGCATCAGATGAGGTAACATTTGTGAAGTACCTTGCATTGTGAAGTGCTAAGTAGCAGCTCCTGTTACTGTCACCTCTGCCTTTCTCCCCATCCAGACCCTCTGACTTGTTTAGACTCTGTGTCTCCCCATCACCTACCCCAGAATCTGCGTGCTGGAGGTGCCCAGTGCATTTCGTCAGACTCCAAAACTTAAGAAGTTTTCCCTTTTGTGATGCCGTGGGGGAGCTGGGCGGACCCTCTCTGCTCCTCCCTTCCCCTCTGTGTTCTCAGACGTTATGGCCAGTGGGCCTGGGTGAGTAGTGTTCTAAATAAGGAGTTGACGCCGGCTGAGTGCAGATCTGATTTTCTGTTGTGGCATGATTACCTTGCAGGGTTTGTGAAAATTAATGAGAAAATGCAGCCCAGGGATTTTCAGGTGCCTCCAGGAGGCTCCAGTCATGCAGATTAATTATTTTATCTGTTGATACTTAATTGCAAAGCGCCCACTGTGGACAACATTGGACAATGTGGGGGCGGGGCATGCCCTGCTTTCTCCTTAGAGGCCCTGAGTGCAGGGGCAGCAAATTCTTTGGATCCTGGGATCACAGATTTAGATCTGGGAGGCATCTCAGACATCATTTAACCTTCACATTTTATAGAGGAGGAAACTGAGTCACAGAGAGGTAAAGTGACCTACCTATCAGGAGGTCGCAGAGCTATTAAGTGTCTGTGACAGCTTCGATTAAACACCTTTGGTATGCAGATCACCGGTACAGATGCCCTCTCCTGAACTCCTTCCCTGCCCTCATGAAGGGCACACAGTCTGTTGGGGGCTACGTCTCACTGACATAGAGCTCTATCATACAATAGTCTGTCGTAAGTGAATCAGAAAAAGCCTGACCATGGCTCTCCTAGGGATGCGTTGGAGGAATGTTGGATACTTGCTGCTCCAGAGGAAATTTGAATTCCAATGGCCAATCAACAACCATTTATTAAGTCCTTACTGTGAGCCAGCTGCTGCTAAGTTCTGGGGGTGCAAAGAAAGGGAAAATAAGCTAAATCCGTGACCTCAAGAGATGGGAGCTGGGCTTGGAAGCCTGGGAGAGATTCAGCCTGGGAGGAGGGAGATGGAGGATCAGAGACTTTAGTGTTAGAAGAAAACTTAGAGTTCGTCATATTCATCATATTGGGAAACCGAGGCCCAGAGTGATTTTCCCAAGGTCACATAAGTAGTGAGGAGCAAACGTAGGTCCTTTGACTGCAGATTCAGTGCTCATTCTAATAGACTATGGAGCAAGCAGCCGGCGGGCACAGGGGATAGAGTGCCGGGCCTGGAGTCAGGAAGACTCCCTGTTTGCCTCAGTTTGCTCATCAGTAAAATGAGCTGGAGAAGGAAAGGATAAGCCGCTCTCGTTTCTAGCAGTAATTTCGCAAACCTTTGGCCAATAGTATGGTTGTCAAGGCTATTTGCTACTAAGCAGTGAAATAAAGTTTTGGGGAAAAAAAAACAGAAAAAAAGTCTCTAGCTGTGATCTAGGTGCCTGTGACCTCTAAGCTTCCTTCTGGTTCTCAGTTCAAGGAACCTATGACCTCTTAAACAGGGTGCCGCTTGGTCAAGTTCACAGTGGGCTCAGTGCCCCCTGGATTTCTTAGAAGAAATGAACCTTCCTCCGCTGAGAATACACTGACTGACCTTGGGGGTTGCTTGTGTGACTTTTAGGTAAAAGTATTTCCATTTGTAACCATAATAATAATAAAATGGCAGATGCAGTTATCCCGTGCACATTGTAGGGGTTAGGGGCTTAGGGGCGGCGCCCCCCATTCTGGAAAATCTACGTAAAATTTTTTGACCCTCTCTTCATACCAGAAAAGAAGTCTGAATTTTTTTCTTTTTCTTTTGTGGGGTGTTTACAGTACCTTGTTGTAAAATTTGGGTTATTGGTTGTAGGCTATACTATGTAATACAGTAGATAAGGTTTATGTGTTTCTGAGTTTCTAAACTTTTTCTGTGTCCTCTGTTGGCCTTTGTGTGTTGTCTGCAGCTTCCATAAGACCCCTCAGAAATTGCCATTTCATTTCCTGTGCTGACTGGTGACATACCACAACCACTGTGGGGAAGTCTCGATGTGGAAGGGATAACTGTATTGATTTAGCTCTTGTCAATGATTTCCTTCAGCTGCTTCCATGCACACTGACCCCGTTGAAGTGACTGTGCCATAGAGCTGTGGGAGAATCTCTTGGCCGTGACCCTGGAGGGCATGTAGTCCAACCCACACTTTAATTAGAATCCCCGGGTAAAACATGTGACAAATACTTCTTTGGTCTCTGCTTGAAGACCCCCAGCAGAGGGGAGCCTGTTCTCTCAGACATTTATTAGCCAGGTGGCCTCAGTATGAGCCTCTGAGGGCCTCAGTTTCCTCATCTGTAAAATGAAGGGACTGGAACTGATGACCTCAAGTTTTTCCTTATATCACTTCTAATGTTTTTTTCCAGTGATTCTTTTTTTTAAAAAAAATTTTATTTTCCCCCAGTTACATGTAAAAACAACTTTTAACATTCCTTTTTAAAACTGAATTCCAAACTCACTCTCTTCCTCCCTCCCCACCCACCCCCTCATTGAGAAGGCAAGCAATTCGATATAGGTTATATATGTATCACTTCTAAATCTGCGTCTCTGAAATGTCTGCCCGGCCAACCTTTGGGTTCAGTTCATTTCATCCTTTCTAGTATGTGGCCTCAGGATGGAACACAATATTCCCCCTGTGGTCAAACCCAGACAGGGTATGGTGGAACAGTGTTAGAGTTGGAAAGGGCCTGAGGGGCCTGCCCTTGGAGAGGCACCATCACCTAGGAGAAAGAGCCCTCCAGCCAGAGCACCTGGTTTCATATCCCACCTTGACACTTTCTTGTGTTTCTTTGGACAAATCACTTAACTTTCCAGGGCCTCCGTATCTGTAAACTGAGGGGTGACCTCTTCTATCTTGAAAATCTGTGACTCCTCCAGTCAGTGAGAGGTGCTGTGAAAGTGAACACAACAGAACTTGGCAGTCGATGGTAGATGACCAAGGGTTAATGAAGAGGCTCCTGAGGCTGTGGGGATTGGGAGAATGGGGGGTGGGAGAGGGGAGAGTTTTCTGGGAGGGGAGCAGATAATCAGTTCTTTTTTGGACATGCTGAGTTTGCAGTGCCTTTGGCACATTCGTTTTTCAGTGTCCCAGAGACAGGTTGTTGATAGGAGAGAGGTTAGGGCTTGATAAATTGATCATCTGCTGAATCTGTGGGTGTTGATGAGGTCCCTAAATGGGGGGCTCTCTGTGAGTGTATTCAGCTGTTTACAAATTCAAATGTAAGCACCTTGAGGGCAGGGATTGTTTTTTGCCTTTCTTTGCATCCCCAGTACTTAGCTCTTCGTTTGGCTCTGAGTAAGTGCTTGATGATTTCGTCTGTTGTGGGGTAGTGGCCTCCAAGGCTGCAAAGACTGTTTCAGGGGGCATGACAAGTAGTTCAATGTCCAGGAGCAAGGAGGGCTCAAAATATAAGTATACTATGCCAGGGTCAGGGCCACACCTGGAATATTGTGTGCGGATCAGCTCCTGTTTTGACAAGCAAAGAACGTGTCTGGGGAACTTAGGGACATAAATCTAGAACTAGAAGGGTCCTTAGTGACTCATTTTATAGATGAGGAAACTGAGGTACAGTAGTTAAGTCATTGGCCTGGGGTCGCAGCTAATAAGTATCTGCGGTAGAATTTGAACCCAGTTCTTGCTGACAGCAAGCCCAACCCAGGAATTGAAGCTATGGGATCTGAGGAACTGTTGAAGGACTTGAGTTGAGGATTGTCTAGGAAAGGCTGTGAAGTGCATGGGAAGGGCAGGGACGGCCACTCAGAGACGCAGAAGAGGGTTTGACTTCTGAGTGGCCTCTGGGGACCACTGTGGACTCGTGGACTCCCAGGCCAGAGAGGGACCTTAGAAATGCTCTTGAGCTAGTGGGTCGATGAAGTGCCCGTCAGGACAGTCCCAGATTTTCAGAGTTGGGCAGCATCTCAGCAGCCGTCCTGTCCAACCCAGACCTGAGCAAGAATCTCTCCTACAACCACAGGGATGGTAGAGGCCATTCTCCATTGCCCTGAGGTGAAAAAGTGAATTATTTGTTGGCTCATGTATATTGCTTCTTAAATCTCTAGGGAGCAAGGGCAGAGACTGAGGCAAAGATTGCTTCCTCTCACCCTCCAAAGGAGAGGAGGTAGGCAGGACCCAGGAAGGATGCTCTGTTGGCCCTTCTATTCATCAGGGCGTGGACCGGCCCACTATCCCCGCCACTGGGACACCCATCTTGGAACCCCCTTGATGTTACAGAGGCTCCATGGCTTAGCGGCTTGAGTGTTGGCCTTGCAGTCAGAATGGCCTGGGTTCAAATCTTGCCTCAGGCATTTAACAGCTTTGTGACTTAACCTCTTTGTACCTCATCTGTAAATTGAGGGAGTTTGAGTCAAATGGCCTCCTTCCAGCTCTGAGTCTCTGATCTATAATCCCCAGTGGGATGTTCCTCTGTAAGGCCTCAGATGAAAGTGGATGCTCTGATGAGTAATCCCCAAGATGGCTGAAGACTTCAGCAACGCTTTGGTTTGTTTTTAAAGCTAATAAAGGGAATGAGTCACCTTCGAGATCATGAGCTCCGTGTTGCTAAAAGGATTCTCCAAGTGGCAGCAGAGATTCATTGGGAATGTCATTAAAGGATCCTTACACCAGGAGTCCTGGGCTAGACCAGTGGCTCCTAATGTTTTGGTTCTGAGAATCCCTTTCAATAACAACCAAAAATATATTGGAAACCCCCCGGGTGATTTAATGTAACACTCATAATTGTTGTCTTTAGGTTTATTTGTTAGGTACTTTCTGTAATTACAATGAAAACTTTTGCCCCCACAGTTCCAAATTAAAATATGTACTATTTAATTATAAAACAAAATTTTATTCTACCTGTAGTTATTAAAACATTATAAAGTTATGAAACTTTGGTTATAAAATAATTCTATATATTCTGCATTATGTATATAGAATTTATATATATATATATATGTAGAGGAATTAGAAGAATTAATTGAAGGGGCAGCTAGATGGCCCAGTGGATAGAGCGCTGGCCCTGGAGTCAGGAGGACCTGAGTTCAAATCTAGCCTCAGACACATAACACTCACTAGCTGCGTGACTCCAGGCAAGTCACTTAACCCCAGTTGCCTCACCAAAAAAAAAAAAAATGCTAAAAAAGAAAAAAAAGAACTAATGTAGCAAGACTTTACTTGCTTACTATTGTCTATAAGAATTCATGTTAAATTTTAGTCTTTATTTTTATTATTATTATTTCTTTGCTTTTAGGCAGTTGGGGTTAAGTGACTTGCCCAGGGTCACACAGCTAGTAAGTGTCAAGTGTTTGGTCTGAGGCTAGATTTGAACTCAGGTCCTCCTGACTTCAGGGCCGGTACTCTATACACTGTGCCACCTAGCTGCCCCCAAAATTTCTTTATTTTATAAATTTCTTGAATATAAATAATATATTCTGAAATAAGTTGCAACTTGGAAAATGTTTAATATAATGTAATCATATATAAATCTAATTTTGATCTTGGACTTTTTTATTTGAACAAAGGTTTGCAGTTTTGGGCTCTGCACCAGACAAATGTGGTCTTAAATCTGGTTCTTCATCAAGATTATTTCTGTATTTTGATTTAAAATGAGAATTGAAAATGAATGCTCACACAAATATGTGGTAGAAAAGGGTAGGGTAATTTCACAGGCTTTCTTGCTGAGTGTTGAAAATTAATTTTTAAAAATTTTAGCCACTTAGCCGATCAAAAACAATGAATGGCCAGTTGTGATATAAAATATTTACTTTTCTACTGAGTAATGACAAGCACTATATTAAATGATAAATGTCCTTAAAGTTCAATTTAATATGTTGCTTCATTTTAAACAATATTTATATATAAACTCACCTTTGTCGAGAAAGACTCTCCGCCTCCTCCCCTACCAGGACCATAACTGATGTCCCAAATGGGCTTAGATGAGTGTGGGTGGGGAATATTTTTATAGGCACTGCATATCTGCCAGTTTTTAAGAGATAGACGCTTAGAGAGCCAGGCATCTCATTAAGATTTATTTTAATAAAAATAAACTGTACTCCATAAAAAAAAAGAAAACAGAAAAAAAAATCTCTTCAGACCTAACTTTCTTCTCTTCTGACACTGGCATGCCAGCTGTACTGCCATAGAAACTACTGAATGGCTGACCAGTATTGCCAACCAGTTCATTTGAAAATCTGGCAGATAGAAGAATAATAGCATAGTGCCAGATAAGGTTGTCAGAAAACAGCCTTAATATTGCAGTGAGAAGCCATTAAAAGTCTTCTTTGAAGGGTGTTTCAGATGTTGTGTGATGGGTCCAACCATCTTGATGGTTGATGATGCAAGCCCAGAGGTCATGGTTTTCAACAAACCTGACATGCAAATGTTCCTAACGTCTTGGTGATGTAATTACATAGCTGATGAGATATGATTACGGAAGGGAATGAGATAACTCCTCTGATGCAGTATGCAGAATAAATGAAGGTGCGCTTGGGCATTTGACTGTCCTTTGGGAATCAGTTTTTTGTTGGACAGTTTGGAAACAATTGGATGTCAAGTTGAGAAACTGCAAGAATGTGGTGCATGTAGAACGGGTCAGTTTCAGTTCTGAACGGCCGTAGAGACAAACCTGTAGTGCTTCGGACGTACGCGTGCTTCTTGTCATAGAGCAGCGTAAGTAAATAACTGGGCCGTTGTTTATTAAGGCTCCTTATTAAATTTTTAGCTTGCTGGGCCATCAATGTGAGGATCACTAAATGGGAATCACGGGACTGGATAACCTCTGAGATGTCCCTCTCAGCTCTCAGAGACTGTTTCTGAACCTTATGGGGCTGAGAGAGACTGGCTAGGAGGATGCTGTTTATGTAGGCAGCTGGGTTGCACAACAGGTAGAGTCCTGGTGGTAGAATCAGGAAGACCTGCTGTTGTCACAGCAACAAACATGTGATCACAGGACTCAGGAGCTTGTTCCCAGCCTAGGTGTGGGACAGAGCAGCACGTTTGTGAGATGTTGGATACTTCGGCATCGTAGCATCATGAAATGCCGGAATCTTGGAAAAGGATGAGGCCCCGAGGCCATCTGGCACGCTCCGTTCGTGGACAGAAATCCCGTCAGCAGTGTCCACCACAACTGGTCATCTGGCTTCTCAGTGGCAGGGAGCCTGTCCCCGAAGATGCCATTCCCTGGAAGTTCCCATTACTCCCATATCGGCGTTCAGGTTGCTTATTTCCACTAGGTCGTAAGCTCCTTGAAGGCATTGATCGTTGACTTTTTTCCCAGCGCTCTCCCTCGTGTCGGGTTCATTGCTAATCATACACAGTGGTCACTCCATAAATGCTTGTTGAATGAATCCTGTTCCATGTGGGAACAACTCTGACTGTTAGCAAAGTTTTCCTTTTCTGAAGCTAAAATATGCCTCTTTCTAACTTTTCCCTATTGTTCTTTCTACCTTTCACTACCCCAGGTTATTTACATTGAAGAATTCAATTAAGCATTTATTAAGTGCCTAGTGTGTGCCAGGTACTGTTCATACCTAAAGGGAACAAAGAAAAAAAAAGAAATGGTTCTTGTCCTCAAGGAACTTCGCTTCAATTGAAGAAGGCCCATCTTACTTCATTCATTGACAGGTTTCCATTCTGAATCCTGGAGACCTTACAAAAGGGACATTTATCGTTTGCTGTTGTTCAGTCCAACTCTGTGACTCCATTTGGGGTTTTCTTGGCAGAGATAATGGAGTGGTTTACCATTTCCTCCTCCAGCCTGGTTTTACAGATGAGGAAACTGAGGTGGACAGGGTGAAATGACTTGCCTAGGGTCACAAAGCTAGTAAGTGTCTGGGGTTGGATTTAAACTCAGGTCTTCTTTCTTCCAGGCCTGATGCTCCATCCTCTATGCCTCCTAGCGTCCCCCACCTCTGATTACTTTGCTCATATCTTAACTACACAGACTGTCTTGGCTTCTGAAAAGATATGTCTGTGAACTAGTGATGTTCCAGAACCAGCGGAACTTTCTCTTGGAAGGGACTTAGAGACCATTCAGGCTAACCCTAGGGTATCATGAGGTGAGGAAGCTAAAGGATAAGATAGCAGACTGGAGAGTGCCCCAGTGCTCCGATGTCCAGATCTTTGTATTTTATTGTGTATTTGAGGTAAGCAGTGCCCATTGTACAGATGGCACAGTCACAGGATCATAGACGTGGAACTGAGAAGGACCTTGGGGGCTATCTAGGCCAACCCCTGCATTTACAGATGGGGAAACTGAGGCTTACAGTGGTTAAGCAGATTGCCCAAGGTCACACAGGTGGTAAGTGACAACTGGAATTTGAACTCTGGATCTCTGACTCCAAATCCTTCAGTGTTTCCTCTGAACCACCCTGCCTCTTCCTCCAATGGCTTTTCCCCAAAGTCAACATGTCACATTTTAAGAAGCATCTGTCATCTTGTACAGGACCTTTTCTCTAGTGGAGTTTGAATGAAGGGCAAGATGAGGACTGTCTGCTTGTGGCTGATCCAGGAATCCAAGGGTATGGACCCGAAGGCCCCAGAGAAGACGCTGGAGACGGTCTGGGCTGTTCTGGGTGGAGGCTGTTCTCCCAGTGGGGCCATGGAGACTGGGGAAGACGCCTGGTAACCTGGCATTAGTCTGTGGAGTGTGCTCCAAGTTGTCCAAAAGCGACCGGTGTCTGAGACGGAGATGGCTTGCTTAGCAGAGCTGTGTCAGAGAAAAGCCATCTTTGCAAAGCATTTTGTCCTCTCGGGAGTCCAAATAGAATTCTGACTGTTTGACGAGTTTGTGGGCCCCCTCCCCTTCCCCCTCCCCACCACTCCTAGCGCCACTAGTGCTCGGAGGCTGAAGGTTTCTTCTCTCAGGAAATGCTTTTATTCTTGCTGTGGGGGTGAGCGTTCTTAATGAAACGCAATGCCCGGAAACCTCATTTTCTCTACTTGAATGTGGGCTCAGATGGCAGCATCTGTAAGTTACATGGTTCCCTTCTTCCGCCTCTCTTTTGAAATTCATTCTCTTTCCCAGGCTGGAGGGGCCCTGTGGAGAGATGAAGACTGCCTCACCGTCTCACAGTTGGCATTTGAAATGTCTTGAGGTCACATTAAACTGCAGGCCTTTGTGAATTGTAGGGCCTGATGGTCAGTCATTCACCACGCATTTCTAGAACACAAGCTCTTTGAGTGCAGAGAATGTGTAAGTTTGTTTTTGTGTGTTCAGCATCTGGTACAGAGGAGGCACGGGACATTCAGTTAATCAAAACTTCATTACGTGCCTGCTGTGTTCTGTGTGCGCTGAAGCCGCAAAGACACAATCCCTGCCCTCAGGGAGCTCCCATTCTAGACTAGATTATGAACTGAAGGGGAGACAGCCTTCTTGGGCAAACTCCTGGAAGATTGTCAGTCTCACCTTCAGTGACCATTGCGTAATTCCGTCCATAGGTGCTTTGAATAAAAGATTGACTCGCCCGCTAAGCCAGACACTTTGGCCTACCTTCGCTGCCTCCTGGTTAGTTTTACAGTTAGTAGTATGTATCATGGGATTATCACAACAACCTGAATCCTACTGTTGTTATCCCTATTTTATAGATGGGGAAACTGAGGCACTTTTGGTCTTCAGCTTTTCAGTTCTAAGCTATTTGTGTCACTGCTTATAAAGTTTTTTATGTTTCCTCTGTCTCTTTTAAAGCAACAACAAATGTACCCAATAATACTCAGGTTGTGTGATAACTAATATTGATAAACTTAACCCTTCCCAGCAATACAAGGATCTAAGACCTCTCCAAAGGCCTCGTGATAGAAAATGGTATCCACATCCAAAGAAAGAACTATGGAGTTTGAATGCAGATCGAAGCATACTATTTGCTATTTTTTTCCTTTTTCGGTTGAGCTTTGTTTCCTCTTTCTGGTGGTTCCTCCTATTGGTTCTAATTCTTACTTATACCATCACTAACGTGAAAATATGTTTAATAGAGGGGGCAGCTAGGTGGCACAGTGGATAGAGCACCAGCCCTGAAGTCAGGAACACCTGAGTTCAAATCCGGCCTCAGACCAAACACTTGACACTTACTAGCTGTGTGACCCTGGGCAAGTCACTTAACCCCAATTGCCTAAAAAGACTAAAAAGAGGGGGAAAAAAAAAAGAAAATATGTTTAATAGGAATGTATATGTGTAGCCTATATCAGATTGTGTGCCTTCTTGGGGAGGGTGATGGGGAGGGAGGGGGAGAAAAATTTTAAACTTAAAAGCATATGGAAATGATTGTTGATAAATCAAAATAAATTAATAAAAAAATAAAGCAACAACAAAAATAACCCAATTTCCACTCGTGGTACTATTAAGTGAATCAGTCAGTAAGCATTTTGGGAATGCCTTCTGTGTGCCAGGCATTGTTTTAGGCACTGGGGATACAAATGAAGCAAACTTTACTCAAGAAATTTATGTTCCATAGGGAAGATAGTATGTATACATAGAAGAAAATTTTAAATATGTACAAAGTTTGTATGGGGGAGGGAGGGGAATGGAGGCACCAGTAATTAGGGGTGGGGAGTTAGGAGGACCCTCATATAGGAGATACTGTTTGAATTGGGACTTGAAGGAAGCTTGAGATTCCAGAGGTGAAAGTGAAGAGGCAGTATATTCCAGGGCTGAAGGACAGCTTGTGCAGAGACATGAGATGGGAAATAGAACATTGCATGTGTCCATTCCGGCTGGCCCATTGAGATGTCCCTCTTAGCTCTCTACGTTGGGATTCTGTGAAGGCTTGTTGGACTCTGCTCCATGCCTGGAAGAACAAGTTGGAATGGGAAACATGCATTTTCTCCCTACTGATAAGCCCTTGAGATCCTCCTGTCACTTGTGTAGTGATTTTTTATAGTCTGCTCGCCAAGACTCTTCCAATCTAGGACAAAAAGGAGTCAGGGGCTCTGGAGTATCAAGAGGAAGATGGCAGAGGAACTGAAAAGTGTAACTGACCAGGGAACTGACCAGCCTCTCTCTCCCTTGTAGGTGGTGCAGACCCTCTGGAACCATGTGAGGACCTGGTAGCCTGAGGAGAGCCAAGATGACGGTGATTGAATGGATGATCAGTAGTAAGTCATCCGACATCCTTCCTCAAGCTGAATTCCTGCTAGTTAACTCTGTCCAAAGCACATCTGCATGTGGAGGGGAAAGGAGTTAGGAAGTAGCTCAGCAGTGCATTAAATGCACGTTTGTTCAGCCTGGAGGAGCTGTTGGGATATTGCACCCTACACAGCACTTTCTTGGTGTGGGATGCCATGTTGAATGGGAACTTCTCTATTTGGTGGAAATATCCAATGGAAATATTTCATGGAAAAAGTCTTTGTTGGACGGGGTCGGCCTCTTGAAATGTTCAAAGGTCTTCTCTACCTGCAGGTACTCGAGGTTACAGTGAAAATCTCTGATTCTCAGTTGTCGTAGGTGTCGTAGAGGAGATCTCACATCATCTCCAGGAAGGCAGGCACCGTGGTTTATATTTTACTCAGCCCCCCTAGCCCCTCGGCTCCTTCTCTTCGTCTTGCTCCTCTTCCTCATCAGGGCTTTAAGCTTGCAAAGTACTTTACATATATTGTCTTTCTTTATCCTCACAACAGCCTGGTGAGGTAGGGTGCCCTTATGCCCATTTTGTAGATGGGAAAACTGAGGCTTGAGATGGTTACATGACTTGCTTAGGGACACCCAATTCATAAGTACCTGAGGCAGGATTCAAATGCAGGACTTGCTGATTCCAGGTCTAGGTGTGTATCTCCTGTGCCACCTAGCTGCGTTGGTATGTGCTATTTGGTTGACAGAGGGATGACGTAGATTTTTCTGAGATGTTTCCCATGCTTCCCTGCTGTCTTAGCAGAGCCTGTTGGATGTTCTCACCATTTTGTGATGATTTGATGAATCTGGGGGTAGTTATTATCAGAGGTAGTTAGTTAGATAAGGAAAGGAGGTTCTGTATCTGTGGCCCTAGCTTCCAATCCCAGTTCACTACATAGTTTTGGCCTTGGGGCAGTTCACTTCCTAGTACTCTGGGTTTTGGTTTCCTCATTTATGAAATGAGAGAGTTAAACTAGGTGGCCTCTCATGTCCCTTCCAGCCCTGAGTCACCTGATACGGCCACAAGATTTGGGGAATTTTTACTGGGTTTCCATCATGTTTGGCAAAAGAGATGACCTGGCATCTGTGGGTTTGCCAGACCTCACTGCTTTATTTTCCACTAGACTTAATTGCTATTAAGTATTCAATTTAGTTTATTAACTGTTTATTTATTTTTAAAATTTTGTTGCCTACCTTTCCCCCATTCTCCCTCCCAGCTAAATGGCACAGTTCAGATCCAGCCTCATATACATGTACTGAGTCACTTAACTGCTACCTGCCTCGGTTTCTTTAACTGTAAAATGGGGATTATAATAGCATTTACCTTACAGGGTTGTTGTGAGGATCAAATGAGATCATATTTGCTTCACTGAATGTGTATTTTCTTCCTTCCCATCCCAGACAGCCATCCATTATAGCAAAGAATTTCATTAGCGATTTATTAAATACATGCCGTGTCAAAGCAATGGGTAGACGCCAGAGAAACAGTCTGCAGAGATGGAAACCAGGGGGGAAGAGGACTAAGGGTACAATCTGCAGAGAGGAAGTGCCACATTGGGAGCCAGGACTGTCAGACAGTCATGCCCTAGGAAAGCTCTGTGATTTGCTTTATGACCTTGGCTGAGCCCCAGGCCTTCCCACAGTACTTTCAGGCCCTGTGGATTTGTTGGTATAAATAATACCTAGTAGATTGTAAATTCCTTGGGGGTGCAGAGACTATCTTACTTCTGTATCTGTATCTTTAGTACCTAACACAGGACAGCTAGGTGACACAGTGGGTAGAGTGTTGGGCCTAGAGTAAGGAAGACCTGAGTTCAAATCCCACCTCAGATACTTCTTACCTGTGTGACCCTGGGCAAGTCACTTCACCCCATTTACCTCAGTTTCTTCATCTGTCAAATGAGCTGGAGAAGGAAATGGCAAACCACTGTAGCATCTTTGCCAAGAAAACCCCAAACGGGGTCGTGAAGAGTTGGACATGAAATGACTGAACAACAAAAAATTGTTATTATTATTCAACTAAACATTCCATAAGTATATTCCGTGTGGTTGATTATTACTTCAGTTCTCCCCCAGTTATTGTTTTCTTATTTCTCGTGATCCTATGTTGCTAAGTTGTTTCTTCTCACTGGGTCTCAGTTTCCCCATTGGTAAAATGAGGGTTGGGCCAGATGACCTTGGAAGTCTGTCCCAGCACTCAGTGCTGTCTTCTGTCATCTTCTCCACATCCTGGCCCAATTATTGAGGACTTGGTTTGTAAAAGGCTAGCCAGGGTCTTATCTCTGTGTCCAGAGACCTCAGAGTCATTTCCCGTGCCTTTAGCTTCTGTGTCTCACCTTACTTGGGAGTGCTAATGAAGCCAGTTGCACTCTGAGTGAATCCCTGGCTTTGGGATGAGATGCCCCATAGTGCAGCCTGACTGATTGCTTCCAGTTCGACAAAGTGGGACTCGGATGTTTCTGTCCCTTGGTGGAGGTTAGCCCGTTCCGTTCTCTGCTCTTCCACGTCTCTTGATGGCCCTTTTGCTCTTCCTCCCAGCATGGCCAGCTCTGCTGCTGGAGCCCTGCTGTCTATAGCCAGCTTTCAATTAACCCCCTAAGGCTCATCACTGAATCTGTGAGTGGGGGCCACATTAATGCAGATAATGAAGAACTGGCTTCACACACAAACATTCCGACCCAGAATCCCAAAGGAGCTGACTGACATCACAGCCTGGACATTTGTGTGTCATCCATCTGCCTGGCTGAAAGGCGTCTTTGCTGATTTGGTTTCTGGTCCAGTTCTCAGGCCCCTCTCTTGGAGTCTGAGCCGGTCCCAGCATGAACACAGCTGCACAAATGTAGGACTGAGGAGGCCTGGCTGAAGAAGAGCAGCTCTCTGGAGGAGCTCCCAAGACTTGGAATTGACTATGAGCATAGCCATTAGTGTGACCCAAGTGTCTCAGAACCTCCTACAAGATGAGACCACCAGCGTATCACGTCCAGATCATAGGAGGGAATAATCCTGCTCTATTCTGCATTACTTAGACCCTGTCTGGAATTTCATCCCGACCACCTCAGTTTAAGACAATCGGTTACACACGTTTCTTAAGTTGCTCTTATGTTCCAGGCAGTGTTCTGGGAATAAAAGGCGACAGTGAGGCGGTCCTGGCCCTCAAGGAGCTTACGTTCAGTTGGGGGAGATAACATGAACGTATGTGCATAGATTTTAAAAAATATAAAAAATGAGGTATTTGGGGAGGTGCTAGCAGCTGGGTTTCGGGAGAGGCCCCGTGGAAAAGGTGGCTGTTGCTCCCGGGAGTCTCAGCCATCTCCAATCTGGCTGGGCTGACTGGGACACTAGGAAAGGTCAGGAAGGTTCAAGTTGTGGTCTGTTTCTTCCTAGCTAGGTCTCCTGGGGCAAGCCGTGTGCGTGCGTGCGTGTGTGTGTGTGTGTGTGTGTGTGTGTGTGTGTGTGTGTGTGTTGAAGGCCATACAGGTAGAAAATGGCAGAGTCAGGATTTGAACTCAGTTCCTGTGACTCCACAGCTAGCTCTTTCCCCTTTGCTACCTCAAGGTTACAGTCCGGAGCCCCAAAGGGTGATGAAAAGATCCCTCAGCTGGGAGGGAAGAGAGACCTAGATCTAACTCTTCCTGCCCTTACCTGTGTGTGACCATGGGAAAGTCACTTTTCTGTTCTAGGCCTGAGTTTTCTCCTCTGTGAAACAAGTGGCTTGGATCAACACAGTCCTTCTAGCTCTCCTGGGTCTCGTTAGCCAGCTGAGTGACTGTTGTGGACATCACCAGGTCAGTCCGGTGTTTGCTGACTGCCTTTTCACCGTCGGCTGAGCCCCGGTCTCTCTGGCCGTGGAAGGCTGTCATCCTGGCTCTTAGCTACAAATGATTTCCTTCCAAAATGAAACAATATTTGAAACACACACTTTTTTTGAGGACTGAAGAGCCGATGACATTCTTCAAGCCTGGCTTTGTTTTCAGAACCCGCATTTGCTTTCCTGCTCCTTCTGCGTTTGCAAGGTCGCTTGTTGGCCTGCCTCATTACAGTCTTCATTTTGATCCCCGTGGTGCTGGGACTTGATGGGGCTCTGCCCATAGCAGCTTTCCCTCCCATCTCTCATTTCATCTCCTTCTTAGGGTAGGAAAACAGAGTGAAGTGCTCTCAATGTCCTGGTTTTAATGAGCTTGTTGGAAGGATAATTCTGTTCCCTGTGATTTTCCAGTTTAGTTCTGACATTCAAATGTCCTTGCTCCTCACGGTTCCGTTCATTAGAATGACTTTCTAAGTCAGGTCATACACACCCAAGGAGAGCTTGTGACCTTGAGCAGATGTTTCCTTGGGCCTCCACTCCCTCTGTCTGTAAGATGAGGGGCCTTGGGGCACTGAGCTCTAGGGCCCCTTTATCTCTCTATGGAGCCTATGAAATGTTGACTACAGGATTTCCCAAGGGAGACCTAAAGTGGGGAATGATGGGCCCATAGGACCCTCCATCTGAATCTGGGGGGACCATAAAGCTCTCTAGTCTAGTTCCCTCATCTTACAGATATAGAAACTGAGGCTAGTGAGGTGAAGTGGTATGTCTAAGGTCACACAAGTAACAAGGGTCAGAGGCAAGCTTCTCACTACACCATCATTGTTGCATAATAATTGAAGATGATTTTAGTGTTCCTTTATCTGAAGAAATCCTATGAAGAGGAAATCACATGATCTCTGATTCAGTCCTATTGCTCAGCAATCTCACCTCTGTCTACTGGGGAGGTCAGGGGGTCCTCTTCAGGCCTGAGGCAGCAAGGAGGCATTTATCCTGTCAAAGTCCTTAATGGCTATAGCCTATAAAAGCACTTCAAGGACTCAGAGATTCAGGAGCCTTGGAGTCGTAGGCAAATATCATGATTTTCCACTGTAGCACCCACTCCTTGGGGCTGCTTGATTGGATAGCCTTCTCTGTCCCCCTTTTCCAGTCTCTAGAGTAGGAGCAGATAGTCTGATTCCTTCTGCAAACTGTGTATGGGACTGTGAGCTTGCCTTTGACACTTGCCGAAATTCTAAAATGCGTGATTAAAGGGATGGTTAGTGGACATTTAGAAAAGGAAGCAGTGACCACAGAGAGCTTCCACAAGGCCAGGTCATGCCCGGTTAAGCCTGATTCATTTGTTACCAGCACCCCTAACCTAGGAGATTAGGAAATGCTGCAGGTAGGGGGTTTTGTCATCTGGGTTTTTAGCAAAGCTTATGTTAATCTTGTGGAAAGATGCATATATGACTTGTGGCCTGATGGTACAATTAGGTAGAGGGAGCACCCACATTGATTTGGCCACAGATCGTTTTCTAAATCTTGAGGTGAATGTTGTCAGTAGGGATTGGAGTTAAAATCAGAAACTGTTTTCGTTAAGAGCAAACAGTGCGCACCTGGTAAAGAGCAGACTCAGAGTCTGTGCAATTTTTAGGGGGATTTTAGAGTTTAATTTGTGTTAATTCTCCTCTGACTGTGGCTAAGCAGAAAACCAAAATTGGTGTCCTGGGGAGGGACCTGGAGTGAGATGGCACAGGCTGAACTTGGTACCTGTGTGACCTTCAGCAACTCACTCAGTTAACCTTTCTGAGCCTCATCTGACCCATCTTTAAAACAGGGGAGCTAGACCGCATGACTACCAGCTCTAGGCCTATGACTTGGTGGTTCTGATTATTTTTAAAGAACTTTTCTGCCCCCTCCTCCTCTTCCTCTTCCACCTCCTCCTCTGTTCTTCTGCTGGACTCTCCAATCTGATACTCCAGCTCCTGCTGTGAGCTTGAATTTGTGAGCGTTTACCAGGCCCAGACCCAGACCCGCATGTCTGTTGCTTGGCCATCTCAATGTTGTCAGTCAGATATCTCAAATAAATAACCTGAAGAGCTGCCTCTTTTTGAGGAACTGAGATGATAATTTCAGGAAGTCCTTTTGTAAATTCTATCTCTGTCCTTTTCAGAAAGTGGCTTGTCCTTTCTCCTTGATAGGATGAAGTGTTTCAACATGTCCTATGGAATTAACAAATGGAGATCCTGCTCCTAACTTGGCAAAAAGCTTGCACCTCTATATTATCTATTCTTGATGGTTCAGAAGTTGGAACAAAAACATAGCTTTTCTTCTTTTGGATAGAACTTCGATATTTAACACCAACAGCTGCGGGACCCTGGGCCCTTCCCACGTGAAGGGAACCCCTCTGTTCAGTGGGAATTTTAGAAGTACCAGTCTCATAGGATGGTTGGGAGTGTCCAGGAGCTCAAGTGCTGAAAAGTACTTTAGAAATGGCGGCTTGTCTCGGCATTTTAATTCTTGACCTGTTGTTGAGTGGAGTTGAGATGGACATGGCCTTGGGGCAGGCATTATCTTGCCATCCTGTTTCATCCTCCCTGGGTTACTGCTTGGACAAATAACATAGTTGCTTTTTGTGTTAAAGTAAAAATACTGTGATGTGAGCGCCTCTTTGGTAGATCGCTCCCAGCCTTTAGGGAAGCTCCCATAGCAGGCTGGGGAGACGGAGGTGCCTCATCCTGTTTTCACAGGGTTTTGATCTCTTCTACTAGGTCTCTATAGTTTTCATGGTGTGAAGCTTGGAGATTGGGGATTTGGTTAAAACGATGCTCTTAGTAATCATTACTACATGTGGGTGATTGTGGGCAACAGTTCAGTCTTTGATAATGGCTAGACTGCAGGAGAATTTATTGGATGACTTTTCTAGGACACTGAAGGTCTGTTTTTGTGGTGTGAGAATTTGTTTTCTGTTGGATCAGGAAAGAAAGGGAGTTTCGGGCATGTTCAGACTACCAAGTCATGTATTGCTAAGTATTCAGTTGGCGCTACATTTTTGCTCCCTGCAACAAAGTACCGTCTTGGTTTTCTCCTTGCACAATCTGAATTGGCCACTCTATCAGATTCTATTAGGATGACTTGTCTGTTGTTTCTGGTGGCTGATGACCTAGTCTTAAGTTGCCATGGTAATCATCCCATTCCTAGATCCCCTTTCCACAAAAAGCCACGCGACTCAGCTCTTTGGTGCTTTATTACCACCATATTCTTGCTTTTAGTTCAAGAAGATGACCCTCATGAGGGCCTTTGGAGTCTGCCATAGGATCTTAGCCATTCCAGAAATTCTGTCTGAAGGTAGACTACTTTGGGTTACAGTGAACATCCAATGGCCTGTTCCTATCGTCATTCTTTTTTTTTTTTATTTTAAAATTAATTTATTTTTATTCACTTCCATAAGTTTTTGAGTTTTAAATTTTCTCTACCTCCCCCTCCTCCCCCCTCCCCAAGATGGTGTACAATCTGATATAGGGTCTATGTATACATTCTTATTAAACATATTTTCACATTAGTCATGTTGTAAAGAAGAATTAGAACAAATGGGAGGAACCATGAGAAAGAAGAAACAAAACAAAATAAAAGAGAGAGGGAAAGCTAGGTCGACCAGTGGATGGAGCACAGGCCCTGGAGTCAGGACGACCTGAGTTCAAATCCAGCTTCAGACACATAATACTCACTAGCTGTGTGACTCTGGGCAAGTCACTTAACCCCAATTGCCTCACCAAAATAAATTTTAAAAAAACCCAGAGGAAATGGTATGCCTCAGTCTGCATTCAGCCTCCATAGTTCTTTCTCTGGATGTGGATAATATTTTCCATCATGAGTCTTTTGGTGTTGCCTTAGATTCTTATATTGCTGAGAAGAGTTAAGTCTGTCAAAGTCAATCATCACGCGATGTAGGTGTTACTGTGCACAAGGTTCTCCTGGTTCTGCTCACTTCGCTCAGCATCAGACCATACGAGTCTTTCCAGGTTTTTCTGAAGTCTGCCTGCTCCTCATTTCTTATAGCACAACAGTATTCCATTACATTCATATACCACAGCTTGTTCAGCCATTCCCCAGCTGATAGGCATCCCTTCAATTTCCAATTCTTGGCCACCACAAGAAGAGCTGCTGTGAATATTTTTGTACGTGTGGGTCTATTTTTATGATCTCTTTGGGATACAGACCTAGAAGTGCTATCGCTGGGTCAAAGGGTATGCACATTTTTATAGCCCTTTGGGCATAGTTCCAAATTGCTCTCCAGATGGTTGGATCAGTTCACAACTTTAGCAACAATGCATTAGTGTTCCAGTTTTCCCACATCTTCTCCAGCATTTATAATTTTCCTAGTTTGTCATGTTACCCAATCTGATAGGTTTGATGTGGTATGTCAGAGTTGTTTTGATTTGCATTTCTCTAATCAATAGTGTTTTAGAGCATTTTTTCATATGACTATAGATGGCTTTATTTTCTCCCTCTGACAATTGCCTGTTCATATGCTTTGACCATTTGTCAATTGGGGAATGAGTTGTATTCTTATAAATTTGACTTAGCTCTCTCTGTATTTTAGATATGAGGCCTTTGTGAGAGATATTGGTTGTAAGAATTCCCAGTTTTCTGATTCGCTCCTAATCTTGGTTGCATTGGCTTTGTTTGTGCTAAAACTTTTCAATTTAATGTAATCAAAATGATCCATTTTGTATTTCATAATGTTCCCTGTCTCTTATTGGGTCGTACATTTTTCCGTTCTCCGTAAATCTGACAGGTAAACTGTTCCTTGCCCTCCCAGTCTGCTTAGAGTGTCAGCCTTTATACCTAAAGCGTGCGCCCGTTTTGAGTGATCTCGGTGTGCGGTGTAAGAGGCTGATCTGCCCAGTTTCCGCCATAGACTTCTCCAGTTTTCCCGGCAGTTTTTGCCAAACAGTGAGTTCTTGTCCCAGAAGCCGAGGTTATTGCCATTCCTGACTGCTGCTTGGTAATTGTTGTTGCTATGTTTTGATCAGCACACAATCATTTTCTACTTTGCATCATTTTCTCCTAGATATGAAAACATATGAGCAATGGGCCCTGAGCCAGACGGTTTCACATTCTAGTTGGGAAGATGACCTGTGCTTAAAGACAATAAATACTGGCCAAAGCAATGTGGGATTCTGTAAGATGAAGAGCTGGAGGGGCATGCTCCATGCTGTGGGGTCACGACTGAATGACCAAATAACAGCAAAGAGTTGGAAGGCTCCTTAGAGGTCACCTAGTTCAACTCCCTTGTTTCAGGTAGGGGTCAGGGATGGGAAGCCACTTGTCCAAGGTTATGTATGCAGCAAGTAAGGACCAGAATCGGAGAGAAGCTGGGTCCTCTGCTACCACAGCCAGGGCCGGTGAATGGCACAGGTTCCGTCCAGGCTGGAGACCTAGTTGTCCTTTGTTCTTGAAGAGGACCAAAGTGACCTCACTATGTTGGAGTCAAGGTGGCGTATGCCCTGTCATATTCTAAATGGGTAGCATGGCGCCTGACAGAATAGGTGCTTAAAAGCATGTGTTACATGGAAAGACATATATGGCAGGAGGTAGTGCATTTGAGGAATGATGGACAGATCATCCTGGCTAGAGGGAGAGTTCTGAGAGGAGGGGGATGTTGGGAAATGAGTTTGGAGGTACAGGTTGTATCCAGTGTATAGAGAGCCCTGCATGCCAGGTTAAAGACACTTTATCATTAAGAATGTGGGTCATCTGAGGGAATTCTCAAGAAACTAAATAGAGACTGAAGGCATCAGCTCCCTGGATGGTATTTATTCTATATGGATTTTGGGGGGTGCTGACCTTTAGAGAAGAGGAAATGGTATGGCAGGGCAAGCTGAGTCCTAGACCGAGATCCAGGAGGACTTGGTCCCAGATTCTACTTTGACACGTACGTACTGTGTGACCCTGGGCAAGTCTCTTTACTTGTGAGCCTCAGTTTCATCTTCTGTAAAATGAAGGACTTGAACTGGATGGCTTCTAATGTCCCGTCTGGCTCTGAGCTGACGATTTTCTGAGAAATCTCATCTTCTTGGAACTGGACCAACGATGTTTGCTCTAAAGAGAACTTTGTTTTCCATTTGACTCCTATAAGGAACTGAAATAGCATCATAGGAGGAAGAAAAATCCCTAATGGAAACTTGATGATAAAATGGTAGCTGGGTGGTACAGTGGAAAAAGTACTGAGTCAAGAAGACCTGAGTTCAGATCCTGCTCCAGTTCAAATTGTTGTGTGACAATGGGCAAATCACTTCTCTCTCTCTCTCGTCCTCAATTTCTTAATCTTTGAAGTAAGGAGGAGATTGGACGAGATGACCTCTAAAGTCCCTTCTTGTCCCTTCCAGATCCTATGAACTGTCACAGCTCTTGGTGGACCTACCCATCTCTATGCTTGGAGCCCAGAGTCAAGCCCAGGATACATTCCTCTCTCAGTTTGAGCTCCTTATAGTCTTCTCCCATGTGGGAACTTACTGGCCACTTCTGAAGTTGGTGCCCTCTGGCAGTAAATGCCAACCTTGGCCCATTTTCAAGGCCGGTTTTTTCTTCGATGTTCAGCAACATGTCAGTTTCTAGATTCTTTTAAATTTCTTTCTTCCAAAACAGTGTTTTTAGGTCATAGAGACCAAAGGGAATAAACTCTTGGCTTCCCCAAAATTGCTCATATTTTTAGTTGACTTAATTGTTCTGTAGCAAGTAGAAAATTCAGTTTAGATCAGATTCCAACTGCATAAATTCTTCACTTTGAGGAAGTGGGTAGGGTGGGGGCCCTATTCACCCTTAACTTTATTGATTGAACAACTGTTCTCAACTTACCTTGTATTCCTGCCTCTGTGCATTCTGTTCTCCCCTACTGTCCAAAATGGAAGTGCCTTGAGGACAGGAACAGTTTTTATATGTGCTTATGTCCCCAGCCTGGCAGAGTTAATACTTTATAAATGTTCATTGATTTAAATTGAACTGGTTTATTCTTAAAATTACATGTTATTCAAGGTCTCATCGAGCTATAAAATTATGTTTTTTATTAATAATGTTTTTGGTCCATAGACCACATTTCTTCTGTTTAGGGGAAATATTGTTCCTAATTCATTGTCCAATTGGGCGTCTGCCTTCTTGTCTTATGTACCTTGACATCTTCTTTTAAGTCTTATGAAATCAATATCCAAACCACTTATCCCAATGGTGTTACCACATTCTCTCTCCTCTGAGCTGTCTTTGGTATTTCTTTGGTATCCTTGTTAGGATCATGGGATCATAAATTTAGACCTGGAAAGGACCCTAGAGGTCATCAGGTCCAATCCCCTCATTTTACTGATAAGGAAACAGACCCAGACATGGGAAGGTCACAGTTAGTGCTAGAATTTGAACCCAGGTCTGCTGACTCTTAAAATCCGAGCTCTTTCCACTGAACGATTCTACCTCCAATTTATGTAGGTATTAGTGTTTATTATAGGTGTATGGCTAGGTTCCCAGGTTCTCGAATCCTAGATTTCAAAGTTGGAGAAGACCTCAGACCCTTTATTTTGCCAAGTATGAACAGCCTTCGTCTGACTTTACAGGTGGGGAGACTGAGTCTCAGAGACAGTAAGGCGCTTGTCCCAGGGTCAGTCAGTAAACATTAAGCAACTACTATGTGCCAGGTACTGGCTAAGCACTGAGGATACAGAAAAGAGGCAAAAGATAACCCCTTTCCTCACGAAGCTCACAAGGTAACGGGAGAGACAACAAGCAAACAGATGTGTATAAACAAACTATGGACAGGATAAATAGAACATAATTAAGGAGTCAAAGGACTAGAATTAAGAGGGGTTGGAAAAGACTTCCTGTAGAAGATGGGATTTAAGTTGGGACTTAAGGGGGAAGCCTAGAGGCAGAGATGAGGGAGGAGAACCTTGCCAATGTGGAATACAGTCAGAGAAAATGCCCTGGAGAGATAACACGTCTGGTTTGTGGAGTTGCCAGGAGGCCAGGGTCTGTGGATTGAAGAGTACCAGGCAAGGCTGGTGAGAAGGTGAGAACCCTGGAAAGGCAGGAGGAGCCGGCTTCTGAAGGGCTTTAAGGGAGCAACAGAAGATTCGGTTTTTCATCCTGGAGGCAGTGGGGCCATTGACTGAGTTCATTGAGTGGGGTGGAGTGGGGTGGGGTGGGCCACCACAGAGTGGATTTGTGTTTTAGGAAAATCACTTTATGTCAATGGCTGAATTGGAGTGAGGAGAGACCAGAGGCAGGCAGACCCCCCCAGCAGCTATTGCAGTACTCCAGGTGTGAGATGGGAAGGGTCTGTGCAAGGGTAGGGGCTGTGTCAGGCAAGAGAAGGGGGCATATTGGAGAGATGTTGCAAAGATGAAATTGACAGGCCTTGGCAGGGTGGAGGGTGAGAGAGAGTGGGGAATTGAGGATGACCCCTACTTTGTGAGCCCGAGCGACTGGGCACATGGTGTTTCCTTCCAAAATAAAAGGGAATGCATTAAAAAAAAAAAAGACTCAGACCCTGGGCAAGTCACTTAACCCCAATTGCCTAAAAAAAAAAAGACCCAAAGTCGAAGGGAAGGTGAGAGAGAAGGAAGGTTTAGGGGGAAAGGCAGTGTTTTATTTTGGACATGTTGAGTTTGAGATGTCTACTGGACATCTAGTTCATGATGTCTGAAAGGCAGTTGGAGATAGGATTGGAGGTCAGCAGAGGGGTTGGGGCAGCATAGGTAGATTTGAGATTAAATCCTTGGGAGCTGATGGGATCACCAAGTGAGGCAGTATAGAGGCAGAAAGAAGAGAAGAGGGCCAGGGCCAGAGCTTCGAAGGACTCCTGTGGTTAGAGGGTATGATCCAGAGGACGATCCAGCAAAGGAGACTGAGAAGGATGGTCTACTAGGTAGGTGGAGAACCAGGTGAGAGGGGTGTCCTGAAAACCTAGAGAGAAGAGACTGGCAAGGAGGAGAAGGTGATCACCAGTGTCCAAGGCTGCAGACCAGACAAGAAGGATGTGCACTGAGAAAAGCCCATTGGATTTGGCAACTGAGATCATTAGTCACTTTGAAGGAGCAGTTTTGGTGGAGTGATGGGGTTGGAGGCTGGATTTTAAGGGCTTAGGAAGAGGGTAGGGGGAGAGAAATCAGAGGTGTCTTTGTAGATGGCCTTTTTGAAGAGTTCAATGCCAAGAAGCAGAAAAGATAAAGGATGATAGTGGGGATGGAAGGATCAAGTGAAGGTTGTTTGAGCATGGGGGAGATGTGGACGTATTTGTAGGGAATGAGCCGGTGGAGAGAGAGGGATTGAAAATAAGTGAGGGACCATTTATCAATCAGAGAAAGAACTGAAGCATGTATAGAATGAGTTTAGGGTGTGTGTGTGTGTGTGTGTGTGTGTGTGTGTGTCTGTCTGTCTGTCTAATGGTAGCCATCTCTAGGGCAGGGGGAGGGGAGAGGGAAGGAAAAAAGGGAAAAAAATTACGTGATAACTTCATTATGTATTTAAAAGAAATAGCAAGTTGTACATAATAGATTTGCAGTTTTTGTGTGCAGTCTTTTTTACATTATTATATTATGTTTTAGAAATGCTTGTTTTAATCCATAAATTAAAAAGAAAATAAAGAAAAAAGTGAGAGATGGGGATGACGGAGGAGTCGATCTCTTGGAGGAGCCAGGATGGAATGGGATCGCTTGAGTAGGTAGAGGTTAGCCTTGGTGAGGAGTAAGGCTTCCTCTTCATGTGAGGCAAGGGTGAAGGAGGGGAGAGGGGCAGAAGGCCCAGAGTGATGGGAGATGAGGAAGAGAAGAGGGGCTCACAGTTAATTTTTCCTTTAAAATATGAGGCGAAGATCTCAGCTGAGAGAGTGGGGGGGGGAGCCATGGGAGGTTTGAGGTGAGATGAAAAGCTTTGGAAGAGCCTCCGTGGGGAGAAGCTGAATTAGTTTATGAGAGCGGTATGTGAGGCTTGCCTACAGGGCCAGCGCCCTTCATTCACCTGGGAGCTGAGGGGCGGGAGGCCTTTGTATTTAAACCGAATCTCCTTGAACACAATGCTGCTAACCCCGTTAGTGCCTAATACCCAAGATCGTGGGGTCCTGGATCTAGGGCTGGGAGTCATTTGTTAAGTGCCTGCTCTGTGCCAGGCACGGTGCTAAGTCCTGGGGATACAAAGAAAGCCACAAGACCGTCCCTGCTCTCGGGGAGCTCCCCATTTAGTGGGGGAGGCAACGTCCACACCAGGAGGTACAAACAATCCGTATACAGATTCAGTTAGAGAGACTCTCAGAGGGGGGATGGGCCAAGGCTTCTTACAGCAGGTGAGCCTTGAAGGGAGCTGAAATCAGGAGAGGAAGGAGGATAATGATGAAGAGAGAGGCAGAGTTAGTGAGAGAGAGTTAGTTCCAGGCCTGAGAACCCAAGCCTTTGGATTCCAGGCCTGGTGGTCTGTACCGCCCCCTTAGCCGGAACTTGAAGGACGGAAGCCAGGAGGTGAAGATGAGGAAAGAGAGTGTGAACATTCCAGGCATGGGATGGCCACGGAAAGTGCTCCGAGTGTGGAGATGAGGGTATTGTGTGAGGAATAGCAGAAGCCACAGAATCGTGTAGAAGAAATTCTGGCTTTCGAGTTGGAGGACTTGGGTTCAAATGCTGCCTTTTGAAACTCTCTGGGCGATTTTGGGCCCCAGTTTCCTCATCTGTACAGTGGAAGGGTTGGCTTTGAGGACCCGGAGCCCCACCTCCCCCTTCAGTCTAGAAGTGGGCTCCTTTAAATACATACAAAGTACCTCTAACGAGATTGTTCCGAAGGATCTCTAAAGACCATTCGAGATTTTCCTTAGCTCAGAGGGCCAGTGGTTCGCCATAAATCCTTGGGGAAGAAGTGAGAGTGAGGGGCCCAGGAATCTGAAAGTTCCTCCTGGAACTGTAAGTGAAACCCTCCTTGGCCCGAGGAATCCGAGCCTGACTCATTGCTTCTCCGCTGGAGGCCGGGGCCCCACCCTCGCATTCCAAAAAAGCTCGGCCTCCCAGACACACCCTCGAGCCTGGGGCGTCCACCTCTGGAGGCCGGACTCGGGCCTGGCCAGCTGGAGGCTAACGGGAAGGAGGAGGCAGGCCCGCCCCCAGCAGGGCTCCTTCCTCCAGCCAGACTGGATTTCCCAGTGTCTTCTCTCAAGCGCGGAGCTTCCCTCTCCTGGCCGCACGTCACTTGTACCCCGTGCCAGACGACCCAACGGGGGAGCAGAGGAGCACCCCGCGTGCCTGCCAGCCTTGACCTCCCCTCCTGGGAGTGCGAGCTTGCTGTCCTGCTGGGGGCTTCGGGCGCGCCTGGGAGTCCCCAGGGCGGAGGAAACACGGGAGGAGCCAGGCTTGTGTCGGGCTCTCTTTCCAGCCTGGCGTGAGTTGGGGGCTGAGTGCCCAGCCCGCCCAGCTCCAGAGCCAGTCGCTGAGTCTTGTGTGTGCCGAGGAAGTGCACTTTATAACCAGGCACTTTGGCCCTGGCCTTAGGGCTCGGAGCGAGTGAAACCGATGAGAAACCGAGGAGCCTGGCCCGGCTGTCCTTCCCTCCCCGCCGGGGGCTGTTCGAGACTTTCTGGACAGGACTGAAAGCTGGTGAGAAGACGGCCCCACATCCTGGGGCGGGGACGAAGCAGCGACTGCACGGTGTTCTCGGTTTTCTTTTGCTGAGGGCTGTGGCCGAGGCTCCGGAAATAAGAGGGAGCCGAGGTTCCTAGCGACTGTTTCTCCACTGGTGACCCGGGAAAGCACCGAGGATGGCAGCAGGTAGAGACGGCTCCGCGCCGGAGGTGCCGCAGACGGGTTTCTGGGGGGTCTGATTGTCCAGATTCTGCCTGGGGAGGGTCGAGAGGGAGTGTTCCCGGGAGGCCCCGGCCTGAGGACTGCCTTGGAGCCCCCTCTCTTGCCAAGGGGACAGACCGAAATGCGCCTGTCAGCTCCTTCTCCGAGTAGCCGTGGTCTTGGACTCGGGGCTCCAAAGCAGAACGCTGGTGCTGGGGATTTCCCGGGGAAGGAAAGAAGGGCTGGCCAGATCCAATGTGTGGTTCCCTCCAGCGGTCCTGTTGTTCTCTTTACTGAGATTAGCCTCAAACAGATCCTTCCTGTTGTCTCTGCTTCCCTTTTCTGTGATCTCTTTACAAACTCAGACTTTACTGAGCTATCTCTAAATTCGGCACCTCTCTGGGCCTCAGTTTCCTCCTCCGGAAAATGGGGAAGGGGTTGTGGACTAGCTGGTCTCCAAACTCTTTCCAGGTTTTAATCTTGGAGCTTTGATTATTCAGCTGGGGCTGTCCACACCCCCAGCAACCTACCTCAACCACCTGTTATGGGTCAATTTTTTTTTTTTACAAACTTGGATTTCACTTGACAACTTTTAAAGTCATGTGCTTTTCTCTAAGGTGGCTTTTATGTTGATATCTGCCTAGACATTTAACTAGTCCTACTGTGTGCCAGGTACTTTTTGAAATGCTGGGAATGAAAAGACCCTCCTCCCATCATTTCCTGCCTTCAGGGAGCTCACCATATGTGGGGAGGGGACGTACACTTACAGACAGGACCAACTGTTGGTCATCTTAGAGGGAAGGGCACTGAGGACTCCGGAGGACTGGGGCAGGGTCTTGTAAGAAGGTAGGATGTTAGCAGAGATAGAAAGAAAGGAAAAGCTAAATCTGAAGTGTGGGCAGGTTGGGTCCCCTTCAAGCATTCTGTTGACCTGTCAGTGCTGTGCCAAGGAGTATGCTGGAGGTCTGTCTTGGTTTGCAGGTGGAGGATGGAAAGAAGGGAGGTAGGAAAGAACGTGAAAAGGAGGGAAACTAGAGATATCCGTTCCACTTTGGTGTGAGATTTAAATAGTTTTTGGGAGCACTCAAGTCTTCCGGGATTCCGTGTCTGACTCAAGCTCTCCAAATGAACTCCCTTCTGGGAGCTAGGTGGCACAGTGGATAGAGTGCTGGCACTGAAGTCAGGAGGACCTGAGTTCAAATCCAGTCTCAGACACTTTGCAGCTGTGCTACTCTGTGAAAGTCACTTCACCCTGTGTGCCTTAGGCTCCTCCTCTGTAAAATGATCTGGAGAAGGGAATGGCAAACCATTTCAGCGTCTTTGCCAAAAAACCCTAAACAGGATCAGGAAGAACTGGACAAGACTGAAAAAAACAAAAAACAAAAAACGTCTGAAGCACTGCTCCTGCCTTCTGCTTGCTGGTTCCTGAGCCGAGCCTTAGGAGGGTCTGATTGCTCTGTGATCTTATCTGTTCTTTGGAAAACTCCGGGTCTGCTTTTCCCCCAGGTACTGGAAGGCCCTCCCCTAGCTGGGAGTGGTGGGCAGGGAGCAGAGGAGAGTGATGCCCTATGGTGGCTGGACTTTTAGCAGGGTCTTCTTGATGTGAATCGTGTATTGATCATAGACACCAGAGCGCTTCCGAATTGATTCTCGACTGGAGGATTCTACCTCCTTTACTCCTGTCCCCAAGTTCCTGTCTCCCTCTCACCTCCGATTTTTGTGCTGTTGCTGGAAACATTCACAAATTCTACAATCATAGATTTCGGAAATAAGGGCAGCTAGGTGGCGCCATAGTGCACAGAGTGCTGGGCCTGGAGTCAGGAAGACCCATCTTCCTGAGTTCAAGTCTGGCCTCAGACACTTAAGCTGTAAGCTGTGTGATCTTGGGCAAGTCACTTAACCCTGTCTGCCTCAGTTTCCTCATCTGTCACACGAGCTAGAGAAAGAAATGGCAAACCACTCCAGGATCTCTGTCAAGAACATCCCAAATGGCGTCACAGAGTCAGACAGGACTGAAGGCTTAAGCAATAATAACAACCTCATGAGCCTGAGTGACTTGGAGGATGGTGGTGGCCTCAGCAGTAACAGGGAGAAATGGGTTCAGCCTGGGAAGCGTTGAATTTAGGAAGTCTATGGTGCATCCAGTTCAGTTTGAGAAGGGAGTTAGGGAAAGAGATTAGGACTGGATAAGCCGCTCAGACACGCATCTGTGTACACTGTAGATAATTGAATACATGGGGGATCACCAAGGGGGATAATTGAGAGGAAGAAGGAAAGAGGGCCCAGGTCAGAGCCCTGGGGCGGTACCCGCAGTGCTCGGGCCAAATTCAGACCTTTGTCTTTTAATCTCCAGCACCTGTCAGGTGATAATAATGGCTAGCATTTATTTGTTTTTATTTTATTTTTGCTAGCACTTATATAACACTTGCAAAGCAAAGCGCTTTACAAATATCATCTCATTTGGCGCCCACAACAGCACTGGAAGGTAGGTGCTATTGTCTTCATTTTACAGATGAGGAAACTGAGGCTGGTTAAGTGACTTGCCTGGCTTCATCCAGCGAAGGAAATATCTGAATCCAGATTTGAACTCAAGTCTTCTGGATCTAGGGCTCTATCCACTGAGCTGCTTCTTCAAAAAATTCAGAGTGTTTTCTTGAGTGATTTTCCCATTACAGGAAGTATCCAAGGGGTTATAGGGGCTTTTCCTGCTTGAAGTTTGATGTTACACTGGACGCCCCATAAGGCCTCTTCCAGTCTTACATTTCTGAAGAAGGAATGGCGCTCACCTTGCTTCTTTATTTGTTACTGGTTAATCCCTTACTGTGTCCTGCAGTCACCCTTTCTTATATAAACAGATTGTTTCATACAAGGAAGGTTAAGGGTAAAACAAAATAAATCCTGGAGACTGTTCTTCGCTGGGACATTCTGCCCATGGAAATGTATATGGACTGAGGAGAAGGCTTTCACTTTCCTAGTGCTCAGGTCTCTCCCTACTGTGGGTGTTGGTGTGAAGCACGAGCCACAGACATTCACGTTAGGTCCTCCTTTGTATATAAGTTGTTCCCATGTCCCAGTACCTCCATTGAAACCAGGAGCTGTTGGCTTTCTTCTGGCTCTTTGGCAGGATTCCCTTCCCTTCTCCCCAGCTTCTCCTGCCTTCTTTTCTCCTGCGTGTGTATATGTCTTTCTACTGGCTCCAGTGACATCCTGGCCATCCCCCGTGCTTGGAACGCTCTCCCTCTGCTAGTCTACCGGCCTGTCTGGCTTCCTTTAAATCCCACCTTTTACAGGAAGCCTTTGCCAACCCCTCTTCATTCTACTGCCTTTCCTCTCAATTTCCTGCTTATCCTCAGTGTAGCTCACTTTGTGTATGTTTGTTTGAATATTGTCTCCCCCACTAGACTCTAAGTTCCTTGAGGTCAGGGACTATCTTTTGCTTTTTTTAATATCCCCAGCCAGCCCTTAGCACAGTGCCTGGCACTTAATAAATGGGTATTGATGAATTGATTGAAGGGAGTGTTTTACATTTGCCCTTGTATCCCTGTCCCTTAGCATGCACAGAGCCAGGTACACAGTAGGTCTGAACAGATGCCTGTTTAATTTGAACCGGAAATCAGTACGTAAGAAGCTGGCTCATTGGCAAAACTAAGAATCTTATAAGGCTCATTGTAAATCTGGTGTGAGCCCTTCAGTGCAAAATGGTTGGGGTGGGAGGGTGGACGCCTGAGCTTCATGGAAGGGGCCCCCCTGGGATGAGTGAGGTTGTTGGTGTAATCTGCAGCCCCTTTTTGCCATTTGAGCTGGGAGATTCTCATTAGTTCTTATTTAATGGAGTAAGATTTAATTGCAGCAAACCTTTGAATCCCCAAGTAACTGAACTCAGGATTCCAACTCAAGAGTTCTTTGTGAATCACCGACCTGGGGCTGGCATTAAGTCAAAAGTGTGGTGTTTGGAAATAAAACAGTCCTTGACCTTGAGAGTATACAACATAGATGCAGGTAAATCTGGGGTGTCTATAAAATGATGTAAAATAAAAATTTCTTAAATCAGAAACTTTAAAATTCATGAGTATTCACCCAGTCAATAAGCGTTTATTAAGCACCTACTATATGTGCCAGGCGCTGTGCTGAGGCAGAAACCTGGTTCCTGCCTCCAGGGGCTCCCAGTCTAATGAAGGAGATAATCTGCAAAGAGCTTTAGGCAGAATCCCTCGGAGACAATCAGTAGATTACCCACAGAGTAAGCATTTCACAATTACATTTCTAGTCTGTGGCCTGTGACCAGGAAGTGGGATTATCATTTTTTCCCCTCCAAATTCCAGTTCCTCCAATAAATTGAGCCTGGCTTTCAGGTCGGGTTGCTGTGACAGACTGAGATAGACAGCAGGTGGACCTTTCCTTCCCAGTCTTCGATGCCCTCCTTCCTTGGGATCGCTGCCTCTACATTTAATTTAGCCACGTGGGCAGCCAGGAGATCCCACTGAAGCTGCCAGCCTCTCCCGAGTCAGCACTTGGGGAAGGCCTCGTTTCCTGGGGTCCATTCATCAGAGGGTGCTGGGGGGGCTTCCCATCATAGGGCGAGGTACCTCTTACTGGGAGGAGCCACAGCTTGGCCGCTTCCTCCCATGAGTAAAAATGAAACAGATTTTCAAAGCAAGGGCCCTCTGTGGCCTTTCAGCTTAGGCAGGACTTCTCATCTTGTCGCTCCAGCAAACCGATATGAAGTTGGCCTTGTGGTCTGACATTTGTGAGATGGGTATGCCCCTTAGCCTCAAATACTTCCTAGCTCTGTGACCCTGCACAGGTTATCTGACCTCTACCCCAGTTTTCTCATCTGTGAAATGGGGATAATAATAACCCCTGCCTCCCAGGGGGGTCAAATCAGATGGCATGTGTGAATTACTTTGCAAACTTAAAGTGCTGTATGTGCTAGCCGTGATGATGGTGATACCTGTCTGTCCTGTGATGTCGCACACCTCAAACCAAGGGGTCATAGGAGTGTCATTAGGCTGGAATGACAGAAGGGAAGTAAATTCCCTGTTGTTGATGTTTTTCTAGCAGATGTCTTGAGGTCACGCACAGAAAGCATTTCTTCGGCCTGCTCTGTGCCCCACGGTGCTGGGCCCTGAGGATGCAAAGACAAAGAATAAAATGACCTCTGCCCTCGAGGAGCTTACGGTGTATTGGGGGAGGTAATATGTTCTTTTCGTGTATATATGCATACACACATAATTATTTGAAGTAAATACAAGGTAAACAAGTTGGGTTTTTTGGAGGGCACTGGGAACTAGAGGGAGGTTAGGAAAGTCTTCAAATGGAGAAGGTAGCTCTTGGGCTAAAGTTTGAAGGCCGCTAGAGATTCTTTTAAAAAAAATAAATTGCTATTGATTTCTTGTATTTATATCACATGTACTTCCAGAAGTCAACTAGGTGGTGCAGTGCACAGAGCCCTGGGCCTGGAAGACCTGAGTTCGAGTCTGGCCTCAGATACTTACTAGCTCTGTGACCCTGGGCAAGTCACTTAACCTCTGTTTACCTCAGTTTCCTCATCTGTAAAATGAGCTGGAGAAGGAAGTGGCAGATTACTCCAAGCAAATCCGAAATGGGGTCATGAAGAGTTGAACACAACTGAATAACAAAAACAAAAATGTTGCCGGAGTCTGCTTCACCCCTCTCTCTTCCAGCAGATATCTCTGAGGATGACCCCGTCATGCATTACTAACCTACAAAGTTGCCAGTTCTGGCCGCATGTTCCCTGTCCCGTCTCTGCCAAGATGGCGGGTGGGAGGATGTTGCTTCCCTGGGGTCGAGCTTGGTCATTATAATGTTGGAATTTATTGTTTTGTTGTCTTTCTCCCATTTGTTTTCTTGTAGCCATTGTATTTATTGTTTTTCTGACTCTGCATCAGTTCATATACGCAGAAGCCGGAGGATTCCACGAGGCCTTCATGAGTAGTACCTGGCGTGAGGGGACAGCGAAGGCAAAGGTGTGGAGGCAAGAGATGGCGTGTTGTATAAGAGACATTAGGAATCCTTATTCAGTCAGCTCAGAGAGCCTCTGCTTCTGTGAAAGACTTAGGTGAAAAGTAGAAAAGCAGCTCTGTGGCCTTGGGCAAGCCACAGATGTGGCTTTGCTCCCCCTGCACTTCATTCTGTAAGGCTACAGTCCTATGAAAGGGGGCTCCTCAGGGCCCAGGCTTAGGAGTTTGCTTTTGATCTCGGGGGCAATGGAGAGCTGCTGAAGAGTATTGAGCTGTGGGGAGGAGCCTGATGAGATCTGTCCTGGCTTGTGGCAGCCTTTTAGCTGGCATCTCAAAGCCTTTGTCACCTGGGAGCCTGGTTTCTGTTATTTGTCCATCACCGTTCTCCACATCACTTACAGTCAGTCAGATAGGGCCTTGTGGGACGGTGCTTGGAGCCCCAGATTTGGGGTTAGAGGACCAGGCTGGGCATCCCAAGCCCTGCATTTACCACCGGAGTGATAATGATGATAATAACTAGGATTTGCATAATGATTTAAAGTTTGTTCTTTAAGGGAAAATGCTTGACACATAACAACCCTGGGAAGTAAGTGGTTTCTCCACCTTCATTTTACAGGTGAGGAAACAGGCTGAGCAAGGTAAAAGGACTCACCCAGGGTCACACAGCTAAGTGAATGAGGTAGGACTGAATTTGGGTCTTCCTGACTCTCCCAGGTCCCTAGCTGTGTGACCTTGGGCAATTCATTTTGTCCTGTGCCTCAGTTTCTCCTATAAAATGTTGGAGTAGGACTACATCATATCCAAAAGTCCTTCTAGCCCTTAAGACAAACACCTGAACTCATGACCCTACAAGAGCATTCCCTGAGCAAACAGGGTATTGATTGAGTTAAAAGGGAGGTGGAAAGGACAGCCTTGCCCTCAGACTCGGCAGCATGGGGCACCACACAGAGGACCAGGCACATTGAGCGGTCTCTGGGGCCGATCCGTGTTGACTCTGGCTAAGCCATTGTGTAAAGCTGATAGAGCGTGCCCTTGTTGACTCCCATGAATATGCTTAAGGAAGACAATCTCTGAGCAAAGTTCCCTGACTTTTATCTGTCTCCCCTCGCTCCTTCCCTAAAACAAACAAACCCCTTGAAATGTTAAAAATTTCTCTTTTGTTGGGCAGGGAGCATATGGGATGAGGTAGATTAGTGGGTCAACCTTAGGGGTGTGCCTTAGACTACATGGATGCTGAGTGAGGTTCCATTGGGCACATCACTTATCCCCCCTAGCCTCAGTTTCCTTGTTTGTAAAGTGAGAGGATTGGACTTAATTATCTCTAGTTGTCTCTCACAGCTCTAAATCTATGGTCTCTCCATCTCTGGCATTCTGTGATTCTCTAATAGTAGTCATAACAACTTATATTTATATACTACATACTGTGTCAGGTGGTATGGTAAGGACTTTCTAAATCTTCACAATAACCCTGTGAGGTAGGTGCTATTAGTGTCCCCATTTTACAGTTGAGGACACTGAGGCAAACAGAGGTTAGGTGACATGCCCAGGCGCACACACATAGGAAGTGTTTGAGGCTGCATTGGGACAGCCCAGTGCTACTGTACCACCTAGCTGCCTCCAGATTAGGGTAAGAGATACACACTTAGGCCTTGGAAAGAATGAGTGAGAAGGAGCAGAAAACTAGAAAAAGAATTTAAGAGGAAGCGAATTGCACCCTTTTTTTCTGTTGGAAAAAAAGGTTTTTTTGGAAGTTTTCAGTTGGAGGACATAAGAAATGAGAAGGGGAAATGTGGTGAGCTGAGGGGTCAGGACACAGCCTAAGGAGGCCGCACCAGGACACTCAGCATACGTGGCTGTGAAGGAAAGGGGATGGGCTGCAAAGTCAGCGTAGTGTGGGGAAGGCCAGCCCGATCTGCCTTGAGTGTGGATTTCAAACCCTGATTTTCGAGTCTCGGGGCATGAGTTTGAATCCTGTCTCTACTGCTTAGTCCCAGCGTGACCTAGGCAGGAAACTTCGGGTGCGCATCCTTGGCTGTTGAGGGAAGGGGCCTGGGCCCTTCCAGGCCGAAATCTTTGATCCTGTGATTTAGGGATAGGTTCCTACGCCTGGCTGTAGGCCCTTGGCCAAATGACTTCAGCTCCAGAGCAGTCAGAATTCGTTAAGATCCCACTACGTGCCAGGCACTGGGAATACAAAATGAGACATTTATCTTATAACGAAGCCTCACTGCTCTGATGTCATGTTATCACAAGTGTCGTGTTTAGGGTTGTCGGGACGGGTAGTTAAATCATGCATTAATGCGTGAATTCACCCAAACAGCAGGCCTTCTGTGAGCTTCTGCCAAGGCTGTGAAGGGGCAAAGACAGAAAAGAAAAACATCCCCCTTTCCTTCTCTGTAAAATCACAGTACTGTTTGTTCTTCAGCATCACCGGGGTGTCATCAAATCCAAGATGATCAGAAATCCGAGTTATTTTCATGTTCTTTTCTCAGCTCCCCAGTATTCAGTCAGCAAGGGGGTGCAGAGGATAGAATGCTTGTGAGCTGTGTGACCTTGGACAAATCACTAACCTCTCTCAGCCCCAGTTTCTTCATCTGTAAAATGGGACAGAAGCAGTGCCGACCTCACAGGGTAGCTGTGAGGATGAGATGACTAAATGGAGGTAAAGTGCTTTTGTTAACCTTAAAGCCTGATGTGAACACTGTCGTGGTCATGATCAGCACCACGGCCAGCTTGGTGAATTACTGGACCCTGCCATGGGGTCTGTGGAGTGTGATGAGATCTTGACATTGGACCATATGAAGGCTACTTGAAGGACTGGGAGGCGTTTAGCCTCTGATGGAGAAGATGTAGAGAGACGTGATTGCTGTGTCCAGTTGTTTGTCCAGTAGAATAGAATAGGGGGTTGGGATTAGACTGTTTCTGTCTGGCTGCTGAGGGCAGAGCTTGATGCGATGGGAACACTCCAAACTCAGATTCCTGTTAGGGAAAAGGCTGGGGGGCAGTGTTGTCGAGGAGACACGTGCTCCAGCACAGTGTGTGTGCTGTGAGGCTCCTTCCTGGGGATCAGTCACCAAATCACACAACAAGAGCAGTCGCTTGGCCTCTGTTTGAAGACCCCTCAGGAGGGGCATTCTGGGATTCTGGCAATCCTCTGGTAAGGGGGGGATGCATCATCTAGCCCAGCCTCCTCATTTTACAGATGAAGAAACTGAGGTCTTGAGAGGCCACGCATCTTGCCCAAAGTCACAGAAGGAGGGATTAAGTGGCATCTGACTTAATCCAGCCCGCTTCCCATTGCAGTTTGAAAACTGAGAGGATTCCAGAGATGGATGAAGTGACTTCCCCCTAGACCCCATAGTCAGCAAATGGCAGAGCCAGGATTGAAGCCCGGAACCGTGGGTTTGTCTTCAAAGCCTCTAGTAAGGGAGCGTCTGAATGCCTTGAGGTTCCAGCTCTGTGGTCTGTCGCGTCTGTCTTGGAACTCAGGATCTTGCAAGGGTTCCTTTCACTGTTTCAGGGCTCCCGTGGCACCGTGGAGTGGGCGGCATGACCTTGGTGTGAGGAAAGGACAGGACGGTTGGGGCTTGGCTTTGCACTGGCTTCCCCAAACTCCCCGAGCTTTCACGCCCTGCTGGTCTTCTTCCTCCTTTGTGCTTAAGGCTTAAGGAGGTCTTTGAGCCCTGCTTCTGTCAGGGGTGCAGAAATGGCAGGCCGGACTTCCAGAGTGAAAGTGACTCGAGAAGAGTAGAAGAAAGTCCTGCCCCTGTTCTGCATCTAAAAAAAGTCAGTGCCTTTCCCTTCTTAGTGTGTTCGCTTTTCCTCCAGAATGGATGAGGCTCGGTGGAAGGAGCCGAGGGGGCTTGGCTTAGCCAGGCACACCAGCCGTGTTCAGTCACAGGCAGGGCCCTCCCGGAGAACAGGATTCGCCTTGTTCTGCCTGGCTTCAGGAGCAGGACGGATGGGTCCGAATTGCTGAGAAGCTACTTCTGGCTTTAGGGAAGGAACCATTTCCTACCAGAGTTAGCCCCAGGCTGAACGGGCTCCCTCGGGACCACTGGGTTCTGCCTCTGTGGGGTCTTCAGGAGAGGTTGGGGGAGCGTGTCCCCTAGGTGGGGAATCTTTTTTAAGTGTGACTTGGACTGCGTGTGCGTTGGGGTTCCTACTTGAAAATTCCGCGATTCTGTGCTCTCGCCTGCGTCAGACATCTACCAAATGTTGCCGGGAACCTCAGACTAAGAACGATGTAGCTTGCCTCCCAGTGGGGTACCTGGACATCTTCCCATCCCGAGCCGCCCAGAGAAGTCGTGGAAGCTCTTCCCTGGCAGCCCTGAGGACCTCCCAGAATGGACAGCTTAAGTCTGAGCTTGTAGCCTGGACTGAGAATTCTTTCCGCCTTAGATGGGCCCCTGGGGAGCTTACGGTATACATGGGGGCTTCTCTGGAAGGCAGTCAGAATCTGATTTACGTGGACCACGCTCTTGTGAACCTTTGCCATGGAAGCCATGCCGGGTTTGGAGAGGCAGCCCTAGCTCTGTCACTCGTTGGGTGACCTTGGCCAGGTCACAGCGTTCAGAGCCTCAGTTTTCTTGTCTTTCAAACGAGCTTGTTGGCTCTCCAGAGGTGTCTTCCAACTCTAGCTCTCTGACACTGCCATCCTGAGCCTTGGGCAGGCTGCCTGGCTGCTGAGTCACCGTTTACACCCCTGGCACCACTTACAAATAAATGGACCTCAAGGAGATTTCCATGGCCAGGTCCTGAACGTGATCTCTGCCCACTTCAGTTGTCCAAGCATTTTATCTGAGTCTCCTTTGCCCCATCCTGCTCTCCCTCTCTTGTATTTATTTCCCCACATATTTGCTGTTCCCTCTTCCCAACAGACTGTAAGTGTCTGGAAGGCAGGACCTGGGATTTGAGGGGGGAGCTTTTTGTCTTTCTGTTTACTGGTTTGTGTAGGAGTGAGGGGTAGGTGATGAGTCAGTGCTGGATTTTGGTTTGAAATGGTGCTTGGCAAAGTTAAATCAGCAGTCAACAAAGTGAATCAGATCCTCGGGCTGCGGGACTTTGAATGGTGCTGTGAAGGAGAGGCTTGCAGAGCTTAGACGCTGGGGAGGCTGCTGGCTGCCTGAGACCGCAAACCTCATTTTCCCCCTTGTTGACCTGATGCCGGACTGTTTAGAAAGACGGCCATGGCCGTGGGCAGGCTCCTGTGCCCACCAAGCTGGCGGCAGAGTCCCCCAACTCGGGGAGAGGTTTATGGTTGAGGGAGATGGGAGGAGGCCAGATCGCAGCTGTTCAAAGGGACACCTTAATGGAACCTGTCAGCCGGCACCTTCTATGCCTGAGGCACTGGGCTGGGGTGGGAAGCGAGAAGAGAAAATGGAACAGTCCGCTGCCCTCTAAGGAGCTACATTATATCATTGGAAACAGCGTGGAGGCGCCTGTGTAGACAGAAGAAACTGACATAGGATATGAGGGAGGGGCTGTGTGGACTGAATGAGCCCCTGAGGTCCCCTGTAAGAGGGGAGGTGGTCCTTGAGCTGAGCTGTGCGGGAAGCTGGGGATTCCAGGAGCTAGAAGTCAGGAGGAAGGGTGTATCAGGCCACTGGGACCGCCCTGCACAGGCTAGGAGGCTGGAGAAGACTATACAATAAGTCTGCGAGGTAGGGAGGAGCCAGATTAGGAAGGACGTGTCTTTTGGTGTGGATCATCCTTTAATTCGGAGTCAGTAAAGTGCTTTGCCAGTCTTAGAGCACCCTGTAGGTGCCAGTTCTGTCGTTGGGTCTGAGGATGACGGGTTCAGGCCACTGAGAACAAGGTTAAGAGTCACTGAGGCAGGGCACTCTCTCTCAGCCTGTACCGTGGGAGGGAGGGCCCCCATCAGGGAGGTCCCAGGTGCTTGGGGCCATTTGAGTAACCCCTTAAATAGTGTGTGTGTGTGGAGGGGGCTTTTCCCAGTCATTTTCCTGCATTTATGTGGATGTGAAATTGACATTCTCAAAGCGTGTCATCCATACCAGGGAAGCGTCCCCGGCCCTGCTGTAGATGGAAAAAAGAAGCTGGGATCTGCGCTGATGGTAGTGTCTGCGGGGGTCCTGAAACTCACCGGGAAGCCGAGTGAGTGGTGCCCTGAGGGCGTGTTCCTTCCTGCTTTTCAGGGGGAAACTTCTGCTAGTGACTCACTTTGGCATGGGCAGAGCAGACCAGGCTGCCTCTGTGTAATTACAGTTAGGAGGGAAACTTACTAATTCGTACTGTACTAATCGGCACACCCTATAATTCTCCTTTAAAAGAAACAAGCCGCCGAGAAACTCTGCAGTCACATACTTTTTTTTATCTTTTCTAGACCGAACTTCAGACTCAAGTCTTTCAGGGGTTGTCTCTGTCCCTTTCCCCTTCTCTCTTTCTGTCCTTTTCCCTGCCCCTCTTCCTTCTTTCTTTTTTTTTCTCCCTCCTTTCCTTCTCTCCCTCCCTCCCTCTATTATTTCCTTCTCCCCTCCCTCCTCCCTCCCTCCCTCCTTCCTTCCTTCCTTCCTTCCTTCCTTCCTTCCTTCCTTCCTTCCTTCCTTCCTTCCTTCCTTCCTTCTTTCTTTTTCCTCCCTCCTTTCCTTCTCTCCCTCCTTCCATTCTTTCTTTCTTTCCTACCTCTCTCCCTCCATTCTTTCCTTCTACTCTCCCTCCCTCCCTCCTTCCCTCCCTCCCTCCTTCCTCCTCCTTCCTTCCTTCCTTCCTTCCTTCCTTCCTTCTTCTTCCTTCCTTCCTTCCTTCCTTCCTTCTTTTTCTTCTCCCTCCTTTCCTTCTCTCCCTCCCTCCCTCTATTCTTTCCTTCTCTCCTGCCCTCCCTCACTCTATTCTTTCTCTCTCTCCTCCTTCCCTCCCTTCTCCAAGGTCTCTTTGGGCTCCAGGGTTCTGGGAGCCTTGGAGGGTGGTAGCAGGAAGCCGGATCATTGCTTTCAAATGTGCCGGCCCCGTACTGAAGTGCACCCACTGGCCAGGGCATGTGTAGGGCTTCCCTTGGGCAGTCTCCTAGGTTTTCAGAGGAGCTGACGCTGAAGTGGTCTTGGACTCCGGCGGTCATTCAGGAAGATTCCTCCAGACCCTTTCTCAGGGTCCAAGGGGACTCAAATCAGGCAGAGGCTGGTGGGTCACATCCTGCCTTCTGAGCGCTTCCCCAGAAAGGGAGGGCTGATGTAAACCATCCAATGGCTCTGATGGAAATTGCACCAAAGTAGGACGCTAATTAACAGCAGCAAAGAGAAGGCGGTTGGCATCAGGGCCAGGATGGCGGGAGCTGGAAAGCCCCGGAGGCCTGGCTGGCAGCGGCAGGTCTGATGCCCTAGCTGTGGGGTCTGAGTTCCGGTTCTCCTCTGAGGTGTCGGTGAACATCTCTGAAACCTAGTTCTCTTCATGTGCAACATGAGGACATTGGACGAGATGGCTCAGGGGCCCTTTTTAAATTTCCAGATCAGTGACTCCGAATCTCTGTAGCAAGTATCTGTCTTAGCCTTTGAGGGGCAGGACAGAGTCCTTCCAGGCAGGGGCATTGCAGAAACGGGCACTGACGGGTCTAGAGTGGCGTGTTTGGGTGGAGATGACGGACTGGGCCTCCTGGGTGGCCGGATTAATTCGGTCACTCGCCTGGAGGTGAGAAGATGAAGGTGGGCCAGGGTATGTTGGAGGAGCCAGTGTGACTGGAGTCCGAGTGTTTGTAGAGACAAGTTGGAGGAAACCGAGTCCCTGTTTCCAAACGTGGACCTCCTTGGGGATCTGAGTAAATGTTGACTCATAACCCGGAATTCAGCTTGGGGGCATGGAAGAGCTGCATGCAGAAGGTTCTGACTTTGCTTGTCCATCCAGTCACTGAGGCAGGCCATGGAATGGGTGGACCTGGGTTCAAATTCTGTCTTTGATGCTTAAGAGCTGTGTGACCCTGGGCAGATCACTTCAGCTCTCTGGGGCCCAGTGTCCTGTCTGGAAAATGGGTATCATAATCCTGGTGGCATTTACCTGGCAGGGCTGATAGAGGCTCAGAAGACATAAGAATGTAGATCAAAGCCCTTTGTGACCCTTCAGTGGCTAACGTTTTAGAATACTTAAACTATAATAATTACATAAAAGCATCAGCTGATGATGATGTCTGAGATGATAAAGATGAGCACTGACATTTATAGGGCACCTACTGTGTGCCCGGCACTGTGCTAAGTGCTTTACAGTTATCTTATTTGGTTCTCTCAACAAGCCTGGGAGGGAGGTGCTATTATTTTTCCCCATTTCACGGATGAGGAAACTGAGGCCCATAGCAGTTAAGAGCCTGGCCCTGGCAGAGAGGTCCCCTCTCTGCAAAGCAGTGGAGGGAGGATGTGCCGATGTTATTTAAAAACGTCAGTGTCTCAGGATACCTGTTTTGATTTCAGGCAGCTGCAAAAATAATCCATGTATGTGAAGTGCGCACAAAACTTGAGCATTGGAGTGATGTCGGCAGTTATGAAGAGCTAGGATTTGTATAGCACGTTGGGGTTTACAGAGCACTCTATTTAGGTCATTTGGTCTTCACAATAACCCTGGGGGGTAGGTGCGATAATTATCCCCTTTTTACAGAGGAGGAAACTGAGGTTGAAAGAGGTGAGGACAGCCTAGGGGACAGGTAACTTCCAGTGTCGAGCAGGGCTTGTATTTTCTCATGGAGGCATTAGGGAGCTGGTGAAGTTTCTAAATAACAGAGTTGGGGCTCAAACCCAGAACCTCTGGCTCAGCTCTGCCCTGCTCGGGGGCTCCCTCCCACCCTGGCTCTGGTGCAGAATGCAGCTGTCTCCAAATGGCCGGAAATCCTCCTCTTGGGATTCTCGTTTAAAACCAGTCCGTTCTGGGCCACGTGATACAGATCATAATCTCTGGTGACTGGTTCTGTTTACTCCCAGGAGCTGTTTGTTCCAGGCTTGAGAAACTTGATGGTCGAGGATGTGGAGGTGGTTTGTTTTTCCCCCACGACAAACGTGAGCGAGACTTGGCCGCGGGTGCTCTTCCAGAGCATCTTTGCAGAGACGCTGGACATCAGGACGAAGGGGGCTCGTGGAGAGAGAGCCTGCCTGTGTGTCTTGTGCGTTCTGCTGGAATGATCCAGAGAGGAGTCCAGAATGCCGGCTCCTGGTCCGGCAGACTTTGAGCTGAAGGCAGCAGTTTCCTCTTTAAAAGTGTGTACAGAGGCAGAGGTGAAGCTCATTTGGAAAAAGGGCAGTTTGATTGTCGCAAGACTGAGGAGGCTTTCTTATGTGTGGGGGTGACTTTGCTCCCCCTTGGCTGATCTCGAAGGTCAGGTCTGTTGACTTTTTATGACTTGACCCGGAAGAACAAGTAAATGAGAAGTTAGAAAATATCCGTTTCTCCATCGGATTTCCCAGGACCTGTATTATTCCCTTAGCTGTTATTGGCTCAGGGCTGTATCATGGTGGGCAGTCAAGCAAAAACCTGTTGGTTGATTGAATGAACAGGCAGTGTGTCTTACTGACGACCTGAGTTCATACCCCCACTTTGGTACATGTGTGATGTGAGAAAAATCACTTCTGTCTCTGGCCTCAGTTTTCCCCTCCTTGAAATAAGGGGGTGGTCCCTTCCCATTCTAGAGTGAGGATGCTATGTTAACAAGTCAGTCAATCAGCAGGCATTTCTAAGTGCCTGCTGTGTGTCGGGCACTGTGGTAAACTTTGGGTGTACAAAGAAAGGCAAAAACCAGTCTCTGCTCACGTGGAGTTTCTAATCCAGTGTGCAAACAGGTATGTCCAAGAAGATCCAGGCAGTATAAAAATGGAGGTCATTTTATGACACAGGAGAAGGCATGAGAATTGAGGGAGTCTGGGAAAGTCTTCTCAGAAGGTGAGATTTGAGCTGAGTCTAGAAGGGCACCAGTGGAAGAGGTGAGGAGGGGAGAGGATTCTAGGCATGGGAAACGGCCAATGAAGATATGGACGGAGAGTCTTGGGCAACAAGGAGCAGTGGTGCCCCAGGATTACAACTTATGTGGGAGGGAGTTAGGTCTAAGGAGACTGGAAAGGTAGGAGAGGGCCACGGTGTGAGGGCTTGAAACAGCCAGCAAGATTCCTCGCTGAGCTCCCTTTCTGTCTTTAGAGCCTTGCTGTCTTGGAAATTGAGGTCAACCTCCTGGTTGGAGTCATCATTCTGCCTCACTGCACTGAGAGAGGCCTTGGTCTTTGCATCCTTCCCAGACTTTTTCTTTTTTTTTTTTGGGGTGAGGCATTCAGGGTTAAGTGACTTGCCCAGGGTCACACAGTGTCAAGTATCTGAGGCTGGATTTGAACTCAGGTCCTCCTGACTCCAAGGCCGGAGCTTCCCAGACTTCTTTCCAACATGTTGGCATTTCATTTGGTCTGCTTGGAACCCAAGCAGTTCTTGCTCCTTGAGCATGGCCAAGCTGGAGATAAGTACTCTAAGGTTTTCCATGTGAAGATAACCACTGAGAGATAGATCTGTTCCTCTTCATCCCACAAACATTTGCCGAGGTGTCTACTCTGTGCTCCGTGTCAGGGAAGATCGCCAGGAACTCACTGTCTCGTCAGTTCCAGACCTTCTGTGTGTGAGTCACAGCCAAGGAATGCTGGGGCTGCCATCAGGAGTTGACTTTACCCCCAGCAAACACTTAGGGAGCACCTCTAGGAAAAGTACCCGCTGATAGCGGCGTACAAACAGAAAGGGACCAGGTGAGGTGTGTCAGTGGGAGCTGGCACGCTTAGATTTCTTATGCTGCTGCTTCTGCCGCTGCCTCTTTTAGTCCTCGTGCCTGGAACCCTACCGAGGGCGGGTTTTAGCTCTCATTGCTATGGCTAGGAGATTCATTCATCACTGGCAGCTGTCAAAGAAAGCCTCAGAGAGGGAGGCTGGTCTGGAAAGAGGCCAGCTCCTTAAGAGTTAATAGACCAAGGCCTGACTCAGACAGTTGTGTGACCTTAGGCAAATTACATCGCTATGGGGCCTCAAGGTAATAATACCTGTTCTCCACCTCCCTAGGGTTATCAGGAAGGAGCTGCTTTACAAACCCTAATAATACTAACAACTGACCTTTCTCCAGTGCTTTGGAGTTTACAAAGGACTTTACATCCATTCTATCATTAATTAAACCCAACGGGCAACCTTGTGAGAAAGAACCCTCAGTATTCAGAGGCAGCTCATGGTAGTAGATGGAGCCCCAGCCGGGAAGCTAGGAAGACCGTGACTTCAGGTCCCACCTCTTACTGTATGACCTCAGGCAAGCCAAAGAGCCTCGGTCTGCCTCGGTTTCCTCATTTTACAAATAGGGATAACAATAGCATTTGTCTCACAGGGCCATTATTAAGACCAAATAAGAGAACTTCTGTAAAGTGCTTTGTAAATGGTGGCCATTATTATCATTATCATTATTACTACTACTGCTATTATTTTGTTCTCATCTTACTTTTCATGGAGTTCAGATGAGTCCTAGAAAAGTTGCTACCCAACTTTTGTGCGTAATGCCGGGTGGACCTTTGTGCAGATGGATTAGAGTAATTGATTTTTGTAATTGGGTAGAATTGTTGGCATGCAAACTCAACACAACGGAATTTTGATGAAAATGTATCGTAGGTGGCCCGCAACTTCTGCTCCCCATGAGGTTGGGGTTTCTTTAAGAGCTTTTCTTTCTGTGAGTGTTTGACGTGGCCATCTTCAGCCTTTTCTGTGGCTCTGGCTTACCTCTGGGTTGTCCTTTGTCATTTAAGGCCAGTTGTGCGTACACTTTTTATGAAGGTTTTTCTATGGAATTAACTATAGTGGTGGGGGGTCCTTAAATTGAAGGACTGAACCCCACCTCAGGGGGCATTAAAAGTGCTTTCCTGTCATAGATCCGGGGAGGCAAGCAGCCAGCACACCTTGTTCTGTCACGTCTGAGTCTTCATGACCCCGTGGATCACAGCCTGCCAGGCCCTTCTATGCTTTGCTGTCTCTCAGTCTGTCCAGGTTCCTTTTCATTGTTTCCATGACACTCTTTGTCCGTCTCATCCTCTGCCGTCCCCTTTTCCTCTTGCCTTCAGTCTTTCCCACCATCAGGGTCTCTTCCTTTTTTTTTTTAAATTTATTTTTTATTTGTTTTTTTTCCTCAGGGTCTTTTCCAGTGAGCCCTGTCTTCTCATTCATTATTCTGATCCGCGCTTTTCACAACTGAAGAAGTAACTGCGTTGGGGCTGGCAGGGTTACATCATGAGTTGGTCAGCCAGGATGCCCGCCCGGTCCCCATCTTGCCTCAGGGCCCTCTCCTGTCGCTTCTGCCCCCACTGGCAAGGACTATCTTTTGCCCTTTTTTTGTGTCTCACGAGCTTAGCACAGGGGCTGCAGCACAAGTAGGTTTTAGTAAATGTTAGTTCACTGCTTCAGGAGATGCTTGGTTGATGTTACTGGTTCAGATGACTTTGTTTGCCCCTCTCTCCCCCAAGCATTCCTGCTGATTGCTCCACCAAGGTTGGGTTTTGTGTAGAAGTTACCTCTGCTCCTTTTGTTTGCTAAGAGAAGCATTGTACTTAGAGCAGATGCAGTAGAGAGACCCCAGGAGTCTCCAGACCATCAAACCTTTGCTCAGGCTTCCTGGGATTCTCTCAGAATCCTTGGCTACCTTCAGGGCCCATCTTAGGGGCCACCTCCTACAGGAAGCCTTTCCTGGTTTGTTTATTAATGCTTGGCTCCTCCTCAGTGGATCTCCTTTTATTTCTCATTCAGTCAGCAAACATTTTTAGGGGCCCACTATATCTTGTCCTAAGCCCTTGGAGATAAAGGGAAAGGCAAAAGGGAGTCCCTGCCCTCTGGGAGCTTCTTATCTGGTTGATAACATAGAAACATCTGTTCAAACAAGATATATGGGGTCCTGGATAACGTGGAGATAATCACATGGAGAAAGCCCTAGCTTTATAGAGGGGTTGGAAAAGGCTGCTTGTAGGGGGTGGGATTTGAGTTGTGATTTGAAGGAAGCCGGGGAAACCAGTAGACAAAATGAGGAGGGCGAGCCTTCTAGGTGTGGGGCACAGCCAAGACAAATGCACGGAGTTGGGAGATTGGTTCCTGGAATGGTCAAAAAGCCGGTGTCACTGGATAACAGAATATTTTGGGGTCATGAGAAGGGGGCGGGGCAGATGTAAGGTGTAAGACTGGAAAGGTAGGGTGGGCAGGTTATAGATGCCTTTGACTGACCAGACGTGGTCCTAGATCACTGTTTATGCTGTCTTATCTCACACTTTCATCATCTGTAGTTTTGATACTGGGGTCCAAATGGATTGTTTGTCCCCCACTCCCACTCTTCTTCCTTCCCTACCTCCCAGGAGATCTGTTCTGTGTCCAAATCCTTGATCACACACACTGTTCCCAGCCTTAGAGCACCTTCTGTCCTGAGCTCCCAGGTTACGTCTGCCATGGTGCCCTGGCCCCCTCTTTAAGGATGAGGGGCTTCCTTCATCATGTTAACTCTTAGAGACTTTGTGTGACCGAGGCAGTAGGTGCTTAGTAAATGATAATCAGTTCACTGAATCCTAGCCTGAATTCGAGTCTGGATCGCAAGGACTAAGGGTCTTGATTGTGGCTAAGAAGAACTACCAGAGAAGAGGCTGCCTCAGATGAGGCCCTGGGGCTCTGGGGCAACAGAGGCCGCAGGACAGAAGCTTTGTGAAGGAGGCAGGAGGCAAGAAGTAGAAGGATGAACGTGGTGTCTGGCCTTTCTCGATTCATTTCTTTTTCAAGATGAGAATTTGTTTCAGTGTGTGTTTGATTCAGAGAGAGTGCTGGCCAAAGCGCTCTTGGTTTCTTTGGAAGGTTAAATTCTTCTGCCGCCCTTCAAGGCTGGATGGTGAGCCTCTCATGCTGGTCACTCTCTGCCTCCATGGACCGTTTGGGAGTCGGAGGGTTCCCGCTGCGTTCTTAGGAAATGATTATAAATGAGCACGACGAGCCTCCCGGATTGTGGCTGGCGAACATCTCTCTGGCTCCCAGGTTTCTTCCCACTGCCGGCTGAACCCGCAGATAATTGACCTGATGCCTACAGCGTGTCTCAAGACGAGGCCGCAAGTCCCATTGAGGTCAATTATTAGATATCCAGTCCCACAGTTACGGAGTGTTTATAGTGGAAGGTTTTGCATTTCATGGGTCCTCTGGCATGGGGCTGAGCACAACAATTCATTAGGCCAGCCTAGGGAGACACACACTGTTGCCCGGGGTTAATGATGGGCTCAGCATAGACTACAGCCAGGAAGCTGGGATCCAGGTTGCTGGCCTCCAACATGGCGGCAGCTTGCTGAGTCAATTGCATTTCTTTAGGAGCGCGGATAAATCACCCTGTGTTAAAGTTGGTTTGAGGACACACTGGCCCTGGTATGACGGTATGTGGCTGATGTGTGCTGTGCAGTGTGTTGGGTAGAGGGCTGGCCTCAGAGTTGGGCAGACCTGAATTCAGATCCAGCCTTGGCTGAAGCTTTCAGTGCCTTAGACAGTCCTCCAAGACCCTAAGTCACACAGAGCAGGAGCTGTTCTACACTGGGGAAGGGATATTCCGTTCTTGGATCTCCCTCTCCTGGATGAAATCGCATGTCTGGACCAGGGAGAGGGGCCCCCGCAAGCTGTGAAGGTTTCCCAGCCCCGGACCAATGCCCGCTGCATTGTTAACGTTTGTTAACTATTAACCTGTGTTGGGAGCTTGTCTGCCCCAAATGAGTGCACAGATCACCTGTCAGTTAGTTCAAGGAATTGTGGGATTGATTTATTGCTGTAAAAGAGCATTGGCCTTTGGGCTAGAGGCCTGGCTCCAAGTCTTGACTTTACCCCTTGCAGTGGGCGTGACCTTGGGCAGGTCCCCTAACCTCTGAGCCACACTTTCCTCATCTGTACATGGGATTAAGAATAACAATACCAATCATAATAAATAGCTGCCTTTATGCACTTTATCACCTCATTTGATCTGCACAGCCTCCCTGTGAGGGAGGTGTTATTATTATCCCCGTTTTCTTTTTTGTTGTTGTTTCTTTTTTTTTGCAAGGCAGTCAGGGTTAAGTGACTTGCCCAAGGTCACACAGGTAGTCAGTATCATGTGTCTGAGGCCGGATTTGAACTCAGGTCCTCCTGACTCCAGGCTCAATGCTCTATCCACTGAGCACCCAGCTGCCCCTATTATCCCCATTTTCCAGATGAGGGAACGAAGCCACATAGAGGTTAAGTCACTGGCCCGTGTTCACACAGCTGGTGTGTAAGACTAGATTTGAACTCAGGTCTTCCTGACTGCAGGTCCAGCACTCTAGATGCTGCGTCACCTAGCTGCCAGAAAACCCTCCCCACAGACGGCGGGGAAAGTGCTTTGAAAACCTCGAGTTCTGGGCCCTCGATCAGTGCCTTGCACATAGCAGGCCCTCGCTTCACATCATTCTACAAACACCAGTCACCTGTGTGCCTTCCCTGGGAATGACCAAAGGCTTGGCCACGCGGTAGTGAAGCGGTGTCATTTTCTTAAGCTGACATTCCCCCTGTTGTGTGTGTGTGGCCGGCCTGCCTGCCGGTGATGATCGTGGGTACTTCGCTGGCTGGCCGTCGCCACCCCCTGCCTGCCACTTAGTGATAATATTGTTTGATTGATGTGTTGATTCTTTCTAAATTCATGGGGACGTTTTTCCTGATGCTTTAAAACCCCAAGAGATTTTCCTGTCTTGTCGCAGTGGCACCACCTTGTCTGAGAGAGCCCCACTCCCCCTTGACAGCTACGTCCCTGGGACCCGGGACTCGGGAGTCACAGCTCTGTGCGCTGCCTCAGATTTCAGATGGCAGGAGTCTCCTTAGCCTTGGGATTCTTTGGGAAACGAGGGTGGGATTGTTGTCCAGGAGGCAGATGAGGAAGGTTTCAGGAGGACCTTTCCTCGGACGGAGGCATCCCCAAAGCATCCATGAAGCCTCGGGGCAGATGGCCCAGTCACACAGGGGGCCATGTGTGGTAGTATTCGGGGGCGGGGGGCTCGGGGAGGTTACCTCATCTCACCCAGCTCCAATGTTGGCTTCAGTTGGGCGTGTTAGATCATTGGGAAGAGCTGGCTTTATTTCCATGTAATTTCGCCAACCAAGCCCCCTTGCAAATGGAGGCTTGCTCTTTGACGCGGTATGGCGGGGGGAACACTGTCTCAGATGATAAAGCCAGTCATACGTGGGGGAGGCAGTGGAATAGCGTGCACAGGGGCTTGGATTTGGAGGCAGAATCCAGGGTTCGAATCCTGATTCTTCCCCCTTCCTGCCTGGGCAGTGTTGGGCAGGTCACCCTCTCTGGGTGACAGAGGACCCCTTGGGTGCCTCCCAGGGGGATGCTGGGTTCTGTAATCTGAAGGCTCCTGCTTGTGGGTCATGTCTCATTTCAGGCAGTGAAGTGTGTGGGGAAAGACCAGAGCTGGGACTGTTCAGAAAGACCTTGGCACTTGCGGACCTCGCGTGCAGGTGGCTTCCAGAGGCAGAGGAGGGGAGTGAGACAAGCCTGTTGGAAGGGACAGACTGGGGATGGGGGAACGGGAAGCAGCCCAGCCTGGTTGGTTGTTGCATTAACGACGGAGGGGAGTGATAGGAAGCAAGGCGGACCGGCAGGAGCCAGTGACCCCGTGGTGTTTGCTTGTCACAGGGTTTTCGAAGTGAACATTGCAACGGCAAAGTCCGAGAGGGCAGAGAAAAAGTAGCTTGGTGACCTTTCAGCATAATTTCATAAATTTATCTAACCAAATATTTCCTCCACCCTAGAATGAGCCCTGACAGTTCTAAGAGCCTGTGGCCTGGCTTGGCTGCTTACGCGTGTGACCTTGGGTGAGTCACTTCTTTTGGGGGCCCCTCCCTGCTCTGTGAGCTCTTTGGGAGCCTCAGCTTCCTCCTGTGCCACATGTCAGGAGCTTTTGGGTTCTGTCGCCCAAGGCTCTTCCAGTTCTCTGTCCTGGGTTTCTAAAATTAGTGGGTGGTCTTCAGGAATTTCTACGGCCAGAAGATCTGTCACCCCGTAGCCAGTATGATAAAGAGGAGGCTCCCCCAGCCGATCAACCATCTAGTAGTTATTAGGCACCTCCAGTGTGCCAAGAAGCAGCAGGAGTAGTAACAGATAGAGAGCTAATCTTGAGGGGGCTCAGACAAGCTGGACAATGTGCGCACTCTCTTCTCCTCCCACCCCCCAAGTCTCAGGACTTCTCAGCATCCCCAGGCAGCTCTCTGAAGTTAGTGCCAGAGACAGAGGCCGGACTGTGTGCCCTGTGCCAGTGCAGTCACAGGTCTGGTGTGCCACTGGGTGCCTAGCAAGGGAGCTGGGTGTGGTCATGCCCGTGTGGACTGCACTTGTGATTTCATTGGTGTCAAGAATGTCTGGAAGGGGAAACACCCTCTGCTACGGCAGCTCCATAAACACGTCAGTCTGTAAACATTTATGAAGTGCCAGGTGCCGTGGGAAGCCCAGCGTCGGTCCTCCACCTGCTGAATTGTGCAAGGCCGTACAGACGGCACGGCCCAGGGGCAGAATGGAGACTCTCCTGGTTTTGGTTCTGAAGCTTGCTCTTTGCCACCGCTGAGCATTCCCAAGACGGCCCTGCCCTCATGGAGGTTATAGTCTGGGGGTGGAGGGTGTAAGCACAGAGTCAGATGCAAAATCGGTTCAACGTGAACAATGAGACCAGAAGATGGTTATGGAGGGGCAGGCCCGGCCTAGCCTGGCTGGCCTTTGTCCGTGCTGTCCATCCCCGGCCCTTTCTCAGAGCCTCACCAGCGTGGTAGCCCCTGCCGTGGCTCCAGACACAACAGCATAACCTTAGAGAGCCCTGGCCTCTGAGAATGCTAAGATGGGACGTGCAAAATTGGAATTTCCTTTTGGAAGAAACACGACAGGCTTCATTTGCCATGGTTCTCACTTCTCCTGCCCTCATTCTGTGAGCACTCATTAAGTTCCTACTGTGTACGAGGCACTGAGCTAAGTGCAGGGGACGTGAAGGTACAAGTTAAAGTCCCTGTTCTCGAGAGGCTTGCATTTTACTCGCATTCCAATTCAAACTCCTTGTGAGTTGGGATTGGCCGTTCTCTGGTACCTAGCATGGCGCCTGGAATACAGTAGGTGCTTAATGAACGCACGTTGATTGGCTGTTGTTGATTTATAAGTGATTTTAAGCATTTTTTTTTTGTGAGGCAATTGGGATTAAGTGACTTGCCCAGGGTCACACAGTTAGTGAGTGTTATGTGTCTGGATTTGAACTCAGGTCCTCCTGACTCCAGGGCCAGTGCTCTATCCACTGTGCCACCTACCTGCCTCTGTTGTTGATTTATGAAGTGCCTCTTACTAGTTTACAAAGACACCCCCCCCCCCCAACAAACCCAAACTAGTGCCTGCCCTGCCCTTACTTTTCAGGAATTTCTAGACACCCTCATCTCCGCCCCTTCCCCACCTCATGCAAATACGTGTTGACATTCCTCATACCTTGCCCCTGTTTGACTGGGGATGTACCTGGGAAGCAGCTTCCGCTGGGCAAAGGTAAAGCTCTTTTTTAAGGCAAACATCTTCACTGGATTCCTGCCTGGTGTTTTCTACCCCAAAGGATCCTGGCTGCGGGGCTCCCACTTAGCAGGGTGGCTTCCTTTCAGTCTTGGCAGAGGAAAAAAGGCCATTTTCCCTTATTTTTCCTCCTCTTTAAATGAAAACTGATCCAGACTGTGGACACTGGCCGGTCCTGACAAGGTAAGCTGCTGGACGCACGAGCGGATGTTTCCCGGAAGCTCCCCAGATCTTTACTCTAACTTGTTTTTCGAGGAAGCCACCTGGAAGGTGGACGTGGGCCTGGGACTGGGGCAGGGGAGTGTCCGGGCACTGGTGGCAGAGGCGAAATGAGCCGGACTGCGCTTTGGAAGCTCAGTCTCCTATGGCCCCGGGTCTCTCACGTTGGACTGGACTGTATCTGTTGGATGGGGCTGAAAAGCTTTGGGGTGAGAGTTAGCCTGGTTTTTCTTTGGCTGATCACAGTGTGAACCTCATGGATTGCCTTATGGGAGGCAGGGTGCCCAGGCTTGGGGAGGTGAGAATCAGCTGGGGGGAGTCCCATCTAGAGGATTGGCTTCAGTTCTGGGAGGCCATTGAGAAATGGGAGTGTGTCGGGGTTGGGGGCCCTTGAGTTTATGCCAAAGGAAGATTGCTTGAAGGAAATGAGGGTGTTTAACCTGGAGAAGAGAGGACTGGAGGGGATGTAGAGCGTCTTCCAGCGTCACACCTAGTGGGATGAGGCAGCTTCTGCACTAGGAACCATCCATAGATGGTGTATAGTTTGAGCTCAGCCTCAGGAAAAAGCTTCCTGCCCTGTCCTGGGCTGAGTGGGCTCCACCTCACTCTGCAGGTAAAAGGGGGGGCCCCCCTTTGTTTGGTGTGCCGTCGAGGGGATTCTCTTCAGGTACAGGCCCATGTCTGAGATGCTCTTCTAAAGAAATGTGATTTCACTGGTGACAAGTTACATCCCAGCCTCTCTAGAACAGTCATCATGAATTGCTCTGGTCACAACATGTCTCACCTTGAGGCCAAGATGGTGATGGGTATCCGCAGACTTGTCTTCCTGACCTGTCACCAGGCCCGTCCTTAAAGCCGTTCCAGCTTGGTAGGGGCCCTACCAGAGCTTGGGTGACACCACTGCAGTCTCAGACACCCCCAGGTCGCCTCTGCATTGTGCTCTTCCTCCTCAGTCACTGACAGCCCCAGCATTCTGTGGGCACTGGTTTCCTGGGCTGTGTCTCTATTAAAGACTATAACTTGGCGGTCAGGGAGTGGGGTTCCTGCTTTGCTCCACAGTGAGAGCCCTAACTTCAGTCTTCATGTCCAGTGGGGCCCATTTTGTTTAAAATAACAATCCCCATTTAGTAAGCGCCTGCAGTGTGTAAAGCCAGGGTGAGGTCCTCGGGGGAGAGCCTCTGTCACTGCCCTTAGGGGGTTAATGGTTTAGTGTGAGGATTGAGCAATAATGCCCAGTGTTACATTAGTGTATTAGAAAATTAGGAAACAAAAGTTAGGAGAGAAGGCTGCCAGTGGGGGTCTGGCGATGGCCACGGAGAGGCCTCGGTTGGGGAATAGAAGAGGGAACCCTGGCTCAGAGAGGCTGAGGCACAGGTGTGTGTGTGTGTGTGTGTGGATCTTAGGGGCCCCTCATTTTGCAGAGGAGGAAACTGAGGCCCAGAGGGAATTAATCCACTTGCCCAAGGTCAGGCAATTAGTAGATACAGAGATAAGAATTGTGCCCAAAGGGCTGTAAAGCTGTGTGAACCCTTTGATCCAGCAATATCGCTACTGATCTAGGTCTGTAAACCGGAGATCATAAAAAGTGCTAAAAGGACCCGCAGTACAAAAGCAGCTCTCTTTGCGGTGGCCGAGAGTTGGATATTGAGGGGCTGCCCATCCATTGGGGAATGGCTCAGCAAGTTGTACTATAGGAATGTCATGGATTAGTAGTGCTCCATAAGAAATGATGAGCAGGCTGACTGGAGAAAATCCTGGAAAGAATTGGAACCCAGGTCCTCTTCCCACTGTCCAGCTGGGCTACCTCCCAGAATTGTAACTGACTTTTAGAGATAAGGGATTAGAAGTTTTACAAAAATTCTTTTTTCTGAATTATCTCATTTGAGTATTGCAGTAACCCTGGGAGATAGACGTCAAACATTTCTAATCCGGCGCGTAGCACAGAAGAGGAGGGTGTCGTAAATGGGCTGAATCAGACTGAATCCCCATTTTACAGATGGGCAGACTGAGGTTATGAAGGTCATTGGTAAGAAAGTGACCTGAGCTTCATGTTGTCCCACCCTCATTTTACAGATGAGGAAACTGAGGTTTATAGCGCATTAGTAATTTCAGCCAAGCTCACACACGCGCGGTGAGCGTCAGATCTGAAGCCAGTGTTCCCTCCTGAACGTTAGACCGTCTCCTGTTAAATGCCTATGAGCTGACCACTTGTGAGATGACGCGATCCTCCCTCTCCCAGCATTCTTTCTCTTCCTCACCCTTCATCCCCATTCTGTGGGCTCAGTACCTGAACGCGGCACCTTGGCCAGCATCATCATTGCTAGTGTTCATATTGGGCTGTGGGGTTGGCTGAGCACTTTACAAATGCTGTCCCATGTAGCTGAACCTCAAAACAACTCAGTTAGGTGCTGTTATAATCCCCATTTTATAGATGAGTAAACTGAGGGGGAGTGGTTGAATGATGACCCAGGGTCATAGAGGTAATCTGAATCTGAGACAGGATTGGAATTCTGGTCTTCCTGACTTAAATCAGGCACTCTACTGAAGTGGCAGCTAGGTGGGACAGTGGGTAGCGCGCCAGGCCTTAAGTCAGGGAGACTCATCTTCGTGGGTTCAAATCCAGCCTCAGATAGACACTAGTTATGTGACCCTGGATGAATCGTTTAGCCCTGTTTGCCTCAGTTCTTCATCTGTAAAATGGTCCAGAGAAGGAAGTGGCAAACCACTGCAGTATCTTTGCCAAAAAAGAGTGGGACTGAAGGACTGAGCAGCCACAGTTCTGTGCCCCTGGCTGTATTCTGTAGTGATCACCTTTTTATCGTCTCTCAACCAGAAGCATCATTGGGTCTCACCTTCTCTGTTCTCAAAGATACGCCTTTGCTATTCTCCTGTTAGAAAATAAGCTTCTTCCATATCCCTAGCGTCCCAGGAGAGGACCTGGCACACAGTAGGTGGTTAATAAGTGCTCTCTGATGAGGCAGATCAATGCCTCTGCTCATGCTGTTTTCTCTGCCTGAATGTCGTTTCCTCCCTTAACTCACTTGTTCCATTTTTACTGTTCCTCTTTTAAAATTCCACTCCACTGTGACCTCCTCCAGCCTTCCCGGCCCATTTGCTGTTCCCTGTCCTGGCCACTGAACTTCTAGCCCACAAATAAACAAGGTTCCTCCCTTAGGTGCAACCAGAATCGTCTGTGTCCTGCCTCCGCTGTCCGCCATCTTGGAATGCACTCCGTCATCACTTCCACACCTTGGGTTCCCTGGCTTCCTTCCAGCTTCAGCCCAAGGGCTGCTGCCTTTGAGGGGCACTTCCTGGTCCCACCTGGTGCTGCTCATGCCTTCTCCTTGAAGGTTACCTTATGCCTGCTCTGTCGGCTTGCCTCCACAGACGTGTTTTCGTGTTGTCTCTTCCATTAGACTGGGAGCTCCCTGAGGGTAGGGGCTGCTTTTGCCTTTCCTTGTATTCCAGGTGCTTGGCACAGTGCCTGGCAGTGGGTCACCCGTTCATTACGTGTTTACCATGCTTGTGGTTAGGGTTAGCACTGATCCACCCTCTCCCATCTAGTCTTTAACAGCTTCCTCCTCTCTCCCCTTCCCCCTCCCCTCAATCTCATCCAGTCTAAACTCTTTTTGATTTGATTCTGGGAAATCACATGTTTATTTTGGCTCTCTAGGTCCACTTAATAGCACTTGGTGGTTTTTCTGATGTGTCTGTGTTTAAGGATCTGTCTATCTCTTCCCTTCCTACCAGTCTGTAAGCTGGGTAGGGGGCCGTGTCTCTGCCAGGCTGTTGTCCTAGCTCTGAACACAGCATCCTGTCCGCAGAGCTGAGTAAATATCTTTGAAGTGCATCCTGGCCAGCTTTCCCTTTATAACAAAGAAATACGTGGTTGTCGTGTTCAACTCTTTGTGGCCCCTTGGACCGTATCATGCCACGGCTGTCCGTGGGGCCTTCTTGGCAGACGCTGGAGTGGTTTGTCCTCTCCGTCTCCAGCAATGACAAAGAAATACAGGAAATCAAACCCAGAGAACACCATGAGCAGTTATGACGGTGTGTGCCCCATTCTTACGTATTCAGCTTCTTGTTCTGGAGGTCAGCTGGGTACATTTCATTGCAGACCTTCCTTGTCATTTTGAGTTAGCTGTCACTGATGGATCCACAGTTGTCTAACAGAGAAGAAAGGTGCTGGAGGGAGGCCAGGGATATTTATTTTTCACGTGTTGGCGAGAACCTTTTGACGTATCAACATGGCAGCAGGGTCATGGGTGTCAGGAGCAAAGTTCATGGGACTCACTGTTTGAGTAATTAATAACCTGCTCCAGAAAGGCGAGTGTCCCAGGGCGAGGACGGTTCAAAGTCTCTTCCTCTTTGGCCAGCTTGCCTGCTGAGGCCTACACACCCTTTGTTATATCATGGTGGTTTATAATGATTGAAAAGGGAGGTGTTGTGCGTAGGTAGTTGGAATGTCTTGGCTTTCTTCAGGTCCCCCACTGACGTTTGACAGGGTAGCACAGTAGCCTTAGCGAGAGAATTAGTGAGGTCTGTTGGAGCCAGGAGGATGTCAATTCCAGGCCTGCCAGGTCTTTTCAGGGCCTGAGGTCCAAAACGGAGTCAGGATGTCGCTCAGGCCGGGGCTGTGGTTCGCCTCTCCTCCTCTAGCCACACAGCTCCGGCTCAGCAACTGTTGGCCCCTTCCTGGAATCTTTCTCCTGCCTCTGATTTCACAGCATATTCGGACCCCGCTCTTGCTCCTTCATCATATACATTCTTCCATGTGTATTTCTCTATGTGCTTTGTATGTGTTCCTGTTCAGACTCTGAGCTGCTGACCGCCCCAAGCCGGCGCTTTGTCCAAAGGAGTCATTTCCCTTGCACTTCAAAGCATGACGTGGGCCCAGGACAACTCACAGATCAGTTTGAAAAGGGCTTTTCCTGCAAAGACCCTGTGAGGGAATCAGTAAAAAAATCAGAGGAATCTCATTTTAGAAAGAGGGAAATGTCTGGCCTCTTCATACAGAAAGTTCACGAGGGGAGAGGTGATATTTGATCTGCTTGTTTGGGGAACAAAGTTTAACGTGAAGGAAGGACAGAACAAAAATGACTGTTGTCTTCCAAGTTGAGTTACTTATTTAAAAACAACAACTTTTAAAAACTTTGTGATCGAGGTTAGGTGTTAAAGGTGGGGGCAGGTGTGTGATAAGCTGAGCCCAAATCCGTTCTCATTTAACATCAGGATGTGTCTTTTTAGTTTCTCTTTAGATACAGAGATACATTCTTTTTGTAGATGTAGAGTGAGAAGGGTTTCACAGATGCTCTCATCTCGTTGAACCTCCTCATTTTACAAATGGAGAAACTGAGGCCCGAAAGGGAACACGGCAGCCAACATTTCACAGCTTGTAGACGTTCAGAGGCGAGATTTGAACCCAGGACTTCCCGAGTCCGTGTTCAGCATTCTCGACAGCTGGATCAGGTGGCTGCTGCTTCTGCCCACCAGTCAAAGACTATTAAGTGCCTCCTGTGTACCAGGCGCTGTGCTCGGTGTTGGGGATAGTAATGCAGAGAGTGGAATAATTCCAACTTACAAGGGGCTTCTAACAGAGGAGATAGTGAATTCATAAAATTATGTGTAGCAGAAATATAGCCAACAGATGCAGTTAGAATAGCTATTATAGGATGGCTTGGGTTTCGAAAAGTATTTTGCACGCTCTCTCACTTGGTCTTTGAGGTAGGTACTGTTGTTATCCTCATTTTACAGTTGAGGAAACTGAGGCAAACAGGTTAGGTGACATGCCAGGTCCCTTTTGGCTTTAAAGTGAGGATCCAAGACTCTTGGAGTGGGTGGAGGAGGAAGGGACGCATCGCTACCTGAAATGCATTTTTAGGAAGGACGTTGACAAATTGGATTGCATCGTAAGATGAAATTGTCGAAAGGCACATCCGAAGTCCGACATGTGGGTTAAGAAAAAAAGTCAACTGCATCTGAGTATGGATGGCGGATGGATGGCCACGCATCAGGAAAACCCTCTGAGATTTCAGCTGCTGAAAGCTCAGTATGTGCGGTTCTCAGTGTGATGTTGCAGCCCCAAAGCTGACATCTTCTTGCATTGAGGCTCAACGTGGGGCCCATAGACTCCACAGGTTCAGGTCCATGGAGAGACTTCAGGGGTCTGTGAACTTGAAGGGGGGGAAAAAGACATCTTCGTTTTCCCTAACCTCTATCTGAAATGTATCATTTCCTTCAGTTATGAATGTAGGCACCAAACTGTAGCAGTCCCTGTGACGTATCACCATTATAAATAAATCCCAGCATTTGGGATCCCATTTCAGCTGTGGCTAATATCTAGAAATATTGATGAGAGTGACCAGGCATTGCCATAATTCCAGTTTTCTTGTCTACAGACTATGGACTTCAGTGTAACTAGTTTCCTCTGAAAACCTCTGTATTTTATGTTCCACATTTTAAGGCATTGTTTAGAGAGAGGGTCTGTAGGCTTCACCAGACTGCCATAGGGGGCCATGCCACCCAAAGCGCCCCTGCTTCACACTGAGGGAGGTGATTCTTTGGTTGTCAGGGGCTGTCCTGGTCAGACCCCACCTGGACATCGTGTTCATTTGTAGAAGGAAATTGACCAGTTATCCTTCACCCCCAGAAGGGAGACAAGGATCGCAATGGCAAGGTCTTCTGACCATTGATTAAAGTCACCGATTTTTTGGGGGGCTCCTAGAAGAGAAGGCTTGGGGGCCATATGACAGCAGACTCCCATCGCTCCTGTGATTAAACTTAATCTGCCTGTTGCCCAGATTAGAGCTGAGCATTCTGCCCTCTTGGCATCCCATTCAGAGGATGGTGGCTGCCCTGGGCTTCACTGGCCTGGCTGCAGCCAGCTCTGAATCCCCCTGCATTTGGTGCTGGCCGGCTCTCCTTCTGACCTGTGTCCCACCTCCAGTCCTAGACCGCAGACCTGAAAAGAGCATCGTCTTAGAGCCGGAAGGGGCCTTAGAGAGGCCATCTTCGTCCCGTGGCCTCATGTTACAGAAGAGGAAGGAGAGATTCAGCAGTTGAGTGACCCTTATGTACAGCCCTATTTCTTCCTTGCTCTGAGCTCACATTTTCTGCCTCCGTCTCCTCAGCCTCTTGCCTTAGGCCAATCTTGGCTTCTGGCCCAGCCTTCAACATGGCCCTGATCTCCTTGTCACATTGTTCCAGCCTGTTGGAAGATTCCAGTCCCCTCCCTGCCCGCCATGATGCCTTCAGGCTGTGGTTCCAGGACCCAACATGACTTCCATTCTTCCCAGGCCCAGATGTTTTTTTTACGGCTGAGAAGCGAGTCTCATATTCCAGCCTCAGAACTCTTCAGGGGGCAGGAATTCTGGGACAAGCACCAAATTACCTCCAGCCCCTTTTAAAGACTAGAGCTGTGGTTGATGTCCTTAGACACGAATCCTGTTTCTCTGCTAACTTCCCTGAAGGAGCAGAATTATTTGCAGGCCTTATGCTTTAATTAGAGAAAGTGTGTCATTGTAGCACAGTGTTCTTTGGTAAGTATCTTAAAATTTATCCCCACCACCCAACTCCCCCTTCCCTTCCAGTAAAGCTCTTAAATCCCTAACTTGGAAATGGCTTAAGTGGCCTCTAGGCCTGTGGCCTGAGAACGGACTTAGACATTTTGTTACCAGCCAGATAAATGACACAAGTTGCTTCTGCATAGTGATGACAGCAAAAGTATTTTTCTGGGTGTTAGAATTCAACTCTGTTTTCCTATTGTGCCATTTTTTCTTCACTGACTGCTTCGGAACCCAAGGCCTCATCTCCATCCAGTCTGTTGCTGACTTCCAGGAAGTGTGATTTTTCTCCCTGTGGGTTACTCCCTCCACTGATCCAGATGGCACCTCTTCTAGAGCTGAGGTGGTGATTTTCTTAGCTTTTTTTTTTTCCCCAGCCCCAAACTCTCCCCCCACTCCCTTGCAGCCACGTTCTCCAAACTTAGCTGGGCTGGTGCAGGGATAAGAGAAGCCTATTCTGGAATTGGGCCTGAACCTGAAGCATCTGTGTGATAGCATAGTTCGTGAGAATGCAGGGTCATCTCCCCTCATCCCACCCACCCTGGATCCTGCTCCTGGTCCTCCTCTTTCTCCATCTGCCCCCCACCCCAGGCCATCTCTACACCGCGCTGTTCCCCCATGAGAATATAAGATTCTTAAAACCAGGTAACTGGCTTACTTATATTTTATATCCCAGCACTTAGGCACAAAGCGTGGCACAGAGCAAGATACATTCATCTGTCTATCCACCCAGCCATTCACCCATCCATCTAGCCATCCATTCATCTATCCATCCGTCCATCTGTCCATCCGTCCATCCATCTATTCATCTGTCTCTCCATTCAAGTTTGAAGAGGGCTCATTATTCAACTACTTTCCAGGAAAGATTGGGGCTTTTTTTGGTCAAATTCTTCTAAAGTGAGAAATAAAATGCACAGATACTTAAGAGGGTATATCTAGACAATAGTTCGTAAATTGGTGGTGTGACCCGACAGCCTCCCAAAGCTAACAGAATCTTATTTATTTTTGAGTGTGTGTGTACATATATGTATGTGTGTGTTGGTATGTATGTGTATATATGCATACATACACACATACATATATATGTGTGTGTATATATACCTATGGATACAGATTGATGTAGTCTTCCTTGTAAGCTCCTTGAGGGCAGGGACTATTGCAATTTTTTCTTAGTTTCCTTAGTACCCAGCGTACACTACATGCTTTAAAATGCTTGCTACCAGATTCCTTAAGCCGTAGTGTCTGGAATGAGGGAGTGATAGAGACCTCCTGTTCTATGTCTTGGAAGTCCCCATGTGGGCATCAGGCAAACTTCCAGAAGGAAATTGACAAGTTGTATGTCCATCAGTCTGTCTGCACCCATTAAGTGCCTACTGTGTGCCAGGCCCTGGGCTAACCCCGGGGATACAAAGAAAGGGAGAAGCTGGGGCGATACCCTCCAGGAACTCCCATTCTAAGGGAGGAGAGGGCAGGCGAACAGCATTTACACACAGGACTTGTACTTTGTAGAGGAGAGGACATCTCAGTGGGAAGAGCGTGAAGGGTTTGGGGAGGGCAGCTTGGGAAAGGTCCCCTTCTGAGGTGGGTTTTGAGCGATCAGGAGATCATTAGAGGAGAGCGTTCCAGGCAGGGGGCAGCCTGTGGCCAGGCTCACCTGACCCTTTCCAGCCAACCTGAGTCTCAGGCAGCCCTCTAAGGGTCATCTGCTGAGGTGTAGGCGCCTGGAGCCATCCACGGCTAGGGGGTGCCGTGGTAGAGCCCTAGGTCTGGCCTTGCGAAGGCCTGATTCAGATCCAGCCCAGGAGGCTTCCTAGTTGTGTGGCCCTGGGCGAGTGACTCTGTCTGCCTTAGATTTCTCAACTGTAAAGTGGGGAGATGGAATAGCCCCTCCTTCCTAGGGTTGTTGTAAGGATCAAATGAGATAATACTTACAAGGCCATTAGTGCCCAGTAGGTGCTATGTAAATATTAGCTATTTTTATTTTCTGTCAGGCCATAATTACCTCCATTTACCATTCACAGTTTTCTTTGTTTTTAAGGAAAACAGCCACTGAAACTTTGGACAGATTTTGCCTTTTAAGGTGCGTAGAAAAGACAGCGAATACAGAGACGGAACGCGTCTTGCCTTAGGAGCCGGCTTGGCAGCCAGGAAAGCCTGGGGTCATGTGTGACCTCTGACCCTGAGGTGCTCTGAGCAGGTCATTTTGCTGACTAGAGGGTGACCCCAAGACCAGCTTTCTGAGGCCCAGAGGAGAGGCTGGTGTGCGATGGTGGAGCGTGGCCCCCTCCCGGATGAAATCCTAGCAAGGTCTGGACCAGAAGAGGGAAAAACCAGGAATTCTTTGACTGACTGGTGGCTGGCCTTCGTTCCAGTGTTGTTGTCATCGGATGTAGTGCTGTCTTGGCACTGACTACTGACTTCATTCTCTTGTCAGTTCACATAACTCTTTCTAGGCTTCTCCGTATTCGTGACATTCTTATTTGAATTGCCTCAGTTGTGTGTGACTCATTCTGGCCCCATTTGGGATTTTCTTGCCATTTCCTTCTCCAGCTCATTTTACACATGAAGAAACTGAGGCAAACAGGGTGAAGCGAGCTGCCCTGGGTTGCACTGCTCATAAGTGTCTGAGGTTGGATTTGAACTCAGGTCCTCCTGGCTCTATCCACTGTATCACCCAGCTGTCCCAGTAATATTCCATTACCTCTGTGTATCTCAGTTTGTTCAGCCATTCCCCGTTCCACAGCCAGCTATTTTATTTTCCATTCTTTGCTCCCACAAAAAAGTGCTGCTAAAAGTATTTTAATGTATATAGAGCCTTTCTTTTTATCAGTGACCTGCTTGGAATATTTGCCCAGCAGTGACGTCTCCAAGGTCAGATGGTGCAGACCCGGGGGGCCGTTTTATTTGCACAGTTGTGAAGGTGTATGATATCCAACGGAGGAGTTTTTTTTTTTCCCTCAGAGGTTGTAGGAAGCCAGCGAGGCTGAAGCAGGGCAGAGCTCAGAGGCCTAGAGAGCTCTTTGGGTCCAGTTCTTGGACCAAGTAACTGAACCTCGGGGAGGGGAAATTCGATGACCCTGCAGGACTCAAGTCAAGCCCGTATCCTCTGGATTCCAAGTCTGGGGTTCTCTCCCGGTCATACTGCCTGTTGGGCTATTTCTGGCTTCTGAAAAATGTGTTTTCAAATTCATCCTGAGATAACATCACCCAGTGTTTAAATCCTGGCCAGGAGACGGAAGCTGGGGCCCCATTTATCACCTCCCCGTTTATCATCCATTCATCATCTCAGGGAATGACAGTGTAATAGGACCACGGTAATCTTTTGAGTTCCCGTCTGTATAATGCAGATTAATATGACTATCCCCACTTCTTAGGGGCGGTGTAGACACTGACTAGAAAATAAATAAAGTAAAATAGAAACACTGTACCCCTTTTTTCATTCATTTTCATTAATCCAATATGGTTTATATGGATAGATACTGTAATTTTTAAAATTACAAATCATGGAAGATAATATCTTCTGTCTATAGCCTCTCAGTAACTCTTATCTAGAAAGTTTGATTTGTAAGTATAAAAGGATTTTAGGGGTTCGGGCCTGGAGAGTCCCTTAAAGATAGAACACTAAATCCAAAAATGCTTCGGTGCGCTTTGTTAGACTCCTGGGAGAGCCGTAGAAACCTTTTCTAAAAAGACATTTTAAATCAAAGCTTCCTTTAATGACCAGATCCCAGCCCTTCTATAACATGAGGCATAGTAAGTCTGCTGGTTTCTATATTCCAGAAGCTTTTTGTCCCACATACTTTGGAGATTCTGAGTATTTGAAATGGTGACATTTATTAAAAGCGTTATTCTTCAATTTTTACAGGTCAGTGTTCTATCTGGGTGACTGTACGCACCAGGTGTGTGTCGATGATGTTGTTGATATACAGCTAGGTGACGCTGTGGATGGAGTGTCAGGCCTACCGTCAGGAAGACCTGAGTTCAAATCTGGCCTCAGATTCTCATTAGCTTATCAAGTCAATGAACCACTCTCTTCCTCAGTTTTCTCATCTGTAAAATGGGGATAATGACTCCATTCACTTCGCAGGGTGGTTGTAGAGATCCAATGAGGTAATATTTGTAAAGCGCTTAGCACAGTGCCTGGCATATCCAAGGGCAGCTGGAGCAGCTGCCTCGTACACCCACGTGGTTTTCATTTCTTCTACCAGTTTTCTATATTTTGAACGTCTTTCTTTCTCTGAATCTTCCGAGATTGTGTGTGTTCGGTATCATGGCAGTTTTTGCAGTTTTTTGTTCTTAGATTTCTGCAGCTCCGTGTCAGAGACCCAGGTGGCTGTGGGCAACAGGCCTGTGTGGGCTGATGGTTGAGTCCTGGTGGAATAATCTGAGGTTTGCATTTTGTGGAAAGAGAGTTTGTTGACCATTAATTTATAGAGGATGACGGCCTTCTGGTGCAAAATTCTGCCCAATAGATGCAGAGTTTTCACCGTGTCAGTGCATGCTCTGCACTTCTCAGTCAATTCAAGGAACAAAGGTTATTTTACTTTTTTTGGAATTTCTGGGGACAGTTCCCTGCCTTATCCTGATCCTGCCAGCACCAGCTTCTCCTTGTTTGTAAACAGATTTGCGAGGTTTGCCCATGAGAAGGGGTACTGCTCCTGGAGGGTCTGTGAATTCCACTTTTCAGTTCTGTGAGATCAAGTCTTTTTGTACATTTTAAACCTTCTATTTTTGTAGGTTCTGAGAATACCTATCTTCTCTTTATCATTGTTGTTACCATCCTATTCTGAGGACTTGTGCTTGGATGAGTTTTTGTTTGTTTGTTTTTTGCTTTTTGGTGAGACAGTCAGGGTTAAGTGACTTGCCCAGGGTCACATAGCAAGGAAGTGTCAGGTGTCTGAGGCCACATTTGAACTCAGGTCCTCATGACTCCATGGCCAGAGCTCTGCCACCTAGCTGCCCCTGAGCTTGGATTAGCTTTAAACAGGCCCTGTTTTCTAGGCCTTCAGGGCTAGGTAGTAACTTGATATAACTGTACAGCAGAGACCTTGGGTTTGGCCTTTTGGCCCTTTTAAAATCCAGGATGAGAGCTGAGTCAGTGGCCAAAAAGAACCTTTAGAATTGTTTAGGTCAGAGACCCTCTAGATCCTCAAGGGTGGCCCTTTGACCAAATCCAATCTTCACAGAACAAATCCTCTTAAGAAAAGATTTGTTCTGTAAAACCTGGGGCTGCCCCCAAGGACCACACGTGGCCTGGAGGCTGTGGGCAGGTTCCCCACCCCTGGTGTAGAAGGAGTGAAAGTGATCAGAAATCAGAGGAGAGTGTGGCCCTCTCCCTGTCTGTCTCCACCCCTGGCCATGCCCCTGAAGGGTAGAATTGCTGTTTTTCAGGGTAGGAGGTGAGGAAAACAGATCCCTGTGGTATTCGAGTCTGTCCTGACGCTGGCCTGCAACAGACATATTCAAGCCAGTGAGTTGAAGCAAGCATCTCGTATTTCTAAGGCCCGGCTACCAAAGGAAAAACCAGATTTACCGGGAGAAGCTTAGGTGTCTGCTCTGTCTGTAATGAATCTCTCCTCTGCTCCCATCTCTCCACAACTGGTACTATTCTTATCTGGGGACGTGTTTATCCTGTGCCCCTCAGCTAAGATTGAAACTGCCACGAGGTCGGTGGCAATAAAATATAAAATAGAAATAAAATTTAAAATATAAAAAATAAGGCCCCCTCCTGCCCTCTCAATTATTGTCTTTTTACAAATTCCAAACTTCCATCAAAGAAAACAGTCATTTCCATATGCAAAGTTAAACAGCAGAAGGATTGTACATGAAATGCAGATTTCCTTTATGTACATCTTTTCTTTTGAAGAATACGAGAGGTTCCCCTGATAGTTTTCAAAGCTGTCCTGCTTCTGGGTGCTTCTTTCTGGCTCTCTCTCTGTTCTTTTCTGGGCATCTTTTATAAAGATCCCTAAATGTCCTTAAAAAAAATGCTACTCTATTTGTATTTCCCCCTGTTCATTAGAAGAAAAGAAAAAGAAAAACAAAGACTTTGTAACAAATAGGGCAGGGACTTGGCCAGATTTTGTCTTTGTATTCCAGAGGGCTGGCACATACTAAATAAATGATAAATATTGAATAAATACTTCATGCCTTCAAAGAATGAATGAGTGATCAAGTGAAGGAATATTGTCCTTTCCTATGTTTTAGACTCTCAGGGAACTGCTTTCTGATAAAGTGTTGCTAGGTCTTTTTTTTTTTAAATAAAATTTTATTGATATCTTGTGAGTTTTTTTAATATCACCAAAAATTTCACCAAAAAAAATCACCAAAAAAAAATGGTAGCCACCCCATCTAAAAAATAATATTTTTTAAAGAAAAAAAAGAAAATGAAGATGATAGAAATCAATGAAACTGATCAATGTATCACATTCATCTGAAAACAAGGGCAATGTACAACATTCGTGGACTTTCCAGTTCGGGGTGGGGGAGGGAGTATCTCTTCTCTCTTTCTTCTTGGTAATTTTGCAGCATTCCCTTTGGATTTTGTTTTGTGATTCTGTACATTGTAGTCATTTGTCTGTGCTTTTTTCTTGGCTCTGCTGACTTCATTCCACTTCAGTTAGTGTAAATCTTTCCAGCCTTCTCTGCAGTCTTCATTTGCCGTTTCTTAGAGCTCAGTGATATTTCATCACATTCATGGACCACAATTTGTCTAGCCATTCCCAGCTGATGAACATCTGTTTAGTTTCCAATTCTTTATTCTCACAAAAAGTGCTGCTATATGTATATGTAGACTTTCTTCTTCCCAGTGGCCTCTTTAGAATATGTTTTGTAGTGGTATTTTAATCACCTTATTTGCATAATGGGCTACTTGGTACTGTGGATAGATTACTTAAACCTAGAATCAGGAAGACCTGAATTTCAGTTTGAACTCAGACTCTTACAGGCTGTGGAGCTATGCAAGCCACTTAATCTCTGTCTACCTTAGTTTCCTCATCTATAAAATGGTGATAATAATAATAGCATCTAACTTTTAGGACCATTATGAGGATCAAATGAGATAATTTAAGTAAAATGTTTTGTAAA